>NC_060130.1:81857757-83057757 GCF_021461395.2 Schistocerca americana | reverse complement strand
TCCATCGTCAATAAGATGGTCCAAGAGATCGGTATCTAAAACTGGACTCACAGGAGTGGTTCAAATCATGGAAAGTTTGAGTGTCAGTCCTCTTGCACTGAAGTCGGCATTGTGCCTTTTGTATTAAATTCGGATGCAATTTCTGTGTTTCATCGTCAGTAAGAAGGTCCAAGGGATACAGTAAACCTGAAGTGAAGCATCGGAATCTAAAACTGGACTCACAGGAGAGGTTCAAATCATAGAATGTTAGAGTGTCAGTCCTCCTGTACTTAAGTCGGCATTCTGGCTTCTGTATTAAATTCGGAAGCAATTTCTGTGTTTCATTGTCAATAAGAAGGTCCCAGGGATACAGTAAACCTGAGGTGAAGCATCCGAATATAAAACTGGACTCACAGGATAGGTTCAAATCATAGAAAATTAGAGTGTCAGTCATCTTGTACTTATGTCGGCATTGTGCCTTATGTAATTAATTCGGATGCAATTTCTGTGTTTCATCGTCAATAAGATGGTCCAAGGGATACAGTAAACCTGAAGTGAAGCATTGGAATCTAAAACTGGACTCACAGGAGAGGTTCAAATCATAGAAAGTTAGAGTGTCAGTCCTCTTGTACTTAAGTCGGAATTGTGCCTTTTGTATTATATTCGGATGCAATTTCTGTCTTTCATCGTCAATAAGAGGGTCCAAGGTATTCAGTAAACCTGAAGTGAAGCACGGAATATTAAACTGGACTCACAGGGCAGGTTCAAATCATAGTAAGTTAGAGTGTCAGTCCTCCTGTTCTTAAGTCGGCATTGGGCCTTTTGTAGTAATTTCGGATGTAATTTCTGTGTTTCATCGTCAATAAGAAGGTCCAAGGGATACAGTAAACCTGAAGAGAAGCATCGGAAAATAAAACTGGGCTCACAGGAGAGGTTCAAATCATAGAATGTTAGAGTGTTAGTCCTCCTGTATTTAAGTCTGCATTGTGCCTTTTGTTTTAAATTCGGATGCAATTTCTGTGTTTCATCGTCAATAAGAAGGTCCCAGGGATACAGTAAACCTGAAGTGAAGCATCCGAATCTAAAACTGGACTCACAGGTGAGGTTCAAATCATAGAAAGTTAGAGTGTCAGTCCCCTTGTACTTAAATCGGCATTGTGCTTTTTGTATTAAATTCGGATGCAATTTCTGTGCTCCATCGTCAATAAGAAGGCCCAAGAGATCGGTATCTAAAACTGGACTCACAGGAGAAGTTCAAATCATGGAAAGTTTGAGTGTCAGTCATCTTGTACTTAAGTCGGCATTTTGCCTTTTGTATTAAATTCGGATGCAATTTCTGTGTTCCATCGTCAATAAGAAGGTCCAACGTATTCAGTAAACATAAAGAGAAGCATCGGATTCTAAAACTGGACTCACAGGAGAGGTTCAAATCATAGAATGCTAGAGTGGTAGTCCTCCTGTACTTAAGTCGGCATTGTGGCTTTTATATTAAATTCGGAAGCAATTTCTGTGTTTCATTGTCAATAAGAAGGTCCCAGGGATACAGTAAACCTGAGGTGAAGCATCCGAATCTAGAACTGGACTCACAGGATAGGTTCACATCATAGAAAATTAGAGTGTCAGTCATCTTGTACTTAAGTCGGCATTGTGCCTTTTGTATAAATTTCGGATGCAATTTCTGTGTTTCATCGTCAATAAGAAGGTCCAAGGGATACAGTTAACCTGAAGTGAAGCATCGGAATCTAAAACTGGACTCACAGGGCAGGATCAAATCTTAGTAAGTTAGAGTGTCAGTCCTCCTGTTCTTAAGTCGGCATTGTGCCTTTTGTATTAAATTCGGATGCAATTTCTGTGTTTCATCGTCAATAAGAAGGTCCAAGGGATACAGTAAACCTGAAGAGAAGCATCGGAAAATAAAACTGGGCTCACAGGAGAGGTTCAAATCATAGAATGTTAGAGTGTTAGTCCTCCTGTATTTAAGTCTGCATTGTGCCTTTTGTTTTAAATTCGGATGCAATTTCTGTGTTTCATCGTCAATAAGAAGGTCCAAGGTATTCAGTAAACATAAAGTGAAGCATCGGAATCTAAAACTGGACTCACAGGAGAGGTTCAAATCATAGAATGTTAGAGTGTCAGTCCTCCTGTACTTAAGTCGGCATTGTGGCTTCTGTATTAAATTCGGAAGCAATATCTGTGTTTCATTGTCAATAAGAAGGCCCCAGGGATACAGTAAACCTGAGGTGAAGCATCCGAATATAAAACTGGACTCACAGGATAGGTTCAAATCATAGAAAATTAGAGTGTCAGTCATCTTGTACTTAAGTCGGCATTGTGCCTTATGTAATTAATTCGGATGCAATTTCTGTGTTTCATCGTCAATAAGATGGTCCAAGGGATACAGTAAACCTGAAGTGAAGCATTGGAATCTAAAACTGGACTCACAGGAGCGGTTCAAATCATAGAAAATTAGAGTGTCAGTCCTCTTGTACTTAAGTCGGAATTGTGCCTTTTGTATTATATTCGGTTGCAATTTCTGTGTTTCATCGTCAATAAGAAGGTCCAAGATAATCAGTAAGCCGGAAGTGAAGCATCGGATTATTAAACTGGACTCACAGGGCAGGTTCAAATCATAGTAAGTTAGAGTGTCAGTCCTCCTGTTCTTAAGTCGGCATTGGGCCTTTTGTATTAAATTCGGATGTAATTTCTGTGTTTCATCGTCAATAAGAAGGTCCAAGGGATAGAGTAAACCTGAAGAGAAGCATCGGAAAATAAAACTGGGCTCACAGGAGAGGTTCAAATCATAGAAAGTTAGAGTGTCAGTCCTCTTGTACTTAAGTCGGCATTGTGCTTTTTGTATTAAATTCGGATGCAATTTCTGTGCTCCATCGTCAATAAGATGGCCCAAGAGATCGGAATCTAAAACTGGACTCACAGGAGAGGTTCATATCATGGAAAGTTTGAGTGTCAGTCCTCTTGTACTTAAGTCGGCATTGTGCCTTTTGTATTAAATTCGGATGCAATTTCTGTGTTTCATCGTCAATAAGAAGGTCCAAGGTATTCAGTAAACATAAAGTGAAGCATCGGATTCTAAAACTGGACTCACAGGAGAGGTTCACATCATAGAATGCTAGAGTGTCAGTCCTCCTGTACTTAAGTCGGCATTGTGGCTTTTGTATTAAATTCGGAAGCAATTTCTGTGTTTCATTGTCAATAAGAAGGTCCCAGGGATACAGTAAACCTGAGGTGAAGCATCCGAATCTAGAACTGGACTCACAGGATAGGTTCAAATCATAGAAAATTAGAGTGTCAGTCATCTTGTACTTAAGTCGGCATTGTGCCTTTTGTATTAAATTCGGATGCTATTTCTGTGTTTCATCGTCAATAAGAAGGTCCAAGGGATACAGTTAACCTGAAGTGAAGCATCGGAATCTAAAACTGGACTCACAGGGGAGGTTCAAACATAGAAAGTAAGAGTGTCTGTCCTCTTGTACTTATGTAGGCATTTTGCCTTTTGTATTAAATTCGGATGCAATTTCTGTGTTTCATAGTCAATAAGAAGGTCCAAGGTATTCAGCAAACCTGAAGTGAAGCATTGGAATCTAAAACAGGACTCACAGGAGAGGTTCAAAACATAGAAAGTTAGAATGTAAGTCCTCTTGTACTTAAGTCAACATTGTGCATTTTGTATTAAATTCGGATGCAATTTCTGTGTTTCATCGTCAATAATAAGGTCCCAGGGATACAGTAAACCTGAAGTGAAGCATCCGAATCTAAAACTGGACACACAGGATAGGTTCAAGTCATAGAAAGTTCGAGTGTCATTCCTCTTGTACCTAAGTCGGCATTGTGCCTTTTGTATTAAATTCGGATGCTATTTCTGTGTTTCATCGTCAATAAGAAGATCCAAGGTATACAGTAAATCTGAAGTGAAGCATCGGAATCTAAAACTGGACTCACAGGTGAGGTTCAAATCATAGAAAGTTAGAGTGTCAGTCCTCTTGTACTTAAGTCGATATTGTGCCTTTTGTATTAAATTCGGATGCAATTTCTGTGTTTCATCGTCAATAAGAACGTCCAAGGGATACAGTAAAGCTGAAGTGAAGCATCGGAAACTAAAACTGGACTCACAGGAGAAGTTCGAATCATAGAAAGTTAGAGTGTCAGTCCTCTTGTACTTAAGTCGGCATTGTGCCTTTTGTATTAAATTCGGATGCAATTTCTGTGTTTCATCGTCAATACGAATGTCCAAGAGATACAGTAAACCTGAAGTGAAGCATCGGAATCCAAAAATGAACTCACAGGAAGGTTCAAATCATAGAAAGTTAGAGTGTCAGTTCTCTTGTTCTTAAGTCGGCATTGTGCTTTTTGTATTAAATTCGGATGCAATTTCTGTGTTCCATCGTCAATAAGATGGTCCAAGAGATCGGTATCTAAAACTGGACTCACAGGAGTGGTTCAAATCATGGAAAGTTTGAGTGTCAGTCCTCTTGCACTGAAGTCGGCATTGTGCCTTTTGTATTAAATTCGGATGCAATTTCTGTGTTTCATCGTCAGTAAGAAGGTCCAAGGGATACAGTAAACCTGAAGTGAAGCATCGGAATCTAAAACTGGACTCACAGGAGAGGTTCAAATCATAGAATGTTAGAGTGTCAGTCCTCCTGTACTTAAGTCGGCATTCTGGCTTCTGTATTAAATTCGGAAGCAATTTCTGTGTTTCATTGTCAATAAGAAGGTCCCAGGGATACAGTAAACCTGAGGTGAAGCATCCGAATATAAAACTGGACTCACAGGATAGGTTCAAATCATAGAAAATTAGAGTGTCAGTCATCTTGTACTTATGTCGGCATTGTGCCTTATGTAATTAATTCGGATGCAATTTCTGTGTTTCATCGTCAATAAGATGGTCCAAGGGATACAGTAAACCTGAAGTGAAGCATTGGAATCTAAAACTGGACTCACAGGAGAGGTTCAAATCATAGAAAGTTAGAGTGTCAGTCCTCTTGTACTTAAGTCGGAATTGTGCCTTTTGTATTATATTCGGATGCAATTTCTGTCTTTCATCGTCAATAAGAGGGTCCAAGGTATTCAGTAAACCTGAAGTGAAGCACGGAATATTAAACTGGACTCACAGGGCAGGTTCAAATCATAGTAAGTTAGAGTGTCAGTCCTCCTGTTCTTAAGTCGGCATTGGGCCTTTTGTAGTAATTTCGGATGTAATTTCTGTGTTTCATCGTCAATAAGAAGGTCCAAGGGATACAGTAAACCTGAAGAGAAGCATCGGAAAATAAAACTGGGCTCACAGGAGAGGTTCAAATCATAGAATGTTAGAGTGTTAGTCCTCCTGTATTTAAGTCTGCATTGTGCCTTTTGTTTTAAATTCGGATGCAATTTCTGTGTTTCATCGTCAATAAGAAGGTCCCAGGGATACAGTAAACCTGAAGTGAAGCATCCGAATCTAAAACTGGACTCACAGGTGAGGTTCAAATCATAGAAAGTTAGAGTGTCAGTCCCCTTGTACTTAAATCGGCATTGTGCTTTTTGTATTAAATTCGGATGCAATTTCTGTGCTCCATCGTCAATAAGAAGGCCCAAGAGATCGGTATCTAAAACTGGACTCACAGGAGAGGTTCAAATCATGGAAAGTTTGAGTGTCAGTCATCTTGTACTTAAGTCGGCATTTTGCCTTTTGTATTAAATTCGGATGCAATTTCTGTGTTCCATCGTCAATAAGAAGGTCCAACGTATTCAGTAAACATAAAGAGAAGCATCGGATTCTAAAACTGGACTCACAGGAGAGGTTCAAATCATAGAATGCTAGAGTGGTAGTCCTCCTGTACTTAAGTCGGCATTGTGGCTTTTATATTAAATTCGGAAGCAATTTCTGTGTTTCATTGTCAATAAGAAGGTCCCAGGGATACAGTAAACCTGAGGTGAAGCATCCGAATCTAGAACTGGACTCACAGGATAGGTTCACATCATAGAAAATTAGAGTGTCAGTCATCTTGTACTTAAGTCGGCATTGTGCCTTTTGTATAAATTTCGGATGCAATTTCTGTGTTTCATCGTCAATAAGAAGGTCCAAGGGATACAGTTAACCTGAAGTGAAGCATCGGAATCTAAAACTGGACTCACAGGGCAGGATCAAATCTTAGTAAGTTAGAGTGTCAGTCCTCCTGTTCTTAAGTCGGCATTGTGCCTTTTGTATTAAATTCGGATGCAATTTCTGTGTTTCATCGTCAATAAGAAGGTCCAAGGGATACAGTAAACCTGAAGAGAAGCATCGGAAAATAAAACTGGGCTCACAGGAGAGGTTCAAATCATAGAATGTTAGAGTGTTAGTCCTCCTGTATTTAAGTCTGCATTGTGCCTTTTGTTTTAAATTCGGATGCAATTTCTGTGTTTCATCGTCAATAAGAAGGTCCAAGGTATTCAGTAAACATAAAGTGAAGCATCGGAATCTAAAACTGGACTCACAGGAGAGGTTCAAATCATAGAATGTTAGAGTGTCAGTCCTCCTGTACTTAAGTCGGCATTGTGGCTTCTGTATTAAATTCGGAAGCAATATCTGTGTTTCATTGTCAATAAGAAGGCCCCAGGGATACAGTAAACCTGAGGTGAAGCATCCGAATATAAAACTGGACTCACAGGATAGGTTCAAATCATAGAAAATTAGAGTGTCAGTCATCTTGTACTTAAGTCGGCATTGTGCCTTATGTAATTAATTCGGATGCAATTTCTGTGTTTCATCGTCAATAAGATGGTCCAAGGGATACAGTAAACCTGAAGTGAAGCATTGGAATCTAAAACTGGACTCACAGGAGCGGTTCAAATCATAGAAAATTAGAGTGTCAGTCCTCTTGTACTTAAGTCGGAATTGTGCCTTTTCTATTATATTCGGATGCAATTTCTGTGTTTCATCGTCAATAAGAAGGTCCAAGATAATCAGTAAGCCGGAAGTGAAGCATCGGATTATTAAACTGGACTCACAGGGCAGGTTCAAATCATAGTAAGTTAGAGTGTCAGTCCTCCTGTTCTTAAGTCGGCATTGGGCCTTTTGTATTAAATTCGGATGTAATTTCTGTGTTTCATCGTCAATAAGAAGGTCCAAGGGATAGAGTAAACCTGAAGAGAAGCATCGGAAAATAAAACTGGGCTCACAGGAGAGGTTCAAATCATAGAAAGTTAGAGTGTCAGTCCTCTTGTACTTAAGTCGGCATTGTGCTTTTTGTATTAAATTCGGATGCAATTTCTGTGCTCCATCGTCAATAAGATGGCCCAAGAGATCGGAATCTAAAACTGGACTCACAGGAGAGGTTCATATCATGGAAAGTTTGAGTGTCAGTCCTCTTGTACTTAAGTCGGCATTGTGCCTTTTGTATTAAATTCGGATGCAATTTCTGTGTTTCATCGTCAATAAGAAGGTCCAAGGTATTCAGTAAACATAAAGTGAAGCATCGGATTCTAAAACTGGACTCACAGGAGAGGTTCACATCATAGAATGCTAGAGTGTCAGTCCTCCTGTACTTAAGTCGGCATTGTGGCTTTTGTATTAAATTCGGAAGCAATTTCTGTGTTTCATTGTCAATAAGAAGGTCCCAGGGATACAGTAAACCTGAGGTGAAGCATCCGAATCTAGAACTGGACTCACAGGATAGGTTCAAATCATAGAAAATTAGAGTGTCAGTCATCTTGTACTTAAGTCGGCATTGTGCCTTTTGTATTAAATTCGGATGCTATTTCTGTGTTTCATCGTCAATAAGAAGGTCCAAGGGATACAGTTAACCTGAAGTGAAGCATCGGAATCTAAAACTGGACTCACAGGGGAGGTTCAAACATAGAAAGTAAGAGTGTCTGTCCTCTTGTACTTATGTAGGCATTTTGCCTTTTGTATTAAATTCGGATGCAATTTCTGTGTTTCATTGTCAATAAGAAGGTCCAAGGTATTCAGCAAACCTGAAGTGAAGCATTGGAATCTAAAACAGGACTCACAGGAGAGGTTCAAAACATAGAAAGTTAGAATGTAAGTCCTCTTGTACTTAAGTCAACATTGTGCATTTTGTATTAAATTCGGATGCAATTTCTGTGTTTCATCGTCAATAATAAGGTCCCAGGGATACAGTAAACCTGAAGTGAAGCATCCGAATCTAAAACTGGACACACAGGATAGGTTCAAGTCATAGAAAGTTCGAGTGTCATTCCTCTTGTACCTAAGTCGGCATTGTGCCTTTTGTATTAAATTCGGATGCTATTTCTGTGTTTCATCGTCAATAAGAAGATCCAAGGTATACAGTAAATCTGAAGTGAAGCATCGGAATCTAAAACTGGACTCACAGGTGAGGTTCAAATCATAGAAAGTTAGAGTGTCAGTTCTCTTGTACTTAAGTCGATATTGTGCCTTTTGTATTAAATTCGGATGCAATTTCTGTGTTTCATCGTCAATAAGAACGTCCAAGGGATACAGTAAAGCTGAAGTGAAGCATCGGAAACTAAAACTGGACTCACAGGAGAAGTTCGAATCATAGAAAGTTAGAGTGTCAGTCCTCTTGTACTTAAGTCGGCATTGTGCCTTTTGTATTAAATTCGGATGCAATTTCTGTGTTTCATCGTCAATACGAATGTCCAAGAGATACAGTAAACCTGAAGTGAAGCATCGGAATCCAAAAATGAACTCACAGGAAGGTTCAAATCATAGAAAGTTAGAGTGTCAGTTCTCTTGTTCTTAAGTCGGCATTGTGCTTTTTGTATTAAATTCGGATGCAATTTCTGTGTTCCATCGTCAATAAGATGGTCCAAGAGATCGGTATCTAAAACTGGACTCACAGGAGTGGTTCAAATCATGGAAAGTTTGAGTGTCAGTCCTCTTGCACTGAAGTCGGCATTGTGCCTTTTGTATTAAATTCGGATGCAATTTCTGTGTTTCATCGTCAGTAAGAAGGTCCAAGGGATACAGTAAACCTGAACTGAAGCATCGGAATCTTAAACTGGACTCACAGGAGAGGTTCAAATCATAGAATGTTAGAGTGTCAGTCCTCCTGTACTTAAGTCGGCATTCTGGCTTCTGTATTAAATTCGGAAGCAATTTCTGTGTTTCATTGTCAATAAGAAGGTCCCAGGGATACAGTAAACCTGAGGTGAAGCATCCGAATATAAAACTGGACTCACAGGATAGGTTCAAATCATAGAAAATTAGAGTGTCAGTCATCTTGTACTTATGTCGGCATTGTGCCTTATGTAATTAATTCGGATGCAATTTCTGTGTTTCATCGTCAATAAGATGGTCCAAGGGATACAGTAAACCTGAAGTGAAGCATTGGAATCTAAAACTGGACTCACAGGAGAGGTTCAAATCATAGAAAGTTAGAGTGTCAGTCCTCTTGTACTTAAGTCGGAATTGTGCCTTTTGTATTATATTCGGATGCAATTTCTGTCTTTCATCGTCAATAAGAGGGTCCAAGGTATTCAGTAAACCTGAAGTGAAGCACGGAATATTAAACTGGACTCACAGGGCAGGTTCAAATCATAGTAAGTTAGAGTGTCAGTCCTCCTGTTCTTAAGTCGGCATTGGGCCTTTTGTAGTAATTTCGGATGTAATTTCTGTGTTTCATCGTCAATAAGAAGGTCCAAGGGATACAGTAAACCTGGAGAGAAGCATCGGAAAATAAAACTGGGCTCACAGGAGAGGTTCAAATCATAGAATGTTAGAGTGTTAGTCCTCCTGTATTTAAGTCTGCATTGTGCCTTTTGTTTTAAATTCGGATGCAATTTCTGTGTTTCATCGTTAATAAGAAGGTCCCAGGGATACAGTAAACCTGAAGTGAAGCATCCGAATCTAAAACTGGACTCACAGGTGAGGTTCAAATCATAGAAAGTTAGAGTGTCAGTCCCCTTGTACTTAAATCGGCATTGTGCTTTTTGTATTAAATTCGGATGCAATTTCTGTGCTCCATCGTCAATAAGAAGGCCCAAGAGATCGGTATCTAAAACTGGACTCACAGGAGAGGTTCAAATCATGGAAAGTTTGAGTGTCAGTCATCTTGTACTTAAGTCGGCATTTTGCCTTTTGTATTAAATTCGGATGCAATTTCTGTGTTTCATCGTCAATAAGAAGGTCCAACGTATTCAGTAAACATAAAGAGAAGCATCGGATTCTAAAACTGGACTCACAGGAGAGGTTCAAATCATAGAATGCTAGAGTGGTAGTCCTCCTGTACTTAAGTCGGCATTGTGGCTTTTATATTAAATTTGGAAGCAATTTCTGTGTTTCATTGTCAATAAGAAGGTCCCAGGGATACAGTAAACCTGAGGTGAAGCATCCGAATCTAGAACTGGACTCACAGGATAGGTTCACATCATAGAAAATTAGAGTGTCAGTCATCTTGTACTTAAGTCGGCATTGTGCCTTTTGTATAAATTTCGGATGCAATTTCTGTGTTTCATCGTCAATAAGAAGGTCCAAGGGATACAGTTAACCTAAAGTGAAGCATCGGAATCTAAAACTGGACTCACAGGGCAGGATCAAATCTTAGTAAGTTAGAGTGTCAGTCCTCCTGTTCTTAAGTCGGCATTGTGCCTTTTGTATTAAATTCGGATGCAATTTCTGTGTTTCATCGTCAATAAGAAGGTCCAAGGGATACAGTAAACCTGAAGTGAAGCATCGGAAAATAAAACTGGGCTCACAGGAGAGGTTCAAATCATAGAATGTTAGAGTGTTAGTCCTCCTGTATTTAAGTCTGCATTGTGCCTTTTGTTTTAAATTCGGATGCAATTTCTGTGTTTCATCGTCAATAAGAAGGTCCAAGCTATACTCTAAACCTGAAGTGAAGCATCGGAATCTAAAACTGGACTCACAGGAGAGGTTAAAATCATAGGAAGTTATTGTGTCAGTCCTCTTGTACTTATGTCGGCAATGTGCCTTTTTATTAAATTCGGGTGCAATTTCTGTGTTTCATCGTCAATAAGAAGGTCCAAGCCATACCGTAAACCTAAAGTGAAGCATCAGAATCTAAAACTGGACTCACAGGAGAGGTTCAAATCATAGAAAGTTAGAGTGTCAGTCTTCTTGTACTTAAGTCGGCATTGTGCCTTTTGTATAAAATTCGGATGCAGTTTCTGTGTTTCATCGTCAATAAGAAGGTCCAAGGGATACAGTAAACCTAAAGTGGAGCATCGAAATCTAAAACTGGACTCACAGGATAGGTTCAAATCAAAGAAAGTTAGGGTGTCAGTCCTCTTGTACTTAAGTCGGCATTGTGCCTTTTGTATTAAATTCGTATGCAATTTCTGTGTTTCATCGTCAGTAGGAAGGTCCAAGGTATTCAGTAGACCTAAAGTGAAGCATCGGAATCTAGAACTGGACTCACATTAGAGGTTCAAATCATTGAAAGTTAGAGTGTCAGTCCTCAAGTACTTATGTCGGCATTGTGCCTTTTGTATTAAATTCGGATGCAATTTCTGTGTTTCATCGTCAATAAGAAGGTCCAAGGGATACAGTAAACCTGAAGTGAAGCATCGGAATCTAAAACTGGACTCACAGGAGAGGTTCAAATCATAGAAAGTTAGAGTATCAGTCCACTTGTACTTAAGTCGGCATTGTGCCTTTTGTATTAAATTCGGATGCTATTTCTGTGTTTCATCGTCAATAAGAAGATCCAAGGTATACAGTAAATCTGAAGTGAAGCATCGGAATCTAAAACTAGACTCACAGGTGAGGTTCAAATCATAGAAAGTTAGAGTGTCAGTCCTCTTGTACATAAGTCGGTATTGTGCCTTTTGTAATAAATTCGGATGCAATTTCTGTGTTTCATCATCTATAAGAACGTCCAAGGGATACAGTAAAGCTGAAGGGAAGCATCGGAAACTAAAACTGGACTCACAGGAGAGGTTCGAATAATAGAAAGATAGAGTGTCAATCCTCTTGTACTTAAGTCGGCATTGTGCCTTTTGTATTAAATTCGGATGCAATTTCTGTGTTTCATCGTCAATACGAAGGTCCAAGTGATATAGTAAACCTGAAGTGAAGCATCGGAATCTATAAATGGACTCACAGGAGAGGTTCAAATCATAGAAAGTTAGAGTGTCAGTTCTGTTGTACTTAAGTCGGCATTGTGATTTTTGTATTAAATTCGGATGCAATTTCTGTGTTCCATCGTCAATAAGAAGGTCCAAGTGATCGGTATCTAAAACTGGACTCACAGGAGATGTTCATATCATGGAAAGTTTGAGTGTCAGTCCTCTTGTACTTAAGTCGGCATTGTGCCTTTTGTATTAAATTCGCAATCAATTTCTGTGTTTCATCGTCAATAAGGAGGACCAAAGTATACAGTAGATCTGAAGTGAAGCATCGGAATCTAAAACTGGACTAACAGGTGAGGTCGAAATCATAGAAAATTAGAGTGTCAGTCCTCTTGTACTTATGTCGGCATTGTACCTTTTGTATTAAATTCGGATGCATTTTCTGTGTTACATCGTAAATAGGAAGGTCCAAGAGATACAGTAAACCTGACGTGAAGCATCGGAATCTAATACTGGACTCACAGGAGAGGTTCAAATCATAGAAAGTTAGAGTGTCAGTTCTCTTGTAATTAAGTCGGCATTGTGCCTTTTGTATTAAATTCGGATGCAATTTCTATGTTTCATCGTCAATAAGAACGTCCAAGGGATACAGTAAAGCTGAAGGGAAGCATCGGAAACTAAAACTGGACTCACAGGAAAGGTTCGAATCATAGAAAGATAGAGTGTCAGTCCTCTTGTACTTAAGTCGGCATTGTGCCTTTTGTATTAAATTCGGATGCAATTTCTGTGTTTCATCGTCAATAAGAAGGTCCAAGGTAATCAGTAAACATAAAGTGAAGCATCGAATTCTAAAACTGGACTCACAGGAGAGGTTCAAATCATAGAATGTTAGAGTGTCAGTCCTCCTGTACTTAAGTCGGCATTGTGGCTTTTGTATTAAATTCGGAAGCAATTTCTGTGTTTCATTGTCAATAAGAAGGTCCCAGGGATACAGTAAACCTGAGGTGAAGCATCCGAATCTAGAACTGGACTCACAGGATAGGTTCAAATCATAGAAAATTAGAGTGTCAGTCATCTTGTACTTAAGTCGGCATTGTGCATTTTGTATAAAATTCGGATGGAATTTCTGTGTTTCATCGTCAACGAGAAGGTCCAAGGGATACAGTTAACCTGAAGTGAAGCATCGGAATCTAAAACTGGACTCACAGGAGAGGTATAAATCATAGAATGTTAGAGAGTCCGTCCTCCTGTACTTAATTCAGCATTGTGCCTTTTGTATTAAATTCGGATGCTATTTCTGTGATTCATCGTCAATAAGAAGGTCCCAGGGATATAGTAAACCTGAAGTGAAGCATCCAAATCTAAAACTGGACTCACAGGATAGGTTAAAATCATAGAAATTTAGTGTGTCAGTCCTCTTGTACTTAAGTCGGCATTGTGCCTTTTGTATAAAATTCGGATGCAATTTCTGTGTTTCATCGTGAATAAGAAAGTCCTAGGGATACAGTAAACCTGAAATGAAGTATCGGAATCTAAAACTGGACTCACAGGGCTGGATCAAATCTTAGTAAATTAGAGTGTCAGTCCTCCTGTTCTTAAGTCGGCATTGTGCCTTTTGTATTAAATTCGAATGCAATTTCTGTGTTTCATCGTTAATAAGAAGGTCCAAGCTATACAGTAAACCTGAAGTGAAGCATCGGAATCTAAAACTGGACTCACAGGAGAGGTTAAAATCATAGAAAGTTATTGTGTCAGTCCTCTTGTACTTAAGTCGGCATTGTGCCTTTTGTATTAAATTCGGATGCAGTTTCTGTGGTTCATCGTCAATAAGAAGGTCCAAGGGATACAGTAAACCTGAAGTGTTGCATCGAAATCTAAAACTGTACTCACAGGACAGGATCAAATCAAAGAAAGTTAGAGTGTCAGTGCTCTTGTACTTAAGTCGGCATTGTGCCTTTTGTATTATATTCGGATGCAAATTCTGTGTTTCATCGTCAATAAGATGGTCCAAGAGATACAGTAGTCCTGAAGTGAAGCGTCGGAATCTAAAACTGGACTCACAGGAGAGGTTCAAATCATAGAAAGTTAGAGTGTCAGTCCTCTTGTACTTAAGTCGGCATTGTGCCTTTTGTATTAAATTCGTATGCAATTTCTGTGTTTCATCGTCAGTAGGAAGGTCCAAGGTATTCAGTAGACCTAAAGTGAAGCATCGGAATCTAGAACTGGACTCACATTAGAGGTTCAAATCATTGAAAGTTAGAGTGTCAGTCCTCTTTTACATAAGTCGGTATTGTGCCTTTTGTAATAAATTCGGATGCAATTTCTGTGTTTCATCGGCTATAAGAACGTCCAAGGGATACAGTAAAGCTGAAGGGAAGCATCGGAAACTAAAACTGGACTCACAGGAGAGGTTCGAATAATAGAAAGATAGAGTGTCAATCCTCTTGTACTTAAGTCGGCATTGTGCCTTTTGTATTAAATTCGGATGCAATTTCTGTGTTTCATCGTCAATACGAAGGTCCAAGTGATATAGTAAACCTGAAGTGAAGCATCGGAATCTATAAATGGACTCACAGGAGAGGTTAAAAACATAGAAAGTTAGAGTGTCAGTTCTGTTGTACTTAAGTCGGCATTGTGATTTTTGTATTAAATTCGGATGCAATTTCTGTGTTCCATCGTCAATAAGAAGGTCCAAGTGATCGGTATCTAAAACTGGACTCACAGGAGATGTTCATATCATGGAAAGTTTGAGTGTCAGTCCTCTTGTACTTAAGTCGGCATTGTGCCTTTTGTATTAAATTCGTATGCAATTCCTGTGTTTCATCGTCAGTAGGAAGGTCCAAGGTATTCAGTAAACCTAAAGTGAAGCATCGGTATCTAAAACTGGACTCACATTAGAGGTTCAAATCATTGAAAGTTAGAGTGTCAGTCCTCTAGTACTTATGTCGGCATTGTGCCTTTTGTATTAAATTCGGATGCAATTTCTGTGTTTCATCGTCAATAAGAAGGTCCAAGGGTTACAGTAAACCTGAAGTGAAGCATCGGAATCTAAAACTGGACTCACAGGAGAGGTTCAATTCATAGAAAGTTTGAGTGTCAGTCCTCTGGTACTTAAGTCGGCATTGTGCCTTTTGTATTATATTCGGATGGAATTTCTGTGTTTCATCGTCAATAAGAAGGTCCAAGATATTCAGTAAACATAAAGTGAAGCATCGAATTCTAAAACTGGACTCACAGGAGAGGTTCAAATCATAGAATGTTAGAGTGTCAGTCCTCCTGTACTTAAGTCGGCATTGTGGCTTTTGTATTAAATTCGGAAGCAATTTCTGTGTTTCATTGTCAATAAGAAGGTCCCAGGGATACAGTAAACCTGAGGTGAAGCATCCGAACCTAGAACTGGACTCACAGGATAGGTTCAAATCATAGAAAATTAGAGTGTCAGTCATCTTGTACTTAAGTCGGCATTGTGCCTTTTGTATAAAATTCGGATGGAATTTCTGTGTTTCTTCGTCAATAAGAAGGTCCAAGGTATACAGTTAACCTGAAGTGAAGCATCGGAATCTAAAACTGGACTCACAGGAGAGGTTCAAATCATAGAATGTTAGAGAGTCCGTCCCCCTGTACTTAATTCTGCATTGTACCTTTTGTATTAAATTCGGATGCAATTTCTGTGATTCATCGTCAATAAGAAGGTCCCAGGGATACAGTAAACCCGAAGTGAAGCATCTGAATCTAAAACTGGACTCACAGGATAGGTTCAAATCATAGAAAGTTAGAGTGTCAGTCCTCTTGTACTTAAGTCAGCATTGTGCCTTTTGTATTAAATTCGCATGCAATTTCTGTGTTTCATCGTCAATAAGGAGGACCAAAGTATACAGTAGATCTGAAGTGAAGCATCGGAATCTAAAACTGGACCAACAGGTGAGGTCGAAATCATAGAAAATTAGAGTGTCAGTCCTCTTGTACTTATGTCGGCATTGTACCTTTTGTATTAAATTCGGATGCATTTTCTGTGTTACATCGTAAATAGGAAGGTCCAAGAGATACAGTAAACCTGACGTAAAGCATCGGAATCTAAAACTGGACTCACAGGAGAGGTTCAAATCATAGAAAGTTAGAGTGTCAGTTCTCTTGTACTTAAGTCGGCATTGTGCCTTTTGTATTAAATTCGGATGCAATTTCTATGTTTCATCGTCAATAAGAACGTCCAAGGGATACAGTAAAGCTGAAGGGAAGCATCGGAAACTAAAACTGGACTCACAGGAAAGGTTCGAATCATAGAAAGATAGAGTGTCAGTCCTCTTGTACTTAAGTCGGCATTGTGCCTTTTGTATTAAATTCGGATGCAATTTCTGTGTTTCATCGTCAATAAGAAGGTCCAAGGTAATCAGTAAACATAAAGTGAAGCATCGAATTCTAAAACTGGACTCACAGGAGAGGTTCAAATCATAGAATGTTAGAGTGTCAGTCCTCCTGTACTTAAGTCGGCATTGTGGCTTTTGTATTAAATTCGGAAGCAATTTCTGTGTTTCATTGACAATAAGAAGGTCCCAGGGATACAGTAAACCTGAGGTGAAGCATCCGAATCTAGAACTGGACTCACAGGATAGGTTCAAATCATAGAAAGTTAGAGTGTCAGTCCTCTTGTACTAAAGTCAGCATTGTGCCTTTTGTATTAAATTCGGATGCAATTTCTGTGTTTCATCGTCAATAAGGAGGACCAAAGTATACAGTAAATCTGAAGTGAAGCATCGGAATCTAAAACTGGACTCACAGGAGAGGTATAAATCATAGAATGTTAGAGAGTCCGTCCACCTGTACTTAATTCTGCATTGTGCCATTTGTATTAAATTCGGATGCTATTTCTGTGATTCATCGTCAATAAGAAGGTCCCAGGGATATAGTAAACCTGAAGTGAAGCATCCGAATCTAAAACTGGACTCACAGGATAGGTTAAAATCATAGAAATTTAGTGTGTCAGTCCTCTTGTACTTAAGTCGGCATTGTGCCTTTTGTATAAAATTCGGATGCAATTTCTGTGTTTCATCGTGAATAAGAAGGTCCTAGGGATACAGTAAACCTGAAATGAAGCATCGGAATCTAAAACTGGACTCACAGGGCTGGATCAAATCTTAGTAAATTAGAGTGTCAGTCCTCCTGTTCTTAAGTCGGCATTGTGCCTTTTGTATTAAATTCGAATGCAATTTCTGTGTTTCATCGTTAATAAGAAGGTCCAAGCTATACAGTAAACCTGAAGTGAAGCATCGGAATCTAAAACTGGACTCACAGGAGAGGTTAAAATCATAGAAAGTTATTGTGTCAGTCCTCTTGTACTTAAGTCGGCATTGTGCCTTTTGTATTAAATTCGGATGCAGTTTCTGTGGTTCATCGTCAATAAGAAGGTCCAAGGGATACAGTAAACCTGAAGTGTTGCATCGAAATCTAAAACTGTACTCACAGGACAGGATCAAATCAAAGAAAGTTAGAGTGTCAGTCCTCTTGTACTTAAGTCGGCATTGTGCCTTTTGTATTATATTCGGATGCAAATTCTGTGTTTCATCGTCAATAAGATGGTCCAAGGGATACAGTAGTCCTGAAGTGAAGCGTCGGAATCTAAAACTGGACTCACAGGAGAGGTTCAAATCATAGAAAGTTATAGTGTCAGTCCTCTAGTACTTAAGTCGGCATTGTGCTTTTTGTATTTAATTCGGATGCAATTTCTGTGTTTCATCGTCAATAAAATGTTCCAAGGGATACAGTAAACCTGAAGTGTAGCATCGGAATCTAAAACTGGATTACAGGAGAGGTTCAAATCATAGAAAGTTATTGTGTCTGTCCGCTTGTACTTAATTCGGCATTGTGCTTTTTGTATTAAATTCGGATGCAATTTCTGTGTTTCATCGTCAATAAGAAGGTCCAGGGTGCTCAGTAAACCTGAAGTTAAGCTTCGGAATCTAAAACTGGACTCACAGGAGAGGTTCAAATCATAGAAAGTTAGAGTGTCAGTCCTCTTGTACTTATGTCGGCATTGTGCCATTTGGATTAAATTCGGATGCAATTTCTGTGTTTCATCGTCAGTAAGAAAGTCCAAGGGATACAGTAAACCTGAAGTGAAGCATCGGAAATTAAAACTGGACTCACAGGAGAGGTTCAAATCATAGAAAGTTGGAATATCAGTCCTCTTGTACTTAAGTCGGCATTGTGCCTTTTGTATTAAATTCGGATGCAATTTCTGTGTTTCATCGTCAATAAGAAGGTCCAAGGGATACATTTAACCTGAAGTGAAACGTCGGAATCTAAAACTGGACTCACAGGAGACGTTCAAATCATAGAATGTTAGAGAGTCAGTCCTCCTGTTCTTAAGTCTGCATTGTGCCTTTTGTATTTAATTCGGATGCAATTTCTGTGTTTCATCGTCAATAAGAAGGCCCCGGGATACAGTAAACCTGAAGTGAAGCATCTGAATCTAAAACTGGACTCACAGGATAGGTTCAAATCATAGAAAGTTAGAGTGTCAGTCCTCTTGTACTAAAGTCAGCATTGTGCCTTTTGTATTAAATTCGGATGCAATTTCTGTGTTTCATCGTCAATAAGGAGGACCAAAGTATACAGTAAATCTGAAGTGAAGCATCGGAATCTAAAACTGGAATAACAGGTGAGGTCCAAATCATAGAAAGTTAGAGTGTCAGTCCTCTTGTACTTAAGTCGGCATTGTACCTTTTGTATTAAATTCGGATGCATTTTCTGTGTTACATCGTAAATAGGAAGGTCCAAGAGATACAGTAAACCTGAAGTGAAGCAACGGAATCTAAAACTGGACTCACAGGAGAGGTTCAAGTCATAGAAAGTTAGAGTGTCAGTTCTCTTGTACTTAAGTCGGCATTGTGCCTTCTGTATTAAATTCGGATGCAATTTCTGTGTTTCATCGTCAATAAGAACGTCCAAGGGATACAGTAAAGCTGAAGTGAAGCAACGGAATCTAAAACTGGACTCACAGGAGAGGTTCAAGTCATAGAAAGTTAGAGTGTCAGTTCTCTTGTACTTAAGTCGGCATTGTGCCTTCTGTATTAAATTCGGATGCAATTTCTGTGTTTCATCGTCAATAAGAACGTCCAAGGGATACAGTAAAGCTGAAGGGAAGCATCGGAAACTAGAACTGGACTCACAGGAGAGGTTCGAATCATAGAAAGATAGAGTGTCAGTCCTCCTGAACTTAAGTCGGCATTGTGCTTTTTGTATAAAATTCGAATGCAATTTCTGTGTTCCATCGTCAATAAGAAGGTCCATGAGATCGGTATCTAAAAGTGGACTCACAGGAGAGGTTCATATCATGGAAAGTTTTAGTGTCAGTCCTCTTGTACTCAAGTCGGCATTGTGCCTTTTGTATTAAATTCGTATGCAATTTCTGTGTTTCATCGTCAGTAGGAAGGTCCAAGGTATTCAGTAAACCTAAAGTGAAGCATCGGAATCTAAAACTGGACTCACATTAGAGGTTCAAATCATTGAAAGTTAGAGTGTCAGTCCTCTAGTACTTATGTCGGCTTTGTGCCTTTTGTATTAAATTCGGATGCAATTTCTGTGTTTCATCGTCAATAAGAAGGTCCAAGGGATACAGTAAACCTGAAGTGAAGCATCGGAATCTAAAACTGGACTCACAGGAGAGGTTCAAATCATAGAAAGTTTGAGTGTCAGTCCTCTGGTACTTAAGTCGGCAATGTGCCTTTTGTATTAAATTCGGATGCAATTTCTGTGTTTCATCGTCAATAAGAAGGTCCAAGGTATTCAGTAAACATAAAGTGAAGCATCGAATTCTAAAACTGGACTCACAGGAGAGGTTCAAAACATAGAATGTTAGAGTGTCAGTCCTCCTGTACTTAAGTCGGCATTGTGGCTTTTGTTTTAAATTCGGAAGCAATTTCTGTGTTTCATTGTCAATAAGAAGGTCCCAGGGATACAGTAAACCTGAGGTGAAGCATCCGAATCTAGAACTGGACTCACAGGATAGGTTAAAATCATAGAAAGTTAGAGTGTCAGTCCTCTTGTACTTAAACCGGCATTGTGATTTTTGTATAAAATTCGGATGCAATTTCTGCGTTTCATCGTGAATAAGAAGGTCCCTGGGATACAGTAAACCTGAAATGAAGCATTGGAATCTAAAACTGGACTCACAGGGCAGGATCAAATCTTAGTAAGTTAGAGTGTCAGTCCTCCTGTTCTTAAGTCGGCATTGTGCCTTTTGTATTAAATTCGGATGCAATTTCTGTGTTTCATCGTCAATAAGAAGGTCCAAGGGATACGGTAAACCTGATGTGAAGCATCCGAATCTAAAACTGGACTCACAGGAGGGGTTAAAATCATAGAAAGTTATTGTGTCAGTCCTCTTGTACTTAAGTTGGCATTCTGCCTTTTGTATCAAATTCGGGTGCAATTTCTTTGTTTCATCGTCAATTAGAAGGTCCAAGCTATACGGTAAACCTGAAGTGAAGCATCGGAATCTAAAACTGGGCTCACAGGAGAGGTTCAAATCATAGAAAGTTAGAGTGTCAGTCCGCTTGTACTTAAGTCGGCATTGTGCCTTTTGTATTAAATTCGGATGCAGTTTCTGTGTTTCATCGTCAATAAGAAGGTATAAGGGATACAGTAAACCTGAAGTGGAGCATCGAAATCTAAAACTGGACTCACAGGACAGGTTCAAATCAAAGAAAGTTAGAGTGTCAGTCCTCTTGTACTTAAGTCGGCATTGTGCCTTTTGTATTATATTCGGATGCAATTTTTGTGTTTCATCGTCAATAAGATGGTCCAAGGGATACAGTAGTCCTGATGTGATGCGTCGGATTCTAAAACTAGACTCACAGGAGAGGTTCAAATCATAAAAAGTTAGAGTGTCAGTCTTCTTGTACTTAAGTCGGCATTGTGCCTTTTGTATTTAGTTCGGATGCAATTTCTGTGTTTCATCGTCAATAAGAAAGTCCAAGGGATACAGTAAACCTGAAGTGAAGGATCGGAATCTAGAACTGGACTCTCAGGAGAGGTTCAAATCATAGAAAGTTATTGTGTCTGTCCGCTTGTACTTAATTCGGCATTGTGCTTTTTGTATTAAATTCGGATGCAATTTCTGTGTTTCATCGTCAATAAGAAGGTCCAGGGTGCTCAGTAAACCTGAAGTGAAGCTTCGGAATCTAAAACTGGACTCACAGGAAAGGTTCAAATCATAGGAAGTTAGAGTGTCAGTCCTCTTGTACTTATGTCGGCATTGTGACATTTGTATTAAATTCGGATGCAATTTCTGTGTTTCATCGTCAGTAAGAAAGTCCAAGGGATACAGTAAACCTGAAGTGAAGCATCGGAAATTATAACTGGACTCACAGGAGAGGTTTAAATCATAAAAAGTTAGAGTGTCAGTCTTCTTGTACTTAAGTCGGCATTGTGCCTTTTGTATTTAATTCGGATGCAATTTCTGTGTTTCATCGTCAATAAGAAAGTCCAAGGGATACAGTAAACCTGAAGTGAAGGATCGGAATCTAAAACTGGACTCACAGGAGAGGTTCAAATCATAGAAAGTTAGAGTGTCGGTCCTCTTGTACTTAAGTCGGCATTAAGCATTTTCTATCAAATTCGGATGCAACTTCTGTGTTTCATCGTCAACAAGAAGGCCCAAGGGATACAGTAAACCTGATGTGAAGCATCGGAATCTAAAACTGGACTCACAGGAGAGGTTCAAATCATAGAAAGTTAGAGTGTCAGTCATCTTGTACTTAAGTCGGCATTGTGTTTTTGTATTAAATTCGGATTCAATTTCTGTGTTTCATCGTCAATAAGAAGGTCCAAGGGATACAGTTAACCTGAAGTGAAGCTTCGGAATCTAAAACTGGACTCACAGGAGAGGTTCAAATCATAGAATGTTAGAGTGTCAGTCCTCCTGTACTTAAGTCTGCATTGTGCCATTTGTATTAACTTCGGATGCAATTTCTGTGTTTCATCGTCTATAAGAAGGTCCCAGGGATACAGTAAACATGAAATGAAGCATCCGAATCTAAAACTGGACTCTCAGGATAGGTTCAAATCCCAGAAAGTTAGAGTGTCAGTCCTCTTGTACTTAAGTCGGCATTGTGCCTTTTCTATCAAATTTGGATGCAATTTCTGTGTTTCATCGTCAATAAGAAGGTCCAAGGGATACAGTGAACCTGAAGTGAAGCATCGGAATCTAAAACTGGACTCACTGGAGAGGTTCAAATCATAGAAAGTTTGAGTGTCAGTCCTCTTGTACTGAAGTCGGCATTGTGCCTTTTGTATTAAATTCGGGTGCAATTTCCGTGTTTCATCGTCAATAAGAAGGTCCAAGGTATTCGGTAAACCTGAAGTGAAGCATCGGAATCTAAAACTGGACTCACAGGAGAGGTTCAAGTCATAGAAAGTTAGAGTGTCAGTCCTCTTGTACTTAAGTTGGCATTGTGCCTTTTGTATTAAATTCCGATGCAATTTCTGTGTTTCATCGTTAATAAGAAGGTCCAAGGTGTTCAGTAAACCTGAAGTGAAGCATCGGAATGTAAAACTGGACCCACAGGAGAGGTTCAATTCATAGGAAGTAAGAGTGTCAGTCCTCTTGTACTGAAGTCGGCATTGTGCCTTTTGTATTAAATTTGGATGCAATTTGTGTGTTTCATCGTCAATAAGAAAGTCCAAATGAAACAGTATACCTGAAGTGAAGCATCGGAAATTAAAACTGGACTCACAGGAGAGGTTCAAATCATAGAAAGTTGGAATGTCAGTCCTCTTGTACTTAAGTCGGCATTGTGCCTTTTGTATTAAATTCGGATGCAATTTCTGTGTTTCATCGTCAATAAGAAGGTCCAAGCGATACAGTGAACCTAAAGTGAAGCATCGGAATCTAAAACTGGACTCACTGGAGAGGTTCAAATCATAGAAAGTTAGAGTGTCAGCCCTCTTGTACTTAAGTCTGCATTAAGCATTTTGTATCAAATTCGGATGCAACTTCTGTGTTTCATCGTCAACAAGAAGGATCCAGGGATACAGTAAACCTGAAGTGAAGCATCGGAATCTAAAACTGGACTCACAGGAGAGGTTCACATCATAGAAAGTTAGGTGGCAGTCATCTTGTACTTAAGTCGGCATTGTGTTTTTGTATTAAATTCGGATGCAATTTCTGTGTTTCATCGTCAATAAGAAGATCCAAGGGATACAGTTAACCTGAAGTGAAGCTTCGGAATCTAAAACTGGACTCACAGGAGAGGTTCATATCATAGAATGTTAGAGTGTCAGTCCTCCTGTACTTAAGTCTGCATTGTGCTTTTGTATTAACTTCGGATGCAATTTCTGTGTTTCATCGTCTATAAGAAGGTCCCAGGGATACAGTAAACCTGAAGTGAAGCATCATAATCTAAAACTGGACTCACAGGATAGGTTCAAATAATAGAAACTTAGAGTGTCAGTCCTCTTGTACTTAAGTCGGCATTGTGCCTTTTCTATTAAATTCGGATGCAATTTCTGTGTTTCATCGTCAATAAGAAGGTCCAAGGGATACAGTAAACCTGAAGTGAAGCATCGGAATCTAAAACTGGACTCACAGGAGAGGATGAAATCATAGAATGTTAGAGTGTCAGTCCTCTTGTACTTATGCCGGCATTGTGCCTTTTGTATTAAATTCGGATGCAATTTCTGTGTTTCATCGCCAATCAGAAAGTCCAAGGGATACAGTAAACCTGAAGTGAAGCATCGGAATCTAAAACTGGACTCACAGGAGAGGTTCAAATCATAGAAAGTTATTGTGTCTGTCATCTTGTACTTAAGTCGGCATTGTGCCTTTTTCTATTAAATTCGGGTGCAATTTCTGTGTTTCATCGTCAATAAGAAGGTCCAAGCGATACAGTGAACCTGAAGTGAAGCATCGGAATCTAAAACTGGACTCACAGGAGAGGTTCAAATCATAGAAATTTGAGTGTCAGTCCTCTCGTACTGAAGTCGGCATTGTGCCTTTTGTATTAAATTCGGGTGCAATTTCTGTGTTTCATCGTCAATAAGAAGGTCCAAGGTATTCAGTAAACCTGAAGTAAAGCATCGGAATCTAAAACTGGACTCACAGGAGAGGTTCAAATCATAGAAAGTTTAGTGTCAGTCCTCTTGTACTGAAGTCGGCATTGTGCCTTTTGTACTAAATGCGGGTACAATTTCTGTGTTTCATCGTCAATAAGAAGGTCCAAGGTATTCAGTAAACCTGAAGTGAAGCATCGGAATCTAAAACTGGATTCACAGGAGAGGTTCAAATCATACAAAGTTACAGTGTCAGTCCTCTTGTACTTAAGTCGGCATTGTGCCTTTTGTATTAAATTCGGATGCAATTTCTGTGTTTCATCGTCAATAAGAAGTTCCAAGGTGTTCAGTAAACCTGCAGTGAAGCATCGGAATGTAAAACTGGACTCACAGGAGAGGTTCAATTCATAGGAAGTAAGAGTGTCAGTCCTCTTGTACTGAAGTCGGCATCCTGCCTTTTGTATTAAATTTGGATGCAATTAGTGTGTTTCATCGTCAATAAGAAAGTCCAAATGAAACAGTATACCTGAAGTGAAGCATCGGAAATTAAAACTGGACTCACAGGAGAGGTTCATATCATAGAAAGTTGGAATGTCAGTCCTCTTGTACTTAAGTCGGCATTGTGCCTTTTGTATTAAATTCGGATGCAATTTCTGTGTTTCATCGTCAATAAGAAGGTCCAAGCGATACAGTGAACCTAAAGTGAAGCATCGGAATCTAAAACTGGACTCACTGGAGAGGTTCAAATTATAGAAAGTTAGAGTGTCAGCCCTCTTGTACTTAAGTCTGCATTAAGCCTTTTGTATCAAATTCGGATGCAACTTCTGTGTTTCATCGTCAACAAGAAGGATCAAGGGATACAGTAAACCTGAAGTGAAGCATCGGAATCTAAAACTGGACTCACAGGAGAGGTTCAAATCATAGAAATTTGAGTGTCAGTCCTCTCGTACTGAAGTCGGCATTGTGCCTTTTGTATTAAATTCGGGTGCAATTTCTGTGTTTCATCATCAATAAGAAGGTCCAAGGTATTCAGTAAACCTGAAGTAAACCATCGGAATCTAAAACTGGACTCACAGGAGAGGTTAAAATCATAGAAAGTTTAGTGTCAGTCCTCTTGTACTGAAGTCGGCAATGTGCCTTTTGTACTAAATGCGGGTACAATTTCTGTGTATCATCGTCAATAAGAAGGTCCAAGGTATTCAGAAAACGTGAAGTGAAGCATCGGAATCTAAAACTGGACTCACAGGAGAGGTTCAAATCATACAAAGTTACAGTGTCAGTCCTCTTGTACTTAAGTCGGCATTGTGCCTTTTGTATTAAATTCGGATGCAATTTCTGTGTTTCATCGTCAATAAGAAGGTCCAAGGTGTTCAGTAAACCTGCAGTGAAGCATCGGTATCTAAAACTGGACTCACAGGAGAGGTTCAAGTCATAGAAAAATAGAGTGTCAGTCCTCTGTACTTGATTCGGCATTGTGCCTTTTGTATTAAATTCGGATACAATTTCTGTGTTTCGTCGTCAATAAGAAGGTCCAAGGGATACAGTAAACCTGAAATGAAGCAACGGAATCTAAAACGGACTCACAGGAGAGGTTCAAATCATAGGAAGTTATTGTGTCAGTCCTCTTCTACTTAAGTCGGCATTGTGTTTTTGTATTAAATTCCGAAGCAATTTCTGTGTTTCATCGTCAATAAGATTGTCCAAGGGATACAGTAAACCTGAAGTGAAGCAACGGAATCTAAAACTGGACTCACAGGAGAGGTTTAAATCATAGAAAGTTAGATTGTCAGTCCTCTTGTACTTAAGTCAGCATTGTGCATTTTGTATTAAATTCGGATGCAATTTCTGTGTTTCATCATCAATAAGATGGTCCAAGGGATACAGTAGACCTGAAGTGAAGCATCGGAATCTAAAACAGGACTCACAGCAGAGGTTCATATCATAGAAAGTTAGAGTGTGAGTCCTCTTGTACTTAAGGCGGCATTGTGCCTTTTGTATTAAATTCGGATGCATTTTATGTGTTTCATCGTCAATAAAAAGGTCCAAGGTATACAGTAAACCTGTAGTGAAGCATCGGTACCTAAAACTGGACTCACAGGAGAGGTTCAAATCATAGAAAAATAGAGTGTCAGTCCTCTGTACTTGATTCGGCATTGTGCCTTTTGTATTAAATTCGGATACAATTTCTGTGTTTCGTCGTCAATAAGAAGGTCCAAGGGATACAGTAAACCTGAAGCGTAGCATCGGAATCTAAAACGGACTCACAGGAGATGTTCAAATCATAGGAAGTTATTGTGTCAGTCCTCTTCTACTTAAGTCGGCATTGTGTTTTTGTATTAAATTCCGAAGCAATTTCTGTGTTTCATCGTCAATAAGATTGTCCAAGGGATACAGTAAAACTGAAGTGAAGCAACGGAATCTAAATTTGGACTCACAGGAGAGGTTTAAATCATAGAAAGTTAGATTGTCAGTCCTCTTGTACTTAAGTCGGCATTGTGCCTTTTGTATTAAATTCGGATGCATTTTCTGTGTTTCATCGTCAATAAAGAGGTCCAAGGGATACAGTATACCTGAAGTGAAGCATCGGAATCTTAAACTGGACTCGCAGGAGAGGTTCGAATCATAGAAAGTTAGAGTGTCAGTCCTCTTGTAGTTGAGTCGGCATTGTGCCTTTTGTATTAAATTCGGATGCAATTTCTGTGTTTCATCGTCAATAAGAAGGTCCAAGGGATACAGTAAACCTGAAGTGAAGCATCGGAATCTTAAACTGGACTCGCAGGAGAGGTTCGAATCATAGAAAGTTAGTGTGTCAGTCCTCTTGTAGTTGAGTCGGCATTGTGCCTTTTGTATTAAATTCGGATGCAGTTTCTGTGTTTCATCGTCAATAAGAAGGTGCAAGGGATACAGTAAACCTGAAGTGAAGCATCGGGATCCAAAACTGGACTCACTGAAGAGGTTCAAATCATAGAAAGTTAGAGTGTCAGTCCTCTTGTACTTAAGTCGGCATTCTGCCATTTGTATTACATTCATTTGCAATTTCTGTGTTTCATCGTCAATAAGAAGGTGCAAGGTATACAGTAAACCTGAAGTGAAGCATTGGAATCTAAAACTGGCCTCACAGGAGAGGTTCAAAACATAGAAAGTTAGAGTGTCAGTCATCTTGTACTTAAGTCGGCATTGTGTTTTTGTATTAAATTCGGATTCAATTTCTGTGTTTCATCGTCAATAAGAATGTCCATGGGATACAGTAAACCTGAAGTGAAGCATCGGAATCTAAAACTGGACTCAAAGCAGAGGTTCAAATCATAGAAAGTTAGAGTGTCAGTCCTCTTGTACTTAAGTCGGCATTGTGCCTTTTGTATTAAATTCGGATGCAATTTCTGTGTTTCATCGCCAATAAGAAGGTCCAAGGTATACAGTAAACCTGTAGTGAAGCATCGGTACCTAAAACTGGACTCACAGGAGAGGTTCAAATCATAGAAAAATAGAGTGTCAGTCCTCTGTACTTGATTCGGCATTGTGCCTTTTGTATTAAATTCGGATACAATTTCTGTGTTTCGTCGTCAATAAGAAGGTCCAAGGGATACAGTAAACCTGAAGCGTAGCATCGGAATCTAAAACGGACTCACAGGAGATGTTCAAATCATAGGAAGTTATTGTGTCAGTCCTCTTCTACTTAAGTCGGCATTGTGTTTTTGTATTAAATTCCGAAGCAATTTCTGTGTTTCATCGTCAATAAGATTGTCCAAGGGATACAGTAAAACTGAAGTGAAGCAACGGAATCTAAATTTGGACTCACAGGAGAGGTTTAAATCATAGAAAGTTAGATTGTCAGTCCTCTTGTACTTAAGTCGGCATTGTGCCTTTTGTATTAAATTCGGATGCATTTTCTGTGTTTCATCGTCAATAAAGAGGTCCAAGGGATACAGTATACCTGAAGTGAAGCATCGGAATCTTAAACTGGACTCGCAGGAGAGGTTCGAATCATAGAAAGTTAGAGTGTCAGTCCTCTTGTAGTTGAGTCGGCATTGTGCCTTTTGTATTAAATTCGGATGCAATTTCTGTGTTTCATCGTCAATAAGAAGGTCCAAGGGATACAGTAAACCTGAAGTGAAGCATCGGGATCCAAAACTGGACTCACTGGAGAGGTTCAAATCATAGAAAGTTAGAGTGTCAGTCCTCTTGTAATTAAGTCGGCATTCTGCCATTTGTATTACATTCAGTTGCAATTTCTGTGTTTCATCGTCAATAAGAAGGTGCAAGGTATACAGTAAACCTGAAGTGTAGCATCGGAATCTAAAACTGGACTCACAGGAGAGGTTCAAATCATAGAAAGTTAGAGTGTCAGTCATCTTGTACTTAAGTCGGCATTGTGTTTTTGTATTAAATTCGGATTCAATTTCTGTGTTTCATCGTCAATAAGAATGTCCAAGGGATACAGTAAACCTGAAGTGAAGCAACGGAATCTAAAACTGGACACACAGGAGAGGTTCAAATCATAGAAAGTTAGATTTGCAGTCCTCTTGTACTTGAGTCGGCATTGTGCCTTTTGTATTATATTCGGATGCAATTTCTGTGTTTCATCATCAATAAGATGGTCCAAGGGATACAGTAGACCTGAAGTGAAGCATCGGAATCTAAAACTGGACTCACAGCAGAGGTTCAAATCATAGAAAATTAGAGTGTCAGTCCTCTTGTACTTAAGTCGGCATTGTGCCTTTTGTATTAAATTCGGATGCAATTTCTGTGTTTCATCGTCAATAAAAAGGTCCAAGGGATACAGTAAACCTGAAGTGTAGCATCGGAATCTAAAACTGGACTCACAGGAGAGGTTCAAATCATAGTAAGTTATTGTGTCAGTCCTCTTGTACTTAAGGCGGCATTGTGCCTTTTGTATTAAATTCGGATGCAATTTCTGTGTTTCATCGTCAATAAGAAGGTCCAAGGGATACAGTAAACCTGAAGTGAAGCATCGGGATCTAAAACTAGACTCACAGGAGAGGTTCAAGTCATAGAAAGTTAGAGTGTCAGTCCTCTTGTACTTAAGTCGGCATTGTGTTTTTGTATTAAATTCGGATTCAATTTCTGTGTTTCATCGTCAATAAGAATGTCCAAGGGATACAGTAAACCTGAAGTGTAGCAACGGAAACTAAAACTGGAGTCACAGGAGAGGTTCAAATCATAGAAAGTTAGATTTGCAGTCCTCTTGTACTTGAGTCGGCAATGTGCCTTTTGTATTACATTCAGTTGCAATTTCTGTGTTTCATCGCCAATAAGAAGGTGCAAGGGATACAGTAAATCTGAAGTTAAGCATTGGAATCTAAAACTGGACTCACAGGAGAGGTTCAAATCATAGAAAGTTAGAGTGTCAGTCATCTTGTACTGAAGTCGGCATTGTGTTTTTGTATTAAATTCGGATGCAATTTCTGTGTTTCATCGTCAATAAGAATGTCCAAAGGATACTGTAAACCTGAAGTGAAGCAACAGAATCTATAACTGGAATCACAGGAGAGATTCAAATAATAGAAAGTTAGATTGTCAGTCCTCTTGTACTTAAGTCGGCATTGTGCATTTTGTATTAAATTCGGATGCAATTTCTGTGTTTCATCGTCAATAAGAAGGTCCAAGAGATACAGTAAACCTGAAGTGAGGCATCGGAATCAAAAACTGGACTCACGGGAGAGGTTCAAATCATAGATAGTTTGAGTGTCAGTCCTCTTGTACTTAAGTCGGCACTGTGCCTTTTGTATTAAATTCGGAAGCAATTTCTGTGTTTCATCGTCAATAAGAAGGTCCAAGGGATACAGTTAAACTGAAGAGAAGCATCGGAATCTAAAACTGGACTCACAGGAGAGGTTCAAATCATAGAAAGTTAGAGTGTCAGTCCTCTTGTATTTAAGTCGGCCGTAAGCTTTTTGTATTAAATTCGGATGCAATTTCTGTGTTTCATCGTCAATAAAGAGGTCCAAGGGATACAGTAGACTAGAAGTGAAGCATCGGAATCTTAAACTGGACACACAGGAGAGGTTCGAATCATAGAAAATTTGAGTGTCAATCCTCTTATACTTAAGACGGCATTGTGCCTTTTGTATAAAATTGGGATGCTATTTCACTGTTTCATCGTCAATAATAAGGTCCAACGGATACAGTGAACCTGAAGTGTAGCATCGGAATCTAAACCTGGACTCACAGGAGAGGTTCAAATCATAGAAAGTTAGAGTGTCAGTCCTGTTGTACTTAAGTCGGCATTGTACCTTTTGTATTAAATTAGGATGCAATTTCTGTGTTTCATCGTCAATAAGTATGTCCAAGGGATACAGTAGACCTGAAGTGAAGCATCGGAATCTAAAACTGGACTCACAGGAGAGGTTCAAATCATAGAAAGTTAGAGTGTCAGTCCTCTTCTACTTATGTCGGCATTGTGCCTTTTGTGTTAAATTCGGATGCAGTTTCTGTGTTTCATCGTCAATAAGAAGGTCCAAGGGATACAGTAAACCTGAAGTGAAGCATCGGGATCCAAAACTGTACTCACAGGAGAGTTTCAAATCATAGCAAGTTAAAGTGACAGTCCTCTTGTACTTAAGTCGGCATTCTGCCCTTTGTGTAATGCATTCAGTTGCAATTTCTGTGTTTCATCGTCAATAAGAAGGTGCAAGGGGTACAGTAAACCTGAAGTGAAGCATTGGAATCTGAAACTGGACTCACAGGAGAGGTTCAAATCATAAAAAGTTAGAGAGTCAGTCCTCTTGTACTTAAGTCGGCATTGTGCTTTTGTATTAAATTCGGATGCAATTTCTGTGTTTCATCGTCAATACGAAGGTCCAAGGGATACAGTAAACCTGAAGTGTAGCATCGGAATCTAAAACTGGACTCACAGGAGAGGTTCGAATCATAGAAAGTTAGATTGTCAGTCCTCTTGTACTTAAGTCGGCATTGTGCATTTTGTATTAAATTCGGATGCAATTTCTGTGTTTCATCGTCAATAAGAAGGTCCAAGGGATACAGTAAACCTGAACTGAAGCATCGGAATCTTAAACTGGACTCATGGGAGAGGTTCAAATCATAGAAAGTTAGAGTGTCAGTCCTCTTGTACTTAAGTCGGCATTGTGCCTTTTGTATTAAATTCGGAAGCAATTTCTGTGTTTCATCGTCAATAAGAAGGTCAAAGGGATACAGTTAACCTGAAGTGAAGCATCGGAATCTAAAACTGGACTCACAGGAGAGGTTCAAGTCATAGAAAGTTAGAGTGTCAGTCCTCTTGCACTTAAGTCGGCAGTAAGCCTCTTGTATTAAATTCGGATGCAATTTCTGTGTTTCATCGTAAATAAAAAGGTCCAAGGGATACAGTAAACCTGAAGTGAAGCATAGGAATCTTAAACTGGACTCACTGGAGAGGTACGAATCATAGAAAGTAAGAGTGTCAGTCCTCTTGTACTTAAGTCGGCATTGTGCCTTTTGTACTAAATTCGGATGCAATATCTCTGTTTCATCGTCAAAAACCAGAAGAGAAGCATTGGAATCTAAAACTGGACTCACAGGAGATGTTCAAATCATAGAAAGTTAGAGAGTCAGTCATCTTGTACTTAAGTTGGCATTGTGCTTTTGTATTAAATTCGGATGCAATATCAGTGTTTCATCGTCAATAAAAAGGTCCATGGGAAACAGTAAACCTGAAGTGTAGCATCGGAATTTAAAACTGGACTCACAGGAGAGGTTCAAATCATAGAAAGTTAGATTGTCAGTCCATTTGTACTTAAGTCGGCATTGTGCATTTTGTATTAAATTCGGATGCAATTTCTGTGTTTCATCGTCAATAAGAAGGTCCAAGGGATACAGTAAACCTGAACTGAAGTATCGGAATCTTAAACTGGACTCATGGGAGAGGTTCAAATCATAGAAAGTTAGAGTGTCAGTCCTCTTGTACTTAAGTCGGCATTGTGCCTTTTGTATTAAATTCGGAAGCAATTTCTGTGTTTCATCGTCAATAAGAAGGTCAAAGGGATACAGTTAACCTGAAGTGAAGCATCGGAATCTAAAACTGGACTCACAGGAGAGGTTCAAGTCATAGAAAGTTAGTGTGTCAGTCCTCTTGTACTTAAGTCGGCATTGTGCCTTTTGTATTATATTCGGATGCAATTTCTGTGTTTCATCGACAATAAGATGGTGCAAGGGATACAGTAGACCTGAAGTGAAGCTTCGGAATCATAAACTGGACTCACAGGAGAGGATCAAATCATAGAAAGTTAGAGTGTCAGTCCTCTTGTACTTAAGTCGGCATTGTGCTTTTGTATTAAATTCGGATGCAATTTCTGTGTTTCGTCGTCAATACGAAGGTCCAAGGGATACAGTAAACCTGAAGTGTAGCATCGGAATCTAAAACTGGACTCACAGGAGACGTTCAAATCATAGGAAGTTATGGTGTCAGTCCTCTTGTACTTAAGTCGGCATTGTGCCTTTTGTATTAAATTTGAATGCAATATCTGCGTTTCATCGTCAAAAACCTGAAGAGAAGCATTGGAATCTAAAACTGGACTCACAGGAGAGGTTCAAATCATAGAAAGTTAGAGAGTCAGTCCTCTTGTACTTAAGTCGGCATTGTGCTTTTGTATTAAATTCGGATGCAATATCAGTGTTTCATCGTCAATAAAAAGGTCCATGGGATACAGTAAACCTGAAGTGTAGCATCGGAATCTAAAACTGGACTCACAGGAGAGGTTCAAATCATAGTAAGTTATTGTGTCAGTCCTCTTGTACTTAAGGCGGCATTGTGCCTTTTGTATTAAATTCGGATACAATTTCTGTGTTTCATCGTCAATAAGAAGGTCCAGGGGATACAGTAAACCTGAAGTGAAGCATCGAGATCAAAAACTGGACTCACAGCAGAGGTTCACATCATAGAAAGTTAGTGCGTCAGTCCTCTTGTACTTTAGTCAGCATTGTGCCTTTCGTATTAAATTCGGTTGCAATTTCTGTGTTTCAACGTCAATAAAAAGTCCAAGGGATACAGTAAACCTGAAGTGAAGCATCGGACTCTTAAACTGGACTCACAGGAGAGGTCCGATCATAGAAAGTTAGAGTGTCAGTCCTCTTGTAGTTGAGTCGGCATTGTGCCTTTTGTGTTAAATTCGGATGCAGTTTCTGTGTTTCATCGTCAATAAGAATGTCCAAGGGATACAGTAAACCTAAAGTGAAGCATCGGGATCCAAAACTGGACTCACAGGAGAGGTTCAAATCATAGAAAGTTAAAGTGACAGTCCTCTTGTACTTATGTCGGCATTCTGCCGTTTGTATTACATTTAGTTGCAATTTCTGTGTTTCATCGTCAATAAGAAGGTGCAAGGGATACAGTAAACCTGAAGTGAAGCATTGGAATCTGAAACTGGACTCACAGGAGAGGATCAAATCATAAAAAGTTAGAGAGTCAGTCCTCTTGTACTTAAGTCGGCATTGTGCTTTTGTATTAAATTCGGATACAATTTCTGCGTTTGATCGTCAATACGAAGGTCCAAGAGATACAGTAAACCTGAAGTGTAGCATCAGAATCTAAAACTGGACTCATAGGAGAGGTTCAAATCATAGAAAGTTATTGTGTCAGTCCTCTTGTACTTAAGGCGGCATTGTGCCTTTTGTATTAAATTCGGATGCAATTTCTGTGTTTCATCGTCAATAAGAAGGTCCAAGGGATACAGTAAACATGAAGTGAAGCATGGGGATCTAAAACTGGTCTCACAGGAGAGGTTCAAATCATAGAAAGTTAAAGTGTCAGTCCTCTTGTACTTACTCGGCATTCTGCCGTTTGTATTACATTCAGTTGCAATTTCTGTGTTTCATCGTCAATAAGAAAGTGCAAGGGATACAGTAAACCTGAAGTGAAGCAACAGAATCTATAACTGGAATCACACGAGAGGTTCAAATCATAGAAAGTTAGAGTGTCAGTCCTCTTGTACTTAAGTCGGCTTTGTGCCTTTTGTATTAAATTCGGAAGCTATTTCTGTGTTTCATCGTCAATAAGAAGGTCCAAGGGATACAGTAAACCTGAAGTGCAGCTGCGGAATCTTAAACTGGACTCACAGGAGAGGTTCAAATCATAGAAAATTGGAGTGTCAGTCCTCTTGCACTTAAGTCGGCATTGTGCCTTTTGTATTAAATTCGGATGCTATTTCAGTGTTTCATCGTCAATAAGATGGTCCAAGGGATTCAGGAAACCTGAAGTGATGCATCGAAATCTAAAACTGGGCTCACAGTAGAGGTTCAAATCATATAAAGTTAGAGTGTCAGTCCTCTTGTACTTAAGTCGGCATTGTGCCTTTTGTATTAAATTCGGATGCAATATCTGTGTCTCATCGTCAATACGAAGGTCCAAGGGATACAGTAAACCTGAAGTGAAGCATTGGAATCTAAAACTGGACTCACACTAGATGTTCAAATCATAGGAAGTTAGAGTGTCAGTCCTCTTGTACTTAAGTCGGCATTGTGCCTTTTGTATTGGATTCGGAAGCGATTTCTGTGTTTCATCGTCAATAAGAAGGTCCAAGGGATACGGTTAAACTGAAGTGAGGCATCGGAATCTAAAACTGGACTCACAGGAGAGGTTCAAATCATAGAAAGTTAGAGTGTCAGTCCTCTTGTTCTTAAGTCGGCAGTAAGCCTTGTGTATTAAATTCGGATGCAATTTCTGTGTTTCATCGTCAATAAAAAGGTCCAAGGGATACAGTAAACCTGAAGTGAAGCATCGGAATCTTAAACTGGACTCACAGGAGGGGTTCGAATCATAGAAAGTTAGAGTGCCAGTCCTCTTGTACTTAAGTCGGCATTGTGCCTTTTGCATAAAATTCGGATGCTATTTCAGTGTTTCATCGCCATTAAGAAGGACCAAGGGGTACAGTAAACCTGAAGTGAAACATCGGAATATAAAACTGGACTCACAGGAGAGGCTGAAATCATAGAAAGTTAGAGTGTCAGTCCTCTTGTACTTAATCGGCATTGTGCCTTTTGTATTAAATTCGGATGCAATATCTGTGTTTCATCGTCAATAAGCAGGTCCAAGGGATACAGTAAACCGAAGTGTAGCATCGGAATCTAAAACTGGACTCACAGGAGAGGTTCAAATCATAGAAATATAGAGCGTCAGTCCTCTTGTACTTAAGTCGACATTCTGCCGTTTGTATTACATTCAGTTGCAATTTCTGTGCTTCATCGTCAATAGGAAGGTGCAAGGGATACAGTAAACCTGAAGTGAAGCATTGGAATCTAAAACTGGACTCACAGGAGAGGTTCAAATCATAGAAAGTTAGAGGGTCAGTCATTTTGTACTTCAGTCGGCATTGTGTTTTTGTATTAATTTCGGATGCAATTTCTGTGTTTCATCGTCAATAAGAATGTCCAAGGGAAACAGTAAACCTGAAGTGAAGCAACGGAATCTAAAACTGGACTCACAGGAGAGGTTCAAATCATAGAAAGTTAGAGTGTCAGTCCTGTTGTACTTAAGTCGGCATTGTGCCTTTTGTATTAAAATCGGATGCAATTTCTGTGTTTCATCGTCAATAAGAAGGTCCAAGGTATACAGTAAACCTGATGTGAAGCATCGGAATATAACACTGGACTCACTGGAGAGGTTCAAATCATAGAAAGTTAGAGTGTCAGTCCTCCTGTACTTAAGTCGGCATTGTGCCTTTTGTATTAAATTCGGATACAATTTCTGTGTTTCATCGTCAATATGAAGGTCCAAAGGATACAGTAAACCTGAAGTGAAGCATCGGAATCTAATACTGGACACATAGGAGAGGTTCTAATCATAGAAAGTTAGAGTGTCAGTCCTCTTGTACTTAAGTCGGCATTCTGCCGTTTGTATTACATTCGGTTGCCATTTCTGTGTAACATCGTCAATAAGAAGGTGCAAGGGATACAGTAAACCTGAAGTGAACCATTGTAATCTGAAACTGGACTCACAGGAGAGGTTCAAATCATAAAAAGTTAGGGAGTCAGTCCTCTTGTACTTAAGTCGGCATTGTGCTTTTGTATTAAATTCGGATACAATTTCTGTGTTTCGTCGTCAATAAGAAGGTCCAAGGGATACAGTAATCCTGAAGCGTAGCATCGGAATCTAAAACGGACTCACAGGAGAGGTTCAAATCATAGGAAGTTATTGTGTCAGTCCTCTTCTACTTAAGTCGGCATTGTGCCTTTTGTATTAAATTTGGATGCAATATCTGTGTTTCATCGGCAAAAACCTGAAGAGAAGCATTGGAATCTAAAACTGGACTCACAGGAGAGGTTCAAATCATAGAAAGTTAGAGTGTCAGTCCTCTTGTACTTAAGTCGGCTTTGTGCCTTTTGTATTAAATTCGGAAGCTATTTCTGTGTTTCATCGTCAATAAGAAGGTCCAAGGGATACAGTAAACCTGAAGTGCAGCTGCGGAATCTTAAACTGGACTCACAGGAGAGGTTCAAATCATAGAAAGTTAGAGTGTCAGTCCTCTTGTACTTAAGTCGGCTTTGTGCCTTTTGTATTAAATTCGGAAGCTATTTCTGTGTTTCATCGTCAATAAGAATGTCCAAGGGATACAGTAAACCTGAAGTGAACCATTGGAATCTGAAACTGGACTCACAGGAGAGGTTCAAATCATAGAAAGTTAGAGTGTCAGTCCTCTTGTTCTTAAGTCGGCAGTAAGCCTTATGTATTAAATTCGGATGCAATTTCTGTGTTTCATCGTCAATAAAAAGGTACAAGGGATGCAGTAAACCTGAAGTGAAGCATCGGAATCTTAAACTGGATTCACAGGAGGGGTTCGAATCATAGAAAGTTAGAGTGCCAGTCCTCTTGTACTTAAGTCGGCATTGTGCCTTTTGCATAAAATTCGGATGCTATTTCAGTGTTTCATCGCCAATAAGAAGGACCAAGGGATACAGTAAACCTGAAGTGAAGCATCGGAATATAAAACTGGACTCACAGGAGAGGCTGAAATCATAGAAAGTTAGAGTGTCAGTCCTCTTGTACTTAATCGGCATTGTGCCTTTTGTATTAAATTCGGATGCAATATCTGTGTTTCATCGTCAATAAGCAGGTCCAAGGGATACAGTAAACCTGAAGAGAAGCATTGGAATCTAAAACTGGACTCACAGGAGAGGTTCAAATCATAGAAAGTTAGAGCGTCAGTCCTCTTGTACTTAAGTCGGCATTCTGCCGTTTGTATTACATTCAGTTGCAATTTCTGTGCTTCATCGTCAATAGGAAGGTGCAAGGTATACAGTAAACCTGAAGTGAAGCATTGGAATCTGAAACTGGACTCACAGGAGAGGATCAAATCATAAAAAGTTAGAGAGTCAGTCTTCTTGTACTTAAGTCGGCATTGTGCTTTTGTATCAAATTCGGATACAATTTCTGTGTTTCATCGTCAATACGAAGGTCCAAGAGATACAGTAAACCTGAAGTGTAGCATCAGAATCTAAAACTGGACTTACAGGAGAGGTTCAAATCATAGAAAGTTATTGTGTCAGTCCTCTTGTACTTAAGACGGCATTGTGCCTTTTGTATTAAATTCGGATGCAATTTCTGTGTTTCATCGTCAATAAGAAGGTCCAAGGGATACAGTAAACATGATTTGAAGCATAGGGATCTAAAACTGGTCTCACAGGAGAGGTTCAAATCATAGAAAGTTACAGTGTCAGTCCTCTTGTACTTACGTCGGCATTGTGCCTTTTGTATTAAATTCGGATGCAATATCTGTGTCTCATCGTCAATAAGAAGGTCCAAGGGATACAGTGAACCTGAAGAGAAGCATTGGAATCTAAAACTTTACTCACAGGAGAGGTTCAAATCATAGAAAGTTAGAGAGTCACTCCTCTTGTACTTAAGTCGGCATTGTGCTTTTGTATTAAATTCGGATGCAATATCAGTGTTTCATCGTCAATAAAAATGTCCAAGGGATACAGTAAACCTGAAGTGTAGCATCGGAATCTAAAACTGGACTCACAGGAGAGGTTCAAATCATAGAAAGTTAGAGCGTCAGTCCTCTTGTACTTAAGTCGGCATTCTGCCGTTTGTATTACATTCAGTTGCAATTTCAGTGCTTCATCGTCAATAGGAAGGTGCAAGGGATACAGTAAACCTGAAGTGAAGCATTGGAATCTAAAACTGGACTCACAGGAAAGGTTCAAATCAGAGAAAGTTAGAGGGTCAGTCCTTTTGTACTTCAGTCGGCATTGTGTTTTTGTACTAATTTCGGAAGCAATTTCTGTGTTTCATCGTCAATAAGAATGTCCAAGGGAAACAGTAAACCTGAAGTGAAGCAACGGAATCTAAAACTGGACTCACAGGACAGGTTCAAATCATAGAAAATTTGATTGTCAGTCATCATGTACGTAAGTCGGCATTGTGCCTTTTGTATTAAATTCGGATGCAATTTCTGTGTTTCATTGTCAATAAGAAGGTCCAAGGGATACAGTAAACCTGAAGTGAAGGATCAGTATCTAAAACTGGACCCACAGGAGAGGTTCAAATAATAGAAAGTTAGAGTGTCACTCCTCTTGTACTTAAGTCGGCATTGTGCAATTTTTATTTTAATTCGGATGCAATTTCTGTGTTTCATTGTCAATAAGAAGGTCCAAGGTATACAGTAAACCTGATGTGAAGCATCGGAATATAACACTGGACTCACTGGAGAGGTTCAAATCATAGAAAGTTAGAGTGTCAGTCCTCCTGTACTTAAGTCGGCATTGTGCCTTTTGTATTAAATTCGGATACAATTTCTGTGTTTCATCGTCAATATGAAGGTCCAAAGGATACAGTAAACCTGAAGTGAAGCATCGGAATCTAAAACTGGACTCATAGGAGAGGTTCTAATCATAGAAAGTTAGAGTGTCAGTCCTCTTGTACTTAAGTCGGCATTGTGCCTTTTGTATTAAATTCGCATGCTACTTCAGTGTTTCATCGTCAATAAGATGGTCCAAGGGATTCAGGAAACCTGAAGTGAAGCATCGAAATCTAAAACTGGGTTCACAGCAGAGGTACAAATCATATAAAGTTAGAGTGTCAGTCCTCTTGTACTTAAGTCGGCATTGTGCCTTTTGTATTAAATTCGGATGCAATATCTGTGTCTCATCGTCAATAAGAAGGTCCAAGGGATACAGTAAACCTGAAGTGAAGCATTGGAATCTAAAACTGGACTCACACTAAGAGGTTCAAATCATAGGAAGTTACAGTGTCAGTCCTCTTGTACTTAAGTCGGCATTGTGCTTTTGTATTTAATTCGGATGGAATTTCTGTTTTTCATCGTCAATAAGAAGGTCCAAGGGATACAGTAAACGTCAAGTGTAGCATCGGAATCTAAAACTGGACTCACAGGAGAGGTTCAAATCATAGAAAGTTAGAGTGTCAGTCCTCTTGTTCTTAAGTCGGCAGTAAGCCTTGTGTATTAAATTCGGATGCAATTTCTGTGTTTCATCGTCAATAAAAAGGTACAAGGGATACAGTAAAACTGAAGTGAAGCATCGGAATCTTAAACTGGACTCACAGGAGGGGTTCGAATCATAGAAAGTTAGAGTGCCAGTCCTCTTGTACTTAAGTCGGCATTGTGCCTTTTGCATAAAATTCGGATGCTATTTCAGTGTTTCATCGCCAATAAGAAGGACCAAGGGATACAGTAAACCTGAAGTGAAGCATCGGAATATAAAACTGGACTCACAGGAGAGGCTGAAATCATAGAAAGTTAGATTGTCAGTCCTCTTGTACTTAATCGGCATTGTGCCTTTTGTATTACATTCGGATGCAATATCTGTGTTTCATCGTCAATAAGCAGGTCCAAGGGATACAGTAAACCTGAAGTGAAGCAACGGAATCTAAAACTGGACTCACAGGAGAGGTTCAAATCATAGAAAGTTAGAGCGTCAGTATTCTAGTACTTAAGTCGGCATTCTGCCGTTTGTATTACATTCAGTTGCAATTTCTGTGCTTCATCGTCAATAGGAAGGTGCAAGGGATACAGTAAACCTGAAGTGAAGCATTGGAATCTAAAACTGGACTCACAGGAGAGGTTCAAATCATAGAAAGTTAGAGGGTCAGTCATTTTGTACTTCAGTCGGCATTGTGTTTTTGCATTAATTTCGGATGCAATTTCTCTGTTTCATCGTCAATAAGAATGTCCAAGGGAAACAGTAAACCTGAAGTGAAGCAACGGAATCTAAAACTGGACTCACAGGAGAGGTTCAAATCATAGAAAATTAGATTGTCAGTCCTCTTGTACGTAAGTCGGCATTGTGCCTTTTGTATTAAATTCGGATGCAATTTCTGTGTTTCATTGTCAATAAGAAGGTCTAAGGGATACAGTAAACCTGAAGTGAAGGATCAGAATCTAAAACTGGACCCACAGGAGAGGTTCAAATCATAGAAAGTTAGAGTGTCAGTCCTCTTGTACTTAAGTCGGCATTGTGCAATTTTTATTTTAATTCGGATGCAATTTCTGTGTTTCATTGTCAATAAGAAGGTCCAAGGTATACAGTAAACCTGATGTGAAGCATCGGAATATAACACTGGAATCACTGGAGAGGTTCAAATCATAGAAAGTTAGAGTGTCAGTCCTCCTGTACTTAAGTCGGCATTGTGCCTTTTGTATTAAATTCGGATACAATTTCTGTGTTTCATCGTCAATATGAAGGTCCAAAGGATACAGTAAACCTGAAGTGAAGCATCGGAATCTAAAACTGGACTCATAGGAGAGGTTCTAATCATAGAAAGTTAGAGTGTCAGTCCTCTTGTACTTAAGTCGGCTTTGTGCCTTTTGTATTAAATTCGGAAGCTATTTCTGTGTTTCATCGTCAATAAGAAGGTCCAAGGGATACAGTAAACCTGAAGTGCATCTGCGGAATCTTAAACTGGACTCACAGGAGAGGTTCAAATCATAGAAAGTTAGAGTGTCAGTCCTCTTGTACTTAAGTCAGCATTGTGCCTTTTTTATTAAATTCAGATGCTATTTCATTGTTTCATCGTCAATAAGATGGTCCAAGGGATTCAGGAAACCTGAAGTGAAGCATCGAAATCTAAAACTGGGCCCACAGCAGAGGTACAAATCATTCAAAGTTAGAGTGTCAGTCCTCTTGTACTTAAGTCGGCATTGTGCCTTTTGTATTAAATTCGGATGCAATATCTGTGTCTCATCGTCAATAAGAAGGTCCAAGGGATACAGTAAACCTGAAGTGAAGCATTGGAATCTAAAACTGGACTCACACTAGAGGTTCAAATCATAGGAAGTTAGAGTGTCAGTCCTCTTGTACTTAAGTCGGCATTGTGCTTTTGTATTAAATTCGGATGGAATTTCTGTTTTTCATCGTCAATAAGAAGGTCCAAGCTATACAGTAAACCTGAAGTGAAGCATCGGAATCTAAAACTGGACTCACAGGAGGGGTTCAAATCATAGAAAGTTAGAGTGTCAGTCCTCTTGTACTTAAGTCGGCATTGTGCCTTTTGTATTAAATTCGGATGCAATTTCTGTGTTTCATCGTCAATAAGAAGTTCCAAGGGATACAGGAAACCTGAAGGGAAGCATCGGGATCTAAAACTGGACTCACAGGAGAGGTTCAAATCATAGAAAGTTAGAGTGTCAGTCCTCTTATACTTAAGTCGGCATTCTGCCGTTTGTATTACTTTCAGTTGCAATTTCTGTGTTTCATCGTCAATCAGAAGGTGCAAGGGATACAGTAAACCTGAAGTGAAGCATCGGAATCTTAAACTGGACTCACAGGAGGGGTTCGAATCATAGAAAGTTAGAGTGCCAGTCCTCTTGTACTTAAGTCGGCATTGTGCCTTTTGCATAAAATTCGGATGCTATTTCAGTGTTTCATCGCCATTAAGAAGGACCAAGGGGTACAGTAAACCTGAAGTGAAACATCGGAATATAAAACTGGACTCACAGGAGAGGCTGAAATCATAGAAAGTTAGAGTGTCAGTCCTCTTGTACTTAATCGGCATTGTGCCTTTTGTATTAAATTCGGATGCAATATCTGTGTTTCATCGTCAATAAGCAGGTCCAAGGGATACAGTAAACCGAAGTGTAGCATCGGAATCTAAAACTGGACTCACAGGAGAGGTTCAAATCATAGAAATATAGAGCGTCAGTCCTCTTGTACTTAAGTCGACATTCTGCCGTTTGTATTACATTCAGTTGCAATTTCTGTGCTTCATCGTCAATAGGAAGGTGCAAGGGATACAGTAAACCTGAAGTGAAGCATTGGAATCTAAAACTGGACTCACAGGAGAGGTTCAAATCATAGAAAGTTAGAGGGTCAGTCATTTTGTACTTCAGTCGGCATTGTGTTTTTGTATTAATTTCGGATGCAATTTCTGTGTTTCATCGTCAATAAGAATGTCCAAGGGAAACAGTAAACCTGAAGTGAAGCAACGGAATCTAAAACTGGACTCACAGGAGAGGTTCAAATCATAGAAAGTTAGAGTGTCAGTCCTGTTGTACTTAAGTCGGCATTGTGCCTTTTGTATTAAAATCGGATGCAATTTCTGTGTTTCATCGTCAATAAGAAGGTCCAAGGTATACAGTAAACCTGATGTGAAGCATCGGAATATAACACTGGACTCACTGGAGAGGTTCAAATCATAGAAAGTTAGAGTGTCAGTCCTCCTGTACTTAAGTCGGCATTGTGCCTTTTGTATTAAATTCGGATACAATTTCTGTGTTTCATCGTCAATATGAAGGTCCAAAGGATACAGTAAACCTGAAGTGAAGCATCGGAATCTAATACTGGACTCATAGGAGAGGTTCTAATCATAGAAAGTTAGAGTGTCAGTCCTCTTGTACTTAAGTCGGCATTCTGCCGTTTGTATTACATTCAGTTGCCATTTCTGTGTAACATCGTCAATAAGAAGGTGCAAGGGATACAGTAAACCTGAAGTGAACCATTGTAATCTGAAACTGGACTCACAGGAGAGGTTCAAATAATAAAAAGTTAGGGAGTCAGTCCTCTTGTACTTAAGTCGGCATTGTGCTTTTGTATTAAATTCGGATACAATTTCTGTGTTTCGTCGTCAATAAGAAGGTCCAAGGGGTACAGTAATCCTGAAGCGTAGCATCGGAATCTAAAACGGACTCACAGGAGAGGTTCAAATCATAGGAAGTTATTGTGTCAGTCCTCTTCTACTTAAGTCGGCATTGTGCCTTTTGTATTAAATTTGGATGCAATATCTGTGTTTCATCGGCAAAAACCTGAAGAGAAGCATTGGAATCTAAAACTGGACTCACAGGAGAGGTTCAAATCATAGAAAGTTAGAGTGTCAGTCCTCTTGTACTTAAGTCGGCTTTGTGCCTTTTGTATTAAATTCGGAAGCTATTTCTGTGTTTCATCGTCAATAAGAAGGTCCAAGGGATACAGTAAACCTGAAGTGCAGCTGCGGAATCTTAAACTGGACTCACAGGAGAGGTTCAAATCATAGAAAGTTAGAGTGTCAGTCCTCTTGTACTTAAGTCGGCTTTGTGCCTTTTGTATTAAATTCGGAAGCTATTTCTGTGTTTCATCGTCAATAAGAATGTCCAAGGGATACAGTAAACCTGAAGTGAACCATTGGAATCTGAAACTGGACTCACAGGAGAGGTTCAAATCATAGAAAGTTAGAGTGTCAGTCCTCTTGTTCTTAAGTCGGCAGTAAGCCTTATGTATTAAATTCGGATGCAATTTCTGTGTTTCATCGTCAATAAAAAGGTACAAGGGATGCAGTAAACCTGAAGTGAAGCATCGGAATCTTAAACTGGACTCACAGGAGGGGTTCGAATCATAGAAAGTTAGAGTGCCAGTCCTCTTGTACTTAAGTCGGCATTGTGCCTTTTGCATAAAATTCGGATGCTATTTCAGTGTTTCATCGCCAATAAGAAGGACCAAGGGATACAGTAAACCTGAAGTGAAGCATCGGAATATAAAACTGGACTCACAGGAGAGGCTGAAATCATAGAAAGTTAGAGTGTCAGTCCTCTTGTACTTAATCGGCATTGTGCCTTTTGTATTAAATTCGGATGCAATATCTGTGTTTCATCGTCAATAAGCAGGTCCAAGGGATACAGTAAACCTGAAGAGAAGCATTGGAATCTAAAACTGGACTCACAGGAGAGGTTCAAATCATAGAAAGTTAGAGCGTCAGTCCTCTTGTACTTAAGTCGGCATTCTGCCGTTTGTGTTACATTCAGTTGCAATTTCTGTGCTTCATCGTCAATAGGAAGGTGCAAGGTATACAGTAAACCTGAAGTGAAGCATTGGAATCTGAAACTGGACTCACAGGAGAGGATCAAATCATAAAAAGTTAGAGAGTCAGTCCTCTTGTACTTAAGTCGGCATTGTGCTTTTGTATCAAATTCGGATACAATTTCTGTGTTTCATCGTCAATACGAAGGTCCAAGAGATACAGTAAACCTGAAGTGTAGCATCAGAATCTAAAACTGGACTTACAGGAGAGGTTCAAATCATAGAAAGTTATTGTGTCAGTCCTCTTGTACTTAAGACGGCATTGTGCCTTTTGTATTAAATTCGGATGCAATTTCTGTGTTTCATCGTCAATAAGAAGGTCCAAGGGATACAGTAAACATGATTTGAAGCATAGGGATCTAAAACTGGTCTCACAGGAGAGGTTCAAATCATAGAAAGTTAGAGTGTCAGTCCTCTTGTACTTACGTCGGCATTGTGCCTTTTGTATTAAATTCGGATGCAATATCTGTGTCTCATCGTCAATAAGAAGGTCCAAGGGATACAGTGAACCTGAAGAGAAGCATTGGAATCTAAAACTTTACTCACAGGAGAGGTTCAAATCATAGAAAGTTAGAGAGTCACTCCTCTTGTACTTAAGTCGGCATTGTGCTTTTGTATTAAATTCGGATGCAATATCAGTGTTTCATCGTCAATAAAAATGTCCAAGGGATACAGTAAACCTGAAGTGTAGCATCGGAATCTAAAACTGGACTCACAGGAGAGGTTCAAATCATAGAAAGTTAGAGCGTCAGTCCTCTTGTACTTAAGTCGGCATTCTGCCGTTTGTATTACATTCAGTTGCAATTTCAGTGCTTCATCGTCAATAGGAAGGTGCAAGGGATACAGTAAACCTGAAGTGAAGCATTGGAATCTAAGACTGGACTCACAGGAGAGGTTCAAATCAGAGAAAGTTAGAGGGTCAGTCCTTTTGTACTTCAGTCGGCATTGTGTTTTTGTACTAATTTCGGAAGCAATTTCTGTGTTTCATCGTCAATAAGAATGTCCAAGGGAAACAGTAAACCTGAAGTTAAGCAACGGAATCTAAAACTGGACTCACAGGACAGGTTCAAATCATAGAAAATTTGATTGTCAGTCATCTTGTACGTAAGTCGGCATTGTGCCTTTTGTATTAAATTCGGATGCAATTTCTGTGTTTCATTGTCAATAAGAAGGTCCAAGGGATACAGTAAACCTGAAGTGAAGGATCAGTATCTAAAACTGGACCCACAGGAGAGGTTCAAATAATAGAAAGTTAGAGTGTCACTCCTCTTGTACTTAAGTCGGCATTGTGCAATTTTTATTTTAATTCGGATGCAATTTCTGTGTTTCATTGTCAATAAGAAGGTCCAAGGTATACAGTAAACCTGATGTGAAGCATCGGAATATAACACTGGACTCACTGGAGAGGTTCAAATCATAGAAAGTTAGAGTGTCAGTCCTCCTGTACTTAAGTCGGCATTGTGCCTTTTGTATTAAATTCGGATACAATTTCTGTGTTTCATCGTCAATATGAAGGTCCAAAGGATACAGTAAACCTGAAGTGAAGCATCGGAATCTAAAACTGGACTCATAGGAGATATTCTAATCATAGAAAGTTAGAGTGTCAGTCCTCTTGTACTTAAGTCGGCATTGTGCCTTTTGTATTAAATTCGCATGCTACTTCAGTGTTTCATCGTCAATAAGATGGTCCAAGGGATTCAGGAAACCTGAAGTGAAGCATCGAAATCTAAAACTGGGCTCACAGCAGAGGTACAAATCATATAAAGTTAGAGTGTCAGTCCTCTTGTACTTAAGTCGGCATTGTGCCTTTTGTATTAAATTCGGATGCAATATCTGTGTCTCATCGTCAATAAGAAGGTCCAAGGGATACAGCAAACCTGAAGTGAAGCATTGGAATCTAAAACTGGACTCACACTAAGAGGTTCAAATCATAGGAAGTTACAGTGTCAGTCCTCTTGTACTTAAGTCGGCATTGTGCTTTTGTATTAAATTCGGATACAATTTCTGTGTTTCGTCGTCAATAAGAAGGTCCAAGGGGTACAGTAATCCTGAAGCGTAGCATCGGAATCTAAAACGGACTCACAGGAGAGGTTCAAATCATAGGAAGTTATTGTGTCAGTCCTCTTCTACTTAAGTCGGCATTGTGCCTTTTGTATTAAATTTGGATGCAATATCTGTGTTTCATCGGCAAAAACCTGAAGAGAAGCATTGGAATCTAAAACTGGACTCACAGGAGAGGTTCAAATCATAGAAAGTTAGAGTGTCAGTCCTCTTGTACTTAAGTCGGCTTTGTGCCTTTTGTATTAAATTCGGAAGCTATTTCTGTGTTTCATCGTCAATAAGAAGGTCCAAGGGATACAGTAAACCTGAAGTGCAGCTGCGGAATCTTAAACTGGACTCACAGGAGAGGTTCAAATCATAGAAAGTTAGAGTGTCAGTCCTCTTGTACTTAAGTCGGCTTTGTGCCTTTTGTATTAAATTCGGAAGCTATTTCTGTGTTTCATCGTCAATAAGAATGTCCAAGGGATACAGTAAACCTGAAGTGAACCATTGGAATCTGAAACTGGACTCACAGGAGAGGTTCAAATCATAGAAAGTTAGAGTGTCAGTCCTCTTGTTCTTAAGTCGGCAGTAAGCCTTATGTATTAAATTCGGATGCAATTTCTGTGTTTCATCGTCAATAAGAAGGTACAAGGGATGCAGTAAACCTGAAGTGAAGCATCGGAATCTTAAACTGGACTCACAGGAGGGGTTCGAATCATAGAAAGTTAGAGTGCCAGTCCTCTTGTACTTAAGTCGGCATTGTGCCTTTTGCATAAAATTCGGATGCTATTTCAGTGTTTCATCGCCAATAAGAAGGACCAAGGGATACAGTAAACCTGAAGTGAAGCATCGGAATATAAAACTGGACTCACAGGAGAGGCTGAAATCATAGAAAGTTAGAGTGTCAGTCCTCTTGTACTTAATCGGCATTGTGCCTTTTGTATTAAATTCGGATGCAATATCTGTGTTTCATCGTCAATAAGCAGGTCCAAGGGATACAGTAAACCTGAAGAGAAGCATTGGAATCTAAAACTGGACTCACAGGAGAGGTTCAAATCATAGAAAGTTAGAGCGTCAGTCCTCTTGTACTTAAGTCGGCATTCTGCCGTTTGTATTACATTCAGTTGCAATTTCTGTGCTTCATCGTCAATAGGAAGGTGCAAGGTATACAGTAAACCTGAAGTGAAGCATTGGAATCTGAAACTGGACTCACAGGAGAGGATCAAATCATAAAAAGTTAGAGAGTCAGTCCTCTTGTACTTAAGTCGGCATTGTGCTTTTGTATCAAATTCGGATACAATTTCTGTGTTTCATCGTCAATACGAAGGTCCAAGAGATACAGTAAACCTGAAGTGTAGCATCAGAATCTAAAACTGGACTTACAGGAGAGGTTCAAATCATAGAAAGTTATTGTGTCAGTCCTCTTGTACTTAAGACGGCATTGTGCCTTTTGTATTAAATTCGGATGCAATTTCTGTGTTTCATCGTCAATAAGAAGGTCCAAGGGATACAGTAAACATGATTTGAAGCATAGGGATCTAAAACTGGTCTCACAGGAGAGGTTCAAATCATAGAAAGTTAGAGTGTCAGTCCTCTTGTACTTACGTCGGCATTGTGCCTTTTGTATTAAATTCGGATGCAATATCTGTGTCTCATCGTCAATAAGAAGGTCCAAGGGATACAGTGAACCTGAAGAGAAGCATTGGAATCTAAAACTTTACTCACAGGAGAGGTTCAAATCATAGAAAGTTAGAGAGTCACTCCTCTTGTACTTAAGTCGGCATTGTGCTTTTGTATTAAATTCGGATGCAATATCAGTGTTTCATCGTCAATAAAAATGTCCAAGGGATACAGTAAACCTGAAGTGTAGCATCGGAATCTAAAACTGGACTCACAGGAGAGGTTCAAATCATAGAAAGTTAGAGCGTCAGTCCTCTTGTACTTAAGTCGGCATTCTGCCGTTTGTATTACATTCAGTTGCAATTTCAGTGCTTCATCGTCAATAGGAAGGTGCAAGGGATACAGTAAACCTGAAGTGAAGCATTGGAATCTAAAACTGGACTCACAGGAGAGGTTCAAATCAGAGAAAGTTAGAGGGTCAGTCCTTTTGTACTTCAGTCGGCATTGTGTTTTTGTACTAATTTCGGAAGCAATTTCTGTGTTTCATCGTCAATAAGAATGTCCAAGGGAAACAGTAAACCTGAAGTGAAGCAACGGAATCTAAAACTGGACTCACAGGACAGGTTCAAATCATAGAAAATTTGATTGTCAGTCATCTTGTACGTAAGTCGGCATTGTGCCTTTTGTATTAAATTCGGATGCAATTTCTGTGTTTCATTGTCAATAAGAAGGTCCAAGGGATACAGTAAACCTGAAGTGAAGGATCAGTATCTAAAACTGGACCCACAGGAGAGGTTCAAATAATAGAAAGTTAGAGTGTCACTCCTCTTGTACTTAAGTCGGCATTGTGCAATTTTTATTTTAATTCGGATGCAATTTCTGTGTTTCATTGTCAATAAGAAGGTCCAAGGTATACAGTAAACCTGATGTGAAGCATCGGAATATAACACTGGACTCACTGGAGAGGTTCAAATCATAGAAAGTTAGAGTGTCAGTCCTCCTGTACTTAAGTCGGCATTGTGCCTTTTGTATTAAATTCGGATACAATTTCTGTGTTTCATCGTCAATATGAAGGTCCAAAGGATACAGTAAACCTGAAGTGAAGCATCGGAATCTAAAACTGGACTCATAGGAGAGGTTCTAATCATAGAAAGTTAGAGTGTCAGTCCTCTTGTACTTAAGTCGGCATTGTGCCTTTTGTATTAAATTCGCATGCTACTTCAGTGTTTCATCGTCAATAAGATGGTCCAAGGGATTCAGGAAACCTGAAGTGAAGCATCGAAATCTAAAACTGGGCTCACAGCAGAGGTACAAATCATATAAAGTTAGAGTGTCAGTCCTCTTGTACTTAAGTCGGCATTGTGCCTTTTGTATTAAATTCGGATGCAATATCTGTGTCTCATCGTCAATAAGAAGGTCCAAGGGATACAGTAAACCTGAAGTGAAGCATTGGAATCTAAAACTGGACTCACACTAAGAGGTTCAAATCATAGGAAGTTACAGTGTCAGTCCTCTTGTACTTAAGTCGGCATTGTGCTTTTGTATTTAATTCGGATGGAATTTCTGTTTTTCATCGTCAATAAGAAGGTCCAAGGGATACAGTAAACGTCAAGTGTAGCATCGGAATCTAAAACTGGACTCACAGGAGAGGTTCAAATCATAGAAAGTTAGAGTGTCAGTCCTCTTGTTCTTAAGTCGGCAGTAAGCCTTGTGTATTAAATTCGGATGCAATTTCTGTGTTTCATCGTCAATAAAAAGGTACAAGGGATACAGTAAAACTGAAGTGAAGCATCGGAATCTTAAACTGGACTCACAGGAGGGGTTCGAATCATAGAAAGTTAGAGTGCCAGTCCTCTTGTACTTAAGTCGGCATTGTGCCTTTTGCATAAAATTCGGATGCTATTTCAGTGTTTCATCGCCAATAAGAAGGACCAAGGGATACAGTAAACCTGAAGTGAAGCATCGGAATATAAAACTGGACTCACAGGAGAGGCTGAAATCATAGAAAGTTAGATTGTCAGTCCTCTTGTACTTAATCGGCATTGTGCCTTTTGTATTACATTCGGATGCAATATCTGTGTTTCATCGTCAATAAGCAGGTCCAAGGGATACAGTAAACCTGAAGTGAAGCAACGGAATCTAAAACTGGACTCACAGGAGAGGTTCAAATCATAGAAAGTTAGAGCGTCAGTATTCTTGTACTTAAGTCGGCATTCCGCCGTTTGTATTACATTCAGTTGCAATTTCTGTGCTTCATCGTCAATAGGAAGGTGCAAGGGATACAGTAAACCTGAAGTGAAGCATTGGAATCTAAAACTGGACTCACAGGAGAGGTTCAAATCATAGAAAGTTAGAGGGTCAGTCATTTTGTACTTCAGTCGGCATTGTGTTTTTGCATTAATTTCGGATGCAATTTCTCTGTTTCATCGTCAATAAGAATGTCCAAGGGAAACAGTAAACCTGAAGTGAAGCAACGGAATCTAAAACTGGACTCACAGGAGAGGTTCAAATCATAGAAAATTTGATTGTCAGTCCTCTTGTACGTAAGTCGGCATTGTGCCTTTTGTATTAAATTCGGATGCAATTTCTGTGTTTCATTGTCAATAAGAAGGTCTAAGGGATACAGTAAACCTGAAGTGAAGGATCAGAATCTAAAACTGGACCCACAGGAGAGGTTCAAATCATAGAAAGTTAGAGTGTCAGTCCTCTTGTACTTAAGTCGGCATTGTGCAATTTTTATTTTAATTCGGATGCAATTTCTGTGTTTCATTGTCAATAAGAAGGTCCAAGGTATACAGTAAACCTGATGTGAAGCATCGGAATATAACACTGGAATCACTGGAGAGGTTCAAATCATAGAAAGTTAGAGTGTCAGTCCTCCTGTACTTAAGTCGGCATTGTGCCTTTTGTATTACATTCGGATACAATTTCTGTGTTTCATCGTCAATATGAAGGTCCAAAGGATACAGTAAACCTGAAGTGAAGCATCGGAATCTAAAACTGGACTCATAGGAGAGGTTCTAATCATAGAAAGTTAGAGTGTCAGTCCTCTTGTACTTAAGTCGGCTTTGTGCCTTTTGTATTAAATTCGGAAGCTATTTCTGTGTTTCATCGTCAATAAGAAGGTCCAAGGGATACAGTAAACCTGAAGTGCAGCTGCGGAATCTTAAACTGGACTCACAGGAGAGGTTAAAATCATAGAAAGTTAGAGTGTCAGTCCTCTTGTACTTAAGTCAGCATTGTGCCTTTTTTATTAAATTCAGATGCTATTTCATTGTTTCATCGTCAATAAGATGGTCCAAGGGATTCAGGAAACCTGAAGTGTAGCATCGAAATCTAAAACTGGGCCCACAGCAGAGGTACAAATCATTCAAAGTTAGAGTGTCAGTCCTCTTGTACTTAAGTCGGCATTGTGCCTTTTGTATTAAATTCGGATGCAATATCTGTGTCTCATCGTCAATAAGAAGGTCCAAGCTATACAGTAAACCTGAAGTGAAGCATCGGAATCTAAAACTGGACTCACAGGAGGGGTTCAAATCATAGAAAGTTAGAGTGTCAGTCCTCTTGTACTTAAGTCGGCATTGTGCCTTTTGTATTAAATTCGGATGCAATTTCTGTGTTTCATCGTCAATAAGAAGTTCCAAGGGATACAGGAAACCTGAAGGGAAGCATCGGGATCTAAAACTGGACTCACAGGAGAGGTTCAAATCATAGAAAGTTAGAGTGTCAGTCCTCTTATACTTAAGTCGGCATTCTGCCGTTTGTATTACTTTCAGTTGCAATTTCTGTGTTTCATCGTCAATCAGAAGGTGCAAGGGATACAGTAAACCTGAAGTGAAGCATCAGAATCTAAAACTGGACTCACAGGAGAGGTTCAAATCATAGAAAGTTAGAGTGTCAGTCCTCTTGTACTTAAGTCGGCATTGTGCCTTTTGTATTGTATTCGAATGCAATTTCTGTGTTTCATCGTCAATAAGAAGGTCCAAGGTATACAGTTAACCTGAAGTGAAGCATCGGAATCTAAAACTGGACTCACAGGAGAGGTTCAAATCATAGAATGTTAGATTGTCAGTCCTCTTTTACTTAAGTTGGCATTGTGCCTTTTGTATTATATTCGGACGCAATTTCTGTGTTTCGTCGTCAATAAGATGGTCCAAGGGATACAGTAGACCTGAAGTGAAGCATCGGAATCTACAACTGGACTCACAGGAGAGGTTCAAATCATAGAAAGTTAGAGTGTCAGTCCTCTTGTACTTAAGTCGACATTGGGCCTTTTGTATTAAATTCGGATGAAATTTCTGTATTTCATCGTCAATAAGAATGTCCAAGGGAAACAGTAAACCTGAAGTGAAGCATCGGAATCTAAAACTGGACTCACAGGAGAGGTTCTAATCATAGAAAGTTAGAGTGTCAGTCCTCTTGTACTTAAGTCGGCTTTGTGCCTTTTGTATTAAATTCGGAAGCTATTTCTGTGTTTCATCTTCAATAAGAAGGTCCAAGGGATACGGTTAAACTGAAGTGAAGCATCGGAATCTAAAACTGGACTCACAGGAGAGGTTCAAATCATAGAAAGTTAGAGTGTCAGTCCTCTTGTTCTTAAGTCGGCAGTAAGCCTTGTGTATTAAATTCGGATGCAATTTCTGTGTTTCATCGTCAATAAAAAGGTACAAGGGATACAGTAAACCTGAAGTGAAGCATCGGAATCTTAAACTGGACTCACAGGAGGGGTTCGAAACATAGAAAGTTAGAGTGCCAGTCCTCTTGTACTTAAGTCGGCATTGTGCCTTTTGCATAAAATTCGGATGCTATTTCAGTGTGTCATCGCCAATAAGAAGGACAAAGGGATACAGTAAACCTGAAGTGAAGCATCGGAATATAAAACTGGACTCACAGGAGAAGCTGAAATCTTAGAAACTTAGAGTGCCAGTCCTCTTGTAATTAATCGGCATTGTGCCTTTTGTATTAAATTCAGATGAAATTTCTGTGTTTCATCGTCTATAAGAATGTCCAAGGGAAACAGTAAAACTGAAGTGAAGCATCGGAATCTAAAACTGGACTCACAGGAGAGGTTCTAATCATAGGAAGTTAGAGTGTCAGTCCTCTTGTACTTAAGTCGGCTTTGTGAATTTTGTATTAAATTCGGAAGCTATTTCTGTGTTTCATCGTCAATAAGAAGGTCCAAGGGATACACTAAACCTGAAGTGCAGCTGCGGAATCTTAAACTGGACTCACAGGAGAGGTTCAAATCATAGAAAGTTAGAGTGTCAGTCCTCTTGTACTTAAGTCGGCATTGTGCCATTTGCATAAAATTCGGATCCTATTTCAGTGTTTCATCGCCAATAAGAAGGACCAAGGGATACAGTAAACCTGAAGTGAAGCATCGGAATATAAAACTGGACTCACAGGAGAGGCTGAAATCATAGAAAGTTAGAGTGTCCGTCCTCTTGTACTTAATCGGCATTGTGCCTTTTGTATTAAATTCGGATGCAATATCTGTGTTTCATCGTCAATAAGCAGGTCCAAGGGATACAGTAAACCTGAAGAGAAGCATTGGAATCTAAAACTGGACTCACAGGAGAGGTTCAAATCATAGAAAGTTAGAGAGTCACTCCGCTTGTACTTAAGTCGGCATTGTGCTTTTGTATTAAATTCGGATGCAATATCAGTGTTTCATCGTCAATAAAAAGGTCCAAGGGATACAGTAAACCTGAAGTGTAGCATCGGAATCTAAAACTGGACTCACAGGAGAGGTTCAAATCATAGAAAGTTAGAGCGTCAGTCCTCTTGTACTTAAGTCGGCATTCTGCCGTTTGTATTACATTCAGTTGCAATTTCTGTGCTTCATCGTCAATAGGAAGGTGCAAGGGATACAGTAAACCTGAAGTGAAGCATTGGAATCTAAAACTGGACTCACAGGAGAGGTTCAAATCATAGAAAGTTAGAGGGTCAGTCATTTTGTACTTCAGTCGGCATTGTGTTTTTGTATTAATTTCGGATGCAATTTCTGTGTGTCATCGTCAATAAGAATGTCCAAGGGAAACAGTAAACCTGAAGTGAAGCAACGGAATCTAAAACTGGACTCACAGGAGAGGTTCAAATCATAGAAAGTTAGAGTGTCAGTCCTCTTGTATTTATGTCGGCATTGTGCCATTTGTATTAAATTCGGATGCAATTTCTGTGTTTCATCGTCGGTAAGAAAGTCCAAGGGATACAGTAAACCTGAAGTGAAGCATCGGAAATTAAAACTGGACTCACAGGAGAGGTTCAAATCATAGAAAGTTGGAATGTCAGTCCTCTTGTACTTATGTCGGCATTGTGCCTTTTGTATTAAATTCGGATGCAATTTCTGTGTTTCATCGTCAATAAGAAGAACCAAGCTATACAGTAAACCTGAAGTGAAGCATCAGAATCTAAAACTGGACTCACAAGAGAGGTTCAAATCATAGAATGTTAGAGAGTCAGTCCTCCTGTTCTTAAGTCTGCATTGTGCCTTTTGTATTAAATTCGGATGCAATTTCTGTGTTTCATCGTCAATAAGAAGGTCCCAGGGATACAGTAAACCTGAAGTGAAGCATCTGAATCCAAAACTGGACTCACAGGATAGGTTCAAATCATAGAAACTTAGAGTGTCAGTCCTCTTGTACTTAAGTCAGCATTATGCCTTTTGTAATTAATTCGGATGCAATTTCTGTGTTTCGTCGTCAATAAGAAGGTCCAAGTGATACAGTAAACCTGAAGTAAAGCATCGGAAATTAAAACTGGACTCACAGGAGGGGTTCAAATCATAGAAAGTTAGAGTGTCAGTCCTCTTGTACTTAAGTCGGCATTGTGCCTTTTGTATTAAATTCGGATGCAATTTCTGTGTTTCATCGTCAATAAAATGGTCCAAGGGATACAGTACACCTGAAGAGAAGCGTCGGAATCTTAAACTGGACTCACAGGAGAGGTTCGAATCATAGAAAGTCAGAGTGTCAGTCCTCTTGTACATAAGTCGGCATTGTGCCTTTTGTATTAAATTCGGTTGCAATTTCTGTGTTTCATCGTCAATAAGAAGGTCCAAGGGATACAGTTAACCTGAAGTGAAGCATCGGAAATTAAAACTGGACTCACAGGAGAGGTTCGAATCATAGAAAGTTAGAGTGTCAGTCCTGTTGTAGTTGAGTCGGCATTGTGCCTTTTGTGTTAAATTCGGATGCAGTTTCTGTGTTTCATCGTCAATAGGAAGGTCAAAGAGATACAGTAAACCTGAGCTGAAGCATCGGAATCTTAAACTGGACTCATGGGAGAGGTTCAAATCATAGAAAGTTAGAGTGTCAGTCCTCTTGTACTTAAGTCGGCATTGTGCCTTTTGTATTAAATTCGGAAGCAATTTCTGTGTTTCATCGTCAATAAGAAGGTCAAAGGGATACAGTTAACCTGAAGTGAATCATCGGAATCTAAAACTGGACTCACAGGAGAGGTTCAAGTCATAGAAAGTTAGAGTGTCAGTCCTCTTGTACTTAAGTCGGCATTGTGCCTTTTGTATTATATTCGGATGCAATTTATGTGTTTCATCGACAATAAGATGGTCCAAGGGATACAGTAGACCTGAAGTGAAGCTTCGGAATCATAAACTGGACTCACAGGAGACGATCAAATCATAGAAAGTTAGAGTGTCAGTCCTCTTGTACTTAAGTCGGCATTGTGCCTTTTGTAATAAATTCGGTTACAATTTCTGTGTTTCATCGTCAATAAAAAGGTCCAAGGGATACAGTAAACCTGAAGTGAAGCATCGGAATCTTAAACTGGACTCACAGGAGAGCTCCGATCATAGAAAGTTAGAGTGTCAGTCCTCTTGTAGTTGAGTCGGCATTCTGCCTTTTGTGTTAACTTCGGATGCAGTTTCTGTGTTTCATCGTCAATAAGAAGGTCCAAGGGATACAGTAAACATGAAGTGAAGCATCGGGATCCAAAACAGGACTCACAGTAGAGGTTCAAATCATAGAAAGTTAAAGTGACAGTCCTCTTGTACTTAAGTCGGCATTCTGCCGTTTGTATTACATTTCGTTGCTATTTCTGTGTTTCATCGTCAATAAGAAGGTGCAAGGGATACAGTAAACCTGAAGTGAAGCATTGGAATCTGAAACTGGACTCACAGGAGAGGATCAAATCATAAAAAGTTAGAGAGTCAGTCCTCTTGTACTTAAGTCGGCATTGCTCCTTTTGAATTGAATTCGGAAGCGATTTCTGTGTTTCATTGTCAATAAGAAGGTCCAAGGGATACGCTTAAACTGAAGTGAAGCATCGGAATCTAAAACTGGACTCACAGGAGAGGTTCAAATCATAGAAAGTTAGAGTGACAGTCCTCTTGTTCTTAAGTCTGCAGTAAGCCTTGTGTATTAAATTCGGATGCAATTTCTGTGTTTCATCGTCAATAAAAAGGTTCAAGGGATACAGTATACCTGAAGTGAAGCATCGGAATCTTAAACTGGACTCACAGGAGGGGTTCGAATCATAGAAAGATAGAGTGCAAGTCCTCTTGTACTTAAGTCGGCATTGTGCCTTTTGCATAAAATTCGGATGCTATTTCAGTGTTTCATCGCCAATAAGAAGGACCAAGGGATACAGTAAACCTGAAGTGAAGCATCGGAATATAAAACTGGACTCGCAGGAGAGGCTGAAATCATAGAAAGTTAGAGTGTCAGTCCTCTTGTACTTAATCTGCATTGTGCCTTTTGTATTAAATTCGGATGAAATTTCTGTGTTTCATCGTCAATAAGAATGTCCAACGGAAACAGTAAACCTGAAGTGAAGCATCGGAATCTAAAACTGGACTCACAGGAGAGAATCTAATCATAGAAAGTTAGAGTGTCAGTCCTCTTGTACTTAAGTCGGCTTTGTGCCTTTTGTATTAAATTCGGAAGCTATTTCTGTGTTTCATCGTCAATAAGAAGGTCCAAGGGATACAGTAAACCTGAAGTGCAGCTGCGGAATCTTAAAGTGGACTCACAGGAGTGGTTAAAATCATAGAAAGTTAGAGTGTCAGTCCTCTTGTACTTAAGTCGGAATTGTGCCTTTTGCATAAAATTCGCACTCAATTTCAGTGTTTCATCGCCAATAAGAAGGACCAATGGATACAGTAAACCTGAAGTGAAGCATCGGAATATAAAACTGGACTCACAGTAGAGGCTGAAATCATAGAAAGTTAGAGTGTCAGTCCTCTTGTACTTAATCGGCATTGTGCCTTTTGTATTAAATTCGGATGCAATATCTGCGTTTCATCGTCAATAAGCAGGTCCAAGGGATACAGTAAGCCTGAAGAGAAGCATTAGAATCTAAAACTGGACTCACAGGTGAGGTTCAAATCATAGAAAGTTAGAGAGTCACTCCTCTTGTACTTAAGTCGGCATTGTGCTTTTGTATTAAATTCGGATGCAATATCTGTGTTTCATCGTCAATAAAAAGGTCCAAGGGATACAGTAACCCTGAAGTGTAGCATCGGAATCTAAAACTCGACTCACACGAGAGGTTCAAGTCATAGAAAGTTAGAGCGTCAGTCCTCTTGTACTTAAGTCGGCATTCTGTTGCAATTTCTGTGCTTCATCGTCAATAGGAAGGTGCAAGGGATACAGTAAACCTGAAGTGAAGCATTGGAATCTAAAACTGGACTCACAGGAGAGGTTCAAATCATAGAAAGTTAGAGGGTCAGTCATTTTGTACTTCAGTCGGCATTGTGTTTTTGTATTAATTTCGGATGCAATTTCTGTGTTTCATCGTCAATAAGAATGTCCAAGGGAAACAGTAAACCTGAAGTGAAGCAACGGAATCTAAAAGTGGACTCACAGGAGAGGTTCAAATCATAGAAAGTTAGAGTGTCAGTCCTCTTGTACTTATGTCGGCATTGTGCCATTTGTATTATATTCGGATGCAATTTCTGTGTTTCATCGTCAGTAAGAAAGTCCAAGGGACACAGTACACCTGAAGTGATGCATCGGAAATTAAAACTGGACTCACAGGAGAGGTTCAAATCATAGAAAGTTGGAATGTCAGTCCTCTTGTACTTATGTCGGCATTGTGCCTTTTGTATTAAATTCGGATGCAATTTCTGTGTTTCATCGTCAATAAGAAGGTCCAAGCTATACAGTAAACCTGAAGTGAAGCATCGGAATCTAAAACTGGACTCACAGGAGGGGTTCAAATCATAGAAAGTTAGAGTGTCAGTCCTCTTGTACTTCAGTCGGCATTGTGCATTTTGTATTAAATTCGGATGCCATTTCTGTGTTTCATCGTCAATAAAATGGTCCAAGGGATACAGTAAACCTGAAGTGAAGCGTCGGAATCTTAAACTGGACTCACAGGAGAGGTTCGAATCATAGAAAGTTAGAGTGTCAGTCCTCTTGTACATAAGTCGGCATTGTGCCTTTTGTATTAAATTCGGCTGCAATATCTGTGTTTCATCGTCAATATGAAGGTCCAAGTGATACATTTAACCTGAAGTGAAGCATCGGAATCTAAAACTGGACTCACAGGAGAGGTTCAAATCATAGAATGTTAGAGAGTCAGTCCTCCTGTTCTTAAGTCTGCATTGTGCCTTTTGTATTAAATTCGGATGCAATTTCTGTGTTTCATCGTCAATAAGAAGGTCCCAGGGATACAGTAAACCTGAAGTGAAGCATCTGAATCCAAAACTGGACTCACAGGATAGGTTCAAATCATAGAAACTTAGAGTGTCAGTCCTCTTGTACTTAAGTCAGCATTATGCCTTTTGTATTAAATTCGGATGCAATTTTGTGTTTCGTCGTCAATAAGAAGGTCCAAGTGATACAGTAAACCTGAAGTGAAGCATCGGAAATTAAAACTGGACTCACAGGAGGGGTTCAAATCATAGAAAGTTAGAGTGTCAGTCCTCTTGTACTTAAGTCGGCATTGTGCCTTTTGTATTAAATTCGGATGCAATTTCTGTGTTTCATCGTCAATAAAATGGTCCAAGGGATACAGTAAACCTGAAGTGAAGCGTCGGAATCTTAAACTGGACTCACAGGAGAGGTTCAAATCATAGAAAGTTAGAGTGTCAGTCCTCTTGTACATAAGTCGGCATTGTGTCTTTTGTTATTAAATTCGGTTATAATTTCTGTGTTTCATCGTCAATAAGAAGGTCCAAGGGATACAGTTAACCTGAAGTGAAGCATCGGAAATTAAAACTGGACTCACAGGAGAGGTTCGAATCATAGAAAGTTAGAGTGTCAGTCCTGTTGTAGTTGAGTCGCATTGTGCCTTTTGTGTTGAATTCGGATGCAGTTTCTGTGTTTCATCGTCAATAAGGAGGTCAAAGGGATACAGTAAACCTGAAGTGAAGCATCGGAATCTTAAACTGGACTCACATGAGAGGTTCGAATCATAGAAAGTTAGAGTGTCAGTCCTGTTGTAGTTTAGTCGGCATTGTGCCTTTTGTGTTAAATTCGGATGCAGTTTCTGTGTTTCATCGTCAATAAGAAGGTCAAAGGGATACAGTAAACTTGAAGTGAAGCATCGGGTTCCAAAACTGGACTCACAGAAGAGGTTCAAATCATAGAAAGTTAAAGTGACAGTCCTCTTGTACTTAAGTCGGCATTCTGCCGTTTGTATTACATTCAGTTGCAATTTCTGTGTATCATCGTCAATAAGAAGGTGCAAGGGATACAGTAAACCTGAAGTGAAGCATTGGAATCTGAAACTGGACTCACAGGAGAGGTTCAAATCATAAAAAGTTAGGGAGTCAGTCCTCTTGTACTTAAGTCGGCATTGTGCTTTTGTATTAAATTCGGATGCAATTTCTGTGTTTCGTCGTCAATACGAAGGTCCAAGGGATACAGTAAACCTAAAGTGTAGCATAGGAATCTAAAACTGGACTCACAGGAGACGTTCAAATCATAGAAAGTTATGGTGTCAGTCCTCTTGTACTTAAGTCGGCATTGTGCCTTTTGTATTAAATTTGGATGCAATATCTGTGTTTCATCGTCAAAAACCTGAAGAGAAGCATTGGAATCTAAAACTGGACTCACAGGAGAGGTTCAAATCATAGAAAGTTAGAGAGTCAGTCCTCTTGTACTTAAGTCGGCATTGTGCTTTTGTATTAAATTCGGATGCAATATCAGTGTTTCATCGTCAATAAAAAGGTCCATGGGATACAGTAAACCTGAAGTGTAGCATCGGAATCTAAAACTGGACTCACAGGAGAGGTTCAAATCATAGAAAGTTATTGTGTCAGTCCTCTTGTACTTAAGGCGGCATTGTGCGTTTTGTATTAAATTCGGATACAATTTCTGTGTTTCATCGTCAATAAGAAGGTCCAGGGGATACAGTAAACCTGAAGTGAAGCATCGAGATCAAAAACTGGACTCACAGTAGAGGTTCACATCACAGAAAGTTAGTGTGTCAGTCCTCTTGTACTTTAATCGGCATTGTGCCTTTCGTATTAAATTCGGTTGCAATTCCTGTGTTTTAACGTCAATAAGAAGGTCCAAGGGATACAGTAAACATGAAGTGAAGCATAGGGATCTAAAACTGGTCTCACAGGAGAGGTTCAAATCATAGAAAGTTAAAGTGTCAGTCCTCTTGTACTTAAGTCGGCATTCTGCCGTTTGTATTACATTCAGTTGCAATTTCTGTGTTTCATCGTCAATAAGAAAGTGCAAGGGATACAGTAAACCTGAAGTGAAGCAACAGAATCTATAACTGGAATCACAGGAGAGGTTCAAATCATAGAAAGTTAGAGTGTCAGTCCTCTTGTACTTAAGTCGGCTTTGAGCCTTTTGTATTAAATTCTGAAGCTATTTCTGTGTTTCATCGTCAATAAGAAGGTCCAAGGGATACAGTAATCCTGAAGTGCAGCTGCGGAATCTTAAACTGGACTCACAGGAGAGGTTCAAATCATAGAAAGTTGGAGTGTCAGTCCTCTTGCACTTAAGTCGGCATTGTGCCTTTTGTATTAAATTCGGATGCTATTTCAGTGTTTCATCGTCAATAAGATGGTCCAAGGGATTCAGGATACCTGAAGTGAAGCATCGAAATCTAAAAATCATATAAAGTTAGAGTGTCAGTCCTCTTGTACTTAAGTCGGCATTGTGCCTTTTGCATTAAATTCGGTTGCAATATCTGTGTCTCATCGTCAATAAGAAGGTCCAAGGGATACAGTAAACCTGAAGTGAAGCATTGGAATCTAAAACTGGACTCACACTAGTGGTTCAAATCATAGGAAGTTAGAGTGTCAGTCCTCTTGTACTTAAGTCGGCATTGTGCCTTTTGTATTGGATTCGGAAGCGATTTCTGTGTTTCATCGTCAATAAGAAGGTCCAAGGGATACGGTTAAACTGAAGTGAAGCATCGGAATCTAAAACTGGACTCACAGGAGAGGTTCAAATCATAGAAAGCTAGAGTGTCAGTCCTCTTGTTCTTAAGTCGGCAGTAAGCCTTGTGTATTAAATTCGGATGCAATTTCTGTGTTTCATCGTCAATAAAAAGGTCCAAGGGATACAGTAAACCTGAAGAGAAGCATTGGAATCTAAAACTGGACTCACAGGAGAGGTTCAAATCATAGAAAGTTAGAGAGTCACTCCTCTTGTACTTAAGTCGGCATTGTGCTTTTGTATTAAATTCGGATGCAATATCAGTGTTTCATCGTCAATAAAAAGGTCCAAGGGATACAGTAAACCTGAAGTGTAGCATCGGAATCTAAAACTGGACTCACAGGAGAGGTTCAAATCATAGAAAGTTAGAGCGTCAGTCCTCTTGTACTTAAGTCGGCATTCTGCCGTTTGTATTACATTCAGTTGCAATTTCTGTGCTTCATCGTCAATACGAAGGTGCAAGGGATACAGTAAACCTGATGTGAAGCATTGGAATCTAAAACTGGACTCACAGGAGAGGTTTAAATCATAGAAAGTTAGAGGGTCAGTCATTTTGTACTTCAGTCGGCATTGTGTTTTTGTATTAATTTCGGATGCAATTTCTGTGTTTCATCGTCAATAAGAATGTCCAAGGGAAACAGTAAACCTGAAGTGAAGCAACGGAATCTAAAACTGGACTCACAGGAGAGGTTCAAATCATTGAAAATTTGATTGTCAGTCCTCTTGTACGTAAGTCGGCATTGTGCCTTTTGTATTAAATTCGGATGCAATTTCTGTGTTTCATCGTCAATACGAAGGTCCAAGGGATACAGTAAACCTGAAGTGAAGCATCAGAATCTAAAACTGGACTCACAGGAGAGGTTCAAATCATAGAAAGTTAGAGTGTCAGTCCTCTTGTACTTAAGTCGGCATTGTGCAATTTTTATTTTTATTCGGATGCAATTTCAGTGTTTCATCGTCAATAAGAAGGTCAAAGGTATACAGTAAACCTGATGTGAAGCATCGGAATATAACACTGGACTCACTGGAGAGGTTCAAATCATAGAATGTTAGAGTGTCAGTCCTCCTGTACTTAAGTCGGCATTGTGCCTTTTGTATCAAATTCGGATACAATTTCTGTGTTTCATCGTCAATATGAAGATCCAAAGGATACAGTAAACCTGAAGTGAAGCATCGGAATCTAAAACTGGACTCATAGGAAAGACTCTAATCATAGAAAGTTAGAGTGTCAGTCCTCTTGTACTTAAGTCGGCTTTGTGCCTTTTGTATTAAATTCGGAAGCTATTTCTGTGTTTCATCGTCAATAAGAAGGTCCAAGGGATACAGTAAACCTGAAGTGCAGCTGCGGAATCTTAAACTGGACCCACAGGAGAGGTTCAAATCATAGAAAGTTAGAGTGTCAGTCCTCTTGTACTTAAGTCGGCATTGTGCCTTTTGTATTAAATTCGGATGCTATATCTGTGTTTCATCGTCAATAAGAAGGTCCAAGGTATACAGTAAACCTGATGTGAAGCATCGGAATATAACACTGGACTCACTGGAGAGGTTCAAATCATAGTAAGTTAGAGTGTCAATCCTCCTGTACTTAAGTCGGCATTGTGCCTTTTGTATTAAATTCGGATACAATTTCTGTGTTTCATCGTCAATATGAAGGTCCAAAGGATACAGTAAACCTGAAGTGAAGCATCGGGATCCAAAACTGGACTCACAGGAGAGGTTCAAATCATAGAAAGTTAAAGTGGCTGTCCTCTTGTACTTAAGTCGGCATTCTGCCGTTTGTATTACATTCAGTTGCAATTTCTGTGTATCATCGTCAATAAGAAGGTGGAAGGGATACAGTAAACCTGAAGTGAACCATTGGAATCTGAAACTGGACTCACAGGAGAGGTTCAAATCATAAAAAGTTAGAGAGTCAGTCCTCTTGTACTTAAGTCGGCATTGTGCTTTTGTATTAAATTCGGATGCAATTTCTGTGTTTCGTCGTCAATACGAAGGTCCAAGGGATACAGTAAACCTGAAGTGTAGCATCGGAATCTAAAACTGGACTCACAGGAGACGTTCAAATCATAGAAAGTTATGGTGTCAGTCCTCTTGTACTTTAGTCGGTATTGTGCCTTTTGTATTAAATTCGGTTGCAATTTCTGTGTTTCAACGTCAATAAAAAGGTCCAAGGGATACAGTAAACCTGAAGTGAAGCATCGGAATCTTAAACTGGACTCACAGGAGAGTTCAAATCATAGAAAGTTAAAGTGACAGTCCTCTTGTACTTAAGTCGGCATTCTGCCGTTTGTATTACATTTCGTTGCAATTTCTGTGTTTCGTCGTCAATACGAAGGTCTAAGGGATACAGTAAACCTGAAGTGTAGCATCGGAATCTAAAACTGGACTCACAGGAGACGTTCAAATCATAGAAAGTTATGGTGTCAGTCCTCTTGTACTTTAGTCGGTATTGTGCCTTTTGTATTAAATTCGGTTGCAATTTCTGTGTTTCAACGTCAATAAAAAGGTCCAAGGGATACAGTAAACCTGAAGTGAAGCATTGGAATCTAAAACTGGACTCACACTAGAGGTTCAAATCATAGGAAGTTAGAGTGTCAGTCCTCTTGTACTTAAGTCGGCATTGTTCCTTTTGTATTGAATTCGGAAGCGATTTCTGTGTTTCATCGTCAATAAGAAGGTCCAAGGGATACGGTTAAACTGAAGTGAAGCATCGGAATCTAAAACTGGACTCACAGCAGAGGTTCAAATCATAGAAAGTTAGAGTGTCAGTCCTCTTGTTCTTAAGTCGGCAGTAAGCCTTGTGTATTAAATTCGGATGCAATTTCTGTGTTTCATCGTCAATAAAAAGGTACAAGGGATACAGTAAACCTGAAGTGAAGCATCGGAATCTTAAACTGGACTCACAGGAGGGGTTCGAATCATAGAAAGTTAGAGTGCCAGTCCTCTTGTACTTAATCGGCATTGTGCCTTTTGTATTAAATTCGGATGCAATATCTGTGTTTCATCGTCAATAAGCAGGTCCAAGGGATACAGTAAACCTGAAGAGTAGCATTGGAATCTAAAACTGGACTCACAGGAGAGGTTCAAATCATAGAAAGTTAGAGAGTCACTCCTCTTGTACTTAAGTCGGCATTGTGCTTTTGTATTAAATTCGGATGCAATATCAGTGTTTCATCGTCAATAAAAAGGTCCAAGGGATACAGTAAACCTGAAGTGTAGCATCGGAATCTAAAACTGGGCTCACAGGAGAGGTTCAAATCATAGAAAGTTAGAGCGTCAGTCCTCTTGTACTTAAGTCGGCATTCTGCCGTTTGTATTACATTCAGTTGCAATTTCTGTGCTTCATCGTCAATAGGAAGGTGCAAGGGATACAGTAAACCTGAAGTGAAGCATTGGAATTTAAAACTGGACTCACAGGAGAGGTTCAAATCATAGAAAGTTAGAGGGTCAGTCATTTTGTACTTCAGTCGGCATTGTGTTTTTGTATTAATTTCGGATGCAATTTCTGTGTTTCATCGTCAATAAGAATGTCCAAGGGAAACAATAAACCTGAAGTGAAGCAACGGAATCTAAAACTGGACTCACAGGAGTGGTTCAAATCATAGAAAGTTAGAGTGTCAGTCCTCTTGTACTTATATCGGCATTGTGCCATTTGTATTAAATTCGGATGCAATTTCTGTGTTTCATCGTCAGTAAGAAAGTGCAAGGGATACAGTAAACCTGAAGTGAAGCATCGGAAATTAAAACTGGACTCACAGGAGAGGTTCAAATCATAGAAAGTTGGAATGTCAGTCCTCTTGTACTTATGTCGGCAATGTGCCTTTTGTATTAAATTCGGATGCAATTTCTGTGTTTCATCGTCAATAAGAAGGTCCAAGCCATACAGTAAACCTGAAGTGTAGCATCGGAATCTAAAACTGGACTCACAGGAGACGTTCAAATCATAGAAAGTTATGGTGTCAGTCCTCTTGTACTTTAGTCGGTATTGTGCCTTTTGTATTAAATTCGGTTGCAATTTCTGTGTTTCAACGTCAATAAAAAGGTCCAAGGGATACAGTAAACCTGAAGTGAAGCATCGGAATCTTAAACTGGACTCACAGGAGTGGTCCGATCATAGAAAGTTAGAGTGTCAGTCCTCTTGTAGTTGAGTCGGCATTGTGCCTTTTGTGTTAAATTCGGATGCAGTTTCTGTGTTTCATCGTCAATAAGAAGGTCCAAGGGATACAGTAAACCTGATGTGAAGCATCGGGATCCAAAACTGGACTCACAGTAGAGTTCAAATCATAGAAAGTTAAAGTGACAGTCCTCTTGTACTTAAGTCGGCATTCTGCCGTTTGTATTACATTTCGTTGCAATTTCTGTGTTTCGTCGTCAATACGAAGGTCCAAGGGATACAGTAAACCTGAAGTGTAGCATCGGAATCTAAAACTGGACTCACAGGAGACGTTCAAATCATAGAAAGTTATGGTGTCAGTCCTCTTGTACTTTAGTCGGTATTGTGCCTTTTGTATTAAATTCGGTTGCAATTTCTGTGTTTCAACGTCAATAAAAAGGTCCAAGGGATACAGTAAACCTGAAGTGAAGCATTGGAATCTAAAACTGGACTCACACTAGAGGTTCAAATCATAGGAAGTTAGAGTGTCAGTCCTCTTGTACTTAAGTCGGCATTGTTCCTTTTGTATTGAATTCGGAAGCGATTTCTGTGTTTCATCGTCAATAAGAAGGTCCAAGGGATACGGTTAAACTGAAGTGAAGCATCGGAACCTAAAACTGGACTCACAGCAGAGGTTCAAATCATAGAAAGTTAGAGTGTCAGTCCTCTTGTTCTTAAGTCGGCAGTAAGCCTTGTGTATTAAATTCGGATGCAATTTCTGTGTTTCATCGTCAATAAAAAGGTACAAGGGATACAGTAAACCTGAAGTGAAGCATCGGAAGCTTAAACTGGACTCACAGGAGGGGTTCGAATCATAGAAAGTTAGAGTGCCAGTCCTCTTGTACTTAATCGGCATTGTGCCTTTTGTATTAAATTCGGATGCAATATCTGTGTTTCATCGTCAATAAGCAGGTCCAAGGGATACAGTAAACCTGAAGAGAAGCATTGGAATCTAAAACTGGACTCACAGGAGAGGTTCAAATCATAGAAAGTTAGAGAGTCACTCCTCTTGTACTTAAGTCGGCATTGTGCTTTTGTATTAAATTCGGATGCAATATCAGTGTTTCATCGTCAATAAAAAGGTCCAAGGGATACAGTAAACCTGAAGTGTAGCATCGGAATCTAAAACTGGACTCACAGGAGAGGTTCAAATCATAGAAAGTTAGAGCGTCAGTCCTCTTGTACTTAAGTCGGCATTCTGCCATTTGTATTACATTCAGTTGCAATTTCTGTGCTTCATCGTCAATAGGAAGGTGCAAGGGATACAGTAAACCTGAAGTGAAGCATTGGAATCTAAAACTGGACTCACAGGAGAGGTTCAAATCATAGAAAGTTAGAGGGTCAGTCATTTTGTACTTCAGTCGGCATTGTGTTTTTGTATTAATTTCGGATGCAATTTCTGTGTTTCATCGTCAATAAGAATGTCCAAGGGAAACAATAAACCTGAAGTGAAGCAACGGAATCTAAAACTGGACTCACAGGAGTGGTTCAAATCATAGAAAGTTAGAGTGTCAGTCCTCTTGTACTTATATCGGCATTGTGCCATTTGTATTAAATTCGGATGCAATTTCTGTGTTTCATCGTCAGTAAGAAAGTGCAAGGGATACAGTAAACCTGAAGTGAAGCATTGGAAATTAAAACTGGACTCACAGGAGAGGTTCAAATCATAGAAAGTTGGAATGTCAGTCCTCTTGTACTTATGTCGGCATTGTGCCTTTTGTATTAAATTCGGATGCAATTTCTGTGTTTCATCGTCAATAAGAAGGTCCAAGCTATACAGTAAACCTGATGTGAAGCATCGGAATCTAAAACTGGACTCACAGGAGGGGTTCAAATCATAGAAAGTTAGAGTGTCAGTCCTCTTGTACTTAAGTCGGCATTGTGCCTTTTGTATTAAATTCGGATGCAATTTCTGTGTTTCATCGTCAATAAAATGGTCCAAGGGATACAGTAAACCTGAAGTGAAGCGTCGGAATCTTAAACTGGACTCACAGGAGAGGTTCGAATCATAGAAAGTTAGAGTGTCAGTCCTCTTGTACATTAGTCGGCATTGTGCCTTTTGTATTAAATTCGGCTGCAATATCTGTGTTTCATCGTCAATATGAAGGTCCAAGTGATACATTTAACCTGAAGTGAAGCATCGGAATCCAAAACTGGACTCACAGGAGAGGTTCAAATCATAGAATGTTAGAGAGTCAGTCCTCCTGTTCTTAAGTCAGCATTGTGCCTTTTGTATTAAATTCGGATGCAATTTCTGTGTTTCATCGTCAATAAGAAGGTCCCAGGGATACAGTAAACCTGAAGTGAAGAATCTGAATCCAAAACTGGACTCACAGGATAGGTTCAAATCATAGAAACTTTGAGTGTCAGTCCTCTTGTACTTAAGTCAGCATTATGCCTTTTGTATTAAATTCGGATGCAATTTCTGTGTTTCGTCGTCAATAAGAAGGTCCAAGTGATACAGTAAACCTGAAGTGAAGCATCGGAAATTAAAACTGGACTCACAGGAGGGGTTCAAATCATAGAAAGTTAGAGTGTCAGTCCTCTTGTACATAAGTCGGCATTGTGCCTTTTGTATTAAATTCGGTTGCAATTTCTGTGTTTCATCGTCAATAAGAAGGTCCAAGGGATACAGTTAACCTGAAGTGAAGCATCGGAAATTAAAACTGGACTCACAGGAGAGGTTCAAATCATAGAAAGTTGGAATGTCAGTCCTCTTGTACTTAAGTCGGCATTGTGCCTTTTGTATTAAATTCGGCTGCAATATCTGTGTTTCATCGTCAATATGAAGGTCCAAGTGATACATTTAACCTGAAGTGAAGCATCGGAATCTAAAACTGGACTCACAGGAGAGGTTCAAATCATAGAATGTTAGAGAGTCAGTCCTCCTGTTCTTAAGTCTGCATTGTGCCTTTTGTATTAAATTCGGATGCAATTTCTGTGTTTCATCGTCAATACGAAGGTCCCAGGGATACAGTAAACCTTAAGTGAAGCATCTGAATCCAAAACTTAACTCACAGGATAGGTTCAAATCATAGAAACTTAGAGTGTCAGTCCTCTTGTACTTAAGTCGGCATTGTGCCTTTTGTATTAAATTCGGATGCAATTTCTGTGTTTCATAATCAATAAGAAGGTCCAAGCAATACAGTGAACCTGAAGTGAAGCATCGGAAACTAAAACTGGACTCACAGGAGAGGTTCGAATCATAGAAAGTTAGAGTGTCAGTCCTCTTGTACTTAAGTCGGCTTTGTGCCTTTTGTATTAAATTCGGAAGCTATTTCTGTGTTTCATCGTCAATAAGAAGGTCCAAGGGATACAGTAAACCTGAAGTGCAGCTGCGGAATCTTAAACTGGACTCACAGGAGAGGTTCAAATCATAGAAAGTTAGAGTGTCAGTCCTCTTGTACTTAAGTCGGCATTGTGCCTTTTGCATAAAATTCGGATGCTATTTCAGTGTTTCATCGCCAATAAGAAGGACCAAGGGATACAGTAAACCAGAAGTGAAGCATCGGAATATAAAACTGGACTCACAGGAGAGGCTGAAATCATAGAAAGTTAGAGTGTCAGTCCTCTTGTACTTAATCGGCATTGTGCCTTTTGTATTAAATTCGGATGCAATATCTGTGTTTCATCGTCAATAAGCAGGTCCAAGGGATACAGTAAACTGAAGAGAAGCATTGGAATCTAAAACTGGACTCACAGGAGAGGTTCAAATCATAGAAAGTTAGAGAGTCACTCCTCTTGTACTTAAGTCGGCATTGTGCTTTTGTATTAAATTCGGATGCAATATCAGTGTTTCATCGTCAATAAGAAGGTCCAAGGGATACAGTAAACCTGAAGTGTAGCATCGGAATCTAAAACTGGACTCACAGGAGAGGTTCAAATCATAGAAAGTTAGAGCGTCAGTCCTCTTGTACTTAAGTCGGCATTCTGCCGTTTGTATTACATTCAGTTGCAATTTCTGTGCTTCATCGACAATAGGAAGGTGCAAGGTATACAGTAAACCTGAAGTGAAGCATTGGAATCCAAAACTGGACTCACAGGAGAGGTTCAAATCATAGAAAGTTAGAGGGTCAGTCATTTTGTACTTCAGTCGGCATTGTGTTTTTGTATTAATTTCGGATGCAATTTCTGTGTTTCATCGTCAATAAGAATGTCCAAGGGAAACAGTAAACCTGAAGTGAAGCAACGGAATCTAAAACTAGACTCACAGGAGAGGTTCAAATCATAGAAAGTTAGAGTGTCAGTCCTCTTGTACTTATGTCGGCATTGTGCCATTAGTATAAAATTCGGATGCAATTTCTGTGTTTCATCGTCAGTAAGAAAGTCCAAGGGATACAGTAAACCTGAAGTGAAGCATCGGAAATTAAAACTGGACTCACAGGAGAGGTTCAAATCATAGAAAGTTGGAATGTCAGTCCTCTTGTACTTATGTCGGCATTGTGCCTTTTGTATTAAATTCGGCTGCAATATCTGTGTTTCATCGTCAATATGTAGGTCCAAGTGATACATTTAACCTGAAGTGAAGCATCGGAATCTAAAACTGGACTCACAGGAGAGGTTCAAATCATAGAATGTTAGAGAGTCAGTCCTCCTGTTCTTAAGTCTGCATTGCGCCTTTTGTATTAAATTCGGATGCAATTTCTGAGTTTCATCGTCAATAAGAAGGTCCCAGGGATACAGTAAACCTGAAGTGAAGCATCTGAATCCAAAACTGGACTCACAGGATAGGTTCAAATCATAGAAAGTTAGAGTGTCAGTCCTCTTGTACTTAAGTCGGCATTGTGCCTTTTGTATTAAATTCGGATGCAATTTCTGTGTTTCATCGTCAATAAAATGTTCCAAGGGATACAGTAAACCTGAAGTGAAGCGTCGGAATCTTAAACTGGACTCACAGGAGAGGTTCGAATCATAGAAAGTTAGAGTGTCAGTCCTCTTGTACATAAGTCGGCATTGTGCCTTTTGTATTAAATTCGGTTGCAATTTCTGTGTTTCATCGTCAATAAGAAGGTCCAAGGGATACAGTTAACCTGAAGTGAAGCATCGGAAATTAAAACTGGACTCACAGGAGAGGTTCAAATCATAGAAAGTTGGAATGTCAGTCCTCTTGTACTTAAGTCGGCATTGTGCCTTTTGTATTAAATTCGGCTGAAATATCTGTGTTTCATCGTCAATATGAAGGTCCAAGTGATACATTTAACCTGAAGTGAAGCATCGGAATCTAAAACTGGACTCACAGGAGAGGTTCAAATCATAGAATGTTAGAGAGTCAGTCCTCCTGTTCTTAAGTCTGCATTGTGCCTTTTGTATTAAATTCGGATGCAATTTCTGTGTTTCATCGTCAATAAGAAGGTCCCAGGGATACAGTAAACCTGAAGTGAAGCATCTGAATCCAAAACTGGACTCACAGGATAGGTTCAAATCATAGAAACTTAGAGTGTCAGTCCTCTTGTACTTAAGTCGGCATTGTGCCTTTTGTATTAATTTCGGATGCAATTTCTGTGTTTCATCGTCAATCAGAAGGTCCAAGCAATACAGTGAACCTGAAGTGAAGCATCGGAATCTAAAGCTGGACTCACAGGAGAGGTTCAAATCATAGAAAGTTAGAGTGTCAGTCCTCTTGTACTTAAGTCGGCATTAAGCCTTTTATATCAAATTCGGATGCAACTTCTGTGTTTCATCGTCAACAAGAAGGCCCAAGGGATACAGTAAACCTGAAGTGAAGCATCCGAATCTAAAACTGGACTCTCAGGATAGGTTCAAATCACAGAAAGTTAGAGTGTCAGTCCTTATGTACTTAAGTCGGCATTGTGCCTTTTCTATTAAATTCGGATGCAATTTCTGTGTTTGATCGTCAATAAGAAGGTCCAAGGGATACAGTAAACCTGAAGTGAAGCATCGGAATCTAAAACTGGTCTCACAGGAGAGGATGAAATCATAGAATGTTAGACTGTCAGTCCTCTTGTACTTAAGTCGGCATTGTGCCTTTTGTATTAAATTCGGATGCAATTTCTGTGTTTCATCGCCAATAAGAAGGTTCAAGGGATACAGTAAACCTTAAGTGAAGCATCGGAATCCAAAACTGGTCTCACAGGAGAGGTTCAAATCATAGAAAGTTATTGTGTCTGTCCTCTTGTACTTAAGTCGGCAATGTGCCTTTTGTATTAAATTCGGGTGCAATTTCTGTGTTTCATCGTCAATAAGAAGGTCCAAGGTATTCAGTAAACCTGAAGTGAAACATCGGAATCTAAAACTGGACTCACAGGAGAGGTTCAAATCATAGACAGATAGAGTGTCAGTCCTCTTGTACTTAAGTCGGCATTGTGCCTTTTGTATTAAATTCGGATGCAATTTCTGTGTTTCATCGTCAATAAGAAGGTCCAAGTGATACATTTAACCTGAAGTGAAACATCGGAATCTAAAACTGGACTCACAGGAGAGGTTCAAATCATAGAATGTTAGAGAGTCAGTCCTCCTGTTCTTAAGTCTGCATTGTGCCTTTTGTATTAAATTCGGATGCAATTTCTGTGATTCATCGTCAATAAGAAGGTCCCAGGGATACAGTAAACCTTAAGTGAAGCATCTGAATCCAAAACTTAACTCACAGGATAGGTTCAAATCATAGAAACTTAGAGTGTCAGTCCTCTTGTACTTAAGTCGGCATTGTGCCTTTTGTATTAAATTCGGATGCAATTTCTGTGTTTCATAATCAATAAGAAGGTCCAAGCAATACAGTGAACCTGAAGTGAAGCATCGGAATCTAAAACTGGACTCACAGGAGAGGTTCAAATCATAGAAAGTTAGAGTGTCAGTCCTCTTGTACTTAAGTCGGCTTTGTGCCTTTTGTATTAAATTCGGAAGCTATTTCTGTGTTTCATCGTCAATAAGAAGGTCCAAGGGATACAGTAAACCTGAAGTGCAGCTGCGGAATCTTAAACTGGACTCACAGGAGAGGTTCAAATCATAGAAAGTTAGAGTGTCAGTCCTCTTGTACTTAAGTCGGCATTGTGCCTTTTGCATAAAATTCGGATGCTATTTCAGTGTTTCATCGCCAATAAGAAGGACCAAGGGATACAGTAAACCTGAAGTGAAGCGTCGGAATATAAAACTGGACTCACAGGAGAGCCTGAAATCATAGAAAGTTAGAGTGTCAGTCCTCTTGTACGTAATCGGCATTGTGCCTTTTGTATTAAATTCGGATGCAATATCTGTGTTTCATCGTCAATAAGCAGGTCCAAGGGATACAGTAAACCTGAAGAGAAGCATTGGAATCTAAAACTGGACTCACAGGAGAGGTTCAAATCATAGAAAGTTAGAGAGTCACTCCTCTTGTACTTAAGTCGGCATTGTGCTTTTGTATTAAATTCGGATGCAATATCAGTGTTTCATCGTCAATAAAAAGGTCCAAGGGATACAGTAAACCTGAAGTGTAGCATCGGAATCTAAAACTGGACTCACAGGAGAGGTTCAAATCATAGAAAGTTAGAGCGTCAGTCCTCTTGTACTTAAGTCGGCATTCTGCCGTTTGTATTACATTCAGTTGCAATTTCTGTGTTTCATCGTCAGTAAGAAAGTCCAAGGGATACAGTAAACCTGAAGTGAAGCATCAGAAATTAAAACTGGACTCACAGGAGAGGTTCAAATCATAGAAAGTTGGAATGTCAGTCCTCTTGTACTTATGTCGGCATTGTGCCTTTTGTATTAAATTCGGCTGCAATATCTGTGTTTCATCGTCAATATGTAGGTCCAAGTGATACATTTAACCTGAAGTGAAGCATCGGAATCTAAAACTGGACTCACAGTTGAGGTTCAAATCATAGAATGTTAGAGAGTCAGTCCTCCTGTTCTTAAGTCTGCATTGTGCCTTTTGTATTAAATTCGGATGCAATTTCTGAGTTTCATCGTCAATAAGAAGGTCCCAGGGATACAGTAAACCTGAAGTGAAGCATCTGAATCCAAAACTGGACTCACAGGATAGGTTCAAATCATAGAAACTTAGAGTGTCAGTCCTCTTGTACTTAAATCAGCATTATGCCTTTTGTATTAAATTCGGGTGCAATTTCTGTGTTTCGTCGTCAATAAGAAGGTCCAAGTGATACAGTAAACCTGAAGTGAAGCATCGGAAATTAAAACTGGACTCACAGGAGGGGTTCAAATCATAGAAAGTTAGAGTGTCAGTCCGCTTGTACTTAAGTCGGCATTGTGCCTTTTGTATTAAATTCGGATGCAATTTCTGTGTTTCATCGTCAATAAAATGGTCCAAGGGATACAGTAAACCTGAAGTGAAGCGTCGGAATCTTAAACTGGACTCACAGGAGAGGTTCGAATCATTGAAAGTTAGAGTGTCAGTCCTCTTGTACATAAGTCGGCATTGTGCCTTTTGTATTAAATTCGGTTGCAATTTCTGTGTTTCATCGTCAATAAGAAGGTCCAAGGGATACAGTTAACCTGAAGTGAAGCATCGGAAATTAAAACTGGACTCACAGGAGAGGTTCAAATCATAGAAAGTTGGAATGTCAGTCCTCTCGTACTTAAGTCGGCATTGTGCCTTTTGTATTAAATTCGGCTGCAATATCTGTGCTTCATCGTCAATATGAAGGTCCAAGTGATACGTTTAACCTGAAGTGAAGCATCGGAATCTAATGCTGGACTCACAGGAGAGGTTCAAATCATAGAAAGTTAGAGTGTCAGTCCTCTTGTACTTAAGTCGGCATTAAGCCTTTTACATCAAATTCGGATGCAACTTCTGTGTTTCATCGTCAACAAGAAGGCCCAAGGGATACAGTAAACCTGAAGTGAAGCATCCGAATCTAAAACTGGACTCTCAGGATAGGTTCAAATCACAGATAGATAGAGTGTCAGTCCTCTTGTACTTAAGTCGGCATTGTGTCTTTTGTATTAAATTTGGATGCAATATCCGTGTTTCATCGTCAATAAGAAGGTCCAAGCGATACAGTGAACCCGAAGTGAAGCATCGGAATCTAAAACTGGACTCACAGGAGAGGTTCAAATCATAGAAAGTTTGAGTGTCAGTCCTCTTGTACTGAAGTCGGCATTGTGCCTTTTGTATTAAATTCGGGTGCAATTTCTGTGTTTCATCGTCACTAAGAAGGTCCATGGTATTCAGTAAACCTGAAGTGAAGCATCGGAATCTAAAACTGGACTCACAGGAGAGGTTCAAATCATATAAAGTTAGAGTGTCAGTCCTCTTGTACTTAAGTTGGCATTGTGCCTTTTGTATTAAATTCGGATGCAATTTCTGTATTTCATCGTCAATAAGAAGGTCCAAGGTGTTCAGTAAACCTGAAGTGAAGCATCGGAATCTAAAACTGGACTCACAGGAGAGGTTCAATTCATAGAAAGTTAGAGTGTCAGTCCTCTTGTACTGAAGTCGGCATTGTGCCTTTTGTATTAAATTTGGATGCAATTTGTGTTTTTTATCGTCAATAAGAAAGTCCTAGGGAAACAGTAAACCTTAAGTGAAGCTTCGGAAATTAAAACTGGACTCACAGGAGAGGTTCAAATCATAGAAAGTTGGAATGTCAGTCCTCTTGTACTTAAGTCGGTATTGTGCCTTTTGTATTAAATTCGGATGCAATTTCTGTGTTTCATCGTCAATAAGAAGGTCCAAGCGATACAGTGAACCTGAAGTGAAGCATCGGAATCTAAAACTGGACTCACAGGAGAGGTTCAAATCATAGAAAGTTAGAGTGTCAGTCCTCTTGTACTTAAGTCGGCATTGTGTTTTTGTATTAAATTCGGATGCAATTTCTGTGTTTCATCGTCAATAAGAAGGTCCATGGGATACAGTTAACCTGAAGTGAAGCTTCGGAATCTAAAACTGGACTCACAGGAGAGGTTCAAATCATAGAATGTTAGAGTGTCAGTCCTCCTGTACTTAAGTCTGCATTGTGCCATTTGTACTAACTTCGGATGCAATTTCTGTGTTTCATCGTCTATACGAAGGTCCCAGGGATACAGTAAACCTGAAATGAAGCATCCGAATCTAAAACTGGACTCTCAGGATAGGTTCAAATCCCAGAAAGTTAGAGTGTCAGTCCTCTTGTACTTAAGTCGGCATTGTGCCTTTTCTATTAAATTCGGATGCAATTTCTGTGTTTCATCGTCAATAAGAAGGTCCAAGGGATACAGTGAACCTGAAGTGAAGCATCGGAATCTAAAACTGGACTCACAGGAGAGGTTTAAATCATAGAAAGTTTGAGTGTCAGTCCTCTTGTACTTAAGTTGGCATTGTGCCTTTTGTATTAAATTCCGATGCAATTTCTGTGTTTCATCGTTAATAAGAAGATCCAAGGTGTTCAGTAAACCTGAAGTGAAGCATCGGAATCTAAAACTGGACTCACACGAGAGGTTCAATTCATAGGAAGTAAGAGTGACAGTCCTCTTGTACTGAAGTCGGCATTGTGCCTTTTGTATTAAATTTGGATGCAATTTGTGTGTTTCATCGTCAATAAGAAAGTCCAAATGAAACAGTATACCTGAAGTGAAGCATCGGAATCTAAAACTGGACTCACAGGAGAGGTTCACATCATAGAAAGTTAGAGTGTCAGTCATCTTGTACTTAAGTCGGCATTGTGTTTTTGAATTAAATTCGGATGCAATTTCTGTGTTTCATCGTCAATAAGAAGGTCCAAGGGATACAGTTAACCGAAGTGAAGCTTCGGAATCTAAGACTGGACTCACAGGAGAGGTTCATATCATAGAATGTTAGAGTGTCAGTCCTCCTGTACTTAATTCTGCATTGTGCCTTTTGTATTAACTTTGGATGCAATTTCTGCATTTCATCGTCTATAAGAAGGTCCCAGGGATACAGTAAGCCTGAAGTGAAGCATCGTAATCTAAAACTGGACTCACAGGATAGGTTCAAATAATAGAAAATGAGAGTGTCAGTTCTCTTGTACTTAAGTCGGCATTGTGCCTTTTCTATTAATTTCGGATGCAATTTCTGTTTTTCATCGTCAATAAGAAGGTCCAAGGGATACAGTAAACCTGAAGTGAAGCATCGGAATCTAAAACTGGACTCACAGGAGAGGATGAAATCATAGAATGTTAGAGTGTCAGTCCTCTTGTACTTATGTCGGCATTGTGCCTTTTGTATTAAATTCGGATGCAATTTCTGTGTTTCATCGCCAATCAGAAAGTCCAAGGGATACAGTAATTCTGAAGTGAAGCATCGGAATCTAAAACTGGACTCACAAGAGAGGTTCGAATCATAGAAAGTTATTGTGTCTGTCATTTTGTACTTAAGTTGGCATTGTGCCTTTTGTATTAAATTCGGGTTGCAATTTCTGTGTTTCATCGTCAATAAGAAGGTCCAAGCGATACAGTGAACCTGAAGTGAAGCATTGGAATCTAAAACTGGACTCACAGGACAGGTTCAAATCATAGAAATTTGAGTGTCAGTCCTCTTGTACTGAAGTCGGCATTGTGCCTTTTGTATTTAATTCGGGTGCAATTTCTGTGTTTCATCGTCAATAAGAAGGTCCAAGGTATTCAGTAAACCTGAAGTGAAGCATCGGAATCTAAAACTGGACTCACAGGAGAGGTTCAATTCATAGAAAGTTAGAGTGTCAGTCCTCTTGTACTGATGTCGGCATTGTGCCTTTTGTATTAAATTTGGATGCAATTTGTGTGTTTCATCGTCAATAAGAAAGTCCAAGGGAAACAGTAAACCTGAAGTGAATCATCGGAAATTAAAACTGGACTCACAGGAGAGGTTCAAATCATAGAAAGTTGGAATGTCAGTCCTCTTGTACTTAAGTCGGGATTGTGCCTTTTGTATTAAATTCGGATGCAATTTCTGTGTTTCATCGTCAATAAGAAGGTCCAAGCGATACAGTGAACCTGAAGTGAAGCATCGGAATCTAAAACTGGACTCACTGGAGAGGTTCAAATCATAGAAAGTTAGAGTGTCAGTCCTCGTGTACTTAAGTCGGCATTAAGCCTTTTGTATCAAATTCGGATGCAACTTCTGTGTTTCATCGTCAACAAGAAGGCCCACGGGATACAGTAAACCTGAAGTGAAGCATCGGAATCTAAAACTGGACTCACAGGAGAGGTTCAAATCATAGAAAGTTAGAGTGTCAGTCACCTTGTACTTAAGTCGGCATTGTGTTTTTGTATTAAATTCGGATGCAATTTCTGTGTTTCATCGTCAATAAGAAGGTAAAAGGGATACAGTTAACCTGAAGTGAAGCTTCGGAATCTAAAACTGGACTCACAGGAGAGGTTCATATCATAGAGTGTTAGAGTGTCAGTCCTCCTGTACTTAAGTCTGCATTGTGCCTTTTGTATTAACTTCGGATGCAATTTCTGTGTTTCATCGTCTATAAGAAGGTCCCAGGGATACAGTAAACCTGAAGTGATGCATCCGCATCTAAAACTGGACTCACAGGATAGGTTCAAATCATAGAAAGTTAGAGTGTCAGTCCTCTTGCACTTAAGTCGGCTTTGTGCCCTTTGTATTAAATTCGGATTTAATTTCTGTGTTGCATCGCTAATAAGAAAGTCCAAGGGATACAGTAAACCTGAAGTGAAGCTTCCGCATCTAAAACTGGACTCACAGGAGAGGTTCAAATCATAGTAAGATAGAGTGTCAGTCCTCTAGTACTTAAGTCGGCATTGTGTCTTTTGTATTAAATTCGGATGCAATATCAGTGTTTCATCGTCAATAAGAAGGTCCAGGCGATACAGTGAACCTGAAGTGAAGCATCGGAATCTAAAACTGGACTCACAGGAGAGGTTCAAATCATAGAAAGTTTAAGTGTCAGTCCTCTTGTACTGAAGTCGGCATTGTGCCTTTTGTATTAAATGCTGGCACAATTGCAGTGTTTCATCGTCAATAAGAAGGTCCAAGGTATTCAGTAACCCTGAAGTGAAGCATCGGAATCTAAAACTGGACTCACAGGAGATGTTCAAATCATAGAAAGTAATTGTGTCAGTCCTCTTCTACTTAAGTCGGCATTGTGTTTTTGTATTAAATTCCGAAGCAATTTCTGTGTTTCATCGTCAATAAGAATGTCCAAGGGATACAGTAAACCTGAAGTGAAGCAACGGAATCTAATACTGGACTCACAGGAGAGGTATAAATCATAGAAAGTTAGATTGTCAGTCCTCTTGTACTTAATTCAGCATTGTGCATTTTGTATTAAATTCGGATGCAATTTCTGTGTTTCATCGTCAATAAGATGGTCCAAGGGATACAGTAGAGTTGAAGTGAAGCATCGGAATCTATAACAGGACTCACAGCAGAGTTTCAAATCATAGAAAGTTAGAGTGTCAGTCCTCTTGTACTTAAGTCGGCATTGTGCCTTTTGTATTAAATTCGGATGCAATTTCTGTGTTTCATCGTCAATAAAAAGGTCCAATGGATACAGTATACCTGGAGTGAAGCATCGGAATCTTAAACTGGACTCGCAGGAGAGGTTCGAATCATAGAAAGTTAGAGTGTCAGTCCTCTTGTAGTTGAGTCGGCATTGTGCCTTTTGTATTAAATTCGGATGCAGTTTCTGTGTTTCATCGTCAATAAGAAGGTCCAAGGGATACAGTAAACCTGAAGTGAAGCATCGGGATCCTAAACTGGACTCGCTGGAGAGGTTCAAATCATAGAAAGTTAGAGTGTCAGTCCTCTTGTACTTAAGTCAGCATTCTGCCATTTGTATTACATTCAGTTGCAATTTCTGTGTTTCATCGTCAATAAGAAGGTGCAAGGTATACAGTAAACCTGAAGTGAAGCATTGGAATCTAAAACTTTACTCACAGGAGGGGTTCAAATCATAGAAAGTTAGAGTGTCAGTCATCTTGTACTTAAGTCGGCATTGTGTTTTTGTATTAAATTCGGATTCAATTTCTGTGTTTCATCGTCAATAAGAATGTCCAAGGGGGACAGTAAACCTGAAGTGAAGCAACGGAATCTAAAACTGGACTCACAGGAGAGGTTCAAATCATAGAAAGTTATTGTGTCAGTCCTCTTGTACTTAAGTCGGCATTGTGCCTTTTGTATTAAATTCGGATGCAATTTCTGTGTTTCATCGTCAAGAAAAAGGTCCAAGGGATACAGTAAACCTGAAGTGAAGCAACGGAATCTAAAACTGGACTCACAGGAGAGGTTCAAATCATAGAAAGTTAGATTTGCAGTCCTCTCGTACTTGAGTCGGCATTGTGCCTTTTGTATTATATTCGGATGCAAATTCTGTGTTTCATCGTCAATAAGATGGTCCAAGGGATACAGTAGACCTGAAGTGAAGCATCGGAATCTAAAACTGGACTCACAGCAGAGGTTCAAATCATAGAAAGTTAGAGTGTCAGTCGTCTTGTACTTAAGTCGGCATTGTGCCTTTTGTATTAAATTCGGATGCAATTTCTGTGTTTCATCGTCAATAAAAAGGTCCAAGGGATACAGTAAACCTGAAGTGTAGCATCGGAATCTAAAACTGGACTCACAGGAGAGGTTCAAATCATAGTAAGTTATTGTGTCAGTCCTCTTGTACTTAAGTCGGCATTGTGATTTTGTATTAAATTCGGATGCAATTTCTGTGTTTCATCGTCAATAAGAAGGTCCAAGGGATACAGTTAAACTGAAGTGAAGCATCGGAATCTAAAACTGGACTCACAGGAGAGGTTCAAATCATGGAAAGTTAGAGTGTCAGTCCTCTTGTATTTAAGTCGGCCGTAAGCCTTTTGTATTAAATTCGGATGCAATTTCTGTGTTTCATCGTCAATAAAGAGGTCCAAGGGATACAGTAGACTTGAAGTGAAGCATCGGAATCTTAAACTAGACTCACAGGAGAGGTTCGAATCATAGAAAGTTTGAGTGCCAATCCTCTTATAATTAAGTCGGCATTGTGCCTTTTGTATGAAATTCGGATGCTATTTCAGTGTTTCATCGTCAATAAGAAGGACCAAGGGATACAGTAATCCTGAAGTGAAGCATCGGAATCTAAAACTGGACTCACAGGAGAGGTTGAAATCATAGAAAGTTAGAGAGTCAGTCCTCTTGTACTTAAGTCGGCATTGTGCCTTTTGTATTAAATTCGGATGCAATATCTGTGTTTCATCGTCAAAAACCTGAAGAGAAGCATTGGAACCTAAAACTGGACTCACAGGAGAGGTTCAAATCATAGAAAAATAGAGTGCCAGTCCTCTGTACTTAATTCGGCATTGTGCCTTTTGTATTAAATTCAGATACAATTTCTGTGTTTCATCGTCAATAAGAAGGTCCAACGGATACAGTGAACCTGAAGTGTAGCATCGGAATCTAAATCTGGACTCACAGGAGAGGTTCAAATCATAGAAAGTTATTGTGTCAGTCCTCCTGTACTTAAGTCGGCATTGTGTTTTTGTATTAAATTCGGAAGCAATTTTTGTGTTTCATCGTCAATAAGAAGGTCCAAGGGATACAGTAAACCTGAAGTGAAGCAACGGAATCCAAAACTGGACTCACAGGAGAGGTTCAAATCATAGAAAGTTAGATTGTCAGTCCTCTTGTACTTAAGTCGGCATTGTGCATTTTGTATTAAATTCGGATGCAATTTCTGTGTTTTATCGTGAATAAGATGGTCCAAGGGATACAGTAGACCTGAAGTGAAGCATCGGAATCTAAAACAGGACTCACAGCAGAGGTTCAAATCATAGAAAGTTAGAGTGTCAGTCCTGTTGTACTTAAGTCGGCATTGTGCCTTTTGTATTAAATTCGGATGCAATTTCTGTGTTTCATCGTCAATAAGAATGTCCAAGGGATACAGTAAACCTGAAGCGAAGCAACGGAATCTAAAACTGGACACACAGGAGAGGTTGAAATCATAGAATGTTAGATTTGAGTCCTCTTGTACTTAAGTCGGCATTGTGCCTTTTGTATTATATTCGGATGCAATTTCTGTGTTTCATCGTCAATAAGATGGTACAAAGGAATACAGTAGACCTGAGGTGAAGCATCGAAAATCTAAAACTGGACTCACAGGAGAGGTTCAAATCATAGAAAGTTAGAGTGTCAGTCCTCTTGTACGTATGTCGGCATTGTGCGTTTTGTGTTAAATTCAGATGCAGTTTCTGTGTTTCATCGTCAATAAGAAGGTCCAAGGGATACAGTAAACCTGAAGTGAAGCATCGGGATCCAAAACTGGACGCACAGGAGAGTTTCAAATCATAGAAAGTTAAAGTGACAGTCCTCTTGTACTTAAGTCGGCATTCTGCCCTTTGTATTACATTCAGTTGCAATTTCTGTGTTTCATCGTCAATAAGAAGGTGCAAGGGATACAGTAAACCTGAAGTGAAGCATTGGAATTTGAAACTGGACTCACAGGAGAGGTTCAAATCATAAAAAGTTAGAGAGTAAGTCCTCTTGTACTTAAGTCGGCATTGTGCATTTGTATTAAATTCGGATGCAAAATCTGTGTTTCATCGTCAATACGAAGGTCCAAGGGATACAGTAAACCTGAAGTGTAGCATCTAAATCTAAAACTGGACTCACAGGAGAGGTTCAAATCATAGAAAGTTATTGTGTCAGCCCTCTTGTACTTACGGTGACATTGTGCCTTTTGTATTAAATTCGGATGCAATTTCTGTGTTTCATCGTCAATAAGAAGGTCCATGGGATACAGTAAACATGAAGTGAAGCATAGGGATCTAAAACTGGTCTCACAGGAGAGGTTCAAATCATAGAAAGTTAGATTGTCAGTCCTCTTGTACTTAAGTCGGCATTGTGCATTTTGTATTAAATTCGGATGCAATTTCTGTGTTTCATCGTCAATAAGAAGGTCCAAGGGATACAGTAAACCTGAACTGAAGCATCGGAATCTTAAACTGGACTCATGGGAGAGGTTCAAATCATAGAAAGTTAGAGTGTCAGTCCTCTTGTACTTAAGTCGGCATTGTGCCTTTTGTAACAAATTGGAAGCAATTTCTGTGTGTCATCGTCAATAAGGAGATCAAAGGGATACAGTTAACCTGAAGTGAAGCATCGGAATCTAAAACTGGACTCACAGGAGAGGTTCAAGTCATAGAAAGTTAGAGTGTCAGTCCTCTTGTACTTAAGTCGGCATTGTGCCTATTGTATTATATTCGGATGCAATTTCTGTGTTTCATCGACAATAAGATGGTCCAAGGGATACAGTAGACCTGAAGTGAAGCTTCGGAATCATAAACTGGACTCACAGGAGAGGATCAAATCATAGAAAGTTAGAGTGTCAGTCCTCTTGTACTTAAGTCGGCATTGTGCCTTTTGTATTAAATTCGGTTGCAATTTCTGTGTTTCATCGTCAATAAAAAGGTCCAAGGGATACAGTAAACCTGAAGTGAAGCATCGGAATCTTTAACTGGACTCACAGGAGAGGTTCGAATCATAGAAAGTTAGAGTGTCAGTCCTGTTGTAGTTGAGTCGGCATTGTGCCTTTTGTGTTAAATTCGGATGCAGTTTCTGTGTTTCATCGTCAATAAGAAGGTCAAAGGGATACAGTAAACCTGAAGTGAAGCATCGGGATCCAAAACTGGACTCACAGGACAGATTCAAATCATAGAAAGTTATTGTGTCAGTCCTCTTCTACTTAAGTCGGCATTGTGTTTTTGTATTAAATTCCGAAGCAATTTCTGTGTTTCATCGTCAATAAGATTGTCCAAGGGATACAGTAAACCTGAAGTGAAGCAACGGAATCTAAAACTGGACTCACAGGAGTGGTTTAAATCATAGAAAGTTAGAGTGTCAGTCCTCTTGTACTTAAGTCGGCATTCTGCAATTTGTATTACATTCAGTTGCAATTTCTGTGTTTCATCGTCAATATGATGGTCCAAGGGATACAGTAGACCTGAAGTGAAGCATCGGAATCTAAAACAGGACTCACAGCAGAGGTTCAAATCATAGAAAGTTAGAGTGTCAGTCCTCTTGTACTTAAGTCGGCATTGTGCCTTTTGTATTAAATTCGGATGCACTTTCTGTGTTTCATCGTCAATAAAAAGGTCCAATGGATACAGTATACCTGAAGTGAAGCATCGGAATCTTAAACTGGACTCGCAGGAGAGGTTCGAATCATAGAAAGTTAGAGTCTCAGTCCTCTTGTAGTTGAGTCGGCATTGTGCCTTTTGTATTAAATTCGGATACAATTTCTGTGTATCATCGTCAATAAAGAGGTCCAAGGGATACAGTAGACTTGAAGTGAAGCATCGGAATCTTAAACTGGACTCACAGGAGAGGTTCGAATCATAGAAAGTTTGAGTGTCAGTCCTCTTATACTTAAGTCGGCATTGTGCCTTTTGTATATAATTCGGATGCTATTTCAGTGTTTCATCGTCAATAAGAAGGACCAAGGGATACAGTAATCCTGAAGGGAAGCATCGGAGTCTAAAACTGGACTCACAGGAGAGGTTGAAATCATAGAAAGTTAGAGTGTCAGTCCTCTTGTACTTAAGTCGGCATGGTGCCTTTTGTATTAAATTCGGATGCAATATCTGTGTTTCATCGTCAAAAACCTGAAGAGAAGCATTGGAACCTAAAACTGGACTCACAGGAGAGGTTCAAATCATAGAAAAATAGAGTGTCAGTCCTCTGTACTTAATTCGGCATTGTGCTTTTGTATTAAATTCGGAAACAATTTCTGTGTTTCATCGTCAATAAAAAGGTCCAATGGATACAGTATACCTGAAGTGAAGCATCGGAATCTTAAACTGGACTCGCAGGAGAGGTTCGAATCATAGAAAGTTAGAGTGTCAGTCCTCTTGTAGTTGAGTCGGCATTGTGCCTTTTGTATTAAATTCGGATGCAGTTTCTGTGTTTCATCGTCAATAAGAAGGTCCAAGGGATACAGTAAACCTGAAGTGTAGCATCGGGATCCAAAACTGGACTCACTGGAGAGGTTCAAATCATAGAAAGTTAGAGTGTCAGTCCTCTTGTACTTAAGTCGGCATTCTGCCATTTGTATTACATTCAGTTGCAATTTCTGTGTTTCATCGTCAATAAGAAGGTGCAAGGTATACATTAAACCTGAAGTGAAGCATTGGAATCTAAAACTGGACTCACAGGAGAGGTTCAAATCATATAAACTTAGAGTGTCAGTCATCTTGTACTTAAGTCGGCATTGTGTTTTTGTATTAAATTCGGATTCAATTTCTGTGTTTCATCGTCAATAAGAATGTCCAAGGGATACAGTAAACCTGAAGTGAAGCAACGGAAACTAAAACTGGACTCACAGGAGAGGTTCAAATCATAGAAAGTTAGATTTGCAGTCCTCTTGTACTTGAGTCGGCATTGTGCCTTTTGTATTATATTCGGATGCAATTTCTGTGTTTCATCGTCAATAAAAAGGTCCAATGGATACAGTATACCTGAAGTGAAGCATCGGAATCTTAAACTGGACTCGCAGGAGAGGTTCGAATCATAGAAAGTTAGAGTGTCAGTCCTCTTGTAGTTGAGTCGGCATTGCGCCTTTTGTATTAAATTCGGATGCAGTTTCTGTGTTTCATCGTCAATAAGAAGGTCCAAGGGATGCAGTAAACCTGAAGTGAAGCATCGGGATCCAAAACTGGACTCACTGGAGAGGTTCAAATCATAGAAAGTTAGAGTGTCAGTCCTCTTGTACTTAAGTCGGCATTCAGCCATTTGTATTACATTCAGTTGCAATTTCTGTGTTTCATCGTCAATAAGAAGGTGCAAGGTATACAGTAAACCTGAAGTGTAGCATCGGAATCTAAAACTGGGCTCACAGGAGAGGTTCAAATCATAGTAAGTTATTGTGTCAGTCCTCTTGTACTTAAGTCGGCATTGTGCCTTTTGTATTAAATTCGGATGCAATTTCTGTGTTTCATCGTCAATAAGAAAGTCCAAGGGATACAGTAAACCTGAATTGAAGCATCGGGATCTAAAACTAGACATACAGGAGAGGTTCAAGTCATAGAAAGTTAGAGTGTCAGTCCTCTTGTACTTAAGTCGGCATTGTGTTTTTGTATTAAATTCGGATTCAATTTCTGTGTTTCATCGTCAATAAGAATGTCCAAGGGATACAGTAAACCTGAAGTGAAGCAACGGAAACTAAAACTGGACTCACAGGAGAGGTTCAAATCATAGAAAGTTAGATTTGCAGTCCTCTTGTACTTGAGTCGGCATTGTGCCTTTTGTATTATATTCGGATGCAATTTCTGTGTTTCATCGTCAATAAGATGGTCCAAGGGATACAGTAGACCTGAAGTGAAGCATCGGAATCTAAAACTGGACTCACAGGAGATGTTCAAAACATAGAAAGTTAGAGTGTCAGTCCTCTTGTACTTAAGTCGGCGTTGTGCCTTTTGTGTTAAATTCGGATGCAGTTTCTGTGTTTCATCGTCAATAAGAAGGTCCATGGGATACAGTAAACCTGAAGTGAAGCATCGGGATCTAAAACTGGACTCACAGGAGAGGTTCAAATCATAGAAAGTTAAAGTGACAGTCCTCTTGTACTTAAGTCGCCATTCTGCCCTTTGCATTACATTCAGTTGCAATTTTTGTGTTTCATCGTCAATAAGAAGGTGCAAGGGATACAGTAAACCTGAAGTGAAGCATTGGAATCTGAAACTGGACTCACAGGAGAGGTTCAAATCATAAAAAGTTAAAGAGTCAGTCCTCTTGTACTTAAGTCGGCATTGTGCTTTTGTATTAAATTCGGATGCAATTTCTGTGTTTCATCGTCAATACGAAGGTCCAAGGGATACAGTAAACCTGAAGTGTAGCATCGGAATCTAAAACTGGACTCACAGGAGAGGTTCAAATCATAGAAAGTTATTGTGTCAGTCCCCTTGTACTTAAGGCGGCATTGTGCCTTTTGTATTAAATTCGGATGCAATTTCTGTGTTTCATCGTCAATGAGAAGGTCCAAGGGATACAGTAAACATGAAGTGAAGCATAGGGATCTAAAACTGGTCTCACAGGAGAGGTTCAAATCATAGATAGTTAGAGTGTCAGTCCTCTTATACTTAAGTCGGCATTCTGCCGTTTGTATTACATTCAGTTGCAATTTCTGTGTTTCATCGTCAATAAGAAGGTGCAAGGGATACAGTAAACCTGAAGTGAAGCATTGGAATCTAAAACTGGACTCACAGGAGAGGTTCAAATCATAGAAAGTTAGAGTGTCAGTCATCTTGTACTGAAGTCGGCATTGTGTTTTTGTATTACATTCGGATGCAATATCTGTGTTTCATCGACAAAAACCTGAAGAGAAGCATTGGAACCTAAAACTGGACTCACAGGAGAGGTTCAAATCATAGAAAAATAGAGTGTCAGTCCTCTGTACTTAATTCGGCATTGTGCCTTTTGTATTAAATTCGGATACAATTTCTGTGTTTCATCGTCAATAAGAAGGTCCAACGGATACAGTGAACCTGAAGTGTAGCATCGGAATCTAAAACTGGACTCACAGGAGAGGTTCAAATCATAGAAAGTTATTGTGTCAGTCCTCTTGTACTTAAGTCGGCATTGTGTTTTTGTATTAAATTCGGAAGCAATTTCTGTGTTTCATCGGCAATAAGAAGGTCCAAGGGATACAGTAAACCTGAAGTGAAGCACCGGAATCCAAAACTGGACTCACAGGAGAGGTTCAAATCATAGAAAGTTAGATTGTCAGTCCTCTTGTACTTAAGTCGGCATTGTGCATTTTGTATTAAATTCGGATGCAATTTCTGTGTTTCATCGTCAATAAGATGGTCCAAGGGATACAGTAGACCTGAAGTGAAGCATCGGAATCTAAAACAGGACTCACAGCAGAGGTTCAAATCATAGAAAGTTAGAGTGTCAGTCCAGTTGTACTTAAGTCGGGATTGTGCCTTTTGTATTAAATTCGGATGCAATTTCTGTGTTTCATCGTCAATAAGAATGTCCAAGGGATACAGTAAACCTGAAGCGAAGCAACGGAATCTAAAACAGGACTCACAGCAGAGGTTCAAATCATAGAAAGTTAGAGTGTCAGTCCAGTTGTACTTAAGTCGGGATTGTGCCTTTTGTATTAAATTTGGATGCAATATCTGTGTTTCATCGTCAAAATCCTGAAGAGAAGCATTGGAATGTAAAACTGGACTCACAGGAGAGGTTGAAATCATAGAAAGTTAGAGAGTCAGTCCTCTTGTACTTAAGTCGGCATTGTGCTTTTGTATTAAATTCGGATGCAATATCAGTGTTTCATCGTCAATAAAAAGGTCCATGGGATACAGTAAACCTGAAGTATAGCATCGGAATCTAAAACTGGACTCACAGGAGAGGTTCAAATCATAGAAAGTTATTGTGTCAGTCCTCTTGTACTTAAGGCGGCATTGTGCCTTTTGTATTAAATTCGGATACAATTTCTGTGTTTCATCGTCAATAAGAAGGTGCAAGGTATACAGTACACCTGAAGTGAAGCATCGAGATCAAAAACTGGACTCACAGGAGTGGTTCACATCATAGAAAGTTAGTGTGTCAGTCCTCTTGTACTTTAGTCGGCATTGTGCCTTTCGTATTAAATTCGGTTGCAATTTCTGTGTTTCAACGTCAATAAAAAGGTCCAAGGGATACAGTAAACCTGAAGTGAAGCATCGGAATCTTAAACTGGACTCACAGGAGAGGTCCGATCATAGAAAGTTAGAGTGTCAGTCCTCTTGTAGTTGAGTCGGCATTGTGCCTTTTGTGTTAAATTCGGATGCAGTGTCTGTGTTTCATCGTCAATAAGAATGTCCAAGGGATACAGTAAACCTGAAGTGAAGCATCGGGATCCAAAACTGGACTCACAGGAGAGGTTCAAATCATAGAAAGTTAAAGTGACAGTCCTCTTGTACTTAAGTCGGCATTCTGCCGTTTGTATTACATTTAGTTGCAATTTCTGTGTTTCATCGTCAATAAGAAGGTGCAAGGGATACAGTAAACCTGAAGTGAAGCATTGGAATCTGAAACTGGACTCACAGGAGAGGATCAAATCATAAAAAGTTAGAGAGTCAGTCCTCTTGTACTCAAGTCAGCATTGTGCTTTTGTATTTAATTCGGATACTATTTCTGTGTTTCATCGTCAATACGAGGGTCCAAGAGATACAGTAAACCTGAAGTGTAGCATCAGATTCTAAAACTGGACTCACAGGAGAGGTTCAAATCATAGAAAGTTATTGTGTCAGTCCTCTTGTACTTAAGTCGGCATTGTGCCTTTTGCATAAAATTCGGATGCTATTTCAGTGTTTCATCGCCAATAAGAAGGACCAAGGGATACAGTAAACCTGAAGTGAAGCATCGGAATATAAAACTGGACTCACAGGAGAGGCTGAAATCATAGAAAGTTAGAGTGTCAGTCCTCTTGTACTTAATCGGCATTGTGCCTTTTGTATTAAATTCGGATGCAATATCTGTGTTTCATCGTCAATAAGCAGGTCCAAGGGATACAGTAAACCTGAAGAGAAGCATTGGAATCTAATACTGGACTCACAGGAGAGGTCCAAATCATAGAAAGTTAGAGAGTCACTCCTCTTGTACTTATGTCGGCATTGTGCTTTTGTATTAAATTCGGATGCAATATCAGTGTTTCATCGTCAATAAAAAGGTCCAAGGGATACAGTAAACCTGAAGTGTAGCATCGGAATCTAAAACTGGACTCACAGGAGAGGTTCAAATCATAGAAAGTTAGAGGGTCAGTCAATTTGTACTTCAGTCGGCATTGTGTTTTTGTATTAATTTCGGATGCAATTTCTGTGTTTCATCGTCAATAAGAATGTCCAAGGGAAACAGTAAACCTGAAGTGAAGCAACGGAATCTAAAACTGGACTCACAGGAGAGGTTCAAATCATAGAAAATTTGATTGTCAGTCCTCTTGTATGTAAGTCGGCATTGTGCCTTTTGTATTAAATTCGGATGCAATTTCTGTGTTTCATCGTCAATAAGAAGGTCCAAGGGATACAGTAAACCTGAAGTGAAGCATCACAATCTAAAACTGGACTCACAGGAGAGGTTCAAATCATAGAAAGTTAGAGTGTCAGTCCTCTTGTACTTAAGTCGGCATTGTGCAATTTTTATTTTAATTCGGATGCAATTTCTGTGTTTCATCGTCAATAAGAAGGTGCAAGGTATACAGTAAACCTGATGTGAAGCATCGGAATATAACACTGGACTCACTGGAGAGGTTCAAATCATAGAATGTTAGAGTGTCAGTCCTCCTGTACTTAAGTCGGCATTGTGCCTTTTGTATTAAATTCGGATACAATTTCTGTGTTTCATCGTCAATATGAAGGTCCAAAGGATACAGTAAACCTGAAGTGAAGCATCGGAATCTAAAACTGGACTCATCGGAGAGTTCTAATCATAGAAAGTTAGAGTGTCAGTCCTCTTGTACTTAAGTCGGCTTTGTGCCTTTTGTATTAAATTCGGAATCTATTTCTGTCTTTCATCGTCAATAAGGAGGTCCAAGGGATACAGTAAACCTGAAGTGCAGCTGCAGAATCTTAAACTGGACTCACAGGAGAGGTTCAAATCATAGAAAGTTAGGGTGTCAGTCCTCTTGTACTTACGTCGGCATTGTGCCTTTTGTATTAAATTCGGATGCAATTTCTGTGTTTCATCGTCAATAAGAAGGTCCAAGGTATACAGTAAACCTGATGTGAAGCATCGGAATGTAACACTGGACTCACTGGAGAGGTTCAAATCATAGAAAGTTAGAGTGTCAGTCCTCCTGTACTTAAGTCGGCATTGTGCCTTTTCTATTAAATTTGGATGCAATATCTGTGTTTCATCGTCAAAAACCTGAAGAGAAGCATTGGAATCTAAAACTGGACTCACAGGAGAGGTTCAAATCATACAAAGTTAGAGAGTCAGTCCTCTTGTACTTAAGTCGGCATTGTGCTTTTGTATTAAATTCGGATGCAATATCAGTGTTTCATCGCCAATAAAAAGGTCCATGGGATACAGTAAACCTGAAGTGTAGCATCGGAATCTAAAACTGGACTCACAGGAGAGGTTCAAATCATAGAAAGTTATTGTGTCAGTCCTCTTGTACTGAAGGCGGCATTGTGCCTTTTGTATTAAATTCGGATGCAATTTCTGTGTTTCATCGTCAATAAGAAGGTCCAAGGGATACAGTAAACCTGAAGTGAAGCATCGAGATCAAAAACTGGACTCACAGGAGAGGTTCACATCATAGAAAGTTAGTGTGTCAGTCCTCTTGTACTTTAGTCGGCATTGTGCCTTTTGTATTAAATTCGGTTGCAATTTCTGTGTTTCAACGTCAATAAAAAGGTCCAAGGGATACAGTAAACCTGAAGTGTAGCATCAGAATCTAAAACTGGACTCACAGGAGAGGTTCAAATCATAGAAAGTTATTGTGTCAGTCCTCTTGTACTTAAGGCGGCATTGTGCCTTTTGTATTAAATTCGGATGCAATTTCTGTGTTTCATCGTCAATAAGAAGGTCCAAGGGATACAGTAAACATGAAGTGAAGCATAGGGATCTAAAACTGGTCTCACAGGAGAGGTTCAAATCATAGAAAGTTAGAGTGTCAGTCCTCTTGTACTTAAGTCGGCATTCTGCCGTTTGTATTACATTCAGTTGAAATTTCTGTGTTTCATCGTCAATAAGAAGGTGCAAGGGATACAGTAAACCTGAAGTGAAGCATTGGAATCTAAAACTGGACTCACAGGAGAGGTTCAAATCATAGAAAGTTAGAGTGTCAGTCATCTTGTACTGAAGTCGGCATTGTGTTTTTCTATTAAATTCGGATGCAATTTCTGTGTTTCATCGTCAATAAGAATGTCCAAGGGATACAGTAAACCTGAAGTGAAGCAACAGAATCTATAACAGGAATCACTGGAGAGGTTCAAATCTTAGAAAGTTAGAGTGTCAGTCCTCTAGTACTTAAGTCGGCTTTGTGCCTTTTGTATTAAATTCGGAAGCTATTTCTGTGTTTCATCGTCAATAAGAAGGTCCAAGGGATACAGTAAACCTGAAGTGCAGCTGCGGAATCTTAAACTGGACTCACAGGAGAGGTTCAAATCATAGAAAGTTAGAGTGTCAGTCCTCTTGTACTTAAGTCGGCATTGTGCCTTTTGTTTTAAATTCGGATGATATTTCAGTGTTTCATCGTCAATAAGATGGTCCAAGGGATTCAGGAAACCTGAAGTGAAGCATCGAAATCTAAAACTGGGCTCACAGCAGAGGTTCAAATCATATAAAGTTAGAGTGTCAGTCCTCTTGTACTCAAGTCGGCATTGTGCCTTTTGTATTAAATTCGGATGCAATATCTGTGTCTCATCGTCAATAAGAAGGTCCAAGGGACACAGTAAACCAGAAGTGAAGCATTGGAATCTAAAACTGGACTCACACTAGAGGTTCAAATCATAGGAAGTTAGAGTGTCAGGCCTCTTGTACTTAAGTCGCCATTGTTCCTTTTGTATTGAATTCGGAAGCGATTTCTGTGTTTCATCGTCAATAAGAAGGTCCAAGGGATACGGTTACACTGAAGTGAAGCATCGGAATCTAAAACTGGACTCACAGGAGAGGTTCAAATCATAGATGGTTAGAGTGTCAGTCCTCTTGTTCTTAAGTCGGCAGTAAGCCTTGTGTATTAAATTCGGATGCAATTTCTGTGTTTCATCGTCAATAAAAAGGTACAAATGATACAGTAAACCTGAAGTGAAGCATCGGAATCATAAACTGGACTCACAGGAGGGATTCGAATCATAGAAAGTTAGAGTGCCAGTCCTCTTGTACTTAAGTCGGCATTGTGCCTTTTGCATAAAATTCGGATGCTATTTCAGTGTTTCATCGCCAATAAGAAGGACCAAGGGATACAGTAAACCTGAAGTGAAGCATCGGAATATAAAACTGGACTCACAGAAGAGGCTGAAATCATAGAAAGTTAGAGTGTCAGTCCTCTTGTACTTAATCGGCATTGTGCCTATTGTATTAAATTCGGATGCAATATCTGTGTTTCATTGTCAATAAGCAGGTCCAAGGGATACAGTAAACCTGAAGAGAAGCATTGGAATCTAAAACTGGACTCACAGGAGAGGTTCAAATCATAGAAAGTTAGAGAGTCACTCCTCTTGTACTTAAGTCGGCATTGTGCTTTTGTATTAAATTCGGATGCAATATCAGTGTTTCATCGTCAATAAAAAGGTCCAAGGGATACAGTGAACCTGAAGTGTAGCATCGGAATCTAAAACTGGACTCACAGGAGAGGTTCAAATCATAGAAAGTTAGAGCGTCAGTCCTCTTGTACTTAAGTCGGCATTCTGCCGTTTGTATTACATTCAGTTGCAATTTCTGTGCTTCATCGTCAATAGGAAGGTGCAAGGGATACAGTAAACCTGAAGTGAAGCATTGGAATCTAAAACTGGACTCACAGGAGAGGTTCAAATCATAGAAAGTTAGAGGGTCAGTCATTTTGTACTTCAGTCGGCATTGTGTTTTTGTATTAATTTCGGATGCAATTTCTGTGTTTCATCGTCAATAAGAATGTCCAAGGGAAACAGTAAACCTGAAGTGAAGGATCAGAATCTAAAACTGGACTCACAGGAGAGGTTCAAATCATAGAAAGTTAGAGTGGCAGTCCTCTTGTACTTAAGTCGGAATTCTGCCGTTTGTATTACATTCAGTTGCAATTTCTGTGCTTCATCGTCAATAGGAAGGTGCAAGGGATACAGTAAACCTGAAGTGAAGCAACGGAATCTAAAACTGGACTCACAGGAGAGGTTCAAATCATAGAAAATTTGGTTGTCAGTCCTCTTGTACGTAAGTCGGCATTGGGCCTTTTGTATTAAATTCGGATGCAATTTCTGTTTTTCATCGTCATTAAGAAGGTCCAAGGTATACAGTAAACCTGATGTGAAGCATCAGATAAATAACACTGGACTCACTGGAGAGGTTCTAATCATAGAAAGTTAGAGTGTCAGTCCTCCTGTACTTAAGTCGGCATTGTGCCTTTTGTATTAAATTCGGATACAATTTCTGTGTTTCATCGTCAATATGAAGGTCCAAAGGATACAGTAAACCTGGAGTGAAGCATCGGAGTCTAAAACTGGACTCATAGGAGAGGTTCTAATCATAGAAAGTTAGAGTGTCAGTCCTCTTGTACTTAAGTCGGCTTTGTGCCTTTTGTATTAAATTCGGAAGCTATTTCTGTGTTTCATCGTCAATAAGAAGGTCCAAGGGATACAGGAAACCTGATGTGCAGCTGCGGAATCTTAAACTGGACTCACAGGAGAGGTTCAAATCATAGAAAGTTAGAGTGTCAGTCCTCTTGTACTTAAGTCGGCATTGTGCCTTTTGTATTAAATTCGGATGCTATTTCAATGTTTCATCGTCAATAAGATGGTCCAAGGGATTCAGGAAACCTGAAGTGAAGCATCGAAATCTAAAGCTGGGCTCACAGCAGAGGTACAAATCATATAAAGTTAGAGTGTCAGTCCTCTTTTACTTAAGTCGGCATTGTGCCTTTTGTATTAAATTCGGATGCAATTTCTGTGTTTCATCGTCAATAAAAAGGTACAAGGGATACAGTAACCCTGAAGTGAAGCATCGGAATATAAAACTGGACTCACAGGAGAGGCTGAAATCATAGAAAGTTAGAGTGTCAGTCCTCTAGTACTTAATCGGCAGTGTGCCTTTTGTATTAAATTCGGATGCAATATCTGTGTTTCATCGTCAATAAGCAGGTCCAAGGGATACAGTAAACCTGAAGAGAAGCATTGGAATCTAAAACTGGACTCACGGGAGAGGTTCAAATCATAGAAAGTTAGAGAGTCACTCCTCTTGTACTTAAGTCGGCATTGTGCTTTTGTATTAAATTCGGATGCAATATCAGTGTTTTATCGTCAATAAAAAGGTCCAAGGGGTACAGTAAACCTGAAGTGTAGCATCGGAATCTAAAACTGGACTCACAGGAGAGGTTCAAATCATAGAAAGTTAGAGCGTCAGTCCTCTTGTACTTAAGTCGGCATTCGGCCGTTTGTATTACATTCAGTTGCAATTTCTGTGCTTCATCGTGAATAGGAAGGTGCAAGGGATACAGTAAACCTGAAGTGAAGGATCAGAATCTAAAACTGGACTCACAGGAGAGGTTCAAATCATAGAAAGTTAGAGTGTCAGTCCTCTTGTACTTAAGTCGGCATTGTGCAATTTTTATTTTAATTCGGGTGCAATTTCTGTGTTTCATCGTCAATAAGATGGTCCAAGGTATACAGTCACCTGATGTGAAGCATCGGAATATAACACTGGACTCACTGGAGAGGTTCAAATCAAAGAAAGTTAGAGTGTCAGTCCTCCTGTACTTAAGTCGGCATTGTCCCTTTTGTATTAAATTCGGATACAATTTCTCTGTTTCATCGTCAATATGAAGGTCCAAAGGATACAGTAAACCTGAAGTGAAGCATCGGAATCTAAAACTGGACTCATAGGAGAGGTTCTAATCATAGAAAGTTAGAGTGTCAGTCCTCTTGTACTTAAGTCGGCTTTGTGCCTTTTGTATTAAATTCGGAAGCTATTTCTGTGTTTCATCGTCAATAAGAAGGTCCAAGGGATACAGTAAACCTGAAGTGCAACTGCGGAATCTTAAACTGGACTCACAGGAGAGGTTCAAATCATAGAAAGTTAGAGTGTCTGTCCTCTTGTACTTAAGTCGGCATTGTGCCTTTTGTATTAAATTCGGATGCTATTTCAGTGTTTCATCGTGAATAAGATGGTCCAAGGGATTCAGGAAACCTGAAGTGAAGCATCGAAATCTAAAACTGGGCTCACAGCAGAGGTACAAATCATATAAATTTAGAGTGTCAGTCCTCTTGTACTTAAGTCGTCATTGTGCCTTTTGTATAAAATTCGGATGCTATATCTGTGTCTCATCGTCAATAGGAAGGTCCAAAGGATACAGTAAACCTGAAGTGAAGCATTGGAATCTAAAACTGGAATCACACTAGAGGTTCAAATCATAGGAAGTTAGAGTGTCAGTCCTCTTGTACTTAAGTCGGCATTGTGCTTTTGTATTAAATTCGGATGGAATTTCTGTTTTTCATCGTCAATAAGAAGGTCCAAGGGATACAGTAAACGTCAAGTGTAGCATCGGAATCTAAAACTGGACTCACAGGAGAGGTTCAAATCATAGAAAGTTATTGTGTCAGTCCTCTTTTACTTAAGGCGGCATTGTGCCTTTTGTATTAAATTCGGATGCAATTTCTGTGTTTCTTCGTCAATAAGAAGTTCCAAGGGATACAGGAATCCTGAAGGGAAGCATCGGGATCTAAAACTGGACTCACAGGAGAGGTTCAAATCATAGAAAGTTAGAGTGTCAGTCCACTAGTACTTAAGTCAGCATTGTGCCTTTTGTATTAAATTCGGAAGCAATATCTGTGTTTCATCGTCAATAAGAAGGTCCAAGGGATACAGTAAACCTGAAGTGAAGCATTGGAATCTAAAACTGGACTCACAGGAGAGGTTCAAATCATAGAAAGTTAGAGAGTCAGTCCCCTTGTACTTAAGTCGGCATTGTGCTTTTGTATTAAATTCGGATGCAATATCTGTGTTTCATCGCCAATAAGAAGGTCCAAGGTATACAGTAAACCTGAAGTAAAGCAACGGAATCTAAAAGTGGACTCACAGGAGAGGTTCAAATCATAGAAAGTTATTGTGTCAGTCCTCTTTTACTTAAGGCGGCATTGTGCCTTTTGTATTAAATTCGGATGCAATATCTGTGTTTCTTCGTCAATAAGAAGTTCCAAGGGATACAGGAATCCTGAAGGGAAGCATCGGGATCTAAAACTGGACTCACAGGAGAGGTTCAAATCATAGAAAGTCAGAGTGTAAGTCCACTAGTACTTAAGTCAGCATTGTGCCTTTTGTATTAAATTCGGAAGCAATATCTGTGTTTCATCGTCAATATGAAGGTCCAAGGGATACGGTTAAACTGAAGTGAAGCATCGGAATCTAAAACTGGACTCACAGGAGAGGTTCAAATCATAGAAAGTTAGAGTGTCAGTCCTCTTGTACTTAGGTCGGCATTCTGCTGTTTGTATTACATTCAGTTGCAATTTCTGTGTTTCATCGTCAATAAGAAGGTGCAAGGGATACAGTAAACCTGAAGTGAAGCATTGGAATCTAAAACTGGACTCACAGGAGAGGTTCAAATCATAGAAAGTTAGAGTGTCAGTCCTCTTGTACTTAAGTCGGCATTGTGCCTTTTGTATAAAATTCGGATGCTATTTCAGTGTTTCATAGCCAATAAGAAGGACCAAGGGATACAGTAAACCTGAAGTGAAGCATCGGAATATAAAACTGGACTCACAGGAGAGGTTGAAATCATAGAAAGTTAGAGTGTCAGTCCTCTTGTACTTAAGTTGATATTGTGCCTTTTGTATTAAATTCGGATGCAATATCTGTGTTTCATCGTCAATAAGAGGGTCCAAGGGATACTGTAAACCTGAAGTGAAGTATCGGGATCTAAAACTGGACTCACAGGAGAGGCTCAAATCATAGAAAGTTAGAGCGTCAGTCCTCTTGTACTTAAGTCGGCATTCTGCCGTTTGTATTTCATTCAGTTGCATTTTCTGTGTTTCATCGTCAATAAGAAGAAGCAAGGGATACAGTAAACCTGAAGTGAAGCATTGGAATCTAAAACTGGACTCTCAGGAGGGGTTCAAATAATAGAAAGTTAGAGTGTCAGGCATCTTGTACTTAAGTCGGCATTGCGTTTTTGTATTAAATTCGGATTCAATTTCTGTGTTTCAGCGTCAATAAGAATGTCCAAGGGATACAGTAAACCTGAAGTGAAGCGACGGAATCTAAAACTGGACTCACAGGAGAGGTTCAAATCCTAGAAAGTAAGAGTGTCAGTCCACTTGTACTTAGGTCAGCATTGTGCCTTTTGTATTAAATTCGGATGCAATATATGTGTTTCATCGTCCATAAGAAGGTCCAGGGGATACAGATAAACCTGAAGTGAAGCATTGGAAACTAAAACTGGACTCACAGGTGAGGTTCAAATCATAGATAGTTAGAGAGTCAGTCCTCTTGTACTTAAGTCGGCAATCTGCCGTTTGTATTACATTCAGTTGCAATTTCTGTGCTTCATCGTCAATAGGAAGGTGCAAGGGATACAGTAAACCTGAAGTGAAGCATTGGAATCTAAAACTGGACTCACAGGAGAAGTTCAAATCATAGAAAGTTATAGTGTCAGTCCTCTTGTACTTAAGTCGGCATTGTGCCTTTTGTATTAAATTCGGATGCTATTTCAGTGTTTCATCGTCAATAAGATGGTCCAAGGGATTCAGGAAACCAGAAGTGAAGCATCGAAATCTAAAACTGGGCTCACAGCAGGGGTACAAATCATATAAAGTTAGAGTGTCAGTCCTCTTGTACTTAAGTCGTCATTGTGCCTTTTGTATAAAATTCGGATGCAATATCTGTGTCTCATCGTCAATAAGAAGGTCCAAGGGATACAGTAAACCTGAAGTGAAGCATTGGAATCTAAAACTGGAATCACACTAGAGGTTCAAATCATAGGTAGTTAGAGTGTCAGTCCTCTTGTACTTAAGTCGGCATTGTGCTTTTGTATTAAATTCGGATGGAATTTCTGTTTTTCATCGTCAATAAGAAGGTCCAAGGGATACAGTAAACGTCAAGTGTAGCATCGGAATCTAAAACTGGACTCACAGGAGAGGTTCAAATCATAGAAAGTTAGAGAGTCAGTCCCCTTGTACTTAAGTCGGCATTGTGCTTTTGTATTAAATTCGGATGCAATATCTGTGTTTCATCGCCAATAAGAAGGTCCAAGGTATACAGTAAACCTGAAGTGAAGCAACGGAATCTAAAACTGGTCTCACAGGAGAGGTTCAAATCATAGAAAGTTAGATTGTCAGTCCTCTTGTACTTAGGTCGGCATTCTGCTGTTTGTATTACATTCAGTTGCAATTTCTGTGTTTGATCGTCAATAAGAAGGTGCAAGGGATACAGTAAACCTGAAGTGAAGCATTGGAATCTAAAACTGGACTCACAGGAGAGGTTCAAATCATAGAAAGTCAGAGTGTCAGTCCACTAGTACTTAAGTCAGCATTGTGCCTTTTGTATTAAATTCGGAAGCAATATCTGTGTTTCATCGTCAATATGAAGGTCCAAGGGATACGGTTAAACTGAAGTGAAGCATCGGAATCTAAAACTGGACTAACAGGAGAGGTTCAAATCATAGAAAGTTACAGTGTCAGTCCTCTTGTTCTTATGTCGGCAGTAAGCCTTTTGTATTAAATTCGGATGCAATTTCTGTGTTTCATCGTCAATAAAAAGGTCCAAGGGATACAGTAAACCTGAAGTGAAGCATCGGAATCTTAAACTGGACTCACAGGAGAGGTTCGAATCATAGAAAAATAGAGTGTCAGTCCTCTTGTACTTAAGTCGGCATTGTGCCTTTTGTATAAAATTCGGATGCTATTTCAGTGTTTCATAGCCAATAAGAAGGACCAAGGGATACAGTAAACCTGAGGTGAAGCATCGGAATATAAAACTGAACTCACAGGAGAGGTTGAAATCATAGAAAGTTAGAGTGTCAGTCCTCTTGTACTTAAGTTGGCATTGTGCCTTTTGTATTAAATTCGGATGCAATATCTGTGTTTCATCGTCAATAAGAGGGTCCAAGGGATACTGTAAACCTGAAGTGAAGCATCGGGATCTAAAACTGGACTCACAGGAGAGGCTCAAATCATAGAAAGTTAGAACGTCAGTCCTCTTGTACTTAAGTTGGCATTCTGCCGTTTGTATTTCATTCAGTTGCATTTTCTGTGTTTCATCGTCAATAAGAAGGTGCAAGGGATACAGTAAACCTGAAGTGAAGCATTGGAATCTAAAACTGGACTCTCAGGAGAGGTTCAAATAATAGAAAGTTAGAGTGTCAGTCATCTTGTACTTAAGTCGGCATTGCGTTTTTGTATTAAATTCGGATTCAATTTCTGTGTTTCAGCGTGAATAAGAATGTCCCAGGGATACAGTAAACCTGAAGTGAAGCGACGGAATCTAAAACTGGACTCACAGGAGAAGTTCAAATCCTAGAAAGTTAGAGAGTCAGTCCACTTGTACTTAGGTCAGCATTGTGCCTTTTGTATTAAATTCGGATGCAATATATGTGTTTCCTCGTCCATAAGAAGGTCCAGGGGATACAGATAAACCTGAAGTGAAGCATTGGAAACTAAAACTGGACTCACAGGTGAGGTTCAAATCATAGATAGTTAGAGAGTCAGTCCTCTTGTACTTAAGTCGGCAATCTGCCGTTTGTATTACATTCAGTTGCAATTTCTGTGCTTCATCGTCAATAGGAAGGTGCAAGGGATACAGTAAACCTGAAGTGAAGCATTGGAATCTAAAACTGGACTCACAGGAGAAGTTCAAATCATAGAAAGTTAGAGGGTCAGTCATTTTGTACTTCAGTCGGCATTGTGTTTTTGTATTAATTTCGGATGCAATTTTTGTGTTTCATCGTCAATAAGAATGTCCAAGGGAAACTGTAAACCTGAAGTGAAGCAACGGAATCTAAAACTGGACTCACAGGAGAGGTTCAAATCATTGAAAGTTAGATTGTCAGACCTCTGAATGTAAGTCAGCATTGTGCCTTTTGTATTAAATTCGGATGCAATTTCTGTGTTTCATCGTCAATAAGAAGGTCCAAGTGATACAGTAAACCTGAAGTGAGGCATCAGAATCTAAAACTGGACTCACAGGAGAGGTTCAAATCATAGAAAGTTAGAGTGTCAGTCCTCTTGTACTTAAGTCGGCATTGTGCCTTTTTTATTTTCATTCGGATGCAATTTCTGTGTTTCATCGTCAATAAGAAGGTCCAAGGTATACAGTAAACCTGAAGTGAAGCATCGGAATATAACACTGGACTCACTGGAGAGGTTCAAATCATAGAAAGTTAGAGTGTCACTCCTCCTGTACTTAAGTCGGCATTGTGCCTTTTGTATTAAATTCGGATACAATTTCTGTGTTTCATCGTCAATATGAAGGTCCATGGGATACAGTAAACCTGAAGTGAAGCATCGGAATCTAAAACTGGACTCATAGGAGAGGTTCTAATCATAGAAAGTTAGAGTGTCAGCCCTCTTGTACTTAAGTCGGCTTTGTGACTTTTGTATTAAATTCGGATGCTATTTCTGTGTTTCATCGTCAATAAGAAGGTCCAAGGGATACAGTAAACCTGAAGTGCAGCTGCGGAATCTTATACTGGACTCACAGAAGAGGTTGAAATCATAGAAAGTTAGAGTGTCAGTCCTCTTGTACTTAAGTTGGCATTGTGCCTTTTGTATTAAATTCGGATGCAATATCTGTGTTTCATCGTCAATAAGAGGGTCCAAGGGATACTGTAAACCTGAAGTGAAGCATCGGGATCTAAAACTGGACTCACAGGAGAGGCTCAAATCATAGAAAGTTAGAGTCTCAGTCCTCTTGTACTTAAGTCGGCATTCTGCCGTTTGTATTTCATTCAGTTGCATTTTCTGTGTTTCATCGTCAATAAGAAGGTGCAAGGGATACAGTAAACCTGAAGTGAAGCATTGGAATCTAAAACTGGACTCTCAGGAGAGGTTCAAATAATAGAAAGTTAGAGTGTCAGTCATCTTGTACTTAAGTCGGCATTGCGTTTTTGTATTAAATTCGGATTCAATTTCTGTGTTTCAGCGTCAATAAGATTGTCCAAGGGATACAGTAAACCTGAAGTGAAGCGACGGAATCTAAAACTGGACTCACAGGAGAGGTTCAAATCCTAGAAAGTTAGAGTGTCAGTCCACTTGTACTTAGGTCAGCATTGTGCCTTTTGTATTAAATTCGGATGCAATATATGTGTTTCCTCGTCCATAAGAAGGTCCAGGGGATACAGATAAACCTGAAGTGAAGCATTGGAAACTAAAACTGGACACACAGGTGAGGTTCAAATCATAGATAGTTAGAGAGTCAGTCCTCTTGTACTTAAGTCGGCAATCTGCCGTTTGTATTACATTCAGTTGCAATTTCTGTGCTTCATCGTCAATAGGAAGGTGCAAGGGATACAGTAAACCTGAAGTGAAGCATTGGAATCTAAAACTGGACTCACAGGAGAAGTTCAAATCATAGAAAGTTAGAGGGTCAGTCATTTTGTACTTCAGTCGGCATTGTGCTTTTGTATTAATTTCGGATGCAATTTCTGTGTTTCATCGTCAATAAGAATGTCCAAGGGAAACTGTAAACCTGAAGTGAAGCAACGGAATCTAAAACTGGACTCACAGGAGAGGTTCAAATCATTGAAAGTTAGATTGTCAGTCCTCTGTATGTAAGTCGGCATTGTGCCCTTTGTATTAAATTCGGATGCAATTTCTGTGTTTCATCGTCAATAAGAAGGTCCAAGTGATACAGTAAACCTGAAGTGAGGCATCAGAATCTAAAACTGGACTCACAGGAGAGGTTCAAATCATAGAAAGTTAGAGTGTCAGTCCTCTTGTACTTAAGTCGGCATTGTGCCTTTTTTATTTTCATTCGGATGCAATTTGTGTGTTTCATCGTCAATAAGAAGGTCCAAGGGATACAGTAAACCTGAAGTGCAGCTGCCGAATCTTAAACTGGACTCACAGAAGAGGTTCAAAACATAGAAAGTTAGAGTGTCAGTCCTCTTGTACTGAGGTCGACATTGTGCCTTTTGTAATATATTCGAATGCTATTTCAGTGTTTCAACGTCAATAAGATGGTCCAAGGGATTCAGGAAATTTGAAGTGTAGCATCGGAATCTAAAACTGGGCTCACAGCAGAGGTTCAAATCATATGAAGTTAGAGTGTCAGTCCTCTTGTACTTAAGTCGGCATTGTGCCTTTTGTATTAAATTCGGATGCAATATCTGTGTTTCATCGTCAGTAAGAAGGTCCAAGGGATACAGTAAACCTGAAGTGAAGCATTGGTATCTAAAACTGGACTCACACTAGAGGTTCAAATCATAGGAAGTTAGAGTGTCAGTCCTCTTGTACTTAAGTCGGCATTGTGCTTTTGTATTAAATTCCGATAAAATTCTGTTTTTCATCGTCAATAAGAAGGTCCAAGGGATACAGTAAACGTCAAGTGTAGCATCGGAATCTAAAACTGGACTCACAGGAGAGGTTCAAATCATAGAAAGTTATTGTGTCAGTCCTCTTTTACTTAAGGCGGCATTGTGCCTTTTGTATTAAATTCGGATGAAATTTCTGTGTTTCATCGTCAATAAATAGGTCCAAGGGATTCAGTAAACCTGAAGTGATTCATCGGAATCTTAAACTGGACTCACAGGAGAGTTTCGAATCATAGGAAGTTAGAGTGTCAGTCCTCTTGTACTGAAGTCGGCATTGTGCCTTTTGTATTAAATTCGGATGCAATATCACTGTTTCATCGTCAATAAGAAGGACCAAGGGATACAGTAAACCTGATGTGAAGCATCGGAATCTAAAACTGGACTCACAGGAGAGTTTCAAATCATAGAAAGTTAGAGTGTCAGTCCACTAGTACTTAAGTCAGCATTGTGCCTTTTGTATTAAATTCGGAAGCAATATCTGTGTTTCATCGTCAATAAGAAGGTCCAAGGGATACAGTAAACCTGAAGTGAAGTATTGGAATCTAAAACTGGACTCACAGGAGAGGTTCAAATCATAGAAAGTTAGAGAGTCAGCCCTCTTGTACTTAAGTCGGCATTGTGCTTTGGATTAAATTCGGATGCAATATCTGTGTTTCATCGCCAATAAGAAGGTCCAAGGGATACAGTAAACGTGAAGTGGAGCAACGGAATCTAAAACTGGACTCACAGGAGAGGTTCAAATCATAGAAAGTTAGATTGTCAGTCCTCTTGTACTTAGGTCTCCATTCTGCGGTTTGTATTACATTCAGTTGCAATTTCTGTGTTTCATCGTCAATAAGAAAGTGCAAGGGATACAGTAAACCTGAAGAGAAGCTTTGGAATCTAAAACTGGACTCACAGGAGAGGTTCAAATCATAGAAAGTTAGAGGGTCAGTCATCTTGTACTTAAGTCGGCATTGTGCCTTTTGTATTATATTCGGATGCAATTTCTGTGTTTCATCGACAATAAGAAGGTCCAAGGGATACAGTTAACCTGAAGTGAAGCATCGGAATCCAAAACTGACTCACAGGAGAGGATCAAATCATAGAATGTTAGATTGTCAGCCCTCTTTTACTTAAGTTGGCATTGTGCCTTTTGTATTATATTCGGACGCAATTTCTGTGTTTCATCGTGAATAGGATGGTCCCAGGGATACAGTAGACCTGAAGTGAAGCATCGGAATCTAAAACTGGACTCACAGGAGAAGTTCCAATCATAGAAAGTTAGAGTGTCAGTCCTTTTGTGCTTAAGTCGGCATTGTGAATTTTGTATTAAATTCGGATGCAATTTCACTGTTTCATCGTCAATAAGAAGGACCAAGGGATACAGTAAACCTGAAGTGAAGCATCGGAATCTAAAACTGGACTCACAGGAGAGGTTCAAATCATAGAAAGTTAGAGAGTCAGTCCTCTTGTACTTAAGTCGGCATTGTGCTTTTGTATTAAATTCGGATGCAATATCTGTGTTTCAACGCCAATAAGAAGGTCCAAGGGATACAGTAAACCTGAAGTGAAGCAACGGAATCTAAAACTGGACTCACGGGAGAGGTTCAAATCATAGAAAGTTAGAGTGTCAGTCCTCTTGTACTTAAGTCGGCATTGTGCCTTTTTTATTTTCATTCGGATGCAATTTGTGTGTTTCATCGTCAATAAGAAGGTCCAAGGTATACAGTAAACCTGAAGTGAAGCATCGGAATATAACACTGGACTCACTGGAGAGGTTCAAATCATAGAAAGTTAGAGTGTCAGTCCTCCTGTACTTAAGTCGGCATTGTGCCTTTTGTATTAAATTCGGATACAATTTCTGTGTTTCATCGTCAATATGAAGGTCCAAGGGATACAGTAAACCTGAAGTGCAGCTGCCGAATCTTAAACTGGACTCACAGAAGAGGTTCAAAACATAGAAAGTTAGAGTGTCAGTCCTCTTGTACTGAGGTCGACATTGTGCCTTTTGTAATATATTCGAATGCTATTTCAGTGTTTCAACGTCAATAAGATGGTCCAAGGGATTCAGGAAATTTGAAGTGTAGCATCGGAATCTAAAACTGGGCTCACAGCAGAGGTTCAAATCATATGAAGTTAGAGTGTCAGTCCTCTTGTACTTAAGTCGGCATTGTGCCTTTTGTATTAAATTCGGATGCAATATCTGTGTTTCATCGTCAGTAAGAAGGTCCAAGGGATACAGTAAACCTGAAGTGAAGCATTGGTATCTAAAACTGGACTCACACTAGAGGTTCAAATCATAGGAAGTTAGAGTGTCAGTCCTCTTGTACTTAAGTCGGCATTGTGCTTTTGTATTAAATTCCGATAAAATTCTGTTTTTCATCGTCAATAAGAAGGTCCAAGGGATACAGTAAACGTCAAGTGTAGCATCGGAATCTAAAACTGGACTCACAGGAGAGGTTCAAATCATAGAAAGTTATTGTGTCAGTCCTCTTTTACTTAAGGCGGCATTGTGCCTTTTGTATTAAATTCGGATGAAATTTCTGTGTTTCATCGTCAATAAATAGGTCCAAGGGATTCAGTAAACCTGAAGTGATTCATCGGAATCTTAAACTGGACTCACAGGAGAGTTTCGAATCATAGGAAGTTAGAGTGTCAGTCCTCTTGTACTGAAGTCGGCATTGTGCCTTTTGTATTAAATTCGGATGCAATATCACTGTTTCATCGTCAATAAGAAGGACCAAGGGATACAGTAAACCTGATGTGAAGCATCGGAATCTAAAACTGGACTCACAGGAGAGGTTCAAATCATAGAAAGTTAGAGTGTCAGTCCACTAGTACTTAAGTCAGCATTGTGCCTTTTGTATTAAATTCGGAAGCAATATCTGTGTTTCATCGTCAATAAGAAGGTCCAAGGGATACAGTAAACCTGAAGTGAAGTATTGGAATCTAAAACTGGACTCACAGGAGAGGTTCAAATCATAGAAAGTTAGAGAGTCAGTCCTCTTGTACTTAAGTCGGCATTGTGCTTTGGATTAAATTCGGATGCAATATCTGTGTTTCATCGCCAATAAGAAGGTCCAAGGGATACAGTAAACGTGAAGTGAAGCAACGGAATCTAAAACTGGACTCACAGGAGAGGTTCAAATCATAGAAAGTTAGATTGTCAGTCCTCTTGTACTTAGGTCTCCATTCTGCGGTTTGTATTACATTCAGTTGCAATTTCTGTGTTTCATCGTCAATAAGAAAGTGCAAGGGATACAGTAAACCTGAAGAGAAGCTTTGGAATCTAAAACTGGACTCACAGGAGAGGTTCAAATCATAGAAAGTTAGAGGGTCAGTCATCTTGTACTTAAGTCGGCATTGTGCCTTTTGTATTATATTCGGATGCAATTTCTGTGTTTCATCGTCAATAAGAAGGTCCAAGGGATACAGTTAACCTGAAGTGAAGCATCGGAATCCAAAACTGACTCACAGGAGAGAATCAAATCATAGAATGTTAGATTGTCAGCCCTCTTTTACTTAAGTTGGCATTGTGCCTTTTGTATTATATTCGGACGCAATTTCTGTGTTTCATCGTGAATAGGATGGTCCCAGGGATACAGTAGACCTGAAGTGAAGCATCGGAATCTAAAACTGGACTCACAGGAGAAGTTCCAATCATAGAAAGTTAGAGAGTCAGTCCTCTTGTACTTAAGTCGGCATTGTGCTTTTGTATTAAATTCGGATGCAATATCTGTGTTTCAACGCCAATAAGAAGGTCCAAGGGATACAGTAAACCTGAAGTGAAGCAACGGAATCTAAAACTGGACTCACAGGAGAGGTTCAAATCATAGAAAGTTAGAGTGTCAGTCCTCTTGTACTTAAGTCGGCATTGTGCCTTTTGTATTAAATTCGGATGAAATTTCTGTGTTTTATCGTCAATAAATAGGTCCAAGGGATACAGTAAACCTGAAGTGATTTATCGGAATCTTAAACTGGACTCACAGGAGAGTTTCGAATCATAGGAAGTTAGAGTGTCAGTCCTCTTGTACTTAAGTCCGCATTGTGATTATTGTATTAAATTCTGATGCAATTTCACTGTTTCATCGTCAATAAGAAGGACCAAGGGATACAGTAAACCTGAAGTGAAGCATCGGAATCTAAAACTGGACTCACAGGAGAGGTTCAAATCATAGAAAGTTAGAGTGTCAGTCCACTAGTACTTAAGTCAGCATTGTGCCTTTTGTATTAAATTCGGAAGCAATATCTGTGTTTCATCGTCAATAAGAAGGTCCAAGGGATACAGTAAACCTGAAGTGAAGCATTGGAATCTAAAACTGGACTCACAGGAGAGGTTCAAATCATAGAAAGTTAGAGAGTCAGTCCTCTTGTACTTAAGTCGGCATTGTGCTTTGGATTAAATTCGGATGCAATATCTGTGTTTCATCGCCAATAAGAAGGTCCAAGGGATACAGTAAACCTGAAGTGAAGCAACGGAATCTAAAACTGGACTCACAGGAGAGGTTCAAATCATAGAAAGTTAGATTGTCAGTCCTCTTGTACTTAGGTCTCCATTCTGCGGTTTGTATCACATTCAGTTGCAATTTCTGTGTTTCATCGTCAATAAGAAAGTGCAAGGGATACAGTAATCCAGAAGAGAAGCATTGGAATCTAAAACTGGACTCACAGGAGAGGTTCAAATCATAGAAAGTTAGAGGGTCAGTCATCTTGTACTTAAGTCGGCATTGTGCCTTTTGTATTATATTCGGATGCAATTTCTGTGTTTCATCGTCAATAAGAAGGTCCAAGGGATACAGTTAACCTGAAGTGAAGCATCGGAATCCAAAACTGACTCACAGGAGAGGTTCAAATCATAGAATGTTAGATTGTCAGTCCTCTTTTACTTAAGTTGGCATTGAGCCTTTTGTATTATATTCGGACGCAATTTCTGTGTTTCATCGTCAATAGGATGGTCCCAGGGATACAGTAGACCTGAAGTGAAGCATCGGAATCTAAAACTGGACTCACAGGAGAGGTTCCAATCATAGAAAGTTAGAGGGTTAGTCCTCTTGTACTTAAGTCGGCATTGTGCCTCTTGTATTAAATTCGGATGCAATTTCTGTGTTTCATCGTCAATAAATAGGTCCAAGGGATACAGTAAACCTGAAGTGATTCATCGGAATCTTAAACTGGACTCACAGGAAAGTTTCGAATCATAGGAAGTTAGAGTGTCAGTCCTCTTGTACTTAAGTCGGCATTGTGAATTTTGTATTAAATTCGGACGCAATTTCACTGTTTCATCGTCAATAAGAAGGACCAAAGGATACAGTAAACCTGAAGTGAAGCATCGGAATCTAAAACTGGACTCACAGGAGAGGTTCAAATCATAGAAAGTTAGAGAGTCAGTCCTCTTGTACTTAAGTCGGCATTGTGCTTTTGTATTAAATTCGGATGCAATATCTGTGTTTCAACGCCAATAAGAAGGTCCAAGGGATACAGTAAACCTGAAGTGAAGCAACGGAATCTAAAACTGGACTCACAGGAGAGGTTCAAATCATAGAAAGTTAGAGTGTCAGTCCTCTTGTACTTAAGTCGGCATTGTGCCTTTTGTATTAAGTTCGGATGAAATTTCTGTGTTTCATCGTCAATAAATAGGTCCAAGGGATACAGTAAACCTGAAGTGATTAATGGGAATCTTAAACTGGACTCACAGGAGAGTTTCGAATCATAGGAAGTTAGAGTGTCAGTCCTCTTGTACTTAAGTCCGCATTGTGATTATTGTATTAAATTCGGATGCAATTTCACTGTTTCATCGTCAATAAGAAGGACCAATGGATACAGTAAACCTGAAGTGAAGCATCGGAATCTAAAACTGGACTCACAGGAAAGGTTCAAATCATAGAAAGTTAGAGTGTCAGTCCACTAGTACTTAAGTCAGCATTGTGCCTTTTGTATTAAATTCGGAAGCAATATCTGTGTTTCATCGTCAATAAGAAGGTCCAAGGGATACAGTAAACCTGAAGTGAAGCATTGGAATCTAAAACTGAACTCACAGGAGAGGTTCAAATCATAGAAAGTTAGAGAGTCAGTCCTCTTGTACTTAAGTCGGCATTGTGCTTTGGATTAAATTCGGATGCAATATCTGTGTTTCATCGCCAATAAGAAGGTCCAAGGGATACAGTAAACCTGAAGTGAAGCAACGGAATCTAAAACTGGACTCACAGGAGAGGTTCAAATCATAGAAAGTTAGATTGTCAGTCCTCTTGTACTTAGGTCTCCATTCTGCGGTTTGTATCACATTCAGTTGCAATTTCTGTGTTTCATCGTCAATAAGAAAGTGCAAGGGATACAGTAAACCAGAAGAGAAGCATTGGAATCTAAAACTGGACTCACAGGAGAGGTTCAAATCATAGAAAGTTAGAGGGTCAGTCATCTTGTACTTAAGTCGGCATTGTGCCTTTTGTATTATATTCGGATGCAATTTCTGTGTTTCATCGTCAATAAGAAGGTCCAAGGGATACAGTTAACCTGAAGTGAAGCATCGGAATCCAAAACTGACTCACAGGAGAGGTTCAAATCATAGAATGTTAGATTGTCAGTCCTCTTTTATTTAAGTTGGCATTGAGCCTTTTGTATTATATTCGGACGCAATTTCTGTGTTTCATCGTCAATAGGATGGTCCCAGGGATACAGTAGACCTGAAGTGAAGCATCGGAATCTAAAACTGGACTCACAGGAGAGGTTCCAATCATAGAAAGTTAGAGGGTTAGTCCTCTTGTACTTAAGTCGGCATTGTGCCTCTTGTATTAAATTCGGATGCAATTTCTGTGTTTCATCGTCAATAAATAGGTCCAAGGGATACAGTAAACCTGAAGTGATTCATCGGAATCTTAAACTGGACTCACAGGAAAGTTTCGAATCATAGGAAGTTAGAGTGTCAGTCCTCTTGTACTTAAGTCGGCATTGTGAATTTTGTATTAAATTCGGATGCAATTTCACTGTTTCATCGTCAATAAGAAGGACCAAAGGATACAGTAAACCTGAAGTGAAGCATCGGAATCTAAAACTGGACTCACAGGAGAGGTTCAAATCATAGAAAGTTAGAGAGTCAGTCCTCTTGTACTTAAGTCGGCATTGTGCTTTTGTATTAAATTCGGATGCAATATCTGTGTTTCAACGCCAATAAGAAGGTCCAAGGGATACAGTAAACCTGAAGTGAAGCAACGGAATCTAAAACTGGACTCACAGGAGAGGTTCAAATCATAGAAAGTTAGAGTGTCAGTCCTCTTGTACTTAAGTCGGCATTGTGCCTTTTGTATTAAATTCGGAAGCAATATCTGTGTTTCATCGTCAATAAGAAGGTCCAAGGGATACAGTAAACCTGAAGTGAAGCTTGGAATCTAAAACTGGACTCACCGGAGAGGTTCAAATCATAGAAAGTTAGAGAGTCAGTCCTCTTGTACTTAAGTCGGCATTGTGCTTTGGATTAAATTCGGATGCAATATCTGTGTTTCATCGCCAATAAGAAGGTCCAAGGGATACAGTAAACCTGAAGTGAAGCAACGGAATCTAAAACTGGACTCACAGGAGAGGTTCAAATCATAGAAAGTTAGATTGTCAGTCCTCTTGTACTTAGGTCTCCATTCTGCGGTTTGTATCACATTCAGTTGCAATTTCTGTGTTTCATCGTCAATAAGAAAGTGCAAGGGATACAGTAAACCAGAAGAGAAGCATTGGAATCTAAAACTGGACTCACAGGAGAGGTTCAAATCATAGAAAGTTAGAGTGTCAGTCATCTTGTACTTAAGTCGGCATTGTGCCTTTTGTATTATATTCGGATGCAATTTCTGTGTTTCATCGTCAATAAGAAGGTCCAAGGGATACAGTTAACCTGAAGTGAAGCATCGGAATCCAAAACTGACTCACAGGAGAGGTTCAAATCATAGAATGTTAGATTGTCAGTCCTCTTTTACTTAAGTTGGCATTGAGCCTTTTGTATTATAGTCGGACGCAATTTCTGTGTTTCATCGTCAATAGGATGGTCCCAGGGATACAGTAGACCTGAAGTGAAGCATCGGAATCTAAAACTGGACTCACAGGAGAGGTTCCAATCATAGAAAGTTAGAGGGTTAGTCCTCTTGTACTTAAGTCGGCATTGTGCCTCTTGTATTAAATTCGGATGCAATTTCTGTGTTTCATCGTCAATAAATAGGTCCAAGGGATACAGTAAACCTGAAGTGATTCATCGGAATCTTAAACTGGACTCACAGGAAAGTTTCGAATCATAGGAAGTTAGAGTGTCAGTCCTCTTGTACTTAAGTCGGCATTGTGAATTTTGTATTAAATTCGGATGCAATTTCACTGTTTCATCGTCAATAAGAAGGACCAAAGGATACAGTAAACCTGAAGTGAAGCATCGGAATCTAAAACTGGACTCACAGGAGAGGTTCAAATCATAGAAAGTTAGAGAGTCAGTCCTCTTGTACTTAAGTCGGCATTGTGCTTTTGTATTAAATTCGGATGCAATATCTGTGTTTCAACGCCAATAAGAAGGTCCAAGGGATACAGTAAACCTGAAGTGAAGCAACGGAATCTAAAACTGGACTCACAGGAGAGGTTCAAATCATAGAAAGTTAGAGTGTCAGTCCTCTTGTACTTAAGTCGGCCTTGTGCCTTTTGTATTAAATTCGGAAGCAATATCTGTGTTTCATCGTCAATAAGAAGGTCCAAGGGATACAGTAAACCTGAAGTGAAGCATTGGAATCTAAAACTGGACTCACAGGAGAGGTTCAAATCATAGAAAGTTAGAGAGTCAGTCCTCTTGTACTTAAGTCGGCATTGTGCTTTGGATTAAATTCGGATGCAATATCTGTGTTTCATCGCCAATAAGAAGGTCCAAGGGATACAGTAAACCTGAAGTGAAGCAACGGAATCTAAAACTGGACTCACAGGAGAGGTTCAAATCATAGAAAGTTAGATTGTCAGTCCTCTTGTACTTAGGTCTCCATTCTGCGGTTTGTATCACATTCAGTTGCAATTTCTGTGTTTCATCGTCAATAAGAAAGTGCAAGGGATACAGTAAACCAGAAGAGAAGCATTGGAATCTAAAACTGGACTCACAGGAGAGGTTCAAATCATAGAAAGTTAGAGTGTCAGTCATCTTGTACTTAAGTCGGCATTGTGCCTTTTGTATTATATTCGGATGCAATTTCTGTGTTTCATCGTCAATAAGAAGGTCCAAGGGATACAGTTAACCTGAAGTGAAGCATCGGAATCCAAAACTGACTCACAGGAGAGGTTCAAATCATAGAATGTTAGATTGTCAGTCCTCTTTTACTTAAGTTGGCATTGAGCCTTTTGTATTATATTCGGACGCAATTTCTGTGTTTCATCGTCAATAGGATGGTCCCAGGGATACAGTAGACCTGAAGTGAAGCATCGGAATCTAAAACTGGACTCACAGGAGAGGTTCCAATCATAGAAAGTTAGAGGGTTAGTCCTCTTGTACTTAAGTCGGCATTGTGCCTCTTGTATTAAATTCGGATGCAATTTCTGTGTTTCATCGTCAATAAATAGGTCCAAGGGATACAGTAAACCTGAAGTGATTCATCGGAATCTTAAACTGGACTCACAGGAAAGTTTCGAATCATAGGAAGTTAGAGTGTCAGTCCTCTTGTACTTAAGTCGGCATTGTGAATTTTGTATTAAATTCGGATGCAATTTCACTGTTTCATCGTCAATAAGAAGGACCAAAGGATACAGTAAACCTGAAGTGAAGCATCGGAATCTAAAACTGGACTCACAGGAGAGGTTCAAATCATAGAAAGTTAGAGAGTCAGTCCTCTTGTACTTAAGTCGGCATTGTGCTTTTGTATTAAATTCGGATGCAATATCTGTGTTTCAACGCCAATAAGAAGGTCCAAGGGATACAGTAAACCTGAAGTGAAGCAACGGAATCTAAAACTGGACTCACAGGAGAGGTTCAAATCATAGAAAGTTAGAGTGTCAGTCCTCTTGTACTTAAGTCGGCATTGTGCCTTTTGTATTAAGTTCGGATGAAATTTCTGTGTTTCATCGTCAATAAATAGGTCCAAGGGATACAGTAAACCTGAAGTGATTAATCGGAATCTTAAACTGGACTCACAGGAGAGATTCGAATCATAGGAAGTTAGAGTGTCAGTCCTCTTGTACTTAAGTCCGCATTGTGATTATTGTATTAAATTCGGATGCAATTTCACTGTTTCATCGTCAATAAGAAGGACCAATGGATACAGTAAACCTGAAGTGAAGCATCGGAATCTAAAACTGGACTCACAGGAAAGGTTCAAATCATAGAAAGTTAGAGTGTCAGTCCACTAGTACTTAAGTCAGCATTGTGCCTTTTATATTAAATTCGGAAGCAATATCTGTGTTTCATCGTCAATAAGAAGGTCCAAGGGATACAGTAAACCTGAAGTGAAGCATTGGAATCTAAAACTGGACTCACAGGAGAGGTTCAAATCATAGAAAGTTAGAGAGTCAGTATTCTTGTACTTAAGTCGGCATTGTGCTTTTGTATTAAATTCGGATGCAATTTCTGTGTTTCATCGTCAATAAGAAGGTCCAAGGTATACAGTAAACCTGAAGTGAAGCATCGGAATATAACACTGGACTCACTGGAGAGTTTCAAATCATAGAAAGTTAGAGTGTCAGTCCTCTTGTACTTAAGACGGCTTTGTGACTTTTGTATTAAATTCGGATGCTATTTCTGTGTTTCATCGTCAATAAGAAGGTCCAAGGGATACAGTAAACCTGAAGTGCAGCTGCGGAATCTTAAACTGGACTCACAGAAGAGGTTCAAAACATAGAAAGTTAGAGTGTCAGTCCTCTTGTACTTAAGTCGGCATTGTGCCTTTTGTAATAAATTCGAATGCTATTTCAGTGTTTCATCGTCAATAAGATGGTCCAAGGGATTCAGGAAACCTGAAGTGTAGCATCGGAATCTAAAACTGGGCTCACAGCAGAGGTTCAAATCATATAAAGTTAGAGTGTCAGTCCTCTTGTACTTAAGTCGGCATTGTGCCTTTTGTATTAAATTCGGATGCAATATCTGTGTTTCATCGTCAGTAAGAAGGTCCAAGGGATACAGTAAACCTGAAGTGAAGCATTGGTATCTAAAACTGGACTCACACTAGAGGTTCCAATCATAGGAAGTTAGAGTGTCAGTCCTCTTGTACTTAAGTCGGCATTGTGCTTTTGTATTAAATTCGGATAAAATTCTGTTTTTCATCGTCAATAAGAAGGTCCAAGGGATACAGTAAACGTCAAGTGTAGCATCGGAATCTAAAACTGGACTCACAGGAGAGGTTCAAATCATAGAAAATTATTGTGTCAGTCCTCTTTTACTTAAGGCGGCATTGTGCCTTTTCTATTAAATTCGGATGCAATTTCTGTGTTTCATCGTCAATAAGAAGTTCCGAGGGATACAGGAAACCTGAAGGGAAGCATCGGGATCTAAAACTGGACTCACAGGAGAGGTTCAAATCATAGAAAGTTAGAGTGTCAGTCCTCTTGTACTTAAGTCGGCATTCTGCCGTTTGTATTACTTTCAGTTGCAATTTCTGTGTTTCATCGTCAATCAGAAGGTGCAAGGGATACAGTAAACCTGAAGTGAAGCATCAGAATCTAAAACTGGACTCACAGGAGAGGTTCAAATCATAGAAAGTTAGAGTGTCAGTCCTCTTGTACTTAAGTCGGCATTGTGCCTTTTGTATTATATTCGAATACAATTTCTGTGTTTCATCGTCAATAAGAAGGTCCAAGGGATACAGGTAACCTGAAGTGAAGCATCGGAGTCTAAAACTGGACTCACAGGAGAGGTTCAAATCATAGAATGTTAGATTGTCAGTCCTCTTTTACTTAAGTTGGCATTGTGCCTTTTGTATTATATTCGGACAAATTTCTGTGTTTCATCGTCAATAAGATGGTCCAAGGGATACAGTAGACCTGAAGTAAAGCATCGGAATCTAAAACTGGACTCACAGGAGAAGTTCAAACCATAGAAAGTTAGAGTGTCAGTCCTCTTGTACTTAAGTCGGCATTGTGCCTTTTGTATTAAATTCGGATGAAATTTCTGTGTTTCATCGTCAATAAATAGGTCCAAGGGATACAGTAAACCTGAAGTGATTCATCGGAATCTTAAACTGGACTCACAGGAGAGTTTCGAATCATAGGAAGTTAGAGTGTCAGTCCTCTTGTACTGAAGTCGGCATTGTGCCTTTTGTATTAAATTCGGATGCAATATCACTGTTTCATCGTCAATAAGAAGGACCAAGGGATACAGTAAACCTGATGTGAAGCATCGGAATCTAAAACTGGACTCACAGGAGAGGTTCAAATCATAGAAAGTTAGAGTGTCAGTCCACTAGTACTTAAGTCAGCATTGTGCCTTTTGTATTAAATTCGGAAGCAATATCTGTGTTTCATCGCCAATAAGAAGGTCCAAGGGATACAGTAAACCTGAAGTGAAGCAACGGAATCTAAAACTGGACTCACAGGAGAGGTTCAAATCATAGAAACTTAGATTGTCAGTCCTCTTGTACTTAGGTCTCCATTCTGCGGTTTGTATTACATTCAGTTGCAATTTCTGTGTTTCATCGTCAATAAGAAAGTGCAAGGGATACAGTAAACCTGAAGAGAAGCATTGGAATCTAAAACTGGACTCACAGGAGAGGTTCAAATCTTAGAAAGTTAGAGGGTCAGTCATCTTGTACATAAGTCTGCATTGTGCCTTTTGTATTATATTCGGATGCAATTTCTGTGTTCCATCGTCAATAAGAAGGTCCAAGGGATACAGTGTACCTGAAGTGAAGCATCGGAATCCAAAACTGACTCACAGGAGAGGTTCAAATCATAGAATGTTAGATTGTCAGTCCTCTTTTACTTAAGTTGTCATTGTGCCTTTTGTATTATATTCGGACGCAATTTCTGTGTTTCATCGTCAATAGGATGGTCCCAGGGATACAGTAGACCTGACGTGAAGCATCGGAATCTCAAACTGGACTTACAGGAGAGGGTCCAATCATAGAAAGTTAGAGTGTCAGTCCTCTTGTACTTAAGTCGGCATTGTGCCTCTTGTATTAAATTCGGATGCAATATCTGTGTTTCATCGTCAATAAATAGGTCCAAGGGATACAGTACACCTGAAGTGGTTCATCGGAATCTTAAACTGGACTCACAGGAGAGTTTCGAATCATAGGAAGTTAGAGTGTCAGTCCTCTTGTACTTAAGTCGGCATTGTGAATTTTGTATTAAATTCGGATGCAATTTCACTGTTTCATCGTCAATAAGAAGGACCAAGGGATACAGTACACCTGAAGTGAAGCATCGGATTCTAAAACTGGACTCACAGGAGAGGTTCAAATCATAGAAAGTTAGAGAGTCAGTCCTCTTGTACTTAAGTCGGCATTGTGCTTTTGAATAAAATTCGGATGCAAAATCTGGGTTTCAACGCCAATAAGAAGGTCCAAGGGATACAGTAAACCTGAAGTGAAGCAACGGAATCTAAAACTGGACTGACAGGAGAGGTTCAAATCATAGAAAGTTAGATTGTCAGTCCTCTTGTACTGAAGTCGGCATTCTGCCGTTTGTATTACATTCAGTTGCAATTTCTGTGTATCATCGTCAATAAGAAGGTGCAAGGGATACAGTAAACCTGAAGTGAAGCATTGGAATCTAAAACTGGACTCACAAGAGAAGTTCAAATCATAGAAAGTTAGAGGGTCAGTCATCTTGTACTTAAGTCGGCATCGTGCCTTTTGTATTAAATTCGGATGCAATTTCTGTGTTTCATCGTGAATAAGAATGTCCAAGGGATACAGTAAACCTGAAGCGAAGCAACGGAATCTAAAACTGGACTCACAGGAGAGGTTCAAATCATAGAAAGTTAGATTGTCAGTCCTCTTGTATGTAAGTCGGCATTGTGCCTTTTGTATTAAATTCGGATGCAATTTCTGTGTTTCATCGTCAATAAGAAGGTCCAAGGGATACAGTAAACCTGAAGTGAAGCATCGGAATCTAAAACTGGGCTCACAGCAGAGGTTCAAATCATAGAGAGTTAGAGTGTCAGTCCTCTTGTACTTAAGTCGGCATTGTGCCTTTTGTATTAAATTCGGATGCAATATCTGTGTTTCATCGTCAATAAGAAGGTCCAATGGATACAGTAAACCTGAAGTGAAGCATTGGAAACTAAAACTGGACTCACTGGAGAGGTTCAAATCATAGAAAGTTAGAGTGTCAGTCCTCTTGTAATTAAGTCGGCATTGTGCTTTTGTTTTAAATTCGGATGGAATTTCTGTGTTTCATCGCCAATAAGAAGGTCCAAGGGATACAGTAAACCTGAAGTGTAGCATCGGAATCTAAAATTGGACTCACAGGAGAGGTTCAAATCATAGAAAGTTATTGTGTCAGTCCTCTTGTACTTAAGGCGGCATTGTGTCTTTTGTATTAAATTCGGATGCAGTTTCTGTGTTCCATCGTCTATAAGACGGTCCAAGGGATACAGGAAAACAGAAGGGAAGCATCGGGATCTAAAACTGGACTCACAGGAGAGGTTCAAAGCATAGAAACTTAGAGTGACACTCCTCTTGTACTTAACTCGGCATTCTGCCGTTTGTATTATTTCAGTTGCAATTTCTGTGTTTCATCGTCAATAAGAAGGTGCTAGGGATACAGTAAACCTGAAGTGAAGCATCGGAATTTAAAACTGGACTCACAGGAAAGGTTCAAATCGAAGAAAGTTAGAGTGTCAGTCCTCTTGTACTTAAGTCGGCATTGTACCTTTTGTATTACATTTGGATGCAATGTCTGTGTTTCTTCGTCAATAAGAAGGTCCAAGGGATACAGTAAACCAGTAGTGAAGCATCGGAATCTAAAACTGGACTCACTGGAGAGGTTCAAATCATAGAAAGTTAGAGTGTCAGTCCTCTTGTACTTAAGTCGGCTTTGTACCTTTTGTATTAAATTCTAATGCTATTTCTGTGTTTCATGGTCAATAAGAAGGTCTAAGGGATCGAGTAAACCTGAAGTGAAGCATCGGAATCTAAAACTGGACTCACAGGAGAGGTTGATATCATAGAAAGTTAGAGTGTCAGTCCTCTTGTACTTAAGTCGGCATTGTGCCTTTTGTATTAAATTCGGGTGCAATTTCTGTGTTTCATCGTCAATAAGAAGGTCCAAGGGATACAGCAAACCGGAAGTGAAGCATCGGAATCTAAAACTGGACGCACAGGAGACGTTCAAATCATAGAAAGTTAGAATGTCAGTCCGCTAGTACTTAAGTCACCATTGTGCCTTTTGTATTACATTTGGATGCAATTTCTGTGTTTCATCGTCAATAAGAAGGTCCAAGGGATACAGTAAACATGAAGTGAAGCATCGGAATCTAAAACTGGACTCACAGGAGGGGTTCAAATCATGGAGTGTCAGTCCTCTTGCACTTAAGTCGGCATTGTGCTTTTGTATTAAATTCGGATGGAATTTCTGTGCTTCATCGTCAATAAGAAGGTCCAAGCGATACAGTAAGCCTGAAGTGTAGCATCGGAATCTAAAACTGGACTCACAGGAGAGGTTCATATCATAGAAAATTAGAGTGTCAGTCCTCTTGTACTTATGTCGGCATATTGCCTTTTGCATTACATTCGAATGCAATATCTGTGTTTCATCGTCAATAAGAAGGTCCAAGGGATACAGTAAACCGGAAGTGAAGCATCGGAATGTAAAACTGGACTCACAGGAGAGGTTCAAACCATAGAAAGTTAGAGTGTCAGTCCTCTTGTACTTAAGTCGGCATTGTGCCTTTTGTATTATATTCGGATGCAATTTTTGTGTTTCATCGTCAATAAGATGGTCCAAGGGATACAGTAGACCTGACGTGCAGCTTCGGAATCTAAAACTGGACTCACAGGAGAGGTACAAATCATAGAAAGTTAGAGTGTCAGTCCTCTTATACTTAAGTCGGCATTCTGCCGTTTGTATTACATTCAGTTGCAATTTCTGTGTTTCATCGTCAATAAGAAGGTGCAAGGGATACAGTAAACCGGAAGTGAAGCATCGGAATCTGAAACTCTACTCACAGGAGAGGTTCAAATCATAGACAGTTAGAGTATCAGTCCTCTTGTACTAAAGTCGGCATTGTGCCTCTTGTATTACATTTGGATGCAATTTCTGTGTTTCATCGTCAATTAGAAGGTCCATGGGATACTGTAAACCTGAAGTGAAGCATCGGAATCTAAAACTGGACTCACTGGAGAGGTTCAAATCATAGAAAGTTAGAGTGTCAGTCCTCTTGTAATTAAGTCGGCATTGTGCCTTTGTATTAAATTCCGATGGAATTTCTGTGTTTCATCGCCAATAAGAAGGTCCAAGGGATACAGTAAACCTGAAGTGTAGCATCGGAATCTAAAATTGGACTCACAGGAGAGGTTCAAATCATAGAAAGTTATTGTGTCAGTCCTCTTGTACTTAAGGCGGCATTGTGTCTTTTGTATTAAATTCGGATGCAATTTTTGTGTTCCATCGTCAATAAGACGGTCCAAGGGAAACAGGAAAACAGAAGGGAAGCATCGGGATCTAAAACTGGACTCACAGGAGAGGTTCAAATCATAGAAAGTTAGAGTGTCACTCCTCTTGTACTTAACTCGGCATTCTGCCGTTTGTATTATTTCAGTTGCAATTTCTGTGTTTCATCGTCAATAAGAAGGTGCAAGGGATACAGTAAACCTGAAGTGAAGCATCGGAATCTAAAACTGGACTCACAGGAAAGGTTCAAATCAAAGAATGTTAGAGTGTCAGTCCTCTTGTACTTAAGTCAGCATTGTACCTTTTGTATTAAATTCGGGTGCTATTTCTGTGTTTCATCGTCAATAAGAAGGTCTAAGGGATCGAGTAAACCTGAAGTGAAGCATCGGAATCTAAAACTGGACTCACAGGAGAGGTTGAAATCATAGAAAGTTAGAGTGTCAGTCCTCTTGTACTTATGTCGGCATTGTGCCTTTTGTATTAAATTCGGGTGCAATTTCTGTGTTTCATCGTCAATAAGAAGGTCCAAGGGATACAGCAAACCGGAAGTGAAGCATCGGAATCTAAAACTGGACTCACAGGAGACGTTCAAATCATAGAAAGTTAGAATGTCAGTCCGCTAGTACTTAAGTCACCATTGTGCCTTTTGTATTACATTTGGATGCAATTTCTGTGTTTCATCGTCAATAAGAAGGTCCAAGGGATACAGTAAACATGAAGTGAAGCATCGGAATCTAAAACTGGACTCACAGGAGGGGTTCAAATCATGGAAAGTTCGAGTGTCTGTCCTCTTGTACTTAAGTCGGCATTGTGCTTTTGTATTAAATTCGGATGGAATTTCTGTGCTTCATCGTCAATAAGAAGGTCCAAGGGATACAGTAAGCCTGAAGTGTAGCATCGGAATCTAAAACTGGACTCACAGGAGAGGTTCAAATCATAGAAAATTAGAGTGTCAGTCCTCTTGTACTTAAGTCGGCATATTGCCTTTTGCATTACATTCGAATGCAATATCTGTGTTTCATCGTCAATAAGAAGGTCCAAGGGATACAGTAAACCGGAAGTGAAGCATCGGAATGTAAAACAGGACTCACAGGAGAGGTTCACACCATAGAAAGTTAGAGTTTCAGTCCTCTTGTACTTAAGTCGGCATTGTGCCTTTTGTATTATATTCGGATGCAATTTTTGTGTTTCATCGTCAATAAGATGGTCCAAGGGATACAGTAGACCTGACGTGAAGCTTCGGAATCTAAAACTGGACTCACAGGAGAGGTTCAAATCATAGAAAGTTAGAGTGTCAGTCCTCTTATACTTAAGTCGGCATTCTGCCGTTTGTATTACATTCAGTTGCAATTTCTGTGTTTCATCGTCAATAAGAAGGTGCAAGGGATACAGTAAACCGGAAGTGAAGCATCGGAATCTGAAACTCTACTCACAGGAGAGGTTCAAATCATAGAAAGTTAGAGTATCAGTCCTCTTGTACTTAAGTCGGCATTGTGCCTCTTGTATTACATTTGGATGCAATTTCTGTGTTTCATCGTCAATTAGAAGGTCCATGGGATACTGTAAACCTGAAGTGAAGCATCGGAATCTAAAACTGGACTCACGGGAGAGGTTCAATTCATAGAAAGATAGAGTGTCAGTCGTCTTGTACTTAAGTCGGGGTTGTGCCTTTTGTATGAAATTCGAATGCTATTTCTGTGTTTCATCGACAATAAGAAGGTCCAAGGGATACAGTAAACCTGAAGTGAAGCATCGGAATCTAAAACTGGACTCACAGGAGAGGCTCAAATCATAGAAAGTTAGAGTGTCAGTCCTCTTGTACTTAAGTCGGCCTTGTGCCTTTTGTATTAAATTCGGATGCAATTTCTGTGTTTCATCGTCAATAATAAGGTCCAAGGGATACAGTAAACCTGAAGTAAAGCATTGGAATCTAAAACTGGACTCACAGGAGAGATTCAAATCATAGAAAGTTAGAGTGGCAGTCCTCTTGTACTTAAGTCGCATTGTGCTTCTGTATTAATTTCGGATGGAATTTCTGTGTTTCATCGTCAATCAGAAGGTCCAAGGGATACAGTAAACCTGCAGTGATGCGTCGGGATCCAAAACTGGACTCACAGGAGAGGGTCAAATCACAGATAGTTAGAGTGTCAGTCCTCTTGTACTTAAGTCTGAATTCTGCCGTTTGTATTACATTAGTTGCAATTTCTGTGTTTCTTCGTCAATAAGAAGGTGCAAGGGATACAGTAAACCTGAAGTGAAGCATCGGAATCTAAAACTGAACTCACAGGAAAGGTTCAAATCATAGAAAGTTAGAGTGTCAGTCCTCCTGTACGTAAGTCGGCATTGTGTTTTTGTATTAAATTCGGATGCAATTTCTGTTTTTCATCGTCAATAAGAAGGTCCAAGGGATACAGTAAACCGGAAGTGAAGCATCGGAATCTGAAACTGGACTCACAGGAAAGTTTCAAATCATAGAAAGTTTGAGTGTCAGTCCTCTTGTACTTATGTCGGCATTGTACCTTTTGTATAACATTTGGATGCAATTTCTGTGTTTCATCGTCAATAAGAACGTCCAAGGGATACAGTAATCTTTAAGTGGAGCATCAGAATCTAATACTGGACTCACAGGAGAGGTTCAAATCATAGAACGTTAGAGTGTCAGTCCTCTTGTACTTAAGTCGGCATTGTGCCTTTTGTATTAAATTCGGATGCAATTTCAGTGTTTCATCGTCAATAAGAAGGTCCAAGGGATACTGTAAACATAAAGTGAAGCATCGGAATCTAAATCTGGACCCACAGGAGAGGCTCAAATCATAGAAAGTTAGAGTGCCAGTCCTCTTGTACTTAAGTCGGCATTGTGCCTTTTGTATTAAATTCGGATGCAATTTCTGTGTTTTATCGTCAATAAAAGGGTCCAAGGGATACAGCAAACCTGAAGTGAAGCATCGGAATCTTAAAGTGGACTCACAGGAGTGGTTCAAAGCAAGGAAAGTTAGGGTGTCAGTCCTCTTGTACTTCAGTCGCCATTGTGCCATTTGTATCAAATTTGGATGCAATTTCAGTGTTTCATCGTCAATAAGATGGTCGAAGGGATACAGTAAACTTGAAGTGAAGCATCGGAATCTAAAACTGGACTCACAGGAGAGGTTCAAATCATAGAAAGTTAGAGTGTCAGTCCTCTTGTACTTAAGTCGGCTTTGTGCCCGTTGTATCAAATTCGGATGCTATTCCTGTGTTTCATCGTCAATTAGAAGGTCCAAGGGATACAGTATATCTGAAGTGAAGCATCGGAATCTAAAACTGGACTCACAGGAGAGGTTCAAATCATAGAAAGTTAGAGTGTCAGTCCTCTTGTACTTAAGTCGGCATTGTGCCTTTTGTATTAAATTCGGATGCCATTTCTGTGTTTCATCGTCAATAAGAAGGTCCAAGGGATACAGTAGACCTGAAGTGAAGCTTCGGAATTTAAAACTGGACTCACAGGAGAGGTTCAAATCATAGAAAGTTAGAGTGTCAGTCCTCTTGTACCTAAGTCGGCATTGTGCCTTTTCTATTAAATCGGATGCAATTTCTGTGTTTCATCGTCAATAAAAAGGTCCAAGGGATACAGTAAACCTGAAGTGAAGCATCGGAATCTTGAACTGGATTCACAGCTGAGGTTCAAATCATAGAAAGTTAGAGTGTCAGTCCTCTTGTACTTAAGTAGGCATGGTGCCTTTTGTATAACTTTTGGATGCAATTTCTGTGTTTCATCGTCAATAAGAAGGTCCAAGGGGTACAGTAATCCTAAAGTGAAGCATCGGAATCTAAAACTCTACTCACAGGACAGGTTCAAATCATAGAAAGTTAGAGTGTCAGTCCTCTTGTACTTATGTCGGCATTGTGCCTTTTGTATTAAATTCGGATGCAATTTCAGTGTTTCATCGTCAATAAGAAGGTCCAAGGGATACAGTTAACCTGAAGTGAAGCATCGGAATCTAAAACTGGACTCACAGGAGTGGTTCAAATCATAGAAATTTGGAGTGTCAGTCCTCTTGTACTTCAGTCGGCATTGTGCCTTTTGTATTAAGTTCGTATGCTATTTCTGTGTTTCATCATCCATAAGAAGGTCCAAGGGATACAGTAAACCTGAAGGGAAGCATCGGAATCTAAAACTGAACTCACAGGAGAGGCTCAAATCATAGAAAGTTACAGTGTCAGTCCTCTTGTACTCAAGTCGGCATTGTGCCTTTTGTATTAAATTCGGATGCAATTTCTGTGTTTCATCGTCACTAAAAGGTCCAAGGGATACAGTAAACCTGAACTGAAGCATCGGAATCTTAAAGTGGACTCACAGGAGAGGTTCAAATCATAGAAAGTTAGAGTGTCAGTCCTCTTGTACTTAAGTCCTCCTTGTGGCTTTTGTATTAAATTCGGATGCAATTTCTGTGTTTCATCGTTAATAAGTAGGTCCAAGAGATACAGTAAACCTGAAGTGAAGCATCGGAATCTAAAACTAGACTCACAGGAGAGGTTCAATTCATTGAAAGTTAGAGTGTCAGTCCTCTTGTACTTATGTCGGCATTGTGCCTTTTGTATTAAATTCGGATGCAATTTCTGTGTTTCATCGTCAGTAAGAACGTCCAAGGGATTCAGTAAACCTGAAGTGAAGCATCGGAATCTAAAACTGGACTCACAGAAGAGGTTCAAATCATAGAAAGTTAGAGTGTCGGTCCTCTTGTACTTAAGTCGGCTTTGTGCCTTTTGTATCAAATTCAAATGCTATTTCTGTGTTTCATCGTCAATAAGAAGGTCCAAGGGATACAGTAAACCTGAAGTGAAGCATCGGAATCTAAAACTAGACTCACAGGAGAGGTTCAAATCATAGAAAGTTAGAGTGTCAGTCCTCTTGTACTTAAGTCGGCTTTGTGCCTTTTGTATTAAATTCGGAAGCCATTTCTGTGTTTCATCGTCAATAGGAAGGTCCAAGGGATACAGTAAACCGGAAGTGAAGCATCGGAATAAAAACTGGACTCAGAGGAGAGGTTCAAATTATAGAAAGTTCGAGTGTCCGTCCTCTAGTACTTAAGTCGGCATTGTGCCTCTTGTATTATATTCGGATGCAATTTCTGTGTTTCATCGTCAATAAGATGGTCCAAGGGGTACAGTAGACCTGAAGTGAAGCTTCAGAATATAAAACTGGACTCACAGGAGAGGTTCAAATCATACAAAGTTAGAGTGTCAGTCCTCTTGTACTTAAGTCGGCATTGTGCCTTTTCTATTACATTCGGATGCAATTTCTGTGTTTCATCGTCAATAAAAAGGTCCAAGGGATACAGTAAACATGAAGTGAAGCATCGGAATCTTAAACTGGATTCACTGCTGAGGGTCAAATCATAGAAAGTTAGAGTGTCAGTCCTCTTGTACTTAAGTCGGCATTGTGCCTTTTGTATTAAATTCGGATGCATTCTCAGTGTTTCATCGTCAATAAGAAGGTCCAAGTGATACAGTAATCCTGAAGTGAAGCATCGGAATCTAAAACTGGACTCACAGGAGAGTTTCACATCATAGAAAGTTAGAATGTCAGTCCTCTTGTACTTAAGTCGGCATTGTGCCTTTTGTATTAAATTGGGATGCAATATCTGCGTTTTATCATCAATAAGAAGGTCCAAGGGAAATAGTAAACCTGAAGTAAAGCATTGGAATCTAAAACTGGACTCACAGGAGAGGTTCAAATAATAGAAAGTTAGAGTGTCAATCCTCTTGTACTTAAGTCGGCATTATGCTTTTGTATTAAATCGGATGGAATTTCTGTGTTTCATCGTCAATAAGATGGTCCAAGGGATACAGTAGACGTGACGTGAAGTTTCGGAATCTAAAACTGGACTCACAGGAGAGGTTCAAATCATAGAAAGTTAGAGTGTCAGTCCTCTTATACTTAAGTCGGCATTCTGCCGTTTGTATTACATTCAGTTGCAATTTCTGTGTTTCATCGTCAATAAGAAGGAGCAAGGGATACGGTAAACCGGAAGTGAAGCATCGGAATCTGAAACTCTACTCACAGGAGAGGTTCAAATCATAGAAAGTTAGAGTATCAGTCCTCGTGTACTTAAGTCGGCATTGTGCATTTTGTTTTAAATTTGCATGCAATTTCTGTGTTTCATCGTCAATTAGAAGGTCCATGGGATACTGTCAACCTTAAGTGAAGCATCGGAATCTAAAACTGGACTCACGGGAGAGGTTCAATTCATAGAAAGATAGAGTGTCAGTCGTCTTGTACTTAAGTCGGGGTTGTGCCTTTTGTATGAAATTCGAATGCTATTTCTGTGTTTCATCAACAATAAGAAGGTCCAAGGGATACAGTAAACCTGAAGTGAAGCATCGGAATCTAAAACTGGACTCACAGGAGAGGCTCAAATCATAGAAAGTTAGAGTGTCAGTCCTCTTGTACTTAAGTCGGCCTTGTGCCTTTTGTATTAAATTCGGATGCAATTTCTGTGTTTCTTCGTCAATAAGAAGGTCCAAGGGATACAGTAAACCGGAAGTGAAGCATCGGAATCTGAAACTGACCTCACAGGAAAGTTTCAAATCATAGAAAGTTTGAGTGTCAGTCCTCTTGTACTTATGTCGGCATTGTACCTTTTGTATAACATTTGGATGCAATTTCTGTGTTTCATCGTCAATAAGAACGTCCAAGGGATACAGTAATCCATAAGTGAAGCATCAGAATCTAAAACTGGACTCACAGGAGAGGTTCAAATCATAGAAAGTTAGAGTGTCAGTCCTCTTGTACTTATGTCGGCATTGTGCCTTTTGTATTAAATTCGGATGCAATTTCAGTGTTTCATCGTCAATAAGAAGGTCCAAGGGATACAGTAAACCTAAAGTGAAGCGTCGGAATCTTAAAGTGGACTCACAGGAGTGGTTCAAATCATGGAAAGTTAGGGTGTCAGTCCTCTTGTACTTCAGTCGGCATTGTGCCTTTTGTATCAAATTTGGATGCAATTTCAGTGTTTCATCGTCAATAAGATGGTCGAAGGGATACAGTAAACCTGAAGTGAAGCATCGGAATCTAAAACTGGACTCACAGGAGAGGTTCAAATCATAGAAAGTTAGAGCGTCAGTCCTCTTGTACTTAAGTCGGCTTTGTGCCCGTTGTATCAAATTCGGATGCTATTTCTGTGTTTCATCGTCAATTAGAAGGTCCAAGGGATACAGTATATCTGAAGTGAAGCATCGGAATCTAAAACTGGACTCACAGGAGAGGTTCAAATCATAGAAAGTTAGAGTGTCAGTCCTCTTGTACTTAAGTCGGCATTGTGCCTTTTGTATTAAATTCGGATGGCATTTCTGTGTTTCATCGTCAATAAGAAGGTCCAAGGGATACAGTAAACCGGAAGTGAAGCATCGGAATCTAAAACTGGACTCACAGGAGAGGTTCAAATCATAGAAAGTCAGAGTGTCAGTCCTATTGTACTTAAGTCGGCATTGTGCTTTTTGTATTATATTCGGATGCAATTTCTGTGTTTTATCGTCAATAAAAGGGTCCAAGGGATACAGCAAACCTGAAGTGAAGCATCGGAATCTAAAACTGGACTCACAGGAGAGGTTCAAATCATAGAAAGTTAGAGTGTCAGTCCTCTTGTACCTAAGTCGGCATTGTGCCTTTTCTATTAAATCGGATGCAATTTCTGTGTTTCATCGTCAATAAAAAGGTCCAAGGGATACAGTAAACCTGAAGTGAAGCATCGGAATCTTAAACTGGATTCACAGCTGAGGTTCAAATCATAGAAAGTTAGAGTGTCAGTCCTCTTGTACTTAAGTAGGCATGGTGCCTTTTGTATAACATTTGGATGCAATTTCTGTGTTTCATCGTCAATAAGAAGGTCCAAGGGGTACAGTAATCCTAAAGTGAAGCATCGGAATCTAAAACTCTACTCACAGGACAGGTTCAAATCATAGAAAGTTAGAGTGTCAGTCCTCTTGTACTTAAGTCGGCATTGTGCCTTTTGTGTTAAATTCGGATGCAATTTCAGTGTTTCATCGTCAATAAGAAGGTCCAAGGGATACAGTAAACCTGAAGTGAAGCATCGGAATCTAAAACTGGACTCACAGGAGTGGTTCAAATCATAGAAATTTGGAGTGTCAGTCCTCTTGTACTTCAGTCGGCATTGTGCCTTTTGTATTAAGTTCGTATGCTATTTCTGTGTTTCATCATCCATAAGAAGGTCCAAGGGATACAGTAAACCTGAAGTGAAGCATCGGAATCTAAAACTGAACTCACAGGAGAGGCTCAAATCATAAAAAGTTAGAGTGTCAGTCCTCTTGTACTTAAGCAGGCATTGTGCCTTTTGTATTAAATTCGGATGCAATTTCTGTGTTTCATCGTCAATAAAAGCGTCCAAGGGATACAGTAAACCTGAACTGAAGCATCGGAATCTTAAAGTGGACTCACAGGAGAGGTTCAAATCATAGAAAGTTAGAGTGTCACTCCTCTTGTACTTAAGTCCTCATTGTGGCTTTTGTATTAAATTCGGATGCAATTTCTGTGTTTCATCGTTAATAAGTAGGTCCAAGAGATACAGTAAACCTGAAGTGAAGCATCGGAATCTAAAACTAGTCTCACAGGAGAGGTTCAATTCATTGAAAGTTAGAGTGTCAGTCCTCTTGTACTTATGTCGGCATTGTGCCTTTTGTATTAAATTCGGATGCAATTTCTGTGTTTCATCGTCAGTAAGAAGGTCCAAGGGATACAGTAAACCTGAAGTGAAGCATCGGAATCTAAAACTGGACTCACAGAAGAGGTTCAAATCATAGAAAGTTAGAGTGTCGGTCCTCTTGTACTTAAGTCGGCTTTGTGCCTTTTGTATTAAATCGGATGGAATTTCTGTGTTTCATCGTCAATAAGATGGTCCAAGGGATACAGTAGACGTGACGTGAAGTTTCGGAATCTAAAACTGGACTCACAGGAGAGGTACAAATCATAGAAAGTTAGAGTGTCAGTCCTCTTATACTTAAGTCGGCATTCTGCCGTTTGTATTACATTCAGTTGCAATTTCTGTGTTTCATCGTCAATAAGAAGGTGCAAGGGATACGGTAAACCGGAAGTGAAACATCGGAATCTGAAACTCTACTCACAGGAGAGGTTCAAATCATAGAAAGTTAGAGTATCAGTCCTCGTGTACTTAAGTCGGCATTGTGCATTTTGTTTTAAATTTGCATGCAATTTCTGTGTTTCATCGTCAGTAAGAACGTCCAAGGGATTCAGTAAACCTGAAGTGAAGCATCGGAATCTAAAACTGGACTCACAGAAGAGGTTCAAATCATAGAAAGTTAGAGTGTCGGTCCTCTTGTACTTAAGTCGGCTTTGTGCCTTTTGTATCAAATTCAAATGCTATTTCTGTGTTTCATCGTCAATAAGAAGGTCCAAGGGATACAGTAAACCTGAAGTGAAGCATCGGAATCTAAAACTAGACTCACAGGAGAGGTTCAAATCATAGAAAGTTAGAGTGTCAGTCCTCTTGTACTTAAGTCGGCTTTGTGCCTTTTGTATTAAATTCGGAAGCCATTTCTGTGTTTCATCGTCAATAAGAAGGTCCAAGGGATACAGTAAACCGGAAGTGAAGCATCGGAATAAAAACTGGACTCAGAGGAGAGGTTCAAATTATAGAAAGTTCGAGTGTCCGTCCTCTAGTACTTAAGTCGGCATTGTGCCTCTTGTATTATATTCGGATGCAATTTCTGTGTTTCATCGTCAATAAGATGGTCCAAGGGATACAGTAGACCTGAAGTGAAGCTTCAGAATATAAAACTGGACTCACAGGAGAGGTTCAAATCATACAAAGTTAGAGTGTCAGTCCTCTTGTACTTAAGTCGGCATTGTGCCTTTTCTATTACATTCGGATGCAATTTCTGTGTTTCATCGTCAATAAAAAGGTCCAAGGGATACAGTAAACATGAAGTGAAGCATCGGAATCTTAAACTGGATTCACTGCTGAGGGTCAAATCATAGTAAGTTAGAGTGTCAGTCCTCTTGTACTTAAGTCGGCATTGTGCCTTTTGTATTAAATTCGGATGCATTCTCAGTGTTTCATCGTCAATAAGAAGGTCCAAGTGATACAGTAATCCTGAAGTGAAGCATCGGAATCTAAAACTGGACTCACAGGAGAGTTTCACATCATAGAAAGTTAGAATGTCAGTCCTCTTGTACTTAAGTCGGCATTGTGCCTTTTGTATTAAATTGGGATGCAATATCTGCGTTTTATCGTCAATAAGAAGGTCCAAGGGAAATAGTAAACCTGAAGTAAAGCATTGGAATCTAAAACTGGACTCACAGGAGAGTTTCAAATCATAGAAAGTTAGAGTGTCAATCCTCTTTTACTTAAGTCGGCATTATGCTTTTGTATTAAATCGGATGGAATTTCTGTGTTTCATCGTCAAAAAGATGGTCCAAGGGATACAGTAGACGTGACGTGAAGTTTCGGAATCTAAAACTGGACTCACAGGAGAGGTTCAAATCATAGGAAGTTAGAGTGTCAGTCCTCTTATACTTAAGTCGGCATTCTGCCGTTTGTATTACATTCAGTTGCAATTTCTGTGTTTCATCGTCAATAAGAAGGTGCAAGGGATACGGTAAACCGGAAGTGAAGCATCGGAATCTGAAACTCTACTCACAGGAGAGGTTCAAATCATAGAAAGTTAGAGTATCAGTCCTCGTGTACTTAAGTCGGCATTGTGCATTTTGTTTTAAATTTGCATGCAATTTCTGTGTTTCATCGTCAATTAGAAGGTCCATGGGATACTGTCAACCTTAAGTGAAGCATCGGAATCTAAAACTGGACTCACGGGAGAGGTTCAATTCATAGAAAGATAGAGTGTCAGTCGTCTTGTACTTAAGTCGGGGTTGTGCCTTTTGTATGAAATTCGAATGCTATTTCTGTGTTTCATCAACAATAAGAAGGTCCAAGGGATACAGTAAACCTGAAGTGAAGCATCGGAATCTAAAACTGGACTCACAGGAGAGGCTCAAATCATAGAAAGTTAGAGTGTCAGTCCTCTTGTACTTAAGTCGGCCTTGTGCCTTTTGTATTAAATTCGGATGCAATTTCTGTGTTTCTTCGTCAATAAGAAGGTCCAAGGGATACAGTAAACCGGAAGTGAAGCATCGGAATCTGAAAATGACCTCACAGGAAAGTTTCAAATCATAGAAAGTTTGAGTGTCAGTCCTCTTGTACTTATGTCGGCATTGTACCTTTTGTATAACATTTGGATGCAATTTCTGTGTTTCATCGTCAATAAGAACGTCCAAGGGATACAGTAATCCTTAAGTGAAGCATCAGAATCTAAAACTGGACTCACAGGAGAGGTTCAAATCATAGAAAGTTAGAGTGTCAGTCCTCTTGTACTTATGTCGGCATTGTGCCTTTTGTATTAAATTCGGATGCAATTTCAGTGTTTCATCGTCAATAAGAAGGTCCAAGGGATACAGTAAACCTAAAGTGAAGCGTCGGAATCTTAAAGTGGACTCACAGGAGTGGTTCAAATCATGCAAAATTAGGGTGTCAGTCCTCTTGTACTTCAGTCGGCATTGTGCCTTTTGTATCAAATTTGGATGCAATTTCAGTGTTTCATCGTCAATAAGATGGTCGAAGGGATACAGTAAACCTGAAGTGAAGCATCGGAATCTAAAACTGGACTCACAGGAAAGGTTCAAATCATAGAAAGTTAGAGCGTCAGTCCTCTTGTACTTAAGTCGGCTTTGTGCCCGTTGTATCAAATTCGGATGCTATTTCTGTGTTTCATCGTCAATTAGAAGGTCCAAGGGATACAGTATATCTGAAGTGAAGCATCGGAATCTAAAACTGGACTCACAGGAGAGGTTCAAATCATAGAAAGTTAGAGTGTCAGTCCTCTTGTACTTAAGTCGGCATTGTGCCTTTTGTATTAAATTCGGATGGCATTTCTGTGTTTCATCGTCAATAAGAAGGTCCAAGGGATACAGTAAACCGGAAGTGAAGCATCGGAATCTAAAACTGGACTCACAGGTGAGGTTCAAATCATAGAAAGTCAGAGTGTCAGTCCTATTGTACTTAAGTCGGCATTGTGCTTTTTGTATTATATTCGGATGCAATTTCTGTGTTTTATCGTCAATAAAAGGGTCCAAGGGATACAGCAAACCTGAAGTGAAGCATCGGAATCTAAAATTGGACTCACAGGAGAGGTTCAAATCATAGAAAGTTAGAGTGTCAGTCCTCTTGTACCTAAGTCGGCATTGTGCCTTTTCTATTAAATCGGATGCAATTTCTGTGTTTCATCGTCAATAAAAAGGTCCAAGGGATACAGTAAACCTGAAGTGAAGCATCGGAATCTTAAACTGGATTCACAGCTGAGGTTCAAATCATAGAAAGTTAGAGTGTCAGTCCTCTTGTACTTAAGTAGGCATGGTGCCTTTTGTATAACATTTGGATGCAATTTCTGTGTTTCATCGTCAATAAGAAGGTCCAAGGGGTACAGTAATCCTAAAGTGAAGCATCGGAATCTAAAACTCTACTCACAGGACAGGTTCAAATCATAGAAAGTTAGAGTGTCAGTCCTCTTGTACTTAAGTCGGCATTGTGCCTTTTGTGTTAAATTCGGATGCAATTTCAGTGTTTCATCGTCAATAAGAAGGTCCAAGGGATACAGTAAACCTGAAGTGAAGCATCGGAATCTAAAACTGGACTCACAGGAGTGGTTCAAATCATAGAAATTTGGAGTGTCAGTCCTCTTGTACTTCAGTCGGCATTGTGCCTTTTGTATTAAGTTCGTATGCTATTTCTGTGTTTCATCATCCATAAGAAGGTCCAAGGGATACAGTAAACCTGAAGTGAAGCATCGGAATCTAAAACTGAACTCACAGGAGAGGCTCAAATCATAAAAAGTTAGAGTGTCAGTCCTCTTGTACTTAAGCAGGCATTGTGCCTTTTGTATTAAATTCGGATGCAATTTCTGTGTTTCATCGTCAATAAAAGCGTCCAAGGGATACAGTAAACCTGAACTGAAGCATCGGAATCTTAAAGTGGACTCACAGGAGAGGTTCAAATCATAGAAAGTTAGAGTGTCACTCCTCTTGTACTTAAGTCCTCATTGTGGCTTTTGTATTAAATTCGGATGCAATTTCTGTGTTTCATCGTTAATAAGTAGGTCCAAGAGATACAGTAAACCTGAAGTGAAGCATCGGAATCTAAAACTAGTCTCACAGGAGAGGTTCAATTCATTGAAAGTTAGAGTGTCAGTCCTCTTGTACTTATGTCGGCATTGTGCCTTTTGTATTAAATTCGGATGCAATTTCTGTGTTTCATCGTCTGTAAGAAGGTCCAAGGGATACAGTAAACCTGAAGTGAAGCATCGGAATCTAAAACTGGACTCACAGAAGAGGTTCAAATCATAGAAAGTTAGAGTGTCGGTCCTCTTGTACTTAAGTTGGCTTTGTGCCTTTTGTATTAAATCGGATGGAATTTCTGTGTTTCATCGTCAATAAGATGGTCCAAGGGATACAGTAGACGTGACGTGAAGTTTCGGAATCTAAAACTGGACTCACAGGAGAGGTTCAAATCATAGAAAGTTAGAGTGTCAGTCCTCTTATACTTAAGTCGGCATTCTGCCGTTTGTATTACATTCAGTTGCAATTTCTGTGTTTCATCGTCAATAAGAAGGTGCAAGGGATACGGTAAACCGGAAGTGAAGCATCGGAATCTGAAACTCTACTCACAGGAGAGGTTCAAATCATAGAAAGTTAGAGTATCAGTCCTCGTGTACTTAAGTCGGCATTGTGCATTTTGTTTTAAATTTGCATGCAATTTCTGTGTTTCATCGTCAATTAGAAGGTCCATGGGATACTGTCAACCTTAAGTGAAGCATCGGAATCTAAAACTGGACTCACGGGAGAGGTTCAATTCATAGAAAGTTAGAGTGTCAGTCGTCTTGTACTTAAGTCGGGGTTGTGCCTTTTGTATGAAATTCGAATGCTATTTCTGTGTTTCATCAACAATAAGAAGGTCCAAGGGATACAGTAAACCTGAAGTGAAGCATCGGAATCTAAAACTGGACTCACAGGAGAGGCTCAAATCATAGAAAGTTAGAGTGTCAGTCCTCTTGTACTTAAGTCGGCCTTGTGCCTTTTGTATTAAATTCGGATGCAATTTCTGTATTTCTTCGTCAATAAGAAGGTCCAAGGGATACAGTAAACCGGAAGTGAAGCATCGGAATCTGAAACTGACCTCACAGGAAAGTTTCAAATCATAGAAAGTTTGAGTGTCAGTCCTCTTGTACTTATGTCGGCATTGTACCTTTTGTATAACATTTGGATGCAATTTCTGTGTTTCATCGTCAATAAGAACGTCCAAGGGATACAGTAATCCTTAAGTGAAGCATCAGAATCTAAAACTGGACTCACAGGAGAGGTTCAAATCATAGAAAGTTAGAGTGTCAGTCCTCTTGTACTTATGTCGGCATTGTGCCTTTTGTATTAAATTCGGATGCAATTTCAGTGTTTCATCGTCAATAAGAAGGTCCAAGGGATACAGTAAACCTAAAGTGAAGCGTCGGAATCTTAAACTGGACTCACAGGAGAGGTTCAAATCATAGAAAGTTAGAGTGTCAGTCCTCTTGTACCTAAGTCGGCATTGTGCCTTTTCTATTAAATCGGATGCAATTTCTGTGTTTCATCGTCAATAAAAAGGTCCAAGGGATACAGTAAACCTGAAGTGAAGCATCGGAATCTTAAACTGGATTCACAGCTGAGGTTCAAATCATAGAAAGTTAGAGTGTCAGTCCTCTTGTACTTAAGTAGGCATGGTGCCTTTTGTATAACATTTGGATGCAATTTCTGTGTTTCATCGTCAATAAGAAGGTCCAAGGGGTACAGTAATCCTAAAGTGAAGCATCGGAATCTAAAACTCTACTCACAGGACAGGTTCAAATCATAGAAAGTTAGAGTGTCAGTCCTCTTGTACTTAAGTCGGCATTGTGCCTTTTGTGTTAAATTCGGATGCAATTTCAGTGTTTCATCGTCAATAAGAAGGTCCAAGGGATACAGTAAACCTGAAGTGAAGCATCGGAATCTAAAACTGGACTCACAGGAGTGGTTCAAATCATAGAAATTTGGAGTGTCAGTCCTCTTGTACTTCAGTCGGCATTGTGCCTTTTGTATTAAGTTCGTATGCTATTTCTGTGTTTCATCATCCATAAGAAGGTCCAAGGGATACAGTAAACCTGAAGTGAAGCATCGGAATCTAAAACTGAACTCACAGGAGAGGCTCAAATCATAAAAAGTTAGAGTGTCAGTCCTCTTGTACTTAAGCAGGCATTGTGCCTTTTGTATTAAATTCGGATGCAATTTCTGTGTTTCATCGTCAATAAAAGCGTCCAAGGGATACAGTAAACCTGAACTGAAGCATCGGAATCTTAAAGTGGACTCACAGGAGAGGTTCAAATCATAGAAAGTTAGAGTGTCACTCCTCTTGTACTTAAGTCCTCATTGTGGCTTTTGTATTAAATTCGGATGCAATTTCTGTGTTTCATCGTTAATAAGTAGGTCCAAGAGATACAGTAAACCTGAAGTGAAGCATCGGAATCTAAAACTAGTCTCACAGGAGAGGTTCAATTCATTGAAAGTTAGAGTGTCAGTCCTCTTGTACTTATGTCGGCATTGTGCCTTTTGTATTAAATTCGGATGCAATTTCTGTGTTTCATCGTCAGTAAGAAGGTCCAAGGGATACAGTAAACCTGAAGTGAAGCATCGGAATCTAAAACTGGACTCACAGAAGAGGTTCAAATCATAGAAAGTTAGAGTGTCGGTCCTCTTGTACTTAAGTCGGCTTTGTGCCTTTTGTATTAAATCGGATGGAATTTCTGTGTTTCATCGTCAATAAGATGGTCCAAGGGATACAGTAGACGTGACGTGAAGTTTCGGAATCTAAAACTGGACTCACAGGAGAGGTTCAAATCATGGAAAGTTAGGGTGTCAGTCCTCTTGTACTTCAGTCGGCATTGTGCCTTTTGTATCAAATTTGGATGCAATTTCAGTGTTTCATCGTCAATAAGATGGTCGAAGGGATACAGTAAACCTGAAGTGAAGCATCGGAATCTAAAACTGGACTCACAGGAGAGGTTCAAATCATAGAAAGTTAGAGCATCAGTCCTCTTGTACTTAAGTCGGCTTTGTGCCCGTTGTATCAAATTCGGATGCTATTTCTGTGTTTCATCGTCAATTAGAAGGTCCAAGGGATACAGTATATCTGAAGTGAAGCATCGGAATCTAAAACTGGACACACAGGAGAGGTTCAAATCATAGAAAGTTAGAGTGTCAGTCCTCTTGTACTTAAGTCGGCATTGTGCCTTTTGTATTAAATTCGGATGGCATTTCTGTGTTTCATCGTCAATAAGAAGGTCCAAGGGATACAGTAAACCGGAAGTGAAGCATCGGAATCTAAAACTGGACTCACAGGAGAGGTTCAAATCATAGAAAGTCAGAGTGTCAGTCCTATTGTACTTAAGTCGGCATTGTGCTTTTTGTATTATATTCGGATGCAATTTCTGTGTTTTATCGTCAATAAAAGGGTCCAAGGGATACAGCAAACCTGAAGTGAAGCATCGGAATCTAAAACTGGACTCACAGGAGAGGTTCAAATCATAGAAAGTTAGAGTGTCAGTCCTCTTGTACCTAAGTCGGCATTGTGCCTTTTCTATTAAATCGGATGCAATTTCTGTGTTTCATCGTCAATAAAAAGGTCCAAGGGATACAGTAAACCTGAAGTGAAGCATCGGAATCTTAAACTGGATTCACAGCTGAGGTTCAAATCATAGAAAGTTAGAGTGTCAGTCCTCTTGTACTTAAGTAGGCATGGTGCCTTTTGTATAACATTTGGATGCAATTTCTGTGTTTCATCGTCAATAAGAAGGTCCAAGGGGTACAGTAATCCTAAAGTGAAGCATCGGAATCTAAAACTCTACTCACAGGACAGGTTCAAATCATAGAAAGTTAGAGTGGCAGTCCTCTTGTACTTAAGTCGGCATTGTGCCTTTTGTGTTAAATTCGGATGCAATTTCAGTGTTTCATCGTCAATAAGAAGGTCCAAGGGATACAGTAAACCTGAAGTGAAGCATCGGAATCTAAAACTGGACTCACAGGAGTGGTTCAAATCATAGAAATTTGGAGTGTCAGTCCTCTTGTACTTCAGTCGGCATTGTGCCATTTGTATTAAGTTCGTATGCTATTTCTGTGTTTCATCATCCATAAGAAGGTCCAAGGGATACAGTAAACCTGAAGTGAAGCATCGGAATCTAAAACTGAACTCACAATAGAGGCTCAAATCATAAAAAGGTAGAGTGTCAGTCCTCTTGTACTTAAGTCGGCATTGTGCCTTTTGTATTAAATTCGGATGCAATTTCTGTGTTTCATCGTCAATAAAAGCGTCCAAGGGATACAGTAAACCTGAACTGAAGCATCGGAATCTTAAAGTGGACTCACAGGAGAGGTTCAAATCATAGAAAGTTAGAGTGTCAGTCCTCTTGTACTTAAATCCTCATTGTGGCTTTTGTATTAAATTCGGATGCAATTTCTGTGTTTCATCGTTAATAAGTAGGTCCAAGAGATACAGTAAACCTGAAGTGAAGCATCGGAATCTAAAACTAGTCTCACAGGAGAGGTTCAATTCATTGAAAGTTAGAGTGTCAGTCCTCTTGTACTTATGTCGGCATTGTGCCTTTTGTATTAAATTCGGATGCAATTTCTGTGTTTCATCGTCAGTAAGAAGGTCCAAGGGATACAGTAAACCTGAAGTGAAGCATCGGAATCTAAAACTGGACTCACAGAAGAGGTTCAAATCATAGAAAGTTAGAGTGTCGGTCCTCTTGTACTTAAGTCGGCTTTGTGCCTTTTGTATCAAATTCGAATGCTATTTCTGTGTTTCATCGTCAATAAGAAGGTCCAAGGGATACAGTAAACCTGAAGTGAAGCATCGGAATCTAAAACTAGACTCACAGGAGAGGTTCAAATCATAGAAAGTTAGAGTGTCAGTCCTCTTGTACTTAAGTCGGATTTGTGCCTTTTGTATTAAATTCGGAAGCCATTTCTGTGTTTCATCGTCAATAAGAAGGTCCAAGGGATACAGTAAACCGGAAGTGAAGCATCGGAATCCAAAACTGGACTCAGAGGAGAGGTTCAAATTATAGAAAGTTCGAGTGTCCGTCCTTTAGTACTTCAGTCGGCATTGTGCCTCTTGTATTATATTCGGATGCAATTTCTGTGTTTCATCGTCAATAAGATGGTCCAAGGGATACAGTAGACCTGAAGTGAAGCTTCGGAATTTAAAACTGGACTCACAGGAGAGGTTCAAATCATACAAAGTTAGAGTGTCAGTCCTCTTGTACTTAAGTCGGCATTGTGCCTTTTCTATTACATTTGGATGCAATTTCTGTGTTTCATCGTGAATAAAAAGGTCCAAGGGATACAGTAAACATGAAGTGAAGCATCGGAATCTTAAACTGGATTCACTGCTGAGGTTCAAATCATAGAAAGTTAGAGTGTCAGTCCTCTTGTACTTAAGTCGGCATTGTGCCTTTTGTATGAAATTCGGATGCATTCTCATTGTTTCATCGTCAATAAGAAGGTCCAAGTGATACAGTAAACCTGAAGTGAAGCATCGGAATCTGAAACTAGACTCACAGGAGAGGTTCAAGTCATAGAGAGTTAGAGTGTCAGTCCTCTTGTACTTAAGTCGGCTTTGTGCCTTTTGTATTAAATTCGGAAGCCATTTCTGTGTTTCATCGTCAATAAGAAGGTCCAGGGGATACAGTAAACCGGAAGTGAAGCATCGGAATCCAAAACTGGACTCAGAGGAGAGGTTCAAATTATAGAAAGTTCGAGTGTCCGTCCTCTAGTACTTAAGTCGGCATTGTGCCTCTTGTATTATATTCGGATGCAATTTCTGTGTTTCATCGTCAATAAGATGGTCCAAGGGATACAGTAGACCTGAAGTGAAGCTTCGGAATTTAAAACTGGACTCACAGGAGAGGTTCAAATCATACAAAGTTAGAGTGTCAGTCCTCTTGTACTTAAGTCGGCATTGTGCCTTTTCTATTACATTCGTATGCAATTTCTGTGTTTCATCGTCAATAAAAAGGTCCAAGGTATACAGTAAACCTGAAGTAAAGCATTGGAATCTAAAACTGGACTCACAGGAGAGGTTCAAATCATAGAAAGCTAGAGTGTCAATCCTCTTGTACTTAAGTCGGCATTGTGCTTTTGTATTAAATTAGGATGGAATTTCTGTGTTTCATCGTCAATCAGAAGGTCCAAGGGATACAGTAAACCTGAAGTGAAGCATCGGGATCTAAAACTGGACTCACAGGAGAGGTTCAAATCATAGAGAGTTAGAGGGTCAGTCCTCTTGTACTTAAGTAGCATTCTGCCGTTTGTATTACATTAGTTGCAAATTCTGTGTTTCTTCGTCAATAAGAAGGTGCAAGGGATACAGTTAACCTGAAGTGAAGCATCGGAATCTAAAACTGAACTCACAGGAAAGGTTCAAATCATAGAAAGTTAGAGTGTCAGTCCTCTTGTACTTAAGTCGGCATTGTGCCTTTTGTATTAAATTCGGATGCAATTTCAGTGTTTCATCGTCAATAAGAAGGTCCAAGGGATACAGTAAACCTGAAGTGAAGCATCGGAATCTAAAACTGGACTCACAGGAGTGGTTCAAATCATAGAAAGTTAGAGTGTTTGTCCTCTTGTACCTAAGTCGGCATTGTGCCTTTTGTATTAAATTCGGATGCAATTTCTGTGTTTCATCGTAAATAAGAAGGTACAAGGGATACAGTAAACCTGAAGTGAAGCATCGGAATCTAAAACTGGACTCACAGGAGAGGCTCAAATCATAGAAAGTTAGAGTGTCAGTCCTCTTGTACTTAAGTCGGCATTGTGCCTCTTGTATTAAATTCGGAAGCCATTTCTGTGTTTCATCGTCAATAAGAAGGTCCAGGGGATACAGTAAACCGGAAGTGAAGCATCGGAATCCAAAACTGGACTCAGAGGAGAGGTTCAAATTATAGAAAGTTCGAGTGTCCGTCCTCTAGTACTTAAGTCGGCATTGTGCCTCTTGTATTGTATTCGGATGCAATTTCTGTGTTTCATCGTCAATAAGATGGTCCAAGGGATACAGTAGACCTGAAGTGAGGCTTCGGAATTTAAAACTGGACTCACAGGAGAGGTTCAAATCATACAAAGTTAGAGTGTCAGTCCTCTTGTACTTAAGTCGGCATTGTGCCTTTTCTATTACATTCGTATGCGATTTCTGTGTTTCATCGTCAATAAAAAGGTCCAAGGTATACAGTAAACCTGAAGTAAAGCATTGGAATCTAAAACTGGACTCACAGGAGAGGTTCAAATCATAGAAAGTTAGAGTGTCAATCCTCTTGTACTTAAGTCGGCATTGTGCTTTTGTATTAAATTAGGATGGAATTTCTGTGTTTCATCGTCAATCAGAAGGTCCAAGGGATACAGTAAACCTGAAGTGAAGCATCGGGATCTAAAACTGGACTCACAGGAGAGGTTCAAATCATAGAGAGTTAGAGGGTCAGTCCTCTTGTACTTAAGTAGCATTCTGCCGTTTGTATTACATTAGTTGCAATTTCTGTGTTTCTTCGTCAATAAGAAGGTGCAAGGGATACAGTAAACCTGAAGTGAAGCATCGGAATCTAAAACTGAACTCACAGGAGAGGTTCAAATCATAGAAAGTTAGAGTGTCAGTCCTCTTGTACTTAAGTCGGCATTGTGCCTTTTGTATTAAATTCGGATGCAATTTCAGTGTTTCATCGTCAATAAGAAGGTCCAAGGGATACAGTAAACCTGAAGTGAAGCATCGGAATCTAAAACTGGACTCACAGGAGTGGTTCAAATCATAGAAAGTTAGAGTGTTTGTCCTCTTGTACCTAAGTCGGCATTGTGCCTTTTGTATTAAATTCGGATGCAATTTCTGTGTTTCATCGTCAATAAGAAGGTACAAGGGATACAGTAAACCTGAAGTGAAGCATCGGAATCTAAAACTGGACTCACAGGAGAGGCTCAAATCATAGAAAGTTAGAGTGTCAGTCCTCTTGTACTTAAGTCGGCATTGTGCCTTTTGTATTAAATTTGGATGCAATTTCTGTGTTTCATCGTCAATAAAAGGGTCCAAGGGATACAGTAAACCTGAAGTGAAGCATCGGAATCTTAAAGTGGACTCACAGGAGAGGTTCAAATCATAGAAAATTAGAGTGTCAGTCCTCTTGTACTTAAGTCGGCATTGTGCCTTTTGTATTAAATTCGGATGCAATTTCAGTGTTTCATCGTCAATAAGAAGGTCCAAGGGATACAGTAAACCTGAAGTGAAGCATCGGAATCTAAAACTGGACTCACAGGAGTGGTTCAAATCATAGAAAGTTAGAGTGTTTGTCCTCTTGTACCTAAGTCGGCATTGTGCCTTTTGTATTAAATTCGGATGCAATTTCTGTGTTTCATCGTCAATAAGAAGGTACAAGGGATACAGTAAACCTGAAGTGAAGCATCGGAATCTAAAACTGGACTCACAGGAGAGGCTCAAATCATAGAAAGTTAGAGTGTCAGTCCTCTTGTACTTAAGTCGGCATTGTGCCTTTTGTATTAAATTTGGATGCAATTTCTGTGTTTCATCGTCAATAAAAGGGTCCAAGGGATACAGTAAACCTGAAGTGAAGCATCGGAATCTAAAACTGGACCCACAGGAGAGGTTCAAATCACAGAAAGTTAGAGTGTCATTCCTCTTGTACTTAAGTCGGCATTGTGCTTTTGTATTAAATTCGGATGGAATTTCTGTGTTTCATCGTCAACAAGAAGGTCCAAGGTATACAGTAAACCTGAAGGGTATCATCGGAATCTCAAACTGGACTCACAGGAGAGGTTCAAATCAAATAAATTTAGAGTGTTAGTCCTCTTGTACTTGAGGCGGCATTGTCCTTTTGTATTAAATTCGGATGCTATTTCTGTGTTTCGTCGTTAATAAGAAGGTTCAAGGGATACAGTAACCCTGAAGTGAAGCATCGGAATCTAAAACTGGACTCACAGGAGAGGTTCAAATCATAGAAAGTTAGAGTGTCAGTCCTCTTGTACTTAAGTCGGCATTCTGCCGTTTGTATTATATTCAGTTGCAATTTCTGTGCTTCATCGTGAATAAGAAGGTCCAAGAGATACAGTCAACCTGAAGTGAAGCATCGGAGTCTAAAACTGGACTCACAGGAGAAGTTCAAATCATAGAAATTTATAGTGTCAGTCGTCTTGTACTTAAGTCGGCATTGTGCTTTTGTATTAAATTCGGATGGAATTTCTGTGTTTCATCGTTAATAAGATGGTCCAAGGGATCCAGTAAACCTGAAGTGTAGCATCGGAATCTAAAACTGGACTCACAGGAGAAGTTCAAATCATAGAAAGTTAGAGTGTCAGTCCTCTTGTACTTAAGTCGGCTTTGAGCCTTTTGTATTAAATTCGAATGCTATTTCTGTGTTTCATCGTCAATAAGAAGGTCCAAGGGATACAGTAAACCTGAAGTGAAGCATCGGAATCTAAAACTGGACTCACAGGAGTGGTTCAAATCATAGAAATTTGGAGTGTCAGTCCTCTTGTACTTCAGTCGGCATTGTGCCTTTGTATTAAGTTCGTATGCTATTTCTGTGTTTCATCATCCATAAGAAGGTCCAAGGGATACAGTGAACCTGAAGTGAAGGATCGGAATCTAAAACTGAACTCACAGGAGAGGCTCAAATCATAGAAAGTTAGAGTGTCAGTCCTCTTGTACTTAAGTCGGCTTTGTGCCCGTTGTATCAAATTCGGATGCTATTTCTGTATTTCATCGTCAATAAGAAGGTCCAAGGGATACAGTATATCTGAAGTGAAGCATCGGAATCTAAAACTGGACTCACAGGAGAGGTTCAAATCATAGAAAGTTAGAGTGTCAGTCCTCTTGTACTTAAGTCAGCATTGTGCCTTTTGTATTAAATTCGGATGCCATTTCTGTGTTTCATCGTCAATAAGAAGGTCCAAGGGATACAGTAAACCGGAAGTGAAGCATCGGAATCTAAAACTGGACTCACAGGTGAGGTTCAACTCATAGAAAATTAGAGTGTCAGTCCCATTGTACTTAAGTCGGCATTGTGCCTTTTGTATTATATTCGGATGCAATTTCTGTGTTTCAGCGTCAATAAAATGGTCCAAGGGATACAGTAGACCTGAAGTGAAGCTTCGGAATTTAAAACTGGACTCACAGGAGAGGTTCAAATCATAGAAAGTTAGAGTGTCAGTCCTCTTGTACTTAAGTCGGCATTGTGCCTTTTCTATTGAATCGGATGCAATTTCTGTGTTTCATCGTCAATAAAAAGTTCCAAGGGATACAGTAAACCTGAAGTGAAGCATCGGAATCTAAAACTGGACCTACAGGAGAGGTTCAAATCACAGAAAGTTAGAGTGTCAGTCCTCTTGTACTTAAGTCGGCATTGTGCTTTTGTATTAAATTCGGATGGAATTTCTGTGTTTCATCGTCAACAAGAAGGTCCAAGGTATACAGTAAACCTGAAGTGTATCATCGGAATCTCAAACTGGACTCACAGGAGAGGTTCAAATCAAATAAATTTAGAGTGTCAGTCCTCTTGTACTTGAGGCGGCATTGTCCTTTTGTATTAAATTCGGATGCTATTTCTGTGTTTCGTCGTCAATAAGAAGGTTCAAGGGATACAGTAACCCTGAAGTGAAGCATCGGAATCTAAAACTGGACTCACAGGAGAGGTTCAAATCATAGAAAGTTAGAGTGTCAGTCCTCTTGTACTTAAGTCGGCATTCTGCCGTTTGTATTATATTCAGTTGCAATTTCTGTGCTTCATCGTGAATAAGAAGGTCCAAGAGATACAATCAACCTGAAGTGAAGCATCGGAGTCTAAAACTGGACTCACAGGAGAAGTTCAAATCATAGAAATTTAGAGTGTCAGTCGTCTTGTACTTAAGTCGGCATTGTGCTTTTGTATTAAATTCGGATGGAATTTCTGTGTTTCATCGTTAATAAGATGGTCCAAGGGATCCAGTAAACCTGAAGTGTAGCATCGGAATCTAAAACTGGACTCACAGGAGAAGTTCAAATCATAGAAAGTTAGAGTGTCAGTCCTCTTGTACTTAAGTCGGCTTTGAGCCTTTTGTATTAAATTCGAATGCTATTTCTGTGTTTCATCGTCAATAAGAAGGCCCAAGCGATACAGTAATCCTGAAGTGAAGCATCGGAATCTAAAACTGGACTCACAGGAGTGGTTCAAATCATAGAAATTTGGAGTGTCAGTCCTCTTGTACTTCAGTCGGCATTGTGCCTTTGTATTAAGTTCGTATGCTATTTCTGTGTTTCATCATCCATAAGAAGGTCCAAGGGATACAGTAAACCTGAAGTGAAGGATCGGAATCTAAAACTGAACTCACAGGAGAGGCTCAAATCATAGAAAGTTAGAGTGTCAGTCCTCTTGTACTTAAGTCGGCTTTGTGCCCGTTGTATCAAATTCGGATGCTATTTCTGTGTTTCATCGTCAATAAGAAGGTCCAAGGGATACAGTATATCTGAAGTGAAGCATCGGAATCTAAAACTGGACTCACAGGAGAGGTTCAAATCATAGAAAGTTAGAGTGTCAGTCCTCTTGTACTTAAGTCAGCATTGTGCCTTTTGTATTAAATTCGGATGCCATTTCTGTGTTTCATCGTCAATAAGAAGGTCCAAGGGATACAGTAAACCGGAAGTGAAGCATCGGAATCTAAAACTGGACTCACAGGTGAGGTTCAACTCATAGAAAGTTAGAGTGTCAGTCCTATTGTACTTAAGTCGGCATTGTGCCTTTTGTATTATATTCGGATGCAATTTCTGTGTTTCAGCGTCAATAAAATGGTCCAAGGGATACAGTAGACCTGAAGTGAAGCTTCGGAATTTAAAACTGGACTCACAGGAGAGGTTCAAATCATAGAAAGTTAGAGTGTCAGTCCTCTTGTACTTAAGTCGGCATTGTGCCTTTTCTATTGAATCGGATGCAATTTCTGTGTTTCATCGTCAATAAAAAGTTCCAAGGGATACAGTAAACCTGAAGTGAAGCATCGGAATCTTAAACTGGAATCACAGCTGAGGTTCAAATCATAGAAAGTTAGAGTGTCAGTCCTCTTGTACTTAAGTCCTCATTGTGGCTTTTGTATTAAATTCGGATGCAATTTCTGTGTTTCATCGTCAATAAGTAGGTCCAAGAGATACAGTAAACCTGAAGTGAAGCATCGGAATCTAAAACTAGACTCACAGGAGAGGTTCAATTCATTGAAAGTTAGAGTGTCAGTCCTCTTGTACTTAAGTCGGCATTGTGCCTTTTGTATTAAATTCGGATGCAATTTCTGTGTTTCATCGTCAGTAAGAAGGTCCAAGGGATACAGTAAACCTGAAGTGAAGCATCGGAATCTAAAACTGGACTCACAGAAGAGGTTGAAATCATAGGAAGTTAGAGTGTCGGTCCTCTTGTACTTAAGTCGGCTTTGTGCCTTTTGTATCGAATTCGAATGCTATTTCTGTGTTTCATCGTCAATAAGATGGTCCAAGGGATGCAGTAAACCTGAAGTGAAGCATCGGAATCTAAAACTAGACTCACAGGAGAGGCTCAAATCATAGAAAGTTAGAGTGTCAGTCCTCTTGTACTTAAGTCGGCTTTGTGCCTTTTGTATTAAATTCGGAAGCCATATCTGTGTTTCATCGTCAATAAGAAGGTCCAAGGGATACAGTAAACCGGAAGTGAAGCATCGGAATCCAAAACTGGACTCAGAGGAGAGGTTCAAATTATAGAAAGTTAGAGTGTCCGTCCTCTAGTACTTAAGTCGGCATTGTGCTTCTTGTATTATATTCGGATGCAATTTCTGTGTTTCATCGTCAATAAGATGGTCCAAGGGATACAGTAATCCTGAAGTGAAGCATCGGAATCTAAAACTGGACTCTCAGGAGAGGTTCAAATCATAGAAAGTTAGAGTGTCAGTCCTCTTGTACTTAAGTCGGCATTGTGCTTTTGTATTAAATTCTGATGGAATATCTGTGTTTCATCGTCAATCAGAAGGTCCAAGGGATACAGTAAACCTGAAGTGAAGCATCGGGATCTAAAACTGGACTCACAGGAGAGGTTCAAATCATAGAGAGTTAGAGGGTCAGTCCTCTTGTACTTAAGTAGCATTCTGCCGTTTGTATTACATTAGTTGCAATTTCTGTGTTTCTTCGTCAATAAGAAGGTGCGAGGGATACAGTAAACCTGAAGTGAAGCATCGGAATCTAAAACTGAACTCACAGGAAAGGTTCAAATCATAGAAAGTTAGAGTGTCAGTCCTCTTGTACTTAAGTCGGCATTGTGCCTTTTGTATTAAATTCGGATGCAATATCTGTTTTTCATCGTCAATTAGAAGGTCCAAGGGATACAGTAAACCGGAAGTGAAGCATCGGAATCTGAAACTGGACTCACATTAGAGTATCAAATCATAGAAAGTATGAGTGTCAGTCCTCTTGTACTTAAGTCGGCATTGTGCTTTTCGTATTAAATTCGGATGCAATTTCAGTGTTTCATCGTCAATAAGAAGGTCCAAGGGATACAGCAAACCTGAAGTGAAGCATCGGAATCTAAAACTGGACTCACAGGAGAGGCGCAAATCATAGAATGTTAGAGTGTCAGTCCTCTTGTACTTAAGTCGGCATTGTGCCTTTTGTATTAAATTCGGATGCAATTTCTGTGTTTCATCGTTAATAAGAAGGTCCAAGGGATACAGTATACCTGAAGTGAAACATCAGATTCTAAAACTGGACTCACAGCAGAGGTTCAAATCATAGAAAGTTTGAGTTTCAGTCCACTTGTACTTATGTCGGCATTGTGAATCTTGTATTAAATTCGGATGCAATATCTGTGTTTCATCGTCAATAAGAAGGGCCAAGGGATACAGTAAACCTGAAATGAAGCATTGGAATCTAAAACTGGTCCCACAGGAGAGGTTCAAAACACAGAAAGTTAGAGTGTCAGTCCTCTTGTACTTAAATCGGCATTGTGCTTTTGTATTAAATTCGGATGGAATTTCTGTGTTTCATCGTCAACAAGAAGGTCCAAGGGATACAGTAAACCTGAAGTGTATCATCGGATCCTCAAACTGGACTCACAGGAGAAGTTCAAATCAAATAAATTTAGAGCGTCAGTCCTCTTGTACTCGAGGCGGCATTGACCTTTTGTATTAAATTCGGATGCTATTTCTGTGTTTCGTCGTCAATAAGAAGGTTCAAGGGATACAGTAACCCTGTAGTGAAGCATCGGAATCTAAAACTGGACTCACAGGAGAGATCAAATCATAGAAAGTTAGAGTGTCAGTCCTCTTGTACTTAAGTCGGCATTCTGCCGTTTGGATTAAATTCAGTTGCAATTTCTGTGCTTCATCGTGAATAAGAATGTCCAAGAGTTACAGTCAACCTGAAGTGAAGCATCGGAGTCTAAAACTGGACTCACAGGAGAAGTTCAAATCATAGAAAGTTAGTGTGTCAGTCGTATTGTACTTAAGTCGCCATTCTGCTTTTGTATTAAATTCGGATGGAATTTCTGTGTTTCATCGTAAATAAGATGGTCCAAGGGGTACAGTAAACCTGAAGTGTAGCATCGGAATCTAAAACTGGACTCACAGGAGAAGTTCAAATCATAGAAAGTTAGAGTGTCAGTCCTCTTGTACTTAAGTCAGCATTCTGCTTTTGTATTAAGTTCGGATGGAATTTCTGTGTTTCATCGTTAATAAGATGGTCCAAGGGGTACAGTAAACCTGAAGTGTAGCATCGGAATCTAAAACTGGACTCACAGGAGTGGTTCAAATCAAATAAATTTAGAGTGTTAGTCCTCTTGTACTTGAGGCGGCATTGTCCTTTTGTATTAAATTCGGATGCTATTTCTGTGTTTCGTCGTCAATAAGAAGGTTCAAGGGATACAGTAACCCTGAAGTGAAGCATCGGAATCTAAAACTGGACTCACAGGAGAGGTTCAAATCATAGAAAGTTAGAGTGTCAGTCCTCTTGTACTTAAGTCGGCATTCTGCCGTTTGTATTATATTCAGTTGCAATTTCTGTGCTTCATCGTGAATAAGAAGGTCCAAGAGATACAGTCAACCTGAAGTGAAGCATCGGAGTCTAAAACTGGACTCACAGGAGAAGTTCAAATCATAGAAATTTATAGTGTCAGTCGTCTTGTACTTAAGTCGGCATTGTGCTTTTGTATTAAATTCGGATGGAATTTCTGTGTTTCATCGTTAATAAGATGGTCCAAGGGATCCAGTAAACCTGAAGTGTAGCATCGGAATCTAAAACTGGACTCACAGGAGAAGTTCAAATCATAGAAAGTTAGAGTGTCAGTCCTCTTGTACTTAAGTCGGCTTTGAGCCTTTTGTATTAAATTCGAATGCTATTTCTGTGTTTCATCGTCAATAAGAAGGTCCAAGGGATACAGTAAACCTGAAGTGAAGCATCGGAATCTAAAACTGGACTCACAGGAGTGGTTCAAATCATAGAAATTTGGAGTGTCAGTCCTCTTGTACTTCAGTCGGCATTGTGCCTTTGTATTAAGTTCGTATGCTATTTCTGTGTTTCATCATCCATAAGAAGGTCCAAGGGATACAGTAAACCTGAAGTGAAGGATCGGAATCTAAAACTGAACTCACAGGAGAGGCTCAAATCATAGAAAGTTAGAGTGTCAGTCCTCTTGTACTTAAGTCGGCTTGGTGCCCGTTGTATCAAATTCGGATGCTATTTCTGTGTTTCATCGTCAATAAGAAGGTCCAAGGGATACAGTATATCTGAAGTGAAGCATCGGAATCTAAAACTGGACTCACAGGAGAGGTTCAAATCATAGAAAGTTAGAGTGTCAGTCCTCTTGTACTTAAGTCAGCATTGTGCCTTTTGTATTAAATTCGGATGCCATTTCTGTGTTTCATCGTCAATAAGAAGGTCCAAGGGATACAGTAAACCGGAAGTGAAGCATCGGAATCTAAAACTGGACTCACAGGTGAGGTTCAACTCATAGAAAGTTAGAGTGTCAGTCCTATTGTACTTAAGTCGGCATTGTGCCTTTTGTATTATATTCGGATGCAATTTCTGTGTTTCAGCGTCAATAAAATGGTCCAAGGGATACAGTAGACCTGAAGTGAAGCTTCGGAATTTAAAACTGGACTCACAGGAGAGGTTCAAATCATAGAAAGTTAGAGTGTCAGTCCTCTTGTACTTAAGTCGGCATTGTGCCTTTTCTATTGAATCGGATGCAATTTCTGTGTTTCATCGTCAATAAAAAGTTCCAAGGGATACAGTAAACCTGAAGTGAAGCATCGGAATCTTAAACTGGAATCACAGCTGAGGTTCAAATCATAGAAAGTTAGAGTGTCAGTCCTCTTGTACTTAAGTCGGCATGGTGCCTTTTGTATAACATTTGGATGCAATTTCTGTGTTTCATCGTCAATAAGAAGGTCCAAGGGGTACAGTAATCCTGAAGTGAAGCATCGGAATCTAAAACTCTACTCACAGGACAGGTTCAAATCATAGAAAGTTAGATTGTCAGTCCTCTTGTACTTAAGTCGGCATTGTGCCTTTTGTATTAAATTCGGATGCAATTTCAGTGTTTCATCGTCAATAAGAAGGTCCAAGGGATAGAGTAAACATGAAGTGCAGCATCGGAATCTAAAACTGGACTCACAGGAGTGGTTCAAATCATAGAAATTTGGAGTGTCAGTCCTCTTGTACTTCAGTCGGCATTGTGCCATTTGTTTTACGTTCGTATGCTATTCCTGTGTTTCATCATCCATAAGAAGGTCCAAGGGATACAGTAAACCTGAAGTGAGGCATCGGAATTAAAACTGAACTCACAGGAGAGGCTCAAATCATAGAAAGTTAGAGTGTCAGTCCTCTTGTACTTAAGTCGGCATTGTGCCTTTTGTATTAAATTCGGATGCAATTTCTGTGTTTCTACGTCAATAAAATGGTCCAAGGGATACAGTAAACCTGCACTGAAGCATCGGAATCTTAAAGTGGACTCACAGGAGAGGTTCAAATCATAGAAAGTTAGAGTGTCATTCCTCTTGTACTTAAGTCCTCATTGTGGCTTTTGTATTAAATTCGGATGCAATTTCTGTGTTTCATCGTCAATAAGTAGGTCCAAGAGATACAGTAAACCTGAAGTGAAGCATCGGAATCTAAAACTAGACTCACAGGAGAGGTTCAATTCATTGAAAGTTAGAGTGTCAGTCCTCTTGTACTTAAGTCGGCATTGTGCCTTTTGTATTAAATTCGGATGCAATTTCTGTGTTTCATCGTCAGTAAGAAGGTCCAAGGGATACAGTAAACCTGAAGTGAAGCATCGGAATCTAAAACTGGACTCACAGAAGAGGTTGAAATCATAGAAAGTTAGAGTGTCGGTCCTCTTGTACTTAAGTCGGCTTTGTGCCTTTTGTATCGAATTCGAATGCTATTTCTGTGTTTCATCGTCAATAAGATGGTCCAAGGGATGCAGTAAACCTGAAGTGAAGCATCGGAATCTAAAACTAGACTCACAGGAGAGGCTCAAATCATAGAAAGTTAGAGTGTCAGTCCTCTTGTACTTAAGTCGGCTTTGTGCCTTTTGTATTAAATTCGGAAGCCATTTCTGTGTTTCATCGTCAATAAGAAGGTCCAAGGGACACAGTAAACCGGAAGTGAAGCATCGGAATCCAAAACTGGACTCAGAGGAGAGGTTCAAATTATAGAAAGTTAGAGTGTCCGTCCTCTAGTACTTAAGTCGGCATTGTGCCTCTTGTATTATATTCGGATGCAATTTCTGTGTTTCATCGTCAATAAGATGGTCCAAGGGATACAGTAATCCTGAAGTGAAGCATCGGAATCTAAAACTGGACTCTCAGGAGAGGTTCAAATCATAGAAAGTTAGAGTGTCAGTCCTCTTGTACTTAAGTCGGCATTGTGCTTTTGTATTAAATTCTGATGGAATATCTGTGTTTCATCGTCAATCAGCAGGTCCAAGGGATACAGTAAACCTGAAGTGAAGCATCGGGATCTAAAACTGGACTCACAGGAGAGGTTCAGATCATAGAGAGTTAGAGGGTCAGTCCTCTTGTACTTAAGTAGCATTCTGCCGTTTGTATTACATTAGTTGCAATTTCTGTGTTTCTTCGTCAATAAGAAGGTGCGAGGGATACAGTAAACCTGAAGTGAAGCATCGGAATCTAAAACTGAACTCACAGGAAAGGTTCAAATCATAGAAAGTTAGAGTGTCAGTCCTCTTGTACTTAAGTCGGCATTGTGCCTTTTGTATTAAATTCGGATGCAATATCTGTTTTTCATCGTCAATTAGAAGGTCCAAGGGATACAGTAAACCGGAAGTGAAGCATCGGAATCTGAAACTGGACTCACATTAGAGTATCAAATCATAGAAAGTATGAGTGTCAGTCCTCTTGTACTTAAGTCGGCATTGTGCTTTTCGTATTAAATTCGGATGCAATTTCAGTGTTTCATCGTCAATAAGAAGGTCCAAGGGATACAGCAAACCTGAAGTGAGGCATCGGAATCTAAAACTGGACTCACAGGAGAGGCGCAAATCATAGAAAGTTAGAGTGTCAGTCCTCTTGTACTTAAGTCGGCATTGTGCCTTTTGTATTAAATTCGGATGCAATTTCTGTGTTTCATCGTTAATAAGAAGGTCCAAGGGATACAGTATACCTGAAGTGAAACATCAGATTCTAAAACTGGACTCACAGCAGAGGTTCAAATCATAGAAAGTTTGAGTTTCAGTCCACTTGTACTTATGTCGGCATTGTGAATCTTGTATTAAATTCGGATGCAATATCTGTGTTTCATCGTCAATAAGAAGGGCCAAGGGATACAGTAAACCTGAAATGAAGCATTGGAATCTAAAACTGGACCCACAGGAGAGGTTCAAAACACAGAAAGTTAGAGTGTCAGTCCTCTTGTACTTAAATCGGCATTGTGCTTTTGTATTAAATTCGGATGGAATTTCTGTGTTTCATCGTCAACAAGAAGGCCCAAGGGATACAGTAAACCTGAAGTGTATCATCGGATTCTCAAACTGGACTCACAGGAGAGGTTCAAATCAAATAAATTTAGAGCGTCAGTCCTCTTGTACTCGAGGCGGCATTGACCTTTTGTATTAAATTCGGATGCTATTTCTGTGTTTCGTCGTCAATAAGAAGGTTCAAGGGATACAGTAACCCTGTAGTGAAGCATCGGAATCTAAAACTGGACTCACAGGAGAGGTTCAAATCATAGAAAGTTAGAGTGTCAGTCCTCTTGTACTTAAGTCGGCATTCTGCCGTTTGGATTAAATTCAGTTGCAATTTCTGTGCTTCATCGTGAATAAGAAGGTCCAAGAGATACAGTCAACCTGAAGTGAAGCATCGGAGTCTAAAACTGGACTCACAGGAGAAGTTCAAACCATAGAAAGTTAGAGTGTCAGTCGTCTTGTACTTAAGTCGGCATTCTGCTTTTGTATTAAATTCGGATGGAATTTCTGTGTTTCATCGTAAATAAGATGGTCCAAGGGGTACAGTAATCCTGAAGTGTAGCATCGGAATCTAAAACTGGACTCACAGGAGAAGTTCAAATCATAGAAAGTTAGAGTGTCAGTCCTCTTGTACTTAAGTCAGCATTCTGCTTTTGTATTAAGTTCGGATGGAATTTCTGTGTTTCATCGTTAATAAGATGGTCCAAGGGGTACAGTAAACCTGAAGTGTAGCATCGGAATCTAAAACTGGACTCACAGGAGAAGTTCAAATCATAGAAAGTTAGAGTGTCATTCCTCTTGTACTTAAGTCGGCATTGTGCCTTTTGTATTAAATTCGGATGCAATTTCAGTGTTTCATCGTCAATAAGAAGGTCCAAGGAATACAGTAAACCTTAAGTGAAGCATCGGAATCTAAAACTGGACTCGCAGCAGAGGTTCAAATCATAGAAAGTTAGAGTGTCAGTCCTCTTGTACTTAAGTCGGCATTGTGCCTTTTGTATTAAACTCGGATGCAATATCTGTGTTTCATCGTCTATAAGAAGGTCCAAGGGATACAGTAAACCTGATGTGAAGCATTGGAAACTAAAACTGGACTCACAGGAGACGTTCAAATCATAGAAAGTTAGAGTGTCAGTCCTCCTGTACTTAAGTCGGCATTGTGCTTTTGTATTAAATTCGGATGGAATTTCTGTGTTTCATCGTCAATCAGAAGGTCCAAGGGATACAGTAAACCGGAAGTGTAGCATCGGAATCTAAAACTGGACTCACAGGAGAGGTTCAAATCATAGAAAGTTGTTGTGTCAGTCCTCTTGTACTTAAGTCGGCATTCTGCCGTTTGTATTACATTCAGTTGCAATTTCTGTGTTTCTTCGTCAATAAGAAGGTGCAAGGGATACAGTAAACCTGAAGTGAAGCATCCGAATCTAAAACTGGACTCATAGGAAAGGTTGAGACCAAAGAAAGTTTGAGTGTCAGTCCTCCTGTACTTAGGTCGTCATTGTGCCTTTTGTATTAAATTCGGATGCAATTTCTGTTTTTCATCGTCAGTAAGAAGGTCCAAGGGATTCAGTAAACCGGAAGTGAAGCATCGGAATCTGAAACTGGACTCACAGGAGAGGTTCTAATCATAGAAAGTTTGAGTGTCAGTCCTCTTGTACTTAAGTCGGCATTGTGCCTTTTTGTATAACATTTGGATGCAATTTCTGTGTTTCATCGTCAATAAGAAGGCCCAAGGGATACAGTAATTCTGAAGTGAAGCATCGGAATCTAAAACTGGACTCACAGGAGAGGTTCAAATCATAGAAAGTTAGATTGTCAGTCCTCTTGTAATTAAGTCGGCATTGTGCCTTTTGTATTAAATTCGGATGCAATTTCAGTGTTTCATCGTCAATAAGAAGGTCCAAGGGATACAGTAAACCTGAAGTGAAGCATCGGAATCTAAAACTGGACTCACAGGAGAGTCTCATATCATAGAAAGTTAGAGTGTCAGTCCTCTTGTACTTAAGTCGGCATTGTGCCTTTTGTATTAAATTCGGATGCAATTTCTGTGTTTCATCGTCAATAAAAGGGTCCAAGGGATACAGTAAACCAGAAGTGAAGCATTGGAACCTAAAACTGGACTCACAGGAGAGGTTCAAATCACAGAATATTAGAGTGTCAGTCCTCTTGCACTTAAGTCGGCATTCTGCCGTTTGTATTAAATTCAGTTGGAATTTCTGTGCTTCATCGTGAATAAGAAGGTCCAAGAGATACAGTAAACCTGAAATGAAGCATCGGAATCTAAAACTGGACCCAGAGGAGATGTTCAAATCATAGAAACTTAGAGTGTCAGTCCTCTTGTACTTAAGTCGGCATTGTGCTTTTGTATTAAATTCGGATGGAATTTCTGTGTTTCATCGTTAATAAGAAGGTAAAAGGGATACAGTAAACCTGAAGTGTAGCATCGGAATCTAAAACTGGACTCACAGGAGAGGGTCACATCATAGAAAGTTATTGTGTCAGTCCTCTTGTACCTAAGGCGGCAATGTGCCTTTTGTATTAAATTCGGATGCAATTTCTGTGTTTCATCGTCAATAAGAAGGTCCAAGGGATACAGTAAACCTGAAGTAATGGATCGGGATCTAAAACTGGACTCACAGGAGAGGTTCAAATCATAGAAAGTTAGAGTGTCAGTCATCTTGTACTTAGCTCGGCATTGTGCCATTTGTATTAAATTCGGATGCAATTTCTTTGTTTCATCGTCAATAAGAAGGTCCAAGGGGTACTGTAAACCGGAAGTGAAGCATCGGAATCTGAAACTGGACTCACACTAGAGGTTCAAATCATGGAAAGTTATTAGAGTGTCAGTCCTCTTGTACTTAAGTCGGCATTGTGACTTTTGTATTACATTTGGATGCAATTTCTGTGTTTCATCGTCAATAAGAAGGTCCAAGGGATACAGTAAACATGAAGTGAAGCATCGGAATCTAAAACTGAACTCACAGGAAAGGTTCAAATCATAGAAAGTTAGAGTGTCAGTCCTCTTGTACTTAAGTCGGCATTGTGCCTTTTGTATTAAATACGGATGCAATATCTGTTTTTCATCGTCAATAAGTAGGTCCAAGGGATACAGTAAACCGGAAGTGAAGCATCGGAATCTGAAACTGGACTCACATTAGAGTTTCAAATCATAGAAAGTATGAGTGTCAGTCCTCTTGTACTTATGTCGGCATTGTACCTTTTGTATAACATTTGGATGCAATTTCTGTGTTTCATCGTATATAAGAACGTCCAAGGGATACAGTAATCCTGAAGTGAAGCATCGGAATCTAAAACTGGACTCATAGGAGAGGTACAAATCATAGAAAGTTAGAGTGTCAGTCCTCTTGTACTTAAGTCGGCATTGTGCTTTTCGTATTAAATTCGGATGCAATTTCAGTGTTTCATCGTCAATAAGAAGGTCCAAGGGATACAGTAAACCTGAAGTGAAGCATCGGAATCTAAAACTGGACTCACAGGAGTGGTTCAAATCATAGAAAGTTAGAGTGTTTGTCCTCTTGTACCTAAGTCGGCATTGTGCCTTTTGTATTAAATTCGAATGTATTTCTGTGTTTCATCGTCAATAAGAAGGACCAAGGGATACAGTAAACCTGAAGTGATGCATCGGAATCTAAAACTGGACTCACAGGAGAGGCTCAAATCATAGAAAGTTAGAGTGTCAGTCCTCTTGTACTTAAGTCGGCATTGTGCTTTTCGTATTAAATTCGGATGCAATTTCTGTGTTTCATCGTTTATAAGAAGGTCCAAGGGATACAGTATACCTGAAGTGAAACATCAGATTCTAAAACTGCACTCACAGCAGAGGTTCAAATCATAGAAAGTTTGAGTTTCAGTCCACTTGTACTTATGTCGGCATTGTGAATCTTGTATTAAATTCGGATGCAATATCTGTGTTTCATCGTCAATAAGAAGGTCCAAGGGATACAGTAAACCTGAAGTGAAGCATTGGAATCTAAAACTGGACCCACAGGAGAGGTTCAAAACACAGAAAGTTAGAGTGTCAGTCCTCTTGTACTTAAATCGGCATTGTGCTTTTGTATTAAATTCGGATGGAATTTCTGTGTTTCATCGTCAACAAGAAGGTCCAAGGGATACAGTAAACCTGAAGTGTATCATCGGAATCTCAAACTGGACTCACAGGAGAGGTTCAAATCAAATAAATTTAGAGCGTCAGTCCTCTTGTACTCGAGGCGGCATTGACCTTTTGTATTAAATTCGGATGCTATTTCTGTGTTTCGTCGTCAATAAGAAGGTTCAAGGGATACAGTAACCCTGAAGTGAAGCATCGGAATCTAAAACTGGACTCACAGGAGAGGTTCAAATCATAGAAAGTTAGAGTGTCAGTCCTCTTGTACTTAAGTCGGCATTCTGCCGTTTGTATTAAATTCAGTTGCAATTTCTGTGCTTCATCGTGAATAAGAAGGTCCAAGAGATACAGTCAACCTGAAGTGAAGCATCGGAGTCTAAAACTGGACTCACAGGAGAAGTTCAAATCAAAGAAACTTTGAGTGTCAGTCGTCTTGTACTTAAGTCGGCATTCTGCTTTTGTATTAAATTCGTATGGAATTTATGTGTTTCATCGTTAATAAGATGGTCCAAGGGGTACAGTAAACCTGAAGTGTAGCATCGGAATCTAAAACTGGACTCACAGGAGAAGTTCAAATCATAGAAAGTTAGAGTGTCAGTCCTCTTGTACTTAAGTCGGCATTGTGCCTTTTTGTATAACATTTGGATGCAATTTCTGTGTTTCATCGTCAATAAGAAGGCCCAAGGGATACAGTAATTCTGAAGTGAAGCATCGGAATCTAAAACTGGACTCACAGGAGAGGTTCAAATCATAGAAAGTTAGATTGTCAGTCCTCTTGTAATTAAGTCGGCATTGTGCCTTTTGTATTAAATTCGGATGCAATTTCAGTGTTTCATCGTCAATAAGAAGGTCCAAGGGATACAGTAAACCTGAAGTGAAGCATCGGAATCTAAAACTGGACTCACAGGAGAGTCTCATATCATAGAAAGTTAGAGTGTCAGTCCTCTTGTACTTAAGTCGGCATTGTGCCTTTTGTATTAAATTCGGATGCAATTTCTGTGTTTCATCGTCAATAAAAGGGTCCAAGGGATACAGTAAACCAGAAGTGAAGCATTGGAACCTAAAACTGGACTCACAGGAGAGGTTCAAATCACAGAATATTAGAGTGTCAGTCCTCTTGCACTTAAGTCGGCATTCTGCCGTTTGTATTAAATTCAGTTGCAATTTCTGTGCTTCATCGTGAATAAGAAGGTCCAAGAGATACAGTAAACCTGAAATGAAGCATCGGAATCTAAAACTGGACCCAGAGGAGATGTTCAAATCATAGAAACTTAGAGTGTCAGTCCTCTTGTACTTAAGTCGGCATTGTGCTTTTGTATTAAATTCGGATGGAATTTCTGTGTTTCATCGTTAATAAGAAGGTAAAAGGGATACAGTAAACCTGAAGTGTAGCATCGGAATCGAAAACTGGACTCACAGGAGAGGGTCACATCATAGAAAGTTATTGTGTCAGTCCTCTTGTACCTAAGGCGGCAATGTGCCTTTTGTATTAAATTCGGATGCAATTTCTGTGTTTCATCGTCAATAAGAAGGTCCAAGGGATACAGTAAACCTGAAGTAATGGATCGGGATCTAAAACTGGACTCACAGGAGAGGTTCAAATCATAGAAAGTTAGAGTGTCAGTCATCTTGTACTTAGCTCGGCATTGTGCCATTTGTATTAAATTCGGATGCAATTTCTTTGTTTCATCGTCAATAAGAAGGTCCAAGGGGTACTGTAAACCGGAAGTGAAGCATCGGAATCTGAAACTGGACTCACACTAGAGGTTCAAATCATGGAAAGTTATTAGAGTGTCAGTCCTCTTGTACTTAAGTCGGCATTGTGACTTTTGTATTACATTTGGATGCAATTTCTGTGTTTCATCGTCAATAAGAAGGTCCAAGGGATACAGTAAACATGAAGTGAAGCATCGGAATCTAAAACTGAACTCACAGGAAAGGTTCAAATCATAGAAAGTTAGAGTGTCAGTCCTCTTGTACTTAAGTCGGCATTGTGCCTTTTGTATTAAATACGGATGCAATATCTGTTTTTCATCGTCAATAAGAAGGTCCAAGGGATACAGTAAACCGGAAGTGAAGCATCGGAATCTGAAACTGGACTCACATTAGAGTTTCAAATCATAGAAAGTATGAGTGTCAGTCCTCTTGTACTTATGTCGGCATTGTACCTTTTGTATAACATTTGGATGCAATTTCTGTGTTTCATCGTATATAAGAACGTCCAAGGGATACAGTAATCCTGAAGTGAAGCATCGGAATCTAAAACTGGACTCATAGGAGAGGTACAAATCATAGAAAGTTAGAGTGTCAGTCCTCTTGTACTTAAGTCGGCATTGTGCTTTTCGTATTAAATTCGGATGCAATTTCAGTGTTTCATCGTCAATAAGAAGGTCCAAGGGATACAGTAAACCTGAAGTGAAGCATCGGAATCTAAAACTGGACTCACAGGAGTGGTTCAAATCATAGAAAGTTAGAGTGTTTGTCCTCTTGTACCTAAGTCGGCATTGTGCCTTTTGTATTAAATTCGAATGTATTTCTGTGTTTCATCGTCAATAAGAAGGACCAAGGGATACAGTAAACCTGAAGTGATGCATCGGAATCTAAAACTGGACTCACAGGAGAGGCTCAAATCATAGAAAGTTAGAGTGTCAGTCCTCTTGTACTTAAGTCGGCATTGTGCTTTTCGTATTAAATTCGGATGCAATTTCTGTGTTTCATCGTTTATAAGAAGGTCCAAGGGATACAGTATACCTGAAGTGAAACATCAGATTCTAAAACTGCACTCACAGCAGAGGTTCAAATCATAGAAAGTTTGAGTTTCAGTCCACTTGTACTTATGTCGGCATTGTGAATCTTGTATTAAATTCGGATGCAATATCTGTGTTTCATCGTCAATAAGAAGGTCCAAGGGATACAGTAAACCTGAAGTGAAGCATTGGAATCTAAAACTGGACCCACAGGAGAGGTTCAAAACACAGAAAGTTAGAGTGTCAGTCCTCTTGTACTTAAATCGGCATTGTGCTTTTGTATTAAATTCGGATGGAATTTCTGTGTTTCATCGTCAACAAGAAGGTCCAAGGGATACAGTAAACCTGAAGTGTATCATCGGAATCTCAAACTGGACTCACAGGAGAGGTTCAAATCAAATAAATTTAGAGCGTCAGTCCTCTTGTACTCGAGGCGGCATTGACCTTTTGTATTAAATTCGGATGCTATTTCTGTGTTTCGTCGTCAATAAGAAGGTTCAAGGGATACAGTAACCCTGAAGTGAAGCATCGGAATCTAAAACTGGACTCACAGGAGAGGTTCAAATCATAGAAAGTTAGAGTGTCAGTCCTCTTGTACTTAAGTCGGCATTCTGCCGTTTGTATTAAATTCAGTTGCAATTTCTGTGCTTCATCGTGAATAAGAAGGTCCAAGAGATACAGTCAACCTGAAGTGAAGCATCGGAGTCTAAAACTGGACTCACAGGAGAAGTTCAAATCAAAGAAACTTTGAGTGTCAGTCGTCTTGTACTTAAGTCGGCATTCTGCTTTTGTATTAAATTCGTATGGAATTTACGTGTTTCATCGTTAATAAGATGGTCCAAGGGGTACAGTAAACCTGAAGTGTAGCATCGGAATCTAAAACTGGACTCACAGGAGAAGTTCAAATCATAGAAAGTTAGAGTGTCAGTCCTCTTGTACTTAAGTCAGCATTCTGCTTTTGTATTAAGTTCGGATGGAATTTCTGTGTTTCATCGTTAATAAGATGGTCCAAGGGGTACAGTAAACCTGAAGTGTAGCATCGGAATCTAAAACTGGACTCACAGGAGAAGTTCAAATCATAGAAAGTTAGAGTGTCATTCCTCTTGTACTTAAGTCGGCATTGTGCCTTTTGTATTAAATTCGGATGCAATTTCAGTGTTTCATCGTCAATAAGAAGGTCCTAGGGATACAGTAAACCTGAAGAGTAGCATCGGAATCTAAGACTGGACTCACAGGAGAGGGTCACATCATAGAAAGTTATTGTGTCAGTCCTCTTGTACCTAAGGCGGCAATGTGCCTTTTGTATTAAATTCGGATGCAATTTCTGTGTTTCATCGTCAATAAGAAGGTCCAAGGGATACAGTAAACCTGAAGTAATGGATCGGGATCTAAAACTGGACTCACAGGAGAGGTTCAAATCATAGAAAGTTAGAGTGTCAGTCATCTTGTACCTAGCTCGGCATTGTGCCATTTGTATTAAATTCGGATGCAATTTCTTTGTTTCATCGTCAATAAGAAGGTCCAAGGGGTACTGTAAACCGGAAGTGAAGCATCGGAATCTGAAACTGGACTCACACTAGAGGTTCAAATCATGGAAAGTTATTAGAGTGTCAGTCCTCTTGTACTTAAGTCGGCATTGTGACTTTTGTATTACATTTGGATGCAATTTCTGTGTTTCATCGTCAATAAGAAGGTCCAAGGGATACAGTAAACATGAAGTGAAGCATCGGAATCTAAAACTGGACTCACAGGAGAGGTTCAAATCATAGAAAGTTAGAGTGTCAGTCATCTTGTACTTAAGTCGGCATTGTGCCTTGTGTATTACATTTGGATGCAATTTCTGTGTTTCATCGTCATTAAGAAGGTCCATGGGATATAGTAAACCAGAAGTGAAGCATCGGAATCTAAAACTGGACTCACAGGAGAGGTTCAAATCATACAAAGTTAGAGTGTCAGTCCACTTGTACTTAAGTCGGATTTGTCCTTTTGTATTAAATTCGAATGCTATTTCTGTGTTTCATCGTCAATAAGGAGGTCCAAGTGATACAGTAAACCTGAGGTGAAGCATCGGAATCTAAAACTGGGCTCACAGGTTAGGCTCAAATCATAGAAAGTTAGAGTGTCAGACCTCTTGTACTTAAGTCGGCATTATGCCTTTTGTATTCAATTCGGATGCAATTTCTGTGTTTCATCGTCAAAAAAAAGGTCCAAGGGATATAGTAAACCTGAAGTGAAGCATCGGAATCTTAAAGTGGACTCACAGGAGAGGTTCAAATCATAGAAAGTTAGAGTGTCAGTCCTCTTGTACTTAAGTCGGCATTGTGCCTTTTGTATTAAATTCGGATACAATTTCAGTGGTTCATCGTCAAGAAGAAGGTCCAAGGGATACAGTAAACCTGAAGTGAAGCATCGGAGTCTGAATCTGGACTCACAGCAGAGGTTCAAATTATAGTAAGTTATGGTTTCAGTCCTCTTGTACTTAAGTCGACATTGTGACTTTTGTATTAAATTCGGATGCAATATCTGTGTTTCTTCGTCAATAAGAAGGTCCAAGGTATACAGTAAACCTGAAGTGAAGTATTGGAATCTAAAACTGGACCCACAGGAGAGGTTCAAATCATAGAAAGTTAGTGTGTCAGTCCTCTTGTACTTAAGTCGGCATTGTGCTTTTGTATTACATTCGGATGGAATTTCTGTGTTTCATCGTCAATAAGAAGGTCCAAGGGATACAGTAAACCTGAAGTGAAGCATCGGAATCTAAAAGTGGACTCACAGGAGAGGTTCAAATCATAGAAAGTTTGAGTGTCGTTCCTATTGTACTTAAGTCGGCATTCTGAAGTTTGTATTAAATTCATTTGCAATTTCTGTGCTTCATCGTGAATAAGAAGGTCCAAGGAATACAGTAAACCTGAAGTGAAGCATCGGATTCTAAAACTGGACTCACAAGAGCGGTTCTCATCATAGAAAGTTAGAGTGTCAGTCCTCTTGTACTTACGTCGGCATAGTGCCTTTTGAATTATATTCCGATGAACTTTCTGTGCTTCATCGTCAATAAGAAGGTCCAAGGGATACAGTAAACCTGAAGTGAAGCATCGGAATCTAAAACTGGACTCACAAGAGCGGTTCAAATCACAGAAAGTTAGAGTGTCATTCCTCTTGTACTTAAGTCGGCATTGTGCCTTATGTATTAAATTCGGATGCAATTTCTGTGGTTCATCGTCAATAAGAAGGACCAAGGGATACAGTATACCGGAAGAGAAGCATCGGAATGTAAAACTGGACTCACAGGAGAGGTTCAAATCATAGAAAGTTAGAGTGTCAGTCCTCTTGTACTTAAGTCGGCATTGTGCCTTTTGTATTAAATTCGGATGCAATTTCTGTATTTCATCGTCAATTAGATGGTCCAAGGTATACAGTAAACCAGAAGTGAAGCATCGGAACTTAAAACTGGACTCACAGGAGTGGTTCAAATCACAGAAAGATAGAGTGACAGTCCTCTTGTACTTATGTCGGCAATGTGCCCTATGTATTAAATTCGGATACAATTTCTGTGTTTCATCGTCAATAAGAAGGACGAAGGGGTACAGTTAACCTGAAGTGAAGCATCGGAATCTAAAACTAGACTCACAGAAGAGGTTCAAATCATAGAATGACAGAGTGTCAGTCCTCTTGTACTTAAGTCGGCATTGTGCCTTTTGTATTACATTCGGATGCTTTTTCTGTGATTCATCGTCAATGAGAAGGTCCAAGGGATACAGTAAACCGGAAGTGATGCATCGGAATGTAAAACTGCACTCACAGGAGAGTTTCAAATAATAGAAAGTTAGAGTGTCAGTCCTCTTGTACTTAAGTCAGCATTGTGCATTTTGTATTATATTCGGATGCAATTTCTGTGTTTCATCGCCAATAATAAGGTTCAATGGATGCAGTAAACCTGAAGTGAAGTATCGGAATCTAAAACTGGACCCACAGGAGAGGTTCAAATCATAGAAAGTTAGAGTGTCAGTCCATTTGTACTTAAGTCGGCATTGTGCCTTTTGTATTAAATTCGGATGCAATTTCTGTGTTTCATCGTCAATAAGAAGGTCCAAGGTATACAGTATACCTGAAGTGAAGCATCGGAATCTAAAACTCAACTCACAGGAGAGGTTCAAATCATAGAAAGGTAAAGTGTCAGTCCTCTTGTACTTAAGTCGGCATTGTGCGTTTTGTATTAAATTCGGATGCAATTTCTGTGTTTCATCATCAATAAGAAGGTCCGAAGGGATACAGTAAAACTGAAGTGAAGCATCGGAATCTAAATCTGGACTCACAGGAGAGGTTCAAGTCATAGAAAGTTAGAGTGTCAGTCCTCTTGTACTTAAGTCGGCATTGTGCCTTTTGTATAAAATTCGGGTGCAATTTCTGTGTTTCATCGCCAATAAGAAGGTCCAAGGGATGCAGTAAACCTGAAGTGAAGCATCGGAATATAAAACTGGACTCACAGGAGAGGTTCAAATCATAGAAAGTTAGAGTGTCAGTCCTTTTGTACTTAAGTCGGCATTGTGCCTTTTGTATTAAATTCGGATGCAATTTCTTTGTTTCATCGTCAATAAGAAGGTCCAAGGTAAACAGTAAACCTGAAGTGAAGCATCGGAATTTAAAACTCGCCTCACAGGAGAGGTTCAAATCATAGCAAGGTAGAGTGTCAGTCCTCTTGTACTTAAGTCGGCATTGTGCGGTTTGTATTACATTCGGATGCAATTTCTGTGTTTCTTCATCAATAAGAAGGTCCAAGGGATACAGAAAACCTGAAGTGAAGCATCGGAATCTAAAACTGGACTCACAGGAGAGGTTCAAATCATAGAAAGTTAGAGCGTCAGTCCTCTTGTACTTAAGTCGGCATTGTGCCTTATGTATTACATTCGGATGCAATTTCTGTGTTTCATCGTCAATAAGAAGGTCCAAGGGATACAGTAAACCTGAAGTGAAGCATCGGAATCTAAAACTGGACTCAGAGGAGAGGCTCAAATCATAGAAATTTAGAGTGTCTGTCCTCTTGTTCTTAAGTCGGCATTGTGCCTTTTGTATTAAATTCGGATGCAATTTCTGTGTTTCTACGACAATAAAAAGGTCCAAGGGATACAGTAAACCTGAAGTGAAGCATCGAGATCTAAAAGTCGACTCACAGGGGAGGTTCATATCATAGAAAGTTAGAGTGTCAGTCCTCTCGTACTTCAGTCGGCATTGTGCCTTTTGTATTAAATTCGGATGCAATTTCTGTATTTCATCGTCAATAAGATGGTAGAAGGGATACAGTAAACCTGAAGTGATGCATCGGAATTTAAACTGGACTCACAGGAGAGTTTCAAATCATAGAAAGTTATAGTGTCAGTCCTCTTGTACTTAAGTCGGCATTGTGCCTTTTGTATTAAGTTCGGATGCAATTTCTGTGTTTCATCGTCAATAAGAAGGTCCAAGTGATACAGTAAACCTGAAGTGAAGCATCGAGATCTAAAACTGGACTCACAGGAGAGGTTCAAATCATAGAAAGTTAGAGTGTCAGTCCTCTTGTACTTAAGTCGGCATTCTGCCGTTTGTGTTACATTCAGTTGAAATTTCTGTGTTTCTTCGTCAATAAGAAGGTGCAAGGGATACAGTAAACCTGAAGTGAAGCATCGTAATATAAAACTGGATTCACAGGAAAGGTTCATATCATAGAAAGTTAAGTGTCAGTCCTCTTGTTCTCAAGTCGCCATTGTGCCTTTTGTATTAAATTCGGATGCAATTTCTGTTTTTCATCGTCAATAAGAAGGTCCGAGGGATACAGTAAACCGGAAGTGAAGCATCGGAATCTGAAACTGGACTCACAGGAGAGGTTCAAATCATAGAAAGTTTGAGTGTCAGTCCTCATGTACTTTAGTCATCATTGTGCCTTTTGTATTAAATTCGAAAGCAATTTCTGTGTTTCATCGTCAATAAAAGGGTCCATGCGATACAGTAAACCTGAAGTGAAGCATCGGAATCTTAAAGTGGACTCACAGAAGAGGTTGAAATCATAGAAAGTTAGAGTGTCAGTCCTCTTGTACTTAAGTCGGCATTGTGCCTTTTGTATTAAATTCAGATGCAATTTCTATGTTTCATCGTTAATAAGGAGGTCAAAGTGATACAGTAAACCTGAGGTGAAACATCGGAATCTAAAACTGGACTCACAGGAGAGGTTCAAATCATATAAAGTTAGAGTGTCAGTCCTCTTGTACTTAAGTCGGCTTTCTGATGTTTGTATTAATTTCAGTTGCAATTTCTGTGCTTCATCGTGAATAAGAAGGTCCAAGAGATACAGTAAACCTGAGGTGAAGCATCGGAATCTAAAACTGGACTCAGAGGAGAGGTTCAAATCATAGAAAGTTAGAGTGTCAGTCCTCTTGTACTTAAGTCGGCATTGTGCTTTTGTATTAAATTCGGATGGAATTTCTGCGTTTCATCGTTAATAAGAAGGTCCAAGGGATACAGTAAACCTGAAGTGAAGCATCGGAATCTGAAACTGGACTCACAGGAGAGGTTCAAATCATAGTAAGTTAGAGTGTCAGTCCTCTTGTACTTAAGTCGGCATTCTGCCGTTTGTATTAATTTCAGTTGCAATTTCTGTGCTTCATCGTGAATAAGAAGGTCCAAGAGATACAGTAAACCTGAGGTGAAGCATCGGAATCTAAAACTGGACTCAGAGGAGAGGTTCAAATCATAGAAAGTTAGAGTGTCAGTCCTCTTGTACTTAAGTCGGCATTGTGCTTTTGTATTAAATTCGGATGCAATTTCTGTGTTTCTACGACAATAAAAAGGTCCAAGGGATACAGTAAACCTGAAGTGTAGCATCGGAATCTAAAACTGGACTCACAGGACAGGTTCAAATCATAGAAAGTTAGAGTGTCAGTCCTCTTGTAGTTAAGTCGGCATTGTGCCTTTTGTATTAAATTCGGATGCAATTTCTTTGTTTCATCGTCAATAAGAAGGTCCAAGGGATACAGTAAACCGGAAGTGAAGCATCGGAATCTGAAACTGGACTCACAGGAGAGGTTCAAATCATAGAAAGTTAGAGTGTCAGTCCTCTTGTACTTAAGTCGGCATTGTGCCTTTTGTATTACATTTGGATGCAATTTCTGTGTTTCATCGTCAATAAGAAGGTCCAAGGGATACAGTAACCCTGAAGTGAAGCATCGGAATCTAAAACTGGACTCACAGGAGAGGTTCAAATCATAGAAAGTTAGAGTGTCAGTCCTCTTGTAGTTAAGTCGGCATTGTGCCTTTTGTATTAAATTCGGATGCAATTTCTGTGTTTCATCGTCAATAAGAAGGTCCAAGGGATACAGTAAACCTGAAGTGAAGGATCGGGATCTAAAACTGGACTCACAGGAGAGGTTCAAATCATAGAAAGTTAGAGTGTCAGTCCTCTTGTACTTAAGTCGGCATTCTGCCGTTTGTATTACATTCAGTTGCAATTTCTGTGTTTCATCGTCAATAAGAAGGTGCAAGGGATACAGTAAACCTGAAGTGAAGCTTCGGATTCTAAAACTGGACTCACAGGAAAGGTTCAAATCATAGAAAGTTAGTGTGTCAGTCCTCCTGTACTTAAGTCGGCATTGTGCCTTTTGTATTAAATTCGGATGCAATTTCTTTGTTTCATCGTCAATAAGAAGGTCCCAGGGATACAGTAAACCGGAAGTGCTGCATCGGAAACTAAAACTGGACTCACAGGAGAGGCTCAAATCACAGAAAGTTAGAGTGTCACTCCTCTTGTACTTAAGTCGGCATTGTGCCTTTTGTATTACATTTGGATGCAATTTCTGTGTTTCATCGTCAATAAGAAGGTCCCAGGGATACAGTAAACCGGAAGTGCTGCATCGGAAACTAAAACTGGACTCACAGGAGAGGCTCAAATCACAGAAAGTTAGAGTGTCACTCCTCTTGTACTTAAGTCGGCATTATGCCTTTTGTATTACATTTGGATGCAATTTCTGTGTTTCATCGTCAATAAGAAGGTCCAAGGGATACGGTAATCCTGAAGTGAAGCATCGGAATCTAAAACTGGACTCACAGGAGAGGTTCAAATCATAGCAAGTTAGAGTGTCAGACCTCTTGTACTTAAGTCGGCTTTGTGCCTTTTGTATTAAATTCGAATGCTATTTCTGTGTTTCATCGCCAATAAGGAGGTCCCAGGGATACAGTAAACCTGAAGTGAAGCATCGTAATCTAAAACTGGACTCACAGGAAAGGTTCATATCATAGAAAGTTAAGTGTCAGTCCTCTTGTTCTCAAGTCGCCATTGTGCCTTTTGAATTAAATTCGGATGCAATTTCGGTTTTTCATCGTCAATAAGAAGGTCCTAGGGATACAGTAAACCGGAAGTGAAGCATCGGAATCTGAAACTGGACTCACAGGAGAGGTTCAAATCATAGAAAGTTTGAGTGTCAGTCCTCTTGTACTTAAGTCGGCATTGTGCCTTTTGTATTAAATTCGAATTCTATTTCTGTGTTTCATCGTCATTAAGGAGGTCCAAGGGATACAGTAAACCCGAAGTGAAGCATCGAAATCTAAAACTGGACTCACAGGAGAGGCTCTAATCATTGAAAGTTAGAGTGTCAGTCCTCATGTACTTTAGTCGGCATTGTGCCTTTTGTATTAAATTCGAAAGCAATTTCTGTGTTTCATCGTCAATAAAAGGGTCCATGCGATACAGTAAACCTGAAGTGAAGCATCGGAATCTTAAAGTGGACTCACAGAAGAGGTTGAAATCATAGAAAGTTAGAGTATCAGTCCTCTTGTACTTAAGTCGGCATTGTGCCTTTTGTATTAAATTCAGATGCAATTTCTATGTTTCATCGTTAATAAGGAGGTCAAAGTGATACAGTAAACCTGAGGTGAAGCATCGGAATCTAAAACTGGACTCGGAGGAGAGGTTCAAATCATAGAAAGTTAGAGTGTCAGTTCTCTTGTACTTAAGTCGGCATTGTGCTTTTGTATTAAATTCGGATGGAATTTCTGTGTTTCATCGTTAATAAGAAGGTCCAAGGGATACAGTAAACCTGAAGTGAAGCATCGGAATCTGAAACTGGACTCACAGGAGAGGTTCAAATCATAGTAAGTTAGAGTGTCAGTCCTCTTGTACTTAAGTCGGCATTCTGCCGTTTGTATTAATTTCAGTTGCAATTTCTGTGCTTCATCGTGAATAAGAAGGTCCAAGAGATACAGTAAACCTGAGGTGAAGCATCGGAATCTAAAACTGGACTCAGAGGAGAGGTTCAAATCATAGAAAGTTAGAGTGTCAGTCCTCTTGTACTTAAGTCGGCATTGTGCTTTTGTATTAAATTCGGATGCAATTTCTGTGTTTCTACGACAATAAAAAGGTCCAAGGGATACAGTAAACCTGAAGTGTAGCATCGGAATCTAAAACTGGACTCACAGGACAGGTTCAAATCATAGAAAGTTAGAGTGTCAGTCCTCTTGTAGTTAAGTCGGCATTGTGCCTTTTGTATTAAATTCGGATGCAATTTCTTTGTTTCATCGTCAATAAGAAGGTCCAAGGGATACTGTAAACCGGAAGTGAAGCATCGGAATCTGAAACTGGACTCACAGGAGAGGTTCAAATCATAGAAAGTTAGAGTGTCAGTCCTCTTGTACTTAAGTCGGCATTGTGCCTTTTGTATTACATTTGGATGCAATTTCTGTGTTTCATCGTCAATAAGAAGGTCCAAGGGATACAGTAACCCTGAAGTGAAGCATCGGAATCTAATACTGGACTCACAGGAGAGGTTCAAATCATAGAAAGTTAGAGTGTCAGTCCTCTTGTAGTTAAGTCGGCATTGTGCCTTTTGTATTAAATTCGGATGCAATTTCTGTGTTTCATCGTCAATAAGAAGGTCCACGGGATACAGTAAACCTGAAGTGAAGGATCGGGATCTAAAACTGGACTCACAGGAGAGGTTCAAATCATAGAAAGTTAGAGTGTCAGTCCTCTTGTACTTAAGTCGGCATTCTGCCGTTTGTATTACATTCAGTTGCAATTTCTGTGTTTCATCGTCAATAAGAAGGTGCAAGGGATACAGTAAACCTGAAGTGAAGCTTCGGATTCTAAAACTGGACTCACAGGAAAGGTTCAAATCATAGAAAGTTAGTGTGTCAGTCCTCCTGTACTTAAGTCGGCATTGTGCCTTTTGTATTAAATTCGGATGCAATTTCTTTGTTTCATCGTCAATAAGAAGGTCCCAGGGATACAGTAAACCGGAAGTGCTGCATCGGAAACTAAAACTGGACTCACAGGAGAGGCTCAAATCACAGAAAGTTAGAGTGTCACTCCTCTTGTACTTAAGTCGGCATTGTGCCTTTTGTATTACATTTGGATGCAATTTCTGTGTTTCATCGTCAATAAGAAGGTCCAAGGGATACAGTAATCCCGAAGTGAAGCATCGGAATCTAAAACTGGACTCACAGGAGAGGTTCAAATCATAGAAAGTTAGAGTGTCAGTCCTCTTGTAGTTAAGTCGGCATTGTGCCTTTTGTATTAAATTGGGATGCAATTTCTGTGTTTCATCGTCAATAAGATGGTGAAAGGGAAACAGTAAACATGAAGTGAAGCATCGGAATCTAAAACTGGACTCACAGAGGAGGTTCAAATCATAGAAAGTTAGAGTGTCAGTCCCCTTGTACTTAAGTCGGCTTTGTGCCTTTTGTATTAAATTCGAATGCTATTTCTGTGTTTCATCGCCAATAAGGAGGTCCCAGGGATACAGTAAACCGGAAGTGAAGCATCAGAAACTAAAACTGGACTCACAGGCCAGGCTCAATTCACAGAAAGTTAGAGTGTCAGTCCGCTTGTACTTAAGTCGGCATTGTGCCTTTTGTATTAAATTCGGATGCAATTTCTGTGTATCATCGTCAATAAAAAGGTCCAAGGGATACAGTAAACCTGAAGTGTAGCATCGGAATCTAAAACTGGACTCACAGGAGAGGTTCAAATCATAAAAAATTAGAGTGTCTGTACTCTTGTACTTAAGGCGGCATTGTGCCTTTTGTTTAAATTCGGAGGCCGTTTCTGTGTTTCGTCGTCAATAAGACGGTCCAAGGGATACAGTAAAATAGAAGTGAAGCATCGGAATCTAAAAGTGGACTCACAGGAGAGGTTCAAATCATAGAAAGTTAGAGTGTCAGTCCTCTTGTACTTAAGTCGGCATTGTGCTTTTGTATTAAATTCGGATGGAATTTCTGTGTTTCATCGTCAATCAGAAGGTCCAAGGGATACAGTAAACCGGAAGTGTAGCATCGGAATCTAAAACTGGACTCACAGGAGAAGTTCAAATCATAGAAAGTTATTGTGTCAGTCCTCTTGTACTTAAGGAGGCATTGTGCCTTTTGTATTAAATTCGGATGCAATTTCTGTGTTTTATCGTCAATAAGAAGGTCCAAGAGATACAGTAAACCCGAAGTGAAGCATGGGGATGTAAAACTGGACTCACGGGAGAGGTTCAAATCATAGAAAGTTAGAGTGTCAGTCCTCTTGTACTTAAGTCGGCATTGTGCCTTTTGTATTAAATTCGGATGCAATTTCTGTGTTTCATCGTCAATAAGATGGTCCAAGGTATACAGTAAACCAGAAGTGAAGCATCGGAACTTAAAACTGGACTCACAGGAGAGGTTCAAATCACAGAAAGTTAGAGTGTCAGTCCTCTTGTACTTATGTCGGCAATGTGCCTTATGTATTAAATTCGGATACAATTTCTGTGTTTCATCGTCAATAAGAAGGACCAAGGGATACAGTAAACCTGAAGTGAAGCATCGGAATCTAAAACTGGACTCACAGGAGAGGTTCAAATCATAGAATGACAGAGTGTCAGTCCTCTTGTACTTAAGTCGGCATTGTGACTTTTGTATTAAATTCGGATGCTTTTTCTGTGATTCATCGTCAATAAGAAGGTCCAAGGGATACAGTAAACCGGAAGTGATGCATCGGAATGTAAAACTGCACTCACAGGAGAGGTTCAAATAATAGAAAGTTAGAGTGTCAGTCCTCTTGTACTTAAGTCGGCATTGTGCATTTTGTATTATATTCGGATGCAATTTCTGTGTTTCATCGCCAATAATAAGGTTCAAGGGATGCAGTAAACCTGAAGTGATGTATCGGAATCTAAAACTGGACCCACAGGAGAGGTTCAAATCATAGAAAGTTAGAGTGTCAGTCCATTTGTACTTAAGTCGGCATTGTGCCTTTTGTATTAAACTCGGATGCAACATCTGTGTTTCATCGTCTATAAGAAGGTCCAAGGGATACAGTAAACCTGATGTGAAGCATTGGAAACTAAAACTGGACTCTCAGGAGACGTTCAAATCATAGAAAGTTAGAGTGTCAGGCCTCCTGTACTTAAGTCGGCATTGTGCTTTTGTATTAAATTCGGATGGAATTTCTGTGTTTCATCGTCAATCAGAAGGTCCAAGGGATACAGTAAACCGGAAGTGTAGCATCGGAATCTAAAACTGGACTCACAGGAGAGGTTCAAATCATAGAAAGTTGTTGTGTCAGTCCTCTTGTACTTAAGTCGGCATTCTGCCGTTTGTATTACATTCAGTTGCAATTTCTGTGTTTCTTCGTCAATAAGAAGGTGCAAGGGATACAGTAAACCTTAAGTGAAGCATCAGAATCTAAAACTGGACTCATAGGAAAGGTTGAAACCATAGAAAGTTAGAGTGTCAGTCCTCCTGTACTTAGGTCGGCATTGTGCCTTTTGTATTAAATTCGGATGCAATTTCTGTTTTTCATCGTCAATAAGAAGGTCCAAGGGATACAGTAAACCGGAAGTGAAGCATCGGAATCTGAAACTGGACTCACAGGAGAGGTTCTAATCATAGAAAGTTTAAGTGTCAGTCCTCTTGTACTTAAGTCGGCATTGTGCCTTTTTGTATAACATTTGGATGCAATGTCTGTGTTTCATCGTCAATAAGAAGGCCCAAGGGATACAGTAATTCTGAAGTGAAGCATCGGAATCTAAAACTGGACTCACAGGAGAGGTTCAAATCATAGAAAGTTAGAGTGTAAGTCCTCTTGTACTTAAGTTGGTATTGTGCCTTTTGTATTAAATTCGGATGCAATTTCTGTGTTTTATCGTCAGTAAGAAGGTCCAAGAGATACAGTAAACCTGAAGTGAAGCATCGGGATCTAAAACTGGACTCACAGGGGAGGTTCAAATCATAGAAAGTTAGAGTGTCAGTCCTCTTGTACTTAAGTCGGCATTGTGCCTTTTGTATTAAATTCGGATGTAATTTCTGTGTTTCATCGTCAATAAGATGGTCCAAGGTATACAGTAAACCAGAAGTGAAACATCGGAACTTAAAACTGGACTCACAGGAGAGGTTCAAATCACAGAAAGTTAGAGTGTCAGTCCTCTTGTACTTATGTCGGCAATGTGCCTTATGTATTAAATTCGGATACAATTTCTGTGTTTCATCGTCAATAAGAAGGACCAAGGGATACAGTAAACCTGAAGTGAAGCATCGGAATCTAAAACTGGACTCACAGGAGAGGTTCCAATCATAGAATGACAGAGTGTCAGTCCTCTTGCACTTAAGTCGGCATGGTGCCTTTTGTATTAAATTTGGATGCTTTTTCTGTGATTCATCGTCAATAAGAAGGTCCAAGGGATACAGTAAACCGGAAGTGATGCATCGGAATGTAAAACTGCACTCACAGGAGAGGTTCAAATAATAGAAAGTTAGAGTGTCAGTCCTCTTGTACTTAAGTCGGCATTGTGCATTTTGTATTATATTCGGATGCAATTTCTGTGTTTCATCGCCAATAATAAGGTTCAAGGGATGCAGTAAACCTGAAGTGATGTATCGGAATCTAAAACTGGACCCACAGGAGAGGTTCAAATCATAGAAAGTTAGAGTGTCAGTCCATTTGTACTTAAGTCGGCATTGTGCCTTTTGTATTAAACTCGGATGCAATATCTGTGTTTCATCGTCTATAAGAAGGTCCAAGGGATACAGTAAACCTGATGTGAAGCATTGGAAACTAAAACTGGACTCTCAGGAGACGTTCAAATCATAGAAAGTTAGAGTGTCAGTCCTCCTGTACTTAAGTCGGCATTGTGCTTTTGTATTAAATTCGGATGGAATTTCTGTGTTTCATCGTCAATCAGAAGGTAAAAGGGATACAGTAAACCGGAAGTGTAGCATCGGAATCTAAAACTGGACTCACAGGAGAGGTTCAAATCATAGAAAGTTGTTGTGTCAGTCCTCTTGTACTTAAGTCGGCATTCTGCCGTTTGTATTACATTCAGTTGCAATTTCTGTGTTTCTTCGTCAATAAGAAGGTGCAAGGGATACAGTAAACCTTAAGTGAAGCATCAGAATCTAAAACTGGACTCATAGGAAAGGTTGAAACCATAGAAAGTTAGAGTGTCAGTCCTCCTGTACTTAGGTCGGCATTGTGCCTTTTGTATTAAATTCGGATGCAATTTCTGTTTTTCATCGTCAATAAGAAGGTCCAAGGGATACAGTAAACCGGAAGTGAAGCATTGGAATCTGAAACTGGACTCACAGGAGAGGTTCTAATCATAGAAAGTTTGAGTGTCAGTCCTCTTGTACTTAAGTCGGCATTGTGCCTTTTTGTATAACATTTGGATGCAATTTCTGTGTTTCATCGTCAATAAGAAGGCCCAAGGGATACAGTAATTCTGAAGTGAAGCATCGGAATCTAAAACTGGACTCACAGGAGAGGTTCAAATCATAGAAAGTTAGATTGTCAGTCCTCTTGTACTTAAGTCGGCATTGTGCCTTTTGTATTAAATTCGGATGCAATTTCAGTGTTTCATCGTCAATAAGAAGGTCCAAGGGATACAGCAAACCTGAAGTGAAGCATCGGAATCTAAAACTGGACTCACAGGAGAGGTTCAAATCATAGAAAGTTAGAGTGTAAGTCCTCTTGTACTTAAGTTGGTATTGTGCCTGTTGTATTAAATTCGGATGCAATTTCTATGTTTTATCGTCAGTAAGAAGGTCCAAGAGATACAGTAAACCTGAAGTGAAGCATCGGGATCTAAAACTGGACTCACAGGAGAGCTTCAAATCATAGAAAGTTATAGTGCCAGTCCTCTTGTACTTAAGTCGGCATTGTGCCTTTTGTATTAAGTTCGGATGCAATTTCTGTGTTTCATCGTCAATAAGAAGGTCCAAGTGATACAGTAAACCTGAAGTGAAGCATCGAGATCCAAAACTGGACTCACAGGAGAGGTTCAGATCATAGAAAGTTAGAGTATCAGTCATCTTGTACTTAAGTCGGCATTGTGCCTTGTGTATTACATTTGGATGCAATTTCTGTCTTTCATGGTCAATAAGAAGGTCCATGGGATACAGTAAACCAGAAGTGAAGCATCGGAATCTAAAACTGGACTCACAGGAGAGGTTCAAATCATACAAAGTTAGAGTGTCAGTCCACTTGTACTTAAGTCGGGTTTGTCCTTTTGTATTAAATTCGAATGCTATTTCTGTGTTTCATCGTCAATAAGAAGGTCCAAGTGATACAGTAAACCTGAGGTGAAGCATCGGAATCTAAAACTGGGCTCACAGGTTAGGCTCAAATCATTGAAAGTTAGAGTGTGAGTCCTCTTGTACTTAAGTCGGTATTATGCCTTTTGTATTAAATTCGGATGCAATATCTGTGTTTCATCGTCAAAAAAAAGGTCCAAGGGATATAGTAAACCTGAAGTGAAGCATCGGAATCTTAAAGTGGACTCACAGGAGAGGTTCAAATCATAGAAAGTTAGAGTATCAGTCATCTTGTACTTAAGTCGGCATTGTGCCTTGTGTATTACATTTGGATGCAATTTCTGTCTTTCGTCGTCAATAAGAAGGTCCATGGGATACAGTAAACCAGAAGTGAAGCATCGGAATCTAAAACTGGACTCACAGGAGAGGTTCAAATCATACAAAGTTAGAGTGTCAGTCCACTTGTACTTAAGTCGGCATTGTGCCTTTTGTATTAAGTTCGGATGCAATTTCTGTGTTTCATCGTCAATAAGAAGGTCCAAGTGATACAGTAAACCTGAAGTGAAGCATCGAGATCCAAAACTGGACTCACAGGAGAGGTTCAAATCATAAAAAGTTAGAGTGTCAGTCCTCTTGTACTTAGGTCGGCATTGTGCCTTTTGCATTAAATTCGGATACAATTTCAGTGGTTCATCGTCAAGAAGAAGGTCCAAGGGATACAGTAAACCTGAAGTCAAGCATCGGAATCTAAAACTGGACTCACAGGAGAGGTTCAAATCATAGAAAGTTAGTGTGTCAGTCCTCTTGTACTTAAGTCGGCATTGTGCTTTTGTATTAAATTCGGATGGAATTTCTGTGTTTCATCGTCAATAAGAAGGCCCAAGGGATACAGTAAACCTGAAGTGAAGCATCGGAATCTAAAACTGGACTCACAAGAGCGGTTCTCATCATAGAAAGTTAGAGTGTCTGTCCTCTTGTACTTACGTCGGCATAGTGCCTTTTGAATTATATTCCGATGAACTTTCTGTGCTTCATCGTCAATAAGAAGGTCCAAGGGATACAGTAAACCTGAAGTGAAGCATCGGAATCTAAAACTGGACTCACAAGAGCGGTTCAAATCATAGAAAGTTAGAGTGTCAGTCCTCTTGTACTTAAGTCGGCATTGTGCCTTTTGTATTAAATTCGGATGCAATTTCTGTGTTTCATCGTCAATAATATGGTCCAAGGTATACAGTAAACCAGAAGTGAAGCATCGGAACTTAAAACTGGACTCACAGGAGAGGTTCAAATCACAGAAAGTTAGAGTGTCAGTCCTCTTGTACTTATGTCGGCAATGTGCCTTATGTATTAAATTCGGATACAATATCTGTGTTTCATCGTCAATAAGAAGGACAAAGGGATACAGTAAATCTGAAGTGAAGCATCGGAATCTAAAACTAGACTCACAGGAGAGGTTCAAATCATAGAATGACAGAGTGTCAGTCCTTTTGTACTTAGGTCGGCATTGTGCCTTTTGTATTAAATTCGGATGCTTTTTCTGTGATTCATCGTCAATAAGAAGGTCCAAAGGATACAGTAAACCGGAAGTGATGCATCGGAATGTAAAACTGCACTCACAGGAGAGTTTCAAATAATAGAAAGTTAGAGTGTCAGTCCTCTTGTACTTAAGTCGGCATTGTGCATTTTGTATTATATTCGGATGCAATTTCTGTGTTTCATCGCCAATAATAAGGTTCAAGGGAGGCAGTACACCTGAAGTGAAGTATCGGAATCTAAAACTGGACCCACAGGAGAGGTTCAAATGATAGAAAGTTAGAGTGTCAGTCCATTTGTACTTAAGTCGGCATTGTGCCTTTTGTATTAAATTCGGATGCAATTTCTGTGTTTCATCGTCAATAAGAAGGTCCAAGGTATACAGTAAACCTGAAGTGAAGCATCGGAATCTAAAACTCAACTCACAGGAGAGGTTCAAATCATAGAAAGGTAAAGTGTCAGTCCTCTTGTACTTATGTCGGCATTGTGCGTTTTGTATTAAAATCGGATGCTATTTCTGTGTTTCAACATCAATAAGAAGGTCCAAGGGATACAGTAAAACTGAAGTGAAGCATCGGAATCTAAATCTGGACTCACAGGAGAGGTTCAAATCATAGAAAGTTAGAGTGTCAGTCCTCTTGTACTTAAGTCGGCATTGTGCCTTTTGTATAAAATTCGGGTGCAATTTCTGTGTTTCATCGCCAATAAGAAGGTCCAAGGGATGCAGTAAACCTGAAGTGAAGCATCGGAATATAAAACTGGACTCACAGGAAAGGTTCAAATCATAGAAAGTTAGAGTGTCAGTCATTTTGTACGTAAGTCGGCATTGTGCCTTTTGTATTAAATTCGGATGCAATTTCTGTGTTTCATCGTCAATAAGAAGGTCGAAGGTAAACAGTAAACCTGAAGTGAAGCTTCGGAATTTAAAACTCGCCTCACAGGAGAGGTTCAAATCATAGCAAGGTAGAGTGTCAGTCCTCTTGTACTTAAGTCGGCATTGTGCGGTTTGTATTAAAGTCGGATGCAATTTCTGTGTTTCTTCATCAATAAGAAGGTCCAAGGGATACAGAAAACCTGAAGTGAAGCATCGGAATCTAAAACTGTACTCACAGGAGAGGTTCAAATCATAGAAAGTTAGAGTGTCAGTCCTCTTGTACTTAAGTCGGCATTGTGCCTTATGTATTACATTCGGATGCAATTTCTGTGTTTCATCGTCAATGAGAAGGTCCAAGGGATACAGTAAACCTGAAGTGAAGCATCGGAATCTAAAACTGGACTCACAGGAGAGGTTGAATTCATAGAAAATTAGAGTGTCAGGCCACTTGTACTTATGTTGCCATTTTGCCTCTTGTATTAAATTCGGATGCAATTTCTGTGTTTCATCGTCATTAAGAAGATCCAAGGGATGCAGTAAACCTGAACTGAAGCATCGGAATCTAAAACTGGACTCAGAGGAGAGGTTCAAATCATAGATAGTTAGTGTGTCAGTCCTCTTGTACTTAAGTCGGCATTGTGCCTAGTGTATTACATTTGGATGCAATTTCTGTGTTTCATCGTCAATAAGAAGGTCCTTGGGATACAGTAAACCTGAAGTGATGCATCGGAATTTAAACTGGACTCACAGGAGAGTTTAAAATCATAGAAAGGTAAAGTGTCAGTCCTCTTGTTCTTAAGTCGGCATTGTGCCTTTTGTATTAAATTCGGATGCAATTTCTGTGTTTCTACGACAATAAAAAGGTCCAAGGGATACAGTAAACCTGAAGTGAAGCACCGAGATCTAAAAGTCGACTCACAGGGGAGGTTCATATCATAGAAAGTTAGAGTGTCAGTCCTCTTGTACTTCAGTCGGCATTGTGCCTTTTGTATTAAATTCGGATGCAATTTCTGTATTTCATTGTCAATAAGATGGTAGAAGGGATACAGTAAACCTGAAGTGAAGCATCGTAATCTGAAACTGGACTCACAGGAGAGGTTCAAATCATAGATAGTTAGTGTGTCAGTCCTCTTGTACTTAAGTCGGCATTGTGCCTAGTGTATTACATTTGGATGCAATTTCTGTGTTTCATCGTCAATAAGAAGGTCCTTGGGATACAGTAAACCTGAAGTGATGCATCGGAATTTAAACTGGACTCACAGGAGAGTTTAAAATCATAGAAAGTTATAGTGTCAGTCCTCTTGTACTTAAGTCGGCATTGTGCCTTTTGTATTAAGTTCGGATGCAATTTCTGTGTTCATCGTCAATAAGAAGGTCCAAGTGATACAGTAAACCTGAAGTGAAGCATCGAGATCTAAAACTGGACTCACAGGAGAGGTTCAAATCATAGAAAGTTAGAGTGTCAGTCCTCTTGTACTTAAGTCGGCATTCTGCCGTTTGTGTTACATTCAGTTGAAATTTCTGTGTTTCTTCGTCAATAAGAAGGTGCAAGGGATACAGTAAACCTGAAGTGAAGCATCGTAATCTAAAACTGGACTCACAGGAAAGGTTCATAACATAGAAAGTTAAGTGTCAGTCCTCTTGTTCTTAAATCGCCATTGTGCCTTTTGTATTACATTCGGATGCAATTTCTGTTATCCATCGTCAATAAGAAGGTCCTAGGGATACAGTAAACCGGAAGTGAAGCATCGGAATCTGAAACTGGACTCACAGGAGAAGTTCAAATCATAGAAAGTTTGAGTGTCAGTCCTCTTGTACTTAAGTCGGCATTGTGCCTTTTGTATTAAATTCGGATGCAATTTCTGTGTTTCATCGTCAATAAAAGGGTCCAAGCGATACAGTAAACCTGAAGTGAAGCATCGGAATCTTAAAGTGGACTCACAGAAGAGGTTGTAATCATAGAAAGTTTGAGTGTCAGTCCTCTTGTACTTAAGTCGGCATTGTGCCTTTTGTATTAAATTCGGATGCAATTTCTGTGTTTCATCGTTAATAAGAAGGTCAAAGTGATATAGTAAACCTGAAGTGAAACATCGGAATCTAAAACTGGACTCACAGGAGAGGTTCAAATCACATAAAGTTAGAGTGTCAGTCCTCTTGTACTTGGGGCGGCATTGTGCCTTTTGTATTAAATTCGGATGCAATTTCTGTGTTTCGTCGTCAATAAGAAGGTTCAAGGGATACAGTAAACCGGAAGTGAAGCATCGGAATCTAAAACTGGACTCACAGGAGAGGTTCAAATCATAGAAAGTTAGAGTGTCAGTCCTCTTGTAGTTAAGTCGGCATTCTGCCGTTTGTATTAATTTCAGTTGCAATTTCTGTGCTTCATCGTGAATAAGAAGGTCCAAGAGATACAGTAAACCTGAGGTGAAGCATCGGAATCTAAAACTGGACTCAGAGGAGAGGTTCAAATCATAGAAAGTTAGAGTGTCAGTCCTCTTGTACTTAAGTCGGCATTGTGCTTTTGTATTAAATTCGGATGGAATTTCTGTGTTTCATCGTTAATAAGAAGATCCAAGGGATACAGTAAACCTGAAGTGTAGCATCGGAATCTAAAACTGGACTCACAGGAGAGGTTTAAATCATAGAAAGTTAGAGTGTCAGTCCTCTTGTAGTTAAGTCGGCATTGTGCCTTTTGTATTAAATTCGGATGCAATTTCTTTGTTTCATCGTCAATAAGAAGGTCCAAGGGATACAGTAAACCGGAAGTGAAGCATCGGAATCTGAAACTGGACTCACAGGAGAGGTTCAAATCATAGAAAGTTAGAGTGTCAGTCCTCTTGTACTTAAGTCGGCATTGTGCCTTTTGTATTACATTTGGATGCAATTTCTGTGTTTCATCGTCAATAAGAAGGTCCAAGGAATACAGTAACCCTGAAGTGAAGCATCGGAATCTAAAACTGGACTCACAGGAGAGGTTCAAATCATAGAAAGTTAGAGTGTCAGTCCTCTTGTAGTTAAGTCGGCATTGTGCCTTTTGTATTAAATTCGGATGCAATTTCTGTGTTTCATCGTCAATAAGAAGGTCCAAGGGATACAGTAAACCTGAAGTGAAGGATCGGGATCTAAAACTGGACTCAGAGGAGAGGTTCAAATCATAGAAAGTTAGAGTGTCAGTCCTCTTGTACTTAAGTCGGCATTGTGCTTTTGTATTAAATTCGGATGGAATTTCTGTGTTTCATCGTTAATAAGAAGGTCCAAGGGATACAGTAAACCTGAAGTGTAGCATCGGAATCTAAAACTGGACTCACAGGAAAGGTTCAAATCATAGAAAGTTAGAGTGTCAGTCCTCCTGTACTTAAGTCGGCATTGTGCCTTTTGTATTAAATTCGGATGCAATTTCTTTGTTTCATCGTCAATAAGAAGGTCCCAGGTATACAGTAAACCGGAAGTGAAGCATCGGAAACTAAAACTAGACTCACAGGAGAGGCTCAAATCACAGAAAGTTAGAGTGTCCCTCCTCTTGTACTTAAGTCGGCATTGTGCCTTTTGTATTAAATTCGGATGCAATATCTGTGTTTCATCGTCAATAAGATGGTCGAAGGGAAACAGTAAACATGAAGTGAAGCATCGGAATCTAAAACTGGACTCACAGGAGAGGTTCAAATCATAGAAAGTTAGAGTGTCAGTCCTCTTGTACTTAAGTCGGCTTTGTGCCTTTTGTATTAAATTCGAATGCTATTTCTGTGTTTCATCGCCAATAAGGAGGTCCCAGGGATTCAGTAAACCGGAAGTGAAGCATCAGAAACTAAAACTGGACTCACAGGAGAGGCTCAAATCACAGAAAGTTAGAGTGTCAGTCCTCTTGTACTTAAGTCGGCATTGTACCTTTTGTATTAAATTCGGATGCAATTTCTGTGTATCATCGTCAATAAAAAGGTCCAAGGGATAGAGTAAACCTGAAGTGTAGCATCGGAATCTAAAACTGGACTCACAGGAGAGGTTCAAATCATATAAATTTAGAGTGTCTGTCCTCTTGTACTTAATTGGGCATTGTGCCTTTTGTTTAAATTCGGAGGCCGTTTCTGTGTTTCGTCGTCAATACGACGGTCCAAGCGATACAGTAAAATAGAAGTGAAGCGTCGGAATCTAAAAGTGGACTCACAGGAGAGGTTCAAATCATAGAAAGTTAGAGTGTCAGTCCTCTTGTACTTAAGTCGGCATTGTGCTTTGTATTAAATTCGGATGGAATTTCTGTGTTTCATCGTCAATCAGAAGGTCCAAGGGATACAGTAAACCGGAAGTGTAGCATCGAAATCTAAAACTGGACTCACAGGAGAGGTTCAAATCATAGAAAGTTATTGTGTCAGTCCTCTTGTACTTAAGGAGGCATTGTGCCTTTTGTATTAAATTCGGATGCAATTTCTGTGTTTTATCGTCAATAAGAAGGTCCAAGATATACAGTAAACCTGAAGTGAAGCATCGGGATCTAAAACTGGACTCACAGGAGAGGTTCAATTCATAGAAAGTTAGAGTGTCAGTCCTCTTGTACTTAAGTCGGCATTGTGCCTTTTGTATTAAATTCGGATGCTTTTTCTGTGATTCATCGTCAATAAGAAGGTCCAAGGGATACAGTAAACCGGAAGTGATGCATCGGAATGTAAAACTGCACTCACAGGAGAGGTTCAAATAATAGAAAGTTAGAGTGTCAGTCCTCTTGTACTTAAGTCGGCATTGTGCATTTTGTATTATATTCGGATGCAATTTCTGTGTTTCATCGCCAATAATAAGGTTCAAGGGATGCAGTAAACCTGAAGTGAAGTATGGGAATCTAAAACTGGACCCACAGGAGAGGTTCAAATCATAGAAAGTTAGAGTGTCAGTCCATTTGTACTTAAGTCGGCATTGTGCCTTTTGTATAGAATTCGGATGCAATTTCTATGTTTCATCGCCAATAAGAAGGTCCAAGGGATGCAGTAAACCTGAAGTGAAGCATCGGAATCTAAAACTGGACTCACAGGAGAGGTTCAAATCATAGAAAGTTAGAGTGTCAGTCCATTTGTACTTAAGTCGGCATTGTGCCTTTTGTATTACATTTGGATGCAATTTCTGTGTTTCATCGTCAATAAGAAGGTCCAAGGGATACAGTAATCCTGAAGTGAAGCATCGGAATCTAAAACTGGACTCACAGGAGAGGTTCAAATCATAGCAAGTTGGAGTGTCAGTCCTCTTGTACTTAAGTCGGCTTTGTGCCTTTTGTATTAAATTCGAATGCTATTTCTGTGTTTCATCGCCAATAAGGAGGTCCCAGGGATACAGTAAACCGGAAGTGAAGCATCAGAAACTAAAACTGGACTCACAGGACAGGCTCAATTCATAGAAAGTTAGAGTGTCAGTCCTCTTGTACTTAAGTCGGCATTGTGCCTTTTGTATTAAGTTCGGATGCAATTTCTGTGTTTCATCGTCAATAAGAAGGTCCAAGCGATACAGTAAACCTGAAGTGAAGCATCGGAATCTAAAACTGGACTCAGAGGAGAGGTTCAAATAATAGTAAGTTAGAGTGTCAGTCCTCTTGTACTTAAGTCGGCATTGTGCTTTTGTATTAAATTCGGATGGAATTTCTGTGTTTCATCGTTAATAAGAAGATCCAAGGGATACAGTAAACCTGAAGTGTAGCATCGGAATCTAAAACTGGACTCACAGGAGAGGTTTAAATCATAGAAAGTTAGAGTGTCAGTCCTCTTGTAGTTAAGTCGGCATTGTGCCTTTTGTATTAAATTCGGATGCAATTTCTTTGTTTCATCGTCAATAAGAAGGTCCAAGGGATACAGTAAACCGGAAGTGAAGCATCGGAATCTGAAACTGGACTCACAGGAGAGGTTCAAATCATAGAAAGTTAGAGTGTCAGTCCTCTTGTACTTAAGTCGGCATTGTGCCTTTTGTATTACATTTGGATGCAATTTCTGTGTTTCATCGTCAATAAGAAGGTCCAAGGGATACAGTAACCCTGAAGTGAAGCATCGGAATCTAAAACTGGACTCACAGGAGAGGTTCAAATCATAGAAAGTTAGAGTGTCAGTCCTCTTGTAGTTAAGTCGGCATTGTGCCTTTTGTATTAAATTCGGATGCAATTTCTGTGTTTCATCGTCAATAAGAAGGTCCAAGGGATACAGTAAACCTGAAGTGAAGGATCGGGATCTAAAACTGGACTCAGAGGAGAGGTTCAAATCATAGAAAGTTAGAGTGTCAGTCCTCTTGTACTTAAGTCGGCATTGTGCTTTTGTATTAAATTCGGATGGAATTTCTGTGTTTCATCGTTAATAAGAAGGTCCAAGGGATACAGTAAACCTGAAGTGTAGCATCGGAATCTAAAACTGGACTCACAGGAAAGGTTCAAATCATAGAAAGTTAGAGTGTCAGTCCTCCTGTACTTAAGTCGGCATTGTGCCTTTTGTATTAAATTCGGATGCAATTTCTTTGTTTCATCGTCAATAAGAAGGTCCCAGGTATACAGTAAACCGGAAGTGAAGCATCGGAAACTAAAACTAGACTCACAGGAGAGGCTCAAATCACAGAAAGTTAGAGTGTCCCTCCTCTTGTACTTAAGTCGGCATTGTGCCTTTTGTATTAAATTCGGATGCAATATCTGTGTTTCATCGTCAATAAGATGGTCGAAGGGAAACAGTAAACATGAAGTGAAGCATCGGAATCTAAAACTGGACTCACAGGAGAGGTTCAAATCATAGAAAGTTAGAGTGTCAGTCCTCTTGTACTTAAGTCGGCTTTGTGCCTTTTGTATTAAATTCGAATGCTATTTCTGTGTTTCATCACCAATAAGGAGGTCCCAGGGATTCAGTAAACCGGAAGTGAAGCATCAGAAACTAAAACTGGACTCACAGGAGAGGCTCAAATCACAGAAAGTTAGAGTGTCAGTCCTCTTGTACTTAAGTCGGCATTGTACCTTTTGTATTAAATTCGGATGCAATTTCTGTGTATCATCGTCAATAAAAAGGTCCAAGGGATAGAGTAAACCTGAAGTGTAGCATCGGAATCTAAAACTGGACTCACAGGAGAGGTTCAAATCATATAAATTTAGAGTGTCTGTCCTCTTGTACTTAATTGGGCATTGTGCCTTTTGTTTAAATTCGGAGGCCGTTTCTGTGTTTCGTCGTCAATACGACGGTCCAAGCGATACAGTAAAATAGAAGTGAAGCGTCGGAATCTAAAAGTGGACTCACAGGAGAGGTTCAAATCATAGAAAGTTAGAGTGTCAGTCCTCTTGTACTTAAGTCGGCATTGTGCTTTGTATTAAATTCGGATGGAATTTCTGTGTTTCATCGTCAATCAGAAGGTCCAAGGGATACAGTAAACCGGAAGTGTAGCATCGAAATCTAAAACTGGACTCACAGGAGAGGTTCAAATCATAGAAAGTTATTGTGTCAGTCCTCTTGTACTTAAGGAGGCATTGTGCCTTTTGTATTAAATTCGGATGCAATTTCTGTGTTTTATCGTCAATAAGAAGGTCCAAGATATACAGTAAACCTGAAGTGAAGCATCGGGATCTAAAACTGGACTCACAGGAGAGGTTCAATTCATAGAAAGTTAGAGTGTCAGTCCTCTTGTACTTAAGTCGGCATTGTGCCTTTTGTATTAAATTCGGATGCTTTTTCTGTGATTCATCGTCAATAAGAAGGTCCAAGGGATACAGTAAACCGGAAGTGATGCATCGGAATGTAAAACTGCACTCACAGGAGAGGTTCAAATAATAGAAAGTTAGAGTGTCAGTCCTCTTGTACTTAAGTCGGCATTGTGCATTTTGTATTATATTCGGATGCAATTTCTGTGTTTCATCGCCAATAATAAGGTTCAAGGGATGCAGTAAACCTGAAGTGAAGTATGGGAATCTAAAACTGGACCCACAGGAGAGGTTCAAATCATAGAAAGTTAGAGTGTCAGTCCATTTGTACTTAAGTCGGCATTGTGCCTTTTGTATAGAATTCGGATGCAATTTCTATGTTTCATCGCCAATAAGAAGGTCCAAGGGATGCAGTAAACCTGAAGTGAAGCATCGGAATCTAAAACTGGACTCACAGGAGAGGTTCAAATCATAGAAAGTTAGAGTGTCAGTCCATTTGTACTTAAGTCGGCATTGTGCCTTTTGTATTACATTTGGATGCAATTTCTGTGTTTCATCGTCAATAAGAAGGTCCAAGGGATACAGTAATCCTGAAGTGAAGCATCGGAATCTAAAACTGGACTCACAGGAGAGGTTCAAATCATAGCAAGTTGGAGTGTCAGTCCTCTTGTACTTAAGTCGGCTTTGTGCCTTTTGTATTAAATTCGAATGCTATTTCTGTGTTTCATCGCCAATAAGGAGGTCCCAGGGATACAGTAAACCGGAAGTGAAGCATCAGAAACTAAAACTGGACTCACAGGACAGGCTCAATTCATAGAAAGTTAGAGTGTCAGTCCTCTTGTACTTAAGTCGGCATTGTGCCTTTTGTATTAAGTTCGGATGCAATTTCTGTGTTTCATCGTCAATAAGAAGGTCCAAGTGATACAGTAAACCTGAAGTGAAGCATCGAGATCTAAAACTGGACTCACAGGAGAGGTTCAAATCATAGAAAGTTAGAGTGTCAGTCCTCTTGTACTTAAGTCGGCATTCTGCCGTTTGTGTTACATTCAGTTGAAATTTCTGTGTTTCTTCGTCAATAAGAAGGTGCAAAGGATACAGTAAACCTGAAGTGAAGCATCGTAATCTAAAACTGGACTCACAGGAAAGGTTCATATCATAGAAAGTTAAGTGTCAGTCCTCTTGTTCTCAAGTCGCCATTGTGCCTTTTGTATTAAATTCGGATGCAATTTCTGTTTTTCATCGTCAATAAGAAGGTCCTAGGGATACAGTAAACCGGAAGCGAAGCATCGGAATCTGAAACTGGACTCACAGGAGAGGTTCAAATCATAGAAAGTTTGAGTGTCAGTCCTCTTGTACTTAAGTCGGCATTGTGCCTTTTGTATTGAATTCGAATTCTATTTCTGTGTTTCATCGTCATTAAGGAGGTCCAAGGGATACAGTAAACCCGAAGTGAAGCATCGAAATCTGAAACTGGACTCACAGGAGAGGCTCTAATCATTGAAAGTTAGAGTGTCAGTCCTCATGTACTTTAGTCGGCATTGTGCCTTTTGTATTAAATTCGAAAGCAATTTCTGTGTTTCATCGTCAATAAAAGGGTCCATGCGATACAGTAAACCTGAAGTGAAGCATCGGAATCTTAAAGTGGACTCACAGAAGAGGTTGAAATCATAGAAAGTTAGAGTGTCAGTCCTCTTGTACTTAAGTCGGCATTGTGCCTTTTGTATTAAATTCAGATGCAATTTCTATGTTTCATCGTCAATAAAGAGGTCAAAGTGATACAGTAAACCTGAGGTGAAACATCGGAATCTAAAACTGGACTCACAGGAGAGGTTCAATTCATATAAAGTTAGAGTGTCAGTCCTCTTGTACTTGGGGCGGCATTGTGCCTTTTGTATTAAATTCGGCTGCAATTTCTGTGTTTCGTCGTCAATAAGAAGGTTCAAGGGATACAGTAAACCTGAAGTGAAGCATCGGAATTTGAAACTGGACTCACAGGAGAGGTTCAAAACATAGTAAGTTAGAGTGTCAGTCCTATTGTACTTAAGTCGGCATTCTGCCGTTTGTATTAATTTCAGTTGCAATTTCTGTGCTTCATCGTGAATAAGAAGGTCCAAGAGATACAGTAAACCTGAGGTGAAGCATCGGAATCTAAAACTGGACTCAGAGGAGAGGTTCAAATCATAGAAAGTTAGAGTGCCAGTCCTCTTGTACTTAAGTCGGCATTGTGCTTTTGTATTAAATTCGGATGCAATTTCTGTGTTTCTACGACAATAAAAAGGTCCAAGGGATACAGTGAACCTGAAGTGTAGCATCGGAATCTAAAACTGGACTCACAGGACAGGTTCAAATCATAGAAAGTTAGAGTGTCAGTCCTCTTGTAGTTAAGTCGGCATTGTGCCTTTTGTATTAAATTCGGATGCAATTTCTTTGTTTCATCGTCAATAAGAAGGTCCAAGGGATACAGTAAACCGGAAGTGAAGCATCGGAATCTGAAACTGGACTCACAGGAGAGGTTCAAATCATAGAAAGTTATAGTGTCAGTCCTCTTGTACTTAAGTCGGCATTGTGCCTTTTGTATTACATTTGGATGCAATTTCTGTGTTTCATCGTCAATAAGAAGGTCCAAGGGATACAGTAACCCTGAAGTGAAGCATCGGAATCTAAAACTGGACTCACAGGAGAGGTTCAAATCATAGAAAGTTAGAGTGTCAGTCCTCTTGTAGTTAAGTCGGCATTGTGCCTTTTGTATTAAATTCGGATGCAATTTCTGTGTTTCTACGACAATAAAAAGGTCCAAGGGATACATTGAACCTGAAGTGTAGCATCGGAATCTAAAACTGGACTCACAGGAGAGGTTCAAATCATAGAAAGTTAGAGTGTCAGTCCTCTTGTACTTAAGTCGGCATTCTGCCGTTTGTATTACATTCAGTTGCAATTTCTGTGTTTCATCGTCAATAAGAAGGTGCAAGGGATACAGTAAACCTGAAGTGAAGCTTCGGATTCTAAAACTGGACTCAAAGGAAAGGTTCAAATCATAGAAAGTTAGAGTGTCAGTCCTCCTGTACTTAAGTCGGCATTGTGCCTTTTGTATTAAATTCGGATGCAATTTCTTTGTTTCATCGTCAATAAGAAGGTCCCAGGGATACAGTAAACCGGAAGTGCTGCATCGGAAACTAAAACTGGACTCACAGGAGAGGCTCAAATCACAGAAAGTTAGAGTGTCACTCCTCTTGTACTTAAGTCGGCATTGTGCCTTTTGTATTACATTTGGATGCAATTTCTGTGTTTCATCGTCAATAAGAAGGTCCAAGGGATACAGTAATCCTGAAGTGAAGCATCGGAATCTAAAACTGGACTCACAGGAGAGGTTCAAATCATAGAAAGTTAGAGTGTCAGTCCTCTTGTAGTTAAGTCGGCATTGTGACTTTTGTATTAAATTGGGATGCAATTTCTGTTTTTCATCGTCAATAAGATGGTCGAAGGGAAACAGTAAACATGAAGTGAAGCATCGGAATCTAAAACTGGACTCACAGGAGAGGTTCAAATCATAGAAAGTTAGAGTGTCAGTCCTCTTGTACTTAAGTCGGCTTTGTGCCTTTTGTATTAAATTCGAATGCTATTTCTGTGTTTCATCGCCAATAAGGAGGTCCCAGGGATACAGTAAACCGGAAGTGAAGCATCAGAAACTAAAACTGGACTCACAGGACAGGCTCAATTCACAGAAAGTTAGAGTGTCAGTCCTCTTGTACTTAAGTCGGCATTGTGCCTTTTGTATTAAATTCGGATGCAATCTCTGTGTATCATCGTCAATAAAAAGGTCCAAGGGATACAGTAAACCTGACGTGTAGCATCGGAATCTAAAACTGGACTCACAGGAGAGGTTCAAATCATAAAAAATTAGAGTGTCTGTACTCTTGTACTTAAGGCGGCATTGAGCCTTTTGTTTAAATTCGGAGGCCGTTTCTGTGTTTCGTCGTCAATAAGACGGTCCAAGGGATACAGTAAAATAGAAGTGAAGCATCGGAATCTAAAAGTGGACTCACAGGAGAGGTTCAAATCATAGAAAGTTAGAGTGTCAGTCCTCTTGTACTTAAGTCGGCATTGTGCTTTTGTATTAAATTCGGATGGAATTTCTGTGTTTCATCGTCAATCAGAAGGTCCAAGGGATACAGTAAACCGGAAGTGTAGCATCGGAATCTAAAACTGGACTCACAGGAGAGGTTCAAATCATAGAAAGTTAGAGTGTCAGTCCTCCTGTACTTAAGTCGGCATTGTGCTTTTGTATTAAATTCGGATGGAATTTCTGTGTTTCATCGTCAATCAGAAGGTCCAAGGGATACAGTAAACCGGAAGTGTAGCATCGGAATCTAAAACTGGACTCACAGGAGAGGTTCAAATCATAGAAAGTTGTTGTGTCAGTCCTCTTGTACTTAAGTCGGCATTCTGCCGTTTGTATTACATTCAGTTGCAATTTCTGTGTTTCTTCGTCAATAAGAAGGTGCAAGGGATACAGTAAACCTTAAGTGAAGCATCAGAATCTAAAACTGGACTCATAGGAAAGGTTGAAACCATAGAAAGTTAGAGTGTCAGTCCTCCTGTACTTAGGTCGGCATTGTGCCTTTTGTATTAAATTCGGATGCAATTTCTGTTTTTCATCGTCAATAAGAAGGTCCAAGGGATACAGTAAACCGGAAGTGAAGCATTGGAATCTGAAACTGGACTCACAGGAGAGGTTCTAATCATAGAAAGTTTGAGTGTCAGTCCTCTTGTACTTAAGTCGGCATTGTGCCTTTTTGTATAACATTTGGATGCAATTTCTGTGTTTCATCGTCAATAAGAAGGCCCAAGGGATACAGTAATTCTGAAGTGAAGTATCGGAATCTAAAACTGGACTCACAGGGGAGGTTCAAATCATAGAAAGTTAGATTGTCAGTCCTCTTGTACTTAAGTCGGCATTGTGCCTTTTGTATTAAATACGGATGCAATTTCAGTGTTTCATCGTCAATAAGAAGGTCCAAGGGATACAGCAAACCTGAAGTGAAGCATCGGAATCTAAAACTGGACTCACAGGAGAGGTTCAAATCATAGAAAGTTAGAGTGTAAGTCCTCTTGTACTTAAGTTGGTATTGTGCCTGTTGTATTAAATTCGGATGCAATTTCTGTGTTTTATCGTCAGTAAGAAGGTCCAAGAGATACAGTAAACCTGAAGTGAAGCATCGGGATCTAAAACTGGACTCACAGGAGAGGTTCAAATCATAGAAAGTTAGAGTGTCAGTCCTCTTGTACTTAAGTCGGCATTGTGCCTTTTGTATTACATTCGGATGCAATTTCTGTGTTTCATCGTCAATAAGATGGTCCAAGGTATACAGTAAACCAGAAGTGAAGCATCGGAACTTAAAACTGGACTCACAGGAGAGGTTCAAATCACAGAAAGTTAGAGTGTCAGTCCTCTTGTACTTATGTCGGCAATGTGCCTTACGTATTAAATTCGGATACAATTTCTGTGTTTCATCGTCAATAAGAAGGACCAAGGGATACAGTAAACCTGAAGTGAAGCATCGGAATCTAAAACTGGACTCACAGGAGAGGTTCAAATCATAGAATGACAGAGTGTCAGTCCTCTTGTACTTAAGTCGGCATTGTGCCTTTTGTAGTAAATTCGGATGCTTTTTCTGTGATTCATCGTCAATAAGAAGGTCCAAGGGATACAGTAAACCGGAAGTGATGCATCGGAATGTAAAACTGCACTCACAGGAGAGGTTCAAATAATAGAAAGTTAGAGTGTCAGTCCTCTTGTACTTAAGTCGGCATTGTGCATTTTGTATTATATTCGGAAGGAATTTCTGTGTTTCACCGTTAATAAGAAGGTCCAAGGGATACAGTAAACCTGAAGTGTAGCATCGGAATCTAAAACTGGACTCACAGGAGAGGGTCACATCATAGAAAGTTATTGTGTCAGTCCTCTTGTACCTAAGGCGGCAATGTGCCTTTTGTATTAAATTCGGATGCAATTTCTGTGTTTCATCGTCAATAAGAAGGTCCAAGGGATACAGTAAACCTGAAGTGATGGATCGGGATCTAAAACTGGACTCACAGGAGAGGTTCAAATCATAGAAAGTTAGAGTGTCAGTCATCTTGTACTTAACTCGGCATTGTGCCATTTGCATTAAATTCGGATGCAATTTCTTTGTTTCATCGTCAATAAGAAGGTCCAAGGGATACTGTAAACCGGAAGTGAAGCATCGGAATCTGAAACTGGACTCACACTAGAGGTTCAAATCATAGAGAGTTAGAGTGTCAGTCCTCTTGTACTTAAGTCGGCATTGTGACTTTTGTATTACATTTGGATGCAATTTCTGTGTTTCATCGTCAATAAGAAGGTCCAAGGGATACAGTAATCCTGAAGTGAAGCATCGGAATCTAAAACTGGACTCACAGGAGAGGTTCAAATCATAAAAAGTTAGAGTGTCAGTCCTCTTGTGCTTAAGTCGGCATTGTGCCTTTTGTATTAAATTCGGATGCAATTTCTGTGTTTCATCGTCAATACGATGGTCGAAGGGATACACTAAACATGAAGTGAAGCATCGGAATCTAAAACTGGACTCACAGGAGAGGTTCAAATCATAGAAAGTTAGAGTGTCAGTCATCTTGTACTTAAGTCGGCGTTGTGCCTTGTGTATTACATTTGGATGCAATTTCTGTGTTTCATCGTCAATAAGAAGGTCCTTGGGATACAGTAAACCTGAAGTGATGCATCGGAATTTAAACTGGACTCACAGGAGAGTTTCAAATCATAGAAAGTTATAGTGCCAGTCCTCTTGTACTTAAGTCGGCATTGTGCCTTTTGTATTAAGTTCGGATGCAATTTCTGTGTTTCATCGTCAATAAGAAGGTCCAAGTGATACAGTAAACCTGAAGTGAAGCATCGAGATCCAAAACTGGACTCACAGGAGAGGTTCAGATCATAGAAAGTTAGAGTATCAGTCATCTTGTACTTAAGTCGGCATTGTGCCTTGTGTATTACATTTGGATGCAATTTCTGTCTTTCATCGTCAATAAGAAGGTCCATGGGATACAGTAAACCAGAAGTGAAGCATCGGAATCTAAAACTGGACTCACAGGAGAGGTTCAAATCATACAAAGTTAGAGTGTCAGTCCACTTGTACTTAAGTCGGGTTTGTCCTTTTGTATTAAATTCGAATGCTATTTCTGTGTTTCATCGTCAATAAGAAGGTCCAAGTGATACAGTAAACCTGAGGTGAAGCATCGGAATCTAAAACTGGGCTCACAGGTTAGGCTCAAATCATAGAAAGTTAGAGTGTGAGTCCTCTTGTACTTAAGTCGGCATTATGCTTTTGTATTAAATTCGGATGCAATATCTGTGTTTCATCGTCAAAAAAAAGGTCCAAGGGATATAGTAAACCTGAAGTGAAGCATCGGAATCTTAAAGTGGACTCACAGGAGAGGTTCAAATCATAGAAAGTTAGAGTGTCAGTCCTCTTGTACTTAGGCCGGCATTGTGCCTTTTGCATTAAATTCGGATACAATTTCAGTGGTTCATCGTCAAGAAGAAGGTCCAAGGGATACAATAAACCTGAAGTGAAGCATCGGAATCTAAAACTGGACTCACAGGAGAGGTTCAAATCATAGAAAGTTAGTGTGTCAGTCCTCTTGTACTTAAGTCGGCATTGTGCTTTTGTATTAAATTCGGATGGAATTTCTGTGTTTCATCGTCAATAAGAAGGTCCAAGGGATACAGTAAACCTGAAGTGAAGCATCGGAATCTAAAACTGGACTCACAAGAGCGGTTCTCATCATAGAAAGTTAGAGTGTCAGTCCTCTTGTACATACGTCGGCATAGTGCCTTTTGAATTATATTCCGATGAACTTTCTGTGCTTCATCGTCAATAAGAAGGTCCAAGGGATACAGTAAACCTGAAGTGAAGCATCGGAATCTAAAACTGGACTCACAAGAGCGGTTCAAATCATAGAAAGTTAGAGTGTCAGTCCTCTTGTACTTAAGTCGGCATTGTGCCTTTTGTATTAAATTCGGATGCAATTTCTGTGTTTCATCGTCAATAATATGGTCCAAGGTATACAGTAAACCAGAAGTGAAGCATCGGAACTTAAAACTGGACTCACAGGAGAGGTTCAAATCACAGAAAGTTAGAGTGTCAGTCCTCTTGTACTTATGTCGGCAATGTGCCTTATGTATTAAATTCGGATACAATATCTGTGTTTCATCGTCAATAAGAAGGACAAAGGGATACAGTAAATCTGAAGTGAAGCATCGGAATCTAAAACTAGACTCACAGGAGAGGTTCAAATCATAGAATGACAGAGTGTCAGTCCTCTTGTACTTAGGTCGGCATTGTGCCTTTTGTATTAAATTCGGATGCTTTTTCTGTGATTCATCGTCAATAAGAAGGTCCAAAGGATACAGTAAACCGGAAGTGATGCATCGGAATGTAAAACTGCACTCACAGGAGAGTTTCAAATAATAGAAAGTTAGAGTGTCAGTCCATTTGTACTTAAGTCGGCATTGTGCCTTTTGTATTAAATTCGGATGCAATTTCTGTGTTTCATCGTCAATAAGAAGGTCCAAGGTATACAGTAAACCTGAAGTGAAGCATCGGAATCTAAAACTCAACACACAGGAGAGGTTCAAATCATAGAAAGGTAAAGTGTCAGTCCTCTTGTACTTATGTCGGCATTGTGCGTTTTGTATTAAAATCGGATGCTATTTCTGTGTTTCAACATCAATAAGAAGGTCCAAGGGATACAGTAAAACTGAAGTGAAGCATCGGAATCTAAATCTGGACTCACAGGAGAGGTTCAAATCATAGAAAGTTAGAGTGTCAGTCCTCTTGTACTTAAGTCGGCATTGTGCCTTTTGTATAAAATTCGGTTGCAATTTCTGTGTTTCATCGCCAATAAGAAGGTCCAAGGGATGCAGTAAACCTGAAGTGAAGCATCGGAATATAAAACTGGACTCACAGGAAAGGTTCAAATCATAGAAAGTTAGAGTGTCAGTCCTTTTGTACGTAAGTCGGCATTGTGCCTTTTGTATTAAATTCGGATGCAATTTCTGTGTTTCATCGTCAATAAGAAGGTCGAAGGTAAACAGTAAACCTGAAGTGAAGCATCGGAATTTAAAACTCGCCTCACAGGAGAGGTTCAAATCATAGCAAGGTAGAGTGTCAGTCCTCTTGTACTTAAGTCGGCATTGTGCGGTTTGTATTAAAGTCGGATGCAATTTCTGTGTTTCTTCATCAATAAGAAGGTCCAAGGGATACAGAAAACCTGAAGTGAAGCATCGGAATCTAAAACTGTACTCACAGGAGAGGTTCAAATCATAGAAAGTTAGAGTGTCAGTCCTCTTGTACTTAAGTCGGCATTGTGCCTTATGTATTACATTCGGATGCAATTTCTGTGTTTTATCGTCAATAAGAAGGTCCAAGGGATACAGTAAACCTGAAGTGAAGCATCGGAATCTAAAACTGGACTCACAGGAGAGGTTGAATTCATAGAAAATTAGAGTGTCAGGCCACTTGTACTTAAGTTGCCATTTTGCCTCTTGTATTAAATTCGGATGCAATTTCTGTGTTCCATCGACATTAAGAAGATCCAAGGGATGCAGTAAACCTGAACTGAAGCATCGGAATCTAAAACTGGACTCAGAGGAGAGGTTCAAATCATAAAAATTTAGAGTGTCTGTCCTCTTGTTCTTAAGTCGGCATTGTGCCTTTTGTACTAAATTCGGATGCAATTTCTGTGTTTCTACGACAATAAAAAGGTCCAGGGGATACAGTAAACCTGAAGTGAAGCATCGAGATCTAAAAGTCGACTCACAGGGGAGGTTCATATCATAGAAAGTTAGAGTGTCAGTCCTCTTGTACTTCAGTCGGCATTGTGCCTTTTGTATTAAATTCGGATGCAATTTCTGTATTTCATTGTCAATAAGATGGTAGAAGGGATACAGTAAACCTGAGGTGAAGCATCGGAATCTGAAACTGGACTCACAGGAGAGGTTCAAATCATAGATAGTTAGTGTGTCAGTCCTCTTGTACTTAAGTCGGCATTGTGCCTAGTGTATTACATTTGGATGCAATTTCTGTGTTCCATCGTCAATAAGAAGGTCCTTGGGATACAGTAAACCTGAAGTGATGCATCGGAATTTAAACTGGACTCACAGGAGAGTTTCAAATCATAGAAAGTTATAGTGTCAGTCCTCTTGTACTTAAGTCGGCATTGTGCCTTTTGTGTTAAGTTCGGATGCAATTTCTGTGTTCATCGTCAATAAGAAGGTCCAAGTGATACAGTAAACCTGAAGTGAAGTATCGAGATCTAAAACTGGACTCACAGGAGAGGTTCAAATCATAGAAAGTTAGAGTGTCAGTCCTCTTGTACTTAAGTCGGCATTCTGCCGTTTGTGTTACATTCAGTTGAAATTTCTGTGTTTCTTCGTCAATAAGAAGGTGCAAGGGATACAGTAAACCTGAAGTGAAGCATCGTAATCTAAAACTGGACTCACAGGAAAGGTTCATAACATAGAAAGTTAAGTGTCAGTCCTCTTGTTCTTAAGTCGCCATTGTGCCTTTTGTATTACATTCGGATGCAATTTCTGTTTTTCATCGTCAATAAGAAGGTCCTAGGGATACAGTAAACCGGAAGTGAAGCATCGGAATCTGAAACTGGACTCACAGGAGAAGTTCAAATCATAGAAAGTTTGAGTGTCAGTCCTCTTGTACTTAAGTCCGCATTGTGCCTTTTGTGTTAAGTTCGGATGCAATTTCTGTGTTCATCGTCAATAAGAAGGTCCAAGTGATACAGTAAACCTGAAGTGAAGTATCGAGATCTAAAACTGGACTCACAGGAGAGGTTCAAATCATAGAAAGTTAGAGTGTCAGTCCTCTTGTAGTTAAGTCGGCATTCTGCCGTTTGTATTAATTTCAGTTGCAATTTCTGTGCTTCATCGTGAATAAGAAGGTCCAAGAGATACAGTAAACCTGAGGTGAAGCATCGGAATCTAAAACTGGACTCAGAGGAGAGGTTTAAATCATAGAAAGTTAGAGTGTCAGTCCTCTTGTAGTTAAGTCGGCATTGTGCCTTTTGTATTAAATTCGGATGCAATTTCTTTGTTTCATCGTCAATAAGAAGGTCCAAGGGATACAGTAAACCGGAAGTGAAGCATCGGAATCTGAAACTGGACTCACAGGAGAGGTTCAAATCATAGAAAGTTAGAGTGTCAGTCCTCTTGTACTTAAGTCCGCATTGTGCCTTTTGTATTACATTTGGATGCAATTTCTGTGTTTCATCGTCAATAAGAAGGTCCAAGGGATACAGTAACCCTGAAGTGAAGCATCGGAATCTAAAACTGGACTCACAGGAGAGGTTCAAATCATAGAAAGTTAGAGTGTCAGTCCTCTTGTACTTAAGTCGGCATTGTGCCTTTTGTATTAAATTCGGATGCAATTTCTTTGTTTCATCGTCAATAAGAAGGTCCCAGGTATACAGTAAACCGGAAGTGAAGCATCGGAAACTAAAACTAGACTCACAGGAGAGGCTCAAATCACAGAAAGTTAGAGTGTCCCTCCTCTTGTACTTAAGTCGGCATTGTGCCTCTTGTATTACATTTGGATGCAATTTCTGTGTTTCATCGTCAATAAGAAGGTCCAAGGGATACAGTAATCCTGAAGTGAAGCATCGGAATCTAAAACTGGACTCACAGGAGAGGTTCAAATCATAGAAAGTTAGAGTGTCAGTCCTCTTGTAGTTAAGTCGGCATTGTGCCTTTTGTATTAAATTCGGATGCAATTTCTGTGTTTCATCGTCAATAAGATGGTCGAAGGGAAACAGTAAACATGAAGTGAAGCATCGGAATCTAAAACTGGACTCACAGGAGAGGTTCAAATCATAGAAAGTTAGAGTGTCAGTCCTCTTGTACTTAAGTCGGCTTTGTGCCTTTTGTATTAAATTCGAATGCTATTTCTGTGTTTCATCGCCAATAAGGAGGTCCCAGGGATACAGTAAACCGGAAGTGAAGCATCAGAAACTAAAACTGGACTCACAGGAGAGGCTCAAATCACAGAAAGTTAGAGTGTCAGTCCTCTTGTACTTAAGTCGGCATTGTGCCTTTTGTATTAAATTCGGATGCAATTTCTGTGTATCATCGTCAATAAAAAGGTCCAAGGGATACAGTAAACCTGAAGTGTAGCATCGGAATCTAAAACTGGACTCACAGGAGAGGTTCAAATCATATAAATTTAGAGTGTCTGTCCTCTTGTACTTAAGGGGGCATTGTGCATTTTGTTTAAATTCGGAGGCCGTTTCTGTGTTTCGTCGTCAATACGACGGTCCAAGGGATACAGTAAAATAGAAGTGAAGCATCGGAATCTAAAAGTGGACTCACAGGAGAGGTTCAAATCATAGAAAGTTAGAGTGTCAGTCCTCTTGTACTTAAGTCGGCATTGTGCTTTGTATTAAATTCGGATGGAATTTCTGTGTTTCATCGTCAATCAGAAGGTCCAAGGGATACAGTAAACCGGAAGTGTAGCATCGAAATCTAAAACTGGACTCACAGGAGAGGTTCAAATCATAGAAAGTTATTGTGTCAGTCCTCTTGTACTTAAGGAGGCATTGTGCCTTTTGTATTAAATTCGGATGCAATTTCTGTGTTTTATCGTCAATAAGAAGGTCCAAGATATACAGTAAACCTGAAGTGTAGCATCGGGATCTAAAACTGGACTCAATGGAGAGGTTCAAATCATAGAAAGTTAGAGTGTCAGTCCTCTTGTACTCAAGTCGGCATTGTGCCTTTTGTATTAAATTCGGATGCTTTTTCTGTGATTCATCGTCAATAAGAAGGTCCAAGGGATACAGTAAACCGGAAGTGATGCATCGGAATGTAAAACTGCACTCACAGGAGAGGTTCAAATAATAGAAAGTTAGAGTGTCAGTCCTCTCGTACTTAAGTCGGCATTGTGCATTTTGTATTATATTCGGATGCAATTTCTGTGTTTCATCGCCAATAATAAGGTTCAAGGGATGCAGTAAACCTGAAGTGAAGTATGGGAATCTAAAACTGGACCCACAGGAGAGGTTCAAATCATAGAAAGTTAGAGTGTCAGTCCATTTGTACTTAAGTCGGCATTGTGCCTTTTGTATTAAATTCGGATGCAATTTCTGTGTTTCATCGTCAATAAGAAGGTCCAAGGTATACAGTATACCTCAAGTGAAGCATCGGAATCTAAAACTCAACTCACAGGAGAGGTTCAAATCATAGAAAGGTAAAGTGTCAGTCCTCTTGTACTTAAGTCGGCATTGTGCGTTTTGTATTAAATTCGGATGCAATTTCTGTGTTTCATCATCAATAAGAAGGTCCAAGGGATACAGTAAAACTGAAGTGAAGCATCGGAATCTAAATCTGGACTCACAGGAGAGGTTCAAATCATAGAAAGTTAGAGTGTCAGTCCTCTTGTACTTAAGTCGGCATTGTGCCTTTTGTATAAAATTCGGATGCAATTTCTGTGTTTCATCGCCAATAAGAAGGTCCAAGGGATGCAGTAAACCTGAAGTGAAGCATCGGAATCTAAAACTGGACTCACAGGAGAGGCTCAAATCACAGAAAGTTAGAGTGTCAGTCCTCTTGTACTTAAGTCGGCATTGTGCCTTTTGTATTAAATTCGGATGCAATTTCTGTGTATCATCGTCAATAAAAAGGTCCAAGGGATACAGTAAACCTGAAGTGTAGCATCGGAATCTAAAACTGGACTCACAGGAGAGGTTCAAATCATATAAATTTAGAGTGTCTGTCCTCTTGTACTTAAGGGGGCATTGTGCATTTTGTTTAAATTCGGAGGCCGTTTCTGTGTTTCGTCGTCAATACGACGGTCCAAGGGATACAGTAAAATAGAAGTGAAGCATCGGAATCTAAAAGTGGACTCACAGGAGAGGTTCAAATCATAGAAAGTTAGAGTGTCAGTCCTGTTGTACTTAAGTCGGCATTGTGCTTTGTATTAAATTCGGATGGAATTTCTGTGTTTCATCGTCAATCAGAAGGTCCAAGGGATACAGTAAACCGGAAGTGTAGCATCGAAATCTAAAACTGGACTCACAGGAGAGGTTCAAATCATAGAAAGTTATTGTGTCAGTCCTCTTGTACTTAAGGAGGCATTGTGCCTTTTGTATTAAATTCGGATGCAATTTCTGTGTTTTATCGTCAATAAGAAGGTCCAAGATATACAGTAAACCTGAAGTGTAGCATCGGGATCTAAAACTGGACTCAATGGAGAGGTTCAAATCATAGAAAGGTAAAGTGTCAGTCCTCTTGTACTTAAGTCGGCATTGTGCGTTTTGTATTAAATTCGGATGCAATTTCTGTGTTTCATCATCAATAAGAAGGTCCAAGGGATACAGTAAAACTGAAGTGAAGCATCGGAATCTAAATCTGGACTCACAGGAGAGGTTCAAATCATAGAAAGTTAGAGTGTCAGTCCTCTTGTACTTAAGTCGGCATTGTGCCTTTTGTATAAAATTCGGATGCAATTTCTGTGTTTCATCGCCAATAAGAAGGTCCAAGGGATGCAGTAAACCTGAAGTGAAGCATCGGAATCTAAAACTGGACTCACAGGAGAGGTTCAAATCATAGAAAGTTAGAGTGTCAGTCCATTTGTACTTAAGTCGGCATTGTGCCTTTGGTATTAAATTCGGATGCAATTTCTGTGTTTCATCGTCAATAAGAAGGTCCAAGGTAAACAGTAAACCTGAATTGAAGCATCGGAATTTAAAACTCGCCTCACAGGAGAGGTTCAAATCATTGCAAGGTAGAGTGTCAGTCCTCTTGTACTTAAGTCGGCATTGTGCGGTTTGTATTAAATTCGGATGCAATTTCTGTGTTTCTTCATCAATAAGAAGGTCTAAGGGATACAGAAAACCTGAAGTGGAGCATCGGAATCTAAACCTGGACTCACAGGAGAGGTTCAAATCATAGAAAGTTAGAGTGTCAGTCCTCTTGTACTTAAGTCGGCATTGTGTCCTATGTATTACGTTCGGATGCAATTTCTGTGTTTCATCGTCAATAAGAAGGTCCAAGGGATACAGTAAACCTGAAGTGAAGCATCGGAATCTAAAACTGGACTCACAGGAGAGGTTGAATTCATAGAAAATTAGAGTGTCAGGCCACTTGTACTTAAGTTGCCATTTTGCCTCTTGTATTAAATTCGGATGCAATTTCTGTGTTTCATCGTCAATAAGAAGATCCAAGGGATACAGTAAACCTGAAGTGAAGCATCGGAATCTAAAACTGGACTCAGAGGAGAGGTTCAAATCATAGAAATTTAGAGTGTCTGTCCTCTTGTACTTAAGTCGGCATTGTGCCTTTTGTATTAAATTCGGATGCAATTTCTGTGTTTCTACGACAATAAAAAGGTCCAAGGGATACAGTAAACCTGAAGTGAAGCATCGAGATCTAAAAGTCGACTCACAGGGGAGGTTCATATCATAGAAAGTTAGAGTGTCAGTCCTCTTGTACTTCAGTCGGCATTGTGCCTTTTGTATTAAATTCGGATGCAATTTCTGTATTTCATCGTCAATAAGATGGTAGAAGGGATACAGTAAACCTGAAGTGAAGCATCGGAATCTGAAACTGGACTCACAGGAGGGGTTCAAATCATAGATAGTTAGAGTGTCAGTCCTCTTGTACTTAAGTCGGCATTGTGCCTAGTGTATTACATTTGGATGCAATTTCTGTGTTTCATCGTCAATAAGAAGGTCCTTGGGATACAGTAAACCTGAAGTGATGCATCGGAATTTAAACTGGACTCACATGAGAGTTTCAAATCATAGAAAGTTATAGTGTCAGTCCTCTTGTACTTAAGTCGGCATTGTGCCTTTTGTATTACGTTCGGATGCAATTTCTGTGTTTCATCGTCAATTAGAAGGTCCAAGTGATACAGTAAACCTGAAGTGAAGCATCGAGATCTAAAACTGGCCTCACAGGAGAGGTTCAAATCATAGAAAGTTAGAGTGTCAGTCCTCTTGTACTTAAGTCGGCATTCTGCCGTTTGTGTTACATTCAGTTGCAATTTCTGTGGTTCTTCGTCAATAAGAAGGTGCAAGGGATACAGTAAACCTGAAGTGAAGCATCGGAATCTAAAACTGGACTCACAGGAAAGGTTCATATCATAGAAAATTAAGTGTCAGTCCTCTTGTTCTTAAGTCGCCATTGTGCCTATTGTATTAAATTCGGATGCAATTTCTGTTTTTCATCGTCAATAAGAAGGTCCAAGGGATACAGTAAACCGGAAGTGAAGCATCGGAATCTGAAACTGGACTCACAGGAGAGGTTCTAATCATAGAAAGTTTGAGTGTCAGTCCTCTTGTACTTAAGTCGGAATTGTGCCTTTTTGTATAACATTTGGATGCAATTTCTGTGTTTCATCATCAATAAGATGGCCCAAGGGATACAGTAATTCTGAAGTGAAGCTTCGGAATCTAAAACTGGACCCACAGGAGAGGTCTAAATTATAGAAAGTTAGATTGTCAGTCCTCTTGTACTTAAGTCGGCATTGTGCCTTTTGTATTAAATTCGGATGCAATTTCAGTGTTTCATCGTCAATAAGAAGGTCCAAGGGATACAGCAAACCTGAAGTGAAGCATCGGAAACTAAAACTGGACTCACAGGAGAGGTTCAAATCATAGAAAGTTAGAGTGTAACACCTCTTGTACTTAAGTTGGCATTGTGCCTTTTGTATTAAATTCGAATGCTATTTCTGTGTTTCATCGTCAATGAGGAGGTCCAAGGGATACAGTAAACCTGAAGTGAAGCATCGGAATCTAAAACTGGACTCACAGGAGAGTCTCATATCATAGAAAGTTAGAGTGTCAGTCCTCTTGTACTTAAGTCGGCATTGTGCCTTTTGTATTAAATTCGGATGCAATTTCTGTGTTTCATCGTCAATAAAAGGGTCCAAGGGATACAGTAAACCTGAAGTGAAGCATCGGAACCTAAAACTGGACTCACAGGAGAGGTTCAAATCATAGAAAATTAGAGTGTCAGTCCTCTTGTACTTGAGGCGGCTTTGTGTATTTTGTATTAAATTCGGATGCAATTTCTGTGTTTCGTCGTCAATAAGAAGGTCCAAGGTATACAGTAAACCTGAAGTGAAGCATCGGAATCTAAAACTGGACTCACAGGAGAGGTTCAAATCACAGAATATTAGAGTGTCAGTCCTCTTGCACTTAAGTCGGCTCTCTGCCGTTTGTATTACATTCAGTTGCAATTTCTGTGCTTCATCGTGAATAAGAAGGTCCAAGAGATACAGTAAACCTGAAATGAAGCATCGGAATCTAAAACTGGACCCAGAGGAGATGTTCAAATCATAGAAAGTTAGAGTGTCAGTCCTCTTGTACTAAGTCGGCATTGTGCTTTTGTATTAAATTCGGATGGAATTTCTGTGTTTCATCGTTAATAAGAAGGTCCAAGGGATACAGTAAACCTGAAGTGTAGCATCGGAATCTAAAACTGGACTCACAGGAGAGGGTCACATCATAGAAAGTTATTGTGTCAGTCCTCTTGTACCTAAGGCGGCAATGTGCCATTTGTATTAAATTCGGATGCAATTTCTGTGTTTCATCGTCAATAAGAAGGTCCAAGGGATACAGTAAACCTGAAGTGGTGGATCGGGATCTAAAACTGGACTCACAGGAGAGGTTCAAATCATAGAAAGTTAGAGTGTCAGTCATCTTGTACTTAACTCGGCATTGTGCCATTTGCATTAAATTCGGATGTAATTTCTTTGTTTCATCGTCAATAAGAAGGTCCAAGGGATACTGTAAACCGGAAGTGAAGCATCGGAATCTGAAACTGGACTCACACTAGAGGTTCAAATCACAGAGAGTTAGAGTGTCAGTCCTCTTGTACTTAAGTCGGCATTGTGACTTTTGTATTACATTTGGATGCAATTTCTGTGTTTCATCGTCAATAAGAAGGTCCAAGGGATACAGTAATCCTGAAGTGAAGCATCGGAATCTAAAACTGGACTCACAGGAGAGGTTCAAATCATAAAAAGTTAGAGTGTCAGTCCTCTTGTGCTTAAGTCGGCATTGTGCCTTTTGTATTAAATTCGGATGCAATTTCTGTGTTTCATCGTCAATACGATGGTCGAAGGGATACACTAAACATGAAGTGAAGCATCGGAATCTAAAACTGGACTCACAGGAGAGGTTCAAATCATAGAAAGTTAGAGAGTCAGTCATCTTGTACTTAAGTCGGCGTTGTGCCTTGTGTATTACATTTGGATGCAATTTCTGTGTTTCATCGTCAATAAGAAGGTCCTTTGGATACAGTAAATCTGGAGTGATGCATCGGAATTTAAACTGGACTCACAGGAGAGTTTCAAATCATAGAAAGTTATAGTGTCATTCCTCTTGTACTTAAGTCGGCATTGTGCCTTTTGTATTAAGTTCGGATGCAATTTCTGTGTTTCATCGTCAATAAGAAGGTCCAAGTGATACAGTAAACCTGAAGTGAAGCATCGAGATAAAAAACTGGACTCACAGGAGAGGTTCAAATCATAGAAAGTTAGAGTGTCAGTCATCTTGTACTTAAGTCGGCATTGTGCCTTGTGTATTACATTTGGATGCAATTTCTGTGTTTCATCGTCAATAAGAAGGTCCATGGGATACAGTAAACCAGAAGTGAAGCATCGGAATCTAAAACTGGACTCACAGGAGAGGTTCAAATCATACAAAGTTAGAGTGTTAGTCCACTTGTACTTAAGTCGGGTTTGTCCTTTTGTATTAAATTCGAATGCTATTTCTGTGTTTCATCGTCAATAAGAAGGTCCAAGTGATACAGTAAACCTGAGGTGAATCATCGGAATCTAAAACTGGGCTCACAGGTTAGGCTCAAATCATAGAAAGTTAGAGTGTGAGTCCTCTTGTACATAAGTCGGCATTATGCCTTTTGTATTAAATTCGGATGCAATTTCTGTGTTTCATCGTCAAAAAAAAAGGTCCAAGGGATATAGTAAACCTGAAGTGAAGCATCGGAGTCTTAAAGTGGACTCACAGGAGAGGTTCAAATCATAGCAAGTTAGAGTGTCAGTCCTCTTGTACTTAAGTCGGCATTGTGCCTTTTGCATTAAATTCGGATACAATTTCAGTGGTTCATCGTCAAGAAGAAGGTCCAAGGGATACAGTAAACCTGAAGTGAAGCATCGGAATCTAAAACTGGACTCACAGGAGAGGTTCAAATCATAGAAAGTTAGTGTGTCAGTCCTCTTGTACTTAAGTCGGCATTGTGCTTTTGTATTAAATTCGGATGCTTTTTCTGTGATTCATCGTCAATAAGAAGGTCCAAGGGATACAGTAAACCGGAAGTGATGCATCGGAATGTAAAACTGCACTCACAGGAGAGTTTCAAATAATAGAAAGTTAGAGTGTCAGTCCTCTTGTACTTAAGTCGGCATTGTGCGTTTTGTATTATATTCGGATGCAATTTCTGTGTTTCATCGCCAATAATAAGGTTCAAGGGATGCAGTAAACCTGAAGTGAAGTATCGGAATCAAAAACTGGACCCACAGGAGAGGTTCAAATCATAGAAAGTTAGAGTGTCAGTCCATTTGTACTTAAGTCGGCATTGTGCCTTTTGTATTAAATTCGGATGCAATTTCTGTGTTTCATCGTCAATAAGAAGGTCCAAGGTATACAGTATACCTGTAGTGAAGCATCGGAATCTAAAACTCAACTCACAGGAGAGGTTCAAATCATAGAAAGGTAAAGTTTCAGTCCTCTTGTACTTAAGTCGGCATTGTGCGTTTTGTATTAAATTCTAATGCTATTTCTGTGTTTCATCATCAATAAGAAGGTCCAAGGGATACAGTAAAACTGAAGTGAAGCATCGGAATCTAAATCTGGACTCACAGGAGAGGTTCAAGTCATAGAAAGTTAGAGTGTCAGTCCTCTTGTACTTAAGTCGGCATTGTGCCTTTTGTATAAAATTCGGATGCAATTTCTGTGTTTCATCGCCAATAAGAAGGTCCAAGGGAAGCAGTAAACCTGAAGTGAAGCATCGGAATATAAAACTGGACTCACAGGAGAGGTTCAAATCATAGAAAGTAAGAGTGTCAGTCCTTTTGTACGTAAGTCGGCATTGTGCCTTTTGTATTAAATTCGGATGCAATTTCTGTGTTTCATCGTCAATAAGAAGGTCGAAGGTAAACAGTAAACCTGAAGTGAAGCATCGGAATTTAAAACTCGCCTCACAGGAGAGGTTCAAATCATAGCAAGGTAGAGTGTCAGTCCTCTTGTACTTAAGTCGGCATTGTGCGGTTTGTATTAACGTCGGATGCAATTTCTGTGTTTCTTCATCAATAAGAAGGTCCAAGGGATACAGAAAACCTGAAGTGCAGCATCGGAATCTAAAACTGTACTCACAGGAGAGGTTCAAATCATAGAAAGTTAGAGTGTCAGTCCTCTTGTACTTAAGTCGGCATTGTGCCTTATGTATCACATTCGGATGCAATTTCTGTGTTTCATCGTCAATAAGAAGGTCCAAGGGATACAGTAAACCTGAAGTGAAGCATCGGAATCTAAAACTGTACTCACAGGAGAGGTTGAATTCATAGAAAATTAGAGTGTCAGGCCACTTGTACTAAAGTTGCCATTTTGCCTCTTGTATTAAATTCGGATGCAATTTCTGTGTTTCATCGTCATTAAGAAGATCCAAGGGATGCAGTAAACCTGAAGTGAAGCATCGGAATCTAAAACTGGACTCAGAGGAGAGGTTCAAATCATAGAAATTTAGAGTGTCTGTCCTCTTGTTCTTAAGTCGGCATTGTGCCTTTTGTATTAAATTCGGATGCAATTTCTGTGTTTCTCCGACAATAAAAAGGTCCAAGGGATACAGTAAACCTGAAGTGAAGCATCGAGATCTAAAAGTCGACTCACAGGGGAGGTTCATATCATAGAAAGTTAATGTGTCAGTCCTCTTGTACTTCAGTCGGCTTTGTGCCTTTTGTATTAAATTCGGATGCAATTTCTGTATTTCATCGTCAATAAGATGGTAGAAGGGATACAGTAAACCTGAAGTGAAGCATCGGAATCTGAAACTGGACTCACAGGAGAGGTTCAAATCATAGATAGTTAGAGTGTCAGTCCTCTTGTACTTAAGTCGGCATTGTGCCTAGTGTATTACATTTGGATGCAATTTCTGTGTTTCATCGTCAATAAGAAGGTCCTTGGGATACAGTAAACCTGAGGTGATGCATCGGAATTTAAACTGGACTCACAGGAGAGTTTCAAATCATAGAAAGTTATAGTGTCAGTCCTCTTGTACTTAAGTCGGCATTGTGCCTTTTGTTTTAAGTTCGGATGCAATTTCTGTGTTCATCGTCAATAAGAAGGTCCAAGTGATACAGTAAACCTGAAGTGAAGCATCGAAATCTAAAACTGGACTCACAGGAGAGGTTCAAATCATAGAAAGTTAGAGTGTCAGTCCTCTTGTACTTAAGTCGGCATTCTGCCGTTGGTGTTACATTCAGTTGAAATTTCTGTGTTTCTTCGTCAATAAGAAGGTGCAAGGGATACAGTAAACCTGAAGTGAAGCATCGTAATCTAAAACTGGACTCACAGGAAAGGTTCATTTCACAGAAAGTTAAGTGTCAGTCCTCTTGTTCTTAAGTCGGCATTGTGCCTTTTGTATAACATTTGGATGCAATTTCTGTGTTTCATCGTCAATAAGAAGGTCCAAGGGATACAGTAAACCTGAAGTGAAGCATCGGAATCTAAAACTGTACTCACAGGAGAGATTCAAATCATAGAAAGTTAGAGTGTCAGTCCTCTTGTACTTAAGTCGGCATTTTGCCTTTTGTATTAAATTCGAATGCTATTTCTGTGTTTCATCGTCATTAAGGAGGTCCAAGGGATACAGTAAACCCGAAGTCAAGCATCGGAATCTAAAACTGGACTCACAGGAGAGGCTCTAATCATAGAAAATTAGAGTGTCAGTCCTCTTGTACTTAAGTCGGCATTGTGCCTTTTGTATTAAATTCGGATGCAATTTCTGTGTTTCATCGTCAATAAAAGGGTCCAAGCGATACAGTAAACCTGAAGTGAAGCATCGGAATCTTAAAGTGGACTCACAGAAGAGGTTGAAATCATAGAAAGTTAGAGTGTCAGTCCTCTTGTACTTAAGTCGGCATTGTGCATTTTGTATTATATTCGGATGCAATTTCTGTGTTTCATCGCCAATAATAAGGTTCAAGGGATGCAGTAAACCTGAAGTGAAGTATGGGAATCTAAAACTGGACCCACAGGAGAGGTTCAAATCATAGAAAGTTAGAGTGTCAGTCCATTTGTACTTTAGTCGGCATTGTGCCTTTTGTATTAAATTCGGATGCAATTTCTGTGTTTCATCGTCAATAAGAAGGTCCAAGGTATACAGTATACCTCAAGTGAAGCATCGGAATCTAAAACTCAACTCACAGGAGAGGTTCAAATCATAGAAAGGTAAAGTGTCAGTCCTCTTGTACTTAAGTCGGCATTGTGCGTTTTGTATTAAATTCGGATGCAATTTCTGTGTTTCATCATCAATAAGAAGGTCCAAGGGATACAGTAAAACTGAAGTGAAGCATCGGAATCTAAATCTGGACTCACAGGAGAGGTTCAAATCATAGAAAGTTAGAGTGTCAGTCCTCTTGTACTTAAGTCGGCATTGTGCCTTTTGTATAAAATTCGGATGCAATTTCTGTGTTTCATCGCCAATAAGAAGGTCCAAGGGATGCAGTAAACCTGAAGTGAAGCATCGGAATCCAAAACTGGACTCACAGGAGAGGTTCAAATCATAGAAAGTTAGAGTGTCAGTCCATTTGTACTTAAGTCGGCATTGTGCCTTTGGTATTAAATTCGGATGCAATTTCTGTGTTTCATCGTCAATAAGAAGGTCCAAGGTAAACAGTAAACCTGAATTGAAGCATCGGAATTTAAAACTCGCCTCACAGGAGAGGTTCAAATCATTGCAAGGTAGAGTGTCAGTCCTCTTGTACTTAAGTCGGCATTGTGCGGTTTGTATTAAATTCGGATGCAATTTCTGTGTTTCTTCATCAATAAGAAGGTCTAAGGGATACAGAAAACCTGAAGTGGAGCATCGGAATCTAAACCTGGACTCACAGGAGAGGTTCAAATCATAGAAAGTTAGACTGTCAGTCCTCTTGTACTTAAGTCGGCATTGTGTCCTATGTATTACATTCGGATGCAATTTCTGTGTTTCATCGTCAATAAGAAGGTCCAAGGGATACAGTAAACCTGAAGTGAAGCATCGGAATCTAAAACTGGACTCACAGGAGAGGTTGAATTCATAGAAAACTAGAGTGTCAGGCCACTTGTACTTAAGTTGCCATTTTGCCTCTTGTATTAAATTCGGATGCAATTTCTGTGTTTCATCGTCAATAAGAAGATCCAAGGGATACAGTAAACCTGAAGTGAAGCATCGGAATCTAAAACTGGACTCAGAGGAGAGGTTCAAATCATAGAAATTTAGAGTGTCTGTCCTCTTGTACTTAAGTCGGCATTGTGCCTTTTGTATTAAATTCGGATGCAATTTCTGTGTTTCTACGACAATAAAAAGGTCCAAGGGATACAGTAAACCTGAAGTGAAGCATCGAGATCTAAAAGTCGACTCACAGGGAAGGTTCAAATCATAGAAAGTTATAGTGTCAGTCCTCTTGTACTTAAGTCGGCATTGTGCCTTTTGTATTACGTTCGGATGCAATTTCTGTGTTTCATCGTCAATTAGAAGGTCCAAGTGATACAGTAAACCTGAAGTGAAGCATCGAGATCTAAAACTGGACTCACAGGAGAGGTTCAAATCATAGAAAGTTAGAGTGTCAGTCCTCTTGTACTTAAGTCGGCATTCTGCCGTTTGTGTTACATTCAGTTGCAATTTCTGTGGTTCTTCGTCAATAAGAAGGTGCAAGGGATACAGTAAACCTGAAGTGAAGCATCGGAATCTAAAACTGGACTCACAGGAAAGGTTCATATCATAGAAAATTAAGTGTCAGTCCTCTTGTTCTTAAGTCGCCATTGTGCCTATTGTATTAAATTCGGATGCAATTTCTGTTTTTCATCGTCAATAAGAAGGTCCAAGGGATACAGTAAACCGGAAGTGAAGCATCGGAATCTGAAACTGGACTCACAGGAGAGGTTCTAATCATAGAAAGTTTGAGTGTCAGTCCTCTTGTACTTAAGTCGGCATTGTGCCTTTTTGTATAACATTTGGATGCAATTTCTGTGTTTCATCATCAATAAGAAGGCCCAAGGGATACAGTAATTCTGAAGTGAAGCATCGGAATCTAAAACTGGACTCACAGGAGAGGTCTAAATTATAGAAAGTTAGATTGTCAGTCCTCTTGTACTTAAGTCGGCATTGTGCCTTTTGTATTAAATTCGGATGCAATTTCAGTGTTTCATCGTCAATAAGAAGGTCCAAGGGATACAGCAAACCTGAAGTGAAGCATCGGAATCTAAAACTGGACTCACAGGAGAGGTTCAAATCATAGAAAGTTAGAGTGTAACTCCTCTTGTACTTAAGTTGGCATTGTGCCTTTTGTATTAAATTCGAATGCTATTTCTGTGTTTCATCGTCAATGAGGAGGTCCAAGGGATACAGTAAACCTGAAGTGAAGCATCGGAATCTAAAACTGGACTCACAGGAGAGTCTCATATCATAGAAAGTTAGAGTGTCAGTCCTCTTGTACTTAAGTCGGCATTGTGCCTTTTGTATTAAATTCGGATGCAATTTCTGTGTTTCATCGTCAATAAAAGGGTCCAAGGGATACAGTAAACCTGAAGTGAAGCATCGGAACCTAAAACTGGACTCACAGGAGAGGTTCAAATCGTAGAAAATTAGAGTGTCAGTCCTCTTGTACTTGAGGCGGCTTTGTGTATTTTGTATTAAATTCGGATGCAATTTCTGTGTTTCGTCGTCAATAAGAAGGTCCAAGGTATACAGTAAACCTGAAGTGAAGCATCGGAATCTAAAACTGGACTCACAGGAGAGGTTCAAATCACAGAATATTAGAGTGTCAGTCCTCTTGCACTTAAGTCGGCATTCTGCCGTTTGTATTACATTCAGTTGCAATTTCTGTGCTTCATCGTGAATAAGAAGGTCCAAGAGATACAGTAAACCTGAAATGAAGCATCGGAATCTAAAACTGGACCCAGAGGAGATGTTCAAATCATAGAAAGTTAGAGTGTCAGTCCTCTTGTACTAAGTCGGCATTGTGCTTTTGTATTAAATTCGGATGGAATTTCTGTGTTTCATCGTTAATAAGAAGGTCCAAGGGATACAGTAAACCTGAAGTGTAGCATCGGAATCTAAAACTGGACTCACAGGAGAGGGTCACATCATAGAAAGTTATTGTGTCAGTGCTCTCGTACCTAAGGCGGCAATGTGCCATTTGTATTAAATTCGGATGCAATTTCTGTGTTTCATCGTCAATAAGAAGGTCCAAGGGATACAGTAAACCTGAAGTGATGGATCGGGATCTAAAACTGGACTCACAGGAGAGGTTCAAATCATAGAAAGTTAGAGTGTCAGTCATCTTGTACTTAACTCGGCATTGTGCCATTTGCATTAAATTCGGATGTAATTTCTTTGTTTCATCGTCAATAAGAAGGGCCAAGGGATACTGTAAACCGGAAGTGAAGCATCGGAATCTGAAACTGGACTCACACTAGAGGTTCAAATCACAGAGAGTTAGAGTGTCAGTCCTCTTGTACTTAAGTCGGCATTGTGACTTTTGTATTACATTTGGATGCAATTTCTGTGTTTCATCGTCAATAAGAAGGTCCAAGGGATACAGTAATCCTGAAGTGAAGCATCGGAATCTAAAACTGGACTCACAGGAGAGGTTCAAATCATAAAAAGTTAGAGTGTCAGTCCTCTTGTGCTTAAGTCGGCATTGTGCCTTTTGTATTAAATTCGGATGCAATTTCTGTGTTTCATCGTCAATACGATGGTCGAAGGGATACACTAAACATGAAGTGAAGCATCGGAATCTAAAACTGGACTCACAGGAGAGGTTCAAATCATAGAAAGTTAGAGAGTCAGTCATCTTGTACTTAAGTCGGCGTTGTGCCTTGTGTATTACATTTGGATGCAATTTCTGTGTTTCATCGTCAATAAGAAGGTCCTTTGAATACAGTAAACCTGAAGTGATGCATCGGAATTTAAACTGGACTCACAGGAGAGTTTCAAATCATAGAAAGTTATAGTGTCATTCCTCTTGTACTTAAGTCGGCATTGTGCCTTTTGTATTAAGTTCGGATGCAATTTCTGTGTTTCATCGTCAATAAGATGGTCCAAGTGATACAGTAAACCTGAAGTGAAGCATCGAGATAAAAAACTGGACTCACAGGAGAGGTTCAAATCATAGAAAGTTAGAGTGTCAGTCATCTTGTACTTAAGTCGGCATTGTGCCTTGTGTATTACATTTGGATGCAATTTCTGTCTTTCATCGTCAATAAGAAGGTCCATGGGATACAGTAAACCAGAAGTGAAGCATCGGAATCTAAAACTGGACTCACAGGAGAGGTTCAAATCATACAAAGTTAGAGTGTTAGTCCACTTGTACTTAAGTCGGGTTTGTCCTTTTGTATTAAATTCGAATGCTATTTCTGTGTTTCATCGTCAATAAGAAGGTCCAAGTGATACAGTAAACCTGAGGTGAATCATCGGAATCTAAAACTGGGCTCACAGGTTAGGCTCAAATCATAGAAAGTTAGAGTGTGAGTCCTCTTGTACATAAGTCGGCATTATGCCTTTTGTATTGAATTCGGATGCAATTTCTGTGTTTCATCGTCAAAAAAAAGGTCCAAGGGATATAGTAAACCTGAAGTGAAGCATCGGAGTCTTAAAGTGGACTCACAGGAGAGGTTCAAATCATAGCAAGTTAGAGTGTCAGTCCTCTTGTACTTAAGTCGGCATTGTGCTTTTGTATTAAATTCGGATGGAATTTCTGTGTTTCATCGTCAATAAGAAGGTCCAAGGGATACAGTAAACCTGAAGTGAAGCATCGGAATCTAAAACTGGACTCACAAGAGCGGTTCTCATCATAGAAAGTTAGAGTGTCAGTCCTCTTGTACTTACGTCGGCATAGGGCCTTCTGAATTATATTCCGATGAACTTTCTGTGCTTCATCGTCAATAAGAAGGTCCAAGGGATACAGTAAACCTGAAGTGAAGCATCGGAATCTAAAACTGGACTCACAAGAGCGGTTCAAATCATAGAAAGTTAGAGTGTCAGTCCTCTTGTACTTAAGTCGGCATTGTGCCTTTTGTATTAAATTCCGATGCAATTGCTGTGTTTCGTCGTCAATAAGATGGTCCAAGGTATACAGTAAACCAGAAGTGAAGCATCGGAACTTAAAACTGGACTCACAGGAGAGGTTCAAATCACAGAAAGTTAGAGTGTCAGTCCTCTGGTACTTATGTCGCCAATGTGCCTTATGTATTAAATTCGGATACAATTTCTGTGTTTCATCGTCAATAAGAAGGACAAAGGGATACAGTAAATCTGAAGTGAAGCATCGGAATCTAAAACTAGACTCACAGGAGAGGTTAAAATCATAGAATGGCAGAGTGTCAGTCCTCTTGTACTTAAGTCGGCATTGTGCCTTTTGTATTAAATTCGGATGCTTTTTCTGTGATTCATCGTCAATAAGAAGGTCCAAGGGATACAGTAAACCGGAAGTGATGCATCGGAATGTAAAACTGCACTCACAGGAGAGTTTCAAATAATAGAAAGTTAGAGTGTCAGTCCTCTTGTACTTAAGTCGGCATTGTGCGTTTTGTATTATATTCGGATGCAATTTCTGTGTTTCATCGCCAATAATAAGGTTCAAGGGATGCAGTAAACCTGAAGTGAAGTATCGGAATCAAAAACTGGACCCACAGGAGAGGTTCAAATCATAGAAAGTTAGAGTGTCAGTCCATTTGTACTTAAGTCGGCATTGTGCCTTTTGTATTAAATTCGGATGCAATTTCTGTGTTTCATCGTCAATAAGAAGGTCCAAGGTATACAGTATACCTGTAGTGAAGCATCGGAATCTAAAACTCAACTCACAGGAGAGGTTCAAATCATAGAAAGGTAAAGTTTCAGTCCTCTTGTACTTAAGTCGGCATTGTGCCTTTTGTATAAAATTCGGATGCAATTTCTGTGTTTCATCGCCAATAAGAAGGTCCAAGGGAAGCAGTAAACCTGAAGTGAAGCATCGGAATATAAAACTGGACTCACAGGAGAGGTTCAAATCATAGAAAGTTAGAGTGTCAGTCCTTTTGTACGTAAGTCGGCATTGTGCCTTTTGTATTAAATTCGGATGCAATTTCTGTGTTTCATCGTCAATAAGAAGGTCGAAGGTAAACAGTAAACCTGAAGTGAAGCATCGGAATTTAAAACTCGCCTCACAGGAGAGGTTCAAATCATAGCAAGGTAGAGTGTCAGTCCTCTTGTACTTAAGTCGGCATTGTGCGGTTTGTATTAACGTCGGATGCAATTTCTGTGTTTCTTCATCAATAAGAAGGTCCAAGGGATACAGAAAACCTGAAGTGCAGCATCGGAATCTAAAACTGTACTCACAGGAGAGGTTCAAATCATAGAAAGTTAGAGTGTCAGTCCTCTTGTACTTAAGTCGGCATTGTGCCTTATGTATTACATTCGGATGCAATTTCTGTGTTTCATCGTCAATAAGAAGGTCCAAGGGATACAGTAAACCTGAAGTGAAGCATCGGAATCTAAAACTGGACTCACAGGAGAGGTTGAATTCATAGAAAATTAGAGTGTCAGGCCACTTGTACTAAAGTTGCCATTTTGCCTCTTGTATTAAATTCGGATGCAATTTCTGTGTTTCATCGTCATTAAGAAGATCCAAGGGATGCAGTAAACCTGAAGTGAAGCATCGGAATCTAAAACTGGACTCAGAGGAGAGGTTCAAATCATAGAAATTTAAAGTGTCTGTCCTCTTGTTCTTAAGTCGGCATTGTGCCTTTTGTATTAAATTCGGATGCAATTTCTGTGTTTCTCCGACAATAAAAAGGTCCAAGGGATACAGTAAACCTGAAGTGAAGCATCGAGATCTAAAAGTCGACTCACAGGGGAGGTTCATTTCACAGAAAGTTAAGTGTCAGTCCTCTTGTTCTTAAGTCGCCATTGTGCCTTTTGTATTAAATTCGGATGCAATTTCTGTTTTTCATCGTCAATAAGAAGGTCCTAGGGATGCAGTAAACCGGAAGTGAAGCATCGGAATCTGAAACTGGACTCACAGGAGAGGTTCAAATCATAGAAAGTTTGAGTGTCAGTCCTCTTGTACTTAAGTCGGCATTGTGCCTTTTGTATAACATTTGGATGCAATTTCTGTGTTTCATCGTCAATAAGAAGGTCCAAGGGATACAGTAAACCTGAAGTGAAGCATCGGAATCTAAAACTGTACTCACAGGAGAGATTCAAATCATAGAAAGTTAGAGTGTCAGTCCTCTTGTACTTAAGTCGGCATTTTGCCTTTTGTATTAAATTCGAATGCTATTTCTGTGTTTCATCGTCATTAAGGAGGTCCAAGGGATACAGTAAACCTGAAGTGAAGCATCGGAATCTGAAACTGGACTCACAGGAGAGGTTCAAATCATAGAAAGTTAGAGTGTCAGTCCTCTTGTACTTAAGTCGGCATTCTGCCGTTTGTATTAATTTCAGTTGCAATTTCTGTGCTTCATCGTGAATAAGAAGGTCCAAGAGATACAGTAAACCTGAGGTGAAGCATCGGAATCTAAAACTGGACTCAGAGGAGAGGTTCAAATCATAGAAAGTTAGAGTGTCAGTCCTCTTGTACTTAAGTCGGCATTGTGCTTTTGTATTAAATTCGGATGGAATTTCTGTGTTTCATCGTTAATAAGAAGGTCCGAGGGATACAGTAAACCTGAAGTGTAGCATCGGTATCTAAAACTGGACTCACAGGAGAGGTTTAAATCATAGAAAGTTAGAGTGTCAGTCCTCTTGTAGTTAAGTCGGCATTGTGCCTTTTGTATTAAATTCGGATGCAATTTCTTTGTTTCATCGTCAATAAGAAGGTCCAAGGGATACAGTAAACCGGAAGTGAAGCATCGGAATCTGAAACTGGACTCACAGGAGAGGCTCAAATCACAGAAAGTTAGAGTGTCAGTCCTCTTGTACTTAAGTCGGCATTGTGCCTTTTGTATTACATTCAGTTGCAATATCTGTGTTTCATCGTAAATAAAAAGGTGCAAGGGATACAGTAAACCTGAAGTGAAGCTTCGGATTCTAAAACTGGACTCACAGGAAAGGTTCAAATCATAGAAAGTTAGAGTGTCAGTCGTCCTGTACTTAAGTCGCCATTGTGCCTTTTGTATTAAATTCGGATGCAATTTCTTTGTTTCATCGTCAAGAAGAAGGTGCCAGGTATACAGTAAACCGGAAGTGAAGCATCGGAAACTAAAACTGGACTCACAGGAGAGGCTCAAATCACAGAAATTTAGAGTGTCACTCCTCTTGTACTTAAGTCGGCATTGTGCTTTTTGTATTACATTTGGATGCAATTTCTCTGTTTCATCGACAATAAGAAGGTCCAAGGGATACAGTAATCCTGAAGTGAAGCATCGGAATCTAAAACTGGACTCACAGGAGAGGTTCAAATCATAGAAAGTTAGAGTGTCAGTCCTCTTGTAGTTAAGTCGGCATTGTGCCTTTTGTATTAAATTCGGATGCAATTTCTGTGTTTCATCGTCAATAAGATGGTCGAAGGGAAACAGTAAACATGAAGTGAAGCATCGGAATCTAAAACTGGACTCACAGGAGAGGTTCAAATCATAGAAAATTAGAGTGTCAGTCCTCTTGTACTTAAGTCGGCTTTGTGCCTTTTGTATTAAATTCGAATGCTATTTCTGTGTTTCATCGCCAATAAGGAGGTCCCAGGGATACAGTAAACCGGAAGTGAAGCATCAGAAACTAAAACTGGACTCACAGGAGAGGCTCAAATCACAGAAAGTTAGAGTGTCAGTCCTCTTGTACTTAAGTCGGCATTGTGCCTTTTGTATTACATTCGGATGCAATTTCTGTGTATCATCGTCAATAAAAAGGTCCAAGGGATACAGTAAACCTGAAGTGTAGCATCGGAATCTAAAACTGGACTCACAGGAGAGGTTCAAATCATATAAATTTAGAGTGTCTGTCCTCTTGTACTTAAGGCGGCATTGTGCCTTTTGTTTAAATTCGGAGGCCGTTTCTGTGTTTCGTCGTCAATACGACGGTCCAAGGGATACAATAAAATAGAAGTGAAGCATCGGAATCTAAAAGTGGACTCACAGGAGAGGTTCAAATCATAGAAAGTTAGAGTGTCAGTCCTCTTGTACTTAAGTCGGCATTGTGCTTTGTATTAAATTCGGATGGAATTTATGTGTTTCATCGTCAATCAGAAGGTCCAAGGGATACAGTAAACCGGAAGTGTAGCATCGGAATCTAAAACTGGACTCACAGGAGAGGTTCAAATCATAGAAAGTTATTGTGTCAGTACTCTTGTACTTAAGGAGGCATTGTGCCTTTTGTATTAAATTCGGATGCAATTTCTGTGTTTTATCGTCAATAAGAAGGTCCAAGAGATACAGTAAACCTGAAGTGAAGCATCCGGATCTAAAACTGGACTCACAGGAGAGGTTCAAATCATAGAAAGTTAGAGTGTCAGTCCTCTTGTACTTAAGTCGGCATTGTGCCTTTTGTATTAAATCCGGATGCTTTTTCTGTGATTCATCGTCAATAAGAAGGTCCAAGGGAAACAGTAAACCGGAAGTGATGCATCGGAATGTAAAACTGCACTCACAGGAGAGGTTCAAATAATAGAAAGTTAGAGTGTCAGTCCTCTTGTACTTAAGTCGGCATTGTGCATTTTGTATTATATTCGGATGCAATTTCTGTGTTTCATCGCCAATAATAAGGTTCAAGGGATGCAGTAAACCTAAAGTGAAGTATCGGAATCGAAAACTGGACCCACAGGAGAGGTTCAAATCATAGAAAGTTAGAGTGTCAGTCCATTTGTACTTAAGTCGGCATTGTGCCTTTTGTATTAAATTCGGATGCAATTTCTGTGTTTCATCGTCAATAAGAAGGTCCATGGTATACAGTATACCTGAAGAGAAGCATCGGAATCTAAAACTCAACTCACAGGAGAGGTTCAAATCATAGAAAGGTAAAGTGTCAGTCCTCTTGTACTAAAGTCGGCATTGTGCGTTTTGTATTAAATTCGGATGCAATTTCTGTGTTTCATCATCAATAAGAAGGTCCAAGGGATACAGTAAAACTGAAGTGAAGCATCGGAATCTAAATCTGGACTCACAGGAGAGGTTCAAATCATAGAAAGTTAGAGTGTCAGTCCTCTTGTACTTAAGTCGGCATTGTGCCTTTTGTATAAAATTCGGATGCAATTTCTGTGTTTCATCGCCAATAAGAAGGTCCAAGGGATGCAGTAAACCTGAAGTGAAGCATCGGAATCTAAAACTGGACTCACAGGAGAGGTTGAATTCATAGAAAATTAGAGTGTCAGGCCACTTGTACTTAAGTTGCCATTTTGCCTCTTGTATTAAATTCGGATGCAATTTCTGTGTTTCATCATCAATAAGAAGGTCCAAGGGATACAGTAAACCTGAAGTGAAGCATCGAGATCTTAAAGTCGACTCACAGGGGAGGTTCATATCATAGAAAGTTAGAGTGTCAGTCCTCTTGTAACTCAGTCGGCATTGTGCCATTTGTATTAAATTCGGATGCAATTTCTGTATTTCATCGTCAATAAGATGGTAGAAGGGATACAGTAAACCTGTAGTGAAGCATCGGAATCTGAAACTGGACTCACAGGAGGGGTTCAAATCATAGATAGTTAGAGTGTCAGTCCTCTTGTACTTAAGTCGGCATTGTGCCTAGTGTATTACATTTGGATGCAATTTCTGTGTTTCATCGTCAATAAGAAGGTCCTCGGGATACAGTAAACCTGAAGTGATGCATCGGAATTTAAACTGGACTCACAGGAGAGTTTCAAATCATAGAAAGTTATAGTGTCAGTCCTCTTGTACTTAAGTCGGCATTGTGCCTTTTGTATTACGTTCGGATGCAATTTCTGCGTTTCATCGTCAATTAGAAGGTCCAAGTGATACAGTAAACCTGAAGTGAAGCATCGAGATCTAAAACTGGACTCACAGGAGAGGTTCAAATCATAGAAAGTTAGAGTGTCAGTCCTCTTGTACTTAAGTCGGCATTCTGCCGTTTGTGTTACATTCAGTTGCAATTTCTGTGTTTCTTCGTCAATAAGAAGGTGCAAGGGATACAGTAAACCTGAAGTGACGCATCGGAATCTAAAACTGGACTCACAGGAAAGGTTCATATCATAGAAAATTAAGTGTCAGTCCTCTTGTTCTTAAGTCGCCATTGTGCCTATTGTATTAAATTCGGATGCAATTTCTGTTTTTCATCGTCAATAAGAAGAACCTAGGGATACACTAAAACGGAAGTGAAGCATCGGAATCTGAAACTGGACTCACAGGAGAGGTTCAAATCATAGAAAGTTTGAGTGTCAGTCCTCTTGTACTTAAGTCGGCATTGTGCCTCTTGTATAACATTTGGATGCAATTTCTGTGTTTCATCGTCAATAAGAAGGTCCAAGGGATACAGTAAACCTGAAGTGAAGCATTGGAATCTAAAACTGTACTCACAGGAGAGATTCAAATCATAGAAAGTTAGAGTGTCAGTCCTCTTGTACTTAAGTCGGCATTGTGCCTTTTGTATTAAATTCGAATGCTATTTCTGTGTTTCATCGTCATTAAGGAGGTCCAAGGGATACAGTAAACCCGAGGTGCAGCATCGGAATCTAAAACTGGACTCACAGGAGAGGCTCTAATCATAGAAAGTTAGAGTGTCAGTCCTCTTGTACTTAAGTCGGCATTGTGCCTTTTGTATTAAATTCGGATGCAATTTCTGTGTTTCATCGTCAATAAAAGGGTCCAAGCGATACAGTAAACCTGAAGTGAAGCATCGGAATCTTAAAGTGGACTCACAGAAGAGGTTGAAATCATAGAAAATTAGAGTGTCAGTCCTCTTGTACTTAAGTCGGCATTGTGCCTTTTGTATTAATTTCGGATGCAATTTCTGTGTTTCATCGCTAATAAGAAGGTCAAAGTGATACAGTAAACCTGAAGTGAAACATCGGAATCTAAAACTGGATTCACAGGAGAGGTTCAAATCATATAAAGTTAGAGTGTCAGTCCTGTTGTACTTGGGGCGGCATTGTGCCTTTTGTATTAAATTCGGATGCAATTTCTGTGTTTCGTCGTCAATAAGAAGATTCAAGGGATACAGTAAACCTGAAGTGAAGCATCGGAATCTGAAACTGGACTCACAGGAGAGGTTCAAATCATAGAAAGTTAGAGTGTCAGTCCCCTTGTACTTAAGTTGGCATTCTGCCGTTTGTATTACATTCAGTTGCAATTTCTGTGTTTCATCGTCAATAAGAAGGTGCAAGGGATACAGTAATCCTGAAGTGAAGCTTCGGATTCTAAAACTGGACTCACAGGAAAGGTTCAAATCATAGAAAGTTAGAGTGTCAGTCCTCCTGTACTTAAGTTGGCATTGTGCCTTTTGTATTAAATTCGGACGCAATTTCTTTGTTTCATCGTCAATAAGAAGGTCCCAGGGATACAGTAAACCGGAAGTGAAGCTTCGGAAACTAAAACTGGACTCACAGGAGAGGCTCAAATCACAGAAAGTTAGAGTGTCACTCCTCTTGTACTTAAGTCGGCATTGTGCCTTTTGTATTACATTTGGATGCAATTTCTGTGTTTCATCGTCAATAAGAAGGTCCAAGGGATACAGTAATCCTGAAGTGAAGCATCGGAATCTAAAACTGGACTCACAGGAGAGGTTCAAATCATAGAAAGTTAGAGTGTCAGTCCTCTTGTAGTTAAGTCGGCATTGTGCCTTTTGTATTAAATTCGGATGCAATTTCTGTGTTTCATCGTCAATAAAATGGTCGAAGGGAAACAGTAAACTTGAAGTGAAGCATCGGAATCTAACACTGGACTCACAGGAGAGGTTCAAATCATAGAAAGTTAGAGTGTCAGTCCTCTTGTACTTAAGTCGGCTTTGTGCCTTTTGTATTAAATTCGAATGCTATTTCTATGTTTCATCGCCAATAAGGAGGTCCCAGGGATACAGTAAACCTGAGGTGAAGCATCGGAAACTAAAACTGGACTCACAGGAGAGGCTCAAATCACAGAAAGTTAGAGTGTCAGTCCTCTTGTACTTAAGTCGGCATTGTGCCTTTTGTATTAAATTCGGATGCAATTTCTGTGTATCATCGTCAATAAAAAGGTCCATGGGATACAGTAAACCTGAAGTGTGGCATCGGAATCTAAAACTGGACTCACAGGAGAGGTTAAAATCATATAAATTTAGAGTGTCTGTCCTCTTGTACTTAAGGCGGCATTGTGCCTTTTGTTTAAATTCGGAGGCCGTTTCTGTGTTTCGTCGTCAATTAGACGGTCCAAGGGATACAGTAAAATAGAAGTGAAGCATCGGAATCTAAAAGTGGACTCACAGGAGAGGTTCAAATCATAGAAAGTTAGAGTGTCAGTCCTCTTGTACTTAAGTCGGCATTGTGCTTTTGTATTAAATTCGGATGGAATTTCTGTGTTTCATCGTCAATCTGAAGGTCCAAGGGATACAGTAAACCGGAAGTGTAGCATCGGAATCTAAAACTGGACTCACAGGAGAGGTTCACATCATAGAAAGTTATTGTGTCAGTCCTCTTGTACTTAAGGAGGCATTGTGCCTTTTCTATTAAATTCGGATGCAATTTCTGTGTTTCATCGTCAATAAGAAGGTCCAAGAGATACAGTAAACCTGAAGTGAAGCATCGGTATCTAAAACTGGACTCACAGGAGAGATTCAAATCATAGAAAGTTAGAGTGTCAGTCCTCTTGTACTTAAGTCGGCATTCTGCCGTTTGAATTACATTCAGTTGCAATTTCTGTGTTTCTTCGTCAACAAGAAGGTGCAAGGGATACAGTAAACCTGAAGTGAAGCATCGGAATCTAAAACTGGACTCATAGGAGAGGTTAAAATCATAGAAAGTTAGAGTGTCAGTCCTCGTGTACTTAAGTCGGCATTGTGCCTTTTGTATTAAATTCGGATGTAATTTCTGTTTTTCATCGTCAATAAGAAGGTCCAAGGGATACAGTAAACCGGAAGTGAAGCATCGGAATCTGAAACTGGACTCACAGGAGAGGTTCTAATCATAGAAAGTTAGAGTGTCAGTCCTCTTGTACTTAAGTCGGCGTTGTGCCTTTTGTATAACATTTGGATGCAATTTCTGTGTTTCATCGTCAATAAGAAAGTCCAACGGATACAGTAATCCTGAAGTGAAGCATCGGAATCTAAAAGTGGACTCACAGGAGAGGTTCAAATCATAAGAAGTTAGAGTGTCAGTCCTCATGTACATAAGTCGGCATTGTGCTTTTGTATTAAATTCGGATGGAATTTCTGTGTTTCATCGTCAATAAGAAGGTCCAAGGGATACAGTAAACCTGAAGTGTAGCATCGGAATCTAAAACTGGACTCACAGGAGAGGTTCAAATCATATAAAGTTAGAGTGTCAGTCCTCTTGTCCTTGAGGCGGCATTGTGTATTTTGTATTAAATTCGGATGCAATGTCTGTGTTTCGTCGTCAATACAAGGTCCAAGGTTTACAGTAAACCTGAAGTGAAGCATCGGAATCTAAAACTGGACTCACAGGAGAGGTTCAAATCACAGAAAGTTAGAGTGTCAGTCCTCTTGCACTTAAGTCTGCATTCTGCCGTTTGTATTAAATTCTGTTGCAATTTCTGTGCTTCATCGTGAATAAGAAGGTCCAAGAGATACAGTAAACCTGAAGTGAAGCATCGGAATCTAAAACTGGACTCAGATTAGAGGTTCAAATCATAGAAAGTTAGAGTGTCAGTCTTCTTGTACTTAAGTCGGCATTGTGCTTTTGTATTAAATTCGCATGGAATTTCTGTGTTTCAACGTTAGTAAGATGGTCCAAGGAATACAGGAAACCTGAAGTGTAGCATCGGAATCTAAAACTGGACTCACAGGAGAGGTTCACATCATAGAAAGTTATTGTGTCAGTCCTCTTGTACTTAAGGCGGCATTGTGCCTTTTGTATTAAATTCGGATGCAATTTCTGTGTTTCATCGTCAATAAGAAGGTCCAAGGGATACAGTATACCTGAAGTGAAGGATCGGGTTCTAAAACTGGACTCACAGGAGAGGTTCAAATCATAGAAAGTTAGAGTGTCAGTCCTCTTGTTCTTAAGTCGGCATTCTGCCGTTTGTATTAATTTCAGTTGCAATTTCTGTGCTTCATCGTGAATAAGATGGTCCAAGATATACAGTAAACCTGAGGTGAAGCATCGGAATCTAGAACTGGACTCAGAGGAGAGGTTCAAATCATAGAAAGTTAGAGTGTCAGTCCTCTTGTACTTATGTCGGCATTGTGCTTTTGTATTAAATTCGGATGGAATTTCTGTGTTTCATCGTTAATAAGAAGGTCCAAGGGATACAGTAAACCTGAAGTGTAGCATCGGAATCTAAAACTGGACTGACAGGAGAGGTTCAAATCATAGAAAGTTAGAGTGTCAGTCCTCTTGTAGTTAAGTCGGCATTGTGCATTTTGTATTAAATTCGGATGCAATTTCTTTGTTTCATCGTCAATAAGAAGGTCCAAGGGATACAGTAAACCGGAAGTGAAGCATCGGAATCTGAAACTGGACTCACAGGAGAGGTTCAAATCATAGAAAGTTAGAGTGTCAGTCCTCTTGTACTTAAGTCGGCATTCTGCCGTTTGTATTACATTCAGTTGCAATTTCTGTGTTTCATCGTCAATAAGAAGGTGCAAGGGATACAGTAAACCTGAAGTGAAGCTTCGTATTCTAAAACTGGACTCACAGGAAAGGTTCAAATCATAGAAAGTTAGAGTGTCAGTCCTCCTGTACTTAAGTCGGCATTGTGCCTTTTGTATTAAATTCGGATGCAAATTCTTTGTTTCATCGTCAATAAGAAGGTCCCAGGGATACAGTAAACCGGAAGTGAAGCATCGGAAACTAAAACTGGACTCACAGGAGAGGCTCAAATCACAGAAAGTTAGAGTGTCACGCCTCTTGTACTTAAGTCGGCATTGTGCCTTTTGTATTACATTTGGATGCAATTTCTGTGTTTCATCGTCAATAAGAAGGTCCAAGGAATACAGTAATCCTGAAGTGAAGCATCGGAATCTAAAACTGGACTCACAGGAAAGGTTCAAATCATAGAAAGTTAGAGTGTCAGTCCTCTTGTAGTTAAGTCGGCAATGTGCCTTTTGTATTAAATTCGGATGCAATTTCTGTGTTTCATCGTCAATAAGATGGTCGAAGGGAAACAGTAAACATGAAGTGAAGCATCGGAATCTAAAAGTGGACTCACAGGAGAGGTTCAAATCATAGAAAGTTAGATTGTCAGTCCTCTTGTACTTAAGTCGGCTTTGTGCCTTTGTATTAAATTCGAATGCTATTTCTGTGTTTCATCGCCAATAAGGAGGTCCCAGGGATACAGTAAACCGGAAGTGAAGCATCGGAAACTAAAACTGGACTCACAGGAGAGGCTCAAATCAGAGAAAGTTAGAGTGTCAGTCCTCTTGTACTTAAGTCGGCATTGTGCCTTTTGTATTAAATTCGGATGCAATTTCTGTGTATCATCGTCATTAAAAAGGTCCAAGGGATACAGTAAACCTGAAGTGTAGCATCGGAATCTAAAACTGGACTCACAGGAGAGGTTCAAATCATATAAATTTAGAGTGTCTGTCCTCTTGTACTTAAGGCGTCATTGTGCCTTTTGTTTAAATTCGGAGGCCGTTTCTGTGTTTCGTCGTCAATAAGACGGTCCAAGGGATACAGTAAAATAGAAGTGAAGCATCGGAATCTAAAAGTGGACTCACAGGAGAGGTTCAAATCATAGAAAGTTAGAGTGTCAGTCCTCTTGTACTCAAGTCGGCATTGTGCTTTTGTATTAAATTCGGATGGAATTTTTGTGTTTCATTGTCAATCAGAAGGTCCAAGGGATGCAGTAAACCGGAAGTGTAGCATCGGAATCTAAAACTGGACTCACAGGAGAGGTTCAAATCATAGAAAGTTATTGTGTCAGTCCTCTTGTACTTAAGGAGGCATTGTGCCTTTTGTATTAAATTCGGATGCAATTTCTGTGTTTCATCGTCAATAAGAAGGTCCAAGAGATACAGTAAACCTGAAGTGAAGCATCGGTATCTAAAACTGGACTCACAGGAGAGGTTCAAATCATAGAAAGTTAGAGTGTCAGTCCTCTTGTACTTAAGTCGGCATTCTGCCGTTTGTATTACATTCAGTTGCAATTTCTGTGTTTCTTCGTCAATAAGAAGGTGCAAGGGATACAGTAAACCTGAAGTGAAGCATCGGAATCTAAAACTGGACTCATAGGAGAGGTTCAAATCATAGAAAGTTAGAGTGTCAGTCCTCGTGTACTTAAGTCGGCATTGTGCCTTTTGTATTAAATTCGGATGTAATTTCTGTTTTTCATCGTCAATAAGAAGGTCCAAGGGATACAGTAAACCGGAAGTGAAGCATCGGAATCTGAAACTGGACTCACAGGAGAGGTTCTAATCATAGAAAGTTTGAGTGTCAGTCCTCTTGTACTTAAGTCGGCATTGTGCCTTTTGTATAACATTTGGATGCATATTCTGTGTTTCATCGTCAATAAGAAAGTCCAAGGGATACAGTAATCCTGAAGTGAAGCATCGGAATTTAAAACTGGACACACAGGAGAGGTTCAAAACATAGAAAGTTAGAGTGTCAGTCCTCTTGTACTTAAGTCGGCATTGTGCCTGTTGTATTAAATTCGAATGCAATTTCAGTGTTTCATCGTCAATAAGAAGGTCCAAGGGATACAGCAAACCTGAAGTGAAGCATCGGAATCTAAATCTGGACTCACAGAAGAGGTTCAAATCATAGAGAGTTAGAGTGTCAGTCCTCTTGTACTTAGGTCGGCATTGTGCCTTTTGTATTAAATTCTGATGCAATTTCTGTGTTTCATCGTTAATAAGATGGTCAAAGTGATACAGTAAACCTGAAGTGATGCATCGGAATCTAAAACTGGGCCCACAGGAGAGGTTCAAATCATAGAGAGTTAGAGTGTCAGTCCTCCTGTACTTAAGTCGGCTCTGTGCCTCTTGTATTAGATTCGGAATCTATTTCTGTGTTTCATCGTCAATAAGAAGGTCCAAGGGATACAGTAAACCTGAAGTGAAGCATTGGAATATGTAACTGGACTCACAGGAGAGGTTCAAATCACAGAAAGTTAGAGTGTCAGTCCTCTTGCACTTAAGTCGGCATTCTGCCGTTTGTATTAAATTCAGTTGCAATTTCTGTGCTTCATCGTGAATAAGAAGGTCCAAGAGATACAGTAAACCTGAAGTGAAGCATCGGAATCTTAAACTGGACTAAGAGGAGAGGTTCAAATCATAGAAAGTTAGAGTGTCGGTCCTCTTGTACTTAAGTCGGCATTGTGCTTTTGTATTAAATTCGCATGGAATTTCTGTGTTTCAACGTTAGTAAGAAGGTCCAAGGAATACAGTAAACCTGAAGTGTACCATCGGAATCTAAAACTGGACTCACAGGAGAGGTTCACATCATAGAAAGTTATTGTGTCAGTCCTCCTGTACTTAAGGCGGCACTGTGCCTTTTGTATTAAATTCGGATGGAATTTCTGTGTTTCATCGTCAATATGAAGGTCCAAGGGATACAGTAAACCTGAAGTGAAGGATCGGGTTCTAAAACTGGACTCACAGGAGAGGTTCAAATCATAGAAAGTTAGAGTGTCAGTCCTCTTGTACTTAAGTCGGCATTCTCCCGTTTGTATTACATTCAGTTGCAATTTCTGTGTTTCATCGACAATAAGAAGGTGCAAGGGATACAGTAAACCTGAAGTGAAGCATAGGAATCTAAAACTGGACTCACAGGAACGATTCAAATCATAGTAAGTTAGAGTGTCAGTCCTATTGTACTTATGTCGGCATTCTGAATTTTGTATTAAATTCAGTTGCAATTTCTGTGCTTCATCGTGAATGAGAAGGTCCAAGGAATACAGTAAACCTGAAGTGAAGCATCGGGATCTAAAACTGGACTCACAGGAGCGGTTCTAATCATAGATAGTTAGAGTGTCAGCCCTCTTGTACTTAAGTCGGCATTGTGCCTTTTGAATTTAATTCCGATGAAATTTCTGTGCTTCATCGTCAACAAGAAGGTCCAAGGGATACAGTAAACCTGAAGTGAAGCATCGGAATCTAAAACTGGACTTAGAGGAGAGGTTCTAATCATAGAATGTTAGAGTGTCAGTCCTCTTGCACTTAAGTCGGCATTGTGCCTTTTGTATTAAATTCGAATGCAATTTCTGTGTTTCATCGTCAATAAGTAGATCCAAGGGATACAGTAAACCTGAAGTGAAGCATCGGAATGTAAAACTGGACTCACAGGAGAGGTTCAGATCATAGTAAGTTAGAGTGTCAGTCCTCTTGTACTTAAGTCGGTATTGTGCGTTTTGTATTAAATTCAGATGCAATTTCTGAGTTTCATCGTCAATAAGAAGGTCCAAGGGATACAGTAAACATGAAGTGAAGCATCAGAACCTAAAACTGGACTCACAGGAGAGGTTAAAATCACAGAAAGTTAGAGTGTCATTCCTCTTGTACTTATGTCGGCATTGTGCTTTTGTATTAAATTCGGATGGAATTTCTGTGTTTCATCGTTAATAAGAAGGTCCAAGGGATACAGTAAACCTGAAGTGTAGCATCGGAATCTAAAACTGGACTCACAGGAGAGGTTCAAATCATAGAAAGTTAGAGTGTCAGTCCTCTTGTAGTTAAGTCGGCATTGTGCATTTTGTATTAAATTCGGATGCAATTTCTTTGTTTCATCGTCAATAAGAAGGTCCAAGGGATACAGTAAACCGGAAGTGAAGCATCGGAATCTGAAACTGGACTCACAGGAGAGGTTCAAATCATAGAAAGTTAGAGTGTCAGTCCTCTTGTACTTAAGTCGGCATTCTGCCGTTTGTATTACATTCAGTTGCAATTTCTGTGTTTCATCGTCAATAAGAAGGTGCAAGGGATACAGTAAACCTGAAGTGAAGCTTCGTATTCTAAAACTGGACTCACAGGAAAGGTTCAAATCATAGAAAGTTAGAGTGTCAGTCCTCCTGTACTTAAGTCGGCATTGTGCCTTTTGTATTAAATTCGGATGCAAATTCTTTGTTTCATCGTCAATAAGAAGGTCCCAGGGATACAGTAAACCGGAAGTGAAGCATCGGAAACTAAAACTGGACTCACAGGAGAGGCTCAAATCACAGAAAGTTAGAGTGTCACGCCTCTTGTACTTAAGTCGGCATTGTGCCTTTTGTATTACATTTGGATGCAATTTCTGTGTTTCATCGTCAATAAGAAGGTCCAAGGGATACAGTAATCCTGAAGTGAAGCATTGGAATCTGTAACTGGACTCACAGGAGAGGTTCAAATCATAGAAAGTTAGAGTGTCAGTCCTCTTGTAGTTAAGTCGGCAATGTGCCTTTTGTATTAAATTCGGATGCAATTTCTGTGTTTCATCGTCAATAAGATGGTCGAAGGGAAACAGTAAACATGAAGTGAAGCATCGGAATCTAAAAGTGGACTCACAGGAGAGGTTCAAATCATAGAAAGTTAGATTGTCAGTCCTCTTGTACTTAAGTCGGCTTTGTGCCTTTGTATTAAATTCGAATGCTATTTCTGTGTTTCATCGCCAATAAGGAGGTCCCAGGGATACAGTAAACCGGAAGTGAAGCATCGGAAACTAAAACTGGACTCACAGGAGAGGCTCAAATCACAGAAAGTTAGAGTGTCAGTCCTCTTGTACTTAAGTCGGCATTGTGCCTTTTGTATTAAATTCGGATGCAATTTCTGGGTATCATCGTCATTAAAAAGGTCCAAGGGATACAGTAAACCTGAAGTGTAGCATCGGAATCTAAAACTGGACTCACAGGAGAGGTTCAAATCATATAAATTAAGAGTGTCTGTCCTCTTGTACTTAAGGCGTCATTGTGCCTTTTGTTTAAATTCGGAGGCCGTTTCTGTGTTTCGTCGTCAATAAGACGGTCCAAGGGATACAGTAAAATAGAAGTGAAGCATCGGAATCTAAAAGTGGACTCACAGGAGAGGTTCAAATCATAGAAAGTTAGAGTGTCAGTCCTCTTGTACTCAAGTCGGCATTGTGCTTTTGTATTAAATTCGGATGGAATTTTTGTGTTTCATTGTCAATCAGAAGGTCCAAGGGATGCAGTAAACCGGAAGTGTAGCATCGGAATCTAAAACTGGACTCACAGGAGAGGTTCAAATCATAGAAAGTTATTGTGTCAGTCCTCTTGTACTTAAGGAGGCATTGTGCCTTTTGTATTAAATTCGGATGCAATTTCTGTGTTTCATCGTCAATAAGAAGGTCCAAGAGATACAGTAAACCTGAAGTGAAGCATCGGTATCTAAAACTGGACTCACAGGAGAGGTTCAAATCATAGAAAGTTAGAGTGTCAGTCCTCTTGTACTTAAGTCGGCATTCTGCCGTTTGTATTACATTCAGTTGCAATTTCTGTGTTTCTTCGTCAATAAGAAGGTGCAAGGGATACAGTAAACCTGAAGTGAAGCATCGGAATCTAAAACTGGACTCATAGGAGAGGTTCAAATCATAGAAAGTTAGAGTGTCAGTCCTCGTGTACTTAAGTCGGCATTGTGCCTTTTGTATTAAATTCGGATGTAATTTCTGTTTTTCATCGTCAATAAGAAGGTCCAAGGGATACAGTAAACCGGAAGTGAAGCATCGGAATCTGAAACTGGACTCACAGGAGAGGTTCTAATCATAGAAAGTTTGAGTGTCAGTCCTCATGTACTTAAGTCGGCATTGTGCCTTTTGTATAACATTTGGATGCATATTCTGTGTTTCATCGTCAATAAGAAAGTCCAAGGGATACAGTAATCCTGAAGTGAAGCATCGGAATTTAAAACTGGACACACAGGAGAGGTTCAAATCATAGAAAGTTAGAGTGTCAGTCCTCTTGTACTTAAGTCGGCATTGTGCCTGTTGTATTAAATTCGAATGCAATTTCAGTGTTTCATCGTCAATAAGAAGGTCCAAGGGATACAGCAAACCTGAAGTGAAGCATCGGAATCTAAATCTGGACTCACAGAAGAGGTTCAAATCATAGAGAGTTAGAGTGTCAGTCTTCTTGTACTTAGGTCGGCATTGTGCCTTTTGTATTAAATTCTGATGCAATTTCTGTGTTTCATCGTTAATAAGAAGGTCAAAGTGATACAGTAAACCTGAAGTGATGCATCGGAATCTAAAACTGGGCCCACAGGAGAGGTTCAAATCATAGAGAGTTAGAGTGTCAGTCCTCCTGTACTTAAGTCGGCTCTGTGCCTCTTGTATTAGATTCGGAATCTATTTCTGTGTTTCATCGTCAATAAGAAGGTCCAAGGGATACAGTAAACCTGAAGTGAAGCATTGGAATCTGTAACTGGACTCACAGGAGAGGTTCAAATCACAGAAAGTTAGAGTGTCAGTCCTCTTGCACTTAAGTCGGCATTCTGCCGTTTGTATTAAATTCAGTTGCAATTTCTGTGCTTCATCGTGAATAAGAAGGTCCAAGAGATACAGTAAACCTGAAGTGAAGCATCGGAATCTTAAACTGGACTAAGAGGAGAGGTTCAAATCATATAAAGTTAGAGTGTCGGTCCTCTTGTACTTAAGTCGGCATTGTGCTTTTGTATTAAATTCGCATGGAATTTCTGTGTTTCAACGTTAGTAAGAAGGTCCAAGGAATACAGTAAACCTGAAGTGTACCATCGGAATCTAAAACTGGACTCACAGGAGAGGTTCACATCATAGAAAGTTATTGTGTCAGTCCTCCTGTACTTAAGGCGGCACTGTGCCTTTTGTATTAAATTCGGATGCAATTTCTGTGTTTCATCGTCAATATGAAGGTCCAAGGGATACAGTAAACCTGAAGTGAAGGATCGGGTTCTAAAACTGGACTCACAGGAGAGGTTCAAATCATAGAAAGTTAGAGTGTCAGTCCTCTTGTACTTAAGTCGGCATTCTCCCGTTTGTATTACATTCAGTTGCAATTTCTGTGTTTCATCGACAATAAGAAGGTGCAAGGGATACAGTAAACCTGAAGTGAAGCATAGGAATCTAAAACTGGACTCACAGGAACGATTCAAATCATAGTAAGTTAGAGTGTCAGTCCTATTGTACTTATGTCGGCATTCTGAATTTTGTATTAAATTCAGTTGCAATTTCTGTGCTTCATCGTGAATGAGAAGGTCCAAGGAATACAGTAAACCTGAAGTGAAGCATCGGGATCTATAACTGGACTCACAGGAGCGGTTCTAATCATAGATAGTTAGAGTGTCAGCCCTCTTGTACTTAAGTCGGCATTGTGCCTTTTGAATTTAATTCCGATGAAATTTCTGTGCTTCATCGTCAACAAGAAGGTCCAAGGGATACAGTAAACCTGAAGTGAAGCATCGGAATCTAAAACTGGACTTAGAGGAGAGGTTCTAATCATAGAATGTTAGAGTGTCAGTCCTCTTGCACTTAAGTCGGCATTGTGCCTTTTGTATTAAATTCGAATGCAATTTCTGTGTTTCATCGTCAATAAGTAGATCCAAGGGATACAGTAAACCTGAAGTGAAGCATCGGAATCTAAAACTGGACTCACAGGAGAGGTTCAGATCATAGTAAGTTAGAGTGTCAGTCCTCTTGTACTTAAGTCGGTATTGTGCGTTTTGTATTAAATTCAGATGCAATTTCTGAGTTTCATCGTCAATAAGAAGGTCCAAGGGATACAGTAAACATGAAGTGAAGCATCAGAACCTAAAACTGGACTCACAGGAGAGGTTAAAATCACAGAAAGTTAGAGTGTCATTCCTCTTGTACTTAAGTCGGCATTGTGCCTTATGTATTAAATTCGGATGCAATTTCTGTGTTTCATCGTCAATAAGATGGTCCAAGGTATACAGTAAACCAGAAGTGAAGCATCGGAACATAAAACTGGACTCACAGGAGCGGTTCAAATCACAGAAAGTTAGAGTGTCAGTCCGCTTGTACTTAAGTTGGCAATGTGCCTTATGTATTAAATTCGGATACAACTTCTGTGTTTCATCGTCAATAAGAAGGACCAAGGCATACAGTAAACCTGAAGTGAAGCATCGGAATCTAAAACTGGACTCAGAGGAGAGGTTCAAATCATAGAATGATACAGTGTCAGTCCTCTTGTATTTAAGTCGGCATTGTGCCTTTTGTATTAAATTCGGATGCTATATCTGTGATTCATCGTCAATAAGAAGGTCCAAGGGATACAGTAAACCGGAAGTGAAGCATCGGAATGTAAAACTGCATTGACAGGAGAGGTTCAAATCATAGAAAGTTAGAGTGTCAGTCCTCTTGTACTTAAGTCGGCATTGTGCACTTTTTGTATTAATTTCGGATGCAATTTCTTTGTTTCTTCGACAATATGAAGGTCCAAGGGATACAGTAAAACTGAAGTGAAGCATCGGAATCTAAAACTGGACTCACAGGAGAGGTTCAAATCATAGAAAGTTAGAGTGTCAGTCCTCTTGTACTTAAGTCGGCATTGTGCCTTTTGTATAAAATTCGGATGCTATTTCTGTGATTCATCGTCAATAAGAAGGTCCAAGGGATACAGTAAACCGGAAGTGAAGCATCGGAATGTAAAACTGCATTCACAGGAGAGGTTCAAATCATAGAAAGTTAGAGTGTCAGTCCTCTTGTACTTAAGTCGGCATTGTGCCTTTTGTATTAAATTCGGATGCTATTTCTGTGATTCATCGTCAATAAGAAGGTCCAAGGGATACAGTAAACCGGAAATGAAGCATCGGAATGTAAAACTGCATTCACAGGAGAGGTTCAAATCATAGAAAGTTAAAGTGTCAATCCTCTTGTACTTAAGTCGGCGTTGTGCATTTTGTATTAAATTCGGATGCAATTTCTTTGTTTCTTCGACAATATGAAGGTCCAAGGGATACAGTAAAACTGAAGTGAAGCATCGGAATCTAAAACTGGACTCACAGGAGAGGTTCCAATCACAGAAAGTTAGAGTGTCAGTCCGCTTGTACTTAAGTTGGCAATGTGCCTTATGTATTAAATTCGGATACAACTTCTGTGTTTCATCGTCAATAAGAAGGACCAAGGCATACAGTAAACCTGAAGTGAAGCATCGGAATCTAAAACTGGACTCAGAGGAGAGGTTCAAATCATAGAATGATACAGTGTCAGTCATCTTGTACTTAAGTCGTCATTGTGCCTTTTGTATTAAATTCGGATGCTATTTCTGTGATTAATCGTCAATAAGAAGGTCCAAGGGATACAGTAAACCGGAAGTGAAGCATCGGAATGTAAAACTGCATTCACAGGAGAGGTTCAAATCATAGAAAGTTAGAGTGTCAGTCCTCTTGTACTTAAGTCGGCATTGTGCATTTTGTATTAAATTCGGATGCAATTTCTTTGTTTCTTCGACAATATGAAGGTCCAAGGGATACAGTAAAACTGAAGTGAAGCATCGGAATCTAAAACTGGACTCACAGGAGAGGTTCAAATCATAGAAAGTTAGAGTGTCAGTCCTCTTGTACTTAAGTCGGCATTGTGAGTTTTGTATTAAATTCGGATGCAATTTCTGTGTTTCGTCGTCAATTATAAGGTCCAAGGGATACAGTAAACCTGAAGTGAAGCATCGGAATCTAAAACTGGACTCACAGGAGACGTTCAAATCATAGAAAGTTAGAGTGTCATTCCTCTTGTACTTCGGTCGGCATTGTGCCTTTTGTATTAAATTCGGATGCAATTTCTGTGTTTCATCGTCAATAAGATGGTAGAAGGGATACAGTAAACCTAAAGTGAAGCATTGGAATCTGTAACTGGACTCACAGGAGAGGTTCAAATCATAGATAGTTAGAGTGTCAGTCCTCTTGTACTTAAGTCGGCATTGTGCCTAGTGTATTACATTTGGATGCAATTTCTGTGTTTCATCGTCAATAAGAAGGTCCATGGGATACATTAAACCTGAAGTGATGCATCGGAATCTAAAACTGGACCCACAGGAGAGGTTCAAATCATAGAGATTTAGAGTGTCAGTCCTCCTGTACTTAAGTCGGCTCTGTGCCTCTTGTATTAGATTCGGAATCTATTTCTGTGTTTCATCGTCAATAAGAAGGTCCAAGGGATACAGTAAACCTGAAGTGAAGCATTGGAATCTGTAACTGGACTCACAGGAGAGGTTTAAATCATAGAAAGTTAGAGTGTCAGTCCTCTTGTACTTAAGTCAACATTGTGCCCTTTGTATTAAATTCGGATGCAATTTCTGTGTTTCATCGTAAATAAGAAGGTCCAAGGGATACAGTAAACCGGAAGTGAAGCATCGGAATCTAAAAATGGAATCACAGGGGAGGTCCAAATCATAGAAAGTCAGAGTGTCACTCTTCTTGTACTTAAGTCGGCATTGTGCCTTTTGTATTAAATTCGGATGCAATTTCTTTGTTTCTTCGACAATATGAAGGTCCAAGGGATACAGTAAAACTGAAGTGAAGCATCGGAATCAAAACTGGACTCACAGGAGAGGTTCAATTCATAGAAAGTTAGAGTGTCAGTCCTCTTGTACTTAAGTCGGCATTGTGCCTTTTGTATTAAATTCGGATGCTATTTCTGTGATTCATCGTCAATACGAAGGTCCAAGGGATACAGTAAACCGGAAGTGAAGCATCGGAATGTAAAACTGCATTCACAGGAGAGGTTCAAATCATAGAAAGTTAGAGTGTCAGTCCTCTTGTACTTAAGTCGGCATTGTGCCTTTTGTATTAAATTCGGATGCTATTTCTGTGATTCAGCGTCAATAAGAAAGTCCAAGGGAAACAGTAAACCGGAAATGAAGCATCGGAATGTAAAACTGCATTCACAGGAGAGGTTCAAATCATAGAAAGTTAAAGTGTCAGTCCTCTTGTACTTAAGTCGGCATTGTGCATTTTGTATTAAATTCGGATGCAATTCCTTTGTTTCTTCGACAATATGAAGGTCCAAGGGATACAGTAAAACTGAAGTGAAGCATCGGAATCTAAAACTGGACTCACAGGAGAGGTTCAAATCGCAGAAAGTTAGCGTGTCAGTCCGCTTGTACTTAAGTTGGCAATGTGCCTTATGTATTAAGTTCGGATACAACTTCTGTGTTTCATCGTCAATAAGAAGGACCAAGGCATACAGTAAACCTGAAGTGAAGCATCGGAATCTAAAACTGGACTCAGAGGAGAGGTTCAAATCATAGAATGATACAGTGTCTGTCCTCTTGTACTTAAGTCGGCATTGTGCCTTTTGTATTAAATTCGGATGCTATTTCTGTCATTCATCGTCAATAAGAAGGTCCAAGGGATACAGTAAACCGGAAGTGAAGCATCGGAATGTAAAACTGCATTCACAGGAGTGGTTCAAATCATAGAAAGTTAGAGTGTCAGTCCTCTTGTACTTAAGTCGGCATTGTGCATTTTGTATTAAATTCGATGCATTTTCTTTGTTTCTTCGACAATATGAAGATCCAAGGGATACAGTAAAACTGAAGTGAAGCATCGGAATCTAAAACTGGACTCACAGGAGAGGTTCAAATCATAGAAAGTTAGAGTGTCAGTCCTCTTGTACATAAGTCGTCATTGTGAGTTTTGTATTAAATTTGGATGCAATTTCTGTGTTTCGTCGTCAATAATAAGGTCCAAGGGATACAGTAAACCTGAAGTGAAGCATCGGAATCTAAAACTGGACTCACAGGAGACGTTCAAATCATAGAAAGATAGAGTGTCAGTCCTCTTAAACTTAAGTCGGCATTGTGCCTTTTGTATTGCATTCGGATGCAATTTCTGTGTTTCATCGTCAATAAGAAGGTCCAAGTGATGCAGTAAACCTGAAGTGAAGCATCGGAATCTAAAACTGGACTCACAGGAGAGGTTCAAATCGTTGAAAGTTAGAGTGTCAGTCCTCTTGTACTTAAGTCGGCATTGTGCCTTTTATATTAAATTCGGATGCAATTTCTGTGTTTCATCGTCAATAAGAAGGTCCAAGGGATACAGTAAACCTGAAGTGAAGCATCGAGATCTAAAACTCGACTCACAGGAGAGGTTCAAATCATTGAATGTTAGAGTGTCAGTCCTTTTGTACTTAAGTCAGCATTGTGCCTTTTGTATTAAATTCGGATGCAATTTCTGTATTTCATCGTCAATTAGAAGGTCCATGGTATACTGTAAACCTGAAGTGAAGCATCGGAATCTAAAACTCGACTCACAGGAGAGGTTAAAATCATAGAAAGATAGAGTGTCAGTCCTCTTGTAGTTAAGTCGGCATTGTGCGTTTTGTATTAAATTCGGATGCAATTTCTGTGTTTCATCATCAATAAGAGGGTCCAAGGTATACAGTAAACCTGAAGTGAAGCATCGGAATCTAAAACTGGACTCACAGGAGAGGTTCAAATTATAGAAAAATAGTGTGTCAGTCCTCTTGTACTTAAGTCTGCATTGTGCCGTTTGTATTAAATTCCGATGCAATTTCTGTGTTTCATCGTCAATAAGAAGGTCCATGGGATACATTAAACCTGAAGTGATGCATCGGAATCTAAAACTGGACTCACAGGAGAGGTTCAAATCATAGAAAGTTAGAGTGTCAGTCCTCTTGTACTTAAGTCGGCATTGTGCCTTTTATATTAAATTCGGATGCAATTTCTTTGTTTCATCGTCAATAAGTAGGTCCAAGGGATATAGTAAACCTGAAGTGAAGCATCGAGTTCTAAAACTCGACTCACAGGAGAGGTTCAAATCACAGAAAGTTAGAGTGTCAGTCCTCTTGTACTTAAGTCGGCATTGTGCCTTTTATATTAAATTCAGATGCAATTTCTGTGTTTCATCGTCAATAAGAAGGTCCAAGGGATACAGTAAACCTGAAGTGAAGCATCGAGATCTAAATCCCGACTCACAGGAGAGGTTCAAATCATTGAATGTTAGAGTGTCAGTCCTCTTGTTCTTAAGTCGGCATTCTGCCGTTTGTATTACATTCAGTGGCAATTTCTGTGTTTCACCGTCAATAAGAAGGTCCAGGGGATACAGTAAACCTGAAGTGAATCATCGGAATCTAAAACTGAACTCACAGGAGAGGTTCAAATCATAGAAAGTTAGAGTGTCAGTCCTCTTGCACTAAAGTCGGCATTGTGCCTTTTGTATTACATTTGGATGCAATATCTGTGTTTCATCGTCAATAAGAAGGTTCAAGGGATACAGTAAACCTGAAGTGAAGCATCGGAATCTATAACTGGACTCACAGGAGAGGTTCAAATCATAGAAAGTTAGTGTGTCAGTCCTCTTGTACTTAAGTCGGTATTGTGCCGTTTGTATTACATTCAGTTGCAATTTCTGTGTTTCATCGTCAATAAGAAGGTCCAAGGGATACAGTAAACCTGACGTGAAGCATCGGAATCGAAAACTGGACTCACAGGAGAGGTTCAAATCATAGAATGTTAGAGTGTCAGTCCTCTCGTACATAAGTCGGCATTACGCCTTTTGTATTAAATTCGGATGGAATTTCTGTGTTTCATCGTCAATAAAAAGGTCCAAGGGATACAGTAAACCTGAAGTGAAGCATCGAGATCTAAAACTCGACTCACAGGAGAGGTTCAAATCATTGAATGTTAGATTGTCAGTGCTCTTGTACTTAAGTCGGCATTCTGCGGTTTGTATTACATTCAGTTGCAATTTCTGTGTTTCATCGTCAATAAGAAGGTCCAAGGGATACAGTAAACCTTAAGTGAATCATCGGAATCTAAAACTGAACTTACAGGAGAGGTTCAAATCATAGAAAGTTAGTGTGTCAGTCCTCTTGTACTTAAGTCGGCTTTGTGCCTTTTGTATTAAATTCGGATGCAATATCTGTGTTTCATCGTCAATAAGAACGTCCAAGGGATACAGTAAGCCTGAAGAGAAGCATCGAATCTAAAACTAGACTCACAGGAGAGGTTCGAATCACAGAAAGTTAGAGTGTCAGTCCTCTTGTACTTAAGTCGGCATTGTGCCTTTTGTATTAAATACGGATGCAATTTCTGTGTTTCATCGCCAATAAGAAGGTCCAAGGGATGCAGTAAACCTAAAGTGAAGCATCTGAATATAAAACTGGACTCACAGGAGAGGTTCAAATCATAGAAAGTTAGAGTGTCAGTCCTTTTATACTTAAGTCAGCGTTGTGCCTTTTGTACTAAATTCGGATGCAATTTCTGTGTTTCGTCGTCAATAAGAAGGTCCAAGTGATACAGTAAACCTGAAGTGAAGCATCGGAATCTAAAACTGGACCCACAGGAGAGGTTCAAATCATAGAAAGTTAGAGTGTCAGTTCTCTTGTACTTAAGTCTGCATTGTGCCTTTTGTATTAAATTCTGATGCAATTTCTGTGTTTCATCGTCAATAAGAAGGTCCAAGGGATACACTAAACCTGAAGTGAAGCATCGAGATTTAAAACTCGACTCACAGGAGAGGTTCAAATCATTGAATTTTAGAGTGTCAGTCCTCTTGTACTTAAGTCGGCATTCTGCCGTTTGTATTACATTCCGTTGCAATTTCTGTGTTTCATCGTCAATAAGAAGGTCCAGGGGATACAGTAAACCTGAAGTGAATCATCGGAATCTAAAACTGAACTCACAGGAGAGGTTCAAATCATAGAAAGTTAGAGTGTCAGTCCTCTTGTACTAAAGTCGGCATTGTGCCTTTTGTATTACATTTGGATGCAATATCTGTGCTTCATCGTCAATAAGAAGGTCCAAGGGATACAGTAAACCTAAAGTGAAGCATCGGAATCTAAAACTGGACAAACAGGAGAGGTTCAAATCATAAAAAGTTAGAGAGTCAGTCCTCTAGTACTTAAGTCGACTTTGGTCCTTTTGTATTAAATTCGGATGCAATATCTGTATTTCATCGTCAATAAGAACGTCCAAGGGATACAGTAAACCTGAAGAGAAGCATCGAATCTAAAACTGGACTCACAGGAGAGGATCAAATCATAGAAAGTTAGAGTGTCAGTCCTCTTGTACTGAAGTCGGCATTGTGCCTTTTGTATTAAATTCGGATGCAATTTCTGTGTTTCATTGCCAATAAGAATGTCCAAGGGATACAGTAAACCTGAAGTGAAGCATCGGAATCTAAAACTGGACTCACAGGAGACGTTCAAATCATAGAAAGTTAGTGTGTAAGTCCTCTTGTACTTAAGTCGGCGTTGTGCCGTTTGTATAACATTCAGTTGCAATTTCTGTGTTTCATCTTCAATAAGAAGGTCCAAGGGATACAGTAAACCTGAAGTGAAGCATCAGAACCTAAAACTGGACTCACAGGAGAGGTTGAATTCATAGAAAGTAAGATTGTGAGGCTACTTGTACTTAAGTTGCCATTGTGCCTTTTGTATTAAATTCGGATGCAATTTCTGTGTTTCATCGTCAATACGAAAGTCCAAGAGATACAGTAAACCTTAAGTGAGGCATCGGAATCTAAAACTGGACTCACAGGAGAGGTTCAAATCATAGAAAGTTAGAGTGTCAGTCCCCTTGTACTTAAGTCTGCATTGTGCCTTTTGTATTAAATTCGGATGCAATTTCTGTGTTTCATCGTCAATAAGAAGGTCCAAGGGATACACTAAACCTGAAGCGAAGCATCGAGATCTAAAACTCGACTCACAGGAGAGGTTCAAATCATTGAATTTTAGAGTGTCAGTCCTCTTGTACTTAAGTCGGCATTCTGCCGTTTGTATTACATTCCGTTGCAATTTCTGTGTTTCATCGTCAATAAGAAGGTCCAAGGGATACAGTAAACCTGAAGTGAATCATCGGAATCTAAAACTGAACTCACAGGAGAGGTTCAAATCATAGAAAGTTAGAGTGTCAGTCCTCTTGTACTAATGTCGGCATTGTGCCTTTTGTATTACATTTGGATGCAATATCTGTGCTTCATCGTCAATAAGAAGGTCCAAGGGATACAGTAAACCTAAAGTGAAGCATCGGAATCTAAAACTGGACTCACAGGAGAGGTTCAAAACATAAAAAGTTAGAGAGTCAGTCCTCTTGTACTTAAGTCTACTTTGGGCCTTTTGTATTAAATTCGGATGCAATATCTGTGTTTCATCGTCAATAAGAACGTCCAAGGGATACAGTAAACCTGAAGAGAAGCATCGAATCTAAAACTGGACTCACAGGAGAGGTTCAAATCATAGAAAGTTAGAGTGTCAGTCCTCTTGTACATAAGTCGGCATTGTGCCTTTTGTATTAAATTCGGATGCAATTTCTGTGTTTCATTGCCAATAAGAAGGTCCAAGGGATGCAGTAAACCTAAAGTGATGCATCGGAATCTAAAACTCGACTCACAGGAGAGGTTCAAATCATAGTACGGTAGAGTGTCAGTCCTCTTGTACTTAAGTCGGCATTGTGCCGTTTGTATTAAATTCGGATGCAATTTCTGTGTTTCATCGTCAATAAGAAGGTCCAAGGGATACAGTAAACCTGAAGTGAAGCATCGGAATCTAAAACTGGACTCACAGGAGAGGTTGAATTCATAGAAAATTAGAGTGTCAGTCCTCTTGTACTTAAGTCGGCATTGTGCGTTTTGAATTTAATTCCGATGGAATTTCTGTGCTTCATCGTGAATAAGAAGGTCCAAGGGATACAGTAAACCTCAAGTGAAGCATCGGAATCTAAAACTGGACTTAGGGGAGAGGTTCAAATCATAGAAAGTTAGAGTGTCAGTCCTCTTGTACTAAAGTCGGCATTGTGCCTTTTGTATTACATTTGGATGCAATATCTGTGTTTCATCGTCAATAAGAAGGTCCAAGGGATACAGTAAACCTGAAGTGAAGCATCGGAATCTAAAATTGGACTCACAGGAGAGGTTCAAATCATAGTAAGTTAGTGTGTAAGTCCTCTCGTACTTAGGTCGGCATTGTGCCGTTTGTATTACATTCAGTTGCAATTTCTGTGTTTCATCGACAATAAGAAGGTCCAAGGGATACAGTAAACCTGAAGTGAAGCATCGGAATCTAAAACTGGACTCACAGGAGAGGTTCAAATCATAGCAAGTTAGAGTGTCAGTTCTCTTGTACTTAAGTCTGCATTTAGCCTTTTGTATTAAATTCGGATGCGATTTCTGTGTTTCATCGTCAATAAGAAGGTCCAAGGGATACAGTAAACCTGAAGTGAAGCATCGAGATCTAAAACTCGACTCACAGGAGAGGTTCAAATCATTGAATTTTAGAGTGTCAGTCCTCTCGTACTTAAGTCGGCATTCTGCCGTTTGTATTACATTCCGTTGCAATTTCTGTGTTTCATCGTCAATAAGAAGGTCTAAGGGATACAGTAAACCTGAAGTGAATCACCGGAATCTAAAACTGAACTCACAGGAGAGGTTCAAATCATAGAAAGTTAGAGTGTCAGTCCTCTTGTGCTAAAGTCGGCATTGTGCCTTTTGTATTACATTTGGATGCAATATCTGTGCTTCATCGTCAATAAGAAGGTCCAAGGGATACAGTAAATCTGAAGTGAAGCATCGGAATCTAAAACTGGACTCACAGGAGAGGTTCAAATCATAAAAAGTTTAAGAGTCAGTCCTCTTGTACTTAAGTCGGCTTTGGGCCTTTTGTATTAAATTCGGATGCAATATATGTGTTTCATCGTCAATACGATCGTCCAAGGGATGCAGTAAACCTGAAGAGAAGCATCGAATCTAAAACTGGACTCACAGGAAAGGTTCAAATCATAGAAAGTTTGAGTGTCGGTCCTCTTGTAGTTAAGTCGGCATTGTGCGTTTTGTATGACATTCGGATGCAATTTCTGTGTTTCATCGCCAATAAGAAGGTCCAAGGGATGCAGTAAACCTAAAGTGAAGCATCGGAATCTAAAACTGGACTCACAGGAGTGGTTCAGATCATAGTAAGTTAGAGTGTCAGTCCTCTTGTACTTAAGTCGGCATTCCGCCTTTTGTATTAAATTCAGATGCAATATCTGTTTTTCATCGTCAATAAGAAGGTCCAAGGGATACAGTAAACCTGAAGTGAAGCATCGGAATCTAAAACTGGACTTAGGGGAGAGGTTCAAATCATAGAAAGTTATAGTGTCAGTCCTCTTGTACTCAAGTCACCATTGTGCCTTTTGTATGAAATTCTAATGCAATTTCTGTGTTTCATCGTCAATAAGAAGGTCCAAGGTATACAGTAAATCTGAAGTGCAGCATCGGAATCTAAAACTCGACTCACAGGAGCGGTTCAAATCATAGTACGGTAGAGTGTCAGTCCTCTTGTACTTAAGTCGGCATTGTGCCGTTTGTATTAAATTCGGATGCAATTTCTGTGTTTCATCGTCAATAAGAAGGTCCAAGGGATACAGTAAACCTGAAGTGAAGCATCGGAATCTAAAACTGGACTCACAGGAGAGGTTGAATTCATAGAAAGTTAGAGTGTCAGTCTTCTTGTACTAAAGTCGGCATTGTGCCTTTTGTAGTACATTTGGATGCAATATCTGTGTTTCATCGTCAATAAGAAGGTCCAAGGGATACAGTAAACCTGAAGTGAAGCATCGGAATCTAAAACTGGACTCACAGGAGAGGTTCAAATCATAGAAATTTAGTGTGTAAGTCCTCTCGTACTTAAGTCGGCATTGTGCCGTTTGTATTACATTCAGTTGCAATTTCTGTGTTTCATCGACAATAAGAAGGTCCAAGGGATACAGTAAACCTAAGGTGAACCATCGGAATCTAAAAGTGGACTCACAGGAGAGGTTCAAATCATAGAAAGTTAGTGTGTCAGTCCTCTTGTACTTAAGTCGGCATTGTGCCGTTTGTATTACATTCAGTTGCAATTTCTGTGTTTCATCGTCAATAAGAAGGTCCAAGGGATATAGTAAAACTGAAGTGAAGCATCGTAATCTAAAACTGGACTCACAGGAGAGGTTGAATATCATAGAAAGTTAGATTGTCAGGCTACTTGTACTTAAGTTGCCATTGTGGCTTTTGTATTAAATTCGGATGCAATTTCTGTGTTTCATCGTCAATAAGAAGGTCCAAGGGATACAGTAAACCTGAAGTGAAGCATCGGAATCTAAAACTGGACTCACAGGAGAGGTTCAAATCATAGAAAGTTAGTGTGTCAGTCCTCTTGTACTTAAGTCTGCATTTAGCCTTTTGTATTAAATTCGGATGCGATTTCTGTGTTTCATCGTCAATAAGAAGGTCCAAGGGATACAGTAAACCTGAAGTGAAGCATCGAGATCTAAAACTCGACTCACAGGAGAGGTTCAAATCATTGAATTTTAGAGTGTCAGTCCTCTCCTACTTAAGTCGGCATTCTGCCGTTTGTATTACATTCCGTTGCAATTTCTGTGTTTCATCGTCAATAAGAAGGTCCAAGGGATACAGTAAACCTGAAGTGAATCACCGGAATCTAAAACTGAACTCACAGGAGAGGTTCAAATCATAGAAAGTTAGAGTGTCAGTCCTCGTGTACTAAAGTCCGCATTGTGCCTTTTGTATTACATTTGGATGCAATATCTGTGCTTCATCGTCAATAAGAAGGTCCAAGGGATACAGTAAACCTGAAGTGAAGCATCGGAATCTAAAACTGGACTCACAGGAGAGGTTGAATTCATAGAAAGTTAGAGTGTCAGTCTTCTTGTACTTAAGTCGGCATTGTGCCTTTTGAATTTAATTCCGATGGAATTTCTGTGCTTCATCGTGAATCAGAAGGTCCAAGGGATACAGTAAACCTGAAGTGAAGCATCGGAATCTAAAACTGGACTTAGGGGAGAGGTTCAAATCAAACAAAGTTAGAGTGTCAGTCCTCTTGTACAAAAGTCGGCATTGTGCCTTTTGTATTACATTTGGATGCAATATCTGTGTTTCATCGTCAATAAGAAGGTCCAAGGGATACAGTAAACCTGAAGTGAAACATCGGAATCTAAAACTGGACTCACAGGAGAGGTTCAAATCATTGAAAGTTAGTTTGTCAGTCCTCTTGTACTTAAGTCGGCATTGTGCCGTTTGTATTACATTCAGTTGCAATTTCTGTGTTTCATCGTCAATAAGAAGGTCCAAGGGATATAGTAAACCTGAAGTGAAGCATCGGAATCTAAAACTGGACTCACAGGAGAGGTTGAATTTCATAGAAAGTTAGATTGTCAGGCTACTTGTACTTAAGTTTCCATTGTGGCTTTTGTATTAAATTCGGATGCAATTTCTGTGTTTCATCGTCAATAAGAAGGTGCAAGGGATACAGTAAACCTGAAGTGAAGCATCGGAATCTAAAACTGGACTCACAGGAGAGGTTCAAATCATAGAAAGTTAGTGTGTCAGTCCTCTTGTACTTAAGTCTGCATTTAGCCTTTTGTATTAAATTCGGATGCGATTTCTGTGTTTCATCGTCAATAAGAAGGTCCAAGGGATACAGTAAACCTGAAGTGAAGCATCGGAATCTAAAACTGGACTCACAGGAGAGGTTCAAATCATAGAAAGTTAGTGTGTCAGTCCTCTTGTACTTAAGTCTGCATTTAGCATTTTGTATTAAATTCGGATGCGATTTCTGTGTTTCATCGTCAATAAGAAGGTCCAAGGGATACAGTAAACCTGAAGTGAAGCATCGAGATCTAAAACTCGACTCACAGGAGAGGTTCAAATCATTGAATTTTAGAGTGTCAGTCCTCTCCTACTTAAGTCGGTATTCTGCCGTTTGTATTACATTCCGTTGCAATTTCTGTGTTTCATCGTCAATAAGAAGGTCCAAGGGATACAGTAAACCTGAAGTGAATCACCGGAATCTAAAACTGAACTCACAGGAGAGGTTGAAATCATAGAAAGTTAGAGTGTCAGTCCTCGTGTACTAAAGTCGGCATTGTGCCTTTTGTATTACATTTGGATGCAATATCTGTGCTTCATCGTCAATAAGAAGGTCCAAGGGATACAGTAAACCTGAAGTGAAGCATCGGAATCTAAAACTGGACTCACAGGAGAGGTTGAATTCATAGAAAGTTAGAGTGTCAGTCTTCTTGTACTTAAGTCGGCATTGTGCCTTTTGAATTTAATTCCGATGGAATTTCTGTGCTTCATCGTGAATCAGAAGGTCCAAGGGATACAGTAAACCTGAAGTGAAGCATCGGAATCTAAAACTGGACTTAGGGGAGAGGTTCAAATCAAACAAAGTTAGAGTGTCAGTCCTCTTGTACTTAAGGCGGCATTGTGCCTTTTGTATTACATTTGGATGCAATATCTGTGTTTCATCGTCAATAAGAAGATCCAAGGGATACAGTAAACCTGAAGTGAAACATCGGATCTAAAACTGGACTCACAGGAGAGGTTCAAATCATAGAAAGTTAGTGTGTAAGTCCTCTCGTACTTAAGTCGGCATTGTGCCGTTTGTACTACATTCAGTTGCAATTTCTGTGTTTCATCGACAATAAGAAGTTCCAAGGGGTACAGTAAACCTGAGGTGAAGCAACGGAATCTAAAACTGGACTCACAGGAGAGGTTCAAATCATAGAAAGTTAGTTTGTCAGTCCTCTTGTACTTAAGTCGGCATTGTGCCGTTTGTATTACATTCAGTTGCAATTTCTGTGTTTCATCGTCAATAAGAAAGTCCAAGGGATATAGTAAACCTGAAGTGAAGCATCGGAATCTAAAACTGGACTCACAGGAGAGGTTGAATTTCATAGAAAGTTAGATTGTCAGGCTACTTGTACTTAAGTTTCCATTGTGGCTTTTGTATTAAATTCGGATGCAATTTCTGTGTTTCATCGTGAATAAGAAGGTCCAAGTGATACAGTAAACCTGAAGTGAAGCATCGGAATCTAAAACTGGACTCACAGGAGAGGTTCAAATCATAGAAAGTTAGAGTGTCAGTCCTCGTGTACTAAAGTCCGCATTGTGCCTTTTGTATTACATTTGGATGCAATATCTGTGCTTCATCGTCAATAAGAAGGTCCAAGGGATACAGTAAACCTGAAGTGAAGCATCGGAATCTAAAACTGGACTCACAGGAGAGGTTGAATTCATAGAAAGTTAGAGTGTCAGTCTTCTTGTACTTAAGTCGGCATTGTGCCTTTTGAATTTAATTCCGATGGAATTTCTGTGCTTCATCGTGAATCAGAAGGTCCAAGGGATACAGTAAACCTGAAGTGAAGCATCGGAATCTAAAACTGGACTTAGGGGAGAGGTTCAAATCAAACAAAGTTAGAGTGTCAGTCCTCTTGTACAAAAGTCGGCATTGTGCCTTTTGTATTACATTTGGATGCAATATCTGTGTTTCATCGTCAATAAGAAGGTCCAAGGGATACAGTAAACCTGAAGTGAAACATCGGAATCTAAAACTGGACTCACAGGAGAGGTTCAAATCATTGAAAGTTAGTTTGTCAGTCCTCTTGTACTTAAGTCGGCATTGTGCCGTTTGTATTACATTCAGTTGCAATTTCTGTGTTTCATCGTCAATAAGAAGGTCCAAGGGATATAGTAAACCTGAAGTGAAGCATCGGAATCTAAAACTGGACTCACAGGAGAGGTTGAATTTCATAGAAAGTTAGATTGTCAGGCTACTTGTACTTAAGTTTCCATTGTGGCTTTTGTATTAAATTCGGATGCAATTTCTGTGTTTCATCGTCAATAAGAAGGTGCAAGGGATACAGTAAACCTGAAGTGAAGCATCGGAATCTAAAACTGGACTCACAGGAGAGGTTCAAATCATAGAAAGTTAGTGTGTCAGTCCTCTTGTACTTAAGTCTGCATTTAGCCTTTTGTATTAAATTCGGATGCGATTTCTGTGTTTCATCGTCAATAAGAAGGTCCAAGGGATACAGTAAACCTGAAGTGAAGCATCGGAATCTAAAACTGGACTCACAGGAGAGGTTCAAATCATAGAAAGTTAGTGTGTCAGTCCTCTTGTACTTAAGTCTGCATTTAGCATTTTGTATTAAATTCGGATGCGATTTCTGTGTTTCATCGTCAATAAGAAGGTCCAAGGGATACAGTAAACCTGAAGTGAAGCATCGAGATCTAAAACTCGACTCACAGGAGAGGTTCAAATCATTGAATTTTAGAGTGTCAGTCCTCTCCTACTTAAGTCCGTATTCTGCCGTTTGTATTACATTCCGTTGCAATTTCTGTGTTTCATCGTCAATAAGAAGGTCCAAGGGATACAGTAAACCTGAAGTGAATCACCGGAATCTAAAACTGAACTCACAGGAGAGGTTGAAATCATAGAAAGTTAGAGTGTCAGTCCTCGTGTACTAAAGTCGGCATTGTGCCTTTTGTATTACATTTGGATGCAATATCTGTGCTTCATCGTCAATAAGAAGGTCCAAGGGATACAGTAAACCTGAAGTGAAGCATCGGAATCTAAAACTGGACTCACAGGAGAGGTTGAATTCATAGAAAGTTAGAGTGTCAGTCTTCTTGTACTTAAGTCGGCATTGTGCCTTTTGAATTTAATTCCGATGGAATTTCTGTGCTTCATCGTGAATCAGAAGGTCCAAGGGATACAGTAAACCTGAAGTGAAGCATCGGAATCTAAAACTGGACTTAGGGGAGAGGTTCAAATCAAACAAAGTTAGAGTGTCAGTCCTCTTGTACTAAAGTCGGCATTGTGCCTTTTGTATTACATTTGGATGCAATATCTGTGTTTCATCGTCAATAAGAAGATCCAAGGGATACAGTAAACCTGAAGTGAAACATCGGATCTAAAACTGGACTCACAGGAGAGGTTCAAATCATAGAAAGTTAGTGTGTAAGTCCTCTCGTACTTAAGTCGGCATTGTGCCGTTTGTACTACATTCAGTTGCAATTTCTGTGTTTCATCGACAATAAGAAGTTCCAAGGGATACAGTAAACCTGAGGTGAAGCAACGGAATCTAAAACTGGACTCACAGGAGAGGTTCAAATCATAGAAAGTTAGTTTGTCAGTCCTCTTGTACTTAAGTCGGCATTGTGCCGTTTGTATTACATTCAGTTGCAATTTCTGTGTTTCATCGTCAATAAGAAGGTCCAAGGGATATAGTAAACCTGAAGTGAAGCATCGGAATCTAAAACTGGACTCACAGGAGAGGTTGAATTTCATAGAAAGTTAGATTGTCAGGCTACTTGTACTTAAGTTTCCATTGTGGCTTTTGTATTAAATTCGGATGCAATTTCTGTGTTTCATCGTGAATAAGAAGGTCCAAGGGATACAGTAAACCTGAAGTGAAGCATCGGAATCTAAAACTGGACTCACAGGAGAGGTTCAAATCATAGAAAGTTAGTGTGTCAGTCCTCTTGTACTTAAGTCTGCATTTAGCCTTTTGTATTAAATTCGGATGCGATTTCTGTGTTTCATCGTCAATAAGAAGGTCCAAGGGATACAGTAAACCTGAAGTGAAGCATCGAGATCTAAAACTCGACTCACAGGAGAGGTTCAAATCATAGAAAGTTAGAGTGTCAGTCCTCTTGTACTAAAGTCGGCATTGTGCCTTTTGTATTACATTTGGATGCAATATCTGTGCTTCATCGTCAATAAGAAGGTCCAAGGGATACAGTAAATCTGAAGTGAAGCATCGGAATCTAAAACTGGACTCACAGGAGAGGTTCAAATCATAAAAAGTTTAAGAGTCAGTCCTCTTGTACTTAAGTCGGCTTTGGGCCTTTTGTATTAAATTCGGATGCAATATATGTGTTTCATCGTCAATACGATCGTCCAAGGGATGCAGTAAACCTGAAGAGAAGCATCGAATCTAAAACTGGACTCACAGGAAAGGTTCAAATCATAGAAAGTTTGAGTGTCAGTCCTCTTGTAGTTATGTCGGCATTGTGCGTATTGTATGACATTCGGATGCAATTTCTGTGTTTCATCGCCAATAAGAAGATCCAAGGGATGCAGTAAACCTAAAGTGAAGCATCGGAATCTAAAACTGGACTCACAGGAGTGGTTCAGATCATAGTAAGTTAGAGTGTCGTCCTCTTGTACTTAAGTCGGCATTGCGCCTTTTGTATTAAATTCAGATGCAATATCTGTTTCTCATCGTCAATAAGAAGGTCCAAGGGATACAGTAAACCTGAAGTGAAGCATCGGAATCTAAAACTGGACTTAGGGGAGAGGTTCAAATCATAGAAAGTTAGAGTGTCAGTCCTCTTGTACTCAAGTCACCATTGTGCCTTTTGTATGAAATTCTAATGCAATTTCTGTGTTTCATCGTCAATAAGAAGGTCCAAGGTATACAGTAAACCGGAAGTGCAGCATCGGAATCTAAAACTCGACTCACAGGAGCGGTTCAAATCATAGTACGGTAGAGTGTCAGTCCTCTTGTACTTAAGTCGGCATTGTGCCGTTTGTATTAAATTCGGATGCAATTTCTGTGTTTCATCGTCAATAAGAAGGTCCAAGGGATACAGTAAACCTGAAGTGAAGCATCGGAATCTAAAACTGGACTCACAGGAGAGGTTGAATTCATAGAAAGTTAGAGCGTCAGTCTTCTTGTACTTAAGTCGGCATTGTGCCTTTTGAATTTAATTCCGATGGAATTTCTGTGCTTCATCGTGAATAAGAAGGTCCAAGGGATACAGTAAACCTGAAGTGAAGCATCGGAATCTAAAACTGGACTTAGGGGAGAGGTTAAAATCATAGAAAGTTAGAGTGTCAGTCCTCTTGTACTTAAGTCGGCATTGTGCCTTTTGTATTACATTTGGATGCAATATCTGCGTATCATCGTCAATAAGAAGGTCCAAGGGATACAGTAAACCTGAAGTGAAGCATCGGAATCTAAAACTGGACTCACAGGAGAGGTTCAAATCATAGAAAGTTAGTGTGTAAGTCCTCTCGTACTTAAGTCGGCATTGTGCCGTTTGTATTACATTCAGTTGCAATTTCTGTGTTTCATCGACAATAAGAAGGTCCAAGGGATACAGTAAACCTGAGGTGAACCATCGGAATCTAAAAGTGGACTCACAGGAGAGGTTCAAATCATAGAAAGTTAGTGTGTCAGTCCTCTTGTACTTAAGTCGGCATTGTGCCGTTTGTATTACATTCAGTTGCAATTTCTGTGTTTCATCGTCAATAAGAAGGTCCAAGGGATATAGTAAACCTGAAGTGAAGCATCGGAATCTAAAACTGGACTCACAGGAGAGGTTGAATTTCATAGAAAGTTAGATTGTCAGGCTACTTGTACTTAAGTTTCCATTGTGGCTTTTGTATTAAATTCGGATGCAATTTCTGTGTTTCATCGTCAATAAGAGGGTCCAAGGGATACAGTAAACCTGAAGTGAAGCATCGGAATCTAAAACTGGACTCACAGGAGAGGTTCAAATCATAGAAAGTTAGTGTGTCAGTCCTCTTGTACTTAAGTCTGCATTTAGCCTTTTGTATTAAATTCGGATGCGATTTCTGTGTTTCATCGTCAATAAGAAGGTCCAAGGGATACAGTAAACCTGAAGTGAAGCATCGGAATCTAAAACTGGACTCACAGGAGAGGTTCAAAGCATAGAAAGTTAGTGTGTCAGTCCTCTTGTACTTAAGTCTGCATTTAGCCTTTTGTATTAAATTCGGATGTGATTTCTGTGTTTCATCGTCAATAAGAAGGTCCAAGGGATACAGTAAACCTGAAGTGAAGCATCGAGATCTAAAACTCGACTCACAGGAGAGGTTCAAATCATTGAATTTTAGAGTGTCAGTCCTCTCCTACTTAAGTCGGCATTCTGCCGTTTGTATTACATTCCGTTGCAATTTCTGTGTTTCATCGTCAATAAGAAGGTCCAAGGGATACAGTAAACCTGAAGTGAATCACCGGAATCTAAAACTGAACTCACAGGAGAGGTTCAAATCATAGAAAGTTAGAGTGTCAGTCCTCGTGTACTAAAGTCGGCATTGTGCCTTTTGTATTACATTTGGATGCAATATCTGTGCATCATCGTCAATAAGAAGGTCCAAGGGATACAGTAAACCTGAAGTGAAGCATCGGAATCTAAAACTGGACTCACAGGAGAGGTTGAATTCATAGAAAGTTAGAGTGTCAGTCTTCTTGTACTTAAGTCGGCATTGTGCCTTTTGAATTTAATTCCGATGGAATTTCTGTGCTTCATCGTGAATCAGAAGGTCCAAGGGATACAGTAAACCTGAAGTGAAGCATCGGAATCTAAAACTGGACTTAGGGGAGAGGTTCAAATCAAACAAAGTTAGAGTGTCAGTCCTCTTGTACTAAAGTCGGCATTGTGCCTTTTGTATTACATTTGGATGCAATATCTGTGTTTCATCGTCAATAAGAAGGTCCAAGGGATACAGTAAACCTGAAGTGAAACATCGGAATCTAAAACTGGACTCACAGAAGAGGTTCAAATCATAGAAAGTTAGTGTGTAAGTCCTCTCGTACTTAAGTCGGCATTGTGCCGTTTGTATTACATTCAGTTGCAATTTCTGTGTTTCATCGACAATAAGAAGTTCCAAGGGATACAGTAAACCTGAGGTGAAGCAACGGAATCTAAAACTGGACTCACAGGAGAGGTTCAAATCATAGAAAGTTAGTTTGTCAGTCCTCTTGTACTTAAGTCGGCATTGTGCCGTTTGTATTACATTCAGTTGCAATTTCTGTGTTTCATCGTCAATAAGAAGGTCCAAGGGATATAGTAAACCTGAAGTGAAGCATCGGAATCTAAAACTGGACTCACAGGAGAGGTTGAATTTCATAGAAAGTTAGATTGTCAGGCTACTTGTACTTAAGTTTCCATTGTGGCGTTTGTATTAAATTCGGATGCCATTTCTGTGTTTCATCGTCAATAAGAAGGTCCAAGGGATACAGTAAACCTGAAGAGAAGCATCGAATCTAAAACTGGACTCGCAGGAAAGGTTCAAATCATAGAAAGTTAGTGTGTAAGTCCTCTCGTACTTAAGTCGGCATTGTGCCGTTTGTATTACATTCAGTTGCAATTTCTGTGTTTCATCGACAATAAGAAGGTCCAAGGGATACAGTAAACCTGAGGTGAACCATCGGAATCTAAAAGTGGACTCACAGGAGAGGTTCAAATCATAGAAAGTTAGTGTGTCAGTCCTCTTGTACTTAAGTCGGCATTGTGCCGTTTGTATTACATTCAGTTGCAATTTCTGTGTTTCATCGTCAATAAGAAGGTCCAAGGGATATAGTAAACCTGAAGTGAAGCATCGGAATCTAAAACTGGACTCACAGGAGAGGTTGAATTTCATAGAAAATTAGATTGTCAGGCTACTTGTACTTAAGTTGCCATTGTGGCTTTTGTATTAAATTCGGATGCAATTTCTGTGTTTCATCGTCAATAAGAAGGTCCAAGGGATACAGTAAACCTGAAGTGAAGCATCGGAATCTAAAACTGGACTCACAGGAGAGGTTCAAATCATAGAAAGTTAGTGTGTCAGTCCTCTTGTACTTAAGTCTGCATTTAGCCTTTTGTATTAAATTCGGATGCGATTTCTGTGTTTCATCGTCAATAAGAAGGTCCAAGGGATACAGTAAACCTGAAGTGAAGCATCGAGATCTAAAACTCGACTCACAGGAGAGGTTCAAATCATTGAATTTTAGAGTGTCAGTCCTCTCCTACTTAAGTCGGCAATCTGCCGTTTGTATTACATTCCGTTGCAATTTCTGTGTTTCATCGTCAATAAGAAGGTCCAAGGGATACAGTAAACCTGAAGTGAATCACCGGAATCTAAAACTGAACTCACAGGAGAGGTTCAAATCATAGAAAGTTAGAGTGTCAGTCCTCGTGTACTAAAGTCGGCATTGTGCTTTTGTATTACATTTGGATGCAATATCTGTGCTTCATCGTCAATAAGAAGGTCCAAGGGATACAGTAAACCTGAAGTGAAGCATCGGAATCTAAAACTGGACTCACAGGAGAGGTTGAATTCATAGAAAGTTAGAGTGTCAGTCTTCTTGTACTTAAGTCGGCATTGTGCCTTTTGAATTTAATTCCGATGGAATTTCTGTGCTTCATCGTGAATCAGAAGGTCCAAGGGATACAGTAAACCTGAAGTGAAGCATCGGAATCTAAAACTGGACTTAGGGGAGAGGTTCAAATCAAACAAAGTTAGAGTGTCAGTCCTCTTGTACTAAAGTCGGCATTGTGCCTTTTGTATTACATTTGGATGCAATATCTGTGTTTCATCGTCAATAAGAAGGTCCAAGGGATACAGTAAACCTGAAGTGAAACATCGGAATCTAAAACTGGACTCACAGAAGAGGTTCAAATCATAGAAAGTTAGTGTGTAAGTCCTCTCGTACTTAAGTCGGCATTGTGCCGTTTGTATTACATTCAGTTGCAATTTCTGTGTTTCATCGACAATAAGAAGTTCCAAGGGATACAGTAAACCTGAGGTGAAGCAACGGAATCTAAAACTGGACTCACAGGAGAGGTTCAAATCATAGAAAGTTAGTTTGTCAGTCCTCTTGTACTTAAGTCGGCATTGTGCCGTTTGTATTACATTCAGTTGCAATTTCTGTGTTTCATCGTCAATAAGAAGGTCCAAGGGATATAGTAAACCTGAAGTGAAGCATCGGAATCTAAAACTGGACTCACAGGAGAGGTTGAATTTCATAGAAAGTTAGATTGTCAGGCTACTTGTACTTAAGTTTCCATTGTGGCGTTTGTATTAAATTCGGATGCCATTTCTGTGTTTCATCGTCAATAAGAAGGTCCAAGGGATACAGTAAACCTGAAGAGAAGCATCGAATCTAAAACTGGACTCGCAGGAAAGGTTCAAATCATAGAAAGTTAGTGTGTAAGTCCTCTCGTACTTAAGTCGGCATTGTGCCGTTTGTATTACATTCAGTTGCAATTTCTGTGTTTCATCGACAATAAGAAGGTCCAAGGGATACAGTAAACCTGAGGTGAACCATCGGAATCTAAAAGTGGACTCACAGGAGAGGTTCAAATCATAGAAAGTTAGTGTGTCAGTCCTCTTGTACTTAAGTCGGCATTGTGCCGTTTGTATTACATTCAGTTGCAATTTCTGTGTTTCATCGTCAATAAGAAGGTCCAAGGGATATAGTAAACCTGAAGTGAAGCATCGGAATCTAAAACTGGACTCACAGGAGAGGTTGAATTTCATAGAAAATTAGATTGTCAGGCTACTTGTACTTAAGTTGCCATTGTGGCTTTTGTATTAAATTCGGATGCAATTTCTGTGTTTCATCGTCAATAAGAAGGTCCAAGGGATACAGTAAACCTGAAGTGAAGCATCGGAATCTAAAACTGGACTCACAGGAGAGGTTCAAATCATAGAAAGTTAGTGTGTCAGTCCTCTTGTACTTAAGTCTGCATTTAGCCTTTTGTATTAAATTCGGATGCGATTTCTGTGTTTCATCGTCAATAAGAAGGTCCAAGGGATACAGTAAACCTGAAGTGAAGCATCGAGATCTAAAACTCGACTCACAGGAGAGGTTCAAATCATTGAATTTTAGAGTGTCAGTCCTCTCGTACTTAAGTCGGCATTCTGCTGTTTGTATTACATTCCGTTGCAATTTCTGTGTTTCATCGTCAATAGGAAGGTCCAAGGGATACAGTAAACCTGAAGTGAATCACCGGAATCTAAAACTGAACTCACAGGAGAGGTTCAAATCATAGAAAGTTAGAGTGTCAGTCCTCGTGTACTAAAGTCGGCATTGTGCCTTTTGTATTACATTTGGATGCAATATCTGTGCTTCATCGTCAATAAGAAGGTCCAAGGGATGCAGTAAACCTGAAGCGAAGCATCGGAATCTAAAACTGGACTCACAGGAAATGTTCAGATTATAGTAAGTTAGAGTGTCAGTCCTCTTGTACTTAAGTAGGCATTGTGCCTTTTGTATTAAATTCGGACGCAATTTCTGTGTTTCATCGCCAATAAGAAGGTCCAAGGGATGCAGTAATCCTAAAGTGAAGCATCGGAATCTAAAACTGGACTCACAGGATTGGTTCAGATCATAGTAAGTTAGAGTGTCAGTCCTCTTGTACTTAAGTCGGCATTGTGCCTTTTGTATTAAATTCAGATGCAATATCTGTGTTTCATCGTCAATAAGAAGGTCCAAGGGATACAGTAAACCTGAAGTGAAGCATCAGAACCTAAAACTGGAGTCACAGGAGAGGTTCAAATCACAGAAAGTAATAGTGTCATTCCTCTTGTACTTAAGTCGGCATTGTGCCTTATGTATTAATTTCGGATGCAATTTCTGTGTTTCATCGTCAATAAGAAGGACTAAGGAATACAGTAAACCTGAAGTGAAGCATCGGAATGTAAAACTGGACTCACAGGAGAGGTTCAAATCATAGAAAGTTAGAGTGTCAGTACTCTAGTACTTAAGTCGGCATTGTGCCTTTTGTATTAAATTAGGATGTAATTTCTGTGTTTCATCGTCAATAAGATGGTCCAAGGTGTACAGTAAACCTGAAGTGAAGCATCGGAATCTAAAACTGGACTCACAGGAGAGGTTCAAATCATAGAAAGTTAGAGTGTCAGTCCTCTTGTACTTAAGTCGGCATTGTGCTTTTTGTATTAAATTCGGATGCAATTTCTGTGTTTCATCGCCAATAAGAAGGTCCAAGGGATGCAGTAAACTTAAATTGAAGCATCGGAATCTAAAACTGGACTCACAGGAGAGGTTCAAATCATAGAAAGTTAGAGTGTCAGTCCTTTTGTCCTTAAGTCAGCATTGTGCCTTTTGTATTAAATTCGGATGCAATTTCTGTGTTTCATCGTCAATAAGAAGGTCCAAGGTATACAGTAAAAATGAAGTGAAGCATCGGAATCTAAAACTCGACTCACAGGACAGGTTGAATTCATAGAAAGTTAGAGTGTCAGTCCTCTTGTACTTAAGTCGGCATTGTGCCTTTTGAATTTAATTCCGATGAAATTTCTGTGCTTCATCGTCAATAAGAAGGACCAAGGGATACAGTAAACCTGAAGTGAAGCATCGGAATCTAAAACTGGACTTAGGGGAGAGGTTCAATTCATAGAAAGTTAGAGTGTCAGTCCTATTGTACTAAAGTAGGCATTGTGCATTTTGTATTACATTTGGATGCAATATCTGTGTTTCATCGTCAATAAGAAGGTCCAAGGGATACAGTAAACCTGAAGTGAAGCATCGGAATCTAAAACTGGACTCACAGGAGATGTTCAGATTATAGTAAGTTAGAGTGTCAGTCCTCTTGTACTTAAGTAGGCATTGTGCCTTTTGTATTAAATTCGGAAGCAATTTCTGTGTTTCATCGCCAATAAGAAGGTCCAAGGGATGCAGTAAACCTAAAGTGAAGCATCGGAATCTAAAACTGAACTCACAGGAGTGGTTCAGATCATGGTAAGTTAGAGTGTCAGTCCTCTTGTACTTAAGTCGGCATTGTGCCTTTTGTATTAAATTCAGATGCAATATCTGTGTTTCATCGTCAATAAGAAGGTCCAAGGGATACAGTAAACCTGAAGTGAAGCATCAGAACCTAAAACTGGAGTCACAGGAGAGGTTCAAATCACAGAAAGTAATAGTGTCATTCCTCTTGTACTTAAGTCGGCATTGTGCCTTATGTATTAAATTCGGATGCAATTTCTGTGTTTCATCGTCAATAAGAAGGACTAAGGAATACAGTAAACCTGAGGTGAAGCATCGGAATGTAAAACTGGACTCACAGGAGAGGTTCAAATCATAGAAAGTTAGAGTGTCAGTCCTCTTGAACTTAAGTCGGCATTGTGCCTTTTGTATTAAATTCGGATGCAATTTCAGTGTTTCATCGTCAATAAGATGGTCCAAGGTATACAGTAAACCTGAAGTGAAGCATCGGAATCTAAAACTGGACTCACAGGAGAGGTTCATTTCATAGAATGGTAGAGTGTCAGTCCTCTTATACTTAAGTCGGCATTGTGCTTTTTGTATTAAATTCGGATGCTATTTCTGTGATTCATCGTCAATAAGAAGGTCCAAGGGATACAGTAAACCTGAAGTGAAGCATCGGAATCTAAAACTGGACCCACAGGAGAGGTTCAAATCATAGAAAGTTAGAGTGTCAGTCCTCTTGTACTTAAGTCGGCATTGTGCCTTTTGTATGAAATTCGGATGCAATTTCTGTGTTTCATCGCCAATAAGAAGGTCCAAGGGATGCAGTAAACCTAAATTGAAGCATCGGAATCTAAAACTGGACTCACGGGAGAGGTTCAAATCATAGAAAGTTAGAGTGTCAGTCCTTTTGTACTTAAGTCAGCATTGTGCCTTTTGTATTAAATTCGGATGCAATTTCTGTGTTTCATCGTCAATAAGAAGGTCCAAGGTATACAGTAAAAATGAAGTGAAGCATCGGAATCTAAAACTGGACTCACAGGAGAGGTGCAAATCATAAAAAGTTTAAGAGTCGGTCCTCTTGTACTTAAGTCGGCTTTGGGCCTTTTGTATTAAATTCGGATGCAATATATGTGTTTCATCGTCAATACGATCGTCCAAGGGATGCAGTAAACCTGAAGAGAAGCATCGAATCTAAAACTGGACTCACAGGAAAGGTTCAAATCATAGAAAGTTTGAGTGTCAGTCCTCTTGTAGTTAAGTCGGCATTGTGCGTTTTGTATGACATTCGGATGCAATTTCTGTGTTTCATCGCCAATAAGAAGGTCCAAGGGATGCAGTAAACCTAAAGTGAAGCATCGGAATCTAAAACTGGACTCACAGGAGTGGTTCAGATCATAGTAAGTTAGAGTGTCAGTCCTCTTGTACTTAAGTCAGCATTGCGCCTTTTGTATTAAATTCAGATGCAATATCTGTTTTTCATCGTCAATAAGAAGGTCCAAGGGATACAGTAAACCTGAAGTGAAGCATCGGAATCTAAAACTGGACTTAGGGGAGAGGTTCAAATCATAGAAAGTTAGAGTGTCAGTCCGCTTGTACTAAAGTCGGCATTGTGCCTTTTGTATTACATTTGGATGCAATATCTGTGTTCATCGTCAATAAGAAGGTCCAAGGGATACAGTAAACCTGAAGTGAAGCATCGGAATCTAAAACTGGACTCACAGGAGAGGTTCAAATCATAGAAAGTTAGTGTGTAAGTCCTCTCGTACTTAAGTCGGCATTGTGCCGTTTGTATTACATTCAGTTGCAATTTCTGTGTTTCATCGACAATAAGAAGGTCCAAGGGATACAGTAAACCTGAGGTGAACCATCGGAATCTAAAAGTGGACTCACAGGAGAGGTTCAAATCATAGAAAGTTAGTGTGTCAGTCCTCTTGTACTTAAGTCGGCATTGTGCCGTTTGTATTACATTCAGTTGCAATTTCTGTGTTTCATCGTCAATAAGAAGGTCCAAGGGATACAGTAAACCTGAAGTGAAGCATCGGAATCTAAAACTTTACTCACAGGAGAGGTTGAATTCATAGAAAGTTAGAGTGTCAGTCTTCTTGTACTTAAGTCGGCATTGTGCCTTTTGAATTTAATTCCGATGGAATTTCTGTGCTTCATCGTGAATAAGAAGGTCCAAGGGATACAGTAAACCTGAAGTGAAGCATCGGAATCTAAAACTGGACTAAGGGGAGAGGTTCAAATCATAGAAAGTTAGAGTGTCAGTCCTCTTGTACTAAAGTCGGCATTGTGCCTTTTGTATTACATTTGGATGCAATATCTGTGTTCATCGTCAATAAGAAGGTCCAAGGGATACAGTAAACCTGAAGTGAAGCATCGGAATCTAAAACTGGACTCACAGGAGAGGTTCAAATCATAGAAAGTTAGTGTGTAAGTCCTCTCGTACTTAAGTCGGCATTGTGCCGTTTGTATTACATTCAGTTGCAATTTCTGTGTTTCATCGACAATAAGAAGGTCCAAGGGATACAGTAAACCTGAGGTGAACCATCGGAATCTAAAAGTGGACTCACAGGAGAGGTTCAAATCATAGAAAGTTAGTGTGTCAGTCCTCTTGTACTTAAGTCGGCATTGTGCCGTTTGTATTACATTCAGTTGCAATTTCTGTGTTTCATCGTCAATAAGAAGGTCCAAGGGATATAGTAAACCTGAAGTGAAGCATCGGAATCTAAAACTGGACTCACAGGAGAGGTTGAATTTCATAGAAAGTTAGATAGTCAGGCTACTTGTACTTAAGTTGCCATTGTGGCTTTTGTATTAAATTCGGATGCAATTTCTGTGTTTCATCGTCAATAAGAAGGTCCAAGGGATACAGTAAACCTGAAGTGAAGCATCGGAATCTAAAACTGGACTCACAGGAGAGGTTCAAATCATAGAAAGTTAGTGTGTCAGTCCTCTTGTACTTAAGTCTGCATTTAGCCTTTTGTATTAAATTCGGATGCGATTTCTGTGTTTCATCGTCAATAAGAAGGTCCAAGGGATACAGTAAACCTGAAGTGAAGCATCGAGATCTAAAACTCGACCCACAGGAGAGGTTCAAATCATTGAATTTTAGAGTGTCAGTCCTCTCCTACTTAAGTCGGCCTTCTGCCGTTTGTATTACATTCCGTTGCAATTTCTGTGTTTCATCGTCAATAAGAAGGTCCAAGGGATACAGTAAACCTGAAGTGAATCACCGGAATCTAAAACTGAACTCACAGGAGAGGATCAAATCATAGAAAGTTAGAGTGTCAGTCCTCGTGTACTAAAGTCGTGATTGTGCCTTTTGTATTACATTTGGATGCAATATCTGTGCTTCATCGTCAATAAGAAGGTCCAAGGGATACAGTAAACCTGAAGTGAAGCATCGGAATCTAAAACTGGACTCACAGGAAATGTTCAGATTATATTAAGTTAGAGTGTCAGTCCTCTTGTACTTAAGTCGGCATTGTGCCTTATGTATTAAATTCGGATGCAATTTCTGTGTTTCATCGTCAATAAGAAGGACTAAGGAATACAGTAAACCTGAAGTGAAGCATCGGAATGTAAAACTGGACTCACAGGAGAGGTTCAAATCATAGAAAGTTAGAGTGTCAGTACTCTAGTACTTAAGTCGGCATTGTGCCTTTTGTATTAAATTCGGATGTAATTTCTGTGTTTCATCGTCAATAAGATGGTCCAAGGTGTACAGTAAACCTGAAGTGAAGCATCGGAATCTAAAACTGGACTCACAGGAGAGGTTCAAATCATAGAATGATAGAGTGTCAGTCCTCTTATACTTAAGTCGGCATTGTGCCTTTTGTATTAAATTCGGATGCTATTTCTGTGTGTCATCGTCAATAAGAAGGTCCAAGGGATACTGTAAACCGGAAGTGAAGCATCGGAATGTAAAACTGCACTTACAGGAGAGATTGAAATCATAGAAAGTTAGAGTGTCAGTCCTCTTGTACTTAAGTTGGCATTGTGCATTTTGTATTATATTCGGATGCAATTACTGTGTTTCACCGCCAATAATAAAGTTCGAGGGATGCAGTAAACCTGAAGTGAAGCATCGGAATCTAAAACTGGACCCACATGAGACGTTCAAATCATAGAAAGTTAGAGTGTCAGTCCTCTTGTACTTAAGTCGGCATTGTGCTTTTTGTATTAAATTCGGATGCAATTTCTGTGTTTCATCGCCAATAAGAAGGTCCAAGGGATGCAGTAAACTTAAATTGAAGCATCGGAATCTAAAACTGGACTCACAGGAGAGGTTCAAATCATAGAAAGTTAGAGTGTCAGTCCTTTTGTCCTTAAGTCAGCATTGTGCCTTTTGTATTAAATTCGGATGCAATTTCTGTGTTTCATCGTCAATAAGAAGGTCCAAGGTATACAGTAAAAATGAAGTGAAGCATCGGAATCTAAAACTCGACTCACAGGACAGGTTGAATTCATAGAAAGTTAGAGTGTCAGTCCTCTTGTACTTAAGTCGGCATTGTGCCTTTTGAATTTAATTCCGATGAAATTTCTGTGCTTCATCGTCAATAAGAAGGACCAAGGGATACAGTAAACCTGAAGTGAAGCATCGGAATCTAAAACTGGACTTAGGGGAGAGGTTCAATTCATAGAAAGTTAGAGTGTCAGTCCTATTGTACTAAAGTCGGCATTGTGCATTTTGTATTACATTTGGATGCAATATCTGTGTTTCATCGTCAATAAGAAGGTCCAAGGGATACAGTATACCTGAAGTGAAGCATCGGAATCTAAAACTAGACTCACAGGAGATGTTCAGATTATAGTAAGTTAGAGTGTCAGTCCTCTTGTACTTAAGTAGGCATTGTGCCTTTTGTATTAAATTCGGAAGCAATTTCTGTGTTTCATCGCCAATAAGAAGGTCCATGGGATGCAGTAAACGTAAAGTGAAGCATCGGAATCTAAGACTGAACTCACAGGAGTGGTTCAGATCATAGTAAGTTAGAGTGTCAGTCCTCTTGTACTTAAGTCGGCATTGTGCCTTTTGTATTAAATTCAGATGCAATATCTGTGTTTCATCGTCAATAAGAAGGTCCAAGGGATACAGTAAACCTGAAGTGAAGCATCAGAACCTAAAACTGGAGTCACAGGAGAGGTTCAAATCACAGAAAGTAATAGTGTCATTCCTCTTGTACTTAAGTCGGCATTGTGCCTTATGTATTAAATTCGGATGCAATTTCTGTGTTTCATCGTCAATAAGAAGGACTAAGGAATACAGTAAACCTGAGGTGAAGCATCGGAATGTAAAACTGGACTCACAGGAGAGGTTCAAATCATAGAAAGTTAGAGTGTCAGTCCTCTTGTACTTAAGTCGGCATTGTGCCTTTTGTATTAAATTCGGATGCAATTTCTGTGTTTCATCGTCAATAAGATGGTCCAAGGTATACAGTAAACCTGAAGTGAAGCATCGGAATCTAAAACTGGACTCACAGGAGAGGTTCAAATCATAGAATGGTAGAGAGTCAGTCCTCTTATACTTAAGTCGGCATTGTGCCTTTTGTATTAAATTCGGATGCTATTTCTGTGATTCATCGTCAATAAGAAGGTCCAAGGGATACAGTAAACCTGAAGTGAAGCATCGGAATCTAAAACTGGACCCACAGGAGAGGTTCAAATCATAGAAAGTTAGAGTGTCAGTCCTCTTGTACTTAAGTCGGCATTGTGCCTTTTGTATGAAATTCGGATGCAATTTCTGTGTTTCATCGTCAATAAGAAGGTCCAAGGTATACAGTAAAAATGAAGTGAAGCATCGGAATCTAAAACTCGACTCACAGGAGAGGTTGAATTCATAGAAAGTTAGAGTGTCAGTCCTCTTGTACTTAAGTCGGCATTGTGCCTTTTGAATTCAATTCCGATGAAATTTCTGTGCTTCATCGTCAATAAGAAGGTCCAAGGGATACAGTAAACCTGAAGTGAAGCATCGGAATCTAAAACTGGACTTAGGGGAGAGGTTCAATTCAGAGAAAGTTAGAGTGCCAGTCCTCTTGTACTAAAGTCGGCAATGTGCCTTTTGTATTACATTTGGATGCAATATCTGTGTTTCATCGTCAATAAGAAGGTCCAAGGGATACAGTAAACCTGAAGTGAACCATCGGAATCTAAAACTGGACTCACAGGAGGTGTTCAAATCATAGAAAGTTAGTGTGTTAGTCCTCTTGTACTTAAGTCGGCATTGTGCCGTTTGTATTACACTCAGTTGCAATTTCTGTGTTTCATCGTCTATAAGAAGGTCCAAGGGATACAGTAAACCTGAAGTGAAGCATCGGAATCTAAAACTGGACTCACAGGAGAGGTTCAAATCATAGAAAGTTAGTGTGTCAGTCCTCTTGTACTTAAGTCGGCATTGTGCCGTTTGTATTACATTCAGTTGCTATTTCTGTGTTTCATCGTCAATAAGAAGGTCCAAGGGATACAGTAAACCTTAAGTGAAGCATCGGAATCTAAAACTGGACTCACTGGAGAGGTTGAATTCATAGAAAGTTAGATTGTCAGGCTACTTGTACTTAAGTTGCCATTGTGCCTTTTGTATCAAATTCGGATGCAATTTCTGTGCTTCATCGTCAATAAGAAGGTCCAAGGGATACAGTAAACCTGAAGTGAAGCATCGAGATCTAAAACTCGACTCACAGGAGAGGTTCAAATCATAGAAAGTTAGAGTGTCAGTCCTCTTGTACTTAAGTCGGCATTCTGCCGTTTGTATTACATTCAGTTGCAATTTCTGTGTTTCATCGTCAATAAGAAGGTCCAAGGGATACAGTAAACCTGAAGTGACACATCGGAATCTAAAACTCAACTCACAGGAGAGATTCAAATCATAGAAAGTTAGAGTGTCAGTCCTCTTGTACTAAAGTCGGCATTGTGCCTTTTGTATTACATTTAGATGCAATATCTGTGCTTCATCGTCAATAAGAACGTCCAAGGGATACAGTAAACCTGAAGTGAAGCATCGGAATCTAAAACTGGACTCACAGGAAATGTTCAGATTATATTAAGTTAGAGTGTCAGTCCTCTTGTACTTAAGTCGGCATTGTGCCTTATGTATTAAATTCGGATGCAATTTCTGTGTTTCATCGTCAATAAGAAGGACTAAGGAATACAGTAAACCTGAAGTGAAGCATCGGAATGTAAAACTGGACTCACTGGAGAGGTTCAAATCATAGAAAGTTAGAGTGTCAGTACTCTAGTACTTAAGTCGGCATTGTGCCTTTTGTATTAAATTCGGATGTAATTTCTGTGTTTCATCGTCAATAAGATGGTCCAAGGTGTACAGTAAACCTGAAGTGAAGCATCGGAATCTAAAACTGGACTCACAGGAGAGGTTCAAATCATAGAATGATAGAGTGTCAGTCCTCTTATACTTAAGTCGGCATTGTGCCTTTTGTATTAAATTCGGATGCTATTTCTGTGTTTCATCGTCAATAAGAAGGTCCAAGGGATACTGTAAACCGGAAGTGAAGCATCGGAATGTAAAACTGCACTTACAGGAGAGATTGAAATCATAGAAAGTTAGAGTGTCAGTCCTCTTGTACTTAAGTTGGCATTGTGCATTTTGTATTATATTCGGATGCAATTACTGTGTTTCACCGCCAATAATAAGGTTCGAGGGATGCAGTAAACCTGAAGTGAAGCATCGGAATCTAAAACTGGACCCACATGAGAGCTTCAAATCATAGAAAGTTAGAGTGTCAGTCCTCTTGTACTTAAGTCGGCATTGTGCTTTTTGTATTAAATTCGGATGCAATTTCTGTGTTTCATCGCCAATAAGAAGGTCCAAGGGATGCAGTAAACTTAAATTGAAGCATCGGAATCTAAAACTGGACTCACAGGAGAGGTTCAAATCATAGAAAGTTAGAGTGTCAGTCCTTTTGTCCTTAAGTCAGCATTGTGCCTTTTGTATTAAATTCGGATGCAATTTCTGTGTTTCATCGTCAATAAGAAGGTCCAAGGTATACAGTAAAAATGAAGTGAAGCATCGGAATCTAAAACTCGACTCACAGGACAGGTTGAATTCATAGAAAGTTAGAGTGTCAGTCCTCTTGTACTTAAGTCGGCATTGTGCCTTTTGAATTTAATTCCGATGAAATTTCTGCGCTTCATCGTCAATAAGAAGGACCAAGGGATACAGTAAACCTGAAGTGAAGCATCGGAATCTAAAACTGGACTTAGGGGAGAGGTTCAATTCATAGAAAGTTAGAGTGTCAGTCCTATTGTACTAAAGTCGGCATTGTGCATTTTGTATTACATTTGGATGCAATATCTGTGTTTCATCGTCAATAAGAAGGTCCAAGGGATACAGTATACCTGAAGTGAAGCATCGGAATCTAAAACTGGACTCACAGGAGATGTTCAGATTATAGTAAGTTAGAGTGTCAGTCCTCTTGTACTTAAGTAGGCATTGTGCCTTTTGTATTAAATTCGGAAGCAATTTCTGTGTTTCATCGCCAATAAGAAGGTCCATGGGATGCAGTAAACCTAAAGTGAAGCATCGGAATCTAAGACTGAACTCACAGGAGTGGTTCAGATCATAGTAAGTTAGAGTGTCAGTCCTCTTGTACTTAAGTCGGCATTGTGCCTTTTGTATTAAATTCAGATGCAATATCTGTGTTTCATCGTCAATAAGAAGGTCCAAGGGATACAGTAAACCTGAAGTGAAGCATCAGAACCTAAAACTGGAGTCACAGGAGAGGTTCAAATCACAGAAAGTAATAGTGTCATTCCTCTTGTACTTAAGTCGGCATTGTGCCTTATGTATTAAATTCGGATGCAATTTCTGTGTTTCATCGTCAATAAGAAGGACTAAGGAATACAGTAAACCTGAGGTGAAGCATCGGAATGTAAAACTGGACTCACAGGAGAGGTTCAAATCATAGAAAGTTAGAGTGTCAGTCCTCTTGTACTTAAGTCGGCATTGTGCCTTTTGTATTAAATTCGGATGCAATTTCTGTGTTTCATCGTCAATAAGATGGTCCAAGGTATACAGTAAACCTGAAGTGAAGCATCGGAATCTAAAACTGGACTCACAGGAGAGGTTCAAATCATAGAATGGTAGAGAGTCAGTCCTCTTATACTTAAGTCGGCATTGTGCCTTTTGTATTAAATTCGGATGCTATTTCTGTGATTCATCGTCAATAAGAAGGTCCAAGGGATACAGTAAACCTGAAGTGAAGCATCGGAATCTAAAACTGGACCCACAGGAGAGGTTCAAATCATAGAAAGTTAGAGTGTCAGTCCTCTTGTACTTAAGTCGGCATTGTGCCTTTTGTATGAAATTCGGATGCAATTTCTGTGTTTCATCGTCAATAAGAAGGTCCAAGGTATACAGTAAAAATGAAGTGAAGCATCGGAATCTAAAACTCGACTCACAGGAGAGGTTGAATTCATAGAAAGTTAGAGTGTCAGTCCTCTTGTACTTAAGTCGGCATTGTGCCTTTTGAATTCAATTCCGATGAAATTTCTGTGCTTCATCGTCAATAAGAAGGTCCAAGGGATACAGTAAACCTGAAGTGAAGCATCGGAATCTAAAACTGGACTTAGGGGAGAGGTTCAATTCAGAGAAAGTTAGAGTGCCAGTCCTCTTGTACTAAAGTCGGCATTGTGCCTTTTGTATTACATTTGGATGCAATATCTGTGTTTCATCGTCAATAAGAAGGTCCAAGGGATACAGTAAACCTGAAGTGAACCATCGGAATCTAAAACTGGACTCACAGGAGGTGTTCAAATCATAGAAAGTTAGTGTGTTAGTCCTCTTGTACTTAAGTCGGCATTGTGCCGTTTGTATTACACTCAGTTGCAATTTCTGTGTTTCATCGTCTATAAGAAGGTCCAAGGGATACAGTAAACCTGAAGTGAAGCATCGGAATCTAAAACTGGACTCACAGGAGAGGTTCAAATCATAGAAAGTTAGTGTGTCAGTCCTCTTGTACTTAAGTCGGCATTGTGCCGTTTGTATTACATTCAGTTGCTATTTCTGTGTTTCATCGTCAATAAGAAGGTCCAAGGGATACAGTAAACCTTAAGTGAAGCATCGGAATCTAAAACTGGACTCACTGGAGAGGTTGAATTCATAGAAAGTTAGATTGTCAGGCTACTTGTACTTAAGTTGCCATTGTGCCTTTTGTATCAAATTCGGATGCAATTTCTGTGCTTCATCGTCAATAAGAAGGTCCAAGGGATACAGTAAACCTGAAGTGAAGCATCGAGATCTAAAACTCGACTCACAGGAGAGGTTCAAATCATAGAAAGTTAGAGTGTCAGTCCTCTTGTACTTAAGTCGGCATTCTGCCGTTTGTATTACATTCAGTTGCAATTTCTGTGTTTCATCGTCAATAAGAAGGTCCAAGGGATACAGTAAACCTGAAGTGACACATCGGAATCTAAAACTCAACTCACAGGAGAGATTCAAATCATAGAAAGTTAGAGTGTCAGTCCTCTTGTACTAAAGTCGGCATTGTGCCTTTTGTATTACATTTAGATGCAATATCTGTGCTTCATCGTCAATAAGAACGTCCAAGGGATACAGTAAACCTGAAGTGAAGCATCGGAATCTAAAACTGGACTTAGAGGAGAGGTTCAAATCATAGAAAGTTAGAGTGTCAGTCCTCTTGCACTTAAGTCGGCATTGTGCCTTTTGTATTAAATTCGGATGCAACTTCTGTGTTTCATCGCCAATAAGAAGGTCCAAGGAATGCAGTAAACCTAAAGTGAACCATCGGAATCTAAAACTGGACTCACAGGAGAGGTTCAAATCATAGAAAGCTAGAGTGTCAGTCCTTTTGTACTTAAGTCAGCATTGTGCCTTTTGTATTAAATTCGGATGCAATTTCTGTGTTTCATCGTCAATGAGAAGGTCCAAGGGATACAGTATACCTGAAGTGAAGCATCGAGATCTAAAACTCGACTCACAGGAGAGGTTCAAATCATTGAATGTTAGAGTGTCAGTGCTCTTGTACTTAAGTCGGCATTCTGCCGTTTGTATTACATTCAGTTGCAATTTCGTTGTTTCATCGTCAAGAAGAAGGTCCAAGGGATACAGTAAACCAGAAGTGAATCATCGTAATCTAAAACTGAACTCACAGGAGAGGTTCAAATCATAGAAAGTTAGAGTGTCAGTCAACTTGTACTAAAGTCAGCATTGTGCCTTTTGTATTACATTTGGATGCAATATCTGTGTTTCATCGTCAATAAGAAGGTCCAAGGGATACAGTAAACCTGAAGTGAAGCATTGGAATCTAAAACTGGACTCACAGGAGAGGTTCAAATCATAGAAAGTTAGTGTGTCAGTCCTCTTGTACTTAAGTCGGCTTTGTGCCTTTTGTATTAAATTCTGATGCAATTTCTGTGTTTCATCGCCAATAAGAAGGTGCAAGGGATGCAGTAAACCTAAAGTGAAGCATCGGAATCTAAAACTGGACTCACAGGAGAGGTTCAAATCATAGAAAGTTAGTGTGTCAGTCCTCTTGTACTTAAGTCGGCTTTGTGCCTTTTGTATTAAATTCTGATGCAATTTCTGTGTTTCATCGCCAATAAGAAGGTGCAAGGGATGCAGTAAACCTAAAGTGAAGCATCGGAATCTAAAACTCGACTCACAGGAGAGGTTCAAATCATAGAACGGTAGAGTGTCAGTCCTCTTGTACTTAAGTCGGCATTGTGCCGTTTGTATTAAATTCGGATGCAATTTCTGTGTTTCATCGTCAATAAGAAGGTCCAAGGGATACAGTAAACCTGAAGTGAAGCATCGGAATCTAAAACTGGACTCACAGGAGAGGTTGAATTCATAGAAATTTAGAGTGTCAGTCCTCTTGTATTTAAGTCGGCATTGTGCCTTTTGAATTTAATTCCGATGAAATTTCTGTGCTTCAACGTCAATAAGAAGGTCCAATGTATACAGTAAACCTGAAGTGAAGCATCGGAATCTAAAACTGGACTTAGAGGTGAGGTACAAATCATAGAAAGTTAGAGTGTCAGTCCTCTTGTACTAAAGTCGGCATTGTGCCTTTTGTATTACATTTGGATGCAATATCTGTGTTTCATCGTCAATAAGAAGGTCCAAGGGATACAGTAAACCTGAAGTGAAGTATCGGAATCTAAAACTGGACTCACAGGAGAGGTTCAAATCATAGAAAGTTAGTGTGTTAGTCCTCTTGTACTTAAGTCGGCATTGTGCCGTTTGTATTCCATTCAGTTTCAATTTCTGTGTTTCATCGTCAATAAGAAGGTCCAAGGGATACAGTAAACCTGAAGTGAAGCGTCGGAATCTAAAACTGGACTTAGAGGAGAGGTTCAGATCATAGAAAGTTAGAGTGTCAGTCCTCTTGCACTTAAGTCGGCCTTGTGCCTTTTGTATTAAATTCGGAGCAATTTCTGTGTTTCAACGTAAATAAGTTGATCCAAGGTATACAGTAAATCTGAAGTGAAGCATCGGAATCTAAAACTTAACTTACAGGAGAGGTTCAGATTATAGTAAGTTAGAGTGTCAGTCCTCTTGTACTTAAGTCGGCATTGTGCGTTTTGTATTAAATTTGGATGCAATTTCTGTGTTTCATCGCCAATAAGAAGGTCCAAGGGATGCAGTAAACCTAAAGTGAAGCATCGGAATCTAAAACTGGACTCACAGGAGAGGTTCAAATCATAGAAAGTTAGAGTGTCAGTCCTTTTGTACTTAAGTCAGCATTGTGCCTTTTGTATTAAATTCGGATGCAATTTCTGTGTTTCATTGTCAATAAGAAGTTCCAAGGAATACAGTAAACCTGACGTGAAGCATCGGAATCTAAAACTCGACTCACAGGAGAGGTTCAAATCATAGAACGGTAGAGCGTCAGTCCTCTTGTACTTAAGTCGGCATTGTGCCGTTTGTATTAAATTCGGATGCAATTTCTGTGTTTCATCGTCAATATGAAGGTCCATGGGATACAGTAAACCTGAAGTGAAGCATCGGAATCTAAAACTTTACTCACAGGAGAGGTTGAATTCATAGAAAGTTAGAGTGTCAGTCCTCTTGTACTTAAGTCGGCATTGTGCCTTTTGAATTTAATTCCGATGAAATTTCGGTGCTTCATCGTCAATAAGAAGGTCCAAGGGATACAGTAAACCTGAAGTGAAGCATCGGAATCTAAAACTGGACTTAGAGGAGAGGTTCAAATCATAGAAAGTTAGAGTGTCAGTCCTCTTGCACTTAAGTCGGCATTGTGCCTTTTGTATTAAATTCGGATGCAATTTCTGTGTTTCATCGTCAATAAGTAGATCCAAGGGATAAAGTAAACCTGAAGTGAAGCATCGGAATCTAAAACTGGACTCACAGGAGAGGTTCAGATTATAGTAAGTTAGAGTGTCAGTCCTCTTGTACTTAAGTGGGCATTGTGACTTTTGTATTACATTCAGATGTAATTACTGTGTTTCATCGTCAATAAGAAGGTCCAAGGGATACAGTAAACCTGAAGTGAAGCATCAGAACCTAAAACTGGACTCACAGGAGAGGTTCAAATCACAGAAAGTTAGAGTGTCATTCCTCTTGTACTTAAGTCGGCATTGTGCCTCATGTATTAAATTCGGATGCAATTTCTGTGTTTCATCGTCAATAAGAAGGACCAAGGATTACAGTCAACCGGAAGTGAAACATCGGAATGTAAAACTGGACTCACAGGAGAGATTCAAATCATAGAATGATAGAGTGTCAGTCCTCTTGTACTTAAGTCGGCATTGTGCCTTTTGTATTAAATTCGGATGCAATTTCTGTGTTTCATCGTCAATAAGTAGATCCAAGGGATAAAGTAAACCTGAAGTGAAGCATCGGAATCTAAAACTGAACTCACAGGAGAGGTTCAGATTATAGTAAGTTAGAGTGTCAGTCCTCTTGTACTTAAGTGGGCATTGTGACTTTTGTATTACATTCAGATGTAATTTCTGTGTTTCATCGTCAACAAGAAGGTCCAAGGGATACAGTAAACCTGAAGTGAAGCATCGTAATCTAAAACTGGACTCACAGGAAAGGTTCATATCATAGAAAGTTAAGTGTCAGTCCTCTTGTTCTTAAGTCGCCATTGTGCCTTTTGTATTAAATTCGGATGCAATTTCTGCGCTTCATCGTCAATAAGAAGGTCCAATGTATACGGTAAACCTGAAGTGAAGCATCGGAATCTAAAACTGGACTTAGGGGAGAGGTACAAATCATAGAAAGTTAGAGTGTCAGTCCTCTTGTACTAAAGTCGGCATTGTGCCTTTTGTATTACATTTGGATGCAATATCTGTGTTTCATCGTCAATAAGAAGGTCCAAGGGATACAGTAAACCTGAAGTGAAGTATCGGAATCTAAAACTGGACTCACAGGAGAGGTTCAAATCATAGAAAGTTAGTGTGTTAGTCCTCATGTACTTAAGTCGGCATTGTGCCGTTTGTATTCCATTCAGTTGCAATTTCTGTGTTTCATCGTCAATAAGAAGGTCCATGGGATACAGTAAACCTAAAGTGAAGCATCGGAATCTAAAACTGGACTCACAGGAGAGGTTCAAATAATAGAAAGTTAGTGTGTCAGTCCTCTTGTACTTAAGACGGCATTGTGCCGTTTGTATTACATTCAGTTGCAATTTCTGTGTTTCATCGTCAATAAGAAGGTCCAAGGGATACAGTAAACCTGCAGTGAAGCATCGGAATCTAAAACTGGACTTACAGGAGAGGTTGAAGTCATAGAAAGTTAGATTGTCAGGCTACTTGTACTTAAGTTGCCATTGTGCCTTTTGTATTAAATTCGGATGCAATTTCTGTGTTTCATCGTCAATAAGAAGGTCCATGGGATACAGTAAACCTGAAGTGCATCATCGGAATCTAAAACTGAACTCACAGGAGAGATTCAAATCATAGAAATTTAGAGTGTCAGTCCTCTTGTACTAAAGTCGGCATTGTGCGTTTTGTATTACATGTGGATGCAATATCTGTGCTTCATCGTCAATAAGAGCGTCCAAGGAATACAGTAAACCTGAAGTGAAGCATCGGAATCTAAAACTGGACTTAGAGGAGAGGTTCAGATCATAGAAAGTTAGAGTGTCAGTCCTCTTGCACTTAAGTCGGCATTGTGCCTTTTGTATTAAATTCGGAGCAATTTCTGTGTTTCAACGTAAATAAGTTGATCCAAGGGATACAGTAAATCTGAAGTGAAGCATCGGAATCTAAAACTGAACTTACAGGAGAGGTTCAGATTATAGTAAGTTAGAGTGTCAGTCCTCTTGTACTTAAGTCGGCATTGTGCGTTTTGTATTAAATTTGGATGCAATTTCTGTGTTTCATCGCCAATAAGAAGGTCCAAGGGATGCAGTAAACCTAAAGTGAAGCATCGGAATCTAAAACTGGACTCACAGGAGAGGTTCAAATCATAGAAAGTTAGAGTTTCAGTCCTTTTGTACTTCAGTCAGCATTGTGCCTTTTGTATTAAATTCGGATGCAATTTCTGTGTTTCATTGTCAATAAGAAGTTCCAAGGAATATAGTAAACCTGAAGTGAAGCATCGGAATCTAAAACTCGACTCACAGGAGAGGTTCAAATCATAGAACGGTAGAGCGTCAGTCCTCTTGTACTTAAGTCGGCATTGTGCCGTTTGTATTAAATTCGGATGCAATTTCTGTGTTTCATCATCAATATGAAGGTCCATGGGATACAGTAAACCTGAAGTGAAGCATCGGAATCTAAAACTTTACTCACAGGAGAGGTTGAATTCATAGAAAGTTAGAGTGTCAGTCCTCTTGTACTTAAGTCGGCATTGTGCCTTTTGAATTTAATTCCGATGAAATTTCGGTGCTTCATCGTCAATAAGAAGGTCCAAGGGATACAGTAAACCTGAAGTGAAGCATCGGAATCTAAAACTGGACTTAAAGGAGAGGTTCAAATCATAGAAAGTTAGAGTGTCAGTCCTCTTGCACTTAAGTCGGCATTGTGCCTTTTGTATTAAATTCGGATGCAATTTCTGTGTTTCATCGTCAATAAGTAGATCCAAGGGATAAAGTAAACCTGAAGTGAAGCATCGGAATCTAAAACTGGACTCACAGGAGAGGTTCAGATCATAGTAAGTTAGAGTGTCAGTCCTCTTGTACTTAAGTGGGCATTGTGACTTTTGTATTACATTCAGATGCAATTTCTGTGTTTCATCGTCAATAAGAAGGTCCAAGGGATAAAGTAAACCTGAAGTGAAGCATCAGAACCTAAAACTGGACTCACAGGAGAGGTTCAAATCACAGAAAGTTAGAGTGTCATTCCTCTTGTACTTAAGTCGGCATTGTGCCTCATGTATTAAATTCGGATGCAATTTCTGTGTTTCATCGTCAATAAGAAGGACCAAGGATTACAGTCAACCGGAAGTGAAACATCGGAATGTAAAACTGGACTCACAGGAGAGATTCAAATCATAGAATGATAGAGTGTCAGTCCTCTTGTACTTAAGTCGGCATTGTGCCTTTTGTATTAAATTCGGATGCAATTTCTGTGTTTCATCGTCAATAAGTAGATCCAAGGGATAAAGTAAACCTGAAGTGAAGCATCGGAATCTAAAACTGGACTCACAGGAGAGGTTCAGATTATAGTAAGTTAGAGTGTCAGTCCTCTTGTACTTAAGTGGGCATTGTGACTTTTGTATTACATTCAGATGTAATTTCTGTGTTTCATCGTCAATAAGAAGGTCCAAGGGATACAGTAAACCTGAAGTGAAGCATCGTAATCTAAAACTGGACTCACAGGAAAGGTTCATATCATAGAAAGTTAAGTGTCAGTCCTCTTGTTCTTAAGTCGCCATTGTGCCTTTTGTATTAAATTCGGATGCAATTTCTGCGCTTCATCGTCAATAAGAAGGTCCAATGTATACGGTAAACCTGAAGTGAAGCATCGGAATCTAAAACTGGACTTAGGGGAGAGGTACAAATCATAGAAAGTTAGAGTGTCAGTCCTCTTGTACTAAAGTCGGCATTGTGCCTTTTGTATTACATTTGGATGCAATATCTGTGTTTCATCGTCAATAAGAAGGTCCAAGGGATACAGTAAACCTGAAGTGAAGTATCGGAATCTAAAACTGGACTCACAGGAGAGGTTCAAATCATAGAAAGTTAGTGTGTTAGTCCTCATGTACTTAAGTCGGCATTGTGCCGTTTGTATTCCATTCAGTTGCAATTTCTGTGTTTCATCGTCAATAAGAAGGTCCATGGGATACAGTAAACCTAAAGTGAAGCATCGGAATCTAAAACTGGACTCACAGGAGAGGTTCAAATAATAGAAAGTTAGTGTGTCAGTCCTCTTGTACTTAAGTCGGCATTGTGCCGTTTGTATTACATTCAGTTGCAATTTCTGTGTTTCATCGTCAATAAGAAGGTCCAAGGGATACAGTAAACCTGCAGTGAAGCATCGGAATCTAAAACTGGACTTACAGGAGAGGTTGAAGTCATAGAAAGTTAGATTGTCAGGCTACTTGTACTTAAGTTGCCATTGTGCCTTTTGTATTAAATTCGGATGCAATTTCTGTGTTTCATCGTCAATAAGAAGGTCCATGGGATACAGTAAACCTGAAGTGCATCATCGGAATCTAAAACTGAACTCACAGGAGAGATTCAAATCATAGAAATTTAGAGTGTCAGTCCTCTTGTACAAAAGTCGGCATTGTGCGTTTTGTATTACATGTGGATGCAATATCTGTGCTTCATCGTCAATAAGAGCGTCCAAGGGATACAGTAAACCTGAAGTGAAGCATCGGAATCTAAAACTGGATTTAGAGGAGAGGTTCAGATCATAGAAAGTTAGAGTGTCAGTCCTCTTGCACTTAAGTCGGCATTGTGCCTTTTGTATTAAATTCGGAGCAATGTCTGTGTTTCAACGTAAATAAGTTGATCCAAGGGATACAGTAAATCTGAAGTGAAGCATCGGAATCTAAAACTGAACTTACAGGAGAGGTTCAGATTATAGTAAGTTAGAGTGTCAGTCCTCTTGTACTTAAGGTCGCATTGTGCGTTTTGTATTAAATTTGGATGCAATTTCTGTGTTTCATCGCCAATAACGAGGTCCAAGGGATGCAGTAAACCTAAAGTGAAGCATCGGAATCTAAAACTGGACTCACAGGAGAGGTTCAAATCATAGAAATTTAGAGTGTCAGTCCTTTTGTACTTAAGTCAGCATTGTGCCTTTTGTATTAAATTCGGATGCAATTTCTGTGTTTCATTGTCAATAAGAAGTTCCAAGGAATACAGTAAACCTGAAGTGAAGCATCGGAATCTAAAACTCGACTCACAGGAGAGGTTCAAATCATAGAACGGTACAGCGTCAGTCCTCTTGTACTTAAGTCGGCATTGTGCCGTTTGTATTAAATTCGGATGCAATTTCTGTGTTTCATCATCAATATGAAGGTCCATGGGGTACAGTAAACCTGAAGTGAAGCATCGGAATCTAAAACTTTACTCACAGGAGAGGTTGAATTCATAGAAAGTTAGAGTGTCAGTCCTCTTGTACTTAAGTCGGCATTGTGCCTTTTGAATTTAATTCCGATGAAATTTCGGTGCTTCATCGTCAATAAGAAGGTCCAAGGGATACAGTAAACCTGAAGTGAAGCATCGGAATCTAAAACTGGACTTAGAGGAGAGGTTCAAATCATAGAAAGTTAGAGTGTCAGTCCTCTTGCACTTAAGTCGGCATTGTGCCTTTTGTATTAAATTCGGATGCAATTTCTGTGTTTCATCGTCAATAAGTAGATCCAAGGGATAAAGTAAACCTGAAGTGAAGCATCGGAATCTAAAACTGGACTCACAGGAGAGGTTCAGATCATAGTAAGTTAGAGTGTCAGTCCTCTTGTACTTAAGTGGGCATTGTGACTTTTGTATTACATTCAGATGCAATTTCTGTGTTTCATCGTCAATAAGAAGGTCCAAGGGATACAGTAAACCTGAAGTGAAGCATCAGAACCTAAAACTGGACTCACAGGAGAGGTTCAAATCACAGAAAGTTAGAGTGTCATTCCTCTTGTACTTAAGTCGGCATTGTGCCTCATGTATTAAATTCGGATGCAATTTCTGTGTTTCATCGTCAATAAGAAGGACCAAGGATTACAGTCAACCGGAAGTGAAACATCGGAATGTAAAACTGGACTCACAGGAGAGATTCAAATCATAGAATGATAGAGTGTCAGTCCTCTTGTACTTAAGTCGGCATTGTGCCTTTTGTATTAAATTCGGATGCAATTTCTGTGTTTCATCGTCAATAAGTAGATCCAAGGGATAAAGTAAACCTCAAGTGAAGCATCGGAATCTAAAACTGGACTCACAGGAGAGGTTCAGATTATAGTAAGTTAGAGTGTCAGTCCTCTTGTACTTAAGTGGGCATTGTGACTTTTGTATTACATTCAGATGTAATTTCTGTGTTTCATCGTCAATAAGAAGGTCCAAGGGATACAGTAAACCTGAAGTGAAGCATCGTAATCTAAAACTGGACTCACAGGAAAGGTTCATATCATAGAAAGTTAAGTGTCAGTCCTCTTGTTCTTAAGTCGCCATTGTGCCTTTTGTATTAAATTCGGATGCAATTTCTGCGCTTCATCGTCAATAAGAAGGTCCAATGTATACGGTAAACCTGAAGTGAAGCATCGGAATCTAAAACTGGACTTAGGGGAGAGGTACAAATCATAGAAAGTTAGAGTGTCAGTCCTCTTGTACTAAAGTCGGCATTGTGCCTTTTGTATTACATTTGGATGCAATATCTGTGTTTCATCGTCAATAAGAAGGTCCAAGGGATACAGTAAACCTGAAGTGAAGTATCGGAATCTAAAACTGGACTCACAGGAGAGGTTCAAATCATAGAAAGTTAGTGTGTTAGTCCTCATGTACTTAAGTCGGCATTGTGCCGTTTGTATTCCATTCAGTTGCAATTTCTGTGTTTCATCGTCAATAAGAAGGTCCATGGGATACAGTAAACCTAAAGTGAAGCATCGGAATCTAAAACTGGACTCACAGGAGAGGTTCAAATAATAGAAAGTTAGTGTGTCAGTCCTCTTGTACTTAAGTCGGCATTGTGCCGTTTGTATTACATTCAGTTGCAATTTCTGTGTTTCATCGTCAATAAGAAGGTCCATGGGATACAGTAAACCTGAAGTGCATCATCGGAATCTAAAACTGAACTCACAGGAGAGATTCAAATCATAGAAATTTAGAGTGTCAGTCCTCTTGTACTAATGTCGGCATTGTGCGTTTTGTATTACATGTGGATGCAATATCTGTGCTTCATCGTCAATAAGAGCGTCCAAGGAATACAGTAAACCTGAAGTGAAGCATCGGAATCTAAAACTGGACTTAGAGGAGAGGTTCAGATCATAGAAAGTTAGAGTGTCAGTCCTCTTGCACTTAAGTCGGCATTGTGCCTTTTGTATTAAATTCGGATGCAATTTCTGTGTTTCATCGTCAATAAGAAGGACCAAGGATTACAGTCAACCGGAAGTGAAACATCGGAATGTAAAACTGGACTCACAGGAGAGGTTCAAATCATAGAATGATAGAGTGTCAGTCCTCTTGTACTTAAGTCGGCATTGTGCCTTTTGTATTAAATTCGAATGCTATTTCTGTGATTCATCGTCAATAAGAAGGTCCAAGGGATACAGTAAACCTGAAGTGAAGCATCGGAATCTAAAACTGGACTTAGGGGAGAGGTACAAATCATAGAAAGTTAGAGTGTCAGTCCTCTTGTACTAAAGTCGGCATTGTGCCTTTTGTATTACATTTGGATGCAATATCTGTGTTTCATCGTCAATAAGAAGGTCCAAGGGATACAGTAAACCTGAAGTGAAGTATCGGAATCTAAAACTGGACTCACAGGAGAGGTTCAAATCATAGAAAGTTAGTGTGTTAGTCCTCTTGTACTTAAGTCGGCATTGTGCCGTTTGTATTCCATTCAGTTGCAATTTCTGTGTTTCATCGTCAATAAGAAGGTCCAAGGGATACAGTAAACCTGAAGTGAAGCATCGGAATCTAAAACTGGACTCACAGGAGAGGTTCAAATAATAGAAAGTTAGTGTGTCAGTCCTCTTGTACTTAAGTCGGCATTGTGCCGTTTGTATTACATTCAGTTGCAATTTCTGTGTTTCATCGTCAATAAGAAGGTCCATGGGATACAGTAAACCTGCAGTGAAGCATCGGAATCTAAAACTGGACTTACAGGAGAGGTTGAAGTCATAGAAAGTTAGATTGTCAGGCTACTTGTACTTAAGTTGCCATTGTGCCTTTTGTATTAAATTCGGATGCAATTTCTGTGTTTCATAGTCAATAAGAAGGTCCATGGGATACAGTAAACCTGAAGTGCATCATTGGAATCTAAAACTGAACTCACAGGAGAGATTCAAATCATAGAAATTTAGAGTGTCAGTCCTCTTGTACTAAAGTCGGCATTGTGCGTTTTGTATTACATGTGGATGCAATATCTGTGCTTCATCGTCAATAAGAGCGTCCAAGGGATACAGTAAACCTGAAGTGAAGCATCGGAATCTAAAACTGGACTTAGAGGAGAGGTTCAGATCATAGAAAGTTAGAGTGTCAGTCCTCTTGCACTTAAGTCGGCATTGTGCCTTTTGTATTAAATTCGGAGCAATTTCTGTGTTTCAACGTAAATAAGTTGATCCAAGGGATACAGTAAATCTGAAGTGAAGCATCGGAATCTAAAACTGAACTTACAGGAGAGGTTCAGATTATAGTAAGTTAGAGTGTCAGTGCTCTTGTACTTAAGTCGGCATTGTGCGTTTTGTATTAAATTTGGATGCAATTTCTGTGTTTCATCGCCAATAAGAAGGTCCAAGGGATGCAGTAAAACTAAAGTGAAGCATCGGAATCTAAAACTGGACTCACAGGAGAGGTTCAAATCATAGAAAGTTAGAGTGTCAGTCCTTTTGTACTTAAGTCAGCATTGTGCCATTTGTATTAAATTCGGATGCAATTTCTGTGTTTTATTGTCAATAAGAAGGTCCAAGGAATACAGTAAACCTGAAGTGAAGCATCGGAATCTAAAACTCGACTCACAGGAGAGGTTCAAATCATAGAACGGTAGAGTGTCAGTCCTCTTGTACTTAAGTCGGCATTCTGCCGTTTGTATTAAATTCGGATGCAATTTCTGTGTTTCATCGTCAATATGAAGGTCCATGGGATACAGTAAACCTGAAGTGAAGCATCGGAATCTAAAACTTTACTCACAGGAGAGGTTGAATTCATAGAAAGTTAGAGTGTCAGTCCTCTTGTACTTAAGTCGGCATTGTGCCTTTTGAATTTAATTCCGATGAAATTTCTGTGCTTCATCGTCAATAAGAAGCTCCATGGGATACAGTAAACCTGAAGTGAAGCATCGGAATCTAAAACTGGACTTAGAGGAGAGGTTCAAATCATAGAATGTTAGAGTGTCAGTCCACTTGCACTTAAGTCGGCATTGTGCCTTTTGTATTAAATTCAGATGCAATTTCTGTGTTTCATCGTCAATAAGAAGGTCCAAGGGATACAGTTAACCTGAAGTGAAGCATCAGAACCTAAAACTGGACTCACAGGAGAGGTTCAAATCACAGAAAGTTAGAGTGTCATTCCTCTTGTACTTAAGTCGGCATAGTGCCTCATGTAATAAATTCGGATGCAATTTCTGTGTTTCATCGTCAATAAGAAGGACCAAGGATTACAGTCAACCGGAAGTGAAACATCGGAATGTAAAACTGGACTCACAGGAGAGGTTCAAATCATAGAATGATAGAGTGTCAGTCCTCTTGTACTTAAGTCGGCATTGTGCCTTTTGTATTAAATTCGGATGCTATTTCTGTGATTCATCGTCAATAAGAAGGTCCAAGGGATACAGTAAACCGGAAGTGAAGCATCGGAATGTAAAACTGCACTCACAGGAGAGGTTCAAATCATAGAAAGTTAGAGTGTCAGTCCCCTTGTACTTAAGTCGGCATTGTGCATTTTGTATTATATTCGGATGCAATTTCTGTGTTTCATCGCGAATAATAAGGTTCGAGGGATGCAGTAAACCTGAAGTGAAGCATCGGAATCTAAAACTGGACCCACAGGAGAGGTTCAAATCATAGAAACTTAGAGTGTCAGTCCATTTGTACTTAAGTCGGCATTGTGCGTTTTGTATTAAATTCGGATGCAATTTCTGTGTTTCATCATCAATAAGAAGGTCAAAGGGATACAGTATACCTGAGTGAAGCATCGGAATCTAAAACTGGACACACAGGAGAGGTTCAAATCATAGAATGTTAGAGTGTCAGTCCTCTTGTACTTAAGCCGGCATTGTGCCTTTTGTATTAAATTCGGATGCAATTTCTGTGTTTCTTCGTCAATAAGAAGGTCCAAGGGATACAGTAAAACTGAAGTGAAGCATCGGAATCTAAAACTGGACTCACAGGAGAGGTTCAAATCATAGAAAGTTAGAGTGTCAGTCCTCTTGTACTTAAGTCGGCATTGTGAGTTTTGTATTAAATTCGGATGCAATTTCTGTGTTTCGTCGTCAATAATAAGGTCCAAGGGATACAGTAAACCTCAAGTGAAGCATCGGAATTTAAAACTGGACTCACAGGAGAGGTTCAGATTATAGTAAGTTAGAGTGTCAGTCCTCTTGTACTTATGTAGGCATTGTGTCTTTTGTATTAAATTCGGATGCAATTTCTGTGTTTCATCGCCAATAAGAAGGTCCAAGGGATGCAGTAAACCTAAAGTGAAGCATCGGGATCTAAAACTGGATTCACAGGCGAGGTTCAGATCATAGTAAGTTAGAGTGTCAGTCCTCTTGTACTTAAGTCGGCATTGTGCCTTTTGTATTAAATTCAGATACAATTTCTGTGTTTCATCGTCAATAAGAAGGTCCAAGGGATACTGTAAACCTGAAGTGAAGCATCAGAACCTAAAACTGGACTCACAGGAGAGGTTCAAATCACAGAAAGTTAGAGTGTCATTCCTCTTGTACTTAAGTCGGCATTGTGCCTTATGTATTAAAGTCGGATGCAATTTCTGTGTTTCATCGTCAATAAGAAGGACCAAGGATTACAGGAAACCGGAAGTGCAGCATCGGAATGTAAAACTGGACTCACAGGAGAGGTTCAAATCATAGAAAGTTAGAGTGTCAGTCCTCTTGTACTTAAGTCGGCATTGTGCCTTTTGTATTAAATTCGGATGCAATTTCTGTGTTTCATCGTCAATAAGATGGTCCAAGGTATACAGTAAACCTGAAGTGAAGCATCGGAACCTAAAACTGGACTCACAGGAGCGGTTCAAATCACAGAAAGTTAGAGTGTCAGTCCTCTTGTACTTAGGTCGGCAATGTGCCTTATGTATTAAATTCGGATACAATTTCTGTGTTTCATCGTCAATAAGAAGGACCAAGGGATACAGTTAACCTGAAGTGAAGCATCAGAACCTAAAACTGGACTCACAGGAGAGGTTCAAATCATAGAATGATAGAGTGTCAGTCCTCTTGTACTTAAGTCGGCATTGTGCCTTTTGTATTAAATTCGGATGCTATTTCTGTGATTCATCGTCAATAAGAATGTCAAAGGGATACAGTAAACCGGAAGTGAAGCATCGGAATGTAAAACTGCACTCACAGGAGAGGTTCAAATCATAGAAAGTTAGAGTGTCAGTCCTCCTGTACTTAAGTCTGCTTTGTTCCTTTTGTATTATATTCGGATGCAATTTCTGTGTTTCATCGCCTATAATAAGGTTCGAGGGATGCAGTAAACCTGAAGTGAAGCATCGGAATCTAAAACTGGACCCACAGGAGAGGTTAAAATCATAGAAAGGTAGAGTGTCAGTCCTCTTGTACTTAAGTCGGCCTTGTGCGTTTTGTATTAAATTCGGATGCAATTTCTGTGTTTCATCGTCAATAAGAAGGTCAAAGGGATACAGTATACCTGAAGTGAAGCATCGGAATCGAAAACTGGACACACAGGAGAGGTTCAAATCATAGAATGTTAGAGTGTCAGTCCTCTTGTACTTAAGCCGGCATTGTGCCTTTTGAATTAAATTCGGATGCAATATCTGTGTTTCTTCGTCAATAAGAAGGTCCATGGGATACAGTAAAACTGACGTGAAGCATCGGAATCTAAAACTGGACTCACAGGAGAGGTTCAAATCATAGAAAGTTAGAGTGTCAGTCCTCGTGTACTTAAGTCGGCATTGTGAGTTTTGTATTAAATTCGGATGCAATTTCTGTGTTTCGTCGTCAATAATATGGTCCAAGGGATACAGTAAACCTCAAGTGAAGCATCGCAATCTAAAACTGGACTCACAGGAAACGTTCAAATCATAGAAAGTTAGAGTGTCAGTCCTCTTGTACTTAAGTCGGCATTGTGCCTTTTGCATTAAATTCGGATGCAATTTCTGTGATTCATCGTCAATAAGGAGTTGCAAGGAATACAGTAAACCGGAAGTGAAGCTTCGGAATCTAAAAGTGGACTCACAGGAGAGGTTCAAATCATAGAAAGTTGGAGTGTCAGTCCTCTTCCACTTAAGTCGGCATTGTGCCTTTTGTATAAAATTCGGATGCAATTTCTGTGTTTCATCGCCAATAAGAAGGTCCAAGGGAGGCAGTAAACCTAAAGTGAAGCATCGGAATCTATAACTGGACCCCCAGGAGAGGTTCAAATCATAGAAAGTTAGAGTGTCAGTCCTTTTGTACTTAAGTCGGCATTGTGCCTTTTGTATTAAATTCGGATGCAATTTCTGTGTTTCATCGTCAATAAGAAGGTCCAAGGTAAACAGTAAACAGTAAGTGAAGCATCGGAATCTAAAACTCGATTCACAGGAGAGGTTCAAATCATAGAAAGTTAGAGTGTCAGTCCACTTGTACTTAAGTCGGCATTGTGCCTTTTGTATTAAATTCGGATGCAATTTCTGTGTTTCATCGTCAATAAGAAGGTCCAAGGGATACAGTAAACCTGAAGTGAAGCATCGAGATCTAAAACTCGACTCACAGGTGAGGTTAAAATCATAGAAAGTTAGAGTGTCAGTCCTCTTGTACTAATGTCGGCATTGTGCCTTTTGTATTACATTTGGATGCAATATCTGTGTTTCATCGTCAATAAGAAGGTCCAAGGGATACAGTAAACCTGAAGTGAAGCATCGGAATCTAAAACTGGACTCACAGGAGATGTTCAAATCATAGAAAGTTAGTGTGTCAGTCCTCTTGTACTTAAGTCGGCATTGTGCCGTTTGTATTACATTCAGTTGCAATTTCTGTGTTTCATCGTCAATAAGAAGGTCCAAGGGATACAGTAAACCTGAAGTGAAGCATCGGAATCTAAAACTGGCCTCACAGGAGAGGTTGAATTCATAGAAAGTTAGATTGTCAGGCTACTTGTACTTAAGTTGCCATTGTGCCTTTTATACTAAATTCGGATGCAATTTCTGTGTTTCATCGTCAATAAGAAGGTCCAAGGGATACAGTAAACCTGAAGTGAAGCATCGGAATCTAAAACTGGACTCACAGGAGAGGTTCAAATCATAGAATATTAGTGCCAGTCCTCTTGTACTTAAGTCGGCATTGTGACTTTTGTATTAAATTCGGATGCAATTTCTGTGATTCATCGTCAATAAGAAGGTCCAAGGAATACAGTAAACCTGAAGTGAAGCATCGGAATCTAAAACTGGACTCACAAAAGAGGTTCATATCATAGAAAGTTAGTGTGTCAGTCCTCTTGTACTTAAGTCGGCTTTGTGCCTTTTGTATTAAATTCGGATGCAATATCTGTGTTTCATCGTCAATAAGATCGTCCAAGGTATACAGTAAACCTGAAGTGAAGCATCGAATCTAACACTGGACTCACAGGAGAGGTTCAAATCATAGAAAGTTAGAGTGTCAGTCCTCTTGCACTTAAGTCGTCATTGTGCCATTTGTATTAAATTCGGATGCAATTTCTGTGTTTCATCGTCAATAAGTAGATCCAAGGGATACAGTAAACCTGAAGTGAAGCATCGGAATCTAAAACTGGACTCACAGGAGAGGTTCAAATCATAGAAAGTTGGAGTGTCAGTCCTCTTGTACTTAAGTCGGCATTCTGCCTTTTGTATTTAATTCGGATGCAATTTCTGTGTTTCTTCGTCAATAAGATGGTCCAAGGTATACAGTAAACCGGAAGTGAAGCATCGGACCCTGAAACTGGACTCACAGGAGCGGTTCAAATCACAGAAAGTTAGAGTGTCAGTCCTCATGTACTTAGGTCGGCAATGTGCCTTATGTATTAAATTCGGATACAATTTCTGTGTTTCATCGTCAATAAGGAGGACCAAGGGATACAGTAAACCTGAAGAGAAGCATCGGAATCTAAAACTGGACTCACAGGAGAGGTTCAAATCATAGAATGAAAGAGTGTCAGTCCTCTTGTACTTAAGTCGGCATTGTGCCTCTTCTATTAAATTCGGATGCTATATCTGTGATTCATCGTCAATAAGAAGGTCCAAGGGATACAGTAAACCGGAAGTGAAGCATCGGAATGTAAAACTGCACTCACAGGAGAGGTTCAAATCATAGAAAGTTAGAGTGTCAGTCCTCTTGTACTTATGTCGGCATTGTCCATTTTGTATTATATTCGGATGCAATTTCTGTGTTTCAACGCCAATAATAAGGTTCGAGGGATGCAGTAAACCTGAAGTGAAGCATCGGAATCTAAAACTAGACCCACAGGAGAGGTTCTCATCATAGTAACTTAGAGTGTCAGTCCATTTGTACTTAAGTCGGCATTGTGAATTTTGTATTAAATTCGGATGCAATTTCTATGTTTCATCATCAATAAGAAGGTCCAAGGGATACAGTAAACCTGAAGTGAAGCATCGGAATCTAAAACTGGACTCACAGGAGAGGTTCAAATCCTAGAAACTTAGAGTGTCAGTCCATTTGTACTTAAGTCGGCTTTGTGCCTTTTGTATTAATTTCGGATGCAATTTCTGTGTTTCATCATCAATAAGAAGGTCCAAGGTATACAGTATACCTGAAGTGAAGCATCGGAATCTAAAACTCAACTTACAGGAGAGGTTCAAATCATAGAAAGGTAGAGTGTCAGTCCTCTTGTACTTAAGTCGGCCTTGTGCGTTTTGTATTAAATTCGGATGCGATTTCTGTGTTTCATCGTCAATAAGAAGGTCAAAGGGATACAGTATACCTGAAGTGAAGCATCGGAATCTAAAACTGGACACACAGGAGAGGTTCAAATCATAGAATGTTAGAGTAGCAGTCCTCTTGTACTTAAGTCGGCATTGTGCCTATTGTATTAAATTCGGATGCAATATCTGTGTTTCTTCGTCAATAAGAAGGTCCATGGGATACAGTAAAACTGACGTGAAGCATCGGAATCTAAAACTGGACTCACAGGAGAGGTTCAAATCATAGAAAGTTAGAGTGTCAGTCCTCTTGTGCTTAAGTCGGTATTGTGAGTTTTGTATTAAATTCGGATGCAATTTCTGTGTTTCGTCGTCAATAATATGGTCCAAGGGATACAGTAAACCTCAAGTGAAGCATCGCAATCTAAAACTGGACTCACAGGAAACGTTCAAATCATAGAAAGTTAGTGTGTCAGTCCTCTTGTACTTAAGTCGGCATTGTGCCTTTTGCATTAATTTCGGATGCAATTTCTGTGATTCATCGTCAATAAGGAGGTGCAAGGAATACAGTAAACCGGAAGTGAAGCTTCGGAATCTAAAAGTGGACTCACAGGAGAGGTTCAAATCATAGAAAGTTGGAGTGTCAGTCCTCTTCTACTTAAGTCGGCATTGTGCCTTTTGTATAAAATTCGGATGCAATTTCTGTGTTTCATCGCCAATAAGAAGGTCCAAGGGAGGCAGTAAACCTAAAGTGAAGCATCGGAATCTATAACTGGACCCCCAGGAGAGGGGTCAAATCATAGAAAGTTAGAGTGTCAGTCCTTTTGTACTTAAGTCGGCATTGTGCCTTTTGTATTGAATTCGGATGCAATTTCTGTGTTTCATCGTCAATAAGAAGGTCCAAGGTAAACAGTAAACCTTAAGTGAAGCATCGGAATCTAAAACTCGACTCACAGGAGAGGTTCAAATCATAGAAAGTTAGAGTGTCAGTCCTCTTGTACTTAAGTCGGCATTGTGCCTTTTGTATTAAATTCGGATGCAATTTCTGTGTTTCATCGTCAATAAGAAGGTCCAAGGGATACAGTAAACCTGAAGTGAAGCATCGAGATCTAAAACTCGACTCACAGGAGAGGTTAAAATCATAGAAAGTTAGAGTGTCAGTCCTCTTGTACTAATGTCGGCATTGTGCCTTTTGTATTACATTTGGGTGCAATATCTGTGTTTCATCGTCAATAAGAAGGTCCAAGGGATACAGTAAACCTGAAGTGAAGCATCGGAATCTAAAACTGGACTCACAGGAGAGGTTCAAATCATAGAAAGTTAGTGTGTCAGTCCTCTTGTACTTAAGTCGGCATTGTGCCGTTTGTATTACATTCAGTTGCAATTTCTGTGTTTCATCGTCAATAAGAAGGTCCAAGGGATACAGTAAACCTGAAGTGAAGCATCGGAATCTAAAACTGGCCTCACAGGAGAGGTTGAATTCATAGAAAGTTAGATTGTCAGGCTACTTGTACTTAAGTTGCCATTGTGCCTTTTATACTAAATTCGGATGCAATTTCTGTGTTTCATCGTCAATAAGAAGGTCCAAGGGATACAGTAAACCTGAAGTGAAGCATCGGAATCTAAAACTGGACTCACAGGAGAGGTTCAAATCATAGAATATTAGTGTCAGTCCTCTTGTACTTAAGTCGGCATTGTGCCTTTTGTATTAAATTCGGATGCAATTTCTGTGATTCATCGTCAATAAGAAGGTCCAAGGAATACAGTAAACCTGAAGTGAAGCATCGGAATCTAAAACTGGATTCACAAAAGAGGTTCAAATCATAGAAAGTTAGTGTGTCAGTCCTCTTGTACTTAAGTCGGCTTTGTGCCTTTTGTATTAAATTCGGATGCAATATCTGTGTTTCATCGTCAATAAGAACGTCCAAGGTATACAGTAAACCTGAAGTGAAGCATCGAATCTAACACTGGACTCACAGGAGAGGTTCAAATCATAGAAAGTTAGAGTGTCAGTCCTCTTGCACTTAAGTCGTCATTGTGCCTTTTGTATTAAATTCGGATGCAATTTCTGTGTTTCATCGTCTATAAGTAGATCCAAGGGATACAGTAAACCTGAAGTGAAGCATCGGAATCTAAAACTGGACTCATAGGAGCGGTTCAAATCATAGAAAGTTGGAGTGTCAGTCCTCTTGTACTTAAGTCGGCATTGTGCCTTTTGTATTTAATTCGGATGCAATTTCTGTGTTTCTTCGTCAATAAGATGGTCCAAGGTATACAGTAAACCGGAAGTGAAGCATCGGACCCTGAAACTGGACTCACAGGAGCGGTTCAAATCACAGAAAGTTAGAGTGTCAGTCCTCATGTACTTAGGTCGGCAATGTTCCTTATGTATTAAATTCGGATACAATTTCTGTGTTTCATCGTCAATAAGGAGGACCAAGGGATACAGTAAACCTGAAGAGAAGCATCGGAATCTAAAACTGGACTCAGAGGAGAGGTTCAAATCATAGAATGATAGAGTGTCAGTCCTCTTGTACTTAAGTCGGCATTGAGCCTCTTCTATTAAATTCGGATGCTATTTCTGTGATTCATCGTCAATAAGAAGGTCCAAGGGATAGAGTAAACCGGAAGTGAAGCATCGGAATGTAAAACTGCATTCACAGGAGAGGTTCAAATCATAGAAAGTTAGAGTGTCAGTCCTCTTGTACTTAAGTCGGCATTGTCCATTTTTTATTATATTCGGATGCAATTTCTGTGTTTCATCGCCAATAATAAGGTTCGAGGGATGCAGTAAACCTGAAGTGAAGCATCGGAATCTAAAACTGGACCCACAGGAGAGGTTCTCATCATAGTAACTTAGAGTGTCAGTCCATTTGTACTTAAGTCGGCATTGTGAATTTTGTATTAAATTCGGATGCAATTTCTATGTTTCATCATCAATAAGAAGGTCCAAGGTAAACAGTATACCTGAAGTGAAGCATCGGAATCTAAAACTAAACTCACAGGAGAGGTTCAAATCATAGAAAGGTAGAGTGTCAGTCCTCTTGTACTAATGTCGGCATTGTGCCTTTTGTATTACATTTGGATGCAATATCTGTGTTTCATCGTCAATAAGAAGGTCCAAGGGATACAGTAAACCTGAAGTGAAGCATCGGAATCTAAAACTGGACTCACAGGAGAGGTTCAAATCATAGAAAGTTAGTGTGTCAGTCCTCTTGTACTTAAGTCGGCATTGTGCCGTTTGTATTACATTCAGTTGCAATTTCTGTGTTTCACCGTCAATAAGAAGGTCCAAGGGATACAGTAAACCTGAAGTGAAGCATCGGAATCTAAAACTGGCCTCACAGGAGAGGTTGAATTCATAGAAAGTTAGATTGTCAGGCTACTTGTACTTAAGTTGCCATTGTGCCTTTTATACTAAATTCGGATGCAATTTCTGTGTTTCATCGTCAATAAGAAGGTCCAAGGGATACAGTAAACCTGAAGTGAAGCATCGGAATCTAAAACTGGACTCACAGGAGAGGTTCAAATCATAGAATATTAGTGTCAGTCCTCTTGTACTTAAGTCGGCATTGTGCCTTTTGTATTAAATTCGGATGCAATTTCTGTGATTCATCGTCAATAAGAAGGTCCAAGGAATACAGTAAACCTGAAGTGAAGCATCGGAATCTAAAACTGGACTCACAAAACAGGTTCAAATCATAGAAAGTTAGTGTGTCAGTCCTCTTGTACTTAAGTCGGCTTTGTGCCTTTTGTATTGAATTCGGATGCAATATCTGTGTTTCATCGTCAATAAGAACGTCCAAGGTATACAGTAAACCTGAAGTGAAGCATCGAATCTAACACTGGACTCACAGGAGAGGTTGAAATCATAGAAAGTTAGAGTGTCAGTCCTCTTGCACTTAAGTCGTCATTGTGCCTTTTGTATTAAATTCGGATGCAATTTCTGTGTTTCATCGTCTATAAGTAGATCCAAGGGATACAGTAAACCTGAAGTGAAGCATCGGAATCTAAAACTGGACTCACAGGAGAGGTTCAGATTATACTTAGTTAGAGTGTCAGTCCTCTTGTACTTAAGTCGGCATTGTGCCTTTTGTATTAAATTCGGATGCAATTTCTGTGTTTCATCGCCAATAAGAAGGTCCAAGGGATGCAGTAAACCTAAAGTGATGCATCGGAATCTAAAACTGGACTCACAGGAGAGGTTCAGATCATAGTAAGTTAGAGTGTCAGTCCTCTTGTACTTAAGTCGGCATTGTGCCTTTTGTATTAAATTCGGATGCAATTTCTGTGTTTCATCGTCAATAAGAAGGTCCAAGGGATACAGTAAACCTGAAGTGAAGCATCAGAACCTAAAACTGGACTCATAGGAGAGGTTCAAATCACAGAAAGTTAGAGTGTCATTCCTCTTGTACTTAGGTCTGCAATGTGCTTATGTATTAAATTCGGATACAATTTCTGTGTTTCATCGTCAATAAGGAGGACCAAGGGATACAGTAAACCTGAAGTGAAGCATCGGAATCTAAAACTGAACTCACAGGAGAGGTTCAAATCATAGAATGATAGAGTGTCAGTCCTCTTGTACTTAAGTCGACATTGTGCCTCATCTATTAAATTCGGATGCTATTTCTGTGATTCATCGTCAATAATAAGGTCCATGGGATACAGTAAACCGGAAGTGAAGCATCGGAATGTAAAACTGCACTCACAGGAGAGGTTCAAATCATAGAAAGTTAGAGTGTCAATCCTCTTGTACGTAAGTCGGCATTGTCCATTTTGTATTATATTCGGATGCAATTTCTGTGTTTCATCGCCAATAATAAGGTTCGAGGGATGCAGTAAACCTGAAGTGAAGCATCGGAATCTAAAACTGGACCCACAGGAGAGGTTCTCATCATAGTAACTTAGAGTGTCAGTCCATTTGTACTTAAGTCGGCATTGTGAATTTTGTATTAAATTCGGATGCAATTTCTATGTTTCATCACCAATAAGAAGGTCCAAGGTAAACAGTAAACCTGAAGTGAAGCATCGGAATCTAAAACTCAACTCACAGGAGAGGTTCAAATCATTGAAAGGTAGAGTGTCAGTCCTCTTGTACTTAAGTCGGCATTGTGCGTTTTGTATTAAATTCGGATGCAATTTCTGTGTTTCATCATCAATAAGAAGGTCAAAGGGATACAGTAAACCTGAAGTGAAGCATCGGAATCTAAAACTGGACACGCAGGAGAGGTTCAAATCATAGAATGTTAGTGTGTCAGTCCTCTTCTACTTAAGTCGGCATTGTGCCTTTTGTATTAAATTCGGATGCAATTTCTGTGTTTCTTCGTCAATAAGAAGGTCCAAGGGATACAGTAAAACTGAAGTGAAGCATCGGAATCTAAAACTGGACTCACAGGAGAGGTTCAAATCATAGAAAGTTAGAGTGTCAGTCCTCTTGTACTTAAGTCGGCATTGTAAGTTTTTTATTAAATTCGGAAGCAATTTCAGTGTTTCGTCGTCAATAAGAAGGTCCAAGGGATACAGTAAACCTTAAGTGAAGCATCGGAATCTAAAACTGGACTCACAGGAGACGTTCAAATCATAGAAAGTTAGAGTGTCAGTCCTCTTGTACTGAAGTCGGCATTGTGCCTTTTGTATTAAATTCGGATGCAATTTCTGTGATTCTTCGTCAATAAGAAGGTGCAAGGGATGCAGTAAACCGGAAGTGAAGCATCGGAATCTAAAACTGGACTCACTGGAGAGGTTCAAATCATTGAAAATTAGAGTGTCAGTCCTCTTGTACTTAAGTCGGCATTGAGCCTTTTGTATAGAATTCGGATGCAATTTCTGTGTTTCATCGCCAATAAGAATGTCCAAGGCATGCAGTAAACCTAAAGTGAAGCATCGGAATCTAAAACTGGACTTTCAGGAGAGGTTCAAATCATAGAAAGTTTGAGTGTCAGTCCTTTTGTACTTAAGTCGGCATTGTGCCTTCTGTATTAAATTCGGATGCAATTTCTGTGATTCATCGTCAATAAGAAGGTCCAAGGAATACAGTAAACCTGAAGTGAAGCATCGGAATCTAAAACTGGATTCACAAAAGAGGTTCAAATCATAGAAAGTTAGTGTGTCAGTCCTCTTGTACTTAAGTCGGCTTTGTGCCTTTTGTATTAAATTCGGATGCAATATCTGTGTTTCATCGTCAATAAGAACGTCCAAGGTATACAGTAAACCTGAAGTGAAGCATCGAATCTAACACTGGACTCACAGGAGAGGTTCAAATCGTAGAAAGTTAGAGTGTCAGTCCTCTTGCACTTAAGTCGTCATTGTGCCTTTTGTATTAAATTCGGATGCAATTTCTGTGTTTCATCGTCTATAAGTAGATCCAAGGGATACAGTAAACCTGAAGTGAAGCATCGGAATCTAAAACTGGACTCATAGGAGCGGTTCAAATCATAGAAAGTTGGAGTGTCAGTCCTCTTGTACTTAAGTCGGCATTGTGCCTTTTGTATTTAATTCGGATGCAATTTCTGTGTTTCTTCGTCAATAAGATGGTCCAAGGTATACAGTAAACCGGAAGTGAAGCATCGGACCCTGAAACTGGACTCACAGGAGCGGTTCAAATCACAGAAAGTTAGAGTGTCAGTCCTCATGTACTTAGGTCGGCAATGTGCCTTATGTATTAAATTCGGATACAATTTCTGTGTTTCATCGTCAATAAGGAGGACCAAGGGATACAGTAAACCTGAAGAGAAGCATCGGAATCTAAAACTGGACTCACAGGAGAGGTTCAAATCATAGAATGATAGAGTGTCAGTCCTCTTGTACTTAAGTCGGCATTGTGCCTCTTCTATTAAATTCGGATGCTATTTCTGTGATTCATCGTCAATAAGAAGGTCCAAGGGATACAGTAAACCGGAAGTGAAGCATCGGAATGTAAAACTGCATTCACAGGAGAGGTTCAAATCATAGAAAGTTAGAGTGTCAGTCCTCTTGTACTTAAGTCGGCATTGTCCATTTTATATTATATTCGGATGCAATTTCTGTGTTTCATCGCCAATAATAAGGTTCGAGGGATGCAGTAAACCTGAAGTGAAGCATCGGAATCTAAAACTGGACCCACAGGAGAGGTTCTCATCATAGTAACTTAGAGTGTCAGTCCATTTGTACTTAAGTCGGCATTGTGAATTTTGTATTAAATTCGGATGCAATTTCTATGTTTCATCATCAATAAGAAGGTCCAAGGTAAACAGTATACCTGAAGTGAAGCATCGGAATCTAAAACTAAACTCACAGGAGAGGTTCAAATCATAGAAAGGTAGAGTGTCAGTCCTCTTGTACTAATGTCGGCATTGTGCCTTTTGTATTACATTTGGATGCAATATCTGTGTTTCATCGTCAATAAGAAGGTCCAAGGGATACAGTAAACCTGAAGTGAAGCATCGGAATCTAAAACTGGACTCACAGGAGAGGTTCAAATCATAGAAAGTTAGTGTGTCAGTCCTCTTGTACTTAAGTCGGCATTGTGCCGTTTGTATTACATTCAGTTGCAATTTCTGTGTTTCATCGTCAATAAGAAGGTCCAAGGGATACAGTAATCCTGAAGTGAAGCATCGGAATCTAAAACTGGCCTCACAGGAGAGGTTGAATTCATAGAAAGTTAGATTGTCAGGCTACTTGTACTTAAGTTGCCATTGTGCCTTTTATACTAAATTCGGATGCAATTTCTGTGTTTCATCGTCAATAAGAAGGTCCAAGGGATACAGTAAACCTGAAGTGAAGCATCGGAATCTAAAACTGGACTCACAGGAGAGGTTCAAATCATAGAATATTAGTGTCAGTCCTCTTGTACTTAAGTCGGCATTGTGCCTTTTGTATTAAATTCGGATGCAATTTCTGTGATTCATCGTCAATAAGAAGGTCCAAGGAATACAGTAAACCTGAAGTGAAGCATCGGAATCTAAAACTGGACTCACAAAAGAGGTTCAAATCATAGAAAGTTAGTGTGTCAGTCCTCTTGTACTTAAGTCGGCTTTGTGCCTTTTGTATTGAATTCGGATGCAATATCTGTGTTTCATCGTCAATAAGAACGTCCAAGGTATACAGTAAACCTGAAGTGAAGAATCGAATCTAACACTGGACTCACAGGAGAGGTTGAAATCATAGAAAGTTAGAGTGTCAGTCCTCTTGCACTTAAGTCGTCATTGTGCCTTTTGTATTAAATTCGGATGCAATTTCTGTGTTTCATCGTCTATAAGTAGATCCAAGGGATACAGTAAACCTGAAGTGAAGCATCGGAATCTAAAACTGGACTCACAGGAGAGGTTCAGATTATACTTAGTTAGAGTGTCAGTCCTCTTGTACTTAAGTCGGCATTGTGCCTTTTGTATTAAATTCGGATGCAATTTCTGTGTTTCATCGCCAATAAGAAGGTCCAAGGGATGCAGTAAACCTAAAGTGATGCATCGGAATCTAAAACTGGACTCACAGGAGAGGTTCAGATCATAGTAAGTTAGAGTGTCAGTCCTCTTGTACTTAAGTCGGCATTGTGCCTTTTGTATTAAATTCGGATGCAATTTCTGTGTTTCATCGTCAATAAGAAGGTCCAAGGGATACAGTAAACCTGAAGTGAAGCATCAGAACCTAAAACTGGACTCACAGGAGAGGTTCAAATCACAGAAAGTTAGAGTGTCATTCCTCTTGTACTTAGGTCGGCAATGTGCTTATGTATTAAATTCGGATACAATTTCTGTGTTTCATCGTCAATAAGGAGGACCAAGGGATACAGTAAACCTGAAGTGAAGCATCGGAATCTAAAACTGGACTCACAGGAGAGGTTCAAATCATAGAATGATAGAGTGTCAGTCCTCTTGTACTTAAGTCGACATTGTGCCTCATCTATTAAATTCGGATGCTATTTCTGTGATTCATCGTCAATAATAAGGTCCATGGGATACAGTAAACCGGAAGTGAAGCATCGGAATGTAAAACTGCACTCACAGGAGAGGTTCAAATCATAGAAAGTTAGAGTGTCAGTCCTCTTGTACTTAAGTCGGCATTGTCCATTTTGTATTATATTCGGATGCAATTTCTGTGTTTCATCGCCAATAATAAGGTTCGAGGGATGCAGTAAACCTGAAGTGAAGCATCGGAATCTAAAACTGGACCCACAGGAGAGGTTCTCATCATAGTAACTTAGAGTGTCAGTCCATTTGTACTTAAGTCGGCATTGTGAATTTTGTATTAAATTCGGATGCAATTTCTATGTTTCATCATCAATAAGAAGGTCCAAGGTAAACAGTAAACCTGAAGTGAAGCATCGGAATCTAAAACTCAACTCACAGGAGAGGTTCAAATCATTGAAAGGTAGAGTGTCAGTCCTCTTGTACTTAAGTCGGCATTGTGCGTTTTGTATTAAATTCGGATGCAATTTCTGTGTTTCATCATCAATAAGAAGGTCAAAGGGATACAGTAAACCTGAAGTGAAGCATCGGAATCTAAAACTGGACACGCAGGAGAGGTTCAAATCATAGAATGTTAGTGTGTCAGTCCTCTTCTACTTAAGTCGGCATTGTGCCTTTTGTATTAAATTCGGATGCAATTTCTGTGTTTCTTCGTCAATAAGAAGGTCCAAGGGATACAGTAAAACTGAAGTGAAGCATCGGAATCTAAAACTGGACTCACAGGAGAGGTTCAAATCATAGAAAGTTAGAGTGTCAGTCCTCTTGTACATAAGTCGGCATTGTGAGTTTTTTATTAAATTCGGAAGCAATTTCAGTGTTTCGTCGTCAATAAGAAGGTCCAAGGGATACAGTAAACCTTAAGTGAAGCATCGGAATCTAAAACTGGACTCACAGGAGACGTTCAAATCATAGAAAGTTAGAGTGTCAGTCCTCTTGTACTGAAGTCGGCATTGTGCCTTTTGTATTAAATTCGGATGCAATTTCTGTGATTCTTCGTCAATAAGAAGGTGCAAGGGATACAGTAAACCGGAAGTGAAGCATCGGAATCTAAAACTGGACTCACTGGAGAGGTTCAAATCATTGAAAGTTAGAGTGTCAGTCCTCTTGTACTTAAGTCGGCATTGAGCCTTTTGTATAGAATTCGGATGCAATTTCTGTGTTTCATCGCCAATAAGAATGTCCAAGGCATGCAGTAAACCTAAAGTGAAGCATCGGAATCTAAAACTGGACTTTCAGGAGAGGTTCAAATCATAGAAAGTTTGAGTGTCAGTCCTTTTGTACTTAAGTCGGCATTGTGCCTTTTGTATTAAATTCGGATGCAATTTCTGTGTTTCATCGTCAATAGGAAGGTCCAAGGAATACAGTAAACCTGAAGTGAAGCATCGGAATCTAAAACTGGATTCACAAAAGAGGTTCCAATCATAGAAAGTTAGTGTGTCAGTCCTCTTGTACTTAAGTCGGCTTTGTGCCTTTTGTATTAAATTCGGATGCAATATCTGTGTTTCATCGTCAATAAGAACGTCCAAGGTATACAGTAAACCTGAAGTGAAGCATCGAATCTAACACTGGACTCACAGGAGAGGTTCAAATCATAGAAAGTTAGAGTGTCAGTCCTCTTGCACTTAAGTCGTCATTGTGCCTTTTGTATTAAATTCGGATGCAATTTCTGTGTTTCATCGTCTATAAGTAGATCCAAGGGATACAGTAAACCTGAAGTGAAGCATCGGAATCTAAAACTGGACTCATAGGAGCGGTTCAAATCATAGAAAGTTGGAGTGTCAGTCCTCTTGTACTTAAGTCGGCATTGTGCCTTTTGTATTTAATTCGGATGCAATTTCTGTGTTTCTTCGTCAATAAGATGGTCCAAGGTATACAGTAAACCGGAAGTGAAGCATCGGACCCTGAAACTGGACTCACAGGAGCGGTTCAAATCACAGAAAGTTAGAGTGTCAGTCCTCATGTACTTAGGTCGGCAATGTGCCTTATGTATTAAATTCGGATACAATTTCTGTGTTTCATCGTCAATAAGGAGGACCAAGGGATACAGTAAACCTGAAGAGAAGCATCGGAATCTAAAACTGGACTCACAGGAGAGGTTCAAATCATAGAATGATAGAGTGTCAGTCCTCTTGTACTTAAGTCGGCATTGTGCCTCTTCTATTAAATTCGGATGCTATTTCTGTGATTCATCGTCAATAAGAAGGTCCAAGGGATACAGTAAACCGGAAGTGAAGCATCGGAATGTAAAACTGCATTCACAGGAGAGGTTCAAACCATAGAAAGTTAGAGTGTCAGTCCTCTTGTACTTAAGTCGGCATTGTCCATTTTTTATTATATTCGGATGCAATTTATGTGTTTCATCGCCAATAATAAGGTTCGAGGGATGCAGTAAACCTGAAGTGAAGCATCGGAATCTAAAACTGGACCCACAGGAGAGGTTCTCATCATAGTAACTTAGAGTGTCAGTCCATTTGTACTTAAGTCGGCATTGTGCCTTTTGTATTAAATTCGGATGCAATTTCTGTGTTTCATCGTCTATAAGTAGATCCAAGGGATACAGTAAACCTGAAGTGAAGCATCGGAATCTAAAACTGGACTCATAGGAGCGGTTCAAATCATAGAAAGTTGGAGTGTCAGTCCTCTTGTACTTAAGTCGGCATTGTGCCTTTTGTATTTAATTCGGATGCAATTTCTGTGTTTCTTCGTCAATAAGATGATCCAAGGTATACAGTAAACCGGAAGTGAAGCATCGGAATCTAAAACTGGACTCACAGGAGAGGTTCAAATCATAGAAAGTTAGTGTGTCAGTCCTCTTGTACTTAAGTCGGCATTGTGCCGTTTGTATTACATTCAGTTGCAATTTCTGTGTTTCATCGTCAATAAGAAGGTCCAAGGGATACAGTAAACCTGAAGTGAAGCATCGGAATCTAAAACTGGCCTCACAGGAGAGGTTGAATTCATAGAAAGTTAGATTGTCAGGCTACTTGTACTTAAGTTGCCATTGTGCCTTTTATACTAAATTCGGATGCAATTTCTGTGTTTCATCGTCAATAAGAAGGTCCAAGGGATACAGTAAACCTGAAGTGAAGCATCGCAATCTAAAACTGGACTCACAGGAGAGGTTCAAATCATAGAATATTAGTGTCAGTCCTCTTGTACTTAAGTCGGCATTGTGCCTTTTGTATTAAATTCGGATGCAATTTCTGTGATTCATCGTCAATAAGAAGGTCCAAGGAATACAGTAAACCTGAAGTGAAGCATCGGAATCTAAAACTGGACTCACAAAAGAGGTTCAAATCATAGAAAGTTAGTGTGTCAGTCCTCTTGTACTTAAGTCGGCTTTGTGCCTTTTGTATTGAATTCGGATGCAATATCTGTGTTTCATCGTCAATAAGAACGTCCAAGGTATACAGTAAACCTGAAGTGAAGCATCGAATCTAACACTGGACTCACAGGAGAGGTTGAAATCATAGAAAGTTAGAGTGTCAGTCCTCTTGCACTTAAGTCGTCATTGTGCCTTTTGTATTAAATTCGGATGCAATTTCTATGTTTCATCGTCTATAAGTAGATCCAAGGGATACAGTAAACCTGAAGTGAAGCATCGGAATCTAAAACTGGACTCACAGGAGAGGTTCAGATTATACTTAGTTAGAGTGTCAGTCCTCTTGTACTTAAGTCGGCATTGTGCCTTTTGTATTAAATTCGGATGCAATTTCTGTGTTTCATCGCCAATAAGAAGGTCCAAGGGATGCAGTAAACCTAAAGTGATGCATCGGAATCTAAAACTGGACTCACAGGAGAGGTTCAGATCATAGTAAGTTAGAGTGTCAGTCCTCTTGTACTTAAGTCGGCATTGTGCCTTTTGTATTAAATTCGGATGCAATTTCTGTGTTTCATCGTCAATAAGAAGGTCCAAGGGATACAGTAAACCTGAAGTGAAGCATCAGAACCTAAAACTGGACTCACAGGAGAGGTTCAAATCACAGAAAGTTAGAGTGTCATTCCTCTTGTACTTAGGTCGGCAATGTGCTTATGTATTAAATTCGGATACAATTTCTGTGTTTCATCGTCAATAAGGAGGACCAAGGGATACAGTAAACCTGAAGTGAAGCATCGGAATCTAAAACTGGACTCACAGGAGAGGTTCAAATCATAGAATGATAGAGTGTCAGTCCTCTTGTACTTAAGTCGGCATTGTGCCTCATCTATTAAATTCGGATGCTATTTCTGTGATTCATCATCAATAATAAGGTCCATGGGATACAGTAAACCGGAAGTGAAGCATCGGAATGTAAAACTGCACTCACAGGAGAGGTTCAAATCATAGAAAGTTAGAGTGTCAGTCCTCTTGTACTTAAGTCGGCATTGTCCATTTTGTATTATATTCGGATGCAATTTCTGTGTTTCATCGCCAATAATAAGGTTCGAGGGATGCAGTAAACCTGAAGTGAAGCATCGGAATCTAAAACTGGACCCACAGGAGAGGTTCTCATCATAGTAACTTAGAGTGTCAGTCCATTTGTACTTAAGTCGGCATTGTGAATTTTGTATTAAATTCGGATGCAATTTCTATGTTTCATCATCAATAAGAAGGTCCAAGGTAAACAGTAAACCTGAAGTGAAGCATCGGAATCTAAAACTCAACTCGCAGGAGAGGTTCAAATCATTGAAAGGTAGAGTGTCAGTCCTCTTGTACTTAAGTCGGCATTGTGCGTTTTGTATTAAATTCGGATGCAATTTCTGTGTTTCATCATCAATAAGAAGGTCAAAGGGATACAGTAAACCTGAAGTGAAGCATCGGAATCTAAAACTGGACACGCAGGAGAGGTTCAAATCATAGATTGTTAGTGTGTCAGTCCTCTTCTACTTAAGTCGGCATTGTGCCTTTTGTATTAAATTCGGATGCAATTTCTGTGTTTCTTCGTCAATAAGAAGGTCCAAGGGATACAGTAAAACTGAAGTGAAGCATCGGAATCTAAAACTGGACTCACAGGAGAGGTTCAAATCATAGAAAGTTAGAGTGTCAGTCCTCTTGTACTTAAGTCAGCATTGTGAGTTTTTTATTAAATTCGGAAGCAATTTCAGTGTTTCGTCGTCAATAAGAAGGTCCAAGGGATACAGTAAACCTTAAGTGAAGCATCGGAATCTAAAACTGGACTCACAGGAGACGTTCAAATCATAGAAAGTTAGAGTGTCAGTCCTCTTGTACTGAAGTCGGCATTGTGCCTTTTGTATTAAATTCGGATGCAATTTCTGTGATTCTTCGTCAATAAGAAGGTGCAAGGGATACAGTAAACCGGAAGTGAAGCATCGGAATCTAAAACTGGACTCACTGGAGAGGTTCAAATCATTGAAAGTTAGAGTGTCAGTCCTCTTGTACTTAAGTCGGCATTGAGCCTTTTGTATAGAATTCGGATGCAATTTCTGTGTTTCATCGCCAATAAGAATGTCCAAGGCATGCAGTAAACCTAAAGTGAAGCATCGGAATCTAAAACTGGACTTTCAGGAGAGGTTCAAATCATAGAAAGTTTGAGTGTCAGTCCTTTTGTACTTAAGTCGGCATTGTGCCTTTTGTATTAAATTCGGATGCAATTTCTGTGTTTCATCGTCAATAAGAAGGTCCAAGGTAAACAGTAAACCTGAAGTGAAGCATCGGAATCTAAAACTCGACTCACAGGAGTGGTTCAAATCATAGAAATGTAGAGTGTCAGTCCTCTTGTACTTAAGTCGGCCTTGTGCGTTTTGTATTAAATTCGGATGCAATTTCTGTGTTTCTTCATCAATAAGAAGGTCCAAGGGATACAGTAAACCTGAAGTGAAGCATCAGAATTCAAAACTGGACTCACAGGAGGGGTTCAAATCATAGAAAGTTAGAGTGTCAGTCCTCTTGTACTTAAGTCGGCATTGTGCGTTTTGTATTAAATTCGGATGCAATTTCTGTGTTTCATCATCAATAAGAAGGTCAAAGGGATACAGTAAACCTGAAGTAAAGCATCGGAATCTAAAACTGGACACACAGGAGAGGTTCAAATCATAGAATGTTAGAGTGTCAGTCCTCTTGTACTTAAGTCGGCATTGTGCCTTTTGTATTAAATTCGGATGCAATTTCTGTGTTTCTTCGTCAATAAGAAGGTCCAAGGGATACAGTGAAACTGAAGTGAAGCATCGGAATCTAAAACTGGACTCACAGGAGAGGTTCTAATCATAGAAAGTTAGAGTGTCAGTCCTCTTGTACTTAAGTCGGCATTGTGAGTTTTGTATTAAATTCGGATGCAATTTCTGTGTTTCGTTGTCAATAATAAGGTCCAAGGGATACAGTAAACCTGAAGTGAAGCATCGGAATCTAAAACGGGAGTCACAGGAGACGTTCAAATCATAGAAAGTTAGAGTGTCAGTCCTCTTGTACTTAAGTCGGCATTGTGCCTTTTGTGTTAAATTCAGATGCAATTTCTGTGATTCTTCGTCAATAAGAAGGTGCAAGGGATACAGGAAACCGGAAGTGAAGCATCGGAATCTAAAACTGGACTCACAGGAGAGGTTCAAATCATAGAAAGTTAGAGTGTCAGTCCACTTGTACTTAAGTCGGCATTGTGCCTTTTGTATAAAATTCGGATGCAAATTTCTGTATTTCATCGCCAATAAGAAGGTCCAAGAGATGCAGTAAACCTAAAGTGAAGCATCGGAATCTAAAACTGGTCTCACAGGAGAGGTTCAAATCATAGAAAGTTAGAGTGTCAGTCCTTTTGTACTTAAGTCGGCATTGTGCCTTTTGTATTAAATTCGGATGCAATTTCTGTGTTTCATCGTCAATAAGAAGGTCCAAGGTAAACAGTAAACCTGAAGTGAAGCATCGGAATCTAAAACTCGACTCACAGGAGAGGTTCAAATCATAGAAAGGTAGAGTGTCAGTCCTCTTGTACTTAAGTCGGCATTGTGCGTTTTGTATTAAATTCGGATGCAATTTCTGTGTTTCTTCATCAATAAGAAGGTCCAAGGGATACAGTAAACCTGAAGTGAAGCATCGGAATCTAAAACTGGACTCACAGGAGAGGTTGAATTGATAGAAAATTGGAGTGTCAGGCCACTTTTACTTAAGTTGCCATTGTGCCTTTTGTAATAAATTTGGATGCAATTTCTGTGTTTCATCGTCAAGAAGAAGGTCCAAGGGATACAGTAAACCTGAAGTGAAGCATCGGAATCTAAAACTGGACTCACAGGAGAAGTTCAAATCATAGAAATTTAGAGTGTCAGTTCTCTTTTACTTAAGTCGGCATTGTGCCTTTTGTATTAAATTCGGATGCAATTTCTGTGTTTCATCGACAATAAGAAGGTCCAAGGGATACAGTAAACCTGAAGTGAAGCATCGAGATCTAAAACTCGACTCACAGGAGAGGTTCAAATCATAGAAAGGTAGAGTGTCAGTCCTCTTGTACTTAAGTCGGCATTCTGCCGTTTGTATTACATTCAGTGGCAATTTCTGTGTTTCATCGTCAATACGATGGTCCAAGGGATACAGTAAACCTGAAGAGAATCATCGGAATCAAAAACTGGACTCACAGGAGAGGTTCAAATCATAGTAAGTTAGAGTGTCAGTCCTCTGGTACTTAAGTCGGCATTGTGCCTTTTGAATTACATTTGGATGCAGTATCTGTGTTTCATCGTCAAAAAGAAGGTAAAAGGGATACAGTAAACCTGAAGTGAAGCATCGGAATCTAAAACTGGACTCTCAGGAGAGGTTCAAATCATAGAAAGTTAGAGTGTCAGTCCTCTTGTACTTAAGTCGGCTTTGTGACTTTTGTATTAAATTCGGATGCAATATCTTTGTTTCATCGTCAATAAGAAGGTCCAAGGGATACAGTAAACCTAAAGTGAAGCATCGGAATCTAAAACTGGACTCACAGGAGAGGTTCAAATCATAGAAAGTTAGAGTGTCCGTCCACTTGTACTTAAGTGGGCATTGTGAATTTTGTATTAAATTCGGATGCAATTTCTGTGTTTCATCGTAAACAAGAAGGTCCAAGGGATACAGTAATCCGGAAGTGAAGCATCGGAATCTATAACTGGACTCACAGGAGAGGTTCAAATCATGGAAAGTTAGAGTGTCAGTCCTCTTGTACTTCAGTCGGCATTGTGCCTTTTGTATTAAATTCGGATGCAATTTCTGTGTTTCATCGTCAATAAGATGGTAGAAGGGATACAGTAAACCTGAAGTGATGCATCGTAATCTAAAACTGGACTCACAGGAGAGGTTCAAATCATAGAGAGTTAAAGTGTCAGTTCTCCTGTACTTAAGTCGGCTCTGTGCCTTTTGTATTAAATTCGGATGCTATTTCTGTGTTTGATCGTCAATAAGAAGGTCCAAGGGATACAGTAAACCTGAAGTGAAGCATCGGAATCTAAAACTGGACTCACAGGAGAGGTTCAAACCATAGAAAGTTAGAGTGTCAGTCCTCTTGTACTTAAGTTGGCATTGTGCCTTTAGTATTAAACTCGGATGCAATTTCTGTGTTTCATCGTCAATAAGAAGGTCCAAGGGATACAGTTAACCGGAAGTGAAGAATCGGAATCTAAAACTGGACTCACAGGGGAGGTTCAAATCATAGAAAGTTAGAGTGTCACCCCTCTTGTACTTAAGTCGGCATTGTACCTTTTGTATTAAATTCGGATGCAATTTCTGTGTTTCATCATCAATAAGATTGTCCAAGGGATACAGTAAACCTGAAGTGAAGCATCGGAATGTAAAACTGGACCCACAGGAGAGGTTCAAATCATAGAAAGTTAGAGTGTCAGTCCTCTTGTACTTAAGTCGGCATTGTGCCATTTGTATTAATTTCGGAGGCAATTTCTGTGTTTCAACGTCAATGAGAAGGCCCAAGGGATTCAGAGAACCTGAAGTGAAGCATCGGAATCTAAAACTGGACTCACAGGAGACGTTCAAATCATAGAAAGTTAGAGTGTCAGTCCTCTTGTACTTAAGTCGGAATTGTGCCTTTTGTATTATATTCGGATGCAATTTCTGTGTTTCATCGCCAATAATAAGGTTCAAGGGTTGCAGTAAACCTGAAGTGAAGCATCGGAATCTAAAACTGGACTCACAGGAGAGGTTCAAATCATAGAAAGTTAGAGTGTCAGTTCATTTGTAGTTAAGTCGGCATTGTGCATTTTGTATTAAATTCGGATGCAATTTCTGTGTTTCAATGTCAATAAGAAGGTCCAAGGTATACAGTAAACCTGAAGTGAAGCATCGGAATCTAAAACTCAACTCACAGGAGAGGTTTAAATCATAGAAAGGTAGAGTGTCAGTCCTCTTGTCCTTATGTCGGCATTGTGCGTTTTGTATTAAATTCGGATGCAATTTCTGTGTTTCATCATCAATAAGAAGGTTCAAAGGGGTTCAGTAAACCTGAAGTGAGGCATTGGAATCTAAAACTGGACTCACAGGAGAGGTTCAAATCATAGAATGTTTGAGTGTCAGTCCTTTTGTACTTTAGTCGGCATTGTGCCTTTTGTATTAAATTCGGTTGCAATTTCTGTGTTTCGTCGTCAATAAGAAGGTCCAAGGGATACAGTAAACCTGAAGTGAAGCATCGGAATCTAAGACTGGACTCACAGGTGGGGTTCAAATCATAGAAAGTTAGAGTGTCAGTCCTCTTGTACTGAAGTCGGCATTGTGCCTTTTGTATTAAATTCGGATGCAATTTCTGTGTTTCATCGCCAATAAGAAGGTCCATGGGATGCAGTAAACCTGAAGTGAAGCATCGGAATCTAAAACTGGACTCACTGGCGAGGTTCATATCATAGAAAGTTAGAGTGTCAGTCCCTTTGTACTTAAGTCAGCATTGTGCCTTTTGTATTAAATTCGGATGCAATTTCTGTGTTTCATTGTCAATAAGAAGGTCCAAGGTATACAGTAAACCTGAAGTGAAGCATCGGAATCCAAAACTCGACTTACAGGAGAGGTTCAATTCATAGAAAGGTAGAGTGTCAGTCCTCTTGTAACTAAGTCGGCATTGTGCGTTTGGTATTAAATTCGGATGCAATTTCTGTGTTTCATCATCAATAAGAGGGTACAAGGGATACTGTAAACCTGAAGTGAAGCATCGGAATCTAAAACTGGACTCACAGGAGAGGTTCAAATTATAGAAAGTTAGAGTGTCAGTCCTCTTGTACTTAAGTCGGCATTGTGCTGTTTGTATTAAATTCGGATGCAATTAATGTGTTTCATCGTCAATAAGAAGGTCCAAGGGATACAGTAAACCTGAAGTGTAGCATCGGAATCTAAAACTGGACTCACAGGAGAGGTTGAATTCATAGAAAGTTAGAGTGTCAGGCTACTTGTACTTAAGTTGCCATTGTGCCTTTTGTATTAAATTCGGATGCAATGTCTGTGTTTCATCGTCAATAAGAAGGTCCAAGGGATACAGTAAACCTGAAGTGAAGCATCGGAATCTATAACTGGACTCACAGGAGAGGTTCAAACCATAGAAAGTTAGAGTGTCAGTCCTCTTGTACTTACGTCGGCATTGTGCCTTTTGTATTAAATTCGGATGCAATTTCTGTGTTTCTTCGTCAATAAGAAGGTCCAAGGGATACAGTGAAACTGAAGTGAAGCATCGGAATCTAAAACTGGACTCACAGGAGAGGTTCTAATCATAGAAAGTTGGAGTGTCAGTCCTCTTGTACTTAAGTCGGCATTGTGAGTTTTGTATTAAATTCGGATGCAATTTCTGTGTTTCGTCGTCAATAATAAGGTCCAAGGGATACAGTAAACCTGAAGTGAAGCATCGGAATCTAAAACGAGACTCACAGGAGACGTTCAAATCATAGAAAGTTAGAGTGTCAGTCCTCTTGTACTTAAGTCGGCATTGTGCCTTTTGTGTTAAATTCAGATGCAATTTCTGTGATTCTTCGTCAATAAGAAGGTGCAAGGGATACAGGAAACCGGAAGTGAAGCATCGGAATCTAAAACTGGACTCACAGGAGAGGTTCAAATCATGGAAAGTTAGAGTGTCAGTCCACTTGTACTTAAGTCGGCATTGTGCGTTTTGTATTAAATTCGGATGCAATTTCTGTGTTTCTTCATCAATAAGAAGGTCCAAGGGATACAGTAAACCTGAAGTGAAGCATCGGAATCTAAAACTGGACTCACAGGAGAGGCTCAAATCATAGAAAGTTAGAGTGTCAGTCCTCTTGTTCTTAAGTCGGCATTGTGCCTTTTGTATTACATTCGGATGCAATTTCTGTGTTTCATCGTCAATAAGAAGGTCCAATGGAAACAGTAAACCTGAAGTGAAGCATCGGAATCTAAAACTGGACTCACAGGAGAGGTTGAATTGATAGAAAATTGGAGTGTCAGGCCACTTTTACTTAAGTTGCCATTGTGCCTTTTGTAATAAATTTGGATGCAATTTCTGTGTTTCATCGTCAAGAAGAAGGTCCAAGGGATACAGTAAACCTGAAGTGAAGCATCGGAATCTAAAACTGGACTCACAGGAGAAGTTCAAATCATAGAAATTTAGAGTGTCAGTTCTCTTTTACTTAAGTCGGCATTGTGCCTTTTGTATTAAATTCGGATGCAATTTCTGTGTTTCATCGACAATAAGAAGGTCCAAGGGATACAGTAAACCTGAAGTGAAGCATCGAGATCTAAAACTCGACTCACAGGAGAGGTTCAAATCATAGAAAGGTAGAGTGTCAGTCCTCTTGTACTTAAGTCGGCATTCTGCCGTTTGTATTACATTCAGTGGCAATTTCTGTGTTTCATCGTCAATACGATGGTCCAAGGGATACAGTAAACCTGAAGAGAATCATCGGAATCAAAAACTGGACTCACAGGAGAGGTTCAAATCATAGTAAGTTAGAGTGTCAGTCCTCTGGTACTTAAGTCGGCATTGTGCCTTTTGAATAACATTTGGATGCAATATCTGTGTTTCATCGTCAAAAAGAAGGTAAAAGGGATACAGTAAACCTGAAGTGAAGCATCGGAATCTAAAACTGGACTCTCAGGAGAGGTTCAAATCATAGAAAGTTAGAGTGTCAGTCCTCTTGTACTTAAGTCGGCTTTGTGACTTTTGTATTAAATTCGGATGCAATATCTTTGTTTCATCGTCAATAAGAAGGTCCAAGGGATACAGCAAACCAGAAGTGAAGCATCGGAATCTAAAACTGGACTCACAGGAGAGGTTCAAATCATAGAAAGTTAGAGTGTCCGTCCACTTGTACTTAAGTGGGCATTGTGAATTTTGTATTGAATTCGGATGCAATTTCTGTGTTTCATCGTAAATAAGAAGGTTCAAGGTATACAGTAAACCGGAAGTGAAGCATCAGATTCTAAAACTGGACTCACAGGAGAGGTTCAAATCATGGAAAGTTAGAGTGTCAGTCCTCTTGTACTTCAGTCGGCATTGTGCCTTTTGTAATCAATTCGGATGCAATTTCTGTGTTTCATCGTCAATAAGATGGTAGAAGGGATACAGTAAACCTGAAGTGATGCATCGTAATCTAAAACTGGACTCACAGGAGAGGTTCAAATCATAGAGAGTTAAAGTGTCAGTTCTCCTGTACTTAAGTCGGCTCTGTGCCTTTTGTATTAAATTCGGATGCTATTTCTGTGTTTGATCGTCAATAAGAAGGTCCAAGGGATACAGTAAACCTGAAGTGAAGCATCGGAATCTAAAACTGGACTCACAGGAGAGGTTCAAACCATAGAAAGTTAGAGTGTCAGTCCTCTTGTACTTAAGTTGGCATTGTGCCTTTAGTATTAAATTCGGATGCAATTTCTGTGTTTCATCGTCAATAAGAAGGTCCAAGGGATACAGTTAACCGGAAGTGAAGCATCGGAATCTAAAACTGGACTCACAGGGGAGGTTCAAATCATAGAAAGTTAGAGTGTCACTCCTCTTGTACTTAAGTCGGCATTGTGCCTTTTGTATTAAATTCGGATGCAATTTCTGTGTTTCATCATCAATAAGATTGTCCAAGGGATACAGTAAACCTGAAGTGAAGCATCGGAATGTAAAACTGGACTCACAGGAGAGGTTCAAATCATAGAAAGTTAGAGTGTCAGTCCTCTTGTACTTAAGTCGGCATTGTGCCATTTGTATTAATTTCGGATGCAATTTCTGTGTTTCAACGTCAATGAGACGGCCCAAGGGATACAGTAAACCTGAAGTGAAGCATCGGAATCTAAAACTGGACTCACAGGAAAGGTTCAAATCATAGAAAGTTAGAGTGTCAGTCCTCTTGTACTTAAGTCGGAATTGTGCCTTTTGTATTATATTCGGATGCAATTTCTGTGTTTCATCGCCAATAATAAGGTTCAAGGGATGCAGTAAACCTGAAGTGAAGCATCGGAATCTAAAACTGGACTCACAGGAGTGGTTCAAATCATAGAAAGTTAGAGTGTCAGTTCATTTGTACTTAAGTCGGCATTGTGCATTTTGTATTAAATTCGGATGCAATTTCTGTGTTTCAATGTCAATAAGAAGGTCCAAGGTATACAGTAAACCTGAAGTGAAGCATCGGAATCCAAAACTCGACTTACAGGACAGGTGCAATTCATAGAAAGGTAGAGTGTCAGTCCTCTTGTAGCTAAGTCGGCATTGTGCGTTTGGTATTAAATTCGGATGCAATTTCTGTGTTTCATCATCAATAAGAGGGTACAAGGGATACAGTAAACCTGAAGTGAAGCATCGGAATCTAAAACTGGACTCACAGGAGAGGTTCAAATTATAGAAAGTTAGAGTGTCAGTCCTCTTGTACTTAAGTCGGCATTGTGCTGTTTGTATTAAATTCGGATGCAGTTAATGTGTTTCATCGTCAATAAGAAGGTCCAAGGGATACAGTAAACCTGAAGTGTAGCATCGGAATCTAAAACTGGACTCACAGGAGAGGTTGAATTCATAGGAAGTTAGAGTGTCAGGCTACTTGTACTTAAGTTGCCATTGTGCCTTTTGTATTAAATTCGGATGCAATTTCTGTGATTCTTCGTCAATAAGAAGGTGCAAGGGATACAGTAAACCGGAAGTGAAGCATCGGAATCTAAAACTGGACTCACTGGAGAGGTTCAAATCATTGAAAGTTAGAGTGTCAGTCCTCTTGTACTTAAGTCGGCATTGAGCCTTTTGTATAGAATTTGGATGCAATTTCTGTGTTTCATCGCCAATAAGAATGTCCAAGGCATGCAGTAAACCTAAAGTGAAGCATCGGAATCAAAAACTGGACTTTCAGGAGAGGTTCAAATCATAGAAAGTTTGAGTGTCAGTCCTTTTGTACTTAAGTCGGCATTGTGCCTTTTGTATTAAATTCGGATGCAATTTCTGTGTTTCATCGTCAATAAGAAGGTCCAAGGTAAACAGTAAACCTGAAGTGAAGCATCGGAATCTAAAACTCGACTCACAGGAGTGGTTCAAATCATAGAAATGTAGAGTGTCAGTCCTCTTGTACTTAAGTCGGCCTTGTGCGTTTTGTATTAAATTCGGATGCAATTTCTGTGTTTCTTCATCAATAAGAAGTTCCAAGGGATACAGTAAACCTGAAGTGAAGCATCAGAATCTAAAATTGGACTCACAGGAGGGGTTCAAATCATAGAAAGTTAGAGTGTCAGTCCTCTTGTACTTAAGTCGGCATTGTGCGTTTTGTATTAAATTCGGATGCAATTTCTGTGTTTCATCATCAATAAGAAGGTCAAAGGGATACAGTAAACCTGAAGTAAAGCATCGGAATCTAAAACTGGACACACAGGAGAGGTTCAAATCATAGAATGTTAGAGTGTCAGTCCTCTTGTACTTAAGTCGGCATTGTGCCTTTTGTATTAAATTCGGATGCAATTTCTGTGTTTCTTCGTCAATAAGAAGGTCCAAGGGATACAGTGAAACTGAAGTGAAGCATCGGAATCTAAAACTGGACTCACAGGAGAGGTTCTAATCATAGAAAGTTAGAGTGTCAGTCCCCTTGTACTTAAGTCGGCATTGTGAGTTTTGTATTAAATTCGGATGCAATTTCTGTGTTTCGTCGTCAATAATAAGGTCCAAGGGATACAGTAAACCTGAAGTGAAGCATCGGAATCTAAAACTGGACTCACAGGAGACGTTCAAATCATAGAAAGTTAGAGTGTCAGTCCTCTTGTACTTAAGTCGGCATTGTGCCTTTTGTGTTAAATTCAGATGCAATTTCTGTGATTCTTCGTCAATAAGAAGGTGCAACGGGATACAGGAAACCGGAAGTGAAGCATCGGAATCTAAAACTGGACTCACACACGAGAGGTTCAAATCATAGAAAGTTAGAGTGTCAGTCCACTTGTACTTAAGTCGGCATTGTGCCTTTTGTATAAAATTCGGATGCAAATTTCTGTGTTTCATCGCCAATAAGAATGTCCAAGGGAAACAGTAAACCTGAAGTAAAGCATCGGAATCTAAAACTGGACTCACAGGAGAGGTTGAATTGATAGAAAATTGGAGTGTCAGGCCACTTTTACTTAAGTTGCCATTGTGCCTTTTGTAATAAATTTGGATGCAATTTCTGTGTTTCATCGTCAAGAAGAAGTCCAAGGGATACAGTAAACCTGAAGTGAAGCATCGGAATCTAAAACTGGACTCACAGGAGAAGTTCAAATCATAGAAATTTAGAGTGTCAGTTCTCTTTTACTTAAGTCGGCATTGTGCCTTTTGTATTAAATTCGGATGCAATTTCTGTGTTTCATCGACAATAAGAAGGTCCAAGGGATACAGTAAACCTGAAGTGAAGCATCGAGATCTAAAACTCGACTCACAGGAGAGGTTCAAATCATAGAAAGGTAGAGTGTCAGTCCTCTTGTACTTAAGTCGGCATTCTGCCGTTTGTATTACATTCAGTGGCAATTTCTGTGTTTCATCGTCAATACGATGGTCCAAGGGATACAGTAAACCTGAAGAGAATCATCGGAATCAAAAACTGGACTCACAGGAGAGGTTCAAATCATAGTAAGTTAGAGTGTCAGTCCTCTGGTACTTAAGTCGGCATTGTGCCTTTTGAATTACATTTGGATGCAATATCTGTGTTTCATCGTCAAAAAGAAGGTAAAAGGGATACAGTAAACCTGAAGTGAAGCATCGGAATCTAAAACTGGACTCTCAGGAGAGGTTCAAATCATAGAAAGTTAGAGTGTCAGTCCTCTTGTACTTAAGTCGGCTTTGTGACTTTTGTATTAAATTCGGATGCAATATCTTTGTTTCATCGTCAATAAGAAGGTCCAAGGGATACAGTAAACCTGAAGTGAAGCATCGGAATCTAAAACTGGACTCACAGGAGAGGTTCAAATCATAGAAAGTTAGAGTGTCCGTCCACTTGTACTTAAGTCGGCATTGTGAATTTTGTATTAAATTCGGATGCAATTTCTGTGTTTCATCGTAAATAAGAAGGTCCAAGGGATACAGTAAACAGGAAGTGAAGCATCGGAATCTAAAACTGGACTCACAGGAGAGGTTCAAATCATGGAAAGTTAGAGTGTCAGTCCTCTTGTACTTCAGTCTGCATTGTGCCTTTTGTATTAAATTCGGATGCAATTTCTGTGTTTCATCGTCAATAAGATGGTAGAAGGGATACAGTAAACCTGAAGTGATGCATCGTAATCTAAAACTGGACTCACAGGAGAGGTTCAAATCATAGAGAGTTAAAGTGTCAGTTCTCCTGTACTTAAGTCGGCTCTGTGCCTTTTGTATTAAATTCGGATGCTATTTCTGTGTTTAATCGTCAATAAGAAGGTCCAAGGGATACAGTAAACCTGAAGTGAAGCATCGGAATCTAAAACTGGACTCACAGGAGAGGTTCAAACCATAGAATGTTAGAGTGTCAGTCCTCTTGTACTTAAGTCGGCATTGTGCCTTTTGTATTAAATTCGGATGCAATTTCTGTGTTTCATCGTCAATAAGAAGGTCCAAGGGATACAGTTAACCGGAAGTGAAGCATCGGAATCTAAAACTGGACTCACAGGGGAGGTTCAAATCATAGAAAGTTAGAGTGTCACTCCTCTTGTACTTAAGTCGGCATTGTGCCTTTTGTATTAAATTCGGATGCAATTTCTGTGTTTCATCATCAATAAGATTGTCCAAGGGATACAGTAAACCTGAAGTGAAGCATAGGAATGTAAAACTGGACTCACAGGAGAGGTTCAAATCATAGAAAGTTAGAGTGTCAGTCCTCTTGTACTTAAGTCGACATTGTGCCATTTGTATTAATTTCGGATGCAATTTCTGTGTTTCAACGTCAATGAGAAGGCCCAAGGGATACAGTAAACCTGAAGTGAAGCATCGGAATCTAAAACTGGACTCACAGGAGAGGTTCAAATCATAGAAAGTTAGAGTGTCAGTCCTCTTGTACTTAAGTCGGAATTGTGCCTTTTGTATTATATTCGGATGCAATTTCTGTGTTTCATCGCCAATAATAAGGTTCAAGGGATGCAGTAAACCAGAAGTGAAGCATCGGAATCTAAAACTGGACTCACAGGAGAGGTTCAAATCATAGAAAGTTAGAGTGTCAGTTCATTTGTACTTAAGTCGGCATTGTGCATTTTGTATTAAATTCGGATGCAATTTCTGAGTTTCAATGTCAATAAGAAGGTCCAAGGTATACAGTAAACCTGAAGTGAAGCATCGGAATCTAAAACTCAACTCACAGGAGAGGTTTAAATCATAGAAAGGTAGAGTGTCAGTCCTCTTGTACTTATGTCGGCATTGTGCGTTTTGTATTAAATTCGGATGCAATTTCTGTGTTTCATCATCAATAAGAAGGTCCAAGGGGTACAGTAAACCTGAAGTGAGGCATTGGAATCTAAAACTGGACTCACAGGAGAGGTTCAAATCATAGAATGTTAGAGTGTCAGTCCTTTTGTACTTTAGTCGGCATTGTGCCTTTTGTATTAAATTCGGTTGCAATTTCTGTGTTTCGTCGTCAATAAGAAGGTCCAAGGGATACAGTAAACCTGAAGTGAAGCATCGGAATCTAAGACTGGACTCACAGGTGGGGTTCAAATCATAGAAAGTTAGAGTGTCAGTCCTCTTGTACTGAAGTCGGCATTGTGCCTTTTGTATTAAATTCGGATGCAATTTCTGTGTTTCATCGCCAATAAGAAGGTCAATGGGATGCAGTAAACCTGAAGTGAAGCATCGGAATCTAAAACTGGACTCACTGGCGAGGTTCATATCATAGAAAGTTAGAGTGTCAGTCCTTTTGTACTTAAGTCAGCATTGTGCCTTTTGTATTAAATTCGGATGCAATTTCTGTGTTTCATCGTCAATAAGAAGGTCCAAGGTATACAGTAAACCTGAAGTGAAGCATCGGAAACCAAAACTCGACTTACAGGAGAGGTTCAATTCATAGAAAGGTGGAGTGTCAGTCCTCTTGTAGCTAAGTCGGCATTGTGCGTTTGGTATTAAATTCGGATGCAATTTCTGTGTTTCATCATCAATAAGAGGGTACAAGGGATACAGTAAACCTGAAGTGAAGCATCGGAATCTAAAACTGGACTCACAGGAGAGGTTCAAATTATAGAAAGTTAGAGTGTCAGTCCTCTTGTACTTAAGTCGGCATTGTGCTGTTTGTATTAAATTTCGGATGCAATTAATGTGTTTCATCGTCAATAAGAAGGTCCAAGGGATACAGTAAACCTGAAGTGTAGCATCGGAATCTAAAACTGGACTCACAGGAGAGGTTGAATTCATAGAAAGTTAGAGTGTCAGGCTACTTGTACTTAAGTTGCCATTGTGCCTTTTGTATTAAATTCGGATGTAATGTCTGTGTTTCATCGTCAATAAGAAGGTCCAAGGGATACAGTAAACCTGAAGTGAAGCATCGGAATCTAAAACTGGACTCACAGGAGAGGTTGAATTGATAGAAAATTGGAGTGTCAGGCCACTTTTACTTAAGTTGCCATTGTGCCTTTTGTAATAAATTTGGATGCAATTTCTGTGTTTCATCGTCAAGAAGAAGGTCCAAGGGATACAGTAAACCTGAAGTGAAACATCGGAATCTAAAACTGGACTCACAGGAGAAGTTCAAATCATAGAAATTTAGAGTGTCAGTTCTCTTTAACTTAAGTCGGCATTGTGCCTTTTGTATTAAATTCGGATGCAATTTCTGTGTTTCATCGACAATAAGAAGGTCCAAGGGATACAGTAAACCTGAAGTGAAGCATCGAGATCTAAAACTCGACTCACAGGAGAGGTTCAAATCATAGAAAGGTAGAGTGTCAGTCCTCTTGTACTTAAGTCGGCATTCTGCCGTTTGTATTACATTCAGTGGCAATTTCTGTGTTTCATCGTCAATACGATGGTCCAAGGGATACAGTAAACCTGAAGAGAATCATCGGAATCAAAAACTGGACTCACAGGAGAGGTTCAAATCATAGTAAGTTAGAGTGTCAGTCCTCTGGTACTTAAGTCGGCATTGTGCCTTTTGAATTACATTTGGATGCAATATCTGTGTTTCATCGTCAAAAAGAAGGTAAAAGGGATACAGTAAAACCTGAAGTGATGCATCGGAATCTAAAACTGGACTCTCAGGAGAGGTTCAAATCATAGAAAGTTAGAGTGTCAGTCCTCTTGTACTTAAGTCGGCTTTGTGACTTTTGTATTAAATTCGGATGCAATATCTTTGTTTCATCGTCAATAAGAAGGTCCAAGGGATACAGTAAACCTGAAGTGAAGCATCGGAATCTAAAACTGGACTCACAGGAGAGGTTCAAATCATATAAAGTTAGAGTGTCCGTCCACTTGTACTTAAGTCGGCATTGTGAATTTTGTATTAAATTCGGATGCAATTTCTGTGTTTCATCGTAAATAAGACGGTCCAAGGGATACAGTAAACCGGAAGTGAAGCATCGGAATCTAAAACTGGACTCACAGGAGAGGTTCAAATCATGGAAAGTTAGAGTGTCAGTCCTCTTGTACTTCAGTCGGCATTGTGCCTTTTGTATTAAATTCGGATGCAATTTCTGTGTTTCATCGTCAATAAGATGGTAGAACGGATACAGTAAACCTGAAGTGATGCATCGTAATCTAAAACTGGACTCACAGGAGAGGTTCAAATCATAGAGAATTAAAGTGTCAGTTCTCCTGTACTTAAGTCGGCTCTGTGACTTTTGTATTAAATTCGGATGCTATCTCTGTGTTTGATCGTCAATAAGAAGGTCCAAGGGATACAGTAAACCTGAAGTGAAGCATCGGAATCTAAAACTGGACTCACAGGAGAGGTTCAAACTATAGAAAGTTAGAGTGTCAGTCCTCTTGTACTTAAGTCGGCATTGTGCCTTTTGTATTAAATTCGGATGCAATTTCTGTGTTTCATCGTCAATAAGAAGGTCCAAGGGATACAGTTAACCGGAAGTGAAGCATCGGAAACTAAAACTGGACTCACAGGGGAGGTTCAAATCATAGAAAGTTAGAGTGTCACTCCTCTTGTACTTAAGTCGGCATTGTGCCTTTTGTATTAAATTCGGATGCAATTTCTGTGTTTCATCATCAATAAGATTGTCCAAGGGATACAGTACACCTGAAGTGAAGCATCGGAATGTAAAACTGGACTCACAGGAGAGGTTCAAATCATAGAAAGTTAGAGTGTCAGTCCTCTTGTACTTAAGTCGGCATTGTGCCATTTGTATTAATTTCGGATGCAATTTCTGTGTTTCAACGTCAATAACAAGGCCCAAGGGATACAGTAAACCTGAAGTGAAGCATCGGAATCTAAAACTGGACTCACAGGAGAGGTTCAAATCATAGAAAGTTAGAGTGTCAGTCCTCTTGTACTTAAGTCGGAATTGTGCCTTTTGTATTATATTCGGATGCAATTTCTGTGTTTCATCGCCAATAATAAGGTTCAAGGGATGCAGTAAACCTAAAGTGAAGCATCGGAATCTAAAACTGGACTCACAGGAGAGGTTCAAATCATAGAAAGTTAGAGTGTCAGTTCATTTGTACTTAAGTCGGCATTGTGCATTTTGTATTAAATTCGGATGCAATTTCTGTGTTTCATCATCAATAAGAAGGTCCAAGGGGTACAGTAAACCTGAAGTGAGGCATTGGAATCTAAAACTGGACTCACAGGAGAGGTTCAAATCATAGAATGTTAGAGTGTCAGTCCTTTTGTACTTTAGTCGGCATTGTGCCTTTTGTATTAAATTCGGTTGCAATTTCTGTGTTTCGTCGTCAATAAGAAGGTCCAAGGGATACAGTAAACCTGAAGTGAAGCATCGGAATCTAAGACTGGACTCACAGGTGGGGTTCAAATCATAGAAAGTTAGAGTGTCAGTCCTCTTGTACTGAAGTCGTCATTGTGCCTTTTGTATTAAATTCGGATGCAATTTCTGTGTTTCATCGCCAATAAGAAGGTCCATGGGATGCAGTAAACCTGAAGTGAAGCATCGGAATCTAAAACTGGACTCACTGGCGAGGTTCATATCATAGAAAGTTAGAGTGTCAGTCCTTTTGTACTTAAGTCAGCATTGTGCCTTTTGTATTAAATTCGGATGCAATTTCTGTGTTTCATCGTCAATAAGAAGGTCCAAGGTATACAGTAAACCTGAAGTGAAGCATCGGAATCCAAAACTCGACTTACAGGAGAGGTTCAATTCATAGAAAGGTAGAGTGTCAGTCCTCTTGTAGCTAAGTCGGCATTGTGCGTTTGGTATTAAATTCGGATGCAATTTCTGTGTTTCATCATCAATAAGAGGGTACAAGGGATACAGTAAACCTGAAGTGAAGCATCGGAATCTAAAACTGGACTCACAGGAGAGGTTCAAATCATAGAAAGTTAGAGTGTCAGTCCTTTTGTACTTAAGTCAGCATTGTGCCTTTTGTATTAAATTCGGATGCAATTTCTGTGTTTCATCGTCAATAAGAAGGTCCAAGGTATACAGTAAACCTGAAGTGAAGCATCGGAATCTAAAACTCGACTCACAGGAGAGGTTCAAATCATAGAAAGTTAGAGTGTCAGTCCTCTTGTACTTAAGTCGGCATTGTGCCGTTTGTATTAAATTAGGATGCAATTTCTGTGTTTCATCGTCAATACGAAGGTCCAAGGGATACAGTAAACCTGAAGTGAAGCATCGGAATCTAAAACTGGACTCACAGGAGAGGTTGAATTCATAGAAAGTTAGAGTGTCAGGCTACTTGTACTTAAGTTGCCATTGTGCTTTTTGTATTAAATTCGGATGCAATTTCTGTGTTTCACCGTCAACAAGAACGTCCAAGGGATACAGTAAACCTGAAGTGAAGCATGGGAATCTAAAACTGGACTCACAGGAGATGTTCAAATCATAGAAAGTTAGAGTGTCAGTCCTCTTGTACTAAAGTCGGCATTCTGCCTTTTGTATTACATTTGGTTGCAATATCTGTGTTTCATGGACAATAAGAATGTCCAAGGGATACAGTAAACCTGAAGTGAAGCATCGGAATCTAAAACTGGACTCACAGGAGAGGTTCAAATCATAGAAAGTTAGAGTGTCAGTCCTCTTGAACTTAAGTCGGCTTTGTGCATTTTGTATTAAATTCAGATGCAATATCTGTGTTTCATCGTCAATAAGAACGTCCAAGGGATACAGTAAACCTGAAGAGAAGCATTGGAATCTAAAACTCGACTCACAGGAGAGGATCAACACATAGAAAGTTAGAGTGTCCGTCCTCTTATACTTAAGTCGGCATTGTGCCTTTTGTATTAAATTCGGATGCAATTTCTGTGTTTCATCGTAAATAAGAAGGTCCAAGGGATACAGTAAACCTTAAGTGAAGCATTGGAATCTAAAACTGGACTCACAGGAGAGGTTCAAATCATAGAAAGGTACAGTGTCAGTCCTCTTGTACTTAAGATGGCATTGTGCCTTTTGTATTAAATTCGGATGCAATTTCTGTGTTTCATCGTCAATAAGATGATAGAAGGGATACAGTAAACCTGACGTGAAGCATCGGAATCTAAAACTGGACTCACACGAGAAGTTCAAATCATAGACAGTTAGAGTGTCAGTCCTCTTGTACTTATGTCGGCATTGTGCCTTGTGTATTACATTTGGATGCAATTTCTGTGTTTCATCGTCAATAAGAAGGTCCATGGGATACAGTAAACCTGAAGTGAAGCATCGGAATCTAAAACTGGACTCACAGGAGAGGTTCAAATCATAGTGAGTTAGAGTGTCAGTCCTCCTGTACTTAAGTCGGCTCTGTGCCTTTTGTATTAAATTCGGATGCAATTTCTGTCTTTCATCGTCAATAAGAATGTCCAAGGGATACAGTAAACCTGAAGTGAAGCATCGGAATCTAAAACTGGACTCACAGGGGAGGTTCAAATCATAGAAAGTTAGAGTGTCACTCCTCTTGCACTTAAGTCGGCATTTTGCCTTTTGTATTAAATTCGGATGCAATTTCTGTGTTTCATCGTCAATAAGATGTTCCAAGGGATACAGTAAACCTGAAGTGAAGCATCGGAATCTAAAACAGGACTCACAGGAGAGGTTCAAATCATAGAAAGTTAGAGTGTCAGTCCTCTTGAACTTAAGTCGGCTTTGTGCCTTTTGTATTAAATTCGGATGCAATATCTGAGTTACATCGTCAATAAGAACGTCCAAGGGATACAGTAAACCTGAAGAGAAGCATCGAATCTAAAACTGGACTCACAGGAGAGGGTCAAATCATAGAAAGTTAGAGTGTCAGTCCTCTTGTACTTAAGTCGGCATTGTTCCTTTTTTATTAAATTCGGATGCAATTTCTGTCTTTCATCGCCAATAAGAATGTCCAAGGGATGCAGTAAACCTAAAGTGAAGCATCGGAATCTAAAACTGGACTCACAGGAGATGTTCAAATCATAGAAAGTTAGAGTGTCAGTCCTTTTGTACTTAAGTCAGCATTGCGCCTTTTGTAATATATTCGGATGCAATTTCTGTGTTTCATCGTCAATAAGAAGGTCCAAGGTATACAGTAAACCTGAAGTGAAGCATCGGAATCTAAAACTCGACTCACTGGAGAGGTTCAAATCATAGAAAGTTAGAGTGTAAGTCCTCTTGTACTTAAGTCGGCATTGTGCCGTTTGTATTAAATTAGGATGCAAATTCTGTGTTTCATCGTCAATACGAAGGTCCAAGGGATACAGTAAACCTGAAGTGAAGCATCGGAATCTAAAACTGGACTCACAGGAGAGGTTGAATTCATAGAAAGTTAGAGTGTCAGGCTACTTGTACTTAAGTTGCCATTGTGCCTTTTGTATGAAATTTGGATGCAATTTCTGTGTTTCACCGTCAATAAGAAGGTCCAAGGGATACAGTAAACCTGAAGTGAAGCATCGGAATCTAAAACTGGACTCACAGGAGAGGTTCAAATCATAGAAAGGTAGAGTGTCAGTCCTCTTGTACTTAAGTCAGCATTGTGCCTTTTGTATTAAATTCGGATGCAATTTCTGTGCTTCATCGTCAATAAGACGATAGAAGGGATACAGTAAACCTGAAGTGAAGCATCGGAATCTAAAACTGGACTCACAGGAGAGGTTCAAATCATAGATAGTTAGAGTGTCAGTCCACTTGTACTTATGTCGGCATTGTGCCTTGTGTATTACATTTGGATGCAATTTCTGTGTTTCATCGTCAATAAGAAGGTCCATGGGATTTAGTAAACCTGAAGTGAAGCATCGGAATCTAAAACTGGACTCACAGGAGAGGTTCAAATCATAGTGAGTTAGGGTGTCAGTCCTCCTGTACTTAAGTCGTCTCTGTGCCTTTTGTATTAAATTCGGATGCTCCTTCTGTGTTTCATCGTCAATAAGAAAGTCCAAGGGATACAGTAAACCTGAAGTGAAGCATCGGAATCTAAAACTGGACTCACAGGAGAGGTTCAAATCATAGAAAGTTAGAGTGTCAGTCCTCTTGTACTTAAGTCATCATTGTGCCTTTTGTATTATATTAGGATGCAATTTCTGTGTTTCATCGTCAATAAGAAAGTCCAAGGGATACAGGAAACCGGAAGTGAAGCATCGGAATCTAAAACTGGACTCACAGGAGAGGTTCAAATCATAGAAAGTTAGAGTGTCAGTCCACTTGTACTTAAGTCGGCATTGTGCCTTTTGTATAAAATTCGGATGCAATTTCTGTGTTTCATCGCCAATAAGAATGTCCAAGAGATGCAGTAAACCTAAAGTGAAGCATCGGAATCTAAAACTGGACTCACAGGAGAGGTTCAAATCATAGAAAGTTAGAGTGTCAGTCCTTTTGTACTTAAGTCGGCATTGTGCCTTTTGTATTAAATTCGGATGCAATTTCTGTGTTTCATCGTCAATAAGAAGGTCCAAGGTAAACAGTAAACCTGAAGTGAAGCATCGGAATCTAAAACTCGACTCACAGGAGAGGTTCAAATCATAGAAAGGTAGAGTGTCAGTCCTCTTGTACTTAAGTCGGCATTGTGCGTTTTGTATTAAATTCGGATGCAATTTCTGTGTTTCTTCATCAATAAGAAGGTCCAAGGGATACAGTAAACCTGAAGTGAAGCATCGGAATCTAAAACTGGACTCACAGGAGAGGTTCAAATCATAGAAAGTTAGAGTGTCAGTCCTCTTGTTCTTAAGTCGGCATTGTGCCTTTTGTATTACATTCGGATGCAATTTCTGTGTTTCATCGTCAATAAGAAGGTCCAAGGGAAACAGTAAACCTGAAATGAAGCATCGGAATCTACAACTGGACTCACAGGAGAGGTTGAATTGATAGAAAATTGGAGTGTCAGGCCACTTTTACTTAAGTTGCCATTGTGCCTTTTGTAATAAATTTGGATGCAATTTCTGTGTTTCATCGTCAAGAAGAAGGTCCAAGGGATACAGTAAACCTGAAGTGAAGCATCGGAATCTAAAACTGGACTCACAGGAGAAGTTCAAATCATAGAAATTTAGAGTGTCAGTTCTCTTTTACTTAAGTCGGCATTGTGCCTTTTGTAGTAAATTCGGATGCAATTTCTGTGTTTCATCGACAATAAGAAGATCCAAGGGATACAGTAAACCTGAAGTGAAGCATCGAGATCTAAAACTCGACTCACAGGAGAGGTTCAAATCATAGAAAGGTAGAGTGTCAGTCCTCTTGTACTTAAGTCGGCATTCTGCCGTTTGTATTACATTCAGTGGCAATTTCTGTGTGTCATCGTCAATACGATGGTCCAAGGGATACAGTAAACCTGAAGAGAATCATCGGAATCTAAAACTGGACTCACAGGAGAGGTTCAACTCATAGTAAGCTAGGGTGTCAGTCCTCTGGTACTTAAGTCGGCATTGTGCCTTTTGAATTACATTTGGATGCAATATCTGTGTTTCATCGTCAAAAAGAAGGTAAAAGGGATACAGTAAACCTGATGTGAAGCATCGGAATCTAAAACTGGACTCTCAGGAGAGGTTCAAATCATAGAAAGTTAGAGTGTCAGTCCGCTTGTACTTAAGTCGGCTTTGTGACTTTTGTATTAAATTCGGATGCAATATCTTTGTTTCATCGTCAATAAGAAGGTCCAAGGGATACAGTAAACCTGAAGTGAAGCATCGGAATCTAAAACTGGACTCACAGGAGAGGTTCAAATCATAGAAAGTTAGAGTGTCCGTCCACTTGTACTTAAGTCGGCATTGTGAATTTTGTATTAAATTCGGATGCAATTTCTGTGTTTCGTCGTAAATAAGAAGGTCCAAGGGATACAGTAAACCGGAAGTGAAGCATCGGAATCTAAAACTGGACTCGCAGGAGAGGTTCAAATCATGGAAAGTTAGAGTGTCAGTCCTCTTGTACTTCAGTCGGCAGTGTGCCTTTTGTATTAAATTCGGATGCAATTTCTGTGTTTCATCGTCAATAAGAAGGTAGAAGGGATACAGTAAACCTGAAGTGATGCATCGTAATCTAAAACTGGACTCACAGGAGAGGTTCAAATCATAGAGAGTTAAAGTGTCAGTTCTCCTGTACTTAAGTCGGCTCTGTGCCTTTTGTATTAAATTCGGATGCTATTCCTGTGTTTGATCGTCAATAAGAAGGTCCAAGGGATACAGTAAACCTGAAGTGAAGCATCGGAATCTAAAACTGGACTCACAGGAGAGGTTCAAACCATAGAAAGTTAGAGTGTCAGTCCTCTTGTACTTAAGTCGGCATTGTGCCTTTTGTATTAAATTCGGATGCAATTTCTGTGTTTCATCGTCAATAAGAAGGTCCAAGGGATACAGTTAACCGGAAGTGAAGCATCGGAATCTAAAACTGGACTCACAGGGGAGGTTCAAATCATAGAAAGTTAGAGTTTCACTCCTCTTGTACTTAAGTCGGCATTGTGCCTTTTGTATTAAATTCGGATGCAATTTCTGTGTTTCATCATCAATAAGATTGTCCAAGGGATACAGTAAACCTGAAGTGAAGCATCGGAATGTAAAACTGGACTCACAGGAGAGGTTCAAATCATAGAAAGTTAGAGTGTCAGTCCTCTTGTACTTAAGTCGGCATTGTGCCATTTGTATTAATTTCGGATGCAATTTCTGTGTTTCAACGTCAATAAGAAGGCCCAAGGGATACAGTAAACCTGAAGTGAAGCATCGGAATCTAAAACTGGACTCACAGGAGAGGTTCAAATCATAGAAAGTTAGAGTGTCAGTCCTCTTGTACTTAAGTCGGAATTGTGCCTTTTGTATTATATACGGATGCAATTTCTGTGTTTCATCGCCAATAATAAGGTTCAAGGGATGCAGTAAACCTGAAGTGAAGCATCGGAATCTAAAACTGGACTCTAAGGAGAGGTTCAAATCATAGAAAGTTAGAGTGTCAGTTCATTTGTACTTAAGTCGGCATTGTGCATTTTGTATTAAATTCGGATGCAATTTCTGTGTTTCAATGTCAATAAGAAGGTCCAAGGTATACAGTAAACCTGAAGTGAAGCATCGGAATCTAAAACTCAACTCACAGGAGAGGTTTAAATCATAGAAAGGTAGAGTGTCAGTCCTCTTGTACTTATGTCGGCATTGTGCGTTTTGTATTAAATTCGGATGCAATTTCTGTGTTTCATCATCAATAAGAAGGTCCAAGGGGTACAGTAAACCTGAAGTGAGGCATTGGAATCTAAAACTGGACTCACAGGAGAGGTTCAAATCATAGAATGTTAGAGTGTCAGTCCTTTTGTACTTTAGTCGGCATTGTGCCTTTTGTATTAAATTCGGTTGCAATTTCTGTGTTTCGTCGTCAATAAGAAGGTCCAAGGGATACAGTATACCTGAAGTGAAGCATTGGAATCTAAAACTGGACTCACAGGTGGGGTTCAAATCATAGAAAGTTAGTGTGTCAGTCCTCTTGTACTTAAGTCGGCTTTGTGCCTTTTGTATTAAATTCGGATGCAATATCTGAGTTACATCGTCAATAAGAACGTCCAAGGGATACAGTAAACCTGAAGAGAAGCATCGAATCTAAAACTGGACTCACAGGAGAGGTTCAAATCATAGAAAGTTAGAGTGTCAGTCCTCTTGTACTTAAGTCGGCATTGTTCCTTTTTTATTAAATTCGGATGCAATTTCTGTCTTTCATCGCCAATAAGAATGTCCAAGGGATGCAGTAAACCTAAAGTGAAGCATCGGAATCTAAAACTGGACTCACAGGAGATGTTCAAATCATAGAAAGTTAGAGTGTCAGTCCTTTTGTACTTAAGTCAGCATTGCGCCTTTTGTAATATATTCGGATGCAATTTCTGTGTTTCATCGTCAATAAGAAGGTCCAAGGTATACAGTAAACCTGAAGTGAAGCATCGGAATCTATAACTCGACTCACTGGAGACGTTCAAATCATAGAAAGTTAGAGTGTAAGTCCTCTTGTACTTAAGTCGCCATTGTGCCGTTTGTATTAAATTAGGATGCAATTTCTGTGTTTCATCGTCAATACGAAGGTCCAAGGGATACAGTAAACCTGAAGTGAAGCATCGGAATCTAAAACTGGACTCACAGGAGAGGTTGAATTCATAGAAAGTTAGAGTGTCAGGCTACTTGTACTTAAGTTGCCATTGTGCCTTTTGTATGAAATTCGGATGCAATTTCTGTGTTTCACCGTCAATAAGAAGGTCCAAGGGATACAGTAAACCTGAAGTGAAGCATCGGAACCTAAAACTGGACTCACAGGAGAGGTTCAAATCATAGAAAGTTAGAGTGTCAGTCCTCTTGTACTAAAGTCGGCATTCTGCCTTTTGTATTACATTTGGTTGCAATATCTGTGTTTCATGGTCAATAAGAAGGTCCAAGGGATACAGTAAATCTGAAGAGAAGCATTGGAATCTAAAACTGGACTCACAGGAGAGGATCAACTCATAGAAAGTTAGAGTGTCGGTCCTCTTATACTTAAGTCGGCATTGTGCCTTTTGGATTAAATTCGGATGCAATTTCTGTGTTTCATCGTAAATAAGAAGGTCCAAGGGATACAGTAAACCTGAAGTGAAGCATCGGAATCTAAAACTGGACTCACAGGAGAGGTTCAAATCATAGAAAGGTAGAGTGTCACTCCTCTTGTACTTAAGTCGGCATTGTGCGTTTTGTATTAAATTCGGATGCAATTTCTGTGTTTCTTCATCAATAAGAAGGTCCAAGGGATACAGTAAACCTGAAGTGAAGCATCGGAATCTAAAACTGGACTCACAGGAGAGGTTCAAATCATAGAAAGTTAGAGTGTCAGTCCTCTTGTTCTTAAGTCGGCATTGTGCCTTTTGTATTACATTCGGATGCAATGTCTGTGTTTCATCGTCAATAAGAAGGTCCAAGGGAAACAGTAAACCTGAAGTGAAGCATCGGAATCTACAACTGGACTCACAGGAGAGGTTGAATTGATAGAAAATTGGAGTGTCAGGCCACTTTTACTTAAGTTGCCATTGTGCCTTTTGTAATAAATTTGGATGCAATTTCTGTGTTTCATCGTCAAGAAGAAGGTCCAAGGGATACAGTAAACCTGAAGTGAAGCATCGGAATCTAAAACTGGACTCACAGGAGAAGTTCAAATCATAGAAATTTAGAGTGTCAGTTCTCTTTTACTTAAGTCGGCATTGTGCCTTTTGTATTAAATTCGGATGCAATTTCTGTGTTTCATCGACAATAAGAAGATCCAAGGGATACAGTAAACCTGAAGTGAAGCATCGAGATCTAAAACTCGACTCACAGGAGAGGTTCAAATCATAGAAAGGTAGAGTGTCAGTCCTCTTGTACTTAAGTCGGCATTCTGCCGTTTGTATTACATTCAGTGGCAATTTCTGTGTTTCATCGTCAATACGATGGTCCAAGGGATACAGTAAACCTGAAGAGAATCATCGGAATCTAAAACTGGACTCACAGGAGAGGTTCAACTCATAGTAAGCTAGAGTGTCAGTCCTCTGGTACTTAAGTCGGCATTGTGCCTTTTGAATTACATTTTGATGCAATATCTGTGTTTCATTGTCAAAAAGAAGGTAAAAGGGATACAGTAAACCTGAAGTGAAGCATCGGAATCTAAAACTGGACTCTCAGGAGAGGTTCAAATCATAGAAAGTTAGAGTGTCAGTCCTCTTGTACTTAAGTCGGCTTTGTGACTTTTGTATTAAATTCGGATGCAATATCTTTGTTTCATCGTCAATAAGAAGGTCCAAGGGATACAGTAAACCTGAAGTGAAGCATCGGAATCTAAAACTGGACCCACAGGAGAGGTTCAAACCATAGAAAGTTAGAGTGTCAGTCCTCTTGTACTTAAGTCGGCATTGTGCCTTTTGTATTAAATTCGGATGCAATTTCTGTGTTTCATCGTCAATAAGAAGGTCCAAGGGATACAGTTAACCGGAAGTGAAGCATCGGAATCTAAAACTGGACTCACAGGGGAGGTTCAAATCATAGAAAGTTAGAGTTTCACTCCTCTTGTACTTAAGTCGGCATTGTGCCTTTTGTATTAAATTCGGATACAATTTCTGTGTTTCATCATCAATAAGATTGTCCAAGGGATACAGTAAACCTGAAGTGAAGCATCGGAATGTAAAACGGGACTCACAGGAGAGGTTCAAATCATAGAAAGTTAGAGTGTCAGTCCTCTTGTACTTAAGTCGGCATTGTGCCATTTGTATTAATTTCGGATGCAATTTCTGTGTTTCAACGTCAATAAGAAGGCCCAAGGGATACAGTAAACCTGAAGTGAAGCATCGGAATCTAAAACTGGACTCACAGGAGAGGTTCAAATCATAGAAAGTTAGAGTGTCAACCCTCTTGTACTTAAGTCGGAATTGTGCCTTTTGTATTATATTCGGATGCAATTTCTGTGTTTCATCGCCAATAATAAGGTTCAAGGGATGCAGTAAACCTGAAGTGAAGCATCGGAATCTAAAACTGGACTCACAGGAGAGGTTCAAATCATAGAAAGTTAGAGTGTCAGTTCATTTGTACTTAAGTCGGCATTGTGCATTTTGTATTAAATTCGGATGCAATTTCTGTGTTTCAATGTCAATAAGGAGGTCCAAGGTATACAGTAAACCTGAAGTGAAGCATCGGAATCTAAAACTCAACTCACAGAAGAGGTTTAAATCATAGAAAGGTAGAGTGTCAGTCCTCTTGTACTTATGTCGGCATTGTGCGTTTTGTATTAAATTCGGATGCAATTTCTGTGTTTCATCATCAATAAGAAGGTCCAAGGGGTACAGTAAACCTGAAGTGAGGCATTGGAATCTAAAACTGGACTCACAGGAGAGTTTCAATTCATAGAATGTTAGAGTGTCAGTCCTTTTGTACTTTAGTCGGCATTGTGCCTTTTGTATTAAATTCGGTTGCAATTTCTGTGTTTCGTCGTCAATAAGAAGGTCCAAGGTATACAGTAAACCTGAAGTGAAGCATCGGAATCTAAAACTCGACTCACTGGAGAGGTTCAAATCATAGAAAGTTAGAGTGTAAGTCCTCTTGTACTTAAGTCGGCATTGTGCCGTTTGTATTAAATTAGGATGCAATTTCTGTGTTTCATCGTCAATACGAAGGTCCAAGGGATACAGTAAACCTGAAGTGAAGCATCGGAATCTAAAACTGGACTCACAGGAGAGGTTGAATTCATAGAAAGTTAGAGTGTCAGGCTACTTGTACTTAAGTTGCCATTGTGCCTTTTGTATGAAATTTGGATGCAATTTCTGTGTTTCACCGTCAATAAGAAGGTCCAAGGGATACAGTAAACCTGAAGTGAAGCATCGGAATCTAAAACTGGACTCACAGGAGAGGTTCAAATCATAGAAAGGTAGAGTGTCAGTCCTCTTGTACTTAAGTCAGCATTGTGCCTTTTGTATTAAATTCGGATGCAATTTCTGTGCTTCATCGTCAATAAGACGATAGAAGGGATACAGTAAACCTGAAGTGAAGCATCGGAATCTAAAACTGTACTCACAGGAGAGGTTCAAATCATAGATAGTTAGAGTGTCAGTCCACTTGTACTTATGTCGGCATTGTGCCTTGTGTATTACATTTGGATGCAATTTCTGTGTTTCATCGTCAATAAGAAGGTCCATGGGATTTAGTAAACCTGAAGTGAAGCATCGGAATCTAAAACTGGACTCACAGGAGAGGTTCAAATCATAGTGAGTTAGGGTGTCAGTCCTCCTGTACTTAAGTCGTCTCTGTGCCTTTTGTATTAAATTCGGATGCTCCTTCTGTGTTTCATCGTCAATAAGAAAGTCCAAGGGATACAGTAAACCTGAAGTGAAGCATCGGAATCTAAAACTGGACTCACAGGAGAGGTTCAAATCATAGAAAGTTAGAGTGTCAGTCCTCTTGTACTTAAGTCATCATTGTGCCTTTTGTATTATATTAGGATGCAATTTCTGTGTTTCATCGTCAATAAGAAAGTCCAAGGGATACAGGAAACCGGAAGTGAAGCATCGGAATCTAAAACTGGACTCACAGGAGAGGTTCAAATCATAGAAAGTTAGAGTGTCAGTCCACTTGTACTTAAGTCGGCATTGTGCCTTTTGTATAAAATTCGGATGCAATTTCTGTGTTTCATCGCCAATAAGAATGTCCAAGAGATGCAGTAAACCTAAAGTGAAGCATCGGAATCTAAAACTGGACTCACAGGAGAGGTTCAAATCATAGAAAGTTAGAGTGTCAGTCCTTTTGTACTTAAGTCGGCATTGTGCCTTTTGTATTAAATTCGGATGCAATTTCTGTGTTTCATCGTCAATAAGAAGGTCCAAGGTAAACAGTAAACCTGAAGTGAAGCATCGGAATCTAAAACTCGACTCACAGGAGAGGTTCAAATCATAGAAAGGTAGAGTGTCAGTCCTCTTGTACTTAAGTCGGCATTGTGCGTTTTGTATTAAATTCGGATGCAATTTCTGTGTTTCTTCATCAATAAGAAGGTCCAAGGGATACAGTAAACCTGAAGTGAAGCATCGGAATCTAAAACTGGACTCACAGGAGAGGTTCAAATCATAGAAAGTTAGAGTGTCAGTCCTCTTGTTCTTAAGTCGGCATTGTGCCTTTTGTATTACATTCGGATGCAATTTCTGTGTTTCATCGTCAATAAGAAGGTCCAAGGGAAACAGTAAACCTGAAATGAAGCATCGGAATCTACAACTGGACTCACAGGAGAGGTTGAATTGATAGAAAATTGGAGTGTCAGGCCACTTTTACTTAAGTTGCCATTGTGCCTTTTGTAATAAATTTGGATGCAATTTCTGTGTTTCATCGTCAAGAAGAAGGTCCAAGGGATACAGTAAACGTGAAGTGAAGCATCGGAATCTAAAACTGGACTCACAGGAGAAGTTCAAATCATAGAAATTTAGAGTGTCAGTTCTCTTTTACTTAAGTCGGCATTGTGCCTTTTGTAGTAAATTCGGATGCAATTTCTGTGTTTCATCGACAATAAGAAGATCCAAGGGATACAGTAAACCTGAAGTGAAGCATCGAGATCTAAAACTCGACTCACAGGAGAGGTTCAAATCATAGAAAGGTAGAGTGTCAGTCCTCTTGTACTTAAGTCGGCATTCTGCCGTTTGTATTACATTCAGTGGCAATTTCTGTGTGTCATCGTCAATACGATGGTCCAAGGGATACAGTAAACCTGAAGAGAATCATCGGAATCTAAAACTGGACTCACAGGAGAGGTTCAACTCATAGTAAGCTAGGGTGTCAGTCCTCTGGTACTTAAGTCGGCATTGTGCCTTTTGAATTACATTTGGATGCAATATCTGTGTTTCATCGTCAAAAAGAAGGTAAAAGGGATACAGTAAACCTGATGTGAAGCATCGGAATCTAAAACTGGACTCTCAGGCGAGGTTCAAATCATAGAAAGTTAGAGTGTCAGTCCGCTTGTACTTAAGTCGGCTTTGTGACTTTTGTATTAAATTCGGATGCAATATCTTTGTTTCATCGTCAATAAGAAGGTCCAAGGGATACAGTAAACCTGAAGTGAAGCATCGGAATCTAAAACTGGACTCACAGGAGAGGTTCAAATCATAGAAAGTTAGAGTGTCCGTCCACTTGTACTTAAGTCGGCATTGTGAATTTTGTATTAAATTCGGATGCAATTTCTGTGTTTCGTCGTAAATAAGAAGGTCCAAGGGATACAGTAAACCGGAAGTGAAGCATCGGAATCTAAAACTGGACTCGCAGGAGAGGTTCAAATCATGGAAAGTTAGAGTGTCAGTCCTCTTGTACTTCAGTCGGCAGTGTGCCTTTTGTATTAAATTCGGATGCAATTTCTGTGTTTCATCGTCAATAAGAAGGTAGAAGGGATACAGTAAACCTGAAGTGATGCATCGTAATCTAAAACTGGACTCACAGGAGAGGTTCAAATCATAGAGAGTTAAAGTGTCAGTTCTCCTGTACTTAAGTCGGCTCTGTGCCTTTTGTATTAAATTCGGATGCTATTCCTGTGTTTGATCGTCAATAAGAAGGTCCAAGGGATACAGTAAACCTGAAGTGAAGCATCGGAATCTAAAACTGGACTCACAGGAGAGGTTCAAACCATAGAAAGTTAGAGTGTCAGTCCTCTTGTACTTAAGTCGGCATTGTGCCTTTTGTATTAAATTCGGATGCAATTTCTGTGTTTCATCGTCAATAAGAAGGTCCAAGGGATACAGTTAACCGGAAGTGAAGCATCGGAATCTAAAACTGGACTCACAGGGGAGGTTCAAATCATAGAAAGTTAGAGTTTCACTCCTCTTGTACTTAAGTCGGCATTGTGCCTTTTGTATTAAATTCGGATGCAATTTCTGTGTTTCATCATCAATAAGATTGTCCAAGGGATACAGTAAACCTGAAGTGAAGCATCGGAATGTAAAACTGGACTCACAGGAGAGGTTCAAATCATAGAAAGTTAGAGTGTCAGTCCTCTTGTACTTAAGTCGGCATTGTGCCATTTGTATTAATTTCGGATGCAATTTCTGTGTTTCAGCGTCAATAAGAAGGCCCAAGGGATACAGTAAACCTGAAGTGAAGCATCGGAATCTAAAACTGGACTCACAGGAGAGGTTCAAATCATAGAAAGTTAGAGTGTCAGTCCTCTTGTACTTAAGTCGGAATTGTGCCTTTTGTATTATATACGGATGCAATTTCTGTGTTTCATCGCCAATAATAAGGTTCAAGGGATGCAGTAAACCTGAAGTGAAGCATCGGAATCTAAAACTGGACTCTAAGGAGAGGTTCAAATCATAGAAAGTTAGAGTGTCAGTTCATTTGTACTTAAGTCGGCATTGTGCATTTTGTATTAAATTCGGATGCAATTTCTGTGTTTCAATGTCAATAAGAAGGTCCAAGGTATACAGTAAACCTGAAGTGAAGCATCGGAATCTAAAACTCAACTCACAGGAGAGGTTTAAATCATAGAAAGGTAGAGTGTCAGTCCTCTTGTACTTATGTCGGCATTGTGCGTTTTGTATTAAATTCGGATGCAATTTCTGTGTTTCATCATCAATAAGAAGGTCCAAGGGGTACAGTAAACCTGAAGTGAGGCATTGGAATCTAAAACTGGACTCACAGGAGAGGTTCAAATCATAGAATGTTAGAGTGTCAGTCCTTTTGTACTTTAGTCGGCATTGTGCCTTTTGTATTAAATTCGGTTGCAATTTCTGTGTTTCGTCGTCAATAAGAAGGTCCAAGGGATACAGTATACCTGAAGTGAAGCATCGGAATCTAAGACTGGACTCACAGGTGGGGTTCAAATCATAGAAAGTTAGAGTGTCAGTCCTCTTGTACTGAAGTCGGCATTGTGCCTTTTGTATTAAATTCGGATGCAATTTCTGTGTTTCATCGCAAATAAGAAGGTCCATGGGATGCAGTAAACCTGAAGTGAAGCATCGGAATCTAAATCTGGACTCACTGGAGAGGTTCATATCATAGTAAGTTAGAGTGTCAGTCCTTTTGTACTTAAGTCAGCATTGTGCCTTTTGTATTAAATTCGGATGCAATTAATGTGTTTCATCGTCAATAAGAAGGTCCAAGGGATACAGTGAACCTGAAGTGTAGCATCGGAATCTAAAACTGGACTCACAGGAGAGGTTGAATTCATAGAAAGTTAGAGTGTCAGGCTACTTGTACTTAAGTTGCCATTGTGCCTTTTGTATTAAATTCGGATGCAATGTCTGTGTTTCATTGTCAATAAGAAGCTCCAAGGGATACAGTAAACCTGAAGTGAAGCATCGGAATCTAAAACTGGACTCACAGGAGAGGTTCAAATCATAGGAATTTAGAGTGTCAGTTCTCTTTTACTGAAGTCGGCATTGTGCCTTTTGTATTAAATTCGGATGCAATTTCTGTGTTTCATCGTCAATAAGAAGGTCCAAGGGATACAGTAAACCTGAAGTGAAGCATCGAGATCTAAAACTCGACTCACAGGAGAGGTTCAAATCCTTGAGTGTTAGAGTGTCAGTCCTCTTGTACTTAAGTCGGCATTCTGCCGTTTGAATTAGATTCAGTTGCAATTTCTGTGTTTCATCGTCAATAAGAAGGTCCAAGGGATCCAGTAAACCTGAAGTGAATCATCGGAATCTAAAACTGAACTCAGAGGAGAGGTTCAATTCATAGGAAGTTAGAGTGTCAGTCCTCCCGTACTAAAGTCGGCATTGTGCCTATTGTATTACATTTGGATGCAATACCTGTGTTTCATCGTCAAAAGGAAGGTACAAGGGATACAGTAAACCTGAAGTGAAGCATCGGAATCTAAAACTGGACTCACAGGAGAGGTTCAAATCTTAGAAAGTTAGTGTGTCAGTCCTCTTGTACTTAAGTCGGCTTTGTGCCTTTTGTATTAAATTCGGATGCAATATCTGAGTTACATCGTCAATAAGAACGTCCAAGGGATACAGTAAACCTGAAGAGAAGCATCGATTCTCAAACTGGACTCACAGGAGAGGTTCAAATCATAGAAGGTTAGAGTGTCAGTCCTCTTGTACTTAAGTCGGCATTGTTCCTTTTTTATTAAATTCGGATGCAGTTTCTGTCTTTCATCGCCAATATGAATTTCCAAGGGATGCAATAAACCTCAAGTGAAGCATCGGAATCTAAAACTGGACTCACAGGAGATGTTCAAATCATAGAAAATTAGAGTGTCAGTCCTTTTGTACTTAAGTCAGCATTGTGCCTTTTGTATTAAATTCAGATGCAATTTCTGTGTTTCATCGTCAATAAGAAGGTCCAAGGTATACAGTAAACCTGAAGTGAAGCATCGGAATCTAAAACTCGACTCACAGGAGAGGTTCAAATCATAGTAAGTTAGAGTGTCAGTCCTCTTGGACTTAAGTCGGCATTGTGCCGTTTGTATTAAATTAGGATGCAATTTCTGTGTTTCATCGTCAATACGAAGGTCCAAGGGATACAGTAAACCTGAAGTGAAGCATCGGAATCTAAAACTGGACTCACAGGAGAGGTTGAATTCATAGAAAGTTGGAGTGTCAGGCTACTTGTACTTAAGTTGCCATTGTGCCTTTTGTGTTAAATTCGGATGCAATTTCTGTGTTTCACCGTCAACAAGAAGGTCCAAGGGATACAGTAAACCTGAAGTGAAGCATCGGAATCTAAAACTGGACTCACAGGAGAGGTTCAAATCATAGAAAGTTAGAGTGTCAGTCCTCTTGTACTAATGTCGGCATTCTGCCTTTTGTATTACATTTGGTTGCAATATCTGTGTTTCATGGACAATAAGAAGGTCCAAGGGATACAGTAAACCTGAAGTGAAGCATCGGAATCTAAAACTGGACTCACAGGAGAGGTTCAAATCATAGAAAATTATAGTGTCAGTCCTCTTGAACTTAAGTCGGCTTTGTGCCTTTTGTATTAAATTCGGATGCAATATCTGTGTTTCATCGTCAATAAGAACGTCCAAGGGATACAGTAAACCTGAAGAGAAGCATTGGAATCTAAAACTGGACTCACAGGAGAGGATCAACTCTGAGAAAGTTAGAGTGTTGGTCCTCTTATACTTAAGTCGGCATTGTGCCTTTTGTATTAAATTCGGATGCAATTTCTGTGTTTCATCGTAAATAAGAAGGTCCAAGGGATACAGTAAACCTTAAGTGAAGCATCGGAATCTAAAACTGGACTCACGGGAGAGGTTCAAATCATAGAAAGGTAAAGTGTCAGTCCTCTTGTACTTAAGTCGGCATTGTGCCTTTTGTATTAAATTCGGATGCAATTTCTGTGTTTCATCGTCAATAAGATGATAGAAGGGATACAGTAAACCTGAAGTGAAGCATCGGAATCCAAAACTGGACTCACAGGAGAAGTTCAAATCATAGATAGTTAGAGTGTCAGTCCTCTTGTACTTATGTCGGCATTGTGCCTTGTGTAATACAATTGGATGCAATTTCTGTGTTTCATCGTCAATAAGAAGGTCCATGGGATACAGTAAACCTGAAGTGAAGCATCGGAATCTAAAACTGGACTCACAGGAGAGGTTCAAATCATAGTGAGTTAGAGTGTCAGTCCTCCTGTACTTAAGTCGGCTCTGTGCCTTTTGAATTAAATTCGGATGCTATTTCTGTGTTTCATCGTCAATAAGAATGTCCAAGGGATACAGTAAACCTGAAGTGAAGCATCGGAATCTAAAACTGGACTCACAGGAGAGGTTCAAATCATAGAAAGTTAGAGTGTCAGTCCTCTTGTACTTAAGTCGGCATTGTTCCTTTTTTATTAAATTCGGATGCAATTTCTGTCTTTCATCGCCAATAAGAATGTCCAAGGGATGCAATAAACCTAAAGTGAAGCATCGGAATCTAAAACTGGACTCACAGGAGATGTTCAAATCATAGAAAGTTAGAGTGTCAGTCCTTTTGTACTTAAGTCAGCATTGTGCCTTTTGTATTAAATTCGGATGCAATTTCTGTGTTTCATCGTCAATAAGAAGGACCAAGGGATACAGTAAACCTGAAGTGAAGCATCGGAATCTAAAACTCGACTCACAGGAGAGGTTCAAATCATAGAAAGTTAGAGTGTTAGTCCTCTCGTACTTAAGTCGGCATTGTGCCGTTTGTATTAAATTAGGATGCAATTTCTGTGTTTCATCGTCAATACGAAGGTCCACGGGTTACAGTAAACCTGAAGTGAAGCATCGGAATCTAAAACTGGACTCACAGGAGAGGTTGAATTCATAGAAAGTTAGAGTGTTTCATCGTCAATAAGAAGGTCCAAGGGATACAGTAAACCTGAAGTGAAGCATCGGAATCTAAAACTGGACTCACAGGAGAGGTTCAAATCATAGAAAGTTAGAGTGTCAGTCCTCTTGTACTTAAGTCGGCATTGTGCCTTTTGTATTAAATTCGGATGCAATTAATGTGTTTCATCGTCAATAAGAAGGTCCAAGGGATACAGTGAACCTGAAGTGTAGCATCGGAATCTAAAACTGGACTCACAGGAGAGGTTGAATTCATAGAAAGTTAGAGTGTCAGGATACTTGTACTTAAGTTGCCATTGTGCCTTTTGTATGAAATTCGGATGCAATGTCTGTGTTTCATTGTCAATAAGGAGGTCCAAGGGATACAGTAAACCTGAAGTGAAGCATCGGAATCTAAAACTGGACTCACAGGAGAGGTTCAAATCATAGAAATTTAGAGTGTCAGTTCTCTTGTACTGAAGTCGGCATTGTGCTTTTTGTATTAAATTCGGATGCAATTTCTGTGTTTCATCGTCAATAAGAAGGTCCAAGGGATACAGTAAACCTGAAGTGAAGCATCGAGATCTAAAACTCGACTCACAGGAGAGGTTCAAATCCTTGAGTGTTAGAGTGTCAGTCCTCTTGTACTTAAGTCGGCATTCTGCCGTTTGAATTAGATTCAGTTGCAATTTCTGTGTTTCATCGTCAATAAGAAGGTCCAAGGGATCCAGTAAACCTGAAGTGAATCATCGGAATCTAAAACTGAACTCAGAGGAGAGGTTCAATTCATAGGAAGTTAGAGTGTCAGTCCTCCCATACTAAAGTCGGCATTGTGCCTATTGTATTACATTTGGATGCAATACCTGTGTTTCATCGTCAAAAGGAAGCTACAAGGGATACAGTAAACCTGAAGTGAAGCATCGGAATCTAAAACTGGACTCACAGGAGAGGTTCAAATCTTAGAAAGTTAGTGTGTCAGTCCTCTTGTACTTAAGTCGGCTTTGTGCCTTTTGTATTAAATTCGGATGCAATATCTGAGTTACATCGTCAATAAGAACGTCCAAGGGATACAGTAAACCTGAAGAGAAGCATCGATTCTCAAACTGGACTCACAGGAGAGGTTCAAATCATAGAAAGTTAGAGTGTCAGTCCTCTTGTCCTTAAGTCGGCATTGTTCCTTTTTTATTAAATTCGGATGCAGTTTCTGTCTTTCATCGCCAATATGAATGTCCAAGGGATGCAATAAACCTAAAGTGAAGCATCGGAATCTAAAACTGGACTCACAGGAGATGTTCAAATCATAGAAAATTAGAGTGTCAGTCCTTTGTACTTAAGTCAGCATTGTGCCTTTTGTATTAAATTCAGATGCAATTTCTGTGTTTCATCGTCAATAAGAAGGTCCAAGGTATACAGTAAAACTGAAGTGAAGCATCGGAATCTAAAACTCGACTCACAGGAGAGGTTCAAATCATAGTAAGTTAGAGTGTCAGTCCTCTTGGACTTAAGTCGGCATTGTGCCGTTTGAATTAAATTAGGATGCAATTTCTGTGTTTCATCGTCAATACGAAGGTCCAAGGGATACAGTAAACCTGAAGTGAAGCATCGGAATCTAAAACTGGACTCACAGGAGAGGTTGAATTCATAGAAAGTTAGAGTGTCAGGCTACTTGTACTTAAGTTGCCATTGTGCCTTTTGTGTTAAATTCGGATGCAATTTCTGTGTTTCGCCGTCAACAAGAAGGTCCAAGGGATACAGTAAACCTGAAGTGAAGCATCGGAATCTAAAACTGGACTCACAGGAGAGGTTCAAATCATAGAAAGTTAGAGTGTCAGTCCTCTTGTACTAAAGTCGGCATTCTGCCTTTTGTATTACATTTGGTTGCAATATCTGTGTTTCATGGACAATAAGAAGGTCCAAGGGATACAGTAAACCTGAAGTGAAGCATCGGAATCTAAAACTGGACTCACAGGAGAGGTTCAAATCATAGAAAGTTAGAGTGTCAGTCCTCTTGAACTTAAGTCGGCTTTGTGCCTTTTGTATTAAATTCGGATGCAATATCTGTGTTTCATCGTCAATAAGAACGTCCAAGGGATACAGTAAACCTGAAGAGAAGCATTGGAATCTAAAACTGGACTCACAGGAGAGGATCAACTCATAGAAAGTTAGAGTGTTGGTCCTCTTATACTTAAGTCGGCATTGTGCCTTTTGTATTAAATTCGGATGCAATTTCTGTGTTTCATCGTAAATAAGAAGGTCCAAGGGATACAGTAAACCTTACGTGAAGCATCGGAATCTAAAACTGGACTCACGGGAGAGGTTCAAATCATAGAAAGGTAAAGTGTCAGTCCTCTTGTACTTAAGTCGGCATTGTGCCTTTTGTATTAAATTCGGATGCAATTTCTGTGTTTCATCGTCAATAAGATGATAGAAGGGATACAGTAAACCTGAAGTGAAGCATCGGAATCCAAAACTGGACTCACAGGAGAAGTTCAAATCATAGATAGTTAGAGTGTCAGTCCTCTTGTACTTATGTCGGCATTGTGCCTTGTGTAATACATTTGGATGCAATTTCTGTGTTTCATCGTCAATAAGAAGGTCCATGGGATACAGTAAACCTGAAGTGAAGCATCGGAATCTAAAACTGAACTCACAGGAGAGGTTCAAATCATAGTGAGTTAGAGTGTCAGTCCTCCTGTACTTAAGTCGGCTCTGTGCCTTTTGAATTAAATTCGGATGCTATTTCTGTGTTTCATCGTCAATAAGAATGTCCAAGGGATACAGTAAACCTGAAGTGAAGCATCGGAATCTAAAACTGGACTCACAGGAGAGGTTCAAATCATAGAAAGTTAGAGTATCAGTCCTCTTGTACTTAAGTCGGCATTGTTCCTTTTTTATTAAATTCGGATGCAATTTCTGTCTTTCATTGCCAATAAGAATGTCCAAGGGATGCAATAAACCTAAAGTGAAGCATCGGAATCTAAAACTGGACTCACAGGAGATGTTCAAATCATAGAAAGTTAGAGTGTCAGTCCTTTATTACTTAAGTCAGCATTGTGCCTTTTGTATTAAATTCGGATGCAATTTCTGTGTTTCATCGTCAATAAGAAGGTCCAAGGTATACAGTAAACCTGAAGTGAAGCATCGGAATCTAAAACTCGACTCACAGGAGAGGTTCAAATCATAGAAAGTTAGAGTGTCAGTCCTCTTGTACTTAAGTCGGCATTGTGCCGTTTGTATTAAATTAGGATGCAATTTCTGTGTTTCATCGTCAATACGAAGGTCCAAGGGATACAGTAAACCTGAAGTGAAGCATGGGAATCTAAAACTGGACTCACAGGAGATGTTCAAATCATAGAAAGTTAGAGTGTCAGTCCTCTTGTACTAAAGTCGGCATTCTGCCTTTTGTATTACATTTGGTTGCAATATCTGTGTTTCATGGACAATAAGAATGTCCAAGGGATACAGTAAACCTGAAGAGAAGCATTGGAATCTAAAACTCGACTCACAGGAGAGGATCAACACGTAGAAAGTTAGAGTGTCGGTCCTCATATACTTAAGTCGGCATTGTGCCTTTTGTATTAAATTCGGATGCAATTTCTGTGTTTCATCGTAAATAAGAAGGTCCAAGGGATACAGTAAACCTTAAGTGAAGCATTGGAATCTAAAACTGGACTCACAGGAGAGGTTCAAATCATAGAAAGGTAGAGTGTCAGTCCTCTTGTACTTAAGTCGGCATTGTGCCTTTTGTATTAAATTCGGATGCAATTTCTGTGTTTCATCGTCAATAAGATGATAGAAGGGATACAGTAAACCTGAAGTGAAGCATCGGAATCTAAAACTGGACTCACAGGAGAAGTTCAAATCATAGATAGTTAGAGTGTCAGTCCTCTTGTACTTATGTCGGCATTGTGCCTTGTGTATCACATTTGGATGCAATTTCTGTGTTTCATCGTCAATAAGAAGGTCCATGGGATACAGTAAACCTGAAGTGAAGCATCGGAATCTAAAACTGGACTCACAGGAGAAGTTCAAATCATAGATAGTTAGAGTGTCAGTCCTCTTGTACTTATGTCGGCATTGTGCCTTGTGTATCACATTTGGATGCAATTTCTGTGTTTCATCGTCAATAAGAAGGTCCATGGGATACAGTAAACCTGAAGTGAAGCATCGGAATCTAAAACTGGACTCACAGGAGAGGTTCAAATCATAGTGAGTTAGAGTGTCAGTCCTCCTGTACTTAAGTCGGCTCTGTGCCTTTTGTATTAAATTCGGATGCTATTTCTGTGTTTCATCGTCAATAAGAATGTCCAAGGGATACAGTAAACCTGAAGTGAAGCATCGGAATCTAAAACTGGACTCACAGGGGAGGTTCAAATCATAGAAAGTTAGAGTGTCAGTCCTCTTGCACCTAAGTCGGCATTTTGCCTTTTGTATTAAATTAGGATGCAATTTCTGTGTTTCATCGTCAATACGAAGGTCCAAGGGATACAGTAAACCTGAAGTGAAACATCGGAATCTAAAACTGGACTCACAGGAGAGGTTGAATTCATAGAAAGTTAGAGTGTCAGGCTACTTGTACTTAAGTTGCCATTGTGCCTTTTGTATGAAATTCGGATGCAATTTCTGTGTTTCACCGTCAATAAGAAGGTCCAAGGGATACAGTAAACCTGAAGTGAAGCATCGGAATCTAAAACTGGACTCACAGGAGAGGTTCAAATCATAGAAAGTTAGAGTGTCAGTCCTCTTGTACTAAAGTCGGCATTCTGCCTTTTGTATTACATTTGGTTGCAATATCTGTGTTTCACGGTCAATAAGAAGGTCCAAGGGATACAGTAAACCTGAAGTGAAGCATCGGAATCCAAAACTGGACTCACAGGAAAGGTTCAAATCATAGTGAGTTAGAGTGTCAGTCCTCCTGTACTTAAGTCGTCTCTGTGCCTTTTGTATTAAATTCGGATGCTATTTCTGTGTTTCATCGTCAATAAGAAAGTCCAAGGGATACAGTAAACCTGAAGTGAAGCATCGGAATCTTAAACTGGACTCACAGGAGAGGTTCAAATCATAGAAAGTTAGAGTGTCAGTCCTCTTGTACTTAAGTCATCATTGTGCCTTTTGTATTATATTAGGATGCAATTTCTGTGTTTCATCGTCAATAAGAAAGTCCAAGGGATACAGGAAACCGGAAGTGAAGCATCGGAATCTAAAACTGGACTCACAGGAGAGGTTCAAATCATAGAAAGTTAGAGTGTCAGTCCACTTGCACTTAAGTCGGCATTGTGGCTTTTGTATAAAATTCGGATGCAATTTCTGTGTTTCATCGCCAATAAGAATGTCCAAGAGATGCAGTAAACCTAAAGTGAAGCATCGGAATCTAAAACTGGACTCACAGGAGAGGTTCAAATCATAGAAAGTTAGAGTGTCAGTCCTTTTGTACTCAAGTCGGCATTGTGCCTTTTGTATTAAATTCGGATGCAATTTCTGTGTTTCATCGTCAATAAGAAGGTCCAAGGTAAACAGTAAACCTGAAGTGAAGCATCGGAATCTAAAACTCGACTCACAGGAGAGGTTCAAATCATAGAAAGGTAGAGTGTCAGTCCTCTTGTACTTAAGTCGGCATTGTGCGTTTTGTATTAAATTCGGATGCAATTTCTGTGTTTCTTCATCAATAAGAAGGTCCAACGGATACAGTAAACCAGAAGTGAAGCATCGGAATCTAAAACTGGACTCACAGGAGAGGTTCAAATCATAGAAAGTTAGAGTGTCAGTCCTCTTGTTCTTAAGTCGGCATTGTGCCTTTTGTGTTACATTCGGATGCAATTTCTGTGTTTCATCGTCAATAAGAAGGTCCAAGGGAAACAGTAAACCTGAAGTGAAGCATCGGAATCTACAACTGGACTCACAGGAGAGGTTGAATTGATAGAAAATTGGAGTGTCAGGCCACTTTTACTTAAGTTGCCATTGTGCCTTTTGTAATAAATTTGGATGCAATTTCTGTGTTTCATCGTGAAGAAGAAGGTCCAAGGGATACAGTAAACCTGAAGTGAAGCATCGGAATCTAAAACTGGACTCACAGGAGAAGTTCAAATCATAGAAATTTAGAGTGTCAGTTCTCTTTTACTTAAGTCGGCATTGTGCCTCTTGTATTAAATTCGGATGCAATTTCTGTGTTTCATCGACAATAAGAAGGTCCAAGGGATACAGTAAACCTGAAGTGAAGCATCGAGATCTAAAACTCGACTCACAGGAGAGGTTCAAATCATAGAAAGGTAGAGTGTCAGTCCTCTTGTACTTAAGTCGCCATTCTGCCGTTTGTATTACATTCAGTGGCAATTTCTGTGATTCATCGTCTATACGATGGTCCAAGGGGTACAGTAAACCTGAAGAGAATCATCGGAATCTAAAACTGGACTCACAGGAGAGGTTCAACTCATAGTAAGCTAGAGTGTCAGTCCTCTGGTACTTAAGTCGGCATTGTGCCTTTTGAATTACATTTGGATGCAATATCTGTGTTTCATCGTCAAATAGAAGGTAAAAGGGATACAGTAAACCTGAAGTGAAGCATCGGAATCTAAAACTGGACTCTCAGGAGAGGTTCAAATCATAGAAAGTTAGAGTGTCAGGCCTCTTGTACTTAAGTCGGCTTTGTGACTTTTGTATTAAATTCGGATGCAATATCTTTGTTTCATCGTCAATAAGAAGGTCCAAGGGATACAGTAAACCTGAAGTGAAGCATCGGAATCTAAAACTGGACTCACAGGAGAGGTTCAAATCATAGAAAGTTAGAGTGTCCGTCCACTTGTACTTAAGTCGGCATTGTGAATTTTGTATTAAATTCGGATGCAATTTCTGTGTTTCATCGTAAATAAGAAGGTCCAAGGGATACAGTAAACCGGAAGTGAAGCATCGGAATCTAAAACTGGACTCACAGGAGAGGTTCAAATCATGGAAAGTTAGAGTGTCAGTCCTCTTGTACTTCAGTCGGCATTGTGCCTTTTGTATTAAATTCGGATGCAATTTCTGTGTTTCATCGTCAATAAGAAGGTAGAAGGGATACAGTAAACCTGAAGTGATGCATCGTAATCTAAAACTGGACTCACAGGAGAGGTTCGAATCATAGAGAGTTAAAGTGTCAGTTCTCCTGTACTGAAGTCGGCTCTGTGCCTTTTGTATTAAATTCGGATGCTATTCCTGTGTTTGATCGTCAATAAGAAGGTCCAAGGGATACAGTAAACCTGAAGTGAAGCATCGGAATCTAAAACTGGACTCACAGGAGAGGTTCAAACCATAGAAAGTTAGAGTGTCAGTCCTCCTGTACTTAAGTCGGCATTGTGCCTTTTGTATTAAATTCGGATGCAATTTCTGTGTTTCATCGTCAATAAGGAGGTCCAAGGGATACAGTTAACCGGAAGTGAAGCATCGGAATCTAAAACTGGACTCACAGGGGAGGTTCAAATCATAGAAAGTTAGAGTTTCACTCCTCTTGTACTTAAGTCGGCATTGTGCCTTTTGTATTAAATTCGGATGCAATTTCTGTGTTTCATCATCAATAAGATTGTCCAAGGGATACAGTAAACCTGAAGTGAAGCATCGGAATGTAAAACTGGACTCACAGGAGAGGTTCAAATCATAGAAAGTTAGAGTGTCAGTCCTCTTGTACTTAAGTCGGCATTGTGCCATTTGTATTAATTTCGGATGCAATTTCTGTGTTTCAACGTCGATAAGAAGGCCCAAGGGATACAGTAAACGTGAAGTGAAGCATCGGAATCTAAAACTGGACTCACAGGAGAGGTTCAAATCATAGAAAGTTAGAGTGTCAGTCCTCTTGTACTTAAGTCGGAATTGTGCCTTTTGTATTATATTCGGATGCAATTTCTGTGTTTCATCGCCAATAATAAGGTTCAAGGGATGCAGTAAACCTGAAGTGAAGCATCGGAATCTAAAACTGGACTCACAGGAGAGGTTCAAATCATAAAAAGTTAGAGTGTCAGTTCATTTGTACTTAAGTCGGCATTGTGCATTTTGTATTACATTCGGATGCAATTTCTGTGTTTCAATGTCAATAAGAAGGTCCAAGGTATACAGTAAACCTGAAGTGAAGCATCGGAATCTAAAACTCAACTCACAGGAGAGGTTTAAATCATAGAAAGGTAGAGTGTCAGTCCTCTTGTACTTATGTCGGCATTGTGCGTTTTGTATTAAATTCGGATGCAATTTCTGTGTTTCATCATCAATAAGAAGGTCCAAGGGGTACAGTAAACCTGAAGTGAGGCATTGGAATCTAAAACTGGACTCACAGGAGAGGTTCAAATCATAGAATGTTAGAGTGTCAGTCCTTTTGTACTTTAGTCGGCATTGTGCCTTTTGTATTAAATTCGGTTGCAATTTCTGTGTTTCGTCGTCAATAAGAAGATCCAAGGGATACAAAAAACCTGAAGTGAAGCATCGGAATCTAAGACTGGACTCACAGGTGGGGTTCAAATCATAGAAAATTAGAGTGTCAGTCCTCTTGTACTGAAGTCGGCATTGTGCCTTTTGTATTAAATTCGGATGCAATTTCTGTGTTTCATCGCAAATAAGAAGGTCCATGGGATGCAGTAAACCTGAGGTGAAGCATCGGAATCTAAATCTGGACTCACTGGAGAAGTTCATATCATAGAAAGTTAGAGTGTCAGTCCTTTTGTACTTAAGTCAGCATTGTGCCTTTTGTATTAAATTCGGATGCAATTAATTTGTTTCATCGTCAATAAGAAGGTCCAAGGGATACAGTGAACCTGAAGTGTAGCATCGGAATCTAAAACTGGACTCACAGGAGAGGTTGAATTCATAGAAAGTTAGAGTGTCAGGCTACTTGTACTTAAGTTGCCATTGTGCCTTTTGTATTAAATTCGGATGCAATGTCTGTGTTTCATCGTCAATAAGAAGGTCCAAGGGATACAGTAAACCTGAAGTGAAGCATCGGAAACTAAATCTGGACTCACAGGAGAGGTTCAAATCATAGAAATTTAGAGTGTCAGTTCTCTTGTGCTGAAGTCGGCATTGTGCCTTTTGTATTAAATTCGGATGCAATTTCTGTTTTTCATCGTCAATAAGAAGGTCCAAGGGATACAGTAAACCTGAAGTGAAGCATCGAGATCTAAAACTCGACTCACAGGAGAGGTTCAAATCCTTGAGTGTTAGAGTGTCAGTCCTCTTGTACTTAAGTCGGCATTCTGCCGTTTGTATTAGATTCAGTTGCAATTTCTGTGTTTCATCGTCAATAAGAAGGTCCAAGGGATCCAGTAAACCTGAAGTGAATCATCGGAATCTAAAACTGAACTCAGAGGAGAGGTTCAATTCATAGGAAGTTAGAGTGTCAGTCCTCCAGTACTAAAGTCGGCATTGTGCCTATTGTATTACATTTGGATGCAATACCTGTGTTTCATCGTCAAAAGGAAGGTACAAGGGATACAGTAAATCTGAAGTGAAGCATCGGAATCTAAAACTGGACTCACAGGAGAGGTTCAAATCTTAGAAAGTTAGTGTGTCAGTCCTCTTGTACTTAAGTCGGCTTTGTGCCTTTTGTATTAAATTCGGATGCAATATCTGAGTTACATCGTCAATAAGAACGTCCAAGGGATACAGTAAACCTGAAGAGAAGCATCGATTCTCAAACTGGACCCACAGGAGAGGTTCAAATCATAGAAAGTTAGAGTGTCAGTCCTCTTGTACTTAAGTCGGCATTGTTCCTTTTTTATTAAATTCGGATGCAGTTTCTGTCTTTCATCGCCAATATGAATGTCCAAGGGATGCAATAAACCTTAAGTGAAGCATCGGAATCTAAAACTGGACTCACAGGAGATGTTCAAATCATAGAAAATTAGAGTGTCAGTCCTTTTGTACTTAAGTCAGCATTGTGCCTTTTGTATTAAATTCAGATGCAATTTCTGTGTTTCATCGTCAATAAGAAGGTCCAAGGTATACAGTAAACCTGAAGTGAAGCATCGGAATCTAAAACTGGACTCACAGGAGAGGTTGAATTCATAGAAAGTTAGAGTGTCAGGCTACTTGTACTTAAGTTGCCATTGTGCCTTTTGTATTAAATTCGGATGCAATTTCTGTGTTTCACCGTCAACAAAAAGGTCCAAGGGATACAGTAAACCTGAAGTGAAGCATCGGAATCTAAAACTGGACTCACAGGAGAGGTTCAAATCATAGAAAGTTAGAGTGTCAGTCCTCTTGTACTAAAGTCGGCATTCTGCCTTTTGTATTACATTAGGTTGCAATATCTGTGGTTCATGGACAATAAGAAGGTCCAAGGGATACAGTAAACCTGAAGTGAAGCATCGGAATCTAAAACTGGACTCACAGGAGAGGTTCAAATCATAGAAAGTTAGAGTGTCAGTCCTCTTGAACTTAAGTCGGCTTTGTGCCTTTTGTATTAAATTCGGATGCAATATCTGTGTTTCATCGTCAATAAGAACGTCCAAGGGATACAGTAAACCTGAAGAGAAGCATTGGAATCTAAAACTGGACTCACAGGAGAGGATCAACTCATATTAAGTTAGAGTGTTGGACCTCTTATACTTAAGTCGGCATTGTGCCTTTTGTATTAAATTCGGATGCAATTTCTGTGTTTCATCGTAAATAAGAAGGTCCAAGGGATACAGTAAACCTTAAGTGAAGCATCGGAATCTAAAACTGGACTCACGGGAGAGGTTCAAGTCATAGAAAGGTAAAGTGTCAGTCCTCTTGTACTTAAGTCGGCATTGTGCCTTTTGTATTAAATTCGGATGCAATTTCTGTGTTTCATCGTCAATAAGATGATAGAAGGGATACAGTAAACCTGAAGTGAAGCATCGGAATCCAAAACTGGACTCACAGGAGAAGTTCAAATCATAGATAGTTAGAGTGTCAGTCCTCTTGTACTTATGTCGGCATTGTGCCTTGTGTAATACATTTGGATGCAATTTCTGTGTTTCATCGTCAATAAGAAGGTCCATGGGATACAGTAAACTTGAAGTGAAGCATCGGAATCTAAAACTGGACTCACAGGAGAGGTTCAAATCATAGTGAGTTAGAGTGTCAGTCCTCCTGTACTTAAGTCGGCTCTGTGCCTTTTGTATTAAATTCGGATGCTATTTCTGTGTTTCATCGTCAATAAGAATGTCCAAGGGATACAGTAAACCTGAAGTGAAGCATCGGAATCTAAAACTGGACTCACAGGAGAGGTTCAAATCATAGAAAGTTAGAGTGTCAGTCCTCTTGTACTTAAGTCATCATTGTGCCTTTTGTATTAAATTCGGATGCAATTTCTGTGTTTCATCGACAATAAGAAAGTCCTAGGAATACAGTAAACCGGAAGTGATGCATCGGAATCTAAAACTGGACTCACAGGGGAGGTTCAAATCATAGAAAGTTAGAGTGTCACTCCTCTTGCACTTAAGTCGGCATTTTGTCTTTTGTATTAAATTCGGATGCAATTTCTGTGTTTCATCGTCGATAAGATGGTCCAAGGGATACAGTAAACCTGAAGTGAAGCATCGGAATCTAAAACTGGACTCACAGGAGATGTTCAAATCATAGAAAGTTAGAGTGTCAGTCCTCTTGTACTTAAGTCGGCATTGCGCCTTTTGTATTAAATTCGGATGCAATTTCTGTGTTTCATCGTCAATAAAAAGGTCCAAGGAATACAGTGAACCTCAAGTGAAGCATCGGAATCTTAAACTGGACTCACAAGAGAGGTTCAAACCATAGAAAGTTAGAGTGTCAGTCCACTTGTACTTAAGTCGGCATTGTGCCTTTTGTATTAAATTCGGATGCAATTTCTGTGTTTCATCGCCAATAAGAAGGTCCATGGGATGCAGTAAACCTGAAGTGAAGCATCGGAATCTAAAACTGGACTCACAGGAGAGGTTCAAATCATAGAAAGTTAGAGTGTCAGTCCTTTTGTACTTAAGTCAGCATTGTGCCTTTTGTATTAAATTCAGATGCAATTTCTGTGTTTCATCGTCAATAAGAAGGTCCAAGGTATACAGTAAACCTGAAGTGAAGCATCGGAATCCAAAACTCGACATACAGGAGAGGTTCAATTCATAGAAAGGTAGAGTGTCAGTCCTCTTGTAGTTAAGTCGGCATTGTGCGTTTGGTATTAAATTCGGATGCAATTTCTGTGTTTCATCATCAATAAGAGGGTACAAGGGATACAGTAAACCTGAAGTGAAGCATCGGAATCTAAAACTGGACTCACAGGAGAGGTTCAAATTATAGAAAGTTAGAGTGTCAGTCCTCTTGTACTTAAGTCGGCATTGTGCCGTTTGTATTAAATTCGGATGCAATTTCTGTGTTTCATCGTCAATAAGAAGGTCCAAGGGATACAGTAAACCTGAAGTGTAGCATCGGAATCTAAAACTGGACTCACAGGAGAGGTTGAATTCATAGAAAGTTAGAGTGTCAGGCTACTTGTACTTAAGTTGCCATTGTGCCTTTTGTATTAAATTCGGATGCAATGTCTGTGTTTCATCGTCAATAAGAAGGTCCAAGGGATACAGTAAACCTGAAGTGAAGCATCGGAATCTAAAACTGGACTCACAGGAGAGGTTCAAATCATAGAAATTTAGAGTGTCAGTCCTCTAGTACTAAAGACGGCATTGTGCCTATTGTATTACTTTTGGGTGCAATACCTGTGTTTCATCGTCAAAAGGAAGGTACAAGGGATACAGTAAACCTGAAGTGAAGCATCGGAATCTAAAACTGGACTCACAGGAGAGGTTCAAATCATAGAAAGTTAGAGTGTCAGTCCTCTTGTACTTAAGTCGGCATTGTTCCTTTTTTATTAAATTCGGATGCAATTTCTGTCTTTCATCGCCAATAAGAATGTCCAAGGGATGCAGTAAACCTAAAGTGAAGCATCGGAATCTAAAACTGGACTCACAGGAGATGTTCAAATCATAGAAAGTTAGAGTGTCAGTCCTTTTGTACTTAAGTCAGCATTGTGCCTTTTGTATTAAATTCGGATGCAATTTCTGTGTTTCATCGTCAATAAGAAGGTCCAAGGTATACAGTAAACCTGAAGTGAAGCATCGGAATCTAAAACTCGACTCACTGGAGAGGTTCAAATCATAGAAAGTTAGAGTGTGAGTCCTCTTGTACCTAAGTCGGCATTGTGCCGTTTTTATTAAATTAGGATGCAATTTCTGTGTTTCATCGTCAATACGAAGGTCCAAGGGATACAGTAAACCTGAAGTGAACCATCGGAATCTAAAACTGGACTCACAGGAGAGGTTGAATTCATAGAAAGTTAGAGTGTCAGGCAACTTGTACTTAAGTTGCCATTGTGCCTTTTGTATGAAATTCGGATGCAATTTCTGTTTTTCACCGTCAATAAGAAGGTCCAAGGGATAGAGTAAACCAGAAGTGAAGCATCGGAATCTAAAACTGGACTCACAGGAGAGGTTCAAATCATAGAAATTTAGAGTGTCAGTCCTCTTGTACTAAAGTCGGCATTCTGCCTTTTGTATTACATTTGGTTGCAATATCTGTGCTTCATGGTCAATAAGAAGGTCCAAGGGATACAGTAAACCTGAAGTGAAGCATCGGAATCTAAAACTGGACTCACAGGAAAGGTTCAAATCATAGAAAGTTAGAGTGTCAGTCCTCTTGAACTTAAGTCGGCTTTGTGCCTTCTGTATTACATTCGGATGCAATATCTGTGTTTCATCGTCAATAAGAACGCCCAAGTGATACAGTAAACCTGAAGAGAAGCATTGGAATCTAAAACTGGACTCACAGGAGAGGATCAACTCATAGAAAGTTAGAGTGTCGGTCCTCTTATACTTAAGTCGGCATTGTGCCTTTTGTATTAAATTCGGATGCAATTTCTGTGTTTCATCGTAAATAAGAAGGTCCAAGGAATACAGTAAACCTTAAGTGAAGCATCGGAATCTAAAACTGGACTCACAGGAGAGGTTCAAATCATAGAAAGGTAGAGTGTCAGTCCTCTTGTACTTAAGTCGGCATTGTGCCTTTTGTATTAAATTCGGATGCAATTTCTGTGTTTCATCGTCAATAAGACGATAGAAGGGATACAGTAAACCTGAAGTGAAGCATCGGAATCTAAAACTGGACTCACAGGAGAGGTTCAAATCATAGATAGTTAGAGTGTCAGTCCACTTGTACTTATGTCGGCATTGTGCCTTGTGTATTACATTTGGATGCAATTTCTGTGTTTCATCGTCAATAAGAAGGTCCATGGGATACAGTAAACCTGAAGTGAAGCATTGGAATCTAAAACTGGACTCACAGGAGAGGTTCAAATCATAGTGAGTTAGAGTGTCAGTCCTCCAGTACTTAAGTCGTCTCTGTGCCTTTTGTATTAAATTCGGATGCTATTTCTGTGTTTCATCGTCAATAAGAAAGTCCAAGGGATACAGTAAACCTGAAGTAAAGCATCGGAATCTAAAACTGGACTCACAGGAGAGGTTCAAATCATAGAAAGTTAGAGTGTCAGTCCTCTTGTACTTCAGTCGGCATTGTGCCTTTTGTATTAAATTCGGATGCAATTTCTGTGTTTCATCGTCAATAAGAAGGTAGAACGGATACAGTAAACCTGAAGTGATGCATCGTAATCTAAAACTGGACTCACAGGAGAGGTTCAAATCACAGAGAGTTAAAGTGTCAGTTCTCCTGTACTTAAGTCGGCTCTGTGCCTTTTGTATTAAATTCGGATGCTATTCCTGTGTTTGATCGTCAATAAGAAGGTCCAAGGGATACAGTAATCCTGAAGTGAAGCATCGGAATCTAAAACTGGACTCACAGGAGAGGTCCAAACCATAGAAAGTTAGAGTGTCAGTCCTCTTGTACTTAAGTCGGCATTGTGCCTTTTGTATTAAATTCGGATGCAATTTCTGTGTTTCATCGTCAATAAGGAGGTCCAAGGGATACAGTTAACCGGAAGTGAAGCATCGGAATCTAAAACTGGACTCACAGGGGAGGTTCAAATCATAGAAAGTTAGAGTTTCACTCCTCTTGTACTTAAGTCGGCATTGTGCCTTTTGTATTAAATTCGGATGCAATTTCTGTGTTTCATCATCAATAAGATTGTCCAAGGGATACAGTAAACCTGAAGTGAAGCATCGGAATGTAAAACTGGACTCACAGGAGAGGTTCAAATCATAGAAAGTTAGAGTGTCAGTCCTCTTGTACTTAAGTCGGCATTGTGCCATTTGTATTAATTTCGGATGCAATTTCTGTGTTTCAACGTCAATAAGAAGGCCCAAGGGATACAGTAAACCTGAAGTGAAGCATCGGAATCTAAAACTGGACTCACAGGTGAGGTTCAAATCATAGAAAGTTAGAGTGTCAGTCCTCTTGTACTTAAGTCGGAATTGTGCCTTTTGTATTATATTCGGATGCAATTTCTGTGTTTCATCGCCAATAATAAGGTTCAAGGGATGCAGTAAACCTGAAGTGAAGCATCGGAATCTAAAACCTGACTCACAGGAGAGGTTCAAATCATAGAAAGTTAGAGTGTCAGTTCATTTGTACTTAAGTCGGCATTGTGCATTTTGTATTAAATTCGGATGCAATTTCTGTGTTTCAATGTCAATAAGAAAGTCCAAGGTATACAGTAAACCTGAAGTGAAGCATCGGAACTTAAAACTCAACTCACAGGAGAGGTTTAAATCATAGAAAGGTAGAGTGTCAGTCCTCTTGTACTTATGTCGGCATTGTGCGTTTTGTATTAAATTCGGATGCAATTTCTGTGTTTCATCATCAATAAGAAGGTCCAAGGGGTACAGTAAACCTGAAGTGAGGCATTGGAATCTAAAACTGGACTCACAGGAGAGGTTCAAATCATAGAATGTTAGAGTGTCAGTCCTTTTGTACTTTAGTCGGCATTGTGCCTTTTGTATTAAATTCGGTTGCAATTTCTGTGTTTCGTCGTCAATAAGAAGGTCCAAGGGATACAAAAAACCTGAAGTGAAGCATCGGAATCTAAGACTGGACTCACAGGTGGGGTTCAAATCATAGAAAGTTAGAGTGTCAGTCCTCTTTTACTGAAGTCGGCATTGTGCCTTTTGTATTAAATTCGGATGCAATTTCTGTGTTTCATCGCAAATAAGAAGGTCCATGGGATGCAGTAAACCTGAAGTGAAGCATCGGAATCTAAATCTGGACTCACTGGAGAGGTTCATATCATAGAAAGTTAGAGTGTCAGTCCTTTTGTACTTAAGTCAGCATTGTGCCTTTTGTATTAAATTCGGATGCAATTAATGTGTTTCATCGTCAATAAGAAGGTCCAAGGGATACAGTGAACCTGAAGTGTAGCATCGGAATCTAAAACAGGACTCACAGGAGAGGTTGAATTCATAGAAAGTTAGAGTGTCAGGCTACTTGTACTTAAGTTGCCATTGTGCCTTTTGTGTTAAATTCGGATGCAATGTCTGTGTTTCATCGTCAATAAGAAGGTCCAAGGGATACAGTAAACCTGAAGTGAAGCATCGGAATCTAAAACTGGACTCACAGGAGAGGTTCAAATCATAGAAATTTAGAGTGTCAGTTCTCTAGTACTGAAGTCGGCATTGTGCCTTTTGTATTAAATTCGGATGCAATTTCTGTGTTTCATCGTCAATAAGAAGGTCCAAGGGATACAGTAAACCTGAAGTGAAGCATCGAGATCTAAAACTCGACTCACAGGAGAGGTTCAAATCCTTGAGTGTTAGAGTGTCAGTCCTCTTGTACTTAAGTCGGCATTCTGCCGTTTGTATTAGATTCAGTTGCAATTTCTGTGTTTCATCGTCAATAAGAAGGTCCAAGGGATCCAGTAAACCTGAGTGAATCATCGGAATCTAAAACTGAACTCAGAGGAGAGGTTCAATTCATAGGAACTTAGAGTGTCAGTCCTCCAGTACTAAAGTCGGCATTGTGCCTATTGTATTACATTTGGATGCAATACCTGTGTTTCATCGTCAAAAGGAAGGTACAAGGGATACAGTAAACCTGAAGTGAAGCATCGGAATCTAAAACTGGACTCACAGGAGAGGTTCAAATCTTAGAAAGTTAGTGTGTCAGTCCTCTTGTACTTAAGGCGGCTTTGTGCCTTTTGTATTAAATTCGGATGCAATATCTGAGTTACATCGCCAATAAGAACGTCCAAGGGATACAGTAAACCTGAAGAGAAGCATCGATTCTCAAACTGGACTCACAGGAGAGGTTCAAATCATAGAAAGTTAGAGTGTCAGTCCTCTTGTACTTAAGTCGGCATTGTTCGTTTTTTATTAAATTCGGATGCAGTTTCTGTCTTTCATCGCCAATATGAATGTCCAAGGGATGCAATAAACCTAAAGTGAAGCATCGGAATCTAAAACTGGACTCACAGGAGATGTTCAAATCATAGAAAATTAGAGTGTCAGTCCTTTTGTACTTAAGTCAGCATTGTGCCTTTTGTATTAAATTCAGATGCAATTTCTGTGTTTCATCGTCAATAAGAAGGTCCAAGGTATACAGTAAACCTGAAGTGAAGCATCGGAATCTAAAACTCGACTCACAGGAGAGGTTCAAATCATAGTAAGTTAGAGTGTCAGTCCTCTTGGACTTAAGTCGGCATTGTGCCGTTTGTATTAAATTAGGATGCAATTTCTGTGTTTCATCGTCAATACGAAGGTCCAAGGGATACAGTAAACCTGAAGTGAAGCATCGGAATCTAAAACTGGACTCACAGGAGAGGTTGAATTCATAGAAAGTTAGAGTGTCAGGCTACTTGTACTTAAGTTGCCATTGTGCCTTTTGTATTAAATTCGGATGCAATTTCTGTGTTTCACCGTCAACAAGAAGGTCCAAGGGATACAGTAAACCTGAAGTGAAGCATCGGAATCTAAAACTGGACTCACTGGAGAGGTTCAAATCATAGAAAGTTAGAGTGTCAGTCCTCTTGTACTAAAGTCGGCATTCTGCCTTTTGTATTACATTTGGTTGCAATATCTGTGTTTCATGGACAATAAGAAGGTCCAAGGGATACAGTAAACCTGAAGTGAAGCATCGGAATCTAAAACTGGACTCACAGGAGAGGTTCAAATCATAGAAAGTTAGAGTGTCAGTCCTCTTGAACTTAAGTCGGCTTTGTGCCTTTTGTATTAAATTCGGATGCAATATCTGTGTTTCATCGTCAATAAGAACGTCCAAGGGATACAGTAAACCTGAAGAGAAGCATTGGAATCTAAAACTGGACTCACAGGAAAGGATCAACTCATAGAAAGTTAGAGTGTTGGTCCTCTTATACTTAAGTCGGCATTGTGCCTTTTGTATTAAATTCGGATGCAATTTCTGTGTTTCATCGTAAATAAGAAGGTCCAAGGGATACAGTAAACCTTAAGTGAAGCATCGGAATCTAAAACTAGACTCACGGGAGAGGTTCAAATCATAGAAAGGTAAAGTGTCAGTCCTCTTGTACTTAAGTCGGCATTGTGCCTTTTGTATTAAATTCGGATGCTATTTCTGTGTTTCATCGTCAATAAGATGATAGAAGGGATACAGTAAACCTGAAGTGAAGCATTGGAATCCAAAACTGGACTCACAGGAGAAGTTCAAATCATAGATAGTTAGAGTGTCAGTCCTCTTGTACTTATGTCGGCATTGTGCCTTGTGTAATACATTTGGATGCAATTTCTGTGTTTCATCGTCAATAAGAAGGTCCATGGGATACAGTAAACCTGAAGTGAAGCATCGGAATCTAAAACTGGACTCACAGGAGAGGTTCAAATCATAGTGAGTTAGAGTGTCAGTCCTCCTGTACTTAAGTCGGCTCTGTGCCTTTTGTATTAAATTCGGATGCTATTTCTGTGTTTCATCGTCAATAACAATGTCCAAGGGATACAGTAAACCTGAAGTGAAGCATCGGAATCTAAAACTGGACTCACAGGAGAGGTTCAAATCATAGAAAGTTAGAGTGTCAGTCCTCTTGTACTTAAGTCATCATTGTGCCTTTTGTATTAAATTCGGATGCAATTTCTGTGTTTCATCGACAATAAGAAAGTCCTAGGGATACAGTAAACCGGAAGTGAAGCATCGGAATCTAAAACTGGACTCACAGGGGAGGTTCAAATCATAGAAAGTTAGAGTGTCACTCCTCTTGCACTTAAGTCGGCATTTTGCCTTTTGTATTAAATTCGGATGCAATTTCTGTGTTTCATCGTCAATAAGATGGTCCAAGGGATACAGTAAACCTGAAGTGAAGCATCGGAATCTAAAACTGGACTCACAGGAGATGTTCAAATCATAGAAAGTTAGAGTGTCAGTCCTCTTGTACTTAAGTCGGCATTGCGCCTTTTGTATTAAATTCGGATGCAATTTCTGTGTTTCATCGTCAATAAAAAGGTCCAAGGAATACAGTAAACCTGAAGTGAAGCATCGGAATCTTAAACTGGACTCACAAGAGAGGTTCAAACCATAGAAAGTTAGAGTGTCAGTCCACTTGTACTTAAGTCGGCTTTGTGCCTTTTGTATTAAATTCGGATGCAATTTCTGTGTTTCATCGCCAATAAGAAGGTCCATGGGATGCAGTAAACCTGAAGTGAAGCATCGGAATCTAAAACTGGACTCACAGGAGAGGTTCAAATCATAGAAAGTTAGAGTGTCAGTCCTTTTGTACTTAAGTCAGCATTGTGCCTTTTGTATTAAATTCGGATGCAATTTCTGTGTTTCATCGTCAATAAGAAGGTCCAAGGTATACAGTAAACCTGAAGTGAAGCATCGGAATCCAAAACTCGACATAAAGGAGAGGTTCAATTCATAGAAAGGTAGAGTGTCAGTCCTCTTGTAGTTAAGTCGGCATTGTGCGTTTGGTATTAAATTCGGATGCAATTTTTGTGTTTCATCGTCAATAAGAAGGTCCAAGGGATACAGTAAACCTGAAGTGTAGCATCGGAATCTAAAACTGGACTCACAGGAGAGGTTGAATTCCTAGAAAGTTAGAGTGTCAGGCTACTTGTACTTAAGTTGCCATTGTGCCTTTTGTATTAAACTCGGATGCAATGTCTGTGTTTCATCGTCAATAAGAAGGTCCAAGGGATACAGTAAACCTGAAGTGAAGCATCGGAATCTAAAACTGGACTCACAGGAGAGGTTCAAATCATAGAAATTTAGAGTGTCAGTCCTCTAGTACTAAAGTCGGCATTGTGCCTATTGTATTACATTTGGGTGCAATAACTGTGTTTCATCGTCAAAAGGAAGGTACAAGGGATACAGTAAACCTGAAGTGAAGCATCGGAATCTAAAACTGGACTCACAGGAGAGGTTCAAATCATAGAAAGTTAGAGTGTCAGTCCTCTTGTACTAAAGTTGGCATTCCGCCTTTTGTATTACATTTGGTTGCAATATCTGTGTTTCGTGGTCAATAAGAAGGTCCAAGGGATACAGTAAACCTGAAGTGAAGCATCGGATTCTAAAACTGGACTCACAGGAAAGGTTCAAATCATAGAAAGTTAGAGTGTCAGTCCTCTTGAACTTAAGTCGGCTTTGTGCCTTTTGTATTACATTCGGATGCAATATCTGTGTTTCATCGTCAATAAGAACGCCCAAGTGATACAGTCAACCTGAAGAGAAGCATTGGAATCTAAAACTGGACTCACAGGAGAGGATCAACTCATAGAAAGTTAGAGTGTCGGTCCTCTTATACTTAAGTCGGCATTGTGCCTTTTGTATTAAATTCGGATGCAATTTCTGTGTTTCATCGTAAATAAGAAGGTCCAAGGGATACAGTAAACCTTAAGTGAAGCATCGGAATCTAAAACTGGACTCACAGGAGAGGTTCAAATCATAGAAAGGTAGAGTGTCAGTCCTCTTGTACTTAAGTCGGCATTGTGCCTTTTGTATTAAATTCGGATGCAATTTCTGTGTTTCATCGTCAATAAGACGATTGAAGGGATACAGTAAACCTGAAGTGAAGCATCGGAATCTAAAACTGGACTCACAGGAGAGGTTCAAATTATAGATAGTTAGAGTGTCAGTCCACTTGTACTTATGTCGGCATTGTGCCTTGTGTATTACATTTGGATGCAATTTCTGTGTTTCATCGTCAATAAGAAGGTCCATTGGATACAGTAAACCTGAAGTGAAGCATCGGAATCTAAAACTGGACTCACAGGAGAGGTTCAAATCATAGTGAGTTAGAGTGTCAGTCCTCCTGTACTTAAGTCGTCTCTGTGCCTTTTGTATTAAATTCGGATGCTATTTCTGTGTTTCATCGTCAATAAGAAAGTCCAAGGGATACAGTAAACCTGAAGTAAAGCATCGGAATCTAAAACTGGACTCACAGGAGAGGTTCAAATCATAGAAAGTTGGAGTGTCAGTCCTCTTGTACTAAAGTCGGCATTCTGCCGTTTGTATTACATTCAGTTGCATTTTCTGTGTTTCATCGTCAATAAGAAGGCCCAAGTGATACAGTAAACTTGAAGTGAATCATCGGAATCTAAAACTGGACTCACAGGAGAGGTTCAATTCGTAGAGAGTAAGGATGTCAGTCCTCTTGTACTTAAGTCGGCATTGTGCCTTTTGTATTACATTTGGATGCAATTTCTGTGTTTCATCGTCAATAAGAAGGTCCAAGGGATACAGTAAACCTGAAGTGAAGCATCGGAATCTAAAACTGGACTCACAGGAGAGGTTCAAATCATAGAATCTTAGAGTGTCAGTCCTCTTGTACTTAAGTCGGCTTTGTGCCTTTTGTATTAATTTCGGATGCAATATCTGTGTTTCATTGTCAATAAGAAAGTCCAAGGGATACAGTAAATCTGAAGTGAAGCATCGGAATCTAAAATTCGACTCACAGGAGAGGTTCAAATCATAGAAAGTTAGAGTGTCAGTCCTATTGTACTTAAGTCGGCATTGTGAATTTTGTATTAAATACGGATGCTATTTCTGTGTTTCGTCGTCAATAAGAAGGTCCAAGGGATACAGTAAACCGGAAGTGAAGCATCGGAGTCTAAAACTGGACTCACAGAAGAGGTTCATATCATAGACAGTTAATGTGTCAGTCCTTTTGTACTTAAGTCGGCATTGTGCCTTTTGTATTAAATTCGGATGCAATTTCTGTGTTTCATCGTCAATAAGATGGTAGAAGGGATACAGTAAACCGGAAGTGAAACATCGGAATCTAAATCTGGACTCACAGGAGAGGTACAAATCATAGAAAGTTAGAGTGTCAGTCCTCATGTACTTATGTCGGCATTGTGCCTTTTGTATTAAATTCGGATGCAATATCTGTGTTTCATCGTCAATAAGAACGTCCAAGGGATACAGTAAACCTGAAGAGAAGCATTGGAATCTAAAACTGGACTCACAGGAGAGGATCAACTCATAGAAAGTTAGAGTGTCGGTCCTCTTATACTTAAGTCGGCATTGTGCCTTTTGTATTAAATTCGGATGCAATTTCTGTGTTTCATCGTAAATAAGAAGGTCCAAGGGATACAGTAAACCTTAAGTGAAGCATCGGAATCTAAAACTGGACTCACGGGAGAGGTTCAAATCATAGAAAGGTAGAGTGTCAGTCCTCTTGTACTTAAGTCGGCATTGTGCCTTTTGTATTAAATTCGGATGCAATTTCTGTGTTTCATCGTCAATAAGATGATAGAAGGGATACAGTAAACATGAAGTGAAGCATCGGAATCTAAAACTGGACTCACAGGAGAAGTTCAAATCATAGATAGTTAGAGTGTCAGTCCTCTTGTACTTATGTCGGCATTGTGCCTTGTGTATTACATTTGGATGCAATTTCTGTGTTTCATCGTCAATAAGAAGGTCCATGGGATTCAGTAAACCTGAAGTGAAGCATCGGAATCTAAAACTGGACTCACAGGAGAGGTTCAAATCATAGTGAGTTAGAGTGTCAATCCTCCTGTACTTAAGTCGGCTCTGTGCCTTTTGTATTAAATTCGGATGCTATTTCTGTGTTTCATCGTCAATAAGAATGTCCAAGGGATACAGTAAACCTGAAGTGAAGCATCGGGATCTAAAACTGGACTCACAGGAGAGGTTCAAATCATAGAAAGTTAGAGTGTCAGTCCTCTTGTACTTAAGTCATCATTGTGCCTTTTGTATTAAATTCGGATGCAATTTCTGTGTTTCTTCGCCAATAAGAAGGTCCATGGGATGCAGTAAACCTGAAGTGAAGCATCGGAATCTAAAACTGGAATCACAGGAGAGGTTCAAATCATAGAAAGTTAGAGTGTCTGTCCTTTTGTACTTAAGTCAGCATTGTGCCTTTTGGATTAAATTCGGATTCAATTTCTGTGTTTCATCGTCAATAAGAAGGTCCAAGGTATACAGTAAACCTGAAGTGAAGCATCGGAATCCAAAACTCGACATACAGGAGAGGTTCAATTCATAGAAAGGTAGAGTGTCAGTCCTCTTGTAGTTAAGTCGGCATTGTGCGTTTGGTATTAAATTCGGATGCAATTTCTGTGTTTCATCATCAATAAGAGGGTACAAGGGATACAGTAAACCTGAAGTGAAGCATCGGAATCTAAAACTGGACTCACAGGAGAGGTTCAAATTATAGAAGGTTAGAGTGTCAGTCCTCTTGTACTTAAGTCGGTATTGTGCCGTTTGTATTAAATTCGGATGCAATTTCTGTGTTTCATCGTCAATAAGAAGGTCCAAGGGATACAGTAAAACTGAAGTGTAGCATCGGAATCTAAAACTGGACTCACAGGAGAGGTTGAATTCATAGAAAGTTAGAGTGTCAGGCTACTTGTACTTAAGTTGCCATTGTGCCTTTTGTATTAAATTCGGATGCAACGTCTGTGTTTCATCGTCAATAAGAAGGTCCAAGGGATACAGTAAACCTGAAGTGAAGCATCGGAATCTAAAACTGGACTCACAGGAGAGGTTCAAATCATAGAAATTTAGAGTGTCAGTCCTCTAGTACTAAAGTCGGCATTGTGCCTATTGTATTACATTTGGGTGCAATACCTGTGTTTCATTGTCAAAAGGAAGGTACAAGGGATACAGTAAACCTAAAGTGAAGCATCGGAATCTAAAACTGGACTCACAGGAGAGGTTCAAATCATAGAAAGTTAGTGTGTCAGTCCTCTTGTACTTAAGTCGGCTTTGTGCCTTTTGTATTAAATTCGGATGCAATATCTGAGTTACATCGTCAATAAGAACGTCCAAGGGATACAGTAAACCTGAAGAGAAGCATCCAATCTAAAAGTGGACTCACAGGAGAGGTTCAAATCATAGAAATTTAGAGTGTCAGTCCTCTAGTACTAAAGTCGGCATTGTGCCTATTGTATTACATTTGGGTGCAATACCTGTGTTTCATCGTCAAAAGGAAGGTACAAGGGATACAGTAAACCTAAAGTGAAGCATCGGAATCTAAAACTGGACTCACAGGAGAGGTTCAAATCATAGAATGTTAGAGTGTCAGTCCTCTTGTACTTAAGTCGGCATTGTTCCTTTTTTATTAAATTCGGATGCAATTTCTGTCTTTAATCGCCAATAAGAATGTCAAAGGGATGCAGTAAACCTAAAGTGAAGCAACGGAATCTAAAACTGGACTCACAGGAGATGTTCAAATCATAGAAAGTTAGAGTGTCAGTCCTTTTGTACTTAAGTCAGCATTGTGCCTTTTGTATTAAATTCGGATGCAATTTCTGTGTTTCATCGTCAATAAGAAGGTCCAAGGTATACAGTAAACCTGAAGTGAAGCATCGGAATCTAAAACTCGACTCACTGGAGAGGTTCAAATCATAGAAGGTTAGAGTGTGAGTCCTCTTGCACTTAAGTCGGCATTGTGCCGTTTGTATTAAATTAGGATGCAATTTCTGTGTTTCATCGTCAATACGAAGGTCCAGGGGATACAGTAAACCTGAAGTGAAGCATCGGAATCTAAAACTGGACTCACAGGAGAGGTTGAATTCATAGAAAGTTAGAGTGTCAGGCAACTTGTACTTAAGTTGCCATTGTGCCTTTTGTATGAAATTCGGATGCAATTTCTGTGTTTCACCGTCAATAAGAAGTTCCAAGGGATACAGTAAACCTGAAGTGAAGCATCGGAATCTAAAACTGGACTCACAGGAGAGGTTCAAATCATAGAAAGTTAGAGTGTCAGTCCTCTTGTACTAAAGTCGGCATTCTGCCTTTTGTATTACATTTGGTTGCAATATCTGTGTTTCATGGTCAATAAGAAGGTCCAAGGGATACAGTAAACCTGAAGTGAAGCATCGGAATCTAAAACTGGACTCACAGGAAAGGTTCAAATCATAGAAAGTTAGAGTGTCAGTCCTCTTGAACTTAAGTCGGCTTTGTGCCTTTTGTATTAAATTCGGTTGCAATATCTGTGTTTCATCGTCAATAAGAACGTCCAAGGGATACAGTAAACCTGAAGAGAAGCATTGGAATCTAAAACTGGACTCACAGGAGAGGATCAACTCATAGAAAGTTAGAGTGTAGGTCCTCTTATACTTAAGTCGGCATTGTGCCTTTTGTATTAAATTCGGATGCAATATCTGTGTTTCATCGTAAATAAGAAGGTCCAAGGGATACAGTAAACCTTAAGTGAAGCATCGGAATCTAAAACTGGACTCACAGGAGAGGTTCAAATCATAGAAAGGTAGAGTGTCAGTCTTCTTGTACTTAAGTCGGCATTGTGCCTTTTGTATTAAATTCGGATGCAATATCTGTGTTTCATCGTCAATAAGACGATAGAAGGGATACAGTAAACCTGAAGTGAAGCATCGGAATCTAAAACTGGACTCACAGGAGAGGTTCAAATCATAGATAGTTAGAGTGTCAGTCCACTTGTACTTATGTCGGCATTGTGGCTTGTGTATTACATTTGGATGCAATTTCTGTGTTTCATCGTCAATAAGAAGGTCCATGGGATACAGTAAACCTGAAGTGAAGCATCGGAATCTAAAACTGGACTCACAGGAGAGGTTCAAATCATAGTGAGTTAGAGTGTCAGTCCTCCTGTACTTAAGTCGTCTCTGTGCCTTTTGTATTAAATTCGGATGCTATTTCTGTGTTTCATCGTCAATAAGAAAGTCCAAGGGATACAGTAAACCTGAAGTGAAGCATCGGAATCTAAAACTGGACTCACAGGAGAGGTTCAAATCATAGAAAGTTGGAGTGTCAGTCCTCTTGTACTAAAGTCGGCATTCTGCCGTTTGTATTACATTCAGTTGCATTTTCTGCGTTTCATCGTCAATAAGAAGGCCCAAGTGATACAGTAAACCTGAAGTGAATCATCGGAATCTAAAACTGGACTCACAGGAGAGGTTCAAATCGTGGAGAGTAAGGATGTCAGTCCTCTTGTACTTAAGTCGGCATTGTGCCTTTTGTATTACATTTGGATGCAATTTCTGTGTTTCATCGTCAATAAGAAGGTCCAAGGGATACAGTAAACCTGAAGTGAAGCATCGGAATCTAAAACTGGACTCACAGGAGAGGTTCAAATCACAGAATCTTAGAGTGTCAGTCCTCTTGTACTTAAGTCGGCTTTGTGCCTTTTGTATTAATTTCGGATGCAATATCTGTGTTTCATCGTCAATAAGAAAGTCCAAGGGATACAGTAAATCTGAAGTGAAGCATCGGAATCTAAAACTCGACTCACAGGAGAGGTTCAAATCATAGAAAGTTAGAGTGTCAGTCCTCTTGTACTTAAGTCGGCATTGTGCCTTTTGTATTAAATACGGATGCTATTTCTGTGTTTCGTCGTCAATAAGAAGGTCCAAGGGATACAGTAAACCGGAAGTGAAGCATCGGAATCTAAAACTGGACTCACAGAAGAGGTTCATATCATAGACAGTTAGTGTGTCAGTCCTTTTGTACTTAAGTCGGCATTGTGCCTTTTGTATTAAATTCGGATGCAATTTCTGTGTTTTATCGTCAATAAGATGGTAGAAGGGATACAGTAAACCGGAAGTGAAACATCAGAACCTAAATCTGGACTCACAGGAGAGGTACAAATCATAGAAAGTTAGAGTGTCAGTCCTCTTGTACTTATGTCGGCATTGTGCCTTGTGTATTACATTTGGATGCAATTTCTGTGTTTCATCGTCAATAAGAAGGTCCATGCTATACAGTAAACCTGAAGTGAAGCATCGGAATCTAAAACTGGACTCACAGGAGAGGATCAAATCATAGAAAGTTAGAGTGTCAGTCCTCTTGAACTTAAGTCGGCTCTGTGCCTTTTGTATTAAATTCGGATATAATTTCTGTGTTTCGTCGTCAATAAGAAGGTCCATGCGATACAGTAAACCTGAAGTGAAGAATCGGAATCTAAAACTGGACTCAGAGTAGAGGTTCAAATCATAGAAAGTTAGAGTGTCAGTCCTCTTGTACTTAAGTCGGCATTCTGCCGTTTGTATTAAATTCAGTTGCAATTTCTGTGTTTCATCGTCAATAAGTAGGTCCAAGGGATACAGTAAACCTGAAGTGAAGGATCGGAATCTAAAACTGGACTCACAGGAGAGGTTCAAAACATAGAAGGTTAGAGTGTCAGTCCTCTAGTACTAAAGTCGGCATTGTGCCTATTGTATTACATTTGGGTGCAATACCTGTGTTTCATCGTCAAAAGGAAGGTACAAGGGATACAGTAAACCTAAAGTGAAGCATCGGAATCTAAAACTGGACTCACAGGAGAGGTTCAAATCATAGAAAGTTAGTGTGTCAGTCCTCTTGTACTTAAGTCGGCTTTGTGCCTTTTGTATTAAATTCGGATGCAATATCTGAGTTACATCGTCAATAAGAACGTCCAAGGGATACAGTAAACCTGAAGAGAAGCATCGAATCTAAAACTGGACTCACAGGAGAGGTTCAAATCATAGAATGTTAGAGTGTCAGTCCTCTTGTACTTAAGTCAGCATTGTTCCTTTTTTATTAAATTCGGATGCAATTTCTGTCTTTCATCGCCAATAAGAATGTCAAAGGGATGCAGTAAACCTAAAGTGAAGCATCGGAATCTAAAACTGGACTCACAGGAGATGTTCAAATCATAGAAAGTTAGAGTGTCAGTCCTCTTGTACTTATGTCGGCATTGTGCCTTGTGTATTACATTTGGATGCAATTTCTGTGTTTCATCGTCAATAAGAAGGTCCATGGGATTCAGTAAACCTGAAGTGAAGCATCGGAATCTAAAACTGGACTCACAGGAGAGGTTCAAATCATAGTGAGTTAGAGTGTCAATCCTCCTGTACTTAAGTCGGCTCTGTGCCTTTTGTATTAAATTCGGATGCTATTTCTGTGTTTCATCGTCAATAAGAATGTCCAAGGGATACAGTAAACCTGAAGTGAAGCATCGGGATCTAAAACTGGACTCACAGGAGAGGTTCAAATCATAGAAAGTTAGAGTGTCAGTCCTCTTGTACTTAAGTCATCTTTGTGCCGTTTGTATTAAATTCGGATGCAATTTCTGTGTTTCATCGCCAATAAGAAGGTCCATGGGATGCAGTAAACCTGAAGTGAAGCATCGGAATCCAAAACTCGACATACAGGAGAGGTTCAATTCATAGAAAGGTAGAGTGTCAGTCCTCTTGTAGTTAAGTCGGCATTGTGCGTTTGGTATTAAATTCGGATGCAATTTCTGTGTTTCATCGTCAATAAGAAGGTCCAAGGTATACAGTAAACCTGAAGTGAAGCATCGGAATCTAAAACTCGACTCACTGGAGAGGTTCAAATCATAGAAGGTTAGAGTGTGAGTCCTCTTGCACTTAAGTCGGCATTGTGCCGTTTGTATTAAATTAGGATGCAATTTCTGTGTTTCATCGTCAATACGAAGGTCCAGGGGATACAGTAAACCTGAAGTGAAGCATCGGAATCTAAAACTGGACTCACAGGAGAGGTTGAATTCATAGAAAGTTAGAGTGTCAGGCAACTTGTACTTAAGTTGCCATTGTGCCTTTTGTATGAAATTCGGATGGAATTTCTGTGTTTCACCGTCAATAAGAAGTTCCAAGGGATACAGTAAACCTGAAGTGAAGCATCGGAATCTAAAACTGGACTCACAGGAGAGGTTCAAATCATAGAAAGTTAGAGTGTCAGTCCTCTTGTACTAAAGTCGGCATTCTGCCTTTTGTATTACATTTGGTTGCAATATCTGTGTTTCATGGTCAATAAGAAGGTCCAAGGGATACAGTAAACCTGAAGTGAAGCATCGGAATCTAAAACTGGACTCACAGGAAAGGTTCAAATCATAGAAAGTTAGAGTGTCAGTCCTCTTGAACTTAAGTCGGCTTTGTGCCTTTTGTATTAAATTCGGTTGCAATATCTGTGTTTCATCGTCAATAAGAACGTCCAAGGGATACAGTAAACCTGAAGAGAAGCATTGGAATCTAAAACTGGACTCACAGGAGAGGATCAACTCATAGAAAGTTAGAGTGTCGGTCCTCTTATACTTAAGTCGGCATTGTGCCTTTTGTATTAAATTCGGATGCAATTTCTGTGTTTCATCGTAAATAAGAAGGTCCAAGGGATACAGTAAACCTTAAGTGAAGCATCGGAATCTAAAACTGGACTCACAGGAGAGGTTCAAATCATAGAAAGGTAGAGTGTCAGTCTTCTTGTACTTAAGTCGGCATTGTGCCTTTTGTATTAAATTCGGATGCAATTTCTGTGTTTCATCGTCAATAAGACGATAGAAGGGATACAGTAAACCTGAAGTGAAGCATCGGAATCTAAAACTGGACTCACAGGAGAGGTTCAAATCATAGATAGTTAGAGTGTCAGTCCACTTGTACTTATGTCGGCATTGTGGCTTGTGTATTACATTTGGATGCAATTTCTGTGTTTCATCGTCAATAAGAAGGTCCATGGGATACAGTAAACCTGAAGTGAAGCATCGGAATCTAAAACTGGACTCACAGGAGAGGTTCAAATCATAGTGAGTTAGAGTGTCAGTCCTCCTGTACTTAAGTCGTCTCTGTGCCTTTTGTATTAAATTCGGATGCTATTTCTGTGTTTCATCGTCAATAAGAAAGTCCAAGGGATACAGTAAACCTGAAGTGAAGCATCGGAATCTAAAACTGGACTCACAGGAGAGGTTCAAATCATAGAAAGTTGGAGTGTCAGTCCTCTTGTACTAAAGTCGGCATTCTGCCGTTTGTATTACATTCAGTTGCATTTTCTGTGTTTCATCGTCAATAAGAAGGCCCAAGTGATACAGTAAACCTGAAGTGAATCATCGGAATCTAAAACTGGACTCACAGGAGAGGTTCAAATCGTGGAGAGTAAGGATGTCAGTCCTCTTGTACTTAAGTCGGCATTGTGCCTTTTGTATTACATTTGGATGCATCTTCTGTGTTTCATCGTCAATAAGAAGGTCCAAGGGATACAGTAAACCTGAAGTGAAGCATCGGAATCTAAAACTGGACTCACAGGAGAGGTTCAAATCACAGAATCTTAGAGTGTCAGTCCTCTTGTACTTAAGTCGGCTTTGTGCCTTTTGTATTAATTTCGGATGCAATATCTGTGTTTCATCGTCAATAAGAAAGTCCAAGGGATACAGTAAATCTGAAGTGAAGCATCGGAATCTAAAACTCGACTCACAGGAGAGGTTCAAATCATAGAAAGTTAGAGTGTCAGTCCTCTTGTACTTAAGTCGGCATTGTGCCTTTTGTATTAAATACGGATGCTATTTCTGTGTTTCGTCGTCAATAAGAAGGTCCAAGGGATACAGTAAACCGGAAGTGAAGCATCGGAATCTAAAACTGGACTCACAGAAGAGGTTCATATCATAGACAGTTAGTGTGTCAGTCCTTTTGTACTTAAGTCGGCATTGTGCATTTTTTATTAAATTCGGATGCAATTTCTGTGTTTCATCGTCAATAAGATGGTAGAAGGGATACAGTAAACCGGAAGTGAAACATCGGAACCTAAATCTGGACTCAAAGGAGAGGTACAAATCATAGAAAGTTAGAGTGTCAGTCCTCTTGTACTTATGTCGGCATTGTGCCTTGTGTATTACATTTGGATGCAATTTCTGTGTTTCATCGTCAATAAGAAGGTCCATGCTATACAGTAAACCTGAAGTGAAGCATCGGAATCTAAAACTGGACTCACAGGAGAGGATCAAATCATAGAAAGTTAGAGTGTCAGTCCTCTTGTACTTAAGTCGGCTCTGTGCCTTTTGTATTAAATTCGGATATAATTTCTGTGTTTCGTCGTCAATAAGAAGGTCCATGCGATACAGTAAACCTGAAGTGAAGAATCGGAATCTAAAACTGGACTCAGAGTAGAGGTTCAAATCATAGAAAGTTAGAGTGTCAGTCCTCTTGTACTTAAGTCGGCATTCTGCCGTTTGTATTAAATTCAGTTGCAATTTCTGTGTTTCATCGTCAATAAGTAGGTCCAAGGGATACAGTAAACCTGAAGTGAAGGATCGGAATCTAAAACTGGACTCACAGGAGAGGTTCAAATCATAGAAGGTTAGAGTGTCAGTCCTCTAGTACTAAAGTCGGCATTGTGCCTATTGTATTACATTTGGGTGCAATACCTGTGTTTCATCGTCAAAAGGAAGGTACAAGGGATACAGTAAACCTAAAGTGAAGCATCGGAATCTAAAACTGGACTCACAGGAGAGGTTCAAATCATAGAAAGTTAGTGTGTCAGTCCTCTTGTACTTAAGTCGGCTTTGTGCCTTTTGTATTAAATTCGGATGCAATATCTGAGTTACATCGTCAATAAGAACGTCCAAGGGATACAGTAAACCTGAAGAGAAGCATCGAATCTAAAACTGGACTCACAGGAGAGGTTCAAATCATAGAATGTTAGAGTGTCAGTCCTCTTGTACTTAAGTCAGCATTGTTCCTTTTTTATTAAATTCGGATGCAATTTCTGTCTTTCATCGCCAATAAGAATGTCAAAGGGATGCAGTAAACCTAAAGTGAAGCATCGGAATCTAAAACTGGACTCACAGGAGATGTTCAAATCATAGAAAGTTAGAGTGTCAGTCCTTTTGTACTTAAGTCAGCATTGTGCCTTTTGTATTAATTTCGGATGCAATTTCTGTGTTTCATCGTCAATAAGAAGGTCCAAGGTATACAGTAAACCTGAAGTGAAGCATCGGAATCTAAAACTCGACTCACTGGAGAGGTTCAAATCATAGAAGGTTAGAGTGTGAGTCCTCTTGCACTTAAGTCGGCATTGTGCCGTTTGTATTAAATTAGGATGCAATTTCTGTGTTTCATCGTCAATACGAAGGTCCAAGGGATACAGTAAACCTGAAGTGAAGCATCGGAATCTAAAACTGGACTCACAGGAGAGGTTGAATTCATAGAAAGTTAGAGTGTCAGGCAACTTGTACTTAAGTTGCCATTGTGCCTTTTGTATGAAATTCGGATGCAATTTCTGTGTTTCACCGTCAATAAGAAGGTCCAAGGGATACAGTAAACCTGAAGTGAAGCATCGGAATCTAAAACTGGACTCACAGGAGAGGTTCAAATCATAGAAAGTTAGAGTGTCAGTCCTCTTGTACTAAAGTCGGCATTCTGCCTTTTGTATTACATTTGGTTGCAATATCTGTGTTTCATGGTCAATAAGAAGGTCCAAGGGATACAGTAAACCTGAAGTGAAGCATCGGAATCTAAAACTGGACTCACAGGAAAGGTTCAAATCATAGTGAGTTAGAGTGTCAGTCCTCCTGTACTTAAGTCGTCTCTGTGCCTTTTGTATTAAATTCGGATGCTATTTCTGTGTTTCATCGTCAATAAGAAAGTCCAAGGGATGCAGTAAACCTGAAGTGAAGCATCGGAATCTAAAACTGGACTCACAGGAGAGGTTCAAATCATAGAAAGTTGGAGTGTCAGTCCTCTTGTACTAAAGTCGGCATTCTGCCGTTTGTATTACATTCAGTTGCATTTTCTGTGTTTCATCGTCAATAAGAAGGCCCAAGTGATACAGTAAACCTGAAGTGAATCATCGGAATCTGAAACTGGGCTCACAGGAGAGGTTCAAATCGTGGAGAGTAAGGATGTCAGTCCTCTTGTACTTAAGTCGGCATTGTGCCTTTTGTATTACATTTGGATGCAATTTCTGTGTTTCATCGTCAATAAGAAGGTCCAAGGGATACAGTAAACCTGAAGTGAAGCATCGGAATCTAAAACTGGACTCACAGGAGAGGTTCAAATCACAGAATCTTAGAGTGTCAGTCCTCTTGTACTTAAGTCGGCTTTGTGCCTTTTGTATTAATTTCGGATGCAATATCTGTGTTTCATCGTCAATAAGAAAGTCCAAGGGATACAGTAAATCTGAAGTGAAGCATCGGAATCTAAAACTCGACTCACAGGAGAGGTTCAAATCATAGAAAGTTAGAGTGTCAGTCCTCTTGTACTTAAGTCGGCATTGTGCCTTTTGTATTAAATACGGATGCTATTTCTGTGTTTCGTCGTCAATAAGAAGGTCCAAGGGATACAGTAAACCGGAAGTGAAGCATCGGAATCTAAAACTGGACTCACAGAAGAGGTTCATATCATAGACAGTTAGTGTGTCAGTCCTTTTGTACTTAAGTCGGCATTGTGCCTTTTGTATTAAATTCGGATGCAATTTCTGTGTTTCATCGTCAATAAGATGGTAGAAGGGATACAGTAAACCGGAAGTGAAACATCGGAACCTAAATCTGGACTCACAGGAGAGGTACAAATCATAGAAAGTTAGAGTGTCAGTCCTCTTGTACTTAAGTCGGCTCTGTGCCTTTTGTATTAAATTCGGATGCAATTTCTGTGTTTCGTCGTCAATAAGAAGGTCCATGCGATACAGTAAACCTGAAGTGAAGAATCGGAATCTAAAACTGGACTCAGAGTAGAGGTTCAAATCATAGAAAGTTAGAGTGTCAGTCCTCTTGTACTTAAGTCGGCATTCTGCCGTTTGTATTAAATTCAGTTGCAATTTCTGTGTTTCATCGTCAATAAGTAGGTCCAAGGGATACAGTAAACCTGAAGTGAAGGATCGGAATCTAAAACTGGATTCACAGGAGAGGTTCAAATCATAGAAAGTTAGAGTGTCAGTCCTCTTGTACTTAAGTCGGCATTGTGCCTTTTGAATTTAATTCCGATGCAATTTCTGTGCTTCATCGTCAATAAGAAGGTACAAGGGATACAGTAAAGCTGAAGTAAAGCATCGGAATCTAAAACTGGACTCACAGGAGAGGTTCAAATCATAGAAAGTTAGAGTGTCAGTCCTCTTGTACATAAGTCGGCATTGTGCCTTTTGTATTAAATTCGGATGCAATTTCTGTGTTTCATCGTCAATAAGTAGGTCCAAGGGATACAGTAAACCTGAAGTGAAGCATCGGAATCTAAAACTGGACTCACAGTAGGGGTTCAAATCATAGAGAGTTAGAGTGTCAGTCCTCTTGTACTTCAGTCGGCATTCTGCCGTTTGTATTAAATTCAGTTGCAATTTCTGTGTTTCATCGTCAATAAGAAGGTCCAAGGGATACAGTAAACCTGAAGTGTAGCATCGGAATCTAAAACTGGACTCACAGGAGAGGTTCAAATCATAGAAAGTTAGAGTGTCAGTCCTCTTGTACTTAAGTCGGCATTGTGCCTTTTGTATTAAGTTCGGATGCAATATCTGTGTTTCATCCTCAATAAGAAGGTCCAAGGTATACAGTAAACCTGAAGTGAAGCATTGGAACCTAAAACTGGACTCACAGGAGAGGTTCAAATCACAGAGAGTTAGAGTGTCAGTCCACTTGTACTTAAGTCGGCATTGTGCCTTTTGTATTAAATTCGGATGCAATTTCTGTGTTTCATCGTCAATAAGAAGGTCCGAGGGATACAGTAAACCTGAAATGAAGCATCGGAACCTAAAACTGGACTCACAGGAGAGGTCCAAATCACAGAAAGTTAGAGTGTCAGTCCTCTTGTACATAAGTCGGCATTGTGCCTTTTGTATTAAATTTGGATGCAATTTCTGTGTTTCATCACCAATAAGAAGGTCCAAGTGATGCAGTAAAGCTGATGTGAAGCATCGGAATCTAAAACTGAACTCACAGGAGAGGTTCAAATCATAGAATGTTAGAGTGTCAGTCCTCCTGTACTTAAGTCGGCATTATGATTTTTGAATTCAATTCCGATGCAATTTCTGTGCTTCATCGTCAATAAGAAGGTCCAAAGGATACAGTAAACCTGAAGTGAAGCATCGGAATCTAAAAGTGGACTCACAGGAGAGGTTCAAATCATAGAAAGTTAGAGTGTCAGTCATCTTGAACATAAGTCGGCATTGTGCCTTTTGTATTAAATTCGGATGCAATTTCTGTGTTTCATCGTCAATAAGAAGGTCCGAGGGATACAGTAAACCTGAAGTGAAGCATCGGAATCTAAAATTGGACTCACAGGAGATTTTCAAATCATAGAAAGTTAGAGTGTCAGTCCTCTTGTACTTAAGTCGGCATTGTGCCTTTTGTATTAAATTCGGATGCAAGTTCTGTGTTTCGTCGTCAATAAGAAGGCCCAAAGAATACAGTAAACCTGAAGTGAAGCATCGGAATCTAAAACTGGACTCACAGGAGAGGTTCAAATATTAGTAAGTAAGAGTGTCAGTCCTCTTGTACTTATGTCGGCATTGTTCCTTTTGTATTAAATTCGGATGCAATTTCTGTGTTTCATCGTCAATAAGATGGTGCAAGGGGTACAGTAAACCTGAAGTGAAGCATCGGAATCTAAAACTGGACTCACAGGAGAGGTTCAAATCATAGAAAGTTAGAGTGTCAGTCCACTTGTACATATGTCGGCATTGTGCCTTTTGTATTAAATTCGGATGCAATTTCTGTGTTTCATCGTAAATAAGAAGGTCCAAGGGATACAGTAAACCTTAAGTGAAGCATCGGAATCTAAAACTGGACTCACAGGAGAGGTTCAAATCATAGAAAGGTAGAGTGTCAGTCTTCTTGTACTTAAGTCGGCATTGTGCCTTTTGTATTAAATTCGGATGCAATTTCTGTGTTTCATCGTCAATAAGACGATAGAAGGGATACAGTAAACCTGAAGTGAAGCATCGGAATCTTAAACTGGACTCACAGGAGAGGTTCAAATCACAGAATCTTAGAGTGTCAGTCCTCTTGTACTTAAGTCGGCTTTGTGCCTTTTGTATTAATTTCGGATGCAATATCTGTGTTTCATCGTCAATAAGAAAGTCCAAGGGATACAGTAAATCTGAAGTGAAGCATCGGAATCTAAAACTCGACTCACAGGAGAGGTTCAAATCATAGAAAGTTAGAGTGTCAGTCCTCTTGTACTTAAGTCGGCATTGTGCCTTTTGTATTAAATACGGATGCTATTTCTGTGTTTCGTCGTCAATAAGAAGGTCCAAGGGATACAGTAAACCGGAAGTGAAGCATCGGAATCTAAAACTGGACTCACAGAAGAGGTTCATATCATAGACAGTTAGTGTGTCAGTCCTTTTGTACTTAAGTCGGCATTGTGCCTTTTGTATTAAATTCGGATGCAATTTCTGTGTTTCATCGTCAATAAGATGGTAGAAGGGATACAGTAAACCGGAAGTGAAACATCGGAACCTAAATCTGGACTCACAGGAGAGGTACAAATCATAGAAAGTTAGAGTGTCAGTCCTCTTGTACTTAAGTCGGCTCTGTGCCTTTTGTATTAAATTCGGATGCAATTTCTGTGTTTCGTCGTCAATAAGAAGGTCCATGCGATACAGTAAACCTGAAGTGAAGAATCGGAATCTAAAACTGGACTCAGAGTAGAGGTTCAAATCATAGAAAGTTAGAGTGTCAGTCCTCTTGTACTTAAGTCGGCATTCTGCCGTTTGTATTAAATTCAGTTGCAATTTCTGTGTTTCATCGTCAATAAGTAGGTCCAAGGGATACAGTAAACCTGAAGTGAAGGATCGGAATCTAAAACTGGATTCACAGGAGAGGTTCAAATCATAGAAAGTTAGAGTGTCAGTCCTCTTGTACTTAAGTCGGCATTGTGCCTTTTGAATTTAATTCCGATGCAATTTCTGTGCTTCATCGTCAATAAGAAGGTACAAGGGATACAGTAAAGCTGAAGTAAAGCATCGGAATCTAAAACTGGACTCACAGGAGAGGTTCAAATCATAGAAAGTTAGAGTGTCAGTCCTCTTGTACATAAGTCGGCATTGTGCCTTTTGTATTAAATTCGGATGCAATTTCTGTGTTTCATCGTCAATAAGTAGGTCCAAGGGATACAGTAAACCTGAAGTGAAGCATCGGAATCTAAAACTGGACTCACAGTAGGGGTTCAAATCATAGAGAGTTAGAGTGTCAGTCCTCTTGTACTTCAGTCGGCATTCTGCCGTTTGTATTAAATTCAGTTGCAATTTCTGTGTTTCATCGTCAATAAGAAGGTCCAAGGGATACAGTAAACCTGAAGTGAAGCATCGGAATCTAAAACTGGACTCACAGGAGAGGTTCAAATCATAGAAAGTTAGAGTGTCAGTCCTCTTGTACTTAAGTCGGCATTGTGCCTTTTGTATTAAGTTCGGATGCAATATCTGTGTTTCATCCTCAATAAGAAGGTCCAAGGTATACAGTAAACCTGAAGTGAAGCATTGGAACCTAAAACTGGACTCACAGGAGAGGTTCAAATCACAGAAAGTTAGAGTGTCAGTCCACTTGTACTTAAGTCGGCATTGTGCCTTTTGTATTAAATTCGGATGCAATTTCTGTGTTTCATCGTCAATAAGAAGGTCCGAGGGATACAGTAAACCTGAAATGAAGCATCGGAACCTAAAACTGGACTCACAGGAGAGGTCCAAATCACAGAAAGTTAGAGTGTCAGTCCTCTTGTACTTAAGTCGGCATTGTGCCTTTTGTATTAAATTTGGATGCAATTTCTGTGTTTCATCACCAATAAGAAGGTCCAAGTGATGCAGTAAAGCTGATGTGAAGCATCGGAATCTAAAACTGAACTCACAGGAGAGGTTCAAATCATAGAATGTTAGAGTGTCAGTCCTCCTGTACTTAAGTCGGCATTATGATTTTTGAATTCAATTCCGATGCAATTTCTGTGCTTCATCGTCAATAAGAAGGTCCAAAGGATACAGTAAACCTGAAGTGAAGCATCGGAATCTAAAAGTGGACTCACAGGAGAGGTTCAAATCATAGAAAGTTAGAGTGTCAGTCATCTTGAACATAAGTCGGCATTGTGCCTTTTGTATTAAATTCGGATGCAATTTCTGTGTTTCATCGTCAATAAGAAGGTCCGAGGGATACAGTAAACCTGAAGTGAAGCATCGGAATCTAAAATTGGACTCACAGGAGATTTTCAAATCATAGAAAGTTAGAGTGTCAGTCCTCTTGTACTTAAGTCGGCATTGTGCCTTTTGTATTAAATTCGGATGCAAGTTCTGTGTTTCGTCGTCAATAAGAAGGCCCAAAGAATACAGTAAACCTGAAGTGAAGCATCGGAATCTAAAACTGGACTCACAGGAGAGGTTCAAATCATAGAAAGTTAGAGTGTCAGTCCACTTGTAATTAAGTTGGTATTGTGCCTTTTGTATTAAATTCGGATGCAATTTCTGTGCTTCATCGTCAATAAGATGGTCCATGGGATACAGTAAACCTGAAGTGAAGCATCAAATTCTAAATCTTGACTCATTAGCGAGGTTCATGTCGTAGAAAGTTAGAGTGTCAGTCCGCTTGTACTTGTCGGCATTGTGCCTTTTGTATTAAATTCGGATGCTATTTCTGTGTTTCATCGTCAATAAGAAAGTCCAAGAGATTCAGTAAACCTGAAGTGAAGAATCGGAATCTATAACTGGACTCACAGGAGAGGTTCAATTCATAGATAGTTAGAGTGTCAGTCCTCTTGTACTTAAGACGGCATTGTTCCTTTTGTATTAAATTCGGATGCAATTTCTGTGTTTCGTCGTCAATAAGAAGGTCCAAGTGATACAGTAAACCTGAAGTGAAGCATCGAAATCTTAAACTGGACTCACAGGAGAGGTTCAAATCATAGATAGTTAGAGTGTCAGTCCTCTTGTTCATAAGTCGGCATTGTGCCTTTTGTATTAAATTCGGATGCAATTTCTGTGTTTCATCGTCAATAAGTAGGTACAAGGGATACAGTAAACCTGAAGTGAAGCATCGGAATCTAAAACTGAAATCACAGGAGAGGTTCAAATCATCGAAAGTTAGAGTGTCAGTCCTCTCGTACTTATGTCGGCAAAGTGCCTTTTGTATTAAATTCGGATGCAATTTCTGTGTTTCATCGTCAATAAGAAGGTCCAAGGTATAGAGTAAACCTGAAGTGAAGCATCGGGACCTGAATCTGGACTCACAAGAGAGGTTCAAATCACAGAGAGTTAGAGTGTCAGTCCTCTGGTACTTAAGTCGGCATTGTGCCTTATGTATTAAATTCGGATGCAATTTCTGTGTTTGATCGTCAATAAGAAGGACCAAGTAATAAAGTGAACCTGAAGTGAAGCATCGGAATCTAAAACTGGACTCACAGGAAAGGTTCAAATCATTGAATGTTAGAGTGTCAGCCCACTTGTACTTAAGTGGGCATTGTGCCTGTTGTATTAAATTCAGATTGAATTTCTGTGTTTCATCGACTATAAGAAGGTCCAAGGGATACAGTAAACCTGAAGCGTAGCATCGGAATCTAAAAGTGGACTCACAGGAGAGATTCAATCATAGAAAGTTAGAGTGTCAGTCCTCTTGTGCTTAAGTCGGCATTGTGCCTTTTGTATTAAATTCAGTTGCAATTTCTGTGTTTCATCGTCAATAAGAAAGTCCGAGGGATACAGTAAACCTGAAGTGAAGCATCGGAATCTAAAACTGGACTCACAGTAGAGGTTCAAATCATAGAGAGTTAGAGTGTCAGTCCTCTTGTACTTCAGTCGGCATTCTGCCGTGTGTATTAAATTCAGTTGCAATTTCTGTGTTTCATCGTCAATAAGAAGGTCCAAGGGATACAGTAAACCTGAAGTGAAGCATCGGAATCTAAAACTGAACTCACAGGAGAGGTTCAAATCATAGAAAGTTAGAGTGTCAGTCCTCTTGTACTTAAGTCGGCATTGTGCCTTTTGTATTAAGTTCGGATGCAATTTCTGTGTTTCATCCTCAATAAGAAGGTCCAAGGTATACAGTAAACCTGAAGTCAAGCATTGGAACCTAAAACTGGACTCACAGGAGAGGTTCAAATCACAGAAAGTTAGAGTGTCAGTCCACTTGTACTTAAGTCGGCATTGTGCCTTTTGTATTAAATTCGGATGCAATTTCTGTGTTTCATCGCCAATAAGAAGGTCCAAGGGATGCAGTAAACCTGAAGTGTAGCATCGGAATCTAAAATTGGACTCACAGGAGATTTTCAAATCATAGAAAATTAGAGTGTCAGTCCTGTTGTACTTAAGTCGGCATTGTGCCTTTTGTATTAAATTCGGATGCAAGTTCTGTGTTTCGTCGTCAATAAGAAGGCCCAAAGAATACAGTAAACCTGAAGTGAAGCATCGGAATCTAAAACTGGAGTCACAGGAGAGGTTCAAATATTAGTAAGTTAGAGTGTCAGTCCACTTGTACTTATGTCGGCATTGTTCCTTTTGTATTAAATTCGGATGCAATTTCTGTGTTTCATCGTCAATAAGATGGTAGAAGGGATACAGTAAACCGGAAGTGAAACATCGGAACCTAAATCTGGACTCACAGGAGAGGTACAAATCATAGAAAGTTAGAGTGTCAGTCCTCTTGTACTTAAGTCGGCTCTGTGCCTTTTGTATTAAATTCGGATGCAATTTCTGTGTTTCGTCGTCAATAAGAAGGTCCATGCGATACAGTAAACCTGAAGTGAAGAATCGGAATCTAAAACTGGACTCAGAGTAGAGGTTCAAATCATAGAAAGTTAGAGTGTCAGTCCTCTTGTACTTAAGTCGGCATTCTGCCGTTTGTATTAAATTCAGTTGCAATTTCTGTGTTTCATCGTCAATAAGTAGGTCCAAGGGATACAGTAAACCTGAAGTGAAGGATCGGAATCTAAAACTGGACTCACAGGAGAGGTTCAAATCATAGAAAGTTAGAGTGTCAGTCCTCTTGTACTTAAGTCGGCATTGTGCCTTTTGAATTTAATTCCGATGCAATTTCTGTGCTTCATCGTCAATAAGAAGGTCCAAGGGATACAGTAAAGCTGAAGTAAAGCATCGGAATCTAAAACTGGACTCACAGGAGAGGTTCAAATCATAGAAAGTTAGAGTGTCAGTCCTCTTGTACATAAGTCGGCATTGTGCCTTTTGTATTAAATTCGGATGCAATTTCTGTGTTTCATCGTCAATAAGTAGGTCCAAGGGATACAGTAAACCTGAAGTGAAGCATCGGAATCTAAAACTGGAATCACAGGAGAGGTTCAACTCACAGAAAGTTACAGTGTCAGTCCTCTCGTACGTATGTCGGCAAAGTGCCTTTTGTATTAAATTCGGATGCAATTTCTGTGTTTCATCGTCAATAAGAAGGTCCAAGGTATACAGTAAACCTGAAGTGAAGCATCGGAACCTGAATCTGGACTCACAGAAGAGGTTGAAATCACAGAAAGTTAGAGTGTCAGTCCTCTGGTACTTAAGTCGGCATTGTGCCCTATATAATAAATTCGGATGCAATTTCTGTGTTTGATCGTCAATAAGAAAGACCAAGTATTAAAGTGAACCTGAAGTGAAGCATCGGAATCTAAAACGGGACTCACAGGAAAGGTTCAAATCATTGAATGTTAGAGTGTCAGTCCACTTGTACTTAAGTAAGCATTGTGCCTGTTGTATTAAATTCGGATTGAATTTCCGTGTTTCATCGTCAATAAGAAGGTCCAAGGGATACAGTAAACCAGAAGCGTAGCATCGGAATCTAAAAGTGGACTCACAGGAGAGATTAAATCATAGAAATTTAGAGTGTCAGTCCTCTTGTACTTAAGGTGGCATTGTCCCTTCTGTATTAAATTCTGATGCAATTTCTGTGCTTCGTCGTCAATAAGAAGGTCCAAGGGATACAGTAAACCCTGAAGTGAAGCATCGGAATCTAAAACTGGACTCACAGTAGGGGTTCAAATCATAGAGAGTTAGAGTGTCAGTCCTCTTGTACTTCAGTCGGCATTCTGCCGTTTGTATTAAATTCAGTTGCAATTTCTGTGTTTCATCGTCAATAAGAAGGTCCAAGGGATACAGTAAACCTGAAGTGAAGCATCGGAATCTAAAACTGGACTCACAGGAGAGGTTCAAATCATAGAAAGTTAGAGTGTCAGTCCTCTTGTACTTAAGTCGGCATTGTGCCTTTTGTATTAAGTTCGGATGCAATATCTGTGTTTCATCCTCAATAAGAAGGTCCAAGGTATACAGTAAACCTGAAGTGAAGCATTGGAACCTAAAACTGGACTCACAGGAGAGGTTCAAATCACAGAAAGTTAGAGTGTCAGTCCACTTGTACTTAAGTCGGCATTGTGCCTTTTGTATTAAATTCGGATGCAATTTCTGTGTTTCATCGTCAATAAGAAGGTCCGACGGATACAGTAAACCTGAAATGAAGCATCGGAACCTAAAACTGGACTCACAGGAGAGGTCCAAATCACAGAAAGTTAGAGTGTCAGTCCTCTTGTACTTAAGTCGGCATTGTGCCTTTTGTATTAAATTTGGATGCAATTTCTGTGTTTCATCACCAATAAGAAGGTCCAAGTGATGCAGTAAAGCTGATGTGAAGCATCGGAATCTAAAACTGAACTCACAGGAGAGGTTCAAATCATAGAATGTTAGAGTGTCAGTCCTCCTGTACTTAAGTCGGCATTATGATTTTTGAATTCAATTCCGATGCAATTTCTGTGCTTCATCGTCAATAAGAAGGTCCAAAGGATACAGTAAACCTGAAGTGAAGCATCGGAATCTAAAAGTGGACTCACAGGAGAGGTTCAAATCATAGAAAGTTAGAGTGTCAGTCATCTTGAACATAAGTCGGCATTGTGCCTTTTGTATTAAATTCGGATGCAATTTCTGTGTTTCATCGTCAATAAGAAGGTCCGAGGGATACAGTAAACCTGAAGTGAAGCATCGGAATCTAAAATTGGACTCACAGGAGATTTTCAAATCATAGAAAGTTAGAGTGTCAGTCCTCTTGTACTTAAGTCGGCATTGTGCCTTTTGTATTAAATTCGGATGCAAGTTCTGTGTTTCGTCGTCAATAAGAAGGCCCAAAGAATACAGTAAACCTGAAGTGAAGCATCGGAATCTAAAACTGGACTCACAGGAGAGGTTCAAATATTAGTAAGTAAGAGTGTCAGTCCTCTTGTACTTATGTCGGCATTGTTCCTTTTGTATTAAATTCGGATGCAATTTCTGTGTTTCATCGTCAATAAGATGGTGCAAGGGGTACAGTAAACCTGAAGTGAAGCATCGGAATCTAAAACTGGACTCACAGGAGAGGTTCAAATCATAGAAAGTTAGAGTGTCAGTCCACTTGTAATTAAGTTGGTATTGTGCCTTTTGTATTAAATTCGGATGCAATTTCTGTGCTTCATCGTCAATAAGATGGTCCATGGGATACAGTAAACCTGAAGTGAAGCATCAAATTCTAAATCTTGACTCATTAGCGAGGTTCATGTCGTAGAAAGTTAGAGTGTCAGTCCGCTTGTACTTGTCGGCATTGTGCCTTTTGTATTAAATTCGGATGCTATTACTGTGTTTCATCGTCAATAAGAAGGTCCAAGAGATTCAGTAAACCTGAAGTGAAGCATCGGAATCTATAACTGGACTCACAGGAGAGGTTCAATTCATAGATAGTTAGAGTGTCAGTCCTCTTGTACTTAAGACGGCATTGTGCCTTTTGTATTAAATTCGGATGCAATTTCTGTGTTTCGTCGTCAATAAGAAGGTCCAAGTGGTACAGTAAACCTGAAGTGAAGCATCGAAATCTTAAACTGGACTCACAGGAGAGGTTCAAATCATAGATAGTTAGAGTGTCAGTCCTCTTGTTCATAAGTCGGCATTGTGCCTTTTGTATTAAATTCGGATGCAATTTCTGTGTTTCATCGTCAATAAGTAGGTACAAGGGATACAGTAAACCTGAAGTGAAGCATCGGAATCTAAAACTGAAATCACAGGAGAGGTTCAAATCACCGAAAGTTAGAGTGTCAGTCCTCTCGTACTTATGTCGGCAAAGTGCCTTTTGTATTAAATTCGGATGCAATTTCTGTGTTTCATCGTCAATAAGAAGGTCCAAGGTATAGAGTAAACCTGAAGTGAAGCATCGGGACCTGAATCTGGACTCACAAGAGAGGTTCAAATCACAGAGAGTTAGAGTGTCAGTCCTCTGGTACTTAAGTCGGCATTGTGCCTTATGTATTAAATTCGGATGCAATTTCTGTGTTTGATCGTCAATAAGAAGGACCAAGTAATAAAGTGAACCTGAAGTGAAGCATCGGAATCTAAAACTGGACTCACAGGAAAGGTTCAAATCATTGAATGTTAGAGTGTCAGCCCACTTGTACTTAAGTGGGCATTGTGCCTGTTGTATTAAATTCAGATTGAATTTCTGTGTTTCATCGACTATAAGAAGGTCCAAGGGATACAGTAAACCTGAAGCGTAGCATCGGAATCTAAAAGTGGACTCACAGGAGAGATTCAATCATAGAAAGTTAGAGTGTCAGTCCTCTTGTGCTTAAGTCGGCATTGTGCCTTTTGTATTAAATTCATTTGCAATTTCTGTGTTTCATCGTCAATAAGAAGGTCCGAGGGATACAGTAAACCTGAAGTGAAGCATCGGAATCTAAAACTGGACTCACAGTAGAGGTTCAAATCATAGAGAGTTAGAGTGTCAGTCCTCTTGTACTTCAGTCGGCATTCTGCCGTTTGTATTAAATTCAGTTGCAATTTCTGTGTTTCATCGTCAATAAGAAGGTCCAAGGGATACAGTAAACCTGAAGTGAAGCATCGGAATCTAAAACTGAACTCACAGGAGAGGTTCAAATCATAGAAAGTTAGAGTGTCAGTCCTCTTGTACTTAAGTCGGCATTGTGCCTTTTGTATTAAGTTCGGATGCAATTTCTGTGTTTCATCCTCAATAAGAAGGTCCAAGGTATACAGTAAACCTGAAGTGAAGCATTGGAACCTAAAACTGGACTCACAGGAGAGGTTCAAATCACAGAAAGTTAGAGTGTTAGTCCACTTGTACTTAAGTCGGCATTGTGCCTTTTGTATTAAATTCGGATGCAATTTCTGTGTTTCATCGCCAATAAGAAGGTCCAAGGGATGCAGTAAACCTGAAGTGAAGCATCGGAATCTAAAATTGGACTCACAGGAGATTTTCAAATCATAGAAAGTTAGAGTGTTAGTCCTCTTGTACTTAAGTCGGCATTGTGCCTTTTGTATTAAATTCGGATGCAAGTTCTGTGTTTCGTCGTCAATAAGAAGGCCCAAAGAATACAGTAAACCTGAAGTGAAGCATCGGAATCTAAAACTGGAGTCACAGGAGAGGTTCAAATATTAGTAAGTTAGAGTGTCAGTCCACTTGTACTTATGTCGGCATTGTTCCTTTTGTATTAAATTCGGATGCAATTTCTGTGTTTCATCGTCAATAAGATGGTGCAAGGGGTACAGTAAACCTGAAGTGAAGCATCGGAATCTACAATTGGACTCACAGGAGAGGCTCAAATCATAGAAAGTTAGAGTGTCAGTCCACTTGTACTTAAGTTGGCATTGTGCCTTTTGTATTAAATTCGGATGCAATTTCTGTGCTTCATCGTCAATAAGATGGTCCATGGGATACAGTAAACCTGAAGTGAAGCATCAAAATCTAAATCTGGACTCATAGGCGAGGTTCATGTCATAGAAAGTTAGAGTGTCAGTCCTCTTGTACTTGTCGGCATTGTGCCTTTTGTATTAAATTCGGATGCTATTTCTGTGTTTCATCGTCAATAAGAAGGTCCAAGGGATTCAGTAAACCTGACGTGAAGCATCGGAATCTATAACTGGACTCACAGGAGAGGTTCAATTCATAGTTAGTTAGAGTGTCAGTCCTCTTGTACTTAAGACGGCATTGTGCCTTTTGTATTAAATTCGGATGCAATTTCTGTGTTTCATCGTCAATAAGAAGGTCCAAGGTATAGAGTAAACCTGAAGTGAAGCATCGGAACCTGAATCTGGACTCACAAAAGAGGTTCAAATCACAGAGAGTTAGAGTGTCAGTCCTCTGGTACTTAAGTCGGCATTGTGCCTTATGTATTAAATTCGGATGCAATTTCTGTGTTTGATCGTCAATAAGAAGGACCAAGTAATAAAGTGAACCTGAAGTGAAGCATCGGAATCTAAAACTGGACTCACAGGAAAGGTTCAAATCATTAATGTTAGAGTGTCAGTCCACTTGTACTTAAGTGGGCATTGTGCCTGTTGTATTAAATTCAGTTGCAATTTCTGTGTTTCATCGTCAATAAGAAGGTCCGAGGGATACAGTAAACCTGAAGTGAAGCATCGGAATCTAAAACTGGAGTCACAGGAGAGGTTCAAATATTAGTAAGTTAGAGTGTCAGTCCACTTGTACTTATGTCGGCATTGTTCCTTTTGTATTAAATTCGGATGCTATTTCTGTGTTTCATCGTCAATAAGAAGGTCCAACGGATACAGTAAACCTGAAGTGAAGCATCGGAATCTAAAACTGGACTCACAGGAGAGGTTCAAATCATAGAAAGTTAGAGTGTCAGTCCACTTGTACTTATGTTGGCATTCTGCCTTTTGTGTTAAATTCGGATGCAATTTCTGTGTTTCATCGTCAATAAGAAGGTCCATGGGATACAGTAAACCTGAAGTGAAGCATCGAAATCTAAAATTGGACTCACAGTAGAGGTTCAAATCATAGAAAATTAGAGTGTCGGTCCTCTTGTACTTATGTCGGCATTGTGCCTCTTGTATTAAATTCGAATGCAATTTCTGTGTTTCATCGTCAATAACAAGGTCCAAGGGATAGAGTAAACCTGATGTGAAGCATCGGAATCTATAACTGGACTCACAGGAGAGGTTCAATTCATAGAAAGTTAGAGTGTCACTCCTATTGTACTTAAGTCGGCATTGTGCCTTTTGTATTAAATTCAGATGCAATTTCTGTGTTTCGTCGTCAATAAGAAGGTCCAAGTGATACAGTAAACCTGAAGAGAAGCATCGGAATCTAAAACTGGACTCACAGGACAGGTTCAAATCATAGGAAGTTAGAGTGTCAGTCCTCTTGTACTTAAGTCGGCATTGTGCCTTTTGTATTAAATTCAGATGCAATTTCTGTGTTTCATCGTCAATAAGAAGGTCCTAGGGATACGGTAAACCCGAAGTGAAGCATCGGAATCTAAAACTGGACCCACAGGAGAGGTTCAAATCATAGATAGTAAGAGAGTCAGTCCTCTTGTACATAAGTCGGCATTGTGCCTCTTGTATTAAATTCGGATGCAATTTCTGTGTTTCATCGTCAATACGAAGGTCCACGGGATACAGAAAATCTGAAGTGAAGCTTCGGAATCAAAAACTGGACTCACAGGAGAGGATCTAATCATAGAAAGTTAGAGTCTCAGTCCACTTGTACTTAAGTTGGCATTGTGCCTTTTGTAAAATTCGGATGCAATTTCTGTGTTTCATCGTCAATAAGAATGTCCATGGGATAGAGTAAACCTGAAGTGAAGCATCGAAATGTAAAACTGGACTCACAGGAAAGGTTCAAATCATAGAAAGTAAGAGTGTCAGTCCTCTTGTACATAAGTCGGTATGTGTGTTTTATATTAAATTCGGATGGAATTTCTGTGTTTCATCGTCAATAGGAAGGTTCAAGGGATACAGTAAATCTGAAGTGAAGCATCGGAATCTAAAACTGGACTCACAGGAGAGGTTCATATCATAGAAAGTCAGAGTGTCAGACCTCTTGTACTTAAGTCGGCATTATGATTCTTGAATTCAGTTCCGATGCAATCTCTGAGCCTCATCGTCAATAAGAAGGTCCAAAGGATACAGTAAACCTGAAGTGAAGCATCGGAATCTAAAACTGGACTCACAGGAGAGGTTCAAATCATAGAAAGTAAGAGTGTCAGTCCATTTGTATTTAAGATGGCATTGTGCCTTTTGTATTAAATTCGGATGCAATATCTGTGTTTCATCGTCAATAAGAAGGTCCATGGGATTCAGTAAACCTGAAGTGAAGCATCAAAATCTAAATCTGGACTCATAGGAGAGGTTCATATCATAGAATGTTAGAGTGTCAGTCCTCTTGTACTTGTCGGCATTGTGCCTTTTGTATTAAATTCGGATGCTATTTCTGTGTTTCATCGACAATAAGAAGGTCCAAGGGATACAGTAAACCTGAAGTGAAGCAACGGAATCTTAAACTGAACTCACAGGAAGGTTCAAATCATAGAAAGTAAGAGTGTCAGTCCTCTTGTACATAAGTCGGCATAATGCCTTTTGTATTAAATTCGGATGCAATTTCTGTGTTTCATCGTCAATAAGAAGGTCCAAGGGATACAGTAAACCTGAAGTGAAGCATCGGAATCTAAAACTGGACTCACAGGAGAGGTTCAAATCATAGAAAGTTAGAGTGTCAGGCCACTTGTACTTATGTTGGCATTCTGCCTTTTGTGTTAAATTCGGATGCAATTTCTGTGTTTCATCGTCAATAAGAAGGTCCATAGGATACAGTAAACCTGAAGTGAAGCATCGAAATCTAAAATTGGACTCACAGTAGAGGTTCAAATCATAAAAAATTAGAGTGTCGGTCCTCTTGTGCTTATGTCGGCATTGTGCCTTTTGTATTAAATTCGGATGCAATTTCTGTGTTTCATCGTCAATAAGAAGGTCCAAGGTATAGAGTAAACCTGAAGTGAAGCATCGGGACCTGAATCTGGACTCACAAAAGAGGTTCAAATCACAGAGAGTTAGAGTGTCAGTCCTCTGGTACTTAAGTCGGCATTGTGCCTTATGTATTAAATTCGGATGCAATTTCTGTGTTTGATCGTCAATAAGAAGGACCAAGTAATAAAGTGAACCTGAAGTGAAGCATCGGAATCTAAAACTGGACTCACAGGAAAGGTTCAAATCATTGAATGTTAGAGTGTCAGCCCACTTGTACTTAAGTGGGCATTGTGCCTGTTGTATTAAATTCAGATTGAATTTCTGTGTTTCATCGACTATAAGAAGGTCCAAGGGATACAGTAAACCTGAAGCGTAGCATCGGAATCTAAAAGTGGACTCACAGGAGAGATTCAATCATAGAAAGTTAGAGTGTCAGTCCTCTTGTGCTTAAGTCGGCATTGTGCCTTTTGTATTAAATTCAGTTGCAATTTCTGTGTTTCATCGTCAATAAGAAGGTCCGAGGGATACAGTAAACCTGAAGTGAAGCATCGGAATCTAAAACTGGACTCACAGTAGAGGTTCAAATCATAGAGAGTTAGAGTGTCAGTCCTCTTGTACTTCAGTCGGCATTCTGCCGTTTGTATTAAATTCAGTTGCAATTTCTGTGTTTCATCGTCAATAAGAAGGTCCAAGGGATACAGTAAACCTGAAGTGAAGCATCGGAATCTAAAACTGGACTCACAGGAGAGGTTCAAATCATAGAAAGTTAGAGTGTCAGTGCTCTTGTACTTAAGTCGGCATTGTGCCTTTTGTATTAAGTTCGGATGCAATTTCTGTGTTTCATCCTCAATAAGAAGGTCCAAGGTATACATTAAACCTGAAGTGAAGCATTGGAACCTAAAACTGGACTCACAGGAGAGGTTCAAATCACAGAAAGTTAGAGTGTCAGTCCACTTGTACTTAAATCGGCATTGTGCCTTTTGTATTAAATTCGGATGCAATTTCTGTGTTTCATCGCCAATAAGAAGGTCCAAGGGATGCAGTAAACCTGAAGTGAAGCATCGGAATCTAAAATTGGACTCACAGGAGATTTTCAAATCATAGAAAGTTAGAGTGTCAGTCCTCTTGTACTTAAGTCGGCATTGTGCCTTTTGTATTAAATTCGGATGCAAGTTCTGTGTTTCGTCGTCAATAAGAAGGCCCAAAGAATACAGTAAACGTGAAGTGAAGCATCGGAATATAAAACTGGAGTCACAGGAGAGGTTCAAATATTAGTAAGTTAGAGTGTCAGTCCACTTGTACTTATGTCGGCATTGTTCCTTTTGTATTAAATTCGGATGCAATTTCTGTGTTTCATCGTCAATAAGATGGTGCAAGGGGTACAGTAAACCTGAAGTGAAGCATCGGAATCTAAAATTGGACTCACAGGAGAGGTTCAAATCATAGAAAGTTAGAGTGTCAGTCCACTTGTACTTAAGTTGGCATTGTGCCTTTTGTAAATAATTCGGATGCAATTTATGTGCTTCATCGTCAATAAGATTGTCCATGGGATACAGTAAACCTGAAGTGAAGCATCAAAATCTAAATCTGGACTCATAGGCGAGGTTCATGTCATAGAAAGTTAGAGTGTCAGTCCTCTTGTACTTGTCGGCATTGTGCCTTTTGTATTAAATTCGGATGCTATTTCTGTGTTTCATCGTCAATAAGAAGGTCCAAGGGATTCAGTAAACCTGACGTGAAGCATCGGAATCTATAACTGGACTCACAGGAGAGGTTCAATTCATAGTTAGTTAGAGTGTCAGTCCTACTGTACTTAAGACGGCATTGTGCCTTTTGTATTAAATTCGGATGCAATTTCTGTGTTTCGTCGTCAATAAGAAGGTCCAAGTGAACAGTAAACCTGAAGTGAAGCATCGAAATCTTAAACTGGACTCACAGGAGAGGTTCAAATCATAAATAGTTAGAGTGTCAGTCCTCTTGTTCATAAGTCGGCATTGTGCCTTTTGTATTAAATTCGGATGCAATTTCTGTGTTTCATCGTCAATAAGTAGGTACAAGGGATACAGTAAACCTGAAGTGAAGCATCGGAATCTAAAACTGAAATCACAGGAGAGGTTCAAATCATAGAAAGTTAGAGTGTCAGTCCTCTCGTACTTATGTCGGCAAAGTGCCTTTTGTATTAAATTCGGATGCAATTTCTGTGTTTCATCGTCAATAAGAAGGTCCAAGGTATAGAGTAAACCTGAAGTGAAGCATCGGAACCTGAATCTGGACTCACAAAAGAGGTTCAAATCACAGAGAGTTAGAGTGTCAGTCCTCTGGTACTTAAGTCGGCATTGTGCCTTATGTATTAAATTCGGATGCAATTTCTGTGTTTGATCGTCAATAAGAAGGACCAAGTAATAAAGTGAACCTGAAGTGAAGCATCGGAATCTAAAACTGGACTCACAGGAAAGGTTCAAATCATTAATGTTAGAGTGTCAGTCCACTTGTACTTAAGTGGGCATTGTGCCTGTTGTATTAAATTCAGTTGCAATTTCTGTGTTTCATCGTCCATAAGAAGGTCCGAGGGATACAGTAAACCTGAAGTGAAGCATCGGAATCTAAAACTGGAGTCACAGGAGAGGTTCAAATATTAGTAAGTTAGAGTGTCAGTCCACTTGTACTTATGTCGGCATTGTTCCTTTTGTATTAAATTCGGATGCTATTTCTGTGTTTCATCGTCAATAAGAAGGTCCAACGGATACAGTAAACCTGAAGTGAAGCATCGGAATCTAAAACTGGACTCACAGGAGAGGTTCAAATCATAGAAAGTTAGAGTGTCAGTCCACTTGTACTTATGTTGGCATTCTGCCTTTTGTGTTAAATTCGGATGCAATTTCTGTGTTTCATCGTCAATAAGAAGGTCCATGGGATACAGTAAACCTGAAGTGAAGCATCGAAATCTAAAATTGGACTCACAGTAGAGGTTCAAATCATAGAAAATTAGAGTGTCGGTCCTCTTGTACTTATGTCGGCATTGTGCCTCTTGTATTAAATTCGAATGCAATTTCTGTGTTTCATCGTCAATAAGAAGGTCCAAGGGATAGAGTAAACCTGATGTGAAGCATCGGAATCTATAACTGGACTCACAGGAGAGGTTCAATTCATAGAAAGTTAGAGTGTCAGTCCTATTGTACTTAAGTCGGCATTGTGCCTTTTGTATTAAAGTCAGATGCAATTTCTGTGTTTCGTCGTCAATAAGAAGGTCCAAGGGATACAGTAAACCTGAAGAGAAGCATCGGAATCTAAAACGGGACTCACAGGACAGGTTCAAATCATAGGAAGTTAGAGTGTCAGTCCTCTTGTACTTAAGTCGGCATTGTGCCTTTTGTATTAAATTCAGATGCAATTTCTGTGTTTCATCGTCAATAAGAAGGTCCTAGGGATACGGTAAACCCGAAGTGAAGCATCGGAATCTAAAACTGGACCCACAGGAGAGGTTCAAATCATAGATAGTAAGAGAGTCAGTCCTCTTGTACATAAGTCGGCATTGTGCCTCTTGTATTAAATTCGGATGCAATTTCTGTGTTTCATCGTCAATACGAAGGTCCACGGGATACAGTAAATCTGAAGTGAAGCTTCGGAATCAAAAACTGGACTCACAGGAGAGGATCTAATCATAGAAAGTTAGAGTCTCAGTCCACTTGTACTTAAGTTGGCATTGTGCCTTTTGTAAAATTCGGATGCAATTTCTGTGTTTCATCGTCAATAAGAAGGTCCATGGGATAGAGTAAACCTGAAGTGAAGCATCGAAATGTAAAACTGGACTCACAGGAAAGGTTCAAATCATAGAAAGTAAGAGTGTCAGTCCTCTTGTACATAAGTCGGCATGTGTGTTTTATATTAAATTCGGATGGAATTTCTGTGTTTCATCGTCAATAGGAAGGTTCAAGGGATACAGTAAATCTGAAGTGAAGCATCGGAATCTAAAACTGGACTCACAGGAGAGGTTCATATCATAGAAAGTCAGAGTGTCAGACCTCTTGTACTTAAGTCGGCATTATGATTCTTGAATTCAGTTCCGATGCAATCTCTGAGCCTCATCGTCAATAAGAAGGTCCAAAGGATACAGTAAACCTGAAGTGAAGCATCGGAATCTAAAACTGGACTCACAGGAGAGGTTCAAATCATAGAAAGTTAGAGTGTCAGTCCTCTTGTACTTATGTCGGCATTGTGCCTTTTGTATTAAATTCGGATGCAAGCTCTCTGTTTCATCGTCAATAAGATGGTGCAAGGGGTACAGTAAACCTGAAGTGAAGCATCGGAATCTAATACTGGACTCACAGGAGAGGTTCAAATCATAGAAAGTTAGAGTGTCCGTCCATTTGTATTTAAGATGGCATTGTGCCTTTTGTATTAAATTCGGATGCAATATCTGTGTTTCATCGTCAATAAGAAGGTCCATGGGATTCAGTAAACCTGAAGTGAAGCATCAAAATCTAAATCTGGACTCATAGGAGAGGTTCATATCATAGAAAGTTAGAGTGTCAGTCCTCTTGTACTTGTCGGCATTGTGCCTTTTGTATTAAATTCGGATGCTATTTCTGTGTTTCATCGACAATAAGAAGGTCCAAGGGATACAGTAAACCTGAAGTGAAGCAACGGAATCTTAAACTGAACTCACAGGAAGGTTCAAATCATAGAAAGTAAGAGTGTCAGTCCTCTTGTACATAAGTCGGCATAATGCCTTTTGTATTAAATTCGGATGCAATTTCTGTGTTTCATCGTCAATAAGAAGGTCCAAGGGATACAGTAAACCTGATGTGAAGCATCGGAATCTATAACTGGACTCACAGGAGAGGTTCAATTCATAGAAAGTTAGAGTGTCAGTCCTATTGTACTTAAGTCGGCATTGTGCCTTTTGTATTAATTTCGGATGCTATTTCTGTGTTTCATCGACAATAAGAAGGTCCAAGGGATACAGTAAACCTGAAGTGAAGCAACGGAATCTTAAACTGAACTCACAGGAGAGGTTCAAATCATAGAAAGTGAGAGTGTCAGTCCTCTTGTACATAAGTCGGCATAATGCCTTTTGTATTAAATTCGGATGCAATTTCTGTGTTTCATCGTCAATAAGAAGGTCCAAGGGATACAGTAAACCTGAAGTGAAGCAACGGAATCTAAAACAGGACTCACAGGAGAGGTTCAAATCATAGAAAGTTAGAGTGTCAGTCCACTTGTACTTATGTTGGCATTCTGCCTTTTGTGTTAAATTCGGATGCAATTTCTGTGTTTCATCGTCAATAAGAAGGTCCATGGGATACAGTAAACCTGAAGTGAAGCATCGAAATCTAAAATTGGACTCACAGTAGAGGTTCAAATCATAGAAAATTAGAGTGTCGGTCATCTTGTACTTATGTCGGCATTGTGCCTTTTGTATTAAATTCGAATGCAATTTCTGTGTTTCATCGTCAATAAGAAGGTCCAAGGGATACAGTAAACCTGATGTGAAGCATCGGAATCTGTAACTGGACTCACAGGAGAGGTTCAATTCATAGAAAGTTAGAGTGTCAGTCCAATTGTACTTAAGTCGGCATTGTGCCTTTTGTATTAAATTCAGATGCAATTTCTGTGTTTCGTCGTCAATAAGAAGGTCCAAGGGATACAGTAAATCTGAAGTGAAGCATCGGAATCTAAAACTGGACTCACAGGAGAGGTTCATATCATAGAAAGTCAGAGTGTCAGACCTCTTGTACTTAAGTCGGCATTATGATTCTTGAATTCAATTCCGATGCAATCTCTGAGCCTCATCGTCAATAAGAAGGTCCAAAGGATACAGTAAACCTGAAGTGAAGCATCGGAATCTAAAACTGGACTCACAGGAGAGGTTCAAATTATAGAAAGTTAGAGTGTCAGTCCTCTTGTACTTATGTCGGCATTGTGCCTTTTGTATTAAATTCGGATGCAAGCTCTCTGTTTCATCGTCAATAAGATGGTGCAAGGGGTACAGTAAACCTGAATTGAAGCATCGGAATCTAATACTGGACTCACAGGAGAGGTTCAAATCATAGAAAGTTAGAGTGTCAGTCCATTTGTATTTAAGATGGCATTGTGCCTTTTGTATTAAATTCGGATGCAATATCTGTGTTTCATCGTCAATAAGAAGGTCCATGGGATTCAGTAAACCTGAAGTGAAGCATCAAAATCTAAATCTGGACTCATAGGAGAGGTTCATATCATAGAAAGTTAGAGTGTCAGTCCTCTTGTACTTGTCGGCATTGTGCCTTTTGTATTAAATTCGGATGCTATTTCTGTGTTTCATCGACAATAAGAAGGTCCAAGGGATACAGTAAACCTGAAGTGAAGCAACGGAATCTTAAACTGAACTCACAGGAGAGGTTCAAATCATAGAAAGTTAGAGTGTCAGTCCTCTTGTACATAAGTCGGCATAATGCCTTTTGTATTAAATTCGGATGCAATTTCTGTGTTTCATCGTCAATAAGAAGGTCCAAGGGATACAGTAAACCTGAAGTGAAGCTTCGGAATCTAAAACTGGACTCACAGGAGAGGTTCAAATCATAGAAAGTTAGAGTGTCCGTCCACTTGTACTTAAGTTGGCATTATGCTTTTTGTATTAAATTCGGATGCAATTTCTGTGTTTCATCGTCAATAAGAAGGTCCAGGGGATACAGTAAACCTGAAGTGAAGCATCGAAATATAAACTGGACTCACAGTAGAGGTTCAAATCATAGAAAATTAAAGTGTCGGTCCTCTTGTACTTATGTCGGCATTGTGCCTTTTGTATTAAATTCGGATGCTATTTCTGTGTTTCATCGTCAATAAGAAGGTCCAAGGGATACAGTAAACCTGATGTGAAGCATCGGAATCTATAACTGGACTCACAGGAGAGGTTCAATTCATAGAAAGTTAGAGTGTCAGTCCTATTGTACTTAAGTCGTCATTGTGCCTTTTGTATTAAATTCGGATGCAATATCTGTGTTTCGTCGTCAATAAGAAGGTCCAAGGGATACAGTAAACCTGAAGTGAAGCGTCGGAATCTAAAACTGGACTCACAGGAGAGGTTCAAATCATAGGAAGTTAGAGTGTCAGTCCTCTTGTACTTAAGTCGGCATTGTACCTTTTTTATTAAATTCAGATGCATATTCTGTGTTTCATCGTCAATAAGAAGGTCCTAGGGATACGGTAAACCTGAAGTGAAGCATCGGAATCTAAAACTGGACCCACAGGAAAGGTTCAAATCATTGAAAGTAAGAGTGTCAGTCCTCTTGTACATAAGTCTGCATTGTGCCTTTTGTATTAATTTCGGATGCTATTTCTGTGTTTCGTCATCAATAAGAAGGCCCAAAGAATACAGTGAACCTGAAGTGAAGCATCGGAATCTAAAACTGGAGTCACAGGAGAGGTTCAAATATTAGTAAGTTAGAGTGTCAGTCCACTTGTACTTATGTCGGCATTGTGCCTTTTGTATTAAATTCGGATGCTATTTCTGTGTTTCATAGTCAATAAGAAGGTCCAAGGGATTCAGTAAACCTGACGTGAAGCATCGGAATCTATAACTGGACTCACAGGAGAGGTTCAATTCATAGATTGTTAGAGTGTCAGTCCCATTGTACTTAAGTCGGCATTGTGCCTTTTGTATTAATTTCGGATGCAATTTCTGTGTTTCATCGTCAATAAGAAGGTCCAAGGGGTATGGCAAACCCGAAGTGAAGCATCGGAATCTAAAACTGGACTCACAGGAGAGGTTCAAAACATAGAAAGTAAGAGAGTCAGACCTCTTGTACATAAGTTGGCATAGTGCCTTTTGTATTAAATTCGGATGCAATTTCTGTGTTTCATCGTCAATACGAAGGTCCAAGGGATACAGTAAACCTGAAGTGAAGCTTCGGAATCTAAAACTGGACTCACAGGAGAGGTTCAAATCATAGAAAGTTAGAGTGTCAGTCCACTTGTACTTATGTTGGCATTCTGCCTTTTGTGTTAAATTCGGATGCAATTTCTGTGTTTCATCGTCAATAAGAAGGTCCATGGGATACAGTAAAGCTGAAGTGAAGCATCGAAATCTAAAATTGGACTCACAGTAGAGGTCCAAATCATAGAAAATTAGAGTGTCGGTCCTCTTGTACTTATGTCGGCATTGTGCCTTTTGTATTAAATTCGGATGTAATTTCTGTGTTTCATCGTCAATAAGAAGGTCCAAGGGATACAGTAAACCTGATGTGAAGCATCGGAATCTATAACTGGACTCACAGGAGAGGTTCAATTCATAGAAAGTTAGTGTGTCAGTCCTATTGTACTTAAGTCGGCATTGTGCCTTTTGTATTAAATTCAGATGCAATTTCTGTGTTTCGTCGTCAATAAGAAGGTCCAAGGGATACAGTAAACCTGAAGTGAAGCATCGGAATCTAAAACTGGACTCACAGGACAGGTTCAAATCATAGGAAGTTAGAGTGTCAGTCCTCTTGTACTTAAGTCGGCATTGTGCCTTTTGTATTAAATTCAGATGCAATTTCTGTGTTTCATCGTCAATAAGAAGGTCCTAGGGACACGGTAAACCCGGAGTGAAGCATCGGAATCTAAAACTGGACCCACAGGAGAGGTTCAAATCATAGAAAGTAAGAGAGTCAGTCCTCTAGTACATAAGTCGGCATTGTGCCTTTTGTATTAAATTCGGATGCTATTTCTGTGTTTCATCGTCAATACGAAGGTCCACGGGATACAGTAAATCTGAAGTGAAGCTTCGGAATCAAAAACTGGACTCACAGGAGAGGTTCAAATCATAGAAAGTTAGATTGTCAGTCCACTTGTACTTAAGTTGGCATTGTGCCCTTTGTAAAATTCGGATGCAATTTCTGTGTTTCATCGTCAATAAGAAGGTCCATGGGATAGAGTAAACCTGAAGTGAAGCATCGAAATCTAAAACTGGACTCACAGGAAAGGTTCAAATCATAGAAAGTTAGAGTGTCAGTCCTCTTGTACATAAGTCGGCATGTGTTTTATATTAAATTCGGATGGAATTTTTGTTTTCATCGTCAATAGGAAGTTTCAAGGGATACAGTAAATCTGAAGTGAAGCATCGGAATCTAAAACTGGACTCACAGGAGAGGTTCATATCATAGAAAGTCAGAGTGTCAGACCTCTTGTACTTAAGTCGGCATTATGATTCTTGAATTCAATTCCGATGCAATCTCTGAGCCTCATCGTCAATAAGAAGGTCCAAAGGATACAGTAAACCTGAAGTGAAGCATCGGAATCTAAAACTGGACTCACAGGAGAGGTTCAAATTATAGAAAGTTAGAGTGTCAGTCCTCTTGTACTTATGTCGGCATTGTGCCTTTTGTATTAAATTCGGATACAAGCTCTGTGTTTCCTCGTCAATAAGATGGTGCAAGGGGTGCAGTAAACCTGAAGTGAAGCATCGGAATCTAATACTGGACTCACAGGAGAGGTTCAAATCATAGAAAGTTAGAGTGTCAGTCCATTTGTATTTAAGATGGCATTGTGCCTTTTGTATTAAATTCGGATGCAATATCTGTGTTTCATCGTCAATAAGAAGGTCCATGGGATTCAGTAAATCTGAAGTGAAGCATCAAAATCTAAATCTGGACTCATAGGAGAGGTTCATATCATAGAAAGTTAGAGTGTCAGTCCTCTTGTACTTGTCGGCATTGTGCCTTTTGTATTAAATTTGGATGCTATTTCTGTGTTTCATCGACAATAAGAAGGTCCAAGGGATACAGTAAACCTGATGTGAAGCATCGGAATCTATAACTGGACTCACAGGAGAGGTTCAATTCATAGAAAGTTAGAGTGTCAGTCCTGTTGTACTTAAGTCGGCATTGTGCCTTTTGTATTAAATTCGGATGCAATTTCTGTGTTTCGTCGTCAATAAGAAGTTCCAAGGGATACAGTAAACCTGAAGTGAAGCGTCGGAATCTAAAACTGGACTCACAGGAGAGGTTCAAATCATAGGAAGTTAGGGTGTCAGTCCTCTTGTACTTATGTCGGCATTGTAACTTTTTTATTAAATTCAAATGCATATTCTGTGTTTCACCGTCAATAAGAAGGTCCTAGGGATACGGTAAACCTGAAGTGAAGCATCGGAATCTAAAACTGGACCCACAGGAAAGGTTCAAATCATAGAAAGTAAGAGTGTCAGTCCTCTTGTACATAAGTCTGCATTGTGCCTTTTGTATTAAATTCGGATGCTATTTCTGTGTTTCATCGTCAATAAGAAGGTTCAGGGGATTCAGTAAACCTGAAGTGAAGCTTCGGAATCAAAAACTGGACTCACAGTAGAGGTTAAAATCATAGTTAGTTAGATTGTCAGTCCTCTTGTACTTAAGTTGGCATTGTGCCTTTTGTATTAAATTCGGATGCAATTTCTGTGCTTAATCGTCAATAAGAAGGTCCATGGAATACAGTAAACCTGAAGTGAAGCATCAAAATCTAGAACTGGACTCACAGGAAAGGTTCAAATCATAGAAAGCAAGAGTGCCAGTCCTCTAGTACGTAAGTCGGCATTGTGACTTTTGTATTAAATTCGGATGCAATTTCTGTGTTTCGTCGTCAATAAGAGGGTCCAAGGGATACAGTAAACCTGAAGTGAAGCATCGGAATCTAAAACTGGACTCACAGGAGAGGTTCAAATCATAGAAAGTTAGAGTGTCACTGCTCTCGTATTTAAGTCGGCATTGTTCCTTTTGTATTAAATTCGGATGCAATTTCTGTATTTTATCGTCAATAAGAAGGTCCAAGGGATTAAGTAAACCTGAAGTGAGCCTTTAAAACATAAAACTGGACTCACAGGAGAGTTTCAAATCAGAGAAAGTTGGAGTGTCAGTCCTCTTGTATTTAAGTCCTCATTGTGCCTTTTGTATTAAATTAGGATGCAATTTCTGTGTTTCATCGTCAATAAGAAGGTACAAGGGATACAGTAAACCTGAAGTGAGGCATCGGAATCTAAATCCGGACGCACAGGAGAGGTTCAAATCATAGAAAGTTAGAGTGTCAGTCCTCTTGTACTTAAGTCGACATTGTGTGTTTTATATTAAATTCGGATGGAATTTCTGTGTTTCATCGTCAATAAGAAGGTTCAAGGGATACAGTAAATCTGAAGTGAAGCATCGGAATCCAAAACTGGACTCACAGGAGAGTTTCATATCATAGAGAGTCAGAGTGTCAGACCACTTGTACTTAAGTCGGCATTGTGCCTTTTGTATTAATTTCGGATGTAATTTCTGCGTTTCATCGTCAATAAGAAGGTCCAAGGGATACAGTAAACCGCAAGTGAAGTATCGGAATCTAAAACTGGCCTCACAGGAGTGGTTCAAATCATAGAAAGTTAGAGTGTCAGTCCTCTTGTACTTAAGTCGGCATTGTGCGTTTTGTATTAAATTCGGATGCAATTTTTGTGTTTCATCGTCAATAAGAAGGTCTAAGGGAAACCTGAAGTGAAGCATCGGAATCTAAAACTGGCCTCACAGGAAAGGTTCAAACCAAAGAGAGTAAGAAGAGTCGGTCTTCTCGTACTTAAGTCGGCATTGTGCCTTTTGTATTAAATTCGGATGCAATTTCTGTGTTTCATAGTCAATAAGAAGGTCCAAGGGATACAGTAAAACTGAAGAGAAGTATCGAAATCTACAACTGGACTCACAGCAGAGGTTCCAATCATAGAAAGTTAGTGTGTCAGTCCTCTTGTGCTTAAGTCGGCATTGTGCCTTTCGTATTAAATTCGGATGCAATTTCTGTGTCTCATCGTCAATAAGAAGGTCCAAGGGATACAGTAATCCTGAAGTGAAGCATCGAAATCCAAAACGGGATTCATAGGAGAGGTTCAAGTCATAGAAAGTTAGAGTGTCACTCCTCTTGTACTTAAGTCTTCATTGAGCCTTTTGAATTTACTTCTGATGCAATTTCTGTGCTTTATGGTCAAAAAAAAGGTTCAAGGGATACAGTGAACCTGAAGTGAAGCATCGGAATCTAAAACTGGACTCACAGGAGAGGTTCAAATCATAGAAAGTTAGAGTGTCAGTAATCTTGTACTTAAGTCGGCATTGTGCTTTTTGTATTAAATTCGGATGCAATTTCTGTGTTTCATTGTCAATAAGAAGGTCCAAGGATTACAGTAAACCTGAAGTGATGCATCGGAACCTAAAACTGCACTCACAGCAGAGTTTCAAATCATAGAATGTTAGAGTGTCAGTCCTATTGTACTTAAGTCGGCATTGTGCCCTTTGTATTAAATTCGGATGCAATTTTTGTGTTCCATCGTCAATAAGAAGGTCCAAGGAAAACCTAAAGTGAAGCATCGGAATCTAAAAGAGGTCTCACAGGAAAGGTTCAAAACAAAGGAGTAAGAAGAGTCGGTCTTCCGGTACTTAAGTCGGCATTGTGCCTTTTGTTTTAAATTCGGATGCAATTTTTGTGTTTCATCGTCAATAAGAAGGTCCAAGGGATACAGTAAACCTGAAGTGAAGCATTGGAATCTAAAACTGGACTCACAGGAGAAATTCAAATCACAGAAAGTTAGAATGTCAGTCCTCTTGTACTTAGGTCGGCATTGTGCTTTTGTATTAAATTCGGATGCAATTTCTGTGTTTCATCGTCAATAAGAAGGTCCAAGGGATACAGTAAACCCGAAGTGAAGCATCGGAATCTAAAACTGGACTCACAGGAGAGGTTCAAATCGTAGAAAGTAAGAGTGTCAGTCCTCTTGTACTTAAGTCGGCATTGTGCCTTTTGTATTAAATTCGGATGCAATTTCAGTGATTCATCGTCAATAAGAAGGTAGGAGGGATATAGTAAACCTGAAGTGAAGCATCGGAATCTAAAACTGGACTCACAGGAGAGGTTCAAATCATAGAAAGTTAGAGTGTCACTGCTCTCGTATTTAAGTCGACATTGTGCCTTTTGTATTAAATTCGGATGCAATTTCTGTATTTTATCGTCAATAAGAAGGTCCAAGGGATTAAGTAAACCTGAAGTGAGCCTTTAAAACATAAAACTGGACTCACAGGAGAGTTTGAAATCATAGAAAGTTGGAGTGTCAGTCCTCTTGTATTTAAGTCCTCATTGTGCCTTTTGTATTAAATTAGGATGCAATTTCTGTGTTTCGTCGTCAATAAGAAGGTACAAGGGATACAGTAAACCTGAAGTGAGGCATCGGAATCTAAATCTGGACGCACAGGAGAGGTTCAAATCATAGAAAGTTAGAGTGTCTGGCCTCTTGTACTTAAGTCGACATTGTGTGTTTTATATTAAATTCGGATGGAATTTCTGTGTTTCATCGTCAATAGGAAGGTTCAAGGGATACAGTAAATCTGAAGTGAAGCATCGGAATCCAAAACTGGACTCACAGGAGAGTTTCATATCATAGAGAGTCAGAGTGTCAGACCACTTGTACTTAAGTCGGCATTGTGCCTTTTGTATTAATTTCGGATGTAATTTCTGCGTTTCATCGTCAATAAGAAGGTCCAAGGGATACAGTAAACCGCAAGTGAAGTATCGGATTCTAAAACTGGCCTCACAGGAGTGGTTCAAATCATAGAAAGTTAGAGTGTCAGTCCTCTTGTACTTAAGTCGGCATTGTGCCTTTTGTATTAAATTCGGATGCAATTTTTGTGTTTCATCGTCAATAAGAAGGTCTAAGGGAAACCTGAAGTGAAGCATCGGAATCTAAAACTGGCCTCACAGGAAAGGTTCAAACCAAAGAGAGTAAGAAGAGTCGGTCTTCTCGTACTTAAGTCGGCATTGTGCCTTTTGTATTAAATTCGGATGCAATTTCTGTGTTTCATAGTCAATAAGAAGGTCCAAGGGATACAGTAAAACTGAAGAGAAGTATCGAAATCTATAACTGGACTCACAGCAGAGGTTCCAATCATAGGAAGTTAGTGTGTCAGTCCTCTTGTGCTTAAGTCGGCATTGTGCCTTTCGTATTAAATTCGGATTAATTTCTGTGTTTCATCGTCAATAAGAAGGTCCAAGGGATACAGTAATCCTGAAGTGAAGCATCGAAATCCAAAACGGGATTCATAGGAGAGGTTCAAGTCATAGAAAGTTAGAGTGTCAGTCCTCTTGTACTTAAGTCGGCATTGAGCGTTTTGAATTTAATTCTGATGCAATTTCTGTGCTTTATCGTCAAAAAAAAGGTTCAAGGGATACAGTGAACCTGAAGTGAAGCATCGGAATCTAAAACTGGACTCACAGGAGAGATTCAAATCATAGAAAGTTAGAGTGTCAGTAATCTTGTACTTAAGTCGGCATTGTGCTTTTTGTATTAAATTCGGATGCAATTTCTGTGTTTCATTGTCAATAAGAAGGTCCAAGGATTACAGTAAACCCGAAGTGAAGCATCGGAATCTAAAACTGGACCCACAGGAGAGGTTCAAATCGTAGAAAGTAAGAGTGTCAGTCCTCTTGTACTTAAGTCGGCATTGTGCCCTTTGTATTAAATTCGGATGCAATTTCAGTGCTTCATCGTCAATAAGAAGGTAGGAGGGATACAGTAAACCTGAAGTGAAGCATCGGAATCTAAAACTGGACTCACAGGAGAGGTTCAAATCATAGAAAGTTAGAGTGTCACTGCTCTCGTATTTAAGTCGGCATTGTGCCTTTTGAATTTAATTCTGATGCAATTTCTGTGCTTCATCGTCGAAAAGAAGGTCCATGGGATACAGTAATCCTGAAATGAAGCATCGAAATCTAAAACTGGACTCACAGGAAAGGTTCAAATCATAGAAAGTTAGAGTGTCAGTCCTCTTGTATTTAAGTCGGCATTGTGTGTTTCATATTACATTCGGATGGAATTTCTGTGTTTCATCGTCAATAGGAAGGTTCAAGGGATACAGTACATCTGAAGTGAAGCATCGGAATCTGAAACTGGACTCGCAGGAGAGGTTCATATCATAGAAAGTCAGAGTGTCAGACCTCTTGTACTTAAGTCGGCATTGTGCCTTTTGTATTAAATTCGGATGCAATTTCTGTGTTTTATCGTCAATAAGAAGGTCCAAGGGATACGGTAAACCTGAAGTGTAGCATCGGAATCTAAAAACCAGACTCAGAGGAGAGGTTCAAATCATAGAAAGTAAGAGTGTCAGTCCTCATGTACATAAGCCGGCATTGTGCCTTTTGTATTAAGATCGGATGCAATTTCTGTGTTTCATCGTCAATAAGAAGGTCCAAGGGATACAGTAAACCTGAAGTGAAGCTTCGGAATCTAAAACTCTACTCACAGGAGAGGTTCAAATCATAGAAACTTGGAGTGTCAGTCCTCTTGTATTTAAGGCCTCCTTGTGCCTTTTGTATTAAATTAGGATGCCATTTCTGTGTTTCATCGTCAATAAGAAGGTACAAGGGATACAGTATACCTGAAGAGACTCATCGGAATTTAAAACTGGACTCACAGGAGAGGTTCAAATCATAGAAAGTTAGAGTGTCAGTAATCTTGTACTTAAGTCGGCATTGTGCTTTTTGTATTAAATTCGGATGCAATTTCTGTGTTTCATTGTCAATAAGAAGGTCCAAGGATTACAGTAAACCTGAAGTGATGCATCGGAACCTAAAACTGCACTCACAGCAGAGGTTCAAATCAAAGAATGTTAGAGTGTCAGTCCTCTTGTACTTAAGTCGGCATTGTGCCCTTTGTATTAAATTCGGATGCAATTTTTGTGTTTCATCGTCAATAAGAAGGTCCAAGGGAAACCTGAAGTGAAGCATCGGAATCTAAAAGAGGTCTCACAGGAAAGGTTCAAAACAAAGGAGTAAGAAGAGTTGGTCTTCCGGTACTTAAGTCGGCATTGTGCCTTTTGTTTTAAATTCGGATGCAATTTCTGTGTTTCATCGTCAATAAGAAGGTCCAAGGGATACAGTAAACCTGAAGTGAAGCATTGGAATCTAAACCTGGACTCACAGGAGAGGTTCAAATCACAGAAAGTTAGAATGTCAGTCCTCTTGAACTTAGGTCGGCATTGTGCTTTTGTATTAAATTCGGATGCAATTTCTGTGTTTCATCGTCAATAAGAAGGTCCAAGGGATACAGTAAACCCGAAGTGAAGCATCGGAATCTAAAACTGGACCCACAGGAGAGGTTCAAATCGTAGAAAGTAAGAGTGTCAGTCCTCTTGTACTTAAGTCGGCATTGTGCCTTTTGTATTAAATTCGGATGCAATTTCAGTGCTTCATCGTCAATAAGAAGGTAGGAGGGATACAGTAAACCTGAAGTGAAGCATCGGAATCTAAAACTGGACTCACAGGAGAGGTTCAAATCATAGAAAGTTAGAGTGTCACTGCTCTCGTATTTAAGTCGGCATTGTGCTTTTGTATTAAATTCGGATGCAATTTCTGTATTTTATCGTCAATAAGAAGGTCCAAGGGATTAAGTGAACCTGAAGTGAGGCATTAAAACATAAAACTGGACTCACAGGAGAGTTTCAAATCATAGAAAGTTAGAGAGTCAGTCCTCTTGTACGTATGTCGGCATTGTGCTTTTGTATTAAATTCGGATGCAATTTCTGTGTTTCATCGTCAATATGAAGGTCCAAGGGATACAGTAAACCCGAAGTGAAGCATCGGAATCTAAAACTGGACTCACAGGAGAGGTTCAAATCATAGAAAGTTAGAATGTCGGTCCTCTTGTACCTAAGTCGGCATTGTGCCTTTTGAATTTAATTCTGATGCAATTTCTGTGCTTCATCGTCAAAAAGAAGGTCCATGGGATACAGTAATCCTGAAATGAAGCATCGAAATCTAAAACTGGACTCACAGGAAAGGTTCAAATCATAGAAAGTTAGAGTGTCAGTCCTCTTGTATTTAAGTCGGCATTGTGTGTTTTATATTATATTCGGATGGAATTTCTGTGTTTCATCGTCAATAGGAAGGTTCAAGGGATACAGTACATCTGAAGTGAAGCATCGGAATCTGAAACTGGACTCGCAGGAGAGGTTCATATCATAGAAAGTCAGAGTGTCAGACCTCTTGTACTTAAGTCGGCATTGTGCCTTTTGTGTTAAATTCGGATGCAATTTCTGTGTTTTATCGTCAATAAGAAGGTCCAAGGGATACGGTAAACCTGAAGTGTAGCATCGGAATCTAAAACCAGACTCAGAGGAGAGGTTCAAATCATAGAAAGTAAGAGTGTCAGTCCTCATGTACATAAGTCGGCATTGTGCCGTTTGTATTAAGATCGGATGCAATTTCTGTGTTTCATCGTCAATAAGAAGGTCCAAGGGATACAGTAAACCTGAAGTGAAGCTTCGGAATCTAAAACTCTACTCACAGGAGAGGTTCAAATCATAGAAACTTGGAGTGTCAGTCCTCTTGTATTTAAGGCCTCCTTGTGCCTTTTGTATTAAATTAGGATGCCATTTCTGTGTTTCATCGTCAATAAGAAGGTACAAGGGATACAGTATACCTGAAGAGACTCATCGGAATTTAAAACTGGACTCACAGGAGAGGTTCAAATCATAGAAAGCAAGAGTGCCAGTCCTCTTGTACATAAGTCGGCATTGTGATTTTTTTTTTAAGATCGGATGCAATTTCTGTGTTTCATCGTCAATAAGAAGGGCCAAGGGATACAGTAAACCTGAAGTGAAGCTTCGGAATCTGAAACTGGACTCACAGGAGAGGTTCATATCATAGAGAGTCAGAGTGTCAGTCCTCTTGTACATAAGTCGGGATTGTGCGTTTTATATTAAATTCGGATGGAATATCTGTGTTTCATAGTCAATAGGAAGTTTCAAGGGATACAGTAAATCTGAAGTGAAGCATCGGAATCTAAAACTGGACTCACAGGAGAGGTTCATATGATAGAAAGTCAGAGTGTCAGACCTCCTGTACTTAAGTCGGCATTGTGCCTTTTGTATTAAATTCGGATGCAATTTCTGTGTCTCATCGTCAATATGAAGGTCCAAGCGATACGGTAAACCAGAAGTGAAGCATCGGAACCTAAAACTGGACTCACAGGAGTGGTTCAAATCATAGAAAGTAAGAGTGTCAGTCCTCTTGTACATAAGTCGGCATTGTGCCTTTTGTATTAAATTCGGATGCAATTTCTGTGTTTCATCGTCAATAGGAAGGTTCAAGGGATACAGTAAATCTGAAGTGAAGCATCGGAATCTGAAACTGGACTCGCAGGAGAGGTTCATATCATAGAAAGTCAGAGTGTCAGACCTCTTGTACTTAAGTCAGCATTGTGCCTTTTGTATTAAATTCGGATGCAATTTCTGTGTTTCAACGTCAATAAGAAGGTCCAAGGGATACAGTAGACCCAAAGTGAAGCTTCGGCTTCTAAAACTGGACTCACAGGAGAGGTTCAAATCATAGAAAGTTGGAGTGGCAGTCCTCTTGTATTTAAGTCCTCATTGTGCCTTTTGTATTAAATTAGGATGCAATTTCTGTGTTTCATCGTCAATAAGAAGGTACAAGGGATACAGTATACCTGAAGAGACTCATCGGAATTTGAAACTGGACTCACAGGAGAGGTTCAAATCATAGAAAGTTAGAGTGTCAGTCCTCTTGTACTTTAGTTGGTATTGTGCCTTTTGAATTAAATTCGGATGCAATAAATCTGTGTTTCATCGTCAATAAGAAGGTCCAAGGGAAACCTGAAGTAAAGCATCGGAATCTAAAACTGGTTTCACAGGAAAGGTTCAAAACAAAGAGAGTAAGAAGAGTCGGTCTTCTCGTACTTAAGTCGACATTGTGCCTTTTGTTTTAAATTCGGATGCAATTTCTGTTTTTCATCGTGAATAAGAGGGTCTATGGGATTCAGTAAACCTGAAGTAAAGCATCGAAATCTAAAACTGGACTCACAGGGAAGGTTCAAATCATAGAAAGTAAGAGTGTCAGTCCTCTTGTACATAAGTCGGAATTGTGTGTTTTATATTAAATTCGGATGGAATTTCTGTGTTTCATCGTCAATAGGAAGTTTCAAGGGATACAGTAAACCTGAAGTGAAGCATCGGAATCTAAAACTGGACCCACAGGAGAGGTTCATATCATCGAAAGTCAGAGTGTCAGACCTCTTGTACTTAAGTCGGCATTGTGCCTTTCGTATTATATTCGGATGCAATTTCTGTGTCTCATCGTCAATATGAAGGTCCAAGGGATACGGTAAACCTGAAGTGAAGCATCGGAATCTAAAACTGGACTCACAGGAGTGGTTCAAATCATAAAAAGTAAGAGTGTCAGTCCTCTTGTACATAAGTCGGCATTGTGCCTTTTGTATTAAATTCGGATGCAATTTCTGTGTTTCATCGTCAATAAGAAGGTCCAAGGGATACAGTAAACCTGAAGTGAAGCTTCGGAATCTAAAACTGGACCCACACGAGCGTTTCAAATCATAGAAAGTTGGAGTGTCACTCCTCTTGTATTTAAGTCCTCATTGTGCCTTTTGTATTAAATTAGGATGCAATTTCTGTGTTTCATCGTCAATAGGAAGGTACAAGGGATCCAGTAAACCAGAAGTGAGGCATCGGAATCTAAAACTGGACTCACAGGAGAGGTTCAAATCATAGAATGTTAGAGTGTCAGTCTTCTTGTACTTAAGTCGACATTGTGAGTTTTATATTAAATTCGGATGGAATTTCTGTGTTTCATCGTCAATAGGAAGGTTCAAGGGATACAGTACATCTGAAGTGATGCATCGGAATCTGAAACTGGACTCGCAGGAGAGGTTCATATCATAGAAAGTCAGAGTGTCAGACCTCTTGTACTTAAGTCGGCATTGTGCCTTTTGTATTAAATTCGGATGCAATTTCTGTGTTTTATCGTCAATAAGAAGGTCCAGGGGATACGGTACACCTGAAGTGTAGCATCGGAATCTAAAACTGGACTCACAGGAGAGGTTCAAATCATAGAAAGTAAGAGTGTCAGTCCTCTTAAACATAAGTCGGCATTGTGAATTTTGTATTAAGATCGGATGCAATTTCTGTGTTTCATCGTCAATAAGAAGGTCCAAGGGATACAGTAAACCTGAAGTGAAGCTTCGGAATCTAAAACTGGACTCACAGGAGAGGTTCAAATCATAGAAAGTTGGAGTGTCAGTCTTCTTGTATTTAAGGCCTCATTGTGCCTTTTGTATTAAATTAGGATGCAATTTCTGTGTTTCATCTTCAATAAGAAGGTACAAGGGATACAGTATACCTGAAGAGACTCATCGGAATTTAGAACTGGACTCACAGGAGAGGTTCAAATCATAGAAAGTAAGAGTGTCAGTCCTCTTGTACATAAGTCGGCATTGTGATTTTTTTTTTAAGATCGGATGCAATTTCTGTGTTTCATCGTCAATAAGAAGGGCCAAGGGATACAGTAAACCTGAAGTGAAGCTTCGGAATCTGAAACTGGACTCACAGGAGAGGTTCATATCATAGAGAGTCAGAGTGTCAGTCCTCTTGTACATAAGTCGGCATTGTGTGTTTTATATTAAATTCGGATGGAATATCTGTGTTTCATCGTCAATAGGAAGTTTCAAGGGATACAGTAAATCTGAAGTGAAGCATCGGAATCTAAAACTGGACTCACAGGAGAGGTTCATAAGATAGAAAGTCAGACTGTCAGACCTCTTGTACTTAAGTCGGCATTGTGCCTTTTGTATTAAATTCGGATGCAATTTCTGTGTCTCATCGTTAATATGAAGGTCCAAGGGATACGGTAAACCAGAAGTGAAGCATCGGAATCTAAAACTGGACTCACAGGAGTGGTTCAAATCATAGAAAGTAAGAGTGTCAGTCCTCTTGTACATAAGTCGGCATTGTGCCTTTTGAATTAAATTCGGATGCAATTTCTGTGTTTCATCGTCAATAGGAAGGTTCAAGGGATACAGTAAATCTGAAGTGAAGCATCGGAATCTGAAACTGGACTCGCAGGAGAGGTTCATATCATAGAAAGTCAGAGTGTCAGACCTCTTGTACTTAAGTCGGCATTGTGCCTTTTGTATTAAATTCGGACGCAATTTCTGTGTTTCATCGTCAATAAGAAGGTCCAAGGGATACAGTAGACCCGAAGTGAAGATTCGGCTTCTAAAACTGGACTCACAGGAGAGGTTCAAATCATAGAAAGTTGGAGTGGCAGTCCTCTTGTATTTAAGTCCTCATTGTGCCTTTTGTATTAAATTAGGATGCAATTTCTGTGTTTCATCGTCAATAAGAAGGTACAAGGGATACAGTATACCTGAAGAGACTCATCGGAATTTAAAACTGGACTCACAGGAGAGGTTCAAATCATAGAAAGTTAGAGTGTCAGTCCTCTTGTACTTAAGTTGGTATTGTGCCTTTTGAATTAAGTTAGGATGCAATAAATCTGTGTTTCGTCATCAATAAGAAGGTCCAAGGGAAACCTGAAGTAAAGCATCGGAATCTAAAACTGGACTCACAGGAGAGGTTCATATCATAGAAAGTCAGAGTGTCAGACCTCTTGTACTTAAGTCGGCATTGTGCCTTTTGTATTAAATTCGGATGCAATTTCTGTGTCTCATCGTCAATGTGAAGGTCCAAGGCATACGGTAAACCTGAAGTGAAGCATCGGAATCTAAAACTGGACTCACAGGAGTGGTTCAAATCATAAAAAGTGAGAGTGTCAGTCCTCTTGTACATAAGTCGGCATTGTGCCTTTTGTATTAAATTCGGATGCAATTTCTGTGTTTCATCGTCAATAAGAAGGTCCAAGGGATACAGTAAACCTGAAGTGAAGCATCGAAATCTAAAACTGGACTCACAGGAAAGGTTCAAATCATAGACAGTTAGAGTGTCAGTCCTCTTGTACTTAAGTCGGCATTGTGTGTTTTATATTAAATTCGGATGGAATTTCTGTGTTTCATCGTCAATAGGAAGGTTCAAGGGATACAGTAAATCTGAAGTGAATCATCGGAATCTGAAACTGGACTCACAGGAGAGGTTCAAATCATAGAAAGTCAGAGTGACAGACCTCTTGTACTTAAGTCGGCATTGTGCCTTTTGTATTAAATTCGGATGGAATTTCTGTGTTTCATCGTCAATAAGAAGGTCCAAGGGATACGGTAAACCTTATGTGTAGCATCGGAATCTAAAGCTGGACTCACAGGAGAGGTTCAAATCATAGAAAGTAAGAGTGTCAGTCCTCCTGTATATAAGTCGGCATTGTGATTTTTTTTTTTAAGATCGGATGCAATTTCTGTGTTTCATCGTCAATAGGAAGGTACAAGGGATCCAGTAAACCTGAAGTGAGGCATCGGAATCTAAAACTGGACTCACAGGAGAGGTTCAAATCATAGAAAGTTAGAGTGTCAGTCTTCTTGTACTTAAGTCGACATTGTGAGTTTTATATTAAATTCGGATGCAATTTTTGTGTTTCATCGTCATTAAGAAGGTCTAAGGGAAACCTGAAGTGAAGCATCGGAATCTAAAACTGGTCTCACAGGAAAGGTTCAAAACAAAGAAAGTAAGAGGAGTCGGTCTTCTCGTACTTAAGTCGGCATTGTGCCTTTTGTATTAAATTCGGATGCAATTTCTCTGTTTCATAGTCAATAAGAAGGTCCAAGTGATACAGTAAAACTGAAGTGAAACATCGGAATCCACAATTGGACTCACAGCAGAGGTTCAAATCATAGAAAGTTAGAGTGTCAGTGCTCTTGTGCTTAAGTCGGCATTGTGCATTTTGTATAAAATTCGGATGCAATTTCTGTGTTTCATAGTCAATAAGAAGGTCCAAGGGATACAGTAATCCTGAAGTGAAGCATCGGAATCCAAAACGGGACTCATAGGTGAGGTTCACATCATAGAAAGTTAGAGTGTCAGTCCTCTTGTACTTAAGTCGGCATTGAGCCTGTTGAATTTAATTCTGATGCAATTTCTGTGCTTTATCGTCCAAAAGAAGGTTCAAGGGATACAGTAAACCTGAAGTGAAACATCGGAATCAAAAACTGGACTCACAGGGGATGTTCAAATCATAGCAAGTTAGAGTGTCAGTCCTCTTGTACTTAAGTCGGCATTGTGCCTTTTGTATTAAATTCCGATGCAATTTCTGTGTTTCATCGTGAATAAGAAGGACCAAGGGATACAGTAAACCTGAAGTGAAGCATCGGATTCTATAACAGGACTCACTGGGAGGTTCTAATAATAGAAAGTTAGAGTGTCAGTAATCTTGTACTTAAGTCGGCATTGTACCTTTTGTATTTAATTCGGATGCAATTTCTGTGTTTCATTGTCAATAAGAGGGTCCATGGGATACAGTAAACCTGAAGTGAAGCATCGGAACCTAAAACTGCACACACAGCAGAGGTTCAAATCATAGAATGTTGGAGTGTCAGTCCCCATGTACTTAAGTCGGCTTTGTGCCCTTTGTATTAAATTCGGATGCAATTTTTGTGTTTCATCGTCAATAAGAAGGTCGAAGGGACTCCTGAAGTGAAGCATCGGAATCTAAAACAGGTCTCACAGGAAATGTTCAAAACAAAGAGAGTAAGAAGAGTCGGTCTTCCGGTACTTAAGTCGGCATTGTGCCTTTTGTATTAAATTCGGATGCAATTTCTGTGTTTCATCGTCAATAAGAGGGTCCAGGGGATACAGTAAACCTGAAGTGAAGCATTGGATTCTAAAACTGGCCTCACAGGAGAGGTTCAAATCATAGAAAGCTACAATGTCAGTCCTCTTGTACTTAGGTCGGCATTGTGCTTTTGTATTAAATTCAGATGCAATTTCTGTGTTTCATCGTCAATAAGAAGGTCCAAGGGATACAGTAAACCCGAAGTGAAGCATCGGAATCTAAGACTGGACTCACAGCAGAGGTTCAAATCATAGAAAGTTAGACTGTCACTCCTTTTGTAATTAAGTCGGCATTGTGCCTTTTGTATCAAATTCGGATGCAATTTCTGTATTTTATCGTCAATAAGAAGGTCCAAGGGATACAGTAAAACTGAAGTGAAGCATCGGAATCTACAACGAGAATCACAGTAGAGGTTCAAATCATAGAAAGTTAGAGTGCCAGTCCTCTTGTGCTTAAGTCGGCATTGTGCCTTTTGTATTAAATTCGGATGCCATTTCTGTGTTTCATCGTCAATAAGAAGGTCCAAGGGATACTGTAATCATGAAGTGAAGCATCGGAATCCAAAACGGGACTCATAGGAGGGGTTCAAATCATAGAAAGTTAGAGTGACAGTCCTCTTGTACTTAAGTCGGCATTGAGCCTTTTGAATTTAATTTTGATGCAATTTCTGTGCTTCAGCGTCAAAAAGAATGTCCAAGGGATACAGTAAACCTGAAGTGAAGCATCGGAATCTAAAACTGGACTCACAGGGGAGGTTCAAATCATAGAAAGTTAGAGTGTCAGTCCTCTTGTACTTAAGTCGGCGCTGTGCCTTTTGTATTAAATTCGGATGCAATTTCTGTGTTTCATCGTGAATAAGAAGGTCCAAGGGATACAGTAAACCTGAAGTGAAGCATCGGATTCTAAAACTGGACTCACAGGAGAGGTTCAAATCATAGAAAGTTAGAGTGTCAGTAATCTTATACTTAAGTCGGCATTGTGCCTTCTGTATTAAATTCGGATGCGATTTCTGAGATTCATCGTCAATAAGAAGGTCCAAGGGATACAGTAAACCTGAAGTGAAGCATCGGAACCTAAAACTGCACTCACAGCAGAGGTCCAAATCATAGAAAGTTAGAGTGTCAGTCCTCTTGTATTTAAGTCGGCATTGTGCCTTTTGTATTAAATTCGGATGCAATTTCTGTATTTTATCGTCAATAAGAAAGTCCAAGGGATTCAGTAAACCTGAAGTGAGCCATTAAAATATAAAACTGGACTCACAGGAGAGGTTCAAATCATAGAAAGTTAGAGTGTCAGTCCTCTTGTACTTAAGTTGGTATTGTGCGTTTTGAATTAAATTCGGATGCAATAAATCTGTGTTTCATCGTCAATAAGAAGGTCCATGGGAAACCTGAAGTAAAGCATCGGAATCTAAAACTGGACTCACAGGAGAGGTTCATATCATAGAAAGTCAGAGTGTCAGACCTCTTGTACTTAAGTCGGCATTGTGCCTTTTGTATTAAATTCGGATGCAATTTCTGTGTCTCATCGTCAATATGAAGGTCCAAGGGATACGGTAAACCTGAAGTGAAGCATCGGAATCTAAAACTGGACTCACAGGAGTGGTTCAAATCATAAAAAGTGAGAGTGTCAGTCCTCTTGTACATAAGTCGGCATTGTGCCTTTTGTATTAAATTCGGATGCAATTTCTGTGTTTCATCGTCAATAAGAAGGCCAAGGGATACAGTAAACCTGAAGTGAAGCATCGAAATCTAAAACTGGACTCACAGGAAAGGTTCAAATCATAGACAGTTAGAGTGTCAGTCCTCTTGTACTTAAGTCGGCATTGTGTGTTTTATATTAAATTCGGATGGAATTTCTGTGTTTCATCGTCAATAGGAAGGTTCAAGGGATACAGTAAATCTGAAGTGAATCATCGGAATCTGAAACTGGACTCACAGGAGAGGTTCATATCATAGAAAGTCAGAGTGACAGACCTCTTGTACTTAAGTCGGCATTGTGCCTTTTGTATTAAATTCGGATGGAATTTCTGTGTTTCATCGTCAATAAGAAGGTCCAAGGGATACGGTAAACCTGATGTGTAGCATCGGAATCTAAAGCTGGACTCACAGGAGAGGTTCAAATCATAGAAAGTAAGAGTGTCAGTCCTCTTGTACATAAGTCGGCATTGTGATTTTTTTTTTTAAGATCGGATGCAATTTCTGTGTTTCATCGTCAATAGGAAGGTACAAGGGATCCAGTAAACCTGAAGTGAGGCATCGGAATCTAAAACTGGACTCACAGGAGAGGTTCAAATCATAGAAAGTTAGAGTGTCAGTCTTCTTGTACTTAAGTCGACATTGTCAGTTTTATATTAAATTCGGATGCAATTTTTGTGTTTCATCGTCAATAAGAAGGTCTAAGGGAAACCTGAAGTGAAGCATCGGAATCTAAAACTGGTCTCACAGGAAAGGTTCAAAACAAAGAAAGTAAGAGGAGTCGGTCTTCTCGTACTTAAGTCGGCATTGTGCCTTTTGTATTAAATTCGGTTGCAATTTCTCTGTTTCATAGTCAATAAGAAGGTCCAAGGGATACAGTAAAACTGAAGTGAAACATCGGAATCCACAATTGGACTCACAGCAGAGGTTCAAATCATAGAAAGTTAGAGTGTCAGTGCTCTTGTGCTTAAGTCGGCATTGTGCATTTTGTATAAAATTCGGATGCAATTTCTGTGTTTCATAGTCAATAAGAAGGTCCAAGGGATACAGTAATCCTGAAGTGAAGCATCGGAATCCAAAACGGGACTCATAGGTGAGGTTCACTTCATAGAAAGTTAGAGTGTCAGTCCTCTTGTACTTAAGTCGGCATTGAGCCTGTTGAATTTAATTCTGATGCAATTTCTGTGCTTTATCGTCCAAAAGAAGGTTCAAGGGATACAGTAAACCTGAAGTGAAACATCGGAATCTAAAACTGGACTCACAGGGGATGTTCAAATCATAGCAAGTTAGAGTGTTAGTCCTCTTGTACTTAAGTCGGCATTGTGCCTTTTGTATTAAATTCCGATGCAATATCTGTGTTTCATCGTGAATAAGAAGGACCAAGGGATACAGTTAACCTGAAGTGAAGCATCGGATTCTATAACAGGACTCACTGGGAGGTTCTAATCATAGAAAGTTAGAGTGTCAGTAATCTTGTACTTAAGTCGGCATTGTACCTTTTGTATTTAATTCGAATGCAATTTCTGTGTTTCATTGTCAATAAGAAGGTCGAAGGGACTCCTGAAGTGAAGCATCGGAATCTAAAACAGGTCTCACAGGAAATGTTCAAAACAAAGAGAGTAAGAAGAGTCGGTCTTCCGGTACTTAGGTCGGCATTGTGCCTTTTGTATTAAATTCGGATGCAATTTCTGTGTTTCATCGTCAATAAGAAGGTCCAGGGGATACAGTAAACCTGAAGTGAAGCATTGGAATCTAAAACTGGACTCACAGGAGAGGTTCAAATCATAGAAAGTTACAATGTCAGTCCTCTTGTACTTAGGTCGGCATTGTGCTTTTGTATTAAATTCGGATGCAATTTCTGTGTTTCATCGTAAATAAGAAGGTCCAAGGGATACAGTAAACCCGAAGTGAAGCATCGGAATCTAAGACTGGACTCACAGCAGAGGTTCAAATCATAGAAAGTTAGACTGTCACTCCTCTTGTAATTAAGTCGGCATTGTGCCTTTTGTATCAAATTCGGATGCAATTTCTGTATTTTATCGTCAATAAGAAGGTCCAAGGGATACAGTAAACCCGAAGTGAAGCATCGGAATCTAAGACTGGACTCACAGCAGAGGTTCAAATCATAGAAAGTTAGACTGTCACTCCTCTTGTACTTAAGTCGGCATTGAGCCTTTTGAATTTAATTTTGATGCAATTTCTGTGCTTCAGCGTCAAAAAGAATGTCCAAGGGATACAGTAAACCTGAAGTGAAGCATCGGAATCTAAAACTGGACTCACAGGGGAGGTTCAAATCATAGAAAGTTAGAGTGTCAGTCCTCTTGTACTTAAGTCGGCACTGTGCCTTTTGTATTAAATTCGGATGCAATTTCTGTGTTTCATCGTGAATAAGAAGGTCCAAGGGATAACGTAAACCTGAAGTGAAGCATCGGATTCTAAAACTGGACTCACAGGAGAGGTTCAAATCATAGAAAGTTAGAGTGTCAGTAATCTTATACTTAAGTCGGCATTGTGCCTTCTGTATTAAATTCGGATGCGATTTCTGAGATTCATCGTCAATAAGAAGGTCCAAGGGATACAGTAAACCTGAAGTGAAGCATCGGAACCTAAAACTGCACTCACAGCAGAGGTTCAAATCATAGAAAGTTAGAGTGTCAGTCCTCTTGTATTTAAGTCGGCATTGTGCCTTTTGTATTAAATTCGGATGCAATTTCTGTATTTTATCGTCAATAAGAAAGTCCAAGGGATTCAGTAAACCTGAAGTGAGCCATTAAAATATAAAACTGGACTCACAGGAGAGGTTCAAATCATAGAAAGTTAGAGTGTCAGTCCTCTTGTACTTAAGTCTGCATTGTGCCTTTGTATTAAATTCGGATGCAATTTCTGTGTTTCATCGTCAATAAGAAGGTCCAAGGGAATCAGTAAACCTGAAGTGAAACATCGGAATCTAAAACTGGACTCACAGGAGAGGTTCAAATCATAGAAAGTTAGAGTTCCACTCCTCTTGTACGTAAGTCGGCATTGTGCCTTTTGAATTTAATTCTGATGCTATTTCTGTGCTTCATCGTCAAAAAGAAGGTCCAAGGGATACAGTAAACCTGAAGTGAAGCATCGGAATCTAAAACGGGACTCACAGCAGAGGTTGAAATCATAGAAAGTTAGAGTGTCAGTCCTTTTGTACTTAAGTCGGTATTGTGCCTTTTGTATTAAATTAGGATGCAATTTCTGTGTTTCATCGTCAATAAGAAGGTCCAAGGGATACAGTAAACCTGAAGTGAAGCATCGGAATCTCAAACGGGACTCACAGCAGAGGTTCAAATCATAGAAAGTTACAGTGTCAGTCCTCTTGTACTTAAGTCGGTATTGTGCCTTTTGTATTAAATTCGGATGCAATTTTTGTGTTTCATCGTAAATAAGAAGGTCCAAGGGAAACCTGAAGTAAAGCATCGGGATCTAAAACTGGTCTCACAGGAAAGGTACAAAAGAATGAGGGTAAGAAGATTCGGTCTTCTCGTACTTAAGTCGGCATTGTGCCTTTTGTATTAAATTCGGATGCAATTTCTGTGTTTCATCGTGAATAAGAAGGTCCAAGGGATACAGTAAACCTGAAGTGAAGCATTGGAGTCTAAAACTGGACCTACAAGAGAGGTAAAATCATATAAAGTTTGAGTGTCAGTCCTCTTGTACTTAGGTCGGCATTGTGCTCTTGTATTAATTTCGGATGCACTTTCTGTGATTCATCGACAATAAGAACGTCCGAGGTATACAGTAAACCCGAAGTGAAGCATCGGAATCTGAAACTGGACTCACAGGAGAGGTTCAAATCATAGAAATTTAGAGTGTCAGTCCTCTTGTACTTAAGTCGGGATTGAGCCTTTTGATTTTAATTCTGATGCAATTTCTGTGCTTCATCGTCAAAAAGAATGTCCAAGGGATACAGTAACTCTGAAGTGAAGCATCGGAATCTAAAACTGGACTCACAGGGGAAGTTCAAATCATAGAAATTTAGAGTAACAGTCCTCTTGTACTTATGTCGGCATTGTGCCTGTTGTATTAAATTCGGATGCAATTTCTGTGTTTCATCGTGAATAAGAAGGTCCAAGGGATACACTAAACCTGAAGTGAAGCATCGGAACCTAAAACTGCACTCACAGCAGAAGTTCAAATCATAGTTAGTTAGAGTGTCAGTCCTCTTGTACTTAAGTCGGCATTGTGCCATTTGTAATAAATTCGGATGCAATTTTTGTGTTTCTTCGTCTATAAGAAGGTCCAAGGGAAACCTGAAGTGACGCATCGGAATCTAATACTGGTCTCACACGAAAGGTTCAAAACAAAGAGAGTAAGAAGAGTCGGTCTTCTCGTACTTAAGTCGGCATTGTGCCTTTTGTATTAAATTCGGATTCAATTTCCGTGTTTCATCGTCAATAAGAAGGTCCTAGGGATACAGTAAACCTGAAGGGAGGCATCGGAATTTAAAACTGGACTCACAGGAGAGGTTCAAATCATAGAAAGTTAGAGTGTCAGTCGTCTTGTACTTACGGCCGCATTGTGCCTTTTGTATTAAATTCGGATGCAATTTCTGTGTTGCATCGTCAATAAGAAGGTCCAAGGGATGCAGTAAACTTGAAGTGATGCATCGGAATCTAAAACTGGACTCACAAGAGAAGTTCAAATCATAGTAAGTTAGAGTGTCAGTCCTCTTGTACTTAGGTCGGCATTGTGCTTTTGTATTAAATTCGGATGCAATTTCTGTGTTTCATCTTCAATATGAAGGTCCAAGGTATACAGTAAACCCGAAGTGAAGCATCGGAATCTAAAACTGTACTCACAGGAGAGGTTCAAATCATAGAAAGGTAGAGTGTCAGTCTTCTTGTACTTAAGTCGGCATTGTGCCTTTTGTATTAAATTCGTATGCAATTTCTGTGGTTCATAGTCAATTAGAAGGTCCAAGGGATACAGTAAACCCGAAGTGAAGCATCGGAATCTACAACTGGACTCACAGCAGAGGTTCAAATCATAGAAAGTTAGAGTGTCAGTCCTCCTGTGCTTAAGTCGGCATTGTGCCTTTTGTATTAAATTCGGATGCAATTTCCGTGTTTCATCGTCAATAAGAAGGTCCTAGGGATACAGTAAACCTGAAGTGAAGCATCGGAATCAAAAACTGGACTCACAGGAGTGGTTCAACTTATAGAAATTTTGAGTGTCAGTTCTCTTGTACTTAAGTCGGCATTGTGCTTTTTGAATTTAATTCCGATGCAATTTCTGTGCTTCATCGTCAAGAAGAAGGTCCAAGGGATACAGTAAACCTGAATGGAAGCATCGGAATTTAAAACTGGACTCACAGGAGAGGTTCAAATCATAGAAAGTTAGAGTGTCAGTCCTCTTGTACTCACGTCCGCATTGTGCCTTTTGTATTAAATTCGGATGCAATTTCTGTGTTTCATCGTCAATAAGAAGGTCCAAGGGATACAGTAAACCTGAAGTGATGCATCGGAATCTAAAACTGGACTCACAGGAGAAGTTCAAATCATAGAGAGTTAGCATGTCAGTCCTCTTGTACTTAAGTCGGCATTGTGCCTTTTGTATTTCATTCGGATGCAATTTCTGTGTTTCATCGTCATTAAGATGGTCCGTGGGATACAGTAAACCTGAAGTGAAGCATCGGAATCTAAAACCGGAATCACAGGAGAGGTTCAAATCATAGAATGTTAGAGTGTCAGTCCTCCTGTCCTTAAGTCGGCATTGTGCCTTTTGTATTAACTTCTGATGCAATTTCTGTGTTTCATCGTCAATAAGAAAGTCCATGGGATACAGTAAACCTGAAGTGAAGCATCGGAATCTAAAACTGGGCTCACAGAGGAGGTTCAAATCATAGAGAGTTAGAGTGTCAGTCCTCTTGGTCTTAAGTCGGCATTGTGCCTTTTGTATTAAATTTGGATGCAATTTCTGTGTTTCATCGTCAATATGAAGGTCCAAGCGATACAGTAAACCTGAAGTGAAGCATCGGAATCTAAAACTGGACTCAAAGGAGAGGTTCATATCATAGAAAGTTAGAGTGTCAAACCTCTTGTACTTAAGTCAGCATTGTGCCTTTTGTATTAAATTCAGATGCAATTTCTGTGTTTCATCGTCAATAAGAAGGTCCAAGGGATACAGTAAACCTGAAGTGAAGCATCGGAATCTAAAACTGGACTCACAGGAGAGGTTCGATCTTAGAAAGTTAGACTGTCAGTTCTCTTGTACTTAAGTTGGCATTGTGCGTTTTGTATTAAATTCGGATGCAATTTCTGTGTTTCATCGCCAATAAGAAGGTCCAAGTGGTACAGTAAACCTGTAGTGAAGCATCGGAATCTAAAACTGAACTCACAGGAGAGGTTCGAATCATAGAGAGTTAGAGTGTCAGTCCTCATGTAGTTAAGTCGGCATTGTGCCTTTTGTAATAAATTCAGATGCAATTTCTTTGTTTCATCGACAATAAGAAGGTCCAAGTTATACAGTAAACCTGTAGTGAAGCATCGGAATCTCAAACTGGAGTCACAGGAGAGGTTCGAATCATAGAGAGTTAGAGGATCAGCCCTCTTGTACTTAAGTCGGCATTGTGCCTTTAGTATTATATTCGGATGCAATTTCTGTGTTTCATAGTCAATAAGAAGGTCCAAGGGATACAGTAAACCTGAAGTGAAGCATCGGAAAATAAAACTGGACACACAGGAGAGGTTCAAATCATATAGAGTTAGAGTGTCAGTCCTCTTGTACTTAAGTCGGCATTGTACATTTTGTATTAAATTGGGATGCAATTTCTTTGTTTTATCGTCCATAAGAAGGTCCAAGGTATACAGTAAACCTGAAGTGAAGCATCGGAATCTAAAACTGGACTCACAGGAGAGGTTCAAATCATAGAAAGTTTGAGTGTCAGTCCTCTTGTACTTAAGTCGACATTGTGCCTTTTCTATTAAATTCGGATGCAATTTCTGTGTTTCATCGTCAATAAGAAGGTCCAAGGGAAACCTGAAGTGAAGCATCGGAATCTAAAACTGGTCTCACAGGAAAGGTTCAAAACAAAGAGAGTAAGAAGAGTCGGTCTTTTCGTACTTAATTCGGCATTGTGCCTTTTGTATTAAATTCGAATGCAATTTCTGTGTTTCATCGTCAATAAGAAGGTCCAAGGGATACAGTAAACCTGAAGTGAAGCATTGGAATCTAAAACGGGACTCACAGGTGAGGTTCAAATCATAGAAAGTTAGAGTGTCAGTCATCTTGTACTTAGGTCGGCATTGTGCTTTTGTATTAAATTCGAATGCAATTTCTGTGTTTCATCGTCAATAAGAAGGTCCAAGGGATACAGTAAAACTGAAGTGAAGCATCGGAATCTAAAACTGGAATCACAGGAGTGGTTGAAATCATAGAAATTTAGAGTGTCAGTTCTCTTGTACTTAAGTTGGCATTGTGCCTTTTGAATTTAATTCCGATGCAATTTCTATGCTTCATCGTCAAGAAGAAGGTCCAAAGGATACAGTAAACCTGAAGGGAAGCATCGGAATTTAAAACTGGACTCACAGGAGAGGTTCAAATCATAGAAAGTTAGAGTGTCAGTCCTCTTGTACTTACGTCCGCATTGTGCCTTTTGTATTAAACCGGATGCAATTTCTGTGTTTCATCGTCAATAAGAAGGTCCAAGGGATACAGTAAACCTGAAGCGATGCATCGGAATCCAAAACTGGACTCACAGGAGAAGTTCAAATCAAAGAGAGTTAGCATGTCAGTCCTCTTGTACTTAAGTCGGCATTGTGCCTTTTTTTACATTCGGATGCAATCTCTGTGTTGCATCGTCATTAAGATGGTCCAAGGGTCACAGTAAACCTGAAGTGAAGCATCAGAATCTAAAACCGGACTCACAGGAGAGGTTCAAATCATAGAATGTTAGAGTGTAAGTCCTCCTTTACTTAAGTCGGCATTGTGCCTTTTGTATTAAATTCGGATGCAATTTCTGCGTTTCATCTTCAATATGAAGGTCCAAGGTATACAGTAAACCCGAAGTGAAGCATCGGAATCTAAAACTGTACTCACAGGAGATGTTCAAATCATAGAAAGGTAGAGTGTCAGTCTTCTTGTACTTAAGTCGGCATTGTGCCTTTTGTATTAAACTCGTATGCAATTTCAGTGGTTCATAGTCAATAAGAAGGTCCAAGGGATACAGTAAACCTGAAGTGAAGCATCGGAAAATAAAACTGGACACACAGGAGAGGTTCAAATCATAGAAAGTTAGAGTGTCAGTCCTCATGTACTTAAGTCGGCATTGTACATTTTGTATTAAATTGGGATGCAATTTCTTTGTTTTATCGTCAATAAGAAGGTCCAAGGTATACAGTAAACCTGACGTGAGCCATCGGAATCTAAAAATGGACTCCCAGGAGAGGTTCAAACCATAGAAAGTTTGAGTGTCAGTCCTCTTGTACTTAAGTCGACATTTTGCCTTTTGTATTAAATTCGGATGCAATTTCTGTGTTTCATAGTCAATTAGAAGGTCCAAGGGATACAGTAAACATGAAGTGAGGTACGGAATCTAAACCTGAACTCACAGGAGAGGTTCACATCATAGAGAGTTAGCGTGTCAGTCCTCTTGTACTTAAGTCGGCATTGTGCCTTTTGTATTAAATTCGGATGCAATTTCTGTGTTTCATAGTCAATTAGAAGGTCCAAGGGATACAGTAAAACTGAAGTGAAGCATCGGAATCTACAACTGTACTCACAGCAGAGGTTCCAATCATAGTTAGTTAAAGTGTCAGTCCTCTTGTGCTTGAGTCGGCATTGTGCCTTTTGTATTAAATTCGGATGCAATTTCCGTGTTTCATCGTCAATAAGAAGGTCCTAGGCATACAGTAAACCTGAAGTGAAGCATCGGAATCTAAAACTGGGCTCACAGAGGTGGTTCAAATCATAGAGAGTTAGAGTGTCAGTCCTCTTGCTCTTAAGTCGGCATTGTGCCTTTTGTATTAAATTTGGATGCAATTTCAGTGTTTCATCGTCAATATGAAGGTCCAAGCGATACAGTAAACCTGAAGTGAAGCATCGGAATCTAAAACTGGAATCACAGGAGAGGTCCCAATCATAGTAAGTTAGAGTGTCAGTCCTCTTGTACTTAGGTCGGCATTGTGCTTTTGTATTAAATTCGGATGCAATTTCTGTGTTTCATCTTCAATATGAAGGTCCAAGGTATACAGTAAACCCGAAGTGAAGCATCGGAATCTAAAACTGTACTCACAGGAGAGGTTCAAATCATAGAAAGGTAGAGTGTCAGTCTTCTTGTACTTAAGTCGGCATTGTGCCTTTTGTATTAAATTCGGATGCAATTTCTGTGGTTCATAGTCAATTAGAAGGTCCAAGGGATACAGTAAAACTGAAGTGAAGCATCGGAATCTACAACTGGACTCACAGCAGAGGTTCAAATCATAGAAAGTTAGAGTGTCAGTCCTCTTGTGCTTAAGTCGGCATTGTGCCTTTTGTATTAAATTCGGATGCAATTTCCGTGTTTCATCGTCAATAAGAAGGTCCTAGAAATACAGTAAACCTGAAGTGAAGCATCGGAATCAAAAACTGGACTCACAGGAGTGGTTCAACTCATAGAAATTTAGAGTGTCAGTTCTCTTGTACTTAAGTCGGCATTGTGCTTTTTGAATTTAATTCCGATGCAATTTCTGTGCTTCATCGTCAAGAAGAAGATCCAAGGGATACAGTAAACCTGAAGGGAAGCATCGGAATTTAAAACTGGACTCACAGGAGAGATTCAAATCATAGAAAGATAGAGTGTCAGTCCTCTTGTACTTACGTCCGTGTTGTGCCTTTTGTATTAAATTCGGATGCAATTTCTGTGTTTCATCGTCAATAAGAAGGTCCAAGGGATACAGTAAACCTGAAGTGATGCATCGGAATCTAAAACTGGACTCACAGGAGAAGTTCAAATCATAGAGAGTTAGCATGTCAGTCCTCTTGTACTTAAGTCGGCATTGTGCCTTTTGTATTACATTCGGATGCAATTTCTGTGTTTCATCGTCATTATGATGGTCCATGGGATACAGTAAACCTGAAGTGAAGCTTCGGAATCTAAAACCGGACTCACAGGAGAGGTTCAAATCATAGAATATTAGAGTGTCAGTCCTCCTGTACTGAAGTCGGCATTGTGCCTTTTGTATTAAATTCTGATGCAATTTCTGTGTTTCATCGTCAATAAGAAAGTCCAAGGGATACAGTAAACCTGAAGTGAAGCATCGGAATCTAAAACTGGGCTCACAGAGGAGGTTCAAATCATAGAGAGTTAAAGTGTCAGTCCTCTTGGTCTTAAGTCGGCATTGTGCCTTTTGTATTAAATTTGGATGCAATTTCTGTGTTTAATCGTCTATATGAAGGTCCAAGCGATACAGTAAACCTGAAGTGAAGCATCGGAATCTAATACTGGACTCAAAGGAGAGGTTCAAATCATAGAAAGTTAGAGTGTCAAACCTCTTGTACTTAAGTCAGCATTGTGCCTTTTGTATTAAATTCAGATGCAATTTCTGTGTTTTATCGTCAATAAGAAGGTCCAAGGGATACAGTAACCTGAAGTGAAGCATCGGAATCTAAAACTGGACTCACAGGAGAGGTTCGATCATAGAAAGTTAGAGTGTCAGTCCTCTTGTACTTAAGTCGGCATTGTGCGTTTTGTATTAAATTCGGATGCAATTTCTGTGTTTCATCGCCAATAAGAAGGTCCAAGTGATACAGTAAACCTGTAGTGAAGCATCGGAATCTAAAACTGGACTCACAGGAGAGGTTCGAATTATAGAGAGTTAGAGTGTCAGTCCTCTTGTAGCTAAGTCGGCATTGCGCCTTTTGTAATAAATTCAGATGCAATTTCTATGTTTCATCGTCAATAAGAAGGTCCAAGTTATACAGTAAACCTGTAGTGAAGCATCGGAATCTAAAACTGGAGTCACAGGAGAGGTTCGAATCATAGAGAGTTAGAGGATCAGCCCTCTTGTACTTAAGTCGGCATTGTGCCTTTAGTATTATATTCGGATGCAATTTCTGTGTTTCATAGTCAATAAGAAGGTCCAAGGGATACAGTAAACCTGAAGTGAAGCATCGGAAAATAAAACTGGACACACAGGAGAGGTTCAAATCATAGAAAGTCACAGTGTCAGTCCTCTTGTACTTAAGTCGGCATTGTACATTTTGTATTAAATTGGGATGCTATTTCTTTGTTTTATCGTCAATAAGAAGGTCCAAGGTATACAGTAAACCTGAAGTGAAGCATCGGAATCTTAAACTGGACTCACAGGAGAGGTTCAAATCATAGAAAGTTTGAGTGTCAGTCCTCTTGTACTTAAATCGACATTGTGCCTTTTCTATTAAATTAGGATGCAATTTCTGTGTTTCATCGTCAATAAGAAGGTCCAAGGGAAACCTGAAGTGAAGCATCGGAATCTAAAACTGGTCTCACAGGAAAGGTTCAAAACAAAGAGAGTAAGAAGAGTCGGTCTTTTCGTACTTAATTCGGCATTGTGCCTTTTGTATTAAATTCGGATGCAATTTCTGTGTTTCATCGTCAATAACAAGGTCCAAGAGTACAGTAAACCTGAAGTGAAGCATCGGAATCTAAAACTGGAATCACAGGAGAGGTTCAAATCATAGAAATTTAGAGTGTCAGTTCTCTTGTACTTAAGTCGGCATTGTGCCTTTTGAATTTAATTTGCATGTAATTTCTGTGTTTCATCGTCAATATGAAGGTCCAAGCGATACAGTAAACCTGAAGTGAAGCATCGGAATCTAAAACTGGACTCACAGGAGAGGTTCAAATCATAGTAAGTTAGAGTGTCAGTCCTCTTGTACTTAGGTCGGCATTGTGCTTTTGTATTAAATTCAGATGCAATTTCTGTGTTTCATCTTCAATATGAAGGTCCAGGGTATACAGTAAACCCGAAGTGAAGCATCGGAATCTAAAACTGTACTCACAGGAGAGGTTCAAATCATAGAAAGGTAGAGTGTCAGTCTTCTTGTACTTAAGTCGGCATTGTGCCTTTTGTATTAAATTCGGATGCAATTTCTGTGGTTCATAGTCAATTAGAAGGTCCAAGGGATAAAGTAAAACTGAAGTGAAGCATCGGAATCTACAACTGGACTCACAGCAGAGGTTCAAATCAAAGAAAGTTAGAGTGTCAGTCCTCTTGTGCTTAAGTCGGCATTGTGCCTTTTGTATTAAATTCGGATGCAATTTCCGTGTTTCTTCGTCAATAAGAAGGTCCTAGAAATACAGTAAACCTGAAGTGAAGCATCGGAATCAAAAACTGGACTCACAGGAGTGGTTCAACTCATAGAAATTTAGAGTGTCAGTTCTCTTGTACTTAAGTCGTCATTGTGCTTTTTGAATTTAATTCCGATGCAATTTCTGTGCTTCATCGTCAATAAGAAGGTCCAAGGGATACAGTAAACATGAAGTGATGCATCGGAATCTAAAACTGGACTCACAGGAGAAGTTCAAATTATAGAGAGTTAGCATGTCAGTCCTTTTGTACTTAAGTCGGCATTGTGCCTTTTGTATTACATTCGGATGCAATTTCGTTGTTTCATCGTCATTAAGATGGTCCAAGGGATACAGTAAACCTGAAGTGAAGCATCGGAATCTAAAACCGGACTCACTGGAGAGGTTCAAATCATAGAATGTTAGTGTGTCAGTCCTCTTGTACTTAAGTCGGCATTGTGCCTTTTGTATTAAATTCTGATGCAATTTCTGTGTTTCATCGTCAATAACAAAGTCCAAGGGATACTGTAAACCTGAAGTGAAGCATCGGAATCTAAAACTGGGCTCACAGAGGAGGTTCAAATCATAGAGGGTTAGAGTGTCAGTCCTCTTGGTCTTAAGTCGGCATTGTGCCTTTTGTATTAAATTTGGATGCAATTTCTGTGTTTCATCGTCAATATGAAGGTCCAAGCGATACAGAAAACCTGAAGTGAAGCATCGGAATCTAAAACTGGACTCAAAGGAGAGGTTCAAATCATAGAAAGTTAGAGTGTCAAACCTCTTGTACTTAAGTCGGCATTGTACATTTTGTATTAAATTGGGATACTATTTCTTTGTTTTATCGTCAACAAGAAGGTCCAAGGTATACAGTAAACCTGAAGTGAAGCATCGGAATCTAAAACTGGACTCACAGGAGAGGTTCAAATCATAGAAAGTTTGAGTGTCAGTCCTCTTGTACTTAAATCGTTATTGTGCCTTTTCTATTAAATTCGGATGCAATTTCTGTGTTTCATCGTCAATAAGAAGGTCCAAGGGAAACCTGAAGTGAAGCATCGGAATCTAAAACTGGTCTGACAGGAAAGGTTCAAAACAAAGAGAGTAAGAAGAGTCGGTCTTTTCGTACTTAATTCGGCATTGTGCCTTTTGTATTAAATTCGGATGCAATTTCTGTGTTTCATCGTCAATAAGAAGGTCCAAGGGATACAGTAAACCTGAAGTGAAGCATCGGAATTTAAAACTGGACTCACAGGAGAGGTTCAAATCGTAGAAAGTAAGAGTGTCAGTGCTCTTGTACTTAAGTCGGCATTGTGCCTATTGAATTAATTACGGATGCAAATTATGTGTTTCATCTTCAATAAGAAGGTCCAAGGGATACAGTAAACTTGAAGTGACGTACGGAATCTAAACCTGAACTCACAGGAGAGGTTCACATCATAGAGAGTTAGAGTGTCACTCCCCTTGTACTTAAGTCAGCATTGTGACTTTTGTATAAAATTCGGATGCAATTTCTGTGTTTCATCGTCAAGAAGAAGGTCCAAGGGATACAGTAAACATGAAGTGAAGCTTCGGAATCTAAAACTTTTCTCACAGGAGAGGTTCAAATCATAGAAAGTTAGAGTGTCAGTCCTCTTGTACTTAAGTCGGCATTGTGCCTTTTGTATTAAATTCAGATGCATTTTCTGTGTTTCATCGTCAATAAAAAGGTCCAAGGGATACAGTAAACCTGAAGTGAAGCATCGGAATCTAAAACTGGACTCACAGGAGAGGTTCGATCATAGAAAGTTAGAGTGTCGGTCCCCTTGTAGGTAAGTCGGCATTGTGCCTGTTGTATTAAATTCGGATGCAATTTCTGTGTTTCATCGCCATTAAGAAGGTCCAAGTGTTACAGTAAACCTGTTGTGAAGCATCGGAATCTAAAACTGGACTCACAGGCGAGGTTCGAATCATAGAGAGTTAGAGTGTCAGTCCTCTTGTACTTAAGTCGGCATTGTGCCTTTTGTATTAACTTCAGATGCAATATCTGTGTTTCATCTTCAATAAGAAGGTCCAAGGGATACAGTAAACCTGAAGTGAAGCATCGGAAGCTAAAACAGGACACACAGGAGAGGTTCAAATCATAGAAAGTTTGAGTGTCAGTCCTCTTGTACTTAAATCGGCATTGCGCCTTTTGTATTAAATTCGGATGCAATATCTGTATTTCATCGTCAATCAGAAGTTCCAAGGGATACAGTAAACCAGAAGTGAAGACTCGGAATCTAAAACTGGACACACAGGAGCGGTTCTAATCATAGAAAGTTACAGTTTCAGTCCTCTTGTACTGAAGTCGGCATTGTGCATTTTGTATTAAATTCGGATGCATTTTCTGTGTTTCACCGTCAAGAAGAAGGTCCAAGGTATACAGTGAACGTGAAGTGAAGCATCGGAATCTAAAACTGGACTCACAGGAGAGGTTCATATCATAGAAAGTTAGAGTGTCAGTCCCCTTGTACTTAAGTCGGCATTGTGCCTTTTGTATAAAATTCGGATGCAATTTCTGTGTTTCATCGTCAATAAGAAGGTAGAAGTGATACAGTAAACCTGTAGTGAAGCATCGGAATCTAAAACTGGACTCACAGGAGAGGTTCGAATCATAGAGAGTTAGAGGGTCAGCCCTCTTGTACTTAAGTCGGCATTGAGCCTTTTGTATTAAATTCAGATGCAATTTCTGTGTTTCATCGTCAATAAGAAGTTCCAAGGGATACAGTAAACCTGAAGTGAAGCATCGGAAGCTAAAACAGGGCACACAGGAGTGGTTCAAATCATAGAAAGTTAGAGTGTCAGTCCTCTTGTACTTAAATCAGCATTGCGCCTTTTGTATTAAATTTGGATGCAATATCTGTATTTCATCGTCAATAAGAAGATCCAAGGGATACAGTAAACCTGAAGTGAAGCATCGGAAAATAAAACTGGACACACAGGAGAGGTTCAAATCATAGAAAGTTACAGTGTCAGTCCTCTAGTAATTAAGTCGGCATTGTACATTTTGTATTAAATTGGCATGTAATTTCTTTGTTTTATCGTCAATAAGAAGGTCCAAGGTATACATTAAACCTGAAGTGATGCATCGGAATCTAAATCTGGACTCACAGGAGAGGTTCAAATCATAGAAAGTTTGAGTGTCAGTCCTCTTGTACTTAAATCGACAATGTGCCTTTTCTATTAAATTCGGATGCAATTTCTGTGTTTCATCGTCAATAAGAAGGTCCAAGGGAAACCTGAAGTGAAGCATCGGACTCTAAAACTGGTCTCACATTAAAGGTTCAAAACAAAGAGGGTAAGAACAGTCGGTCTTTTCGTACTTAATTCTGCATTGTGCCTTTTGTACTAAATTCGGATGCAATTTCTGTGTTTCATCGTCAATAAGAAAGTCCAAGGGATACAGTAAACCTGAAGTGAAGCAATGGAATCTAAAACTGGACTCACAGGTGAGGTTCAAATCATAGAAAGTTAGAGTGTCAGTCCTCTTGTACTTAAGTCCGCATTGTGCCTTTTGTATTAAATTCGGATGCAATTTCTGAGTTTCATCGTCAATAAGACAGTCCAAGGGATACAGTAAACCTGAAGTGAGGCATCGGAATCTAAAACTGGACTCACAGGAGAGGTTCAAATCATAGGAAGTTAGAGTGTCAGTCCTCTTGTACTTAAGCCGGCATTCTGCATTTTGTATTAAATTCGGATGCATTTTCTGTGTTTCACCGTCAATAAGAAGGTCCAAGGTATAGAGTTATCGTGAAGTGTAGCATCGGAATCTAAAACTTACTCACAGGAGAGGTTCATATCATAGAAAGTTAGAGTGTCAGTCCCCTTGTACTTAAGTCGGCATTGTGCCTTTTGTATAAAATTCGGATGCAATTTCTGTGTTTCATCGTCAATAAGAAAGTCCAAGCAATACAGTAAACCTGAAGTGATGCATCGGAATCTAAATCTGGACTAAAAGGAGAGGTTCAAATCATTGAAAGTTAGAGTGTCAGTCCTCTTGTACTTAAGTCAGCATTGTGCCTATTGTATTAAATTCAGATGCAATATCTGTGTTTCATCGTCAATAAGAAGGTCCAAGGGATACAGTAAACCTGAAGTGAAGCATCGGAATCTAAAACTGGACTCACAGGAGAGGTTCGATCGAAGAAAGTTAGAGTGTCAGTCCTCTTGTACTTAAGTCAGCATTGTGCCTCTTGTATTAAATTCAGATGCAATATCTGTGTTTCATCGTCAATAAGAAGGTAGAAGTGATACAGTAAACCTGTAGAGAAGCATCGGAATCTAAAACAGGACTCACAGGTGAGGTTCAAATCATAGAAAGTTAGAGTGTCAGTCCTCTTGTACTTACGTCGGCATTGTGCTTTTGTATTAAATTCGAATGCAATTTCTGTGTTTCATCGTCAATACGAAGGTCCAAGGGATACAGTAAAACTAAAGTGAAGCATCGGAATCTATAACTGGACTCACAGGAGAGGCTCAAATCATAGAAATTTAGAGTGTCAGTTCTCTTGTACTTCAGTCGGCATTGTGCCTATTGAATTTAATTCCAATGCGATTTCTGTGCTTCATCGTCAAGAAGAAGGTCCAAGGGATACAGTAAACCTGAAGTGAAGCATCGGAATTTAAAACTGGACTCACAGGAGAGGTTCAAATCATAGAAAATTAGAGTGTCAGTCCTCTTGTACTTAAGTCCGCATTGTGCCTTTTGTATTAAATTCGGATGCAATTTCTGTGTTTCATCGTCAATAAGACGGTCCAAGGGATACAGTAAACCTGAAGTGAGGCATCGCAATCTAAAACTGGACTCACAGGAGAGGTTCAAATCATAGGAAGTTAGATTGTCAGTCCTCTTGTACTTAAGTCGGCATTGTGCATTTTGTATTAAATTCGGATGCATTTTCTGTGTTTCACCGTCAATAAGAAGGTCCCAGGTGTAGAGTTATCGTGAAGTGAAGCATCGGAATCTAAAACTGGACTCACAGGAGAGGTTCATATCATAGAAAGTTAGAGTGTCAGTCCCCTTGTACTTAAGTCGGCATTGTGCCTTTTGTATAAAATTCGGATGCAATTTCTGTGTTTCATCGTCAATAAGAAAGTCCAAGCGATACAGTAAACCTGAAGTGAAGCATCGGAATCTAAATCTGGACTCAAAGGAGAGGTTCAAATCACAGAAAGTTAGAGTGTCAGTCCTCTTGTACTTAAGTCAGCATTGTGCCTTTTGTATTAAATTCAGATGCAATTTCTGTGTTTCATCGTCAATAAGAAGGTCCAAGGGATACAGTAAACCTGTAGTGAAGCATCGGAATCTAAAACTGGACTCACAGGAGAGGTTCGAATCATAGAGAGTTAGAGGGTCAGTCCTCTTGTACTTAAGTCGGCATTGTGCATTTTGTATTAAATTCGGATGCAATTACTGTGTTTCATCGTCAATAAGAAGGTCCAAGGGATACAGTAAACCTGAAGTGAAGCATCGGAAGCTAAAACAGGGCACACAGGAGAGGTTCAAATCATAGAAAGTTAGAGTGTCAGTCCTCTTGTACTTAAATCGGCATTGCGCCTTTTGTATTAAATTCGGATGCAGTATCTGTATTTCATCGTCAATAAGAAGATCCAAGGGAAACAGTAAACCTGAAGTGAAGCATCGGAAAATAAAACTGGACACACAGGAGAGGTTCAAATCATAGAAAGTTACAGTGTCAGTCCTCTTGTAATTAAGTCGGCATTGTACATTTTGTATTAAATTGGCATGCAATTTCTTTGTTTTATCGTCAATAAGAAGGTCCAAGGTATACAGTAAACCTGAAGTGAAGCATCGGAATCTAAATCTGGACTCACAGGAGAGGTTCAAATCATAGAAAGTTTGAGTGTCAGTCCTCTTGTACTTAAATCGACATTGTGCCTTTTCTATTAAATTCGGATGCAATTTCTGTGTTTCATCGTCATTAAGAAGGTCCAAGGGAAACCTGAAGTGAAGCATCGGAATCTAAAACTGGTCTCACAGGAAAGGTTCAAAACTAAGAGAGTAAGAACAGTCGGTCTTTTCTTACTTAATTCTGCATTGTGCCTTTTGTATTAAATTCGGATGCAATTTCTGTGTTTCATCGTCAATAAGAGGGTCCAAGCGATACAGTAAACCTGAAGTGAAGCATTGGAATCTAAAACTGGACTCACAGGTGAGGTTCAAATCATAGAAAGTTAGAGTGTCAGTCCTCTTGTACTTAAGTCGGCATTGTGCATTTTGTATTAAATGCGGATGCATTTTCTGTGTTTCACCGTCAATAAGAAGGTCCAAGGTAAAGAGTTATCGTGAAGTGAAGCATCGGAATCTAAAACTGGACTCACTGGAGAGGTTCATATCATACAAAGTTAGAGTGTCAGTCCCCTTGTACTTAAGTCGTCATTGTGCCTCTTGTATTAAATTCGGATGCTATTTCTGTGTTTCGTCGTCAATAAGAAGGTCCAAGGGATACAGTAAACCTGAACTGAGGCATCGGAATCTAAAACTGGGCTCACAGAGGAGATTCAAATCATAGAGAGTTAGAGTGTCAGTCCTCTTGTCCTTAAGTCGGCATTGTGCCTTTTGTATTAAATTTGGATACAAGTTCTGTGTGTCATCGTCAATAAGAAGGTCCAAGGGATACAGTAAACATGAAGTGAAGCATCGGAATCTAAAACTTAACTCACAGGAGAGGTTCAAATCATAGAATGTTAGAGTGTCAGTCCTCTTGTACTTAAGTCGGCATTGTGCCCTTTGTATTACATTCGGATGCAATTTCTGTGTTTCATAGTCAGTACGAAGGTCCAAAGGGTACAGTAAACCTGAAGTGAGGCATCGGAATCTGAAACTGGACTCTGAGGAGAGGTTCAAATCAAAGAAAGTTAGAGTGTCAGCGCTCATGTACATAAGTCGGCATTGTGCCTATTGTATTATATTCGGATGCAATTTATGTGTTTCATCTTCAATAAGAAGGTCCAAGGGATACAGTAAACATGAAGTGAAGCACGGAATCTAAAACTGGACTCACAGGAGAGGTTCAAATCATAGAGAGTTAGAGTGTCAGTCCTCTTGTACTTAAGTCGGCATTGTGCCTTTTGTATTAAATTCGGATGCAATTTCTGTGTTTCATCGTCAATAAGAAGGTCCAAGTGATACAGTAAACCTGTAGTAAAGCATCGGAATCTAAAACTGGACTAACAGGTGAGGTTCGAATCATAGAGAGTTAAAGGGTCAGTCCTCTTGTACTTAAGTCGGCATTGTGCCTTTTGTATTCAATTTGCATGCAATTACTTTGTTTCATCGTCAATAAGAAGGTCCAAGGGATACAGTAAACCTGAAGTGAAGCATCGGAAGCTAAAACAGGGCACACAGGAGAGGGTCAAATCACAGAAAGTTAGAGTGTCAGTCCTCTTGTTTTTAAATCGGCATTGCGCCTTTTGTATTAAATTCGGATGCAATATCTGTGTTTCATCGTCAATAACAAGGTCCAAGGTATACAGTTAACCTGAAGTGAAGCATCGGAATCTAAAACAGGACTCACAGGAGAGGTTCAAAATATAGAATGTTAGAGTGTCAGTCCTCTTGTACTTAAGTCGGCTTTGTGCCTTTTGTATTCAATTCGCATGCAATTACTGTGTTTCATCGTCAATAAGAAGGTCCAAGGGGTACAGTAAACCTGAAGTGAAGCATCGGATTCTAAAACTGGACTCACAGGAGAGGTTCAAATCATAGAATGTTAGAGTGTCAGTCCGCTTGTACTTAAGTCGGCATTGTGCCTTTTGTATTACATTCGAATGCAATTTCTGTGTTTCATAGTCAGTAAGAAGGTCCAAGGGATACAGTAAACCTGAAGTGAAGCATCGGAATATAAAACTGGACTCTGAGGAGAGGTTCAAATCAAAGAAAGTTAAAGCGTCAGCGCTCTTGTACTTAAGTCGGCATTGTGCCTATTGTATTATATTCGGATGCAATTTATGTGTTTCATCTTCAATAAGAAGGTCCCAGGTATACAGTAAACATTAAGTGAAGCACGGAGTCTAAAACTGGACTCACAGGAGAGGTTCAAATCATAGAGAGTTAGAGTGTCAGTCCTCTTGTACTTAAGTCGGCATTGTGCCTTTTGTATTAAATTCGGATGCAATTTCTGTGTTTCATCGTCAATAAGAAGGTCCAAGGGATACAGTAAACATGAAGTGAAGCATCGGAAGCTAAAACAGGGCACACAGGAGAGGTTCAAATCATAGAAAGTTAGAGTGTCAGTCCTCTTGTTTTTAAATCTACATTGCTCCTTTTGTATTAAATTCTGATGCAATATCTGTATTTCATCGCCAATAAGAAGATCCAAGGAATACAGTACATCTGTAGTGAAGCATCGGAATCTAAAACTGGACACACAGGAGAGGTTCAAATCATAGAAAGTTAGAATGTCAGTCCTCCCTTACTTAAGTCCGCATTGTGCCTTTTGTATTAAATTCGGATGCAATTTCTGTGTTTCATCGTCAATAAGACGGTCCAAGGGATACAGTAAACCTGAAGTGAAGCATTGGAATCTAAAACTGGACTCACAGGAGAGGTTCGATCATAGAAATTTAGAATGTCAGTCCTCTTGTACTTAAGTCGTCATTTTGCCTCTTGTATTAAATTCGGATGCTATTTCTGTGTTTCGTCGTCAATAAGAAGGTCCAAGCGATACAGTAAACCTGACGTGAAGCATCGGAATCTAAAACTGGACTCAAAGGAGAGGTTCAATCACAGAAAGTTAGAGTGTAAGTCCTCTTGTACTTAAGTCAGCATTGTGCCTTTTGTATTAAATTCAGAGGCAATATCTGTGTTTCATCGTCAATAAGAAGGTCCAAGGGATACAGTAAACCTGAAGTGAAGCATTGGAATCTAAAACTGGACTCACAGGAGAGGTTCGATCATAGAAATTTAGAGTGTCAGTCCTCTTGTACTTAAGTCGTCATTGTGCCTCTTGTATTAAATTCGGATGCTATTTCTGTGTTTCGTCGTCATTAAGAAGGTCCAAGGGATACAGTAAACCTGAAGTGAGGCATCGGAATCAAAAACTGGACTCACAGAGAAGATTCAAATCATAGGGAATTAGAGTGTCAGTCCTCTTGTTCTTAAGTCGGCATTGTGCCTTTTGTATTAAATTTGGATGCACGTTCTGTGTGTCATCGTCAATAAGAAGGTCCAAAGGATACAGAAAACATGAAGTGAAGCATCGGAATCTAAAACTTAACTCACAGGAGAGGTTCAATCATAGAAAGTTACAGTGTCAGTCCTCTTGTACTTAAGTCAGCATTGTGCCTTTTGTATTAAATTCAGATGCAATTTCTGTGTTTCATCGTCAATAAGAAGGTCCAAGTGATACAGTAAACCTGTAGTAAAGCATCGGAATCTAAAACTGGACTAACAGGTGAGGTTCGAATCATAGAGAGTTAAAGGGTCAGTCCTCTTGTACTTAAGTCGGCATTGTGCCTTTTGTATTCAATTCGCATGCAATTACTGTGTTTCATCGTCAATAAGAAGGTCCAAGGGATACAGTAAACCTGATGTGAAGCATCGGAAGCTAAAACAGGACTCACAGGAGAGGTTCAAATTATAGAAAGTTAGAGTGTCAGTCCTCTTGTACTTAAGTTGGCATTGTGCCTTTTGTATTAAATTCGACTGCAATCTCTGTGTTTCATCGTCAATAAGAAGGTCCAAGGGGTACAGTAAACCTGAAGTGAAGCATCGGATTCTAAAACTGGACTCACAGGAGAGGTTCAAATCATATAAAGTTAGAATGTCAGTCCTCTTGTACTTAAGTCGGTATTGTGCTTTTTGTATTAGATTCGGATGCAATTTCTGCGTTTTATCGTCAATAAGAAGGTCCAAGGGATACAGTAAACCTCAAGTGAAGCATCGGAATCTAAAACGGGACTCACAGCAGAGGTTCTAATCATAGAAAATTAGTGTGTCAGTCCTCTTGTACTTAAGTCGGTATTGTGCCTTTTGCATTAAATTCAGATGCAATTTCTGTGCTTCATCGTCAATAAGAAGGTCCAAGGATACAGTAAACCTGAAGTGAAGCATTGGAATCTAAAACTGGACTCACAGGAGAGGTTCGATCATAGAAATTTAGAATGTCAGTCCTCTTGTACTTAAGTCGTCATTGTGCCTCTTGTATTAAATTCGGATGCTATTTCTGTGTTTCGTCGTCAATAAGAAGGTCCAAGGGATACAGTAAGCCTGAAGTGAGGCATCGGAATCTAAAACTGGACTCACAGAGGAGATTCAAATCAAAGAGAGTTAGAGTGTCAGTCCTCTTGTTCTTATGTCGGCATTGTGCCTTTTGTATTAAATTTGGATGCAAGTTCTGTGTGTCATCGTCAATAAGAAGGTCCAAGGGATACAGTAAAACTGAAGTGAAGCATCGGAATCTAAAACTGGACTCACAGGAGAGGTTCAAATCATAGAAACTTAGAGTGTCAGTCCTCTTGTACTTAAGTCCGCATTGTGCCTTTTGTATTAAATTCGGATGCAATTTCTGTGTTTCATCGTCAATAAGACGGTCCAAGGGATACAGTAAACCTGAAGTGAGGCATCGGAATCTAAAACTGGACTCACAGGAGAGGTTCAAATCATAGAAAGTTAGAGTGTCAGTCCTCTTGTACTTAAGTCGGCATTGTGCCTTTTGTATTACATTCGGATGCAATTTCTGTGTTTCATCGTCAATAAGAAGGCCCAAGGCATACAGTACACCTGGAGTGAAGCATCGAAATCTAAAACTGGACTCTGAGGAGCGGTTCAAATCAAAGATAACTAGAGTGTCAGTGCCCCTGTACTTAAGTCGGCATTGTGACTTTTGTATTAAATTCGGATGCAATTTCTGTGTTTCGTCGTCAATAAGAAGGTCCAAGCGATACAGTAAACCTGAAGTGAAGCATCGGAATCTAAAACTGGACTCAAAGGAGAGGTTCAATCACAGAAAGTTAGAGTGTAAGTCCTCTTGTACTTAAGTCAGCTTTGTGCCTTTTGTATTAAATTCAGATGCAATTTCTGTGTTTCATCGTCAATATGAAGGTCCAAGGGATACAGTAAACCTGAAGTGAATCATTGGAATCTAAAACTGGACTCACAGGAGAGGTTTGATCATAGAAATTTAGAGTGTCAGTCCTCTTGTACTTAAGTCGTCATTGTGCCTCTTGTATTAAATTCGGATGCTATTTCTGTGTTTCGTCGTCAATAAGAAGGTCCAAGGGATACAGTAAACCTGAACTGAGGCATCGGAATCTAAAACTGGGCTCACAGAGGAGATTCAAATCATAGAGAGTTAGAGTGTCAGTCCTCTTGTTCTTAAGTCGGCATTGTACATTTTGTATTAAATTGGCATGCAATTTCTTTGTTTTATCGTCAATAAGAAGGTCCAAGGTATACAGTAAACCTGAAGTGAAGCATCGGAATCTAAATCTGGACTCACAGGAGAGGTTCAAATCATAGAAAGTTTGAGTGTCAGTCCTCTTGTATTTAAATCGACATTGTGCCTTTTCTATTAAATTCGGATGCAATTTCTGTGTTTCATCGTCATTAAGAAGGTCCAAGGGAAACCTGAAGTGAAGCATCGGAATCTAAAACTGGTCTCACAGGAAAGGTTCAAAACTAAGAGAGTAAGAACAGTCGGTCTTTTCTTACTTAATTCTGCATTGTGCCTTTTGTATTAAATTCGGATGCAATTTCTGTGTTTCATCGTCAATAAGAGGGTCCAAGCGATACAGTAAACCTGAAGTGAAGCATTGGAATCTAAAACTGGACTCACAGGTGAGGTTCAAATCATAGAAAGTTAGAGTGTCAGTCCTCTTGTACTTAAGTCGGCATTGTGCATTTTGTATTAAATGCGGATGCATTTTCTGTGTTTCACCGTCAATAAGAAGGTCCAAGGTAAAGAGTTATCGTGAAGTGAAGCATCGGAATCTAAAACTGGACTCACTGGAGAGGTTCATATCATACAAAGTTAGAGTGTCAGTCCCCTTGTACTTAAGTCGTCATTGTGCCTCTTGTATTAAATTCGGATGCTATTTCTGTGTTTCGTCGTCAATAAGAAGGTCCAAGGGATACAGTAAACCTGAACTGAGGCATCGGAATCTAAAACTGGGCTCACAGAGGAGATTCAAATCATAGACAGTTAGAGTGTCAGTCCTCTTGTTCTTAAGTCGGCATTGTGCCTTTTGTATTAAATTTGGATACAAGTTCTGTGTGTCATCGTCAATAAGAAGGTCCAAGGGATACAGTAAACATGAAGTGAAGCATCGGAATCTAAAACTTAACTCACAGGAGAGGTTCAAATCATAGAATGTTAGAGTGTCAGTCCTCTTGTACTTAAGTCGGCATTGTGCCCTTTGTATTACATTCGGATGCAATTTCTGTGTTTCATAGTCAGTACGAAGGTCCAAGGGGTACAGTAAACCTGAAGTGAGGCATCGGAATCTGAAACTGGACTCTGAGGAGAGGTTCAAATCAAAGAAAGTTAGAGTGTCAGCGCTCATGTACTTAAGTCGGCATTGTGCCTATTGTATTATATTCGGATGCAATTTATGTGTTTCATCTTCAATAAGAAGGTCCAAGGGATACAGTAAACATGAAGTGAAGCACGGAATCTAAAACTGGACTCACAGGAGAGGTTCAAATCATTGAGAGTTAGAGTGTCAGTCCTCTTGTACTTAAGTCGGCATTGTGCCTTTTGTATTAAATTCGGATGCAATTTCTGTGTTTCATCGTCAATAAGAAGGTCCAAGTGATACAGTAAACCTGTAGTAAAGCATCGGAATCTAAAACTGGACTAACAGGTGAGGTTCGAATCATAGAGAGTTAAAGGGTCAGTCCTCTTGTACTTAAGTCGGCATTGTGCCTTTTGTATTCAATTTGCATGCAATTACTTTGTTTCATCGTCAATAAGAAGGTCCAAGGGATACAGTAAACCTGAAGTGAAGCATCGGAAGCTAAAACAGGGCACACAGGAGAGGGTCAAATCATAGAAAGTTAGAGTGTCAGTCCTCTTGTTTTTAAATCGGCATTGCGCCTTTTGTATTAAATTCGGATGCAATATCTGTGTTTCATCGTCAATAAGAAGGTCCAAGGTATACAGTTAACCTGAAGTGAAGCATCGGATTCTAAAACTGGACTCGCAGGAGAGGTTCAAATCATAGAAAGTTAGAGTGTCAGTCCTCTTGTAATTAAGTCGGTATTGTGCCTTTTGTATTGAAATCAGATGCAATTTCTGTGTTTCATCGTCAATAAGAAGGTCCAAGGGATACAGTAAACCTGAAGTGAAGCATTGGAAACTAAAACTGTACTCACAGGAGAGGTTCGATCATAGAAATTTAGAAAGTCAGTCCTCTTGTACTTAAGTGGTCATTGTGCCTCTTGTATTAAATTCGGATGCTATTTCTGTGTTTCGTCGTCAATAAGAAGGTCCAAGGGATACAGTAAACCTGAAGTGAGGCATCGGAATCTAAAACTAGACTCACAGAGGAGATTCAAATCATAGAGAGTTAGAGTGTCAGTCCTCTTGTTCTTAAGTCGGCATTGTGCCTTTTGTATTAAATTTGGATGCAAGTTCTGTGTTTCATCGTCAATAAGAAGGTCCAAGGGATACAGTAAACATGAAGTGAAGCATCGGAATCTGAAATTTAACTCACAGGAGAGGTTCAAATCATAGAATGTTAGAGTGTCAGTCCGCTTGTACTTAAGTCGGCATTGTGCCTTTTGTATTACATTCGAATGCAATTTCTGTGTTTCATAGTCAGTAAGAAGGTCCAAGGGATACAGTAAACCTGAAGTGAAGCATCGGAATATAAAACTGGACTCTGAGGAGAGGTTCAAATCAAAGAAAGTTAAAGCGTCAGCGCTCTTGTACTTAAGTCGGCATTGTGCCTATTGTACTATATTCGGATGCAATTTATGTGTTTCATCTTTAATAAGAAGGTCCCAGGTATACAGTAAACATTAAGTGAAGCACGGAGTCTAAAACTGGACTCACAGGAGAGGTTCAAATCATAGAGAGATAGAGTGTCAGTCCTCTTGTACTTAAGTCGGCATTGTGCCTTTTGTATTAAATTCGGATGCAATTTCTGTGTTTCATCGTCAATAAGAAGGTCCAAGGGATACAGTAAACCTGAAGTGAAGCATCGGAAGCTAAAACAGGGCACACAGGAGAGGTTCAAATCATAGAAAGTTAGAGTGTCAGTCCTCTTGTTTTTAAATCTACATTGCTCCTTTTGTATTAAATTCTGATGCAATATCTGTATTTCATCGCCAATAAGAAGATCCAAGGAATACAGTACATCTGTAGTGAAGCATCGGAATCTAAAACTGGACACACAGGAGAGGTTCAAATCATAGAAAGTTAGAATGTCAGTCCTCCCTTACTTAAGTCCGCATTGTGCCTTTTGTATTAAATTCGGATGCAATTTCTGTGTTTCATCGTCAATAAGACGGTCCAAGGGATACAGTAAACCTGAAGTGAAGCATTGGAATCTAAAACTGGACTCACAGGAGAGGATCGATCATAGAAATTTAGAATGTCAGTCCTCTTGTACTTAAGTCGTCATTGTGCCTCTTGTATTAAATTCGGATGCTATTTCTGTGTTTCGTCGTCAATAAGAAGGTCCAAGCGATACAGTAAACCTGAAGTGAAGCATCGGAATCTAAAACTGGACTCAAAGGAGAGGTTCAATCACAAGAAGTTAGAGTGTAAGTCCTCTTGTACTTAAGTCAGCATTGTGCCTTTTGTATTAAATTCAGAGGCAATATCTGTGTTTCATCGTCAATAAGAAGGTCCAAGGGATACAGTAAACCTGAAGTGAAGCATTGGAATCTAAAACTGGACTCACAGGAGAGGTTCGATCATAGAAATTTAGAGTGTCAGTCCTCTTGTACTTAAGTCGGTATTGTGCCTTTTGTATTAAATTCGGATGCAATTTGTGCGTTTTATCGTCAATAAGAAGGTCCAAGGGATACAGTAAACCTCAAGTGAAGCATCGGAATCTAAGACGGGACTCACACCAGAGGTTCAAATCATAGAAAGTTAGAGTGTCAGCCCTCTTGTAATTAAGTCGGTATTGAGCCTTTTGTATTAAAATCAGATGCAATTTCTGTGTTTCATCGTCAATAAGAAGGTCCAAGGGATACAGTAAACCTGAAGTTGAGCATTGGAAACTAAAACTGTACTCACAGGAGAGGTTCGATCATAGAAATTTAGAAAGTCAGTCCTCTTGTACTTAAGTGGTCATTGTGCCTCTTGTATTAAATTCGGATGCTATTTCTGTGTTTCGTCGTCAATAAGAAGGTCCAAGGCATACAGTAAACATGAAGAGAAGCATCGGAATCTGAAATTTATCTCACAGGAGAGGTTCAAATCATAGAATGTTAGAGTGTCAGTCCGCTTGTACTTAAGTCGGCATTGTGCCTTTTGTATTACATTCGAATGCAATTTCTGTGTTTCATAGTCAGTAAGAAGGTCCAAGGGATACAGTAAACCTGAAGTGAAGCATCGGAATATAAAACTGGACTCTGAGGAGAGGTTCAAATCAAAGAAAGTTAGAGCGTCAGCGCTCTTGTACTTAAGTCGGCATTGTGCCTATTGTATTATATTCGGATGCAATTTATGTGTTTCATCTTCAATAAGAAGGTCCCAGGTATACAGTAAACATGAAGTGAAGCACGGAGTCTAAAACTGGACTCACAGGAGAGGTTCAAATCATAGAGAGTTAGAGTGTCAGTCCTCTTGTACTTAAGTCGGCATTGTGCCTTTTGTATTAAATTCGGATGCAATTTCTGTGTTTCATCGTCAATAAGAAGGTCCAAGGGATACAGTAAACCTGAAGTGAAGCATCGGAAGCTAAAACAGGGCACACAGGAGAGGTTCAAATCATAGAAAGTTAGAGTGTCAGTCCTCTTGTTTTTAAATCTACATTGCTCCTTTTGTATTAAATTCTGATGCAATATCTGTATTTCATCGCCAATAAGAAGATCCAAGGAATACAGTACATCTGTAGTGAAGCATCGGAATCTAAAACTGGACACACAGGAGAGGTTCAAACCTTAGATTGTTACAGTGTCAGTCCTCTTGTACTTAAGTCGGCATTGTGCATTTTGTATTAAATTGGGATGCAATTTCTTTGTTTTATCGTCAATAAGAAGGTCCAAGGTATACAGTAAACCTGAAGTGAAGCATCGAAATTTAAAACTGGACTCAAAGGAGAGGTTCAAATCATAGAAAGTTAGAATGTCAGTCCTCCCTTACTTAAGTCCGCATTGTGCCTTTTGTATTAAATTCGGATGCAATTTCTGTGTTTCATCGTCAATAAGACGGTCCAAGGGATACAGTAAACCTGAAGTGAGGCATCGGAATCTAAAACTGGACTCAAAGGAGAGGTTCAATCATAGAAAGTTACAGTGTCAGTCCTCTTGTACTTAAGTCAGCATTGTGCCTTTTGTATTAAATTCAGAGGCAATATCTGTGTTTCATCGTCAATAAGAAGGTCCAAGGGATACAGTAAACCTGAAGTGAAGCATTGGAATCTAAAACTGGACTCACAGGAGAGGTTCGATCATAGAAATTTAGAGTGTCAGTCCTCTTGTACTTAAGTCGTCATTGTGCCTCTTGTATTAAATTCGGATGCTATTTCTGTGTTTCGTCGTCAATAAGAAGGTCCAAGGGATACAGTAAACCTGAAGTGAGGCATCGGAATCAAAAACTGGACTCACAGAGAAGATTCAAATCATAGGGAATTAGAGTGTCAGTCCTCTTGTCCTTAAGTCGGCATTGTGCCTTTTGTATTAAATTTGGATGCACGTTCTGTGTGTCATCGTCAATAAGAAGGTCCAAGGGATACAGTAAACATGAAGTGAAGCATCGGAATCTAAAACTTAACTCACAGGAGAGGTTCAATCATAGAAAGTTACAGTGTCAGTCCTCTTGTACTTAAGTCGGCATTGTGGCTTTTGTATTCAATTCGCATGCAATTACTGTGTTTCATCGTCAATAAGAAGGTCCAAGGGATACAGTAAACCTGATGTGAAGCATCGGAAGCTAAAACAGGACTCACAGGAGAGGTTCAAATTATAGAAAGTTAGAGTGTCAGTCCTCTTGTACTTAAGTTGGCATTGTGCCTTTTGTATTAAATTCGACTGCAAACTCTGTGTTTCATCGTCAATAAGAAGGTCCAAGGGGTACAGTAAACCTGAAGTGAAGCATCGGATTCTAAAACTGGACTCACAGGAGAGGTTCAAATCATAGAAACTTAGAATGTCAGTCCTCTTGTACTTAAGTCGGTATTGTGCCTTTTGTATTAGATTCGGATGCAATTTCTGCGTTTTATCGTCAATAAGAAGGTCCAAGGGATACAGTAAACCACAAGTGAAGCATCGGAATCTAAAACGGGACTCACAGCAGAGGTTCTAATCATAGAAAATTAGTGTGTCAGTCCTCTTGTACTTAAGTCGGTATTGTGCCTTTTGCATTAAATTCAGATGCGATTTCTGTGTTTCATCGTCAATAAGAAGGTCCAAGGGATACAGTAAACCTGAAGTGAAGCATTGGAATCTAAAACTGGACTCACAGGAGAGGTTCGATCATAGAAATTTAGATTGTCAGTCCTCTTGTACTTAAGTCGTCATTGTGCCTCTTGTATTAAATTCGGATGCTATTTCTGTGTTTCGTCGTCAATAAGAAGGTCCAAGGGATACAGTAAGCCTGAAGTGAGGCATCGGAATCTAAAACTGGACTCACAGAGGAGATTCAAATCATAGAGAGTTAGAGTGTCAGTCCTCTTGTTCTTAAGTCGGCATTGTGCCTTTTGTATTAAATTTGGATGCAAGTTCTGTGTGTCATCGTCAATAAGAAGGTCCAAGGGATACAGTAAACATGAAGTGAAGCATCGGAATCTAAAACTTAACTCACAGGAGAGGTTCAAATCATAGAATGTTAGAGTGTCAGTCCTCTTGTACTTAAGTCCGCATTGTGCCTTTTGTATTAAATTCGCATGCAATTTCTGTGTTTCATCGTCAATAAGACGGTCCAAGGGATACAGTAAACCTGAAGTGAGGCATCGGAATCTAAAACTGGACTCACAGGAGAGGTTCAAATCATAGAAAGTTAGAGTGTCAGTCCTCTTGTACTTAAGTCGGCATTGTGCCTTTTGTATTAAATTCGGATGCAATTTCTGTGTTCCATTGTCAATAAGAAGGTCCAAGGGAGAGAGTAAACCTGAAGTTAAGCATCGGCATCTAAATCTGGACTCTCAGGAGAGGTTCAAATCATACAAAGTTAGAGTGTTAGCCCTCTTGTACTTAAGTCGGCATTGTGCCTTTTGTATAAAATTCGGATGCAAATTGTGTCTTTCATCGTCAATAAGAAGGTCCAAGGGATACAGTAAACCTGAAGTGAAGCATCGGAATCTAAAACTGGACTCACAGGAGAGGTTCAAATCATAGAGAGTTAGAGTGTCAGTCCTCTAGTACTTAAGTCGGCATTGTGCTTTTTGTGTTACATTCGGATGCAATTTCTGTGTTTCATCGTCAATAAGAAGGTCCAAGGCATACAGTAAACCTGAAGTGAAGCATCGGAATCTAAAACTGGACTCACAGGAGAGGTTCAAATCATAGAATGTTATAGTGTCAGTCCTCTTGTACTTAAGTGGGCACTGTGCCTTTTGTGTTAAATTCGGATGCAATTTCTGTGTTTCATCGTCAATAAGAAAGTCCAAGGAATACAGTTAACCTGAAGTTAAGCATCGGAATCTAAAGCTGTACTCACAGAGGAGGTTCAAATCATAGAGAGTTAGAGTGTCAGTCCTTATGTTCTTAAGTCGGCATTGTGCCTTTTGTATTAAATTTTAATGCAATTTCTGTGTTTCACCGTGAATAAGAAGCTCCAAGGGATACAGTAAACATGAAGTGAAGCGTCGGAATCTAAAACTTTACTCACTGGAGAGCTTCAAACCATATAAAATTAGAGTGTCAGTGCTCTTGTACTTAAGTCGGCATTGTGCCTTTTGTATCACATTCGGATGCAATTTCTGTGTTTCATCGTCAGTAAGAAGGTCCAAGGGATACAGTAAACCTCAAGTGAAACATCGGAATCTAAAACTGGACTCCAAGGAACGGTTCAAATCAAAGAAAGTTAGAGTGTCAGCGCTCTTGTACTTAAGTCGGCATTGTGCCTATTGTATTAAATTCGGATGCAATTTATGTGTTTCATCTTCAATAAGAAGGTCCAAATGACACAGTAAACATGAAGTGAAGTACGGAATCTAAAACTGGACTCACAGGAGAGGTTCAAATCATAGAGAATTAGAGTGTCAGTCCTCTTGTACATAAGTCGGCATTGTGACTTTAGTATTAAATTCGGATGCAATTTCTGTGTTTCATCGTCAATACGAAGGTCCAAGTGATACAGTAAACCTTTAGTGAAGCATCGGAATCTAAAACTGGACTCACAGGAGAGGTTCGAACCATAGAGAGTTAGAGTGTCAGTCCTCTTGTACTTAAGTCGGCATTGTGCCTTTTGTGTTAAATTCGGATGCAATTTCCGTGTTTCATCGTCAATAAGAAGGTCCAAGGGATACAGTAAACCTGATGTGAAGCATCGGAAGCTAAAACAGGACACACAGGAGAGGTACAAATCATAGAAAGTTAGAGTGTCAGTCCTCTTGTACTTAAATCGGCATTGCGCCTTTTGTATTAAATTCGGATGCAATATCAGTATTTCATCGTCAATAAGAAGATCCAAGGGATACAGTAAACCTGAAGTGAAGCATCGTAATCTAAAACTGGACACACCGGAGAGGTTCAAATCATAGAGAGTTACAGTGTCAGTCCTCTTGTACTGAAGTCGGCGTTGTGCATTTTGTATTAAATTGGGAAGCAATTTCTGTGTTTTATCGTCAATAAGAACGTCCAAGGTATACAGTAAACCTGAAGTGATGCATCGGAATCTAAAACTGGACTCTGAGGAGCAGTTCAAATCAAAGAAAGTTAGAGTGTCAGTGCTCATGTACTTAAGTCGGCATTGTGCCTATTGTACTAAATTCGGATGCAATTTATGTGTTTCATCTTCAATAAGAAGGTCCAAGGGATACATTAAAAATGAAGTGAAGTACGGAATCCAAAACTGGACTCACAGGAGAGGTTCAAATCATAGAGAGTTAGAGTGTCAGTCCTCTGGTCCTTAAGCCGGCATTGTGCCTTTTGTATTAAATTTGGATGCAATTTCTGTGTGTCATCGTCAACAAGAAAGTCCAAGGGATTTAGTAAACATGAAGTGTAGCATCGGAATCTGAAACTTTACTCACAGGAGAGGTTCAAATCATAGAAAGTTAGAGTGTCAGTCCTCTTGTACTTAAGTCGGCATTGTGTTTTGTATTACATTCGGATGCAATTTCTGTGTTTCATCGTCAGTAAGAAGGTCCAAGTGATACAGTAAACCAGTAGTGAAGCATCGGAATCTAAAACTGGACTCACAGGAGAGGTTCGAATCATCGAGCGTTAGAGTGTCAGTCCTCTTGTACGTAAGTTGGCATTGTGCCTTTTGTATTAAATTTGACTGCAATCTCTGTGTTTCATCGTCAATAAGAAGGTCCAAGGGGTACAGTAAACCTGAAGTGAAGCATCGGATTCTAAAACTGGACTCACAGGAGAGGTTCAAATCATAGAAAGTTAGAATGTCAGTCCTCTTGTACTTAAGTCGGTATTGTGCCTTTTGTATTAAATTCGGATGCAATTTCTGCGTTTTATCGTCAATAAGAAGGTCCAAGGGATACAGTAAACCTCAAGTGAAGCATCGGAATCTAAAACGGGACTCACAGCAGAGGTTCTAATCATAGAAAATTAGTGTGTCAGTCCTCTTGTACTTAAGTCGGTATTGTGCCTTTTGCATTAAATTCAGATGCAATTTCTGTGTTTCATCGTCAATAAGAAGGTCCAAGGGATACAGTAAACCTGAAGTGAAGCATTGGAATCTAAAACTGGACTCACAGGAGAGGTTCGATCATAGAAATTTAGAATGTCAGTCCTCTTGTACTTAAGTCGGCATTGTGACTTTTGTATTAAATTCGGATGCAATCTCTGTGTTTCATCGGCAATAAGAAGGTCCAAGGGGTACAGTAAACCTGAAGTGAAGCATCGGATTCTAAAACTGGACTCACAGGAAAGGTTCAAATCATAGAAAGTTAGAGTGTCAGTAATCTTGTACTTAAGTCGGTATTGTGCCTTTTGTATTAAATTCGGATGCAATTTCTGCGTTTTATCGTCAATAAGAATGTCCAAGGGATACAGTAAACCTCAAGTGAAGCATCGGAATCTAAAACTGGACTCACAGGAGAGGTTCAAATCATAGAAATTTAGAGTGTCAGTTCACTTGTACTTAAGTCGGCATTGTGCCTTTTGAATTTAATTCCGATGCAATTTCTGTGCTTCATCGTCAAGAAGAAGGTCCACGGGATACAGTAAACCTGAAGTGAAGCATCGGAATCTAAAACTGGACTCACAGGAGAGGTTCAAATCATAAAAAGTTAGAATGTCAGTCCTCTCGTACTTAAGTCCGCATTGTGCCTTTTGTATTAAATTCGCATGCAATTTCTGTGTTTCATCGTCAATAAGACGGTCCAAGGGATACAGTAAACCTGAAGTGAGGCATCGGAATCTAAAACTGGACTCACAGGCGAGGTTCAAATCATAGAAAGTTAGAGTGTCAGTCCTCTTGTACTTAAGTCGGCATTGTGCCTTTTGTATTAAATTCGGATGCAATTTCTGTGTTTCATTGTCAATAAGAAGGTCCAAGGGAGACAGTAAACCTGAAGTTAAGCATCGGAATCTAAATCTGGACTCTCAGGAGAGGTTCAAATCATACAAAGTTAGAGTGTTAGCCCTCTTGTACTTAAGTCGGCATTGTGCCCTTTGTATAAAATTCGGATGCAAATTGTGTGTTTCATCGTCAATAAGAAGGTCCAAGGGATACAGTAAACCTGAAGTGAAGCATCGGAATCTAAAACTGGACTCACAGGAGAGGTTCAAATCATAGAGAGTTTGAGTGTCAGTCCTCTAGTACTTAAGTCGGCATTGTGCTTTTTGTGTTACATTCGGATGCAATTTCTGTGTTTCATCGTCAATAAGAAAGTCCAAGGCATACAGTTAACCTGAAGTTAAGCATCGGAATCTAAAGCTGTACTCACAGAGGAGGTTCAAATCATAGAGAGTTAGAGTGTCAGTCCTCTTGTTCTTAAGTCGGCATTGTGCCTTTTGTATTAAATTTTAATGCAATTTCTGTGTTTCATCGTGAATAAGAAGCTCCAAGGGATACAGTAAACATGAAGTGAAGCGTCGGAATCTAAAACTTTACTCACTGGAGAGCTTCAAACCATATAAAATTAGAGTGTCAGTGCTCTTGTACTTAAGTCGGCATTGTGCCTTTTGTATTACATTCGGATGCAATTTCTGTGTTTCATCGTCAGTAAGAAGGTCCAAGTGATACAGTAAACCTGAAGTGAAACATCGGAATCTAAAACTGGACTCTGACGAACGGTTCAAATCAAAGAAAGTTAGAGTGTCAGCGCTCTTGTACTTAAGTCGGCATTGTGCCTATTGTATTAAATTCGGATGCAATTTATGTGTTTCATCTTCAATAAGAAGGTCCAAGGGACACAGTAAACATGAAGTGAAGTACGGAATCTAAAACTGGACTCACAGGAGAGGTTCAAATCATAGAGAATTAGAGTGTCAGTCCTTTTGTACATAAGTCGGCATTGTGACTTTAGTATTAAATTCGGATGCAATTTCTAAGTTTCATCGTCAATAAGAAGGTCCAAGTGATACAGTAAACCTGTAGTGATGCATCGGAATCTAAAACTGGACTCACAGAAGAGGTTCGAATCATAGAGAGTTAGAGTGTCAGTCCTCTTGTACTTAAGTCGGCATTGTGCCTTTTGTGTTAAATTCGGATGCAATTTCCGTGTTTCATCGTCAATAAGAAGGTCCAAGGGATACAGTAAACCTGAAGTGAAGCATCGGAATCTAAAACTGGACACACCGGAGAGGTTCAAATCATAGAGAGTTACAGTGTCAGTCCTCTTGTACTGAAGTCGGCATTGTGCATTTTGTATTAAATTGGGAAGCAATTTCTGTGTTTTATCGTCAATAAGAACGTCCAAGGTATACAGTAAACCTGAAGTGAAGCATCGGAAACTAAAACTGGGTTCACAGGAGAGGTTCAAATCATTGAAAGTTTGATTGTCAGTCCTCTTGTACTTAAGTCGGCATTGTGCATTTTGTATTAAATTCGGATGCAATTTCTTTGTTTCCTCGTCAATAAGAAGGTCCAAGGTATACAGTTAACCTGAAGTGAAGCATCGGAATCTTAAACTGGACTCACAAGAGAGGTTCAAATCATAGAAAATAAGAGTGTCAGTCCTCTTGTACTTAAGTCCGCATTGTGCCATTTGTATTAAATTCGGATGCAATATCTGTGTTTCATCGTCAATAAGACGGTCCAAGGGATACAGTAAACCTGAAGAGAGGCATCGGAATCTAAAACTCGACTCACAGGAGAGGTTCAAATCATGGAAAGTTAGAGTGTCAGTCCTCTTGTACTTAAGTCGGCATTGTGCCTTTTGTATTAAATTCGGATTCAATATCTGTGTTTCATTGTCAATAAGAAGGTCCAAGGGTGACAGTAAACCTGAAGTGAAGCATCGGAATCTAAATATGGACTCACAGGAGAGGTTCAAATCATAGAAAGTTAGAGTGTCAGCCCTGTTGTACTTAAGTCGGCATTGTGCCTTTTGTATGAAATTCGGATGCAATTTGTGTGTTTCATCGTCAATAAGAAGGTCCAAGGGATACAGTAAACCTGATGTGAAGCATGGGAATCTAAAACTGGACTCACAGGAGAGGTTGAAATCAGAGAAATTTTTAGCGTCAGTTCACTAGTACTTAAGTCGGCATTGTGCCTTTTGAATTTAATTCCGATGCAATTTCTGTGCTTCATCGTCAAGAAGAAGGTCCACGGGATACAGTAAACCTGAAGTGAAGCATCGTAATTTAAAACTGGACTCACAGGAGAGGTTCAAATCATAGAAAGTTAGAATGTCAGTACTCTTGTACATAAGTCCGCATTGTGCCTTGTGTATTAAATTCGCATGCAATTTCTGTGTTTCATCGTCAATAAGACGGTCCAAGGGATACAGTAAACCCGAAGTGAGGCATCGGAATCTAAAACTGGACTCACAGGAGAGGTTCAAATCATAGAAAGTTAGAGTGTCAGTGCTCTTGTACTTAAGTCGGCATTGTGCCTTTTGTATTAAATTCGGATGCAATTTCTGTGTTTCATTGTCAATAAGAAGGTCCAAGGGAGACAGTAAACCTGAAGTGAAGCATCGAAATCCAAATCTGGACTCACAGGAGAGGTTCAAATCATAGAAAGTTAGAGTGTTAGCCCTCTTGTACTTAAGTCGGCATTGAGCCTTTTTTTTAAAATTCGGATGCAATTTGTGTGTTTCATCGTCAATAAGAAGGTCCAAGGGATACAGTAATCCTGAAGTGAAGCATCGGAATCTAAAACTGGACTCACAGGAGAGGTTCAAATCATAGAGAGTTAGAGTGTCAGTCCTCTAGTACTTATGTCGGCATTGTGCCATTTGTATTACATTCGGATGCAATTTCTGTGTTTCATCGTCAATAAGAAGGTCCAAGGCATACAGTAAACCTGAAGTGAAGCATCGGAATTTAAAACTGGACACACAGGAGAGGTTCAAATCATAGAATGTTAGAGTGTCAGTCCTCTTGTACTTAAGTCAGCATTGTGCCTTTTGTGTTAAATTCGGATGCAATTTCTGTGTTTCATCGTCAATAAGAAAGTCCAAGGGATACAGTTAACCTGAAGTGAAGCATCGGAATCTAAAACTGGACTCACAGAGGAGGTCCAAATCATAGAGAGTTAGAGTGTCAGTCCTCTTGTCCTTAAGTCGGCATTGTGCCTTTCGTATTAAATTTTAATGCAATTTCTGTGTTTCATCGTGAATAAGAAGCTCCAAGGGATACAGTAAACATGAAGTGAAGCGTCGGAATCTAAAACTTTACTCACTGGAGAGCTTCAAACCATAGAAAGTTAGAGTGTCAGTGCTCTTGTACTTAAGTCGGCATTGTGCCTTTTGTATTACATTCGGATGCAATTTCTGTGTTCCATCGTCAGTAAGAAGGTCCAAGGGATACAGTAAACCTGAAGTGAAACATCGGAATCTAAAACTGGACTCTGAGGAACGGTTCAAATCAAAGAAAGTTAGAGTGTCAGTGCTCTTGTACTTAAGTCGGCATTGTGCCTATTGTATTAAATTCGGATGCAATTTATGTGTTTCATCTTCAATAAGAAGGTCCAAGGGATACAGTAAACATGAAGTGAAGTACGGAATCTAAAACTGGACTCACAGGAGGGGTTCAAATCATCGAGAATTAGAGTGTCAGTCCTCTTGTACTTAAGTCGGCATTGTGACTTTAGTATTAAATTCGGATGCAATTTCTGTGTTTCATCGTCAATAAGAAGGTCCAAGTGGTACAGTAAACCTGTAGTGAAGCATCGGAATGTAAAACTGGACTCATAGGAGAGGTTCGAATCACAGAAAGTTAGAGTGTCAGTCCTCTTGTTCTTAAGTCGGCTTTGTGCCTTTTGTGTTAAATTCGGATGCAATTTCCGTGTTTCATCGTCAATAAGAAGGTCCAAGGGATAAAGTAAACCTGCTGTGAAGCATCGGAAGCTAGAACAGGACACACAGGAGAGGTTCAAATCATAGAAAGTTAGAGTGTCAGTCCTCTTGTACTTAAATCGCCATTGCGCCTTTTGTATTAAATTCGGATGCAATATCAGTATTTCATCGTCAATAAGAAGATCCAAGGAATACAGTAAACCTGAAGTGAAGCATCGGAATCTAAAACTGGACACACCGGAGAGGTTCAAATCATAGAGAGTTACAGTGTCAGTCCTCTTGTACTGAAGTCGGCATTGTGCATTTTGTATTAAATTGGGAAGCAATTTCAGCGTTTTATCGTCAATAAGAACGTCCAAGGTATACAGTAAACCTGAAGTGAAGCATCGGAAACTAAAACTGGGTTCACAGGAGAGGTTCAAATCATTGAAAGTTTGATTGTCAGTCCTCATGTACTTAAGTCGGCATTGTGCATTTTGTATTAAATTCGGATGCAATTTCTGTGTTTCCTCGTCAATAAGAAGGTCCAAGGTATACAGTTAACCTGAAGTGAAGCATCGGAATCTAAAACTGGACTCACAGGAGAGGTTCAAATCATAGAAAATAAGAGTGTCAGTCCTCTTGTACTTAAGTCCGCATTCTGCCATTTGTATTAAATTCGGATGCAATATCTGTGTTTCATCGTCAATAAGACGGTCCAAGGGATACAGTAAACCTGAAGAGAGGCATCGGAATCTAAAACTCGACTCACAGGAGAGGTTCAAATCATAGAAAGTTAGAGTGTCAGTCCTCTTGTACTTAAGTCGGCATTGTGCCTATTGTATTAAATTCGGATGCAATATCTGTGTTTCATTGTCAATAAGAAGGTCCAAGGGTGACAGTAAACCTGAAGTGAAGCATCGGAATCTAAATATGGACTCACAGGAGAGGTTCAAATCATAGAAAGTTAGAGTGTCAGCCCTGTTGTACTTAAGTCGGCATTGTGCCTTTTGTATAAAATTCGGATGCAATTTGTGTGTTTCATCGTCAATAAGAGGGATCAAGGGATACAGTAAACCTGATGTGAAGCATCGGAATCTAAAACTGGACTCACAGGAGAGGTTCAAATCATAGAAATTTTTAGCGTCAGTTCACTAGTACTTAAGTCGGCATTGTGCCTTTTGAATTTAATTCCGATGCAATTTCTGTGCTTCATCGTCAAGAAGAAGGTCCACGGGATACAGTAAACCTGAAGTGAAGCATCGTAATTTAAAACTGGACTCACAGGAGAGGTTCAAATCATAGAAAGTTAGAATGTCAGTACTCTTGTACATAAGTCCGCATTGTGCCTTTTGTATTAAATTCGCATGCAATTTCTGTGTTTCATCGTCAATAAGACGGTCCAAGGGATACAGTAAACCCGAAGTGAGGCATCGGAATCTAAAACTGGACTCATAGGAGAGGTTCAAATCATAGAAAGTTAGAGTGTCAGTGCTCTTGTACTTAAGTCGGCATTGTGCCTTTTGTATTAAATTCGGATGCAATTTCTGTGTTTCATTGTCAATAAGAAGGTCCAAGGGAGACAGTAAACCTGAAGTGAAGCATCGAAATCCAAATCTGGACTCACAGGAGAGGTTCAAATCATAGAAAGTTAGAGTGTTAGCCCTCTTGTACTTAAGTCGGCATTGAGCCTTTTTTTTTAAAATTCGGATGCAATTTGTGTGTTTCATCGTCAATAAGAAGGTCCAAGGGATACAGAAATCCTGAAGTGAAGCATCGGAATCTAAAACTGGACTCACAGGAGAGGTTCAAATCATAGAGAGTTAGAGTGTCAGTCCTCTAGTACTTAAGTCGGCATTGTGCCATTTGTATTACATTCGGATGCAATTTCTGTGTTTCATCGTCAATAAGAAGGTCCAAGGCATACAGTAAACCTGAAGTGAAGCATCGGAATTTAAAACTGGACACACAGGAGAGGTTCAAATCATAGAATGTTAGAGTGTCAGTCCTCTTTTACTTAAGTCAGCATTGTGCCTTTTGTGTTAAATTCGGATGCAATTTCTGTGTTTCATCGTCAATAAGAAAGTCCAAGGGATACAGTTAACCTGAAGTGAAGCATCGGAATCTAAAACTGGACTCACAGAGGAGGTCCAAATCATAGAGAGTTAGAGTGTCAGTCCTCTTGTCCTTAAGTCGGCATTGTGCCTTTCGTATTAAATTTTAATGCAATTTCTGTGTTTCATCGTGAATAAGAAGCTCCAAGGGATACAGTAAACATGAAGTGAAGCGTCGGAATCTAAAACTTTACTCACTGGAGAGCTTCAAACCATAGAAAGTTAGAGTGTCAGTGCTCTTGTACTTAAGTCGGCATTGTGCCTTTTGTATTACATTCGGATGCAATTTCTGTGTTCCATCGTCAGTAAGAAGGTCCAAGGGATACAGTAAACCTGAAGTGAAACATCGGAATCTAAAACTGGACTCTGAGGAACGGTTCAAATCAAAGAAAGTTAGAGTGTCAGTGCTCTTGTACTTAAGTCGGCATTGTGCCTATTGTATTAAATTCGGATGCAATTTATGTGTTTCATCTTCAATAAGAAGGTCCAAGGGATACAGTAAACATGAAGTGAAGTACGGAATCTAAAACTGGACTCACAGGAGAGGTTCAAATCATCGAGAATTAGAGTGTCAGTCCTCTTGTACTTAAGTCGGCATTGTGACTTTAGTATTAAATTCGGATGCAATTTCTGTGTTTCATCGTCAATAAGAAGGTCCAAGTGGTACAGTAAACCTGTAGTGAAGCATCGGAATGTAAAACTGGACTCATAGGAGAGGTTCGAATCATAGAGAGTTAGAGAGTCAGTCCTCTTGTTCTTAAGTCGGCTTTGTGCCTTTTGTGTTAAATTCGGATGCAATTTCCGTGTTACATCGTCAATAAGAAGGTCCAAGGGATAAAGTAAACCTGCTGTGAAGCATCGGAAGCTAAAACAGGACACACAGGAGAGGTTCAAATCATAGAAAGTTAGAGTGTCAGTCCTCTTGTACTTAAATCGGCATTGCGCCTTTTGTATTAAATTCGGATGCAATATCAGTATTTCATCGTCAATAAGAAGATCCAAGGAATACAGTAAACCTGAAGTGAAGCATCGGAATCTAAAACTGGACACACCGGAGAGGTTCAAATCATAGAAAGTTACAGTGTCAGTCCTCTTGTACTGAAGTCGGCATTGTGCATTTTGTATTAAATTGGGAAGCAATTTCTGCGTTTTATCGTCAATAAGAACGTCCAAGGTATACACTAAACCTGAAGTGAAGCATCGGAATCTAAAACTGGGCTCACAGGAGAGGTTCAAATCATTGAAAGTTTGAGTGTCAGTCCTCTTGTACTTTAGTCGGCATTGTGCATTTTGTATTATATTCGGATGCAATTTCTGTGTTTCATCGTCAATAAAAAGGTCCAAGGTATACAGTTAACCTGAAGTGAAGCATCGGAATCTAAAACTGGACTCACATTAGAGGTTCAAATCATAGACAGTTAGAGTGTCAGTTCTCTTGTACTTAAGTCCGCATTGTGCCTTTTGTATTAAATTCGGATGCAATTTCTGTATTTCATCGTCAATAAGAAGGTCCTATGGATACAGTAAACCTGAAGTAAAGCATCGGAATCTAAAACTGGACTCACAGGAGAGGTTCGATCATAGAAAGTTAGAGTGTCAGTCCTCTTGTACTTAAGTCGTCATTGTGCTTTTGTATTAAATTCGGATGCAATTTCTGTGTTTCATCGTCAGTAAGAAGGTCCAAGGGATACAGTAAACCTGAAGTGAAACATCGGAATCAAAAACTGGACTCTGAGGAGCAGTTCAAATCAAAGAAAGTTAGAGTGTCAGTGCTCATGTACTTAAGTCAGCATTGTGCCTATTGTACTATATTCGGATGCAATTTATGTGTTTCATCTTCAATAAGAAGGTCCAAGGGATACATTAAAAATGAAGTGAAGTACGGAATGCAAAACTGGACTCACAGGAGAGGTTCAAATCATAGAGAGTTAGAGTGTCAGTCCTCTGGTCCTTAAGCCGGCATTGTGCCTTTTGTATTAAATTTGGATGCAATTTCTGTGTGTCATCGTCAACAAGAAAGTCCAAGGGATTTAGTAAACATGAAGTGTAGCATCGGAATCTGAAACTTTACTCACAGGAGAGGTTCAAATCATAGAAAGTTAGAGTGTCAGTCCTCTTGTACTTAAGTCGGCATTGTGCCTTTTGTATTACATTCGGATGCAATTTCTGTGTTTCATCGTCAGTAAGAAGGTCCAAGAGATACAGTAAACCTGAAGTGAAGCATCGGAATCTAAAACTGGACTCTGAGCAGCGGTTCAAATGATAGAAAGTTAGTGTGTCAGTGCCCTTGTACTTAAGTCGGCATTGTACATATTGTATTAAATTCGGATGCAATTTATGTGTTTCATCTTCAATAAGAAGGGCCAAGGGATACAGTAAACATGAAGTGAAGTACGGAATCTAAAACTGGACTCACAGCAGAGGTTCAAATCATACAGAGTTAGAGTGTCAGTCCTCTTGTACTTAAGTCGGCATTGTGAATTTTGTATTAAATTCGGATGCAATTTCTGTGTTTCATCGTCAATAAGAAAAGTCCAAGTGATACAGTAAACCAGTAGTGAAGCATCGGAATCTAAAACTGGACTCACAGGAGAGGTTCGAATCATAGAGCGTTAGAGTGTCAGTCCTCTTGTACTTAAGTTGGCATTGTGCCTTTTGTATTAAATTCGACTGCAATCTCTGTGTTTCATCGTCAATAAGAAGGTCCAAGGGGTACAGTAAACCTGAAGTGAAGCATCGGATTCTAAAACTGGACTCACAATAGAGGTTCAAATCATAGAAAATTAGAATGTCAGTCCTCTTGTACTTAAGTCGGTATTCTGCCTTTTGTATTAAATTCGGATGCAATTTCTGCGTTTTATTGTCAATAAGAAGGTCCAAGGGATACAGTAAACCTCAAGTGAAGCATCGGAATCTAAAACGGGACTCACAGCAGAGGTTCTAATCATAGAAATTTAGTGTGTCAGTCCTCTTGTACTTAAGTCGGTATTGTGCCTTTTGTATTAAATTCGGATGCAATCTCTGTGTTTCATCGGCAATAAGAAGGTCCAAGGGGTACAGTAAACCTGAAGTGAAGCATCGGATTCTAAAACTGGACTCACAGGAGAGGTTCAAATCATAGAAAGTTAGAGTGTCAGTAATCTTGTACTTAAGTCGGTATTGTGCCTTTTGTATTAAATTCGGATGCAATTTCTGCGTTTTATCGTCAATAAGAATGTCCAAGGGATACAGTAAACCTCAAGTGAAGCATCGGAATCTAAAACGGGACTCACAGCAGAGGTTCATATCATAGAAAGTTAGAGTGTCAGTCCTCTTGTGCTTAAGTCGGCATTGTGCCTTTTGTATTAAATTCGGATGCAATTTGTGTGTTTCATCGTCAATAATAAGGTCCAAGGGATACAGTAAACCTGAAGTGAAGCATCGGAATCTAAAACTGGACTCACAGGAGAGGTTTAAATCATAGAAATTTAGAGTGTCAGTTCACTTGTACTTAAGTCGGCATTGTGCCTTTTGAATTTAATTCCGATGCAATTTCTGTGCTTCATCGTCAAGAAGAAGGTCCACGGGATACAGTAAACCTGAAGTGAAGCATCGGAATCTAAAACTGGACTCACAGGAGAGGTTCAAATCATAAAAAGTTAGAATGTCAGTCCTCTTGTACTTAAGTCCGCATTGTGCCTTTTGTATTAAATTCGCATGCAATTTCTGTGTTTCATCGTCAATAAGACGGTCCAAGTAACACAGTAAACCTGAAGTGAGGCATCGGAATCTAAAACTGGACTCACCGGAGAGGTTCAAATCATAGAAAGTTAGAGTGTCAGTCCTCTTGTACTTAAGTCGGCATTGTGCCTCTTGTATTAAATTCGGATGCAATTTCTGTGTTTCATTGTCAATAAGAAGGTCCAAGGGAGACAGTAAACCTGAAGTTAAGCATCGGAATCTAAATCTGGACTCTCAGGAGAGGTTCAAATCATACAAAGTTAGAGTGTTAGCCCTCTTGTACTTAAGTCGGCATTGTGCCTTTTGTATAAAATTCGGATGCAAATTGTGTGTTTCATCGTCAATAAGAAGGTCCAAGGGATACAGTAAACCTGAAGTGAAGCATCGGAATCTAAAACTGGACTCACAGGAGAGGTTCAAATCATAGAGAGTTAGAGTGTCAGTCCTCTAGTACTTAAGTCGGCATTGTGCTTTTTGTGTTACATTCGGATGCAATTTCTGTGTTTCATCGTCAATAAGAGGGTCCAAGGCATACAGTAAACCTGAAGTGAAGCATCGGAATCTGAAACTGGACTCACAGGAGAGGTTCAAATCATAGAATGTTAGAGTGTCAGTCCTCTTGTACTTAAGTGGGCATTGTGCCTTTTGTGTTAAATTCGGATGCAATTTCTATGTTTCATCGTCAATAAGAAAGTCCAAGGGATACAGTTAACCTGAAGTTAAGCATCGGAATCTAAAGCTGTACTCACAGAGGAGGTTCAAATCATAGAGAGTTAGAGTGTCAGTCCTCTTGTTCTTAAGTCGGCATTGTGCCTTTTGTATTAAATTTTAATGCAATTTCCGTGTTTCATCGTGAATAAGAAGCTCCAAGGGATACAGTAAACATGAAGTGAAGCGTCGGAATCTAAAACTTTACTCACTGGAGAGCTTCAAACCATATAAAATTAGAGTGTCAGTGCTCTTGTACTTAAGTCGGCATTGTGCCTTTTGTATTACATTCGGATGCAATTTCTGTGTTTCATCGTCAGTAAGAAGGTCCAAGGGATACAGTAAACCTGAAGTGAAACATCGGAATCTAAAACTGGACTCTGACGTACGGTTCAAATCAAAGAAAGTTAGAGTGTCAGCGCTCTTGTACTTAAGTCGGCATTGTGCCTATTGTATTAAATTCGGATGCAATTTATGTGTTTCATCTTCAATAAGAAGGTCCAAGGGACACAGTAAACATGAAGTGAAGTACGGAATCTAAAACTGGACTCAAAGGAGAGGTTCAAATCATAGAGAATTAGAGTGTCAGTCCTTTTGTACATAAGTTGGCATTGTGACTTTAGTATTAAATTCGGATGCAATTTCTGTGTTTCATCGTCAATAAGAAGGTCCAAGTGATACCGTAAACCTGTAGTGAAGCATCGGAATCTAAAACTGGACTCACAGAAGAGGTTCGAATCATAGAGAGTTAGAGTGACAGTCCTCTTGTACTTAAGTCGGCATTGTGCCTTTTGTGTTAAATTCGGATGCAATTTCCGTGTTTCATCGTCAATAAGAAGGTCCAAAAGATACAGTAAACCTGAAGTGAAGCATCGGAATCTAAAACTGGACACACCGGAGAGGTTCAAATCATAGAGAGTTACAGTGTCAGTCCTCTTGTACTGAAGTCGGCATTGTGCATTTTGTATTAAATTGGGAAGCAATTTCTGTGTTTTATCGTCAATAAGAACGTCCAAGGTATACAGTAAACCTGAAGTGAAGCATCGGAAACTAAAACTGGGTTCACAGGAGAGGTTCAAATCATTGAAAGTTTGATTGTCAGTCCTCTTGTACTTAAGTCGGCATTGTGCATTTTGTATTAAATTCGGATGCAATTTCTGTGTTTCCTCGTCAATAAGAAGGTCCAAGGTATACAGTTAACCTGAAGTGAAGCAAAGGAATCTAAAACTGGACTCACAGGAGAGGTTCAAATCATAGAAAATAAGAGTGTCAGTCCTCTTGTACTTAAGTCCGCATTGTGCCATTTGTATTAAATTCGGATGCAATATCTGTGTTTCATCGTCAATAAGACGGTCCAAGGGGTACAGTAAACCTGAAGAGAGGCATCGGAATCTAAAACTCGACTCACAGGAGAGGTTCAAATCATAGAAAGTTAGAGTGTCAGTCCTCTTGTACTTAAGTCGGCATTGTGCCTTTTGTATTAAATTCGGATGCAATATCTGTGTTTCATTGTCAATAAGAAGGTCCAAGGGTGACAGTAAACCTGAAGTGAAGCATCGGAATCTAAATATGGACTCACAGGAGAGGTTCAAATCATAGAAATTTAGAGCGTCAGTTCACTAGTACTTAAGTCGGCATTGTGCCTTTTGAATTTAATTCCGATGCAATTTCTGTGCTTCATCGTCAAGAAGAAGGTCCACGGGATACAGTAAACCTGAAGTGAAGCATCGTAATTTAAAACTGGACTCACAGGAGAGGTTCAAATCATAGAAAGTTAGAATGTCAGTACTCTTGTACATAAGTCCGCATTGTGCCTTTTGTATTAAATTCGGATGCAATTTCTGTGTTTCATTGTCAATAAGAAGGTCCAAGGGAGACAGTAAACCTGAAGTGAAGCATCGAAATCCTAATCTGGACTCACAGGAGAGGTTCAAATCATAGAGAGTTAGAGTGTTAGCCCTCTTGTACTTAAGTCGGCATAGTGCCTTTTTTTTAAAATTCGGATGCAATTTGTGTGTTTCATCGTCAATAAGAAGGTCCAAGGGATACAGTAATCCTGAAGTGAAGCATCGGAATTTAAAACTGGACTCACAGGAGAGGTTCAAATCATAGAAAGTTAGAGTGTCAGTCCTCTTGTACTTAAATCGGCATTGCGCCTTTTGTATTAAATTCGGATGCAATATCAGTATTTCATCGTCAATAAGAAGATCCAAGGGATACAGTAAACCTGAAGTGAAGCATCGGAATCTAAAACTGGACACACCGGAGAGGTTCAAATCATAGAGAGTTGCAGTGTCAGTCCTCTTGTACTGAAGTCGGCATTGTGCATTTTGTATTAAATTGGGAAGCAATTTCTGCGTTTTATCGTCAATAAGAACGTCCAAGGTATACACTAAACCTGAAGTGAAGCATCGGAATCTAAAACTGGGTTCACAGGAGAGGTTCAAATCATTGAAAGTTTGAGTGTCAGTCCTCTTGTACTTTAGTCGGCATTGTGCATTTTGTATTATATTCGGATGCAATTTCTGTGTTTCATCGTCAATAAGAGGGTCCAAGGTATACAATTAACCTGAAGTGAAGCATCGGAATCTAAAACTGGACTCACAGGAGAGGTTCAAATCATAGACAGTTAGAGTGTCAGTTCTCTTGTACTTAAGTCCGCAATGTGCCTTTTGTATTAAATTCGGATGCAATTTCTGTATTTCATCGTCAATAAGAAGGTCCGAGCGATACAGTAAACCTGAAGAAAAGTATCGGAATCCAAAACTGGACTCACAGGAGAGGTTCGATCATAGAAAGTTAGAGTGTCAGTCCTCTTGTACTTAAGTCGTCATTGTGCTTTTTTATTAAATTCGGATGCAATTTCTGTGTTTCATCGTCAGTAAGAAGATCCAAGGGATACAGTAAACGTGAAGTGAAACATCGGAATCTAAAACTGGACTCTGAGGAGCAGTTCAAATCAAAGAAAGTTAGAGTGTCAGTGCTCATGTACTTAAGTCGGCATTGTGCCTATTGCACTAAATTCGGATGCAATTTATGTGTTTCATCTTCAATAAGAAGGTCCAAGGGATACATTAAAAATGAAGTGAAGTACGTAATCCAAAACTGGACTCACAGGAGAGGTTCAAATCATAGAGAGTTAGAGTGTCAGTCCTCTGGTTCTTAAGCCGGCATTGTGCCTTTTGTATTAAATTTGGCTGCAATTTCTGTGTGTCATCGTCAACAAGAAAGTCCAAGGGATTTAGTAAACATGAAGTGTAGCATCGGAATCTGAAACTTTACTCACAGGAGAGGTTCAAATCATAGAAAGTTAGAGTGTCAGTCCTCTTGTACTTAAGTCGGCATTGTGCCTTTTGTATTACATTCGGATGCAATTTCTCTGTTTCATCGTCAGTAAGAAGGTCCAAGGGATACAGTAAACCTGAAGTGAAGCATCGGAATCTAAAACTGGACTCTGAGCAGCGGTTCAAATGAAAGAAAGTTAATGTGTCAGTGCCCTTGTACTTAAGTCGGCATTGTACACATTGTATTAAATTCGGATGCAATTTATGTGTTTCATCTTCAATAAGAAGGGCCAAGGGATACAGTAAACATGAAGTGAAGTACGGAATCTAAAACTGGACTCACAGCAGAGGTTCAAATCATACAGAGTTGGAGTGTCAGTCCTCTTGTACTTAAGTCGGCATTGTGACTTTTGTATTAAATTCGGATGCAATTTCTGTGTTTCATCGTCAATAAGAAAAGTCCAAGTGATACAGTAAACCAGTAGTAAAGCATCGGAATCTAAAACTGGACTCACAGGAGAGGTTCGAATCATAGAGCGTTAGAGTGTCAGTCCTCTTTTACTTATGTCGGCATTGTGCCTTTTGTATTAAATTCGAATGCAATTTCTGTGTTTCATCGTCAATTAGAAGGTCCAAGGGATACAAAAAACCTGAAATGAAGCATCGGTAGCTAAAACAGGACACAAAGGAGAGGTTCAAATCATAGATAGTTAGAGTGTCAGTCCTCTTGTACTTGAGTCGTCATTGTGCCTTTTGTATTAAATTCGGATGCAATTACTGTGTTTCGTCGTCAATAAAATGGTCCAAGGGATACAGTAAACCTGAAGTGAGGCATCGGAATCTAAAACTTTCCTCACAGGAGAGGTTCAAATCATAGAAAGTTAGAGTGTCAGTGCTCTTGTACTTAAGTCAAATTGTGCCTATTGTATTAAATTCGGATGCAATTTATGTTTTTCATCTTCAATTAGAATGTCCAAGGGATACAGGAAACATGAAGTGAAGCACGGAATCTAAAACTGGACACACAGGAGAGGTTCAAATCATTGTGATTTAGAGTGTCAGTCCTCTTGTACTTAAGTCGGCATTGTGCCTTTTGTATTAAATTCGGAAGTAATTTCTGTGTTTCATCGTCAATTAGAAGGTCCAAGTCATACAGTTAACCTGTAGTGAAGCATCGGAATCTAAAACTGGACTCACAGGAGAGGTTCGAATCAAAGAGAGTTAGAGTGTCAGTCCTCTTGTACTTAAGTCGGCATGGTGCTTTTTGTATTAAATTCGGATGCAATTTCTGTGTTTCATCGTCAATAAGAAGGTTCAAGGGATACTGTAGAACTGAAGTGAAGCATCGGAAGCTAAAACAGGACACACAGGAGAGGTTCAAATCATAGAAAGTTAGAGTGTCAGTCCTCTTGTACTTAAATCGGCATTGCGCCGTTTGTATTAAAGTCGGATGCAATATCTGTATTTCATCGTCAATGAGAAGATCCAAGGGATACAGTAAACCTGAAGTGAAGCATCGGAATCTAAAACTGGACACACAGAAGAGGTTCAAATCATAGAAAGTTACAGTGTCAGTCCTCTTGTACTTAAGTCGGAATTGTGCATTTTGTATTAAATTCGGATGCAATTTCTGTGTTTCATCGTCAATAAGAAGGTCCAAGGTATACAGTTAACCTGAAGTGAAGCAACGGAATCTAAAACTGGACTCACAGGAGAGGTTCAAATCATAGAAAATTAGAGTGTCAGTCCTCTTGTACTTAAGTCGGCATTGTGCCTTTTGTATTGAATTCGGATGCAATTTCTGTGTTTCATCGTCAATAAGAAGGTCCAAGGGATACAGTAAACCTGAAGTGAAGCATCGGAATCTAAAACTGGACTCACAGGAGAGGTTCAAATCATAGAAAGTAAGTGTGTCAGTCCTCTTGTACTTAAGTCGGCATTGTGCCTTTTGTATTAAATTCGGATGCAATTTCTGTGTTTCATCGTCAATAAGATGGTCCAAGGGATACAGTAAACCTAAAGTGAAGCATCGGAATCTATAACAGGACTCACAGGAGAGGTTCAAATCATAGAAAGTGAGAGTGTCAGTCCTCCTATTCTTAAGTCGGCATTATGCTTTTGTATTAAATTCGGATGCTATTTCTGTGTTTCTTCGTCAATAAGGAGGTCCAAGGGATACAGTAAACCTGAAGTGAGGCATCGGAATCTATAACTGGACGCACAGGAGCGGTTGAAATCATAGAAAGTTAGAGTGTCAGTCTTCTTGTACTTAAGTCGGCACTGTGCCTTTTGTATTAAATTCGGATGCAATTTCTGTGTTTCATCCTGAATAAGAAGGTCCAAGGGATACAGTAATCCTGAAGTGAAGCATAGGAATCTAAATCTAGACTCACAGGAGAGGTTCAAATCATAGAAAGTTAGAGTGTCAGTCCTCTTGTACTTAAGTCGGCATGGTGCCTTTTGCATTGAATTCGGGTGCAATTTCTGTGTTTCATCGTCAATAAGAAGGTCCAAGGGATACAGTAAACCTGAGGGAAGCATCGTAATCTAAAACTGGACTCACAGGATAGGTTCAAATCATAGAAAGTGAGAGTGTCAGTCCTCTTGTACTTAAGTCGGCATTGTGCCTTTTGTATTAAGTTCGGATGCAATTTCTGTGTTTCATCGTCAATAAGATGGTCCAAGGGATACAGTAAACCTAAAGTGAAGCATCGGAATCTAAAACTGGACTCAAAGGAGACGTTCAAATCATAGAAAGTTTGAGTGTCAGTCCTCTTGTACTTAAGTCGGCATTGTGCATTTTGTTTTAAATTTGAATGCAATTTCTGTGTTTCATCGTCAATAAGAAGGTCGAGGTATACAGTAAACCTGAAGTGATGCATCGGAAACTAAAACTGGACTCACAGGAGAGAAAGTTAGAGTGACAGTCCTCTTGTACTTAAGTCGGCATTGTGCCTTTTGTATTAAATTCGGATGCAATTTCTGTGTATAATCGTCAATTAGAAGGTCCAAGGGATACAGTAAACCTGAAGTGAAGCATCGGAATCTAAAACTGGACTCACAGGAGAGGTTCAAATCATAGAAAGTTAGAGTGTCAGTCCTCTTGTACTTAGGTCGGCATTGTGCCATTTGTATGAAATTTGGATGAAATTTCTGTGTTTCATCGTCAATACGATGGTCCAAGGGATACAGGAAACCTAAAGTGAAGCATCGGAATCTAAAACTTGACTCACAGGAGAGGTTCAAATCATAGAAAGTGAGAGTGTCAGTCCTCTTGTTCTTAAGTCGGCATTGTGCTTTTGTATTAAATTCGGATGCAATTTCTGTGTTTCTTCGTCAATAAGGAGGTCCAAGGGATACAGTAAACCTGAAGTGAAGCATCGGAATCTAAAACTGGACCCACAGGAGAGGTTCAAATCATAGAAAGTTAGAGTGTCAGTCCTCTTGTACTTAAGTCGGCATTGTGCCTTTTGTATTAAATTCGGATGCAATTTCTGTGTATAATCGTCAATTAGAAGGTCCAAGGGATACAGTAAACCTGAAGTGAAGCATCGGAATCTAAAGCTGGACTCACAGGAGAGGTTCATATCATAGATAGTTAGAGTGTCAGTCCTCTTGTACTTAAGTCGGCATCGTGCCTTTTCTATTGAATTCGGATGCAATTTCTCTGTTTCATCGTCAATAAGAAGGTCCAAGGGATACAGTAAACCTAAAGTGAAGCATCGGAATCTAAAACTGGACTCAAAGGAGACGTTCAAATTATAGAAAATTAGAGTGTCAGTCCTCTTGTACTTAAGTCGGCATTGTGCATTTTGTTTTAAATTTGAATGCAATTTCTGTGTTTCATCGTCAATAAGAAGGTCGAGGTATACAGTAAACCTGAAGTGAAGCATCGGAATCTAAAACTGGACTCACAGGAGAGAAAGTTAGAGTGACAGTCCTCTTGTACTTAAGTCGGCATTGTGCCTTTTGTATTAAATTCGGATGCAATTTCTGTGTATAATCGTCAATTAGAAGGTCCAAGGGATACAGTAAACCTGAAGTGAAGCATCGGAAACTGAAACTGGACTCACAGGAGATGTTCAAATCATAGAAAGTTAGTGTGTCAGTCCTCTTGTACTTAGGTCGGCATTGTGCCTTTTGTATGAAATTTGGATGCAATTTCTGTGTTTCATCGTCAATACGATGGTCCAAGGCATACAGGAAACCTAAAGTGAAGCATCGGAATCTAAAACTGGACTCACAGGAGAGGTTCAAATCATAGAAAGTGAGAGTGTCAGTCCTCTTGTTCTTAAGTCGGCATTGTGCTTTTGTATTAAATTCGGATGCAATTTCTGTGTTTCTTCGTCAGTAAGGAGGTCCAAGGGATACAGTAAACCAGAAGTGAAGCATCGGAATCTAAAACTGGACTCACAGGAGACGTTCAAATCATAGAAAGTTAGAGTGTCAATCCTCTTGTACTTAAGTCGGCATTGTGCCTTTTGTATTAAATTCGGTTGCAATTTCTGTGTTTCATCGTCAATAAGAAGGTCCAAGGGATACAGTAAACCTGAAGTGAAGCATCGGTATCTAAAACTGGACTCCCAGGAGAGGTTCAATTCATAGTAAGTTAGAGTGTCAGTCCTCTTGTACTTAAGTCGGCATTGTGCCTTTTGTATTAAATTCGGATGCAATTTCTGTGTTTCATCGGCAATAAGAAGGTCCAAGGGATACAGTAAACCTGACGTTAAGCATCGGTATCTAAAACTGGACTCAGAGGAGAGGTTCATTTCATAGAAAGTTAGAGTGTCAGTCCTCTTGTACTTAAGTCGGCATTGTGCCTTTTGTATTAAATTCGGATGCAATTTCTGTGTTTCATCTTCAATAAGAAGGTCCAAGGGATACAGTAAACCTGAAGTGAGGCATCGGAATCTAAAACTGGACACACGGGAGCGGTCGAAATCATAGAAAGTTAGAGTGTCAGTCCTCTTGTACTTAAGTCGGCACTGTGCCATTTGTATTAAATTCGGATGCAGTTTCTGTGTTTCATCGTCAATAAGAAGGTCCAAGGGATACAGTAATCCTGAAGTTAAGCATAGAAATCTAAAGCTGGACTCACAGGAGAGGTTCAAATCATAGAAAGTTAGAGTGTCAGTCCTCTTTTACTTAAGTCGGCATTGTTCCTTTTGTATTGAATTCGGATGCAATTTCTCTGTTTCATCGTCAAAAAGAAGGTCCAAGGGATACAGTAAACCTAAAGTGAAGCATCGGATTCTAAAACTGGACTCAAAGGAGACGTTCAAATCATAGAAAGTTAGAGTGTCAGTCCTCTTGTACGTAAGTCGGCATTGTGCATTTTGTTTTAAATTTGAAAGCAATTTCTGTGTATCATCGTCAATAAGGAGGTCCAAGGGATACAGTAAACCTGAAGTGAAGCATCGGAATCTAAAACTGGACTCACAGGAGAGAAAGTTAGAGTGACAGTCCTCTTGTTCTTAAGTCGGTACTGTGAATTTTGTATTAAATTCGGATGCAATTTCTGTGTATCATCGTCAATTAGAAGGTCCAAGGGATACAGTAAACCTGAAGTGAAGCATCGGAATCTGAATTTGGACTCACAGGAGAGGTTCAAATCATAGAAAGTTAGAGTGTCAGTCCTCTTGTACTTAAGTCGGCATTGTGCCTTTTGTATGAAATTTGGATGCAATTTCTGTGTTTCATCGTCAATACGATGGTCCAAGGGATACAGGAAACCTAAAGTGAAGCATCGGAATCTAAAACTGGACTCACAGGAGAGGTTCAAATCATAAAAAGTGAGAGTGTCAGTCCTCTTGTACTTAAGTCGGCATTGTGCATTTTGTTACAAATTTGAATGCAATTTCTGTGTTTCATCGTCAATAAGAAGCTCCAAGGGATACAGTAAACCAGAAGTGAAGCATCGGAATCTAAAACTGGACTCACAGGAGATATTCAAATCATAGAAAGTTAGAGTGTCAGTCCTCTTGTACTTAAGTCGGCATTGTGCCTTTTGTATTAAATTCGGATGCAATTTCTGTGTTTCCTCGTCTATAAGAAGGTCCAAGGGATAGAGTAAACCTGAAGTGAAGCATCGGTATCTAAAACTGGACTCACAGGAGAGGTTCAAATCATAGAAAGTTAGAGTGTCAGTCCTCTTGTACTTAAATCGGCATTGTGCCTTTTGTATTAAATTCGGATACAATTTCTGTGTTTCATCTTCAATAAGAAGGTCCAAGGGATACAGTAAACCTGAAGTGAGGCATCGGAATCTAAGACTGGACACTAAGGAGTGGTTGAAATCAAAGAAAGTTAGAGTGTCAGTCCTCTTGTACTTAAGTCGGCACTGTGCCTTTTGTATTAAATTCGGATGCAGTTTCTGTGTTTCATCGTCAATAAGAAGGTCCAAGGGATACTGTAAACCTGAAGTGAAGCATTGGAATCTAATACTGGACTTACTGGAGAGGATCAAATCATAGAGAGTTAGAGTGTCATTCCTCTTGTACTTAAGTCGGCATTGTGCCTCTTGTAGTAAATTCGGATGCAGTTTCTGCGGTTTCATCGTGAATAAGAAGGTCCAAGTGATACGGTAAACCTGACGTGAAGCATCGGAATCTAAAACTGGACTCACAGGAGAGGTTCAAATCATAGAAAGTTAGAGTGTCAGTCCTCTTGTACTTAAGTCGTCATTGTGCCTTTTGTATTAAATTCGGATGCAATTTCTGAGTTTCATCGTCAATAAGAAGGTTTAAGGGATACAGTAAACCTGAAGTGAAACATCGGAATCTAAAACTGCACTCACAGGAGGGGTTCAAATCATAGAAAGTTAGAGTGTCAGTCCTCTTGTACTTAATTCGGCATTATGCCTTTTGTATTAAATTCGGATGCAATTTCTGTGTTTCATCGTCAATAAGAAGATCCAAGGGATACAGTAAACCTGAAGTGAAGCATCGGAATCTAAAACTGGACTCACCGCAGAGGTTCAAATCATAGAAAGTTAGAGTATCAGTCCTCTTGTACTTAAGTCGGCATTGTGCCTTTTGTATTAAATTGGGATGCAATTACTGTGCTTCATCGACAATAGGAAGGTCCAAGGGATACAGTAAACCTGAAGTGAAGCATCGGAATCTAAAACTGGACTCCAAGGAGAGGTTCAAATCATAGAAAGTTAGAGTGTCAGTCCTCTTGTACTTAAGTCAGCATTGTGCATTTTGTATTAAATTCGGTTGCAATTTCTGTGTTTCATCGTCAATAAGAAGGTCCAAGGGATACAGTAAACCTGAAGTGAAGCATCGGAAGCTAAAACAGGGCACACAGGAGAGGTTCAATTCATAGAAAGTTAGAGTGTCAGTCCTCTTGTACTTAAATCGGCATTGCGCCTTTTGTATTAAATTCGGATGCAATATCTGTATTTCATCGTCAATAAGAGGATCCAAGGGATACAGTAAACCTGAAGTGAAGCATCGGAATCTAAAACTGGACTCACAGGAGAGGTTCATTGATAGTAATTTAGAGTGTCAGTCCTCGTGTACGTAAGTCATCATTGTGCCTTTTGTATTCAATTCGGATGCTATTTCTGTGTTGCGTCGTCAATAAGAAGGTCCAAGGGATACAGTAAACATGACGTGAGGCATCGGAATCCAAAACTGGACTCACAGAGGAGATTCAAATCATAGAGAGTTAGAGTGTCAGTCCTCTTGCTCTTATGTCGCTATTGTGCCTTTTGTATTAAATTCGGATGGAATTTCTGTGTGTCATCGTCAATAAGAAGGTCCAAGGGATACAGTAAACATGAAGTGAAGCATCGGAATCTAAAACTTTACTCACAGGAGAGGTTCAAATCATAGAATGTTAGAGTGTCAGTCCTCTTGTACTTATGTCGGCATTGTGCCTTTTGTATTACATTCGGATGCGAATTCTGTGTTTCATCGTCAGTAAAAAGGTCCAAGGAATACAGTAAACCTGAAGTGAAGCATCGGAATCTAAAACTGGACTCTGAGGAGAGGTTCAAATCAAAGAAAGTTAGAGTGTCAGCGCTCTTGTACTTAAGTCGGCATTGTAACTATTGTATTATATTCGGATGCAATTTATGAGTTTCATCTTCAATAAGAAGGTCCAAGGGATACAGTAAACATGAAGTGAAGGACGGAATCTAAAACTGGACTCACAGGAGAGGTTCACATCATAGAGAGTTAAAGGGTCAGTCCTCTTGTACTTAAGTCGGCATTGTGCCTTTTGTATCCAATTCGGATGCAATTACTGTGTTTCATCGACAATAAGAAGGTCCAAGGGATTCAGTAAACTTGAAGTGAAGCATCGGAAGCTAAAACAGGGCACACAGGAGAGGTTCAAATCATAGAAAGTTAGAGTGTCAGTGCTCTTGTACCTAAGTCGGCATTGTGCCTTTTGTATTAAATTCGGATGCAATTTCTGTGTTTCATCTCCAATAATAAGGTCCAAGGGATACTGTAATCCTGAAGTGAAGCATTGGAATCTAATACTGGACTTACTGGAGAGGATCAAATCATAGAGAGTTAGAGTGTCATTCCTCTTGTACTAAAGTTGGCATTGTGCCTTGTGTAGTAAATTCGGATGCAATTTCTGTGTTTCATCGTCTATAGGAAGGTCCAAGTGATACAGTAAACCAGACGTGAAGCATCGGAATCTAAATCTGGACTCACAGGTGATGTTCAAATCATAGAAAGTTAGAGTGTCAGTCCTCTTGTACTTAAATCGGCATTGTGCCCATTGTATTAAATTCGGATGCAATTTCTGAGTTTCATCGACAATAAGAAGGTTTAAGGGATACAGTAAACCTGAAGTGAAACATCGGAATCTAAAACTGGACTCACAGGAGAGGTTCAAATCATAGAAAGTTAGAGTGTCAGTTCTCTTGTACTTAAGTCGGCATTGTGCCTTTTGTATTAAATTCGGATGCAATTTCTGTGTTTCATCGTCAATAAGAAGATCCAAGGGATACAGTAAACCTGAAGTGAAGCATCGGAATCTAAAACTGGACGCACCGCAGAGGTTCAAATCATAGAAAGTTAGAGTGTCAGTCCTCTTGTACTTAAGTCTGCATTGTGCCTTTTGTATTAAATTCGGATGCAATTACTGAGTTTCATCGCCAATAGGAAGGTCCAAGGGATACAGTAAACCTGAAGTGAAGCATCGGAATCTAAAACTTGACTCAAAGGAGAGGTTCAAATCATAGAAAGTTAGAGTGTCAGTCCTCTTGTACTTAAGTCAGCATTGTAAATTTTGTCTTAAATTCAGATGCAATTTCTGTGTTTCATCGTCAATAAGAAGGTCCAAGGGATACAGTAAACCTGAAGTGAAGCATAGGAAGCTAAAACAGGGCACACAGGAAAGGTTCAAATCATAGAAAGTTAGAGTGTCAGTACTCTTGTACTTAAATCGGCATTGCGCCTTTTGTATTAAATTCTGATGCAATATCTGCATTTCATCGTCAATAAGAAGATCCAAGGGATACAGTAAACCTGAAGTGAAGCATCGGAAAATAAAACTGGACACACATTAGAGGTTCAAATCATAGAAAGTTACAGTGTCAGTCCTCTTGTACTTAAGTCGGCATTGTACATTTTGTATTAAATTGGGATGCAATTTCTTTGTTTTATCGTCAATAAGTAGGTCCAAGGTATACAGTAAACCTAAAGTGAAGCATCGGAAGCTAAAACAGGGCACACAGGAGAGGGCCAAATCATAGAAAGTTAGAGTGTCAGTCCTCTTGTACTTAAGTCGGCATTGTGCCTTTTGTATTAAATTCGGATGCATTTTCTGTGTTTCATCTCCAATAAGAAGGTCCAAGGGATACTGTAAACCTGAAGTGAAGCATTGGAATCTAATACTGGACTTACTGGAGAGGATCAAATCATAGAGAGTTAGAGTGTCATTCCTCTTGTACTTAAGTCGGCATTGTGCCTTTTGTAGTAAATTCGGATGCAATTTCTATGTTTCATCGTCAATAAGAAGGTTTAAGGGATACAGTAAACCTGAAGTGAAACATCGGAATCTAAAACTGCACTCACAGGAGAGGTTCAAATCATAAAAAGTTAGAGTGTCAGTCCTCTTGTACCTAATTCGCCATTGTGCCCTTTGTATTAAATTCGGATGCAATTTCTGTGTTTCATCGTCAATAAGAAGATCCAAGGGATACAGTAAACCTGAAGTGAAGCATCGGAATCTAAAACTGGACTCACCGCAGAGGTTCAAATCATAGAAAGTTAGAGTGTCAGTCCTCTTGTACTTAAGTCGGCATTGTGCTTTTTTATTTAATTCGGATGCAATTACTGTGTTTCATCGCCAATAGGAAGGTCCAAGGGATACAGTAAACCTGAAGTGAAGCATCGGAATCTAAAACTGGACTCAAAGGAGAGGTTCAAATCATAGAAAGTTAGAGTGTCAGTCCTCTTGTACTTAAGTCAGCATTGTGCATTTTGTATTAAATTCGGATGCAATTTCTGTGTTTCATCGTCAATAAGAAGGTCCAAGGGATGCAGTAAACCTGAAGTGAAGCATCGGAAGCTAAAACAGGGCACACAGGAGAGGTTCAAATCATAGAAAGTTAGAGTGTCAGTCCTCTTGTACTTAAATCGGCATTGCGCCTTTAGTATTAAATTGGGATGCAATATCTGTATTTCATCGTCAATAAGAAGATCCAAGGGATACAGTAAACCTGAAGTGAAGCATCGGAAAAAAAACTTGACACACAGGAGAGGTTCAAATCATAGAATGTTAGAGTGTCAGCGCTCTTGTACTTAAGTCGGCATTGTGCCTATTGTATTATATTCGGATGCAATTTATGTGTTTCATCTTCAATAAGAAGGTCCAAGGGATACAGTAAACATGAAGTGAAGCACGGAATCTAAAACTGGACTCACAGGAGAGGTTCAAATCATAGAGAGTTAGAGTGTCAGTCCTCTTGTACTTAAGTCGGCATTGTGCCTTTGTATTAAATTCGGATGCAATTTCTGTGTTTCATCGTCAATAAGATGGTCCCAGTGATACAGTAAACCTGTAGTAAAGCATCGGAATCTAAAACTGTACTAACAGGAGAGGTTCGAATCATAGAGAGTTAAAGGGTCGGTCCTCTTGTACTTAAGTCAGCATTGTGCCTTTTGTATTCAATTCGGATGCAATTACTGTGTTTCATTGTCAATAATAAGATCCAAGGAATACAGTAAACCTGAAGTGAAGCATCGGAAAGTAAAACTGGACACACAGGAGAGGTTCAAATCATAGAAAGTTACAGTGTCAGTCCTCTTGTACTTAAGTCGGCATTGTACATTTTGTATTAAACTGGGATGCAATGTCTTTGTTTTATCGTCAATAAGCAGGTCCAAGGTATACAGTAAACCTGAAGTGAAGCATCGGAAGCTAAAACAGGGCACACAGGAGAGGTTCAAATCATAGAAAGTTAGAGTGTCAGTCCTCTTGTACTTAAGTCGGCATTGTGCCTTTTGTATTAAATTCGGATGCAATTTCTGTGTTTCATCTCCAATAAGAAGGTCCAAGGGATACTGTAAACCTGAAGTGAAGCATTGGAATCTAATACTTGACTTACTGGAGAGGATCAAATCATAGAGAGTTAGAGTGTCATTCCTCTTGTACTTAAGTCGGCATTGTGCCTTTTGTAGTAAATTCGGATGCAATTTCTGCGTTTCATCGGCAATAAGAAGGTCCAAGTGATACAGTAAACCTGACGTGAAGCATCGGAATCTAAAACTGGACTCACAGGAGAGGTTAAAATCATAGAAAGTTAGAGTGTCAGTCCTCTTGTACTTAAGTCGGCATTGTGCCTTTTGTATTAAATTCGGATGCAATTTCTGAGTTTCATCGTCAATCAGAAGGTTTAAGGGATACAGTAAACCTGAAGTGAAACATCGGAATCCAAAACTGGACTCACAGGAGAGGTTCAAATCATAGAAAGTTACAGTGTCAGTCCTCATGTACTTAAGTCGGCATTGTACATTTTGTATTAAATTGGGCTGCAATTTCTTTGTTTTATCGTCAATAAGAAGGTACAAGGTATACAGTAAACCTGAAGTGAAGCATCGGAATCTAAAACTGGCCTCACAGGAGTGGTTCAAATCATAGAAAGTTTGAGTGTCAGTCCTCTTGTACTTAAGTCGACACTATGCCTTTTCTATTAAATTCGGATGCAATGTCTGTGTTTCATCGTCAATAATAAGGTCCAAGGGAAACCTGAAGTGAAGCATCGGAATCTAATACTGGTCTCACAGGAAAGGTTCAAAACAAAGAGAGTAAGAAGAGTCGGTCTTTTCGTACTTAATTCGGCATTGTGCCTTTTGTATTAAATTCGGAAGCAATTTCTGTGTTTCATCGTCAATAAGAAGGTCTAAGGGATACAGTGAACCTGAAGTGAAACATTGGAATCTAAAATTGGAGTCACAGGTGAGGTTCAATTCATAGAAAGTTAGAGTGTCAGTCCTCTTGTACTTAGGTCGGCATTGTGCTTTTGTATTAAATTCGGATGCAATTTCTGTGTTTCATCGTCAATAAGAAGGTCCAAGGGATACAATAAACCTGAAGTGAAGCATCGGAATCTAAAACTGGACACACAGGAGAGGTTCAAATCATAGAAATTTAGAGTGTCAGTTCTCTTGTACTTAAGTCGGCATTGTGCCTTTTGAATTTTATTCCGATGCAATTTCTGTGCTTCATCGACAATAAGAAGGTCCAAGGGATACAGTAAACCTGAAGTGAAGCATCGGAATCTATAACTGAACTCACAGGAGAGGTTCAAATCATAGAAAGTTAGAGTGTCAGTCCTCTTGTACTTAAGTCGGCATTGTGCCTTTTGTATTAAATTCGGATGCAATTTCTGTGTTTCATCGTCAATAATAAGGTCCAAGCGATACAGTAAAAATGACGTGAAGCATCGGAATCTAAAACAGGACTCAAAGGATAGGTTCAAATCTTAGAAAGTTAGAGTGTCAGTCCTCTTGTACTTAAGTCAGCATTGTGCCTTTTGTATTAAATTCGGATGCTATTTCTGTGTTGCGTCGTCAATAAGAAGGTCCAAGGGATACAGTAAACATGAAGTGAGGTATCGGAATCTAAAACGGGACTCACAGAGGAGATTCAAATCATTGAGAGTTAGAGTGTCAGTCCTCTTGTTCTTATGTCGGTATTGTGCCTTTTGTATTTAATTCGGATGGAATTTCTGTGTGTCATCGTCAATAAGAAGGTCCAAGGGATACAGTAAACATGAAGTGAAGCATCGGAATCTAAAACTTTACTCACAGGAGAGGTTCAAATCATAGAATGTTAGAGTGTCGGTCCTCTTGTACTTATGTCGGCATTGTGCCTTTTGTATTACATTCGGATGCGATTTCTGTGTTTCATCGTCAGTAAGAAGGTACAAGGGATACAGTAAACCAGAAGTGAAGCATCGGAATCTAAAACTGGACGCTGAGGAGAGGTTCAAATCAAAGAAAGTTAGAGTGTCAGCGCTCTTGTACTTAAGTCGGCAATGTGCCTATTGTATTATATTCGGATGCAATTTATGTGTTTCATCTTCAATAAGAAGGTCCAAGGGATACAGTAAACATGAAGTGAAGCACGGAATCTAAAACTGGACTCACAGGAGAGGTTCAAATCATAGAGAGTTAGAGTGTAAGTCCTATTGTACTTAAGTCGGCATTGTGCCTTTGTATTAAATTCGGATGCAATTTCTGTGTTTCATCGTCAATAAGAAGGTCCAGGTGATATAGTAAACCTGTGGTAAAGCATCGGAATCTAAAACTGTCTTAACAGGAGAGGTTCGAATCATAGAGAGTTAAAGGGTGAGTCCTCTTGTACTTAAGTCGGCATTGTGCCTTTTGTATTCAATTCGGATGCAATTACTGTGTTTCATCGTCAATAAGAAGGTCCAAGGGATTCAGTAAACCTGAAGTGAAGCATCGGAAGCTAAAACAGGGCACACAGGAGATGTTCTAATCATAGAAAGTTAGAGTGTCAGTGCTCTTGTACTTAAGTCGGCATTGTGCCTTTTGTATTAAATTCGGATGCAATTTCTGTGTTTCATCTCCAATAAGAAGGTCCAAGGGATACTGTAAACCTGAAGTGAAGCATTGGAATCTAATACTGGACTTACTGGAGAGGATCAAATCATAGAGAGTTAGAGTGTCATTCCTCTTGTACTAAAGTTGGCATTGCGCCTTTTGTAGTAAATTCAGATGCAACTTCTGTGTTTCATCGTCAATAGGAAGGTACAAGTGATACAGTAAACCAGACGTGAAGCATCGGAATCTAAATCTGGACTCACAGGTGAGGTTCAAATCATAGAAAGTTAGAGTGTCAGTTCTCTTGTACTTAAGTCGGCATTGTGCCTTTTGTATTAAATTCGGATGCAATTTCTGTGTTTCATCGTCAATAAGAAGATCCAAGGGATACAGTAAACCTGAAGTGAAGCATCGGAATCTAAAACTGGACGCACCGCAGAGGTTCAAATCTTAGATAGTTAGAGTGTCAGTCCTCTTATACTTAAGTCGGCATTGTGCCTTTTGTACTAAATTCGGATGCAATTACTGTGTTTCATCGCCAATAGGAAGGTCCAAGGGATACAGTACACCAGAAGTGAAGCATCGGAATCTAAAACTTGACTCTAAGGAGAGGTTCAAATCATAGAAAGTTAGAGTGTCAGTCCTCTTGTACTTAAGTCAGCCTTGTGCATTTTGTATTAAATTCGGTTGCAATTTCTGTGTTTCATCGTCAATAAGAAGGTCCAAGGGATACAGTAAACCTGAAGTGAAGCATCGGAAGCTAAAATAGGGCACACAGGAGAGGTTCAAATCATAGAACGTTAGAGTGTCAGTCCTCTTGTACTTCAATCGGCATTGCGCCTTTTGTATTAAATTCGGATGCAATATCTGTATTTCATCGTCAATAAGAAGATCCAAGGGATACAGTAAACCTGAAGTGAAGCATCGGAAAATAAAACTGGACACACAGGAGAGGTTCAAATCATAGGAAGTTACAGTGTCAGTCCTCTTGTACTTAAGTCGGCATTGTACATTTTGTATTAAATTGGGATGCAATTTCTTTGTTTTATCGTCAATAAGAAGGTCCAAGGTATACAGTAAACCTGAAGTGAAGCATCGGAATCTAAAACTGGACTCACAGGAGAGGTTCAAATCATAGAAAGTTTGAGTGTCAGTCCTCTTGTACTTAAGTCGGCATTGTGCGTCTTCTATTAAATTCGGATGCAATGTCTGTGTTCCATCGTCACTAAGAAGGTCCAAGGGAAACCTGAAGTGAAGCATCGGAATCTAAAACTGGTCTCACAGGAAAGGTTGAAAACAAGGAGAGTAAGAAGAGTCGGTCTTTTCGTACTTAATTCGGCATTGTGCGTTTTGTATTAAATTCGGATGCCATTTCTGTGTTTCATCGTCAATAAGAAGGTCTAAGGGATACAGTAAACCTGAAGTGAAGCATTGGAATCTAAAACTGGACTCATGGGTGAGGTTCAAATCATAGAAATTTAGAGTGGCAGTCCTCTTGTACTTAAGTGGGCATTGTGCTTTTGTATTAAATTCGGATGCAATTTCTGAATTCCATCGTCAATAAGAAGGTCCAAGGGATACAGTAAACCTGATGTGAAGCATCGGAATCTAACACTGGACTCACAGGAGAGGTTCAAATCATAGAGAGTTAGAGTGTCAGTCCTCTTGTACTTAAGTGGGCATTGTGCCTTTTGTATTAAATTCGGATGCAATTTCTGTGTTTCATCGTCAATAAGAAGGGCCAAGGGATACAGTTAACCTGAAGTGAAGCATCGGATTCAAAAACTGGACTCACTGGAGAGGTTCAAATTATAGAAAGTTAGAGTGTCAGTCCTCTTGTACTTGAGTCGGCATTGCGCCTTTTGCTTTAAATTCGGATGCAATTTCTGTGTTTCATCGTCAATAAGAAGGTGCAAGGGATACAGGAAACCTGAAGTGAAGCATCGGAATCCAAAACTGGACTCACAGGAGAGGTTCAAATCATAGAGAGTTAGATTGTCAGTCCTCTTGTACTTAGGTCGGCATTGTGACTTTTGTATTAAATTCGGGTGCGCATTCAGTGTTTCATCGTCAATAAGAAGGTCCAAGGGATACAGTAAACCTGAAGTGAAGCATCGGAATCTAAAACTGGACTCACAGGAGAGGTTCAAATCACAGAGATTTAGTGTGTCGGTCCCCTTGTACTTAAGTCGGCATTGTGCCTTTTGTATTAAATTCGGGTGCAATTTCTGTGTTTCATCTCCAATAAGAAAGTCCAAGGGATACTGTAAACCTAAAGTGAAGCATTCGAATCTAATACTCGACTTACTGGAGAGGATCAAATCATAGAGAGTTAGAGTGTCATTCCTCTTGCACTTAAGTCGTCATTGTGCCTTTTGTAGTAAATTCGGATACAATTTCTGTGTTTCATCGTCAATAAGAAGGTCCAAGTGATACAGTAAACCTGACGTGAAGCATCGGAATCTAAAACTGGACTCACAGGAGTGGTTAATATCATAGAAAGTTAGAGTGTCAGTCCTCTTGTACTTAAGTCGGCATTGTGCGTTTTGTATTAAATTCGGATGCAATTTCTGAGTTTCATCGTCAATAAGAAGGTTTAAGGGATACAGTAAACCTGAAGTGAAACATCGGAATCTAAAACAGCACTCACAGGAGAGGTTCAAATCATAGAAAGTTAGAGTGTCAGTCCTCTTGTACTTAAGTTGGCATTGTGCCTTTTGAATTAAATTCGGATGCAGTTTCTGAGTTTCATCGTCAATAAGAAGGTCCGTGGGATACAGTAAACCTGAAGTGAAGCATCGGAATATAAAACTGGACACGTAGGAGAGGTTCAAATCATAGAAAGTTAAAGTGTCAGTCCTCTTGTACTTAAGTCCGCATTGTGCCTTTTGTATTAAATTCGGGTGCAATTTCTGTGTTTCATCGTCGATAAGAAGGTCCATGCCATACAGTACACCTGAAGTGAAGTATCGGAATCTAAAACTGGACTCAAAGGAGAGGTTCAAATCATAGAAAGTTAGAGTGTCAGTCCTCTTGTACTTAAGTCAGCAATGTGCATTTTGTATTAAATTCGGATGCAATTTCTGTGTTTCATCGTCAATAAGAAGGTCCATGGGATACAGTAAACCTGAAGTGAAGCATCGGAAGCTAAAACAGGGCACACAGGAGAGGTTCAAATAATAGAAAATTAGAGTGTCAGTCCTATTGTACTTAAATCGGCATTGCGCCTTTTGTATTAAATTCGGATGCCATATCTGTATTTCATCGTCAATAAGAAGATCCATGGGATACAGTAAACCTGAAGTGAAGCATCGGAATATAAAACTGGACACGTAGGAGAGGTTCAAATCATAGAAAGTTACAGTGTCAGTCCTCTTGTACTTAAGTCGGCATTGTAAATTTTGTATTAAATTGGGATGCAATTTCTTTGTTTTATCGTCAATAAGAAGCTAATAGGTATACAGTAAACCTAAAGTGAAGCAACGGAATCTAAAACTGGACTCACAGGAGAGGTTCAAATCATAGAAAGTTTGAGTGTCAGTCCTCTTGTACTTAAGTCGACATTACGCCTTTTCTATTAAATTCGGATGCAATGTCTGTGTTTCATCGTCAATAAGAAGGTCCAAGGGAAACCTGAAGTGAAGCATCAGAACCTAATACTGGTCTCACAGCAAAGGTTCAAAACAAGGTTCGTACTTAATCCGGCATTGTGCCTTTTGTATTAAATTCGGATGCAATTTCTGTGTTTCATCGTCAATAAGAAGGTCCAATGGATACAGTAAACCTGAAGTGAAGCATCGGAATCTGAAACTGGACTCACAGGAGAGGTTCGATGATAGTAATTTAGAGTGTCAGTCCTCTTGTACTTAAGTCGGCATTGTGCCTTTTGTATTAAATTCGGATGCAATTTCTGTGTTTCATCGTAAATAAGAAAGTCCAAGGGATACAGTAAACCTGAATTGAAGCACGGAATCTAAAACGGGACTCACAGGTGAGGTTCAAATCACAGAAAGTTAGAGTGTCAGTGCTCTTGTACTTAAGTCGGCATTGTGCCTTTTGTATTAAATTCGGATGCAATTTCTGTGTTTCATCTCCAATAAGAAAGTCCAAGGGATACTGTAAACCTGAAGTGAAGCATTCGAATCTAACACTCGACTTACTGGAGAGGATCAAATCATAGAGAGTTAGAGTGTCATTCTTCTTGCACTTAAGTCGGCATTGTGCCTTTTGTAGTAAATTCGGATGCAATTTCTTTGTTTCATCGTCAATAAGAAGGTCCAAGTGATACAGTAAACCTGACGTGAAGCATCGGAATCTAAATCTGGACTCACAGGAGAGGTTCAAATCATAGAAAGTTAGATTGTCAGTCCTCTTGTACTTAAGTCGGCATTGTGCCTTTTGTATTAAATTCGGATGCAATTGCTGATTTCATCGTCAATAAGAAGGTTTAAGGGATACAGTAAACCTGAAGTGAAGCATCGGAATCTAAAACTGGAGTCAAAGGAGAGGTTCAAATCATAGAAAGTTAGAGTGTCAGTCCTCTTGTACTTAAGTCAGCATTGTGCATTTTGTATTAAATTCGGATGCAATTTCTGTGTTTCATCGTCAATAAGAAGGTCCAAGGTATACAGTAAACCTGAAGTGAAGCATCGGAAGCTAAAACAGGGCACACAGGAGAGGTTCAAATAATAGAAAGTTAGAGTGTCAGTCCAATTGTACTTAAATCGGCATTGCGAGTTTTGTATTAAATTCGGATGCAATAACTGTATTTCATCGTCAATAAGAAGATCCGTGGGATACAGTAAACCTGAAGTGAAGCATCGGAATATAAAACTGGACACATAGGAGAGGTTCAAATCATAGAAAGTTACAGTGTCAGTCCTCTTGTACTTAAGTCGGCATTGTACATTTTGTATTAAATTGGGATGCAATTTCTTTGTTTTATCGTCAATAAGAAGCTAATAGGTATACAGTAAACCTAAAGTGAAGCATCGGAATCTAAAACTGGACTCACAGGAGATGTTCAAATCATAGAAAGTTTGAGTGTCAGTCCTCTTGTACTTAAGTCGACATTACGCCTTTTGTATTAAATTCGGATGCAATTTCTGTGTTTCATCGTCAATAAGAAGGTCCAAGCGATACAGTAAACCTGAAGTGAAGTATCGGAATCTAAAACTGGACTCAAAGGAGAGGTTCAAATCAAGGAAAGTTAGAGTGTCAGTCCTCTTGTACTTAAGTCAGGATTGTGCCTTTTGTATTAAATTCAAATGCAATTTCTGTGTTTCATCGTCAATAAGTAGGTCCAAGGGATACAGTAAACCTGAAGTGAAGCATCAGAATCTGAAACTGGACTCACAGGAGAGGTTCGATGATAGTAATTTAGAGTGTCATTCCTCTTGTACTTAAGTCGTCATTCTGCCTTTTGTATTAAATTCGGATGCTATTTCTGTGTTTCGTCGTCAATAAGAAGGTCCAAGGGATACAGTAAACCTGAAGTGAGGCATCGGAATCTAAAACTGGACTCACAGAGGAGATTCAAATCATAGAGAGTTAGAGTGTCAGTCCTCTTGTACTTAAGTCGGCATTGTGCCTTTTGTATTAAATTCGGATGCAATTTCTGTGTTTCATCGTCAATATGAAGGTCCAAGTGATACAGTAAACCTGTAGTAAAGCATCGGAATCTAAAACTGGACTAACAGGAGAGGTTCGAATCATAGAGAGTTAAAGGGTCAGTCCTCTTGTACGTAAAGTCAGCATTGTGCCTTTTGTATTCAATTCGGATGCAATTACTGTGTTTCATCGTCAATAAGAAGGTCCAAGGGATTCAGTAAACCTGAAGTGAAGCATCGGAAGCTAAAACAGTTCACACAGGAGAGGTCCAAATCATAGAAAGTTAGAGTGTCAGTGCTCTTGTACTTAAGTCGGCATTGTGCCTTTTGTATTAAATTCGGATGCAATTTCTGTGTTTCATCTCCAATAAGAAGGTCCAAGGGATACTGTAAACCTGAAGTGAAGCATTGGAATCTAATACTGGACATACTGGAGAGGATCAAATCATAGAGAGTTAGAGTGTCATTCCTCTTGTACTTAACTTGGCATTGTGCCTTTTGTAGTAAATTCGGATGCAATTTCTGTGTTTTATGCTCAATAAGAAGGTCCAAGGGATACAGTAAACCTGAAGTGAAGCATCGGAATCTAAAACTGGACTCACCGCAGAGGTTCAAATCATAGAAAGTTAGAGTGTCAGTGCTCTTGTACTTAAGTCGGCATTGTGCCTTTGTATTAAATTCGGATGCAATTACAGTGTTTCATCGCCAATAGGAAGGTAAAAAGGGATACAGAAAACCTGAAGTGAAGCATCGGAATCTAAAACTGGACTCAAAGCAGAGGTTCAAATCATAGAAAGTTAGGGTGTCAGTCCTCTTGTACTTAAGTCAGCATTGTGCATTTTGTATTAAATTCGGATGCAATATCTGTGTTTCATCGTCAATAAGAAGGTCCAAGGGATACAGTAAACCTGAAGTGAATCATCGGAAGCTAAAACAGGGCACACAGGAGAGGTTCAAATCATAGAAAGTTAGAGTGTCAGGCCTCTTGTACTTAAATCGGCATTGCGCCCTTTGTATTAAATTCAGAAGCAATATCTGTATTTCATTGTCAATAGGAAGATCCAAGGGATACAGTAAACCTGAAGTGAAGCATCGGAAAATAAAACTGGACACACAGGAGAGGTTCAAATCATTGAATGTTACAGTGTCAGTCCTCTTGTACTTAAGTCGGCATTGTACATTTTGTATTAAATTGGGATGCAATTTCTTTGTTTTATGCTCAATAAGAAGGTCCAAGGTATACAGTAAACCTGAAGTGAAGCATCGGAATCTAAAACTGGACTCACAGGAGAGGTTCAAATCATAGAAAGTTTAAGTGTCAGTCCTATTGTACTTAAGCCGACATTGTGCCTTTTCTATTAAATTCGGATGCAATGTCTGTGTTTCATCGTCAATAAGAAGGTCCAAGGGAAACCTGAAGTGAAGCATCGGAATCTAAAACTGGTCTCACAGGAAAGGTTCAAAACAAAGAGAGTAAGAAGAGTCGGTCTTTTCGTACTTACTTCGGCATTGGGCCTTTTGTATTAAATTCGGATGCAATTTCTGTGTTTCATCGTCAATATGAAGGTCCAAGGGGTACAGTAAACCTGAAGTGAAGCATCGGAAGCTAAAACAGGGCACACAGGAGAGGTTCAAATCATAGAAAGTTAGAGTGTCAGTCCTCTTGTACTTAAATCGGCATTCCGCCTTTTGTATTAAATTCGGATGCAATATCTGTATTTCATCGTCAATAAGAAGATCCAAGGGATACAGTAAACCTGAAGTAAAGCATCGGAATCTATAACTGGACTCACAGGAGAGGTTCAAATCATAGAAAGTTAGAGTGTCAGTCCTCTTGTACTTAAGTCCGCATTGTGCCTTTTGTATTAAATTCGGATGCAATTTCTGTGTTTCACCGTCAATAAGAAGGTCCAAGCGATACAGTACACCTGAAGTGAAGCATCGGAATCTAAAACTGGACTCAAAGGAGAGGTTCAAATCATAGAAAGTTAGAGTGTCAGTCCTCTTGTACTTAAGTCAGCATTGTGCCTTTTGTATTAAATTCAGATGCAATTTCTGTGTTTCATCGTCAATAAGAAGGTCCAAGGGATACAGTAAACCTGAAGTAAAGCATCGGAATCTAAAACTGGACTCACAGGAGGGGTTCGATGATAGTAATTTAGAGTGTCAGTCCTCTTGTACTTAAGTCGTCATTGTGCCTTTTGTATTAAATTCGGATGCTATTTCTGTGTTTCGTCGTCAATAAGAAGGTCCAAGGGATACAGTAAACGTGAAGTGAAGCATCGGAATCTAAAACTTTACTCACAGGAGAGGTTCAAATCATACAATGTTAGAGTGTCAGTCCTCTTGTACTTAAGTCGGCATTGTGACTTTTGTATTAAATTCGGATGCAATTTCTGTGTTTTTTCGTCAATAAGAAGGTCCAAGTGATACAGTAAACCTATAGTGAAGCATCGGAATCTAAAACTGGACTCACAGGAGAGGTTCGAATCATAGTGAGTTAGAGTGTCAGTCCTCTTGTACTTAAGTCGGCAATGTCCTTTTGTATTAAATTCGAATGCAATTTCTGCGTTTCATCGTCAGTAAGAAGGTCCCAGGGATACAGTAAACCTGAAGTGAAGCATCGGAAGCTAAAACAGGGCACACAGGAGAGGTTCAAATCATAGAAAGTTAGAGTGTCAGTCCTCTTGTACTTAAATCGGCATTCCGCCTTTTGTATTAAATTCGGATGCAATATCTGTATTTCATCGTCAATAAGAAGATCCAAGGGATACAGTAAACCTGAAGTGAAGCATCGGAAAATAAAACTGGACACACAGGAGAGGTTCAAATCGTAGAAAGTTACAGTGTCAGTCCTCATGTACTTAAGTCGGCATTGTACATTTTGTATTAAATTGGGATGCAATTTCTTTGTTTTATCGTCAATAAGAAGGTCCAACGTATACAGTAAACCTGAATTGAAGCATCGGAATCTAAAACTGGACTCACAGGAGAGGTTCAAATCATAGAAAGATTGAGTGTCAGTCCTCTTGTACTTAAGTCGACATTGTGCCTTTTCTGTTAAATTCGGTTGCAATGTCTGTGTTTCATCGTCAATAAGAGGGTCTAAGGTAAACCTGAAGTGAAGCATCGGAATCTAAAACTGGTCTCACAGCAAACGTTCAAACCAAAAAGAGTAGGAAGAGTCGGTCTTTTCGTACTTGATTCGGCATTGTGCCTTTAGTATTAAATTCGGATGCAATTTCTGTGTTTCATCGTCAATACGAAGGTCCAAGGGATACAGTAAACCTGAAGTGAAGCATCGGAATCGAAAACTGGACTCACAGGAGAGGTTCAAATCATAGAAATTTAGAGTGTCAGTTCTCTTGTACTTAAGTCGGCATTGTGCCTTTTGAATTTAATTCCGATGCAATTTCTGTGCTTCATCGTCAAGAAGAAGGTCCAAGGGATACAGTAAACCTGAAGTGAAGCATCGGAATTTAAAACTGGACTCACAGGAGAGGTTCAAATCATAGAAAGTTAGAGTGTCAGTCCTCTTGTACTTAAGTCCGCATTGTGCCTTTTGTATTAAATTCGGATGCAGTTTCTGTGTTTCATCGTCAACAAGACGGTCCAAGGGATACAGTAAACCCGAAGTGAGGCATCGGAATATAAAACTGGACTCACAGGAGAGGTTCAAATCATAGAAAGTTAGAGTGTCAGTCCTCTTGTACTTAAGTCGGCATTGTGCCTTTTGTATTACATTCGGATGCAATTTCTGTGTTTCATCGCCAGTAAGAAGGTCCAAGGGATACAGTAAACCTGGAGTGAAGCATCGGAATCTAAAACTGGACTCTGAGGAGCGGTTCAAATCAAAGAAAGTTAGAGTGTCAGTGCTCTTGTACATAAGTCGGCATTGTGCCTATTGTATTAAATTCGGATGCAATTTATGTGTTTCATCTTCAATAAGAAGGTCCAAGGGATACAGGAAACATGAAGTCAGATACGGAATCTAAAACTGGACTCACAGGAGAGGTTCAAATCATAGAGGGTTAGAGTGTCAGTCCCCTTGTACTTAAGTCGGCATTGTGACATTTGTATTAAATTCGGATGCAATTTCTGTGTTTCATCGTCAATAAGAAGGTCCAAGCGATACAGTAAACCTAAAGTGAAGCATCGGAATCTAAAACTGGACTCAAAGGAGAGGTTCAAATCATAGAAAGTTAGAGTGTCAGTCCTCTTGTACTTAAGTCAGCATTGCGCCTTTTGTATTAAATTCAGATGCAATTACTGTGTTACATCGTCAATAAGAAGGTCCAAGGGATACAGTAAACCTAAAGTGAAGCATCGGAATCTAAAACTGGACTCACAGGAGAGGTTCGATCATAGAAATTTAGAGTGTCAGTCCTCTTGTACGTAAGTCGTCATTGTGCCTTTTGTACTAAATTCGGATGCTATTTCTGTGTTTCATCGTCAATAAGAGGGTCCAAGGGATACAGTAAACCTGAAGTGAGGCATCGAAATCTAAATCTGGACTCACAGAGGAGATTCAAATCATAGAGAGTTTGAGTGTCAGTCCTCTTGTTCTTAAGTCGGCATTGTTCCTTTTGTATTAAATTCGGATGCAATTTCTGTGTTTTATCGTCAATAAGAAGGTCCAAGGGATACAGTAAACCACAAGTGAAGCATCGGAATCTAAAACGGGACTCACAGCAGAGGTTCAAATCATAGAAACTTAGAGTGTCAGTCCTCTTGTACTTAAGTCGGTATTGTGCCTTTTGTATCAAATTCGGATGCAATTTCTGTGTTTTATCGTCAATAAGAAGGTCCAAGGGATACAGTAAACCTGAAGTGAACCTTCGGAATCTAAAACTGGACTCACAGGAGATGTCCAAATCATAGAAATTTAGAGTGTCAATCCTCTTGTACTTAAGTCGGCATTGTGCCTTTGGTATTAAATTCGGATGCAATTTCTGTGTTTCATCGTCAATTAGAAGGTCCAAGGGATACAGTAAACCTGAAGTGAAGCATCAGAATATAAGACTGGACTCACAGGAGAGTTTCAAATCATAGAAATTTAGAGTGTCAGTTCACTTGTACTTAAGTCGGCGTTGTGCCTTTTGAATTTAATTCCGATGCAATTTCTGTGCTTCATCGTCACGAAGAAGGTCCACGGGATACAGTAAACCTGAAGTGAAGCATCGGAATTTAAAACTGGACTCACAGGAGAGGTTCAAATCATAGAAAGTTAGAGTGTCAGTCCTCTTGTACTTAAGTCCGCATTGTGCCTTTTGTATTAATTTCAGATGCAATTTCTGTGCTTCATCGTCAATAAGACGGTCCAAGGGATACAGTAAACCTGAAGTGAAGCATCGGAATCTAAATCTGGAGTCACAGGAGAGGTTCAAATCATAGAAAGAGAGTGTTAGTTCTCTTGTACTTAAGTCGGCATTGTTCCTTTTGTATTAAATTCGGATGCAATTTCTGTGTTTCATCGTCAATAAGAAGGTCCAAGGGATACAGTAAACCTGAAGTGAAGCATCGGAATCTAGAACTGGACTCACAGGTGAGGTTCAAATCATAGAGAGTTAGAGTGTCAGTCCTCTTGTACTTAAGTCGGCATTGTGCCTTTTGTATTACATTCGGATGCAATTTCTGTGTTTCATCGTCAATAAGAAGGTCCAAGGAATAAAGTAAACCTGAAGTGAAGCATCGGAATCTAAAACTGGACCCACAGGAGAGGTTCAAATCATAGAACGTTAGAGTGTCAGTCCTCTTGTACTTATGTCGGCATTGTGCCTTTTGTTTTAATTTCGGATGCAATTTCTGTGTTTCATCGTCAATAAGAAAGTCCAAGGGATACAGTAAACCTGAAGTGAAGCATCGGAATCTAATACTGAACTCACAGAGGAGGTTCAAATCATAGAGGGTTAGAGTGTCAGTCCTCTTGTTCTTAAGTCGGCATTGTGCCTTTTGTATTAAATTTTAATGCAATTTCTGTGTGTCATCGTCAATAAGAAGGTCCAAGGGATACAGCAAACATGAAGTGAAGGATCGCAAGCTAATACAGGACACACAGGAGAGGTTCAGATCATAGAAAGTTTGAGTGTCAGTCCTCTTGTACTTAAATCGGCAATGCGCCTTTTGTATTAAATTCGTATGCAATATCTGTATTTCATCGTCAATAAGAAGATCCAAGGGATACAGTAAACCTGATGTGATGGATCGGAATCTAAAACTGGACACACAGGAGAGGTTCAAATCATAGAAAGTTAGAGTGTCAGTCCTCTTGTACTTAAGTCGGCATTGTGCCTTTTGTATTACATTCGGATGCAATTTCTGTGTTTCATCGTCATTAAGAAGGTCCAAGGGATACAGTAAACCTGAAGTGAAGCATCGGAATCTAAAACTGGACTCTGAGGAGAAGTTCAAATCAAAGAAAGTTAGAGTGTCAGTGCTCTTGTACTTATGTCGGCATTGTGCCTATTGTATTAAATTCGGATGCAATTTATGTTTTTCATCTTCAATAATAAGGTCCAAGGGATACAGTAAACATGAAGTGAAGCACGGAATCTAAAACTGCACTCACAGGTGAGGTTCAAATCATAGTGATTTAGAGTGTCAGTCCTCTTGTACTTAAGTCGGCATTGTGCCTTTTGTATTGAATTCGGAAGCAATTTCTGTGTTTCATCGTCAATAAGAAGGTCCAAGTGATACAGTTAACGTGTAGTGAAGCATCGGAACCTAAAACTGGACTCACAGGAGAGGTTCGAATCAAAGAGAGTTAGAGGGTCAGTCCTCTGGTACTTAAGTCGGCATTGTGCCTTTTGTATTAAATTCGGATGCAATTTCTGTGTTTCATCGTCAATAAGAAGGTTCAAGGAATACTGTAAACCTAAAGTGAAGCATCGGAAGCTAAAACAGGACACACAGGAGAGGTTCAAATCATAGAAAGTTACAGTGTCAGTCGTCTTGTACTTAAGTCGGAATTGTGCATTTTGTATTAATTTCGAATGCAATTTCTGTGTTTCATCGTCAATAAGAAGGTCCAAGGTATACAGTTATCCGGAAGTGAAGCATCGGAATCTAAAACTGGACTCACAGCAGAGGTTCAAATCACGGAAAGTTAGAGTGTCAGTCCTCTTGTGCTTAAGTCGGCATTGTGCCTTTGGTATTAAATTCGGATGCAATTTCTGTGTTTCATCGTCAATTAGAAGGTCCAAGGGATACAGTAAACCTGAAGTGAAGCATCAGAATCTAAGACTGGACTCACAGGAGAGTTTCAAATCATAGGAATTTAGAGTGTCAGTCCTCTTGTACTTAAGTCCGCATTGTGCCTTTTGTATTAATTTCAGATGCAATTTCTGTGCTTCATCGTCACGAAGAAGGTCCACGGGATACAGTAAACCTAAAGTGAAGCATCGGAATTTAAAACTGGACTCACAGGAGAGGTTCAAATCATAGAAAATTAGAGTGTCAGTCCTCTTGTACTTAAGTCCGCATTGTGCCTTTTGTATTAATTTAAGATGCAATTTCTGTGCTTCATCGTCAATAAGACGGCCCAAGGGATACAGTAAACCTGAAGTGAAGCATCGGAATCAAAATCTGGACTCACAGGAGAGGTTCAAATCATAGAAAGAGAGTGTTAGTTCTCTTGTACTTCAGTCGGCATTGTTCCTTTTGTATTAAATTCGGATGCAATTTCTGTGTTTCATCGTCAATAAGAAGGTTCAAGGGATACAGTAAACCTGAAGTGAAGCATCGGAATCTAGAACTGGACTCACAGGTGAGGTTCAAATCATAGAGAGTTAGAGAGTCAGTCCTCTTGTACTTAAGTCGGCATTGTGCCTTTTGTATTACATTTGGATGCAATTTCTGTGTTTTATCGTCCATAAGAAGGTCCAAGGAATAAAGTAAACCTGAAGTGAAGCATTGGAATCTAAAACTGGACTCACAGGAGAGGTTCAAATCATAGAATGTTAGAGTGTCAGTCCTCTTGTACTTATGTCGGCATTGTGCATTTTGTATTAATTTCGGATGCAATTTCTGTGTTTCATCGTCAATAAGAAAGTCCAAGGGATACAGTAGACCTGAAGTGAAGCATCGGAATCTAAAACTGAACTCACAGAGGAGGTTCAAATCATAGAGGGTTAGAGTGTCAGTCCTCTTGTTCTTAAGTCGGCATTGTGCCTTTTGTATTAAATTTTAATCCAATTTCTGTGTGTCATCGTCAATAAGAAGGTCCAAGGGATACAGCAAACATGAAGTGATGCGTCGGAATCTAAAACTTTACTCACTGGAAAGGTTCAAATCATAGAAAGTTAGAGTGAAAGTCCTCTTGTACTTAAGTCGGTATTGTGCCTATTGTATTAAATTCGGATGCAATTTCTGTGTTTCATCGTCAATAAGAAGGTCCAAGGGATACAGTAAACCTGATGTGAAGGATCGCAAGCTAAAACAGGACACACAGGAGATGTTCAAATCATAGAAAGTTGGAGTGTCAGTCCTCTTGTACTTAAATCGGCATTGCGCCTTTTGTATTAAATTCGTATGCAATATCTGTATTTCATCGTCAATAAGAAGATCCAAGGGATACAGTAAACCTGATGTGAAGGATCGCAAGCTAAAACAGGACACACAGGAGAGGTTCAAATCATAGAAAGTTGGAGTGTCAGTCCTCTTGTACTTAAATCGGCATTGCGCCTTTTGTATTAAATTCGTATGCAATATCTGTATTTCATCGTCAATAAGAAGATCCAAGGGATACAGTAAACCTGATGTGATGGATCGGAATCTAAAACTGGACACACAGGAGAGGTTCAAATCATGGAAAGTTAGAGTGTCAGTCCTCTTGTACTTAAGTCGGCATTGTGCCTTTTGTATTACATTCGGATGCAATATCTGTGTTTCATCGTCATTAAGCAGGTCCAAGGGATACAGTAAACCTGAAGTGAAGCATCGGAATCTAAAACTGGACTCTGAGGAGAAGTTCAAATCAAAGAAAGTTAGAGTGTCAGTGCTCTTGTACTTATGTCGGCATTGTGCGTATTGTATTAAATTCGGATGCAATTTATGTTTTTCATCTTCAATAAGAAGGTCCAACGGATACAGTAAACATGAAGTGAAGCACGGAATCTAAAACTGCACTCACAGGTGAGGTTCAAATCATAGTGATTTAGAGTGTCAGTCCTCTTGTACTTAAGTTGGCATTGTGCCTTTTGTATTGAATTCAAAAGCAATTTCTGTGTTTCATCGTCAATAAGAAGGTCCAAGTGATACAGTTAACCTGTAGTGAAGCATCGGAACCTAAAACTGGACTCACAGGAGAGGTTCGAATCAAAGAGAGTTAGAGGGTCAGTCCTCTGGTACTTAAGTCGGCATTGTGCCTTTTGTATTAAATTCGGATGCAATTTCTGTGTTTCATCGTCAATAAGAAGGTTCAAGGAATACTGTAAACCTAAAGTGAAGCATCGGAAGCTAAAACAGGACACACAGGAGAGGTTCAAATCATAGAAAGTTAGAGTGTCAGTCCTCTTGTACTTAAATCGGCATTGCGCCTTTTGTATTAAATTCGGATGCAATATCTGTATTTCAACGTCAATAGGAAGATCCAAGGGATACAGTAAACCTGAAGTGAAGCATCGGAATCTAAAACTGGACACACAGGAGAGGTTCAAATCATAGAAAGTTACAGTGTCAGTCGTCTTGTACTTAAGTCGGAATTGTGCATTTTGTATTAATTTCGAATGCAATTTCTGTGTTTCATCGTCAATAAGAAGGTCCAAGGTATACAGTTATCCGGAAGTGAAGCATCGGAATCTAAAACTGGACTCACAGGAGAGGTTCAAATCATAGAAAATTAGAGTGTCAGTCCTCTTGTACTTAAGTCGGCATTGTGCCTTTTGTATTAAATTCGGATGCAATTTCTGTGTTTCATCGTCAATAAGAAGGTCGAAGCGATACAGTAAACCTGAAGTGAAGCATCGGAATCTAAAACTGGACTCAAAGGAGAGGTTCAAATCATAGAAAGTTAGAGTGTCAGTCCTCTTGTACTTAAGTGAGCATTGTGCCTTTTGTATTAAATTCAGATGCAATTTCTGTGTTTCTTCGTCAATAAGAAGGTCCAAGGGATACAGTAAACCTGAAGTGAAGCATCGGAATCTAACACTGGACTCACAGGAGAGGTTCAAGTCAGAGAAAGTTAGAGTGTCAGTCCTCTTGTACTTAAGTGGGCATTGTGCATTTTGTATTAAATTCGAATGCAATTTCTGATATCCATCGTCAATAAGAAGGTCCAAGGGATACAGTAAACCTGAAGTGAAGCATCGGAATCTAAAACTTTCCTCACAGGAGAGGGTCAAATCATAGAAAGTTAGAGTGTCAGTCCTCTTGTACTTAAGTCAGCATTGTGCCTTTTGTATTAAATTCAGATGCAATTTCTGTGTTTCGTCGTCAATAAGAAGGTCCAAGGGATACAGTAAACCTGAAGTGAAGCATCGGAATCTAACACTGGACTCACAGGAGAGGTTCAAATCATAGAAAGTTAGAGTGTCAGTCCTCTTGTTCTTAAGTCGGCATTGTGCCTTTTGTATTAAATTTGGATGCAATATCTGTGTGTCATCGTCAATTAGAAGGTCCAAGGGATACAGTAAACACGAAGTGAAGCATCGGAATCTAAAACTGGACTCACAGGAGAGGTTCAAATGATAGAAAGTTTGAGTGTCAGTCCTCTTGTACTTAAGTCGGAACTGTGCATTTTGTATTAAATTCGAATGCAATTTCTGTGATTCATCGTCAATAAGAAGGTCCAAGGTATACAGTTATCCTGAAGTGAAGCATCGGAATCTAAAACTGGACTCACAGGAGAGGTTCAAATCACAGAATGTTAGAGTGTCAGTCCTCTTGTACTTAAGTCGGCATTGTGCCTTTTGTATTAAATTCGGATGCAATTTCTGTGTTTCATCGTCAATATGAAGGTCCATGCGATACAGTAAACCTGAAGTGAAGCATCGGAATCTAAAACTGGACTCAAAGGAGAGGTTCAAATCATAGAAAGTTATAGTGTCAGTCCTCTTGTACTTAAGTCAGCATTGTGCCTTTTGCATTAAATTCAGATGCAATTTCTGTGTTTCATCGTCAATAAGAAGGTCCAAGGGATACAGTAAACCTGAAGTGAAGCATCGGAATCTAACACTGGACTCACAGGAGAGGTTCAAATCATAGAGAGTTAGAGTGTCAGCCCTCTTGTACTTAAGTGGGCATTGTGCATTTTGTATTAAATTCGGATGCAATTTCTGATTTCCATCGTCAATAAGATGGTCCAAGGGATACAGTAAACCTGAAGTGAAGCATCGGAATCTAAAACTTTCCGCACAGGAGAGGGTCAAATCATAGAAAGTTAGAGTGTCAGTCCTCTTGTACTTAAGTCAGCATTGTGCCTTTTGTATTAAATGCAGATGCAATTTCTGTGTTTCGTCGTCAGTAAGAAGGTTTAAGGGATACAGTAAACCTGAAGTGAGGCTTCAGAATCTAAAACTGGACTCACAGAGGAGGTTCAAATCATAGAGAGTTAGAGTGTCAGTCCTCTTGTTCTTAAGTCGGCATTGTGCCTTTTGCATTAAATTTGGATGCAATTTCTGTGTGTCATCGTCAATAAGAAGGTCCAAGGGATACAGTAAACACGAAGTGAAGCATCGGAATCTAAAACTTTCCTCACAGGAGAGGTTCAAATCATAGAAAGTTAGAGTGCCAGTCCTCTTGTACTTAAGTCGGCATTGTGCCTTTTGTATTACATTCAGATGCAATTTCTGTGTTTCATCGTCAGTAAGAAGGTCCAAGGGATACAGTAAACCTGAAGTGAAGCATCGGAATCTAAAACTGGACTCTGAGGAGAGGTTGAAATCAAAGAAAGTTAGAGTGTCAGTGCTCTTGTACTTACGTCGGCATTGTGCCTATTGTATTAAGTTCGGATGCAATTTATGTTTTTCATCTTCAATATGAAGGTCCAAGGGATACAGTAAACATGAAGTGAAGCACGGAATCTAAAACTGGACTCACAGGAGAGGATCAAATCATAGTGATTTAGAGTGTCAGTCCTCTTGTACTTAAGTCGGTATTGTGCCTTTTGTATTAAATTCGGAAGCAATTTCTGTGTTTCATCGTCAATAAGAAGGTCCAAGTGATACAGTTAACCTGTAGTGAAGCATCGGAATCTAAATCTGGACCCACAGGAGAGGTTCGAATCTAAGAGAGTTAGAGTGTCTGTCCTCTTGTACTTAAGTCGGCATTGTGCCTTTTGTATTAAATTCGGATGCAATTTCTGTGTTTCATCGTCAATAAGAAGGTTCAGGGGATACTGTAAACCTGAAGTGAAGCATCGGAAGCTAAAACAGGACACACAGGAGAGGTTCAAATCATAGAAAGTTAGAGTGTCAGTCCTCTTGTACTTAAATCGGCATTGCGCCTTCTGTATTAAATTCGGATGCAATATCTGTATTTCATCGTCAATAAGAAGGTCCAAGGGATACAGTAAACCTGAAATAAAGCATCGGAATTTAAAACTGGACACACAGGAGAGGTTCAAATCATAGAAAGTTACAGTGTCAGTCCTCTTGTACTTAAGTCGGCATTGTGCATTTTGTATTAAATTCGGATGCAATTTCTATGTTTCATCGTCAATAAGAAGGTCCAAGGTATTCAGTTAACCTGAAGTGAAGCATCGGAATCTAAAACTGGACTCATAGGAGAGGTTCAAATCATAGAAAGTTAGAGTGTCAGTCCTCTTGTACTTAATTGGGCATTGTGCCTTTTGTATTAAGTTCATATGCAATTTCTGAATTCCATCGTCAATACGAAGGTCCAAGGGATACAGTAAACTTGAAGTGAAGCATCGGAAACTAACACTGGACTCACAGGAGAGGTTCAAATCATAGAGAGTCAGAGTGTCAGTCCTCTTGTACTGAAGTGGGCATTGTGCCTTTTGTATTAAATTCGGATGCAATTTCTGTGTTTCATCGCCAATAAGAAGGGCCAAGGGATACAGTAAACCTGAAGTGAAGCATCGGATTCTAAAACTGGACACACTGGAGAGGTTCAAATTATAGAAAGTTAGAGTGTCAGTCCTCTTGTACTTGAGTCGGCATTGCGCCATTTGCTTTAAATTCGGATGCATTTTCTGTGTTTCATCGTCAATAAGAAGGTGCAAGGGATACAGTAAACCTAAAGTGAAGCATCGGAATCTAAAACTGGACTCACAGGAGAGGTTCAAATCATAGGGAGTTAGATTGTCAGTCCTCTTGTACTTAGGTCGGCATTGTGCCTTTTGTATTAAATTAGGTTGCACGTTCAGTGTTTCATCGTCAGTAAGAAGGTCCAAGGGATACAGTAAACCTGAAGTGATGCATCGGAATCTAAAACTGGACGCACAGGAGAGGTTCAAATCACAGAGATTTAGTGTGTCGGTCCTCTTGTCCTTAAGTCGGCATTGTGCCTTTTGTATTAAATTCGCATGCAATTTCTGTGTTTCATCGTAAATGAGAAGATCCAAGGGATACAGTAAACCTGAAGTGAAGCTTCGGAATCTAAAACGGGACTCACAGGAGAGGTTCACATCATAGACAGTTAGAGTGTCAGTGCTCTTGTACATAAGTCGGCATTGTGCCTTTTGTATTAAATTCGGATGCAATTTCTGTGTTTCATCTCCAATAAGAAGGTCCAAGGGATACTGTAAACCTGAAGTGAAGCATTGGAATCTAATACTGGACTTACTGGAGAGGATCAGATCATAGAGAGTTAGAGTGTCATTCCTCTTGTACTTAAGTCGGCATTGTGACTTTCGTAGTAAATTCGGATGCAATTACTGTGTTTCATCGTCAACAAGAAGGGCCAAGTGATACAGTAAACCTGACGTGAAGCATCGGAATCTAAAATTGGACTAACAGGAGAGGTTCAAATCATAGAAAGTTAGAGTGTCAGCCCTCTTGTACTTATGTCGGCATTATGCCTTTTGTATAAAATTCGGATGCAATTTCTGTGTTTCTTCGTCAATAAGAAGGTCCTAGGGATACAGTAAACCTGAAGTGAAGCATCGGAAACTAAAACTGGACTCAAAGGAGAGGTTCAAATCATAGAGAGTTAGAGTTCAGACCACTTGTACTTAAGTGGGCATTGTGCCTTTTGTATTAATTTCGGATGCAATTTCTGTGTTTCATCGAAAATAAGAGGGTCCAAGGGATACAGTAAACCTGAAATGAAGCATCGGATTCTAAAACTGGACTCACAGGAGAGGTTAAAATCATAGAAAGTTAGAGTGTCAGTCCTCTCGTACTTTTGCCGTCATTATGCCTTTTGTATAAAATTCGGATGCAATTTCTGTGTTTCTTCGTCAATAAGAAGGTCCTAGGGATACAGTCAACCTGAAGTGTAGCATCGGAATCTAAAACTGGACTAACAGGAGTGGTTCAAATCATAGGGAGTTAGAGTGTCAGTCCTCTTGTACTTAAGTCGGCATTGTGCCTTTTGTATTAAATTCGGATGCAATTTCTGTGTTTCATCGTCAATAAGAAGGTCCAAGGTATACAGTAAACCTGAAGTGAAGCATCGAAATGTAGAACTGGACTCAAAGGAGAGGTTCAAATTATAGAGAGTTAGAGTGTCAGTGCTCTTGTACTTAAGTCGGCATTGTGCCTTTAGTATTAAATTCGGATGCAATTACTGCGTTTCATCGCCAATAAGAAGGTCAAGGGATACAGTAAACCTGAAGTGAAGCATCGGAATCTAAAACTGGACTCAAAGGAGAGGTTCAAATCATAGAAAATTAGTGTGTCAGTCCTCTTGTACTTTAGTCAGCATTGTGCCTTTTGTATTAAATTCGGATGCAATTTCTGTGTTTTATCGTCAATAAGAAGTACCAAGGGATACAGTAAACCTGAAGTGAAGCATCGGAATCTAAAACTGGACTCACAGGTGAGGTTCAAATCGTAGAAAGTTACAGTGTCAGTCCTCTTGTACTTAAGTCGGCATTGTGCCTTTTGTATTAAATTCGGATGGAATTTCTGTGTTTCATCGTCAATCAGAGGGTCCAAGGTATATAGTAAACCTGAAGTGAAGCATCGGAATCTAAAACTGGACTCACATTAGAGGTTCAAATCATAGAGAGTTAGAATGTCAGTCCTGTTGCACTTAAGTGGGCATTGTGCCCTTTGTATTAAATTCGGATGCAATTTCTGTGTTTCATCGTCAATAAGAAGGTCCAAGGGATACAGTAAACCTGAAATGAAGCATCGGATTATAAAACTGGACTCACAGGAGAGGTTCAAATCATAGAAGGTTAGAGTGTCAGTCCTCTCGTACTCATGTCGTCATTGTGCCTTTTGTATAAAATTCGGATGTAATATCTGTGTTTCGTCGTCAGTAAGAAGGTCCTAGGGATACAGTAAACCTGAAGTGTAGCATCGGAATCTAAAACTGGACTCCCAGGAGTGGTTCAAATCATAGAAAGTTAGAGTGTCAGTACTCTTGTACTTAAGTCAGCATTGAGTCTTTTGTATTAAATTCGGATGCAGTTTCTGTGTTTCATCGCCAATAAGAAATTCCAAGGGATACAGTAAACCTGAAGTGAAGCATCGGAATCTAAAACTGGACTCACAGGAGAGGTTCAAATTATAGAGAGTTAGAGTGTCAGTCCTCTTGTACTTAAGTCGACATTGTACCTTTCATATTAAATTCGGATGCAATTTCTGTGTTTCATCGAAAATAAAAGGGTCCAAGGGATACAGTAAACCTGAAGTGAAGCATCGGAATCTAACACTGGACACATATTAGAGGTTCAAATCATAGAGACTTAGAGTGTCAGTCCTCTTGTACTAAAGTCGCCTTGTGCCTTTTGTATTTAATTCGGATGCAATTTCTGAGTTTCATCGTCAATAAGAAGGTCCAAGGGATACAGTAAACCTGAATTGAAACATCGGATTCTAAAACTGGCCTCACAGGAGAGGTTCAAATCATAGAAAGTTAGAGTGTCAGTCCTCTCGTACTTATGTCGTCATTGTGCCTTTTGCATAAAATTCGGATGCAATTTCTGAGTTTCGTCGTCAATAAGACGGTCCTAGGGATACAGTAAACCTGAAGTGTAGCGTCGGAACCTAAAACTGGACTCCCAGGAGTGGTTCAAATCATAGAGAGTTAGAGTGTCAGTCCTCTAGTACTTAAGTCGGCATTGTGCCTTTTCTATTAAATTCGGTTGCAATTTCTGTGTTTCATTGTCAATAAGAAGGTCCAAGGGATACAGTAAACCTGAAGTGAAGCATCGGAATCTAGAACTGGACTCAAAGGAGAGGTTCAAATCAGAGAAAGTTAGAGTGTCAGTACTCTTGTACTTAAGTCGGAATTGTGCATTTTGTATTAAATTCGAATGCAATTTCTGTGTTTCATCGTCAATAAGAAGGTCCAAGGTATACAGTTATCCTGAAGTGAAGCATCGGAATCTAAAACTGGACTCACAGGAGAGGTTCAAATCATAGAATGTTAGAGTGTCAGTCCTCTTGTACTTAAGTCGGCATTGTGCCTTTTGTATTAAATTCGGATGCAATTTCTGTGTTTCATCGTCAATATGAAGGTCCATGCGATACAGTAAACCTGAAGTGAAGCATCGGAATCTAAAACTGGACTCAAAGGAGAGGTTCAAATCATAGAAAGTTATAGTGTCAGTCCTCTTGTACTTAAGTCAGCATTGTGCCTTTTGCATTAAATTCAGATGCAATTTCTGTGTTTCATCGTCAATAAGAAGGTCCAAGGGATACAGTAAACCTGAAGTGAAGCATCGGAATCTAACACTGGACTCACAGGAGAGGTTCAAATCAAAGAAAGTTAGAGTGTCAGCCCTCTTGTACTTAAGTGGGCATTGTGCATTTTGTATTAAATTCGGATGCAATTTCTGATTTCCATCGTCAATAAGATGGTCCAAGGGATACAGTAAACCTGAAGTGAAGCATCGGAATCTAAAACTTTCCGCACAGGAGAGGGTCAAATCATAGAAAGTTAGAGTGTCAGTCCTCTTGTACTTAAGTCAGCATTGTGCCTTTTGTATTAAATGCAGATGCAATTTCTGTGTTTCGTCGTCAATAAGAAGGTTTAAGGGATACAGTAAACCTGAAGTGAGGCTTCAGAATCTAAAACTGGACTCACAGAGGAGGTTCAAATCATAGAGAGTTAGAGTGTCAGTCCTCTTGTTCTTAAGTCGGCATTGTGCCTTTTGCATTAAATTTGGATGCAATTTCTGTGTGTCATCGTCAATAAGAAGGTCCAAGGGATACAGTAAACACGAAGTGAAGCATCGGAATCTAAAACTTTCCTCACAGGAGAGGTTCAAATCATAGAAAGTTAGAGTGTCAGTCCTCTTGTACTTAAGTCGGCATTGTGCCTTTTGTATTACATTCAGATGCAATTTCTGTGTTTCATCGTCAGTAAGAAGGTCCAAGGGATACAGTAAACCTGAAGTGAAGCATCAGAATCTAAAACTGGACTCTGAGGAGAGGTTGAAATCAAAGAAAGTTAGAGTGTCAGTGCTCTTGTACTTACGTCGGCATTGTGCCTATTGTATTAAATTCGGATGCAATTTATGTTTTTCATCTTCAATATGAAGGTCCAAGGGATACAGTAAACATGAAGTGAAGCACGGAATCTAAAACTGGACTCACAGGAGAGGATCAAATCATAGTGATTTAGAGTGTCAGTCCTCTTGTACTTAAGTCGGTATTGTGCCTTTTGTATTAAATTCGGAAGCAATTTCTGTGTTTCATCGTCAATAAGAAGGTCCAAGTGATACAGTTAACCTGTAGAGAAGCATCGGAATCTAAATCTGGACCCACAGGAGAGGTTCGAATCTAAGAGAGTAAGAGTGTCTGTCCTCTTGTACTTAAGTCGGCATTGTGCCTTTTGTATTAAATTCGGATGCAATTTCTGTGTTTCATCGTCAATAAGAAGGTTCAGGGGATACTGTAAACCTGAAGTGAAGCATCGGAAGCTAAAACAGGACACACAGGAGAGGTTCAAATCATAGAAAGTTAGAGTGTCAGTCCTCTTGTACTTAAATCGGCATTCCCCTTCTGTATTAAATTCGGATGCAATATCTGTATTTCATCGTCAATAAGAAGGTCCAAGGGATACAGTAAACCTGAAATAAAGCATCGGAATTTAAAACTGGACACACAGGAGAGGTTCAAATCATAGAAAGTTACAGTGTCAGTCCTCTTGTACTTAAGTCGGCATTGTGCATTTTGTATTAAATTGGGATGCAATTTCTGCGTTTTATCGTGAATAAGAAGGTCCAAGGTATACAGTAAACCTGAAGTGAAGCATCAGAATCTAAAACTGGACTCACAGGAGAGGTCCAAATCATAGAAAGTTTGAGTGTCACTCCTCTTGTACTTAAGTCGGAATTGTGCATTTTGTATTAAATTCGGATGCAATTTCTATGTTTCATCGTCAATAAGAAGGTCCAAGGTATTCAGTTAACCTGAAGTGAAGCATCGGAATCTAAAACTGGACTCATAGGAGAGGTTCAAATCATAGAAAGTTAGAGTGTCAGTCCTCTTGTACTTAATTGGGCATTGTGCCTTTTGTATTAATTTCGGATGCAATTTCTGAATTCCATCGTCAATACGAAGGTCCAAGGGATACAGTAAACTTGAAGTGAAGCATCGGAAACTAACACTGGACTCACAGGAGAGGTTCAAATCATAGAGAGTCAGAGTGTCAGTCCTCTTGTACTGAAGTGGGCATTGTGCCTTTTGTATTAAATTCGGATGCAATTTCTGTGTTTCATCGCCAATAAGAAGGGCCAAGGGATACAGTAAACCTGAAGTGAAGCATCGGATTCTAAAACTGGACACACTGGAGAGGTTCAAATTATAGAAAGTTAGAGTGTCAGTCCTCTTGTACTTGAGTCGGCATTGCGCCATTTGCTTTAAATTCGGATGCATTTTCTGTGTTTCATCGTCAATAAGAAGGTGCAAGGGATACAGTAAACCTAAAGTGAAGCATCGGAATCTTAAACTGGACTCACAGGAGAGGTTCAAATCATAGGGAGTTAGATTGTCAGTCCTCTTGTACATAGGTCGGCATTGTGCCTTTTGTATTAAATTAGGTTGCACATTCAGTGTTTCATCGTCAGTAAGAAGGTCCAAGGGATACAGTAAACCTGAAGTGATGCATCGGAATCTAAAACTGGACTCACAGGAGAGGTTCAAATCACAGAGATTTAGTGTGTCGGTCCTCTTGTCCTTAAGTCGGCATTGTGCCTTTTGTATTAAATTCGCATGCAATTTCTGTGTTTCATCGTAAATAAGAAGGTCCAAGGGATACAGTAAACCTGAAGTGAAGCTTCGGAATCTAAAACGGGACTCACAGGAGAGGTTCAAATCATAGACAGTTAGAGTGTCAGTGCTCTTGTACATAAGTCGGCATTGTGCCTTTTGTATTAAATTCGGATGCAATTTCTGTGTTTCATCTCCAATAAGAAGGTCCAAGGGATACTGTAAACCTGAAGTGAAGCATTGGAATCTAATACTGGACTTACTGGAGAGGATCAGATCATAGAGAGTTAGAGTGTCATTCCTCTTGTACTTAAGTCGGCATTGTGACTTTCGTAGTAAATGCGGATGCAATTTCTGTGTTTCATCGTCAACAAGAAGGGCCAAGTGATACAGTAAACCTGACGTGAAGCATCGGAATCTAAAATTGGACTAACAGGAGAGGTTCAAATCATAGAAAGTTAGAGTGTCAGCCCTCTTGTACTTATGTCGGCATTGTGAATTTTGTATTAAATTGGGATGCAATTTCTGAATTTCATCGTCAATAAGAAGGTTTAAGGGATACAGTAAACCTGAAGTGGAACATCGGAATCTAAAACTGGACTCACAGGAGAGGTTCAAATCATAGAAAGTTAGAGTGTCAGTCCTCTTGTACTTAAGTCGGCATTCTGCCATTTGTATTAAATTCGGATGCAATTTCTGTGTTTCATCGTCAATAAGAAGATCCAAATGAGACAGTAAACCTGAAGTGAAGCATCGGAATCTAAGACTGGACTCACCGCAGAGGTTCATATCATAGAAAGTTAGAGTGTCAGTCCTCTTGTACTTATGTCGGCATTGTGCCTTTAGTATTAAATTCGGATCCAATTACTGCGTTTCATCGCCAATTAGAAGGTCCAAGGGATACAGTGAACCTGAAGTGAGGCATGGGAATCTAAAACTGGACTCAAAGGAGAGGTTCTAATCATAGAAAATTAGAGTGTCAGTCCTCTTGTACTTAAGTCAGCAATGTGCCTTTTGTATTAAATTCGGATGCAATATCTGTGTTTCATCGTCAATAACAAGTTCCAAGGGATACAGTAAACCTGAAGTGAAGCATCGGAATCTAAAACAGGAATCACAGGAGAGGTTCAAATCGTAGAAAGTTAGAGTGTCAGTCCTCTTGTACTTAAGTCGGCATTGTGCCTTTTTTTATTAAATTCGGATGGAATTTCTGTGTTTCATCGTCAATCAGAGGGTCCAAGGTATATAGTAAACCTGAAGTGAAGCATCGGAATCTAGAACTGGACTCACAGGAGAGGTTCAAATCATAGAGAGTTCGAGTGTCAGTCCTCTTGTACTTAAGTCGCATTATGCCTTTCGTATTAAATTCGGATGCAATTTCTGTTTTTCATCGTCGATAAGAAGGTCCAAGGTATACAGTAAACCTGAAGTGAAGCATCGGAATCTAAAACTGGACTCACAGGAGAGGTTCAAATCATAGAAAGTTAGAGTGTCAGTCCTCTTGTACTTAAGTTGGCATTGTGCCTTTTGTATTAAATTTGGATGCAATTTCTGTGTTTCATCGTCAATAAGAAGGTCCAAGGGATACAGTAAACCTGAAGTGAAGCATCGGAAACTAAAACTGGACTCAAAGGAGAGGTTCAAATCATAGAGAGTTAGAGTTCAGACCACTTGTACTTAAGTGGGCATTGTGCCTTTTGTATTAAATTCGGATGCAATTTCTGTGTTTCATCGAAAATAAGAGGGTCCAAGGGATACAGTAAACCTGAAATGAAGCATCGGATTCTAAAACTGGACTCACAGGAGAGGTTCAAATCATAGAAAGTTAGAGTGTCAGTCCTCTCGTACTTATGTCGTCATTATGCCTTTTGTATAAAATTCGGATGCAATTTCTGTGTTTCATCGTCAATAAGAAGGTCCAAGGTATACAGTAAACCTGAAGTGAAGCATCGAAATGTAGAACTGGACTCAAAGGAGAGGTTCAAATTATAGAGAGTTAGAGTGTCAGTGCTCTTGTACTTAAGTCGGCATTGTGCCTTTAGTATTAAATTCGGATGCAATTACTGCGTTTCATCGCCAATAAGAAGGTCCAAGGGATACAGTAAACCTGAAGTGAAGCATCGGAATCTAAAACTGGACTCAAAGGAGAGGTTCAAATCATAGAAAATTAGTGTGTCAGTCCTCTTGTACTTTAGTCAGCATTGTGCCTTTTGTATTAAATTCGGATGCAATTTCTGTGTTTTATCGTCAATAAGAAGTACCAAGGGATACAGTAAACCTGAAGTGAAGCATCGGAATCTAAAACTGGACTCACAGGTGAGGTTCAAATCGTAGAAAGTTACAGTGTCAGTCCCCTTTGTACTTAAGTCGGCATTGTGCCTTTTGTATTAAATTCGGATGGAATTTCTGTGTTTCATCGTCAATCAGAGGGTCCAAGGTATATAGTAAACCTGAAGTGAAGCATCGGAATCTAAAACTGGACTCACATTAGAGGTTCAAATCATAGAGAGTTAGAATGTCAGTCCTGTTGCACTTAAGTGGGCATTGTGCCCTTTGTATTAAATTCGGATGCAATTTCTGTGTTTCGTCGTCAATAAGAAGGTCCAAGGGATACAGTAAACCTGAAATGAAGCATCGGATTATAAAACTGGACTCACAGGAGAGGTTCAAATCATAGAAGGTTAGAGTGTCTGTCCTCTCGTACTTATGTCGTCATTGTGCCTTTTGTATAAAATTCGGATGCAATATCTGTGTTTCGTCGTCAGTAAGAAGGTCCTAGGGATACAGTAAACCTGAAGTGTAGCATCGGAATCTAAAACTGGACTCCCAGGAGTGGTTCAAATCATAGAAAGTTAGAGTGTCAGTACTCTTGTACTTAAGTCAGCATTGAGTCTTTTGTATTAAATTCGGATGCAGTTTCTGTGTTTCATCGCCAATAAGAAATTCCAAGGGATACAGTAAACCTGAAGTGAAGCATCGGAATCTAAAACTGGACTCACAGGAGAGGTTCAAATTATAGAGAGTTAGAGTGTCAGTCCTCTTGTACTTAAGTCGACATTGTACCTTTCATATTAAATTCGGATGCAATTTCTGTGTTTCATCGAAAATAAGAGGGTCCAAGGGATACAGTAAACCTGAAGTGAAGCATCGGAATCTAAAACTGGACTCATATTAGAGGTTCAAATCATAGAGACTTAGAGTGTCAGTCCTCTTGTACTAAAGTCGTCTTGTGCCTTTTGTATTTAATTTGGATGCAATTTCTGAGTTTCATCGTCAATAAGAAGGTCCAAGGGATACAGTAAACCTGAATTGAAACATCGGATTCTAAAACTGGCCTCACAGGAGAGGTTCAAATCATAGAAAGTTAGAGTGTCAGTCCTCTCGTACTTATGTCGTCATTGTGCCTTTTGCATAAAATTCGGATGCAATTTCTGAGTTTCGTCGTCAATAAGACGGTCCTAGGGATACAGTAAACCTGAAGTGTAGCGTCGGAACCTAAAACTGGACTCCCAGGAGTGGTTCAAATCATAGAGAGTTAGAGTGTCAGTCCTCTAGTACTTAAGTCGCCATTGTGCCTTTTGTATTAAATTCGGTTGCAATTTCTGTGTTTCATCGTCAATAAGAAGGTCCAAGTGATACAGTAAACCTGATGTGAAGCATCGGAATCTAAAACTGGACTCACATTAGAGGTTCATATCATAGAGACTTAGAGTGTCAGTCCTCTTGTACTTAAGTCGGCTTGTGCCTTTTGTATTTAATTCGGATGCAATTTCTGTGTTTCATCGTGATAAGAAGGTCCAAGGGATACAGTAAACCTGAAGTGAAGCATCGGAATCTAAAACTGGACCCACAGGAGAGGTTCAAATCATAGAAAGTTAGACTGTCAGTTCTCTTGTACTTAAGTCGACATTGTGCCTTTCGTATTAAATTCGGATGCAATTTCTGTGTTTCATCGAAAATAAGAGGGTCCAAGGGATACAGTAAACCTGAAGTGAAGCATCGGAATCTAAAACTGGACTCACATTAGAGGTTCAAATCATAGAGACTTAGAGTGTCAGTCCTCTTGTACTTAAGTCGGCTTGTGCCTTTTGTATTTAATTCGGATGCAATTTCTGTGTTTCATCGTGATAAGAAGGTCCAAGGGATACAGTGAACCTGAATTGCAGCATCGGACTCTAAAACTGGAATCACAGGAGAGGTTCAAATCATAGAAAGTTAGAGTGTCAGTCCTCTCGTACTTATGTCGTCATTGTGCCTTTTGCATAAAATTCGGATGCACTTTTTGAGTTTCGTCGTCAATAAGACGGTTCTAGGCATACAGTAAACCTGAAGTGTAGCATCGGAAACTAAAACTGGACTCCCAGCAGTGGTTCAAATCATAGAGAGTTAGAGTGTCAGTCCTCTTGTACTTAAGTCGGCATTGTGCCTTTTGTATTAAATTCGGATGCAATTTCTGTGTTTCATCGTCAATAAGTAGGTCCAAGGGATACAGTAAACCTGAAGTGAAGCATCGGAATCTAAATCTGGACTCACAGGAGAGGTTCAAATCATAGAAAGTTAGAGTGTCAGTTCTCTTGTACTTAAGTCGACATTGTGCCTTTCGTATTAAATTCGGATGCAATTTCTGTGTTTCATCGAAAATAAAAGGGTCCAAGGGCTACAGTAAACCTGAAGTGAAGCATCGGAATCTAAAACTGGACTCACATTAGAGGTTCAAATCATAGAGAGTTAGAATGTCAGTCCTGTTGTACTTAAGTGGGCATTGTGCCTTTTGTATTAAATTCGAATGCAATTTCTGTGTTTCATCGTCAATAAGAAGGTCCAAGGGATACCGTAAACCTGAAATGAAGCATCGGATTCTAAAACTGGACTCACAGGAGAGGTTCAAATCATAGAAAGTTAGAGTGTCAGTCCTCTCGTACTTATGCCGTCATTGTGCCTTTTGTATAAAATTCGGATGCATTTTCTGTGTTTCGTCGTCGATAAGAAGGTCCTAGGGATGCAGTAAACCTGAAGTGTAGCATCGGAATCTAAAACTGGACTCCCAGAAGTGGTTCAAATCATAGAGAGTTAGAGTGTCAGTCCTCTTGTACTTAAGTCGGCATTGTGCCTTTTGTATTAAATTCGGATTCAATTTCTGTGTTTCATCGTCAATAAGGAGGTCCAGGGGATACAGTAAACCTGAAGTGAAGCATCTGAATCTAGAACTGGACTCAAAGGAGAGGTTCAAATCATAGAAAGTTAGAGTGTCAGTACTCTTGTACTTAAGTCAGCATTGAGTCCTTTGTATTAAATTCGAATGCAGTTTCTGTGTTTCATCGCCAATAAGAAATTCCAAGGGATACAGTAAACCTGAAGTGAAGCATCGGAATATAAAACTGGACTCACAGGAGAGGTTCAAATTATAGAGAGTTAGAGTGTCATTCCTCTTGTACTTAAGTCGGCATTATGCCTTTCGTCTTAAATTCGGATGCAATTTCTGTTTTTCATCGTCGATAAGAAAGTCCAAGGTATACAGTAAACCTGAAGTGAAGCATCGGAATCTAAAACTGGACTCACCGCAGAGGTTCAAATCATAGAAAGTTAGAGTGTCAGTCCTCTTGTACTTAAGTCGGCATTGTGCCTTTAGTATTAAATTCGGATGCAATTACTGCGTTTCATCGCCAATAAGAAAGTCCAAGGGATACAGTAAACCAGAAGTGAAGCATCGGAATCTAAAAGTGGACTCAAAGGAAAGGTTCAAATCATAGAAAATTAGAGTGTCAGTCCTCTTGTACTTAAGTCAGCATTGTGCCTTTTGTATTAAATTCGGATGCAATTTCTGTGTTTCATCGTCAATAAGAAGGTCCATGGGATACAGTAAACCTGAAGTGAAGCATCGGAATCTAGAACTGGACTCAAAGGAGGGGTTCAAATCATAGAATGTTAGAGTGTCAGTACTCTTGTACTTAAGTCAGCATTGAGTCTTTTGTATTAAATTCGGATGCAGTTTCTGTGTTTCATCGCCAATAAGAAATTCCAAGGGATACAGTAAACCTGAAGTGAAGCATCGGAATCTAAAACTGGACTCACAGGAGAGGTTCAAATTAAAGAGAGTTAGAGTGTCAGTCCTCTTGTACTTAAGTCGGCATTATGCCTTTCGTATTAAATTCGGATGCAATTTCTGTTTTTCATCGTCGATAAGAAAGTCCAAGGTATACAGTAAACCTGAAGTGAAGCATCGGAATCTAGAACTGGGCTCAAAGGAGAGAATCAAATCATAGAAAGTTAGTGTGTCAGTACTCTTGTACTTAAGTCAGCATTGAGTCTTTTGTATTAAATTCGGATGCAGTTTCTGTGTTTCATCGCCAATAAGAAATTCCAAGGGATACAGTAAACCTGAAGTGAAGCATCGGAATCTAAAACTGGACTCACAGGAGAGGTTCAAATTATAGAGAGTTAGAGTGTCAGTCCTCTTGTGCTTAAGTCGGCATTATGCCTTTCGTATTAAATTCGGATGCAATTTCTGTTTTTCATCGTCGATAAGAAAGTCCAAGGTATACAGTAAACCTGAAGTGAAGCATCGGAATCTAAAACTGGACTCACAGGAGAGGTTCAAATCATAGAGAGTTCCAGTGTCAGTCCTCTTGTACTTAAGTCGGCATTATGCCTTTCGTATTAAATTCGGATGCAATTTCTGTTTTACATCGTCGATAAGAAAGTCCAAGGTATACAGTAAACCTGAAGCGAAGCATCGGAATCTAAAACTGGACTCATATTAGAGGTTCAAATCATAGAGACTTATAGTGTCAGTCCTCTTGTACTTAAGTCGGCTTGTGCGTTTTGTATATAATTCGGATGCAATTTCTGTGTTTCATCGTCAATAAGAAGGTCCAAGGGATACAGTAAACCTGAATTGAAGCATCAGATTCTAAAACTGGACTCACAGGAGAGGTTCAAATCATAGAAAGTTAGAGTGTCAGTCCTCTCGTACTTATGTCGTCATTGTGCCTTTTGCATAAAATTCGGATGCAATTTCTGAGTTTCGTCGTCAATAAGACGGTCCTAGGGATACAGTAAACCTGAAGTGTAGCATCGGAATCTAAAACTGGACTCCCAGGAGTGGTTCTAATCATAGAGAGTTAGAGTGTCAGTCCTCTAGTACTTAAGTCGGCATTGTGCCTTTTGTATTTAATTCGGATGCAATTTCTGTGGTTCATCGTCAATAAGAAGGTCCAAGGGATACAGTCAACCTGAAGTGAAGCATCGGAATCTAGAACTGGACTCAAAGGAGAGGTTCAAATCATAGAAAGTTAGAGTGTCGGTACTCTTGTACTTAAGTCAGCATTGAGTCTTTTGTATTAAATTCATATGCAATTTCTGTGTTTCATCGTCAATAAGAAATTCCAAGGGATACAGTAAACCTGAAGTGAAGCATCGGAATCTAAAACTGGACTCACAGGAGAGGTTCAAATCATAGAAAGTTAGAGTGTCAGTCCTCTTGTACTTAAGTTGGCATTGTGACTTTTATATTAAATTTGGATGCAATTTCTGTGTTTCATCGTCAATAAGAAGGTCCAAGGGATACAGTAAACCTGAAGTGAAGCATCGGAAACTAAAACTGGACTCAAAGGAGAGGTTCAAATCATAGCGAGTTAGAGTTTTGACCACTTGTACTTAAGTGGGCATTGTGCCTTTTGTATTAAATTCGGATGCAATTTCTGTGTTTCATCGTCAATAAGAAGGTCCAAGTGATACAGTAAACCTGAAGTGAAGCATCGGAATCTAAAACCGGACTCACTGGAGAGGTTCAAATCATAGAGAGTTAGAGTGTCAGTCCTCTTGTACATAAGTCGGCATTGTGCCTTTTGTGTTAAATTCGGATGCAATATCTGTGTTTCATCGTCAATAGGCAGAGCCAAGGGATACAGTAAACCAGAAGTGAAGCATCGGAATCTAAAACTGGACTCACAGGAGAGGTTCAAATCATAGAAAGTTAGAGTGTCAGTGCTCTTGTACTTAAGTCGACATTGTGCCTTTCATATTAAATTCGGATGCAATTTCTGTGTTTCATCGAAAATAAGAGGGTCCAAGGGATACAGTAAACCTGAAGTGAAGCATCGGAATCTAAAACTGGACTCACATTAGAGGTTCAAATCATAGAGACTTAGAGTGTCAGTCCTCTTGTACTTAAGTCGGCTTGTGCCTTTTGTATTAAATTTGGATGCAATTTCTGTGTTTCATCGTCAATAAGAAGGTCCATGGGATACAGTAAACCTGAAGTGAAGCATCGGAATCTAGAACTGGACTCAAAGGAGAGGTTCAAATCATAGAATGTTAGAGAGTCAGTACTCTTGTACTTAAGTCAGCATTGAGTCTTTTGTATTAAATTCGGATGTGTGTTTCATCGCCAATAAGAAATTCCAAGGGATACAGTAAACCCGAAGTGAAGCATCGGAATCTAAAACTGGACTCACAGGAGAGGTTCAAATTATAGAGAGTTAGAGTGTCAGTCCTCTTGTACTTAAGTCGGCATTATGCCTTTCGTATTAAATTCGGATGCAATTTCTGTTTTTCATCGTCGATAAGAAAGTCCAAGGTATACAGTAAACCTGAAGTGAAGCATCGGAATCTAAAACTGGACTCACAGGAGAGGTTCAAATCATAGAACGTTAGAGTGTCAGTCCTCTTGTACTTAAGTCGGCATTGTGTATTTTGTATTAAATTCGGATGCAATATCTGTGTTTCATCGTCAATCAGAGGGTCCAAAGTATATAGTAAATCTGAAGTGAAGCATCGGAATCTAAAACTGGACTCACAGGAGAGGTTCAAATCATAGAGAGTTCGAGTGTCAGTCCTCTTGTACTTAAGTCGGCATTATGCCTTTCATATTAAATTCGGATGCAATTTCTGTTTTACATCGTCGATAAAAAAGTCCAAGGTATACAGTAAACCTGAAGCGAAGCATCGGAATCTAGAACTGGACTCAAAGGAGAGGTTCAAATCATAGAAAGTTAGAGTGTCAGTACTCTTGTACTTAAGTCTGCATTGAGTCTTTTGTATTAAATTCATATGCAATTTCTGTGTTTCATCGTCAATAAGAAATTAAAAGGGATACAGTAAACCTGAAGTGAAGCATCGGAATCTAAAACTGGACTCACAGGAGAGGTTCAAATCATAGAAAGTTAGAGTGTCAGTCCTCTTGTACTTAAGTTGGCATTGTGACTTTTATATTAAATTTGGAAGCAATTTCTGTGTTTCATCGTCAATAAGAAGGTCCAAGGGATACAGTAAACCTGAAGTGAAGCATCGGAAACTAAAACTGGACTCAAAGGAGAGGTTCAAATCATAGAGAGTTAGAGTTTTGACCACTTGTACTTAAGTGGGCATTGTGCCTTTTGTATTAAATTCGGATGCAATTTCTGTGTTTCATCGTCAATAAGAAGGTCCAAGTGATGCAGTAAACCTGAAGTGAAGCATCGGAATCTAAAACCGGACTCACTGGAGAGGTTCAAATCATAGAGAGTTAGAGTGTCAGTCCTCTTGTACATAAGTCGGCATTGTGCCTTTTGTGTTAAATTCGGATGCAATATCTGTGTTTCATCGTCAATAGGCAGAGCCAAGGGATACAGTAAACCAGAAGTGAAGCATCGGAATCTAAAACTGGACTCACAGGAGAGGTTCAAATCATAGAAAGTTAGAGTGTCAGTGCTCTTGTACTTAAGTCGACATTGTGCCTTTCATATTAAATTCGGATGCAATTTCTGTGTTTCATCGAAAATAAGAGGGTCCAAGGGATACAGTAAACCTGAAGTGAAGCATCGGAATCTAAAACTGGACTCACATTAGAGGTTCAAATCATAGAGACTTAGAGTGTCAGTCCTCTTGTACTTAAGTCGGCTTGTGCCTTTTGTATTTAATTCGGATGCAATTGCTGTGTTTTATCGTCAATAAGAAGGTCCAAGGGATACAGTAAACCTGAATTGAAGCATCGGATTCTAAAACTGGACTCACAGAAGAGGTTCATATCATAGAAAGTTAGAGTGTCAGTCCTCTCGTACTTATGTCGTCATTGTGCCTTTTGCATAAAATTCGGATGCACTTTCTGAGTTTCGTCGTCAATAAGATGGTCCTAGGGATACAGTAAACCTGAAGTGTAGCATCGGAAACTAAAACTGGACTCCCAGGAGTGGTTCAAATCATAGAGAGTTACAGTGTCAGTCCTCTTGTACTTAAGTCGGCATTCTGCCTTTTGTATTAAATTCGGATGCAATTTCTGTGTTTCATCGTCAATAAGAAGGTCCATGGGATACAGTAAACCTGAAGTGAAGCATCGGAATCTAGAACTGGACCCAAAGGAGAGGTTCAAATCATAGAATGTTAGAGTGTCAGTACTCTTGTACTTAAGTCAGCATTGAGTCTTTTGTATTAAATTCGGATGCAATTTCTGTGTTTCATCGTCAATAAGAAATTCCAAGGGATACAGTAAACCTGAAGTGAAGCATCGGAATCTAAAACTGGACTCACAGGAGAGGTTCAAATCATAGAAAGTTAGAGTGTTAGTCCTCTTGTACTTAAGTTGGCATTGTGCTTTTGTATTAAATTTGGATGCAATTTCTGTGTTTCATCGTCAATAAGAAGGTCCAAGGGATACAGTAAACCTGAAGTGAAGCATCGGAAACTAAAACTGGACTCAAAGGAGAGGTTCAAATCATAGAGAGTTAGAGTTCAGACCACTTGTACTTAAGTGGGCATTGTGCCTTTTGTGTTAAATTCGGATGCAATTTCTGTATTTCATCGTCAATCAGAGGGTCCAAGGTATATAGTAAACCTGAAGTGAAGCATCGGAATCTCAAACTGGACTCACAGGAGAGGTTCAAATCATAGAGAGTTAGAGTGTCAGTCTTCTTGTACATAAGTCGGCATTGTCCCTTTTGTGTTAAATTCGGATGCAATATCTGTGTTTCATCGTCAATAGCCAGAGCCAAGGGATACAGTAAACCAGAAGTGATGCATCGGAAACTAAAACTGAACTCACAGGAGAGGTTCAAATCATAGAAATTTAGTGCGTCGGTCCTCTTGTACTTAAGTCGCCATTGTGCCTTTTGTATTAAATTCGGACGCAATTTCTGTATATCATCGTAAATAAGAATGTCCAAGGGATACAGTAAACCTGAAGTGAAGCATCGGAATCTAAAACTGGACTCACAGGAGAGGTTCAAATCATAGAATGTTAGAGTGTCAGTTCTCTTGTACTTAAGTCGACATTGTGCCTTTCGTATTAAATTCGGATGCAATTTCTGTGTTTCATCGAAAATAAGAGGGTCCAAGGGCTACAGTAAACCTGAAGTGAAGCATCGGAATCTAAAACTGGACTCACATTAGAGGTTCAAATCATAGAGAGTTAGAATGTCAGTCCTGTTGTACTTAAGTTGGCATTGTGCCTTTTGTATTAAATTCGGATGCAATTTCTGTGTTTCATCGTCACTAAGAAGGTCCAAGGGATACAGTAAACCTGAAATGAAGCATCGGATTCTAAAACTGGACTCACAGGAGAGGTTCAAATCATAGAAAGTTAGAGTGTCAGTCCTCTCATACATATGCCGTCATTGTGCCTTTTGTATAAAATTCGGATGCATTTTCTGTGTTTCGTCGTCAATAAGAAGGTCCTAGGGATACAGTAAACCTGAAGTGTAGCATCGGAATCTAAAACTGGACTCCCAGGAGTGGTTCAAATCATAGAGAGCTAGAGTGTCAGTCCTCTTGTACTTAAGTCGGCATTGTGCCTTTTGTATTAAATTCGGATTAAATTTCTGTGTTTCATCGTCAATAAGAAGGTCCAGGGGATACAGTAAACCTGAGGTGAAGCATCGGAATCTAGAACTGGACTCAAAGGAGAGGTTCAAATCATAGAAAGTTAGAGTGTCAGTACCCTTGTACTTAAGTCAGCATTGAGTCTTTTGTATTAAATTCGAATGCAGTTTCTGTGTTTCATCGCCAATAAGAAATTCCAAGGGATACAGTAAACCTGAAGTGAAGCATCGGAATATTAAACTGGACTCACAGGAGAGGTTCAAATTATAGAGAGTTAGAGTGTCAGTCCTCTTGTACTTAAGTCAGCATTATGCCTTTCGTATTAAATTCGGATGCAATTTCTGTTTTTCATCGTCGATAAGAAAGTCCAAGGTATACAGTAAACCTGAAGTGAAGCATCGGAATCTAAAACTGGACTCACCGCAGAGGTTCAAATCATAGAAAGTTAGAGTGTCAGTCCTCTTGTACTTAAGTCGGCATTGTGCCTTTAGTATTAAATTCGGATGCAATTACTGCGTTTCATCGCCAATAAGAAGGTCCAAGGGATACAGTAAAACTGAAGTGAAGCATCGGAATCTAAAACTGGAATCAAAGGAGAGGTTCAAATCATAGAATATTAGAGTGTCAGTCCTCTTGTACTTAAGTCAGCATTGTGCCTTTTGTATTAAATTCGGATGCAATTTCTCTGTTTCATCGTCAATAAGAAGTCCCAAGGGATACAGTAAACCTGAAGTGAAGCATCGGAATCTAAAACTGGACTCACAGGAGAGGTTCAAATCGTTGAAAGTTAGAGTGTCAGTCCTCTTGTACTTAAGTCGGCATTGTGCCTTTTTTATTGAATTCGGATGGAATTTCTGTGTTTCATCGTCAATCAGAGGGTCCAAGGTATATAGTAAACCTGAAGTGAAGCATCGGAATCTAAAACTGGACTCACAGGAGAGGATCAAATCATTGAGAGTTCGAGTGTCAGTCCTCTTGTACTTAAGTCGGCATTATGCCTTTCGTATTAAATTCGGATGCAATTTCTGTTTTTCATCGTCGATAAGAAGGTCCAAGGGATACAGTAAACCTGAAGTGAAGCATCGGAATCTAAAGCTGGATTCACATTAGAGGTTCAAATCATAAAGAGTTGGAATGTCAGTCCTGTTGTACTTAAGTGGGCATTGTGCCTTTTGTATTAAATTCGGATGCAATTTCTGTGTTTCATCGTCAATAAGAAGGTCCAAGGGATACAGTAAACCAGAAGTGAAGCATCGGAATCTAGAACTGGGCTCAAAGGAGAGGTTCAAATCATAGAAAGTTAGAGTGTCAGTACTCTTGTACTTAAGTCAGCATTGAGTCTTTTGTATTAAATTCGGATGCAGTTTCTGTGTTTCATCGCCAATAAGAAATTCCAAGGGATACAGTAAACCTGAAGTGAAGCATCGGATTCTAAAACTGGACTCACAGGAGAGGTTCAAATCATAGAAAGTTAGAGTGTCAGTCCTCTCGTACTTATGTCGTCATTGTGCCTTTTGCATAAAATTCGGATGCAATTTCTGAGTTTCGTCGTGAATAAGACGGTCCTAGGGATACAGTAAACCTGAAGTGTAGCATCGGAATATAAAACTGGACTCCCAGGAGTGGTTCAAATCATAGAGAGTTAGTGTGTCAGTCCTCTAGTACTTAAGTCGGCATTGTGCTTTTGTATTAAATTTGGATGCAATTTCTGTGTTTCATCGTCAATAAGAAGGTCCAAGGGATACAGTAAACCTGAAGTGAAGCATCGGAAACTAAAACTGGACTCAAAGGAGAGGTTCAAATCATAGAGAGTTAGAGTTCAGACCACTTGTACTTAAGTGGGCATTGTGCCTTTTGTGTTAAATTCGGATGCAATTTCTTATTTCATCGTCAATCAGAGGGTCCAAGGTATATAGTAAACCTGAAGTGAAGCATCGGAATCTCAAACTGGACTCACAGGAGAGGTTCAAATCATAGAGAGTTAGAGTGTCAGTCTTCTTGTACATAAGTCGGCATTGTCCCTTTTGTGTTAAATTCGGATGCAATATCTGTGTTTCATCGTCAATAGCCAGAGCCAAGGGATACAGTAAACCAGAAGTGATGCATCGGAAACTAAAACTGAACTCACAGGAGAGGTTCAAATCATAGAAATTTAGTGCGTCGGTCCTCTTGTACTTAAGTCGCCATTGTGCCTTTTGTATTAAATTCGGACGCAATTTCTGTATATCATCGTAAATAAGAATGTCCAAGGGATACAGTAAACCTGAAGTGAAGCATCGGAATCTAAAACTGGACTCACAGGAGAGGTTCAAATCATAGAATGTTAGAGTGTCAGTTCTCTTGTACTTAAGTCGACATTGTGCCTTTCGTATTAAATTCGGATGCAATTTCTGTTTTTCATCGTCGATAAGAAGGTCCAAGGGATACAGTAAACCTGAAGTGAAGCATCGGAATCTAAAGCTGGATTCACATTAGAGGTTCAAATCATAAAGAGTTGGAATGTCAGTCCTGTTGTACTTAAGTGGGCATTGTGCCTTTTGTATTAAATTCGGATGCAATTTCTGTGTTTCATCGTCAATAAGAAGGTCCAAGGGATACAGTAAACCTGAAATGAAGCATCGGATTCAAAAACTGGACTCACAGGAGAGGTTCAAATCATAGAAAGTTAGAGTGTCAGTCCTCTCGTACTTATGTCGTCATTGTGCCTTTTGTATAAAATTCGGATGCTATTTCTGTGTTTCGTCGTCAATAAGAAGGTCCTAGGGATACAGTAAACCTGAAGTGTAGCATCGGAATCTAAAACTGGACTCCCAGGAGTGGTTCAAATCATAGAGAGTTAGAGTGTCAGTCCTCTTGTACTTAAGTCGGCATTGTGCCTTTTGTATTAAATTCGGATGCAATTTCTGTGTTTCATCGTCAATAAGAAGGACCAAGGGATACAGTAAACCAGAAGTGAAGGATCGGAATCTAGAACTGGGCTCAAAGGAGAGGTTCAAATCATAGAAAGTTAGAGTGTCAGTACTCTTGTACTTAAGTCAGCATTGAGTCTTTTGTATTAAATTCGGATGCAGTTTCTGTGTTTCATCGCCAATAAGAAATTCCAAGGGATACAGTAAACCTGAAGTGAAGCATCGGATTCTAAAACTGGACTCACAGGAGAGGTTCAAATCATAGAAAGTTAGAGTGTCAGTCCTCTCGTACTTATGTCGTCATTGTGCCTTTTGCATAAAATTCGGATGCAATTTCTGAGTTTCGTCGTGAATAAGACGGTCCTAGGGATACAGTAAACCTGAAGTGTAGCATCGGAATATAAAACTGGACTCCCAGGAGTGGTTCAAATCATAGAGAGTTAGTGTGTCAGTCCTCTAGTACTTAAGTCGGCATTGTGCTTTTGTATTAAATTTGGATGCAATTTCTGTGTTTCATCGTCAATAAGAAGGTCCAAGGGATACAGTAAACCTGAAGTGAAGCATCGGAAACTAAAACTGGACTCAAAGGAGAGGTTCAAATCATAGAGAGTTAGAGTTCAGACCACTTGTACTTAAGTGGGCATTGTGCCTTTTGTGTTAAATTCGGATGCAATTTCTGTATTTCATCGTCAATCAGAGGGTCCAAGGTATATAGTAAACCTGAAGTGAAGCATCGGAATCTCAAACTGGACTCACAGGAGAGGTTCAAATCATAGAGAGTTAGAGTGTCAGTCTTCTTGTACATAAGTCGGCATTGTCCCTTTTGTGTTAAATTCGGATGCAATATCTGTGTTTCATCGTCAATAGCCAGAGCCAAGGGATACAGTAAACCAGAAGTGATGCATCGGAATCTAGAACTGGACTCAAAGGAGAGGTTCAAATCATAGAAAGTTAGAGTGTCAGTACCCTTGTACTTAAGTCAGCATTGAGTCTTTTGTATTAAATTCGAATGCAGTTTCTGTGTTTCATCGCCAATAAGAAATTCCAAGGGATACAGTAAACCTGAAGTGAAGCATCGGAATATTAAACTGGACTCACAGGAGAGGTTCAAATTATAGAGAGTTAGAGTGTCAGTCCTGTTGTACTTAAGTCAGCATTATGCCTTTCGTATTAAATTCGGATGCAATTTCTGTTTTTCATCGTCGATAAGAAAGTCCAAGGTATACAGTAAACCTGAAATGAAGCATCGGATTCTAAAACTGGACTCACAGGAGAGGTTCAAATCATAGAAAGTTAGAGTGTCAGTCCTCTCGTACTTATGTCGTCATTGTGCCTTTTGTATAAAATTCGGATGCAATTTCTGTGTTTCGTCGTCAATAAGAAGGTCCTAGGGATACAGTAAACCTGAAGTGTAGCATCGGAATCTAAAACTGGACTCCCAGGAGTGGTTCAAATCATAGAGAGTTAGAGTGTCAGTCCTCTTGTACTTAAGTCGGCATTGTGCCTTTTGTATTAAATTCGGATGCAATTTCTGTGTTTCATCGTCAATAAGAAGGACCAAGGGATACAGTAAACCAGAAGTGAAGCATCGGAATCTAGAACTGGGCTCAAAGGAGAGGTTCAAATCATAGAAAGTTAGAGTGTCAGTACTCTTGTACTTAAGTCAGCATTGAGTCTTTTGTATTAAATTCGGATGCAGTTTCTGTGTTTCATCGCCAATAAGAAATTCCAAGGGATACAGTAAACCTGAAGTGAAGCATCGGATTCTAAAACTGGACTCACAGGAGAGGTTCAAATCATAGAAAGTTAGAGTGTCAGTCCTCTCGTACTTATGTCGTCATTGTGCCTTTTGCATAAAATTCGGATGCAATTTCTGAGTTTCGTCGTGAATAAGACGGTCCTAGGGATACAGTAAACCTGAAGTGTAGCATCGGAATATAAAACTGGACTCCCAGGAGTGGTTCAAATCATAGAGAGTTAGTGTGTCAGTCCTCTAGTACTTAAGTCGGCATTGTGCCTTTTGTATTTAATTCGGATGCAATTTCTGTGGTTCATCGTCAATAAGAAGGTCCAAGGGATACAGTAAACCTGAAGTGAAGCATCGGAATCTAGAACTGGACTCACAGGAGTGGTTCAAATCATAGAGACTTAGTGTGTCAGTCCTCTAGTACTTAAGTCGGCATTGTGCCTTTTGTATTTAATTCGGATGCAATTTCTGTTTTTCATCGTCGATAAGAAAGTCCAAGGTATACAGCAAACCTGAAGGGAAGCATCGGAATCTAAAACTGGACTCATATTAGAGGTTCAAATCATAGAGACTTAGAGTGTCAGTCCTCTTGTACTTAAGTCGGCTTGTGCCTTTTGTATTTAATTCGGATGCAATTTCGGTGTTTCATCGTCAATAAGAAGGTCCAAGGGATACAGTAAACCTGAATTGAAGCATCGGATTCTAAAACTGGACTCACAGGAGAGGTTCAAATCATAGAAAGTTAGAGTGTCAGTCCTCTCGTACTTATGTCGTCATTGTGCCTTTTGCATAAAATTCGGATGCAATTTCTGAGTTTCGTCGTGAATAAGACGGTCCTAGGGATACAGTAAACCTGAAGTGTAGCATCGGAAACTAAAACTGGACTCCCAGGAGTGGTTCAAATCATAGAGAGTTACAGTGTCAGTCCTCTTGTACTTAAGTCGGCATTGTGCCTTTTGTATTAAATTCGGATGCAATTTCTGTGTTTCATCGTCAATAAGAAGGTCCATGGGATACAGTAAACCTGAAGTGAAGCATCGGAATCTAGAACTGGACCCAAAGGAGAGGTTCAAATCATAGAATGTTAGAGTGTCAGTACTCTTGTACTTAAGTCAGCATTGAGTCTTTTGTATTAAATTCGGATGCAATTTCTGTGTTTCATCGTCAATAAGAAATTCCAAGGGATACAGTAAACCTGAAGTGAAGCATCGGAATCTAAAACTGGACTCACAGGAGAGGTTCAAATCATAGAAAGTTAGAGTGTTAGTCCTCTTGTACTTAAGTTGGCATTGTGCTTTTGTATTAAATTTGGATGCAATTTCTGTGTTTCATCGTCAATAAGAAGGTCCAAGGGATACAGTAAACCTGAAGTGAAGCATCGGAAACTAAAACTGGACTCAAAGGAGAGGTTCAAATCATAGAGAGTTAGAGTTCAGACCACTTGTACTTAAGTGGGCATTGTGCCTTTTGTGTTAAATTCGGATGCAATTTCTGTATTTCATCGTCAATCAGAGGGTCCAAGGTATATAGTAAACCTGAAGTGAAGCATCGGAATCTCAAACTGGACTCACAGGAGAGGTTCAAATCATAGAGAGTTAGAGTGTCAGTCTTCTTGTACATAAGTCGGCATTGTCCCTTTTGTGTTAAATTCGGATGCAATATCTGTGTTTCATCGTCAATAGCCAGAGCCAAGGGATACAGTAAACCAGAAGTGATGCATCGGAAACTAAAACTGAACTCACAGGAGAGGTTCAAATCATAGAAATTTAGTGCGTCGGTCCTCTTGTACTTAAGTCGCCATTGTGCCTTTTGTATTAAATTCGGACGCAATTTCTGTATATCATCGTAAATAAGAATGTCCAAGGGATACAGTAAACCTGAAGTGAAGCATCGGAATCTAAAACTGGACTCACAGGAGAGGTTCAAATCATAGAATGTTAGAGTGTCAGTTCTCTTGTACTTAAGTCGACATTGTGCCTTTCGTATTAAATTCGGATGCAATTTCTGTGTTTCATCGAAAATAAGAGGGTCCAAGGGCTACAGTAAACCTGAAGTGAAGCATCGGAATCTAAAACTGGACTCACATTAGAGGTTCAAATCATAGAGAGTTAGAATGTCAGTCCTGTTGTACTTAAGTTGGCATTGTGCCTTTTGTATTAAATTCGGATGCAATTTCTGTGTTTCATCGTCACTAAGAAGGTCCAAGGGATACAGTAAACCTGAAATGAAGCATCGGATTCTAAAACTGGACTCACAGGAGAGGTTCAAATCATAGAAAGTTAGAGTGTCAGTCCTCTCATACATATGCCGTCATTGTGCCTTTTGTATAAAATTCGGATGCATTTTCTGTGTTTCGTCGTCAATAAGAAGGTCCTAGGGATACAGTAAACCTGAAGTGTAGCATCGGAATCTAAAACTGGACTCCCAGGAGTGGTTCAAATCATAGAGAGCTAGAGTGTCAGTCCTCTTGTACTTAAGTCGGCATTGTGCCTTTTGTATTAAATTCGGATTCAATTTCTGTGTTTCATCGTCAATAAGAAGGTCCAGGGGATACAGTAAACCTGAGGTGAAGCATCGGAATCTAGAACTGGACTCAAAGGAGAGGTTCAAATCATAGAAAGTTAGAGTGTCAGTACCCTTGTACTTAAGTCAGCATTGAGTCTTTTGTATTAAATTCGAATGCAGTTTCTGTGTTTCATCGCCAACAAGAAATTCCAAGGGATACAGTAAACCTGAAGTGAAGCATCGGAATATTAAACTGGACTCACAGGAGAGGTTCAAATTATAGAGAGTTAGAGTGTCAGTCCTCTTGTACTTAAGTCAGCATTATGCCTTTCGTATTAAATTCGGATGCAATTTCTGTTTTTCATCGTCGATAAGAAAGTCCAAGGTATACAGTAAACCTGAAGTGAAGCATCGGAATCTAAAACTGGACTCACCGCAGAGGTTCAAATCATAGAAAGTTAGAGTGTCAGTCCTCTTGTACTTAAGTCGGCATTGTGCCTTTAGTATTAAATTCGGATGCAATTACTGCGTTTCATCGCCAATAAGAAGGTCCAAGGGATACAGTAAACCTGAAGTGAAGCATCGGAATCTAAAACTGGAATCAAAGGAGAGGTTCAAATCATAGAATATTAGAGTGTCAGTCCTCTTGTACTTAAGTCAGCATTGTGCCTTTTGTATTAAATTCGGATGCAATTTCTCTGTTTCATCGTCAATAAGAAGTCCCAAGGGATACAGTAAACCTGAAGTGAAGCATCGGAATCTAAAACTGGACTCACAGGAAAGGTTCAAATCGTCGAAAGTTAGAGTGTCAGTCCTCTTGTACTTAAGTCGGCATTGTGCCTTTTTTATTGAATTCGGATGGAATTTCTGTGTTTCATCGTCAATCAGAGGGTCCAAGGTATATAGTAAACCTGAAGTGAAGCATCGGAATCTAAAACTGGACTCACAGGAGAGGATCAAATCATTGAGAGTTCGAGTGTCAGTCCTCTTGTACTTAAGTCGGCATTATGCCTTTCGTATTAAATTCGGATGCAATTTCTGTTTTTCATCGTCGATAAGAAGGTCCAAGGGATACAGTAAACCTGAAGTGAAGCATCGGAATCTAAAGCTGGATTCACATTAGAGGTTCAAATCATAAAGAGTTGGAATGTCAGTCCTGTTGTACTTAAGTGGGCATTGTGCCTTTTGTATTAAATTCGGATGCAATTTCTGTGTTTCATCGTCAATAAGAAGGTCCAAGGGATACAGTAAACCTGAAATGAAGCATCGGATTCTAAAACTGGACTCACAGGAGAGGTTCAAATCATAGAAAGTTAGAGTGTCAGTCCTCTCGTACTTATGTCGTCATTGTGCCTTTTGTATAAAATTCGGATGCTATTTCTGTGTTTCGTCGTCAATAAGAAGGTCCTAGGGATACAGTAAACCTGAAGTGTAGCATCGGAATCTAAAACTGGACTCCCAGGAGTGGTTCAAATCATAGAGAGTTAGAGTGTCAGTCCTCTTGTACTTAAGTCGGCATTGTGCCTTTTGTATTAAATTCGGATGCAATTTCTGTGGTTCATCGTCAATAAGAAGGACCAAGGGATACAGTAAACCAGAAGTGAAGCATCGGAATCTAGAACTGGGCTCAAAGGAGAGGTTCAAATCATAGAAAGTTAGAGTGTCAGTACTCTTGTACTTAAGTCAGCATTGAGTCTTTTGTATTAAATTCGGATGCAGTTTCTGTGTTTCATCGCCAATAAGAAATTCCAAGGGATACAGTAAACCTGAAGTGAAGCATCGGATTCTAAAACTGGACTCACAGGAGAGGTTCAAATCATAGAAAGTTAGAGTGTCAGTCCTCTCGTACTTATGTCGTCATTGTGCCTTTTGCATAAAATTCGGATGCAATTTCTGAGTTTCGTCGTGAATAAGACGGTCCTAGGGATACAGTAAACCTGAAGTGTAGCATCGGAATATAAAACTGGACTCCCAGGAGTGGTTCAAATCATAGAGAGTTAGTGTGTCAGTCCTCTAGTACTTAAGTCGGCATTGTGCTTTTGTATTAAATTTTTATGCAATTTCTGTGTTTCATCGTCAATAAGAAGGTCCAAGGGATACAGTAAACCTGAAGTGAAGCATCGGAAACTAAAACTGGACTCAAAGGAGAGGTTCAAATCATAGAGAGTTAGAGTTCAGACCACTTGTACTTAAGTGGGCATTGTGCCTTTTGTGTTAAATTCGGAATCAATTTCTGTATTTCATCGTCAATCAGAGGGTCCAAGGTATATTGTAAACCTGAAGTGAAGCATCGGAATCTCAAACTGGACTCACAGGAGAGGTTCAAATCATAGAGAGTTAGAGTGTCAGTCTTCTTGTACATAAGTCGGCATTGTCCCTTTTGTGTTAAATTCGGATGCAATATCTGTGTTTCATCGTCAATAGCCAGAGCCAAGGGATACAGTAAACCAGAAGTGATGCATCGGAAACTAAAACTGAACTCACAGGAGAGGTTCAAATCATAGAAATTTAGTGCGTCGGTCCTCTTGTACTTAAGTCGCCATTGTGCCTTTTGTATTAAATTCGGACGCAATTTCTGTATTTCATCGTAAATAAGAATGTCCAAGGGATACAGTAAACCTGAAGTGAAGCATCGGAATCTAAAACTGGACTCACAGGAGAGGTTCAAATCATAGAATGTTAGAGTGTCAGTTCTCTTGTACTTAAGTCGACATTGTGCCTTTCGTATTAAATTCGGATGCAATTTCTGTGTTTCATCGAAAATAAGAGGGTCCAAGGGCTACAGTAAACCTGAAGTGAAGCATCGGAATCTAAAACTGGACTCACATTAGAGGTTCAAATCATAGAGAGTTAGAATGTCAGTCCTGATGTACTTAAGTTGGCATTGTGCCTTTTGTATTAAATTCGGATGCAATTTCTGTGTTTCATCGTCACTAAGAAGGTCCAAGGGATACAGTAAACCTGAAATGAAGCATCGGATTCTAAAACTGGACTCACAGGAGAGGTTCAAATCATAGAAAGTTAGAGTGTCAGTCCTCTCATACATATGCCGACATTGTGCCTTTTGTATAAAATTCGGATGCATTTTCTGTGTTTCGTCGTCAATAAGAAGGTCCTAGGGATACAGTAAACCTGAAGTGTAGCATCGGAATCTAAAACTGGACTCCCAGGAGTGGTTCAAATCATAGAGAGTTAGAGTGTCAGTCCTCTTGTACTTAAGTCGGCATTGTGCCTTTTGTATTAAATTCGGATTCAATTTCTGTGTTTCATCGTCAATAAGAAGGTCCAGGGGATACAGTAAACCTGAGGTGAAGCATCGGAATCTAGAACTGGACTCAAAGGAGAGGTTCAAATCATAGAAAGTTAGAGTGTCAGTACCCTTGTACTTAAGTCAGCATTGAGTCTTTTGTATTAAATTCGAATGCAGTTTCTGTGTTTCATCGCCAATAAGAAATTCCAAGGGATACAGTAAACCTGAAGTGAAGCATCGGAATATTAAACTGGACTCACAGGAGAGGTTCAAATTATAGAGAGTTAGAGTGTCAGTCCTCTTGTACTTAAGTCAGCATTATGCCTTTCGTATTAAATTCGGATGCAATTTCTGTTTTTCATCGTCGATAAGAAAGTCCAAGGTATACAGTAAACCTGAAGTGAAGCATCCGAATCTAAAACTGGACTCACCGCAGAGGTTCAAATCATAGAAAGTTAGAGTGTCAGTCCTCTTGTACTTAAGTCGGCATTGTGCCTTTAGTATTAAATTCGGATGCAATTACTGCGTTTCATCGCCAATAAGAAGGTCCAAGGGATACAGTAAACCTGAAGTGAAGCATCGGAATCTAAAACTGGAATCAAAGGAGAGGTTCAAATCATAGAATATTAGAGTGTCAGTCCTCTTGTACTTAAGTCAGCATTGTGCCTTTTGTATTAAATTCGGATGCAATTTCTCTGTTTCATCGTCAATAAGAAGTCCCAAGGGATACAGTAAACCTTAAGTGAAGCATCGGAATCTAAAACTGGACTCACAGGAGAGGTTCAAATCGTTGAAAGTTAGAGTGTCAGTCCTCTTGTACTTAAGTCGGCATTGTGCCTTTTTTATTGAATTCGGATGAAATTTCTGTGTTTCATCGTCAATCAGAGGGTCCAAGGTATATAGTAAACCTGAAGTGAAGCATCGGAATCTAAAACTGGACTCACAGGAGAGGATCAAATCATTGAGAGTTCGAGTGTCAGTCCTCTTGTACTTAAGTCGGCATTATGCCTTTCGTATTAAATTCGGATGCAATTTCTGTTTTTCATCGTCGATAAGAAGGTCCAAGGGATACAGTAAACCTGAAGTGAAGCATCGGAATCTAAAGCTGGATTCACATTAGAGGTTCAAATCATAAAGAGTTGGAATGTCAGTCCTGTTGTACTTAAGTGGGCATTGTGCCTTTTGTATTAAATTCGGATGCAATTTCTGTGTTTCATCGTCAATAAGAAGGTCCAAGGGATACAGTAAACCTGAAATGAAGCATCGGATTCTAAAACTGGACTCACAGGAGAGGTTCAAATCATAGAAAGTTAGAGTGTCAGTCCTCTCGTACTTATGTCGTCATTGTGCCTTTTGTATAAAATTCGGATGCAATTTCTGTGTTTCGTCGTCAATAAGAAGGTCCTAGGGATACAGTAAACCTGAAGTGTAGCATCGGAATCTAAAACTGGACTCCCAGGAGTGGTTCAAATCATAGAGAGTTAGAGTGTCAGTCCTCTTGTACTTAAGTCGGCATTGTGCCTTTTGTATTAAATTCGGATGCAATTTCTGTGTTTCATCGTCAATAAGAAGGACCAAGGGATACAGTAAACCAGAAGTGAAGCATCGGAATCTAGAACTGGGCTCAAAGGAGAGGTTCAAATCATAGAAAGTTAGAGTGTCAGTACTCTTGTACTTAAGTCAGCATTGAGTCTTTTGTATTAAACTCGGATGCAGTTTCTGTGTTTCATCGCCAATAAGAAATTCCAAGGGATACAGTAAACCTGAAGTGAAGCATCGGATTCTAAAACTGGACTCACAGGAGAGGTTCAAATCATAGAAAGTTAGAGTGTCAGTCCTCTCGTACTTATGTCGTCATTGTGCCTTTTGCATAAAATTCGGATGCAATTTCTGAGTTTCGTCGTGAATAAGACGGTCTTAGGGATACAGTAAACCTGAAGTGTAGCATCGGAATATAAAACTGGACTCCCAGGAGTGGTTCAAATCATAGAGAGTTAGTGTGTCAGTCCTCTAGTACTTAAGTCGGCATTGTGCCTTTTGTATTTAATTCGGATGCAATTTCTGTGGTTCATCGTCAATAAGAAGGTCCAAGGGATACAGTAAACCTGAAGTGAAGCATCGGAATCTAGAACTGGACTCCCAGGAGTGGTTCAAATCATAGAGAGTTAGTGTGTCAGTCCTCTAGTACTTAAGTCGGCATTGTGCCTTTTGTATTTAATTCGGATGCAATTTCTGTTTTTCATCGTCGATAAGAAAGTCCAAGGTATACAGTAAACCTGAAGTGAAGCATCGGAATCTAAAACTGGACTCATATTAGAGGTTCAAATCATAGAGACTTAGAGTGTCAGTCCTCTTGTACTTAAGTCGGCTTGTGCCTTTTGTATTTAATTCGGATGCAATTTCGGTGTTTCATCGTCAATAAGAAGGTCCAAGGGATACAGTAAACCTGAATTGAAGCATCGGATTCTAAAACTGGACTCACAGGAGAGGTTCAAATCATAGAAAGTTAGAGTGTCAGTCCTCTCGTACTTATGTCGTCATTGTGCCTTTTGCATAAAATTTGGATGCAATTTCTGAGTTTCGTCGTCAATAAGACGGTCCTAGGGATACAGTAAACCTGAAGTGTAGCATCGGAATCTGAAACTGGACTCCCAGGAGTGGTTCAAATCATAGAGAGTTAGTGTGTCAGTCCTCTAGTACTTAAGTCGGCATTGTGCCTTTTGTATTTAATTCGGATGCAATTTCTGTGGTTCATCGTCAATAAGAAGTTCCAAGGGATACAGTAAACCTGAAGTGAAGCATCGGAATCTAGAACCGGACTCAAAGGATAGGTTCAAATCATAGAAAGTTAGAGTGTCAGTACTCTTGTACTTAAGTCAGCATTGAGTCTTTTGTATTAAATTCAGATGCAATTTCTGTGTTTCATCGTCAATAAGAAATTCCAAGGGATACAGAAAACCTGATGTGAAGCATCGGAATCTAAAACTGGACTCACAGGAGAGGTTCAAATCATAGAAAGTTAGAGTGAAAGTCCTCTTGTACTTAAGTTGGCATTGTGACTTTTATATTAAATTTGGATGCAATTTCTGTGTTTCATCGTCAATAAGAAGGTCCAAGGGATACAGTAAACCTGAAGTGAAGCATCGGAAACTAAAACTGGCCTCAAAGGAGAGGTTCAAATCATAGAGAGTTAGAGTTTTGACCAGTTGTACTTAAGTGGGCATTGTGCCTTTAGTATTAAATTCGGATGCAATTTCTGTGTTTCATCGTCAATAAGAAGGTCCAAGTGATACAGTAAACCTGAAGTGAAGCATCGGAATCTAAAACCGGACTCACTGGAGAGGTTCAAATCATAGAGAGTTAGAGTGTCAGTCCTCTTGTACATAAGTCGGCATTGTCCCTTTTGTGTTAAATTCGGATGCAATATCTGTGTTTCATCGTCAATAGCCAGAGCCAAGGGATACAGTAAACCAGAAGTGAAGCATCGGAAACTAAAACTGGACTCACAGGAGAGGTTCAAATCATAGAAATTTAGTGCGTCGGTCCTCTTGTACTTAAGTCGCCTTTCAGCCTTTTGTATTAAATTCGGACGCAATTTCTGTATATCATCGTAAATAAGAATGTCCAAGGGATACAGTAAACCTGAAGTGAAGCATCGGCATCTAAAACTGGACTCACAGGAGAGGTTCAAATCATAGAAAGTTAGAATGTCAGTCGTGTTGTACTTAAGTGGGCATTGTGCCTTTTGTATTAAATTCGGATGCAATTTCTGTGTTTCATCGTCAATAAGAAGGTCCAAGTGATACAGTAAATCTGAAGTGAAGCATCGGAATCTAAAACCGGACTCACTGGAGAGGTTCAAATCATAGAGAGTTAGAGTGTCAGTTCTCTTGTACTTAAGTCGACATTGTGACTTTCGTATTAAATTCGGATGCAATTTCTGTGTTTCATCGAAAATAAGAGGGTCCTAGGGGTTCAGTAAACCTGAAGTGAAGCATCGGAATCTAAAACTGGACTCACATTAGAGGTTCAAATCATAGAGAGTTAGAGTGTCAGTACTCTTGCACTTAAGTCGCCATTCAGCCTTCTGTATTAAATTCGGACGCAATTTCTGTATATCATCGTAAATAAGAATGTCCAAGGGATACAGTAAACCTGAAGTGAAGCATCGGCATCTAAAACTGGACTCACAGGAGAGGTTCAAATCATAGAAAGTTAGAGTGTCAGTCCTCTCATACTTATGCCGTCATTGTGCCTTTTGTATAAAATTCGGATGCATTTTCTGTGTTTCGTCGTCAATAAGAAGGTCCAGGGGATACAGTAAACCTGAAGTGAAGCATCGGAATCTAGAATTGGACTCAAAGGAGAGGTTCATATCATAGAAAGTTAGAGTGTCAGTACTCTTGTACTTAAGTCAGCATTGAGTCTTTTGTATTAAATTCGAATGCAGTTTCTGTGTTTCATCGCCAATAAGAAATTCCAAGGGATACAGTAAACCTGAAGTGAAGCATCGGAATCTAAAACTGGACTCACAGGAGAGGTTCAAATTATAGAGAGTTAGAGTGTCAGTCCTCTTGTACTTAAGTCGGCATTATGCCTTTCGTATTAAATTCGGATGCAATTTCTGTTTTTCATCGTCGATAAGAAAGTCCAAGGTATACAGTAAACCTGAAGTGAAGCATCGGAATCTAAAACTGGACTCACCGCAGAGGTTCAAATCATAGAATGTTAGAGTGTCAGTCCTCTTGTACTTAAGTCGGCATTGTGCCTTTAGTATTAAATTCGGATGCAATTACTGCGTTTCATCGCCAATAAGAAGGTCCAAGGTATACAGTAAACCTGAAGTGAAGCATCGGAATCTAAAACTGGACTCAAAGGAGAGGTTCAAATCATAGAAAATTAGAGTGTCAGTCCTCTTGTACTTAAGTCAGCATTGTGCCTTTTGTATTAAATTCGGATGCAATTTCTGTGTGTCATCGTCAATAAGAAGTCCCAAGGGATACAGTAAACCTGAAGTGAAGCATCGGAATCTAAAACTGGACTCACAGGAGAGGTTCAAATCGTAGAAAGTTAGAGTGTCAGTCCTCTTGTACTTGAGTCGGCATTGTGCCTTTTGTATTAAATTCGGATGGAATTTCTGTGTTTCATCGTCAATCAGAGGGTCCAAGGTATAACGTAAACCTGAAGTGAAGCATGGGAATCTAAAACTGGACTCACAAAAGAGGTTCAAATCATGGAGATTTCGAGTGTCAGTCCTCTTATACTTAAGTCGGCATTATGCCTTTCGTATTAAATTCGGATGCAATTTCTGTTTTTCATCGTCGATAAGAAAGTCCAAGGTATACAGTAAACCTGAAGTGAAGCATCGGAATCTAAAACTGGACTCACAGGAGAGGTTCAAATCATAGAAAGTTAGAGTGTCAGTCCTCTTGTACTTAAGTTGGCATTGTGCCTTTTGTATTGAATTTGGATGCAATTTCTGTGTTTCATCGTCAATAAGAAGGTCCAAGGGATACAGTAAACCTGAAGTGAAGCATCGGAATCTAAAACTGGACTCACATTAGAGGTTCAAATCATAGAGAGTTAGAATGTCAGTCTTGTTGTACTTAAGTGGGCATTGTGCCTTTTGTATTAAATTCGGATGCAATTTCTGTGTTTCATCGTCATTAAGAAGGTCCAAGGGATACAGTAAAACTGAAATGAAGCATCGGATTCTAAAACTGGACTCACAGGATATGTTCAAATCATAGAAAGTTAGAGTGTCAGTCCTCTCGTACTTATGTCGTCATTGTGCCTTTTGTATAAAATTCAGATGCAATTTCTGTGTTTCGTCGTCAATAAGAAGGTCCTAGGGATACAGTAAACCTGAAGTGTAGCATCGGAATCTAAAACTGGGCTCAAAGGAGAGGTTCAAATCATAGAAAGTTAGAGTGTCAGTACTCTTGTACTTAAGTCAGCATTGAGTCTTTTGTATTAAATTCGGATGCAGTTTCTGTGTTTCATCGCCAATAAGAAATTCCAAGGGATACAGTAAACCTGAAGTGAAGCATCGGAATCTAAAACTGGACTCACAGGAGAGGTTCAAATTATAGGGAGTTAGAGTGTCAGTCCTATTGTACTTAAGTCGGCATTATGCCTTTCGTATTAAATTCGGATGCAATTTCTGTTTTTCATCGTCGATAAGAAAGTCCAAGGTATACAGTAAACCTGAAGTGCAGCATCGGAATCTAAAACTGGACTCACAGGAGAGGTTCAAATCATAGAAAGTTAGAGTGTCAGTCCTCTTGTACTTAAGTCGGCATTGTGCCTTTTGTATTAAATTCGGATGCAATTTCTGTGTTTCATCGTCAATCAGAGGGTCCAAGGTATATAGTAAACCTGAAGTGAAGCATCGGAATCTCAAACTGGACTCACAGGAGAGGTTCAAATCATAGAGAGTTCGAGTGTCAGTCCTCTTGTACTTAAGTCGGCATTATGCCTTTCGTATTAAATTCGGATGCTATTTCTGTTTTTCATCGTCGATAAGAAAATCCAAGGTATCCAGTAAACCTGATGTGAAGCATCGGAATCTAAAACTGGACTCACAGGAGAGGTTCATATCATAGAAAGTTAGAGTGTCAGTCCTCTTGTACTTAAGTTGGCATTGTGCCTTTTGTATTAAATTTGGATGCAATTTCTGTGTTTCATTGTCAATAACAAGGTCCAAGGGACACAGTAAACTTGAAGTGAAGCATCGGAAACTAAAACTGGACTCACAGGAGAGGTTCAAATCATAGAGAGTTAGAGTGTCAGACCACTTGTTCTTAAGTGGGCATTGTGCCTTTTGTATTAAATTCGGATGCAATTTCTGTGTTTCATCGTCAAAAAGAAGGTCCAAGTGATACAGTAAACCTGAAGTGAAGCATCAGAATCTAAAACTGGACTCACAGGAGAGGTTCAAATCATTGAAAGTTAGAGTGTCAGTGCTCTTGTACTTAAGTCGACATTGTGCCTTTCATATTAAATTCGGATGCAATTTCTGTGTTTCATCGAAAATAAGAGGGTCCAAGGGATACAGTAAACCTGAAGTGAAGCATCGGAATCTAAAACTGGACTCACAGGAGAGGTTCAAATTATAGAGAGTTAGAGTGTCAGTTCTCTTGTACTTAAGTCGGCATTATTACTTTCGTATTAAATTCGGATGCAATTTCTGTTTTTTATCGTCGATAAGAAAGTCCAAGGTATACAGTAAACCTGAAGTGAAGCATTGGAATCTAAAACTGGACTCACAGGAGGGGTTCAAATCATAGAAAGTTAGAGTGTCAGTCCTCTTGTACTTAAGTCGGCATTGTGCCTTTTGTATTAAATTCGGATGCAATTTCTGTGTTTCATCGTCAATCAGAGGGTCCAAGGTATATAGTAAACCTGAAGTGAAGCATCGGAATCTGAAACTGGACTCACTGGAGAGGTTCAAATCATAGAGAGTTTGAGTGTCAGTCCTCTTGTACTTAAGTCGGCATTATGCCTTTCGTATTAAATTCGGATGCAATTTCTGTTTTTCATCGTCGATAAGAAAATCCAAGGTATACAGTAAACCTGATGTGAAGCATCGGAATCTAAAACTGGACTCACAGGAGAGGTTCAAATCATAGAAAGTTAGAGTGTCAGTCCTCTTGTACATAAGTCGACATTGTGCCTTTCATATTAAATTCGGATGCAATTTCTGTGATTCATCGAAAATAAGAGGGTCCAAGGGATACAGTAAACCTGAAGTGAAGCATCGGAATCTAAAACTGGACTCACATTAGAGGTTCAAATCATAGAGACTTAGAGTGTCAGTCCTCTTGTACTTAAGTCGGCTTTTGCCATTTGTATTTAATTCGGATGCAATTTCTGTGTTTCATCGTCAATAAGAAGGTCCAAGGGATACAGTAAACCTGAATTGAAGCATCGGATTCTAAAACTGGACTCACAGGAGAGGTTCAAATCATAGAAAATTAGAGTGTCAGTCCTCTCGTACTTAAGTCGGCATTATGCCTTTCGTATTAAATTCGGATGCAATTTCTGTTTTTCATCGTCGATAAGAAAGTCCAAGGTATACAGTAAACCTGAAGTGAAGCATCGGAATCTAAAACTGGACTCACAGGAGGGGTTCAAATCATAGAAAGTTAGAGTGTCAGTCCTCTTGTACTTAAGTCGTCATTGTGCCTTTTGCATAAAATTCGGATGCAATTCCTGTGTTTCATCGTCAATAAGAAGGTCCAAGGGATACAGTAAACCTGAAGTGAAGCATCGGAATCTAGAACTGGACTCAAAGGAGAGGTTCAAATCATAGAAAGTTAGAGTGTCAGTACTCTTGTAGTTAAGTCAGCATTGAGTCTTTTGTATTAAATTCGGATGCAATTTCTGTGTTTCATCGTCAATAAGAAATTCCAAGGGATACAGTATACCTGAAGTGAAGCATCGGAATCTAAAACTGGACCCACAGGAGAGGTTCATATCATAGAATGTAAGAGTGTCAGTCCTCTTGTACTTAAGTCGGCATAGTGCCTTTTGTATTAAATTCGGATGCAGTTTCTGTGTTTCATCGTCAATAAGAGGGTCCGAGGGATACAGTGAACCTGAACTGAAGCATCGGAATCTAAAACTGGACTCACAGGAGATGTTCAAATTATAGGGAGTTAGAGTGTCAGTCCTCTTGTACTTAAGTCGGCATTGTGCCTTTTGTATTAAATTCGGATGCAATTTCTGTGTTTCATCGTCAATAAGAAGGTCCAAGGGATACAGTAAACCTGAAGTGAAGAATTGGAATCTAAAACTGAACTCACAGGAGGGGTTCAAATCATAGAAAGATAGAGTGTCAGTCCTCTTGTACTTAAGTTGGCATTGTGCCTTTTGTAATAAATTTGGATGCATTTTCTGTGTTTCATCGTCAATAAGAAGGTCCAAGGGATACAGTAAACCTGAAGTGAAGCATCGGAATCTATAACTGGACTCACATTAGAGATTCAAATCATAGAGAGTTAGAGTGTCAGTCCTCTTGTACTTAAGTGGGCATTGTGCCTTTTGTATTAAATTCGGATGCAATTTCTGAGGTTTGTCGTCAATAAGAAGGTCCTAGGGATACAGTAAACCTGAAGTGTAGCATCGGAATCTAAAACTGGACTCCCAGGAGAGTTTCAAATCATAGAGAGTTAGAGTGTCAGTCCTCTTGTACTTAAGTCGGCATTGTGCCTTTTGTATTAATTTCGGATGCAATTTCTGTGTGTCATCGTCAATAAGAAGGTCCAAGGGATACAGTATTCCTGAAGGGAAGCATCGGATTCTAAAGGTGGATTCACAGGAGAGGTTCAAATCATAGAAAATTAGTGTGTCAGTCCTCTTGTACTTAGGTCGGCATTGTGCCTTTTGTACTACATTCGTAATGCAATTTCTGTGTTTCATCGTCAATAAGAAGGTCCAAGGGATACAGTAAACCTGAGGTGAAGCATCGGAATCTAAAACTGGACTCACATTAGAGGTTAAAATCATAGAGAGTTGGAGTGTCAGTCCTTTTGTACTTAAGTGGGCATTGTGCATTTTGTATTAAATTCGGATGCAATTTCTGTGTTTCATCGTCAATAAGAAGCTCCATGGGATACAGTAAACCTGAAATGAAGCATCGGACTCTAAATCTGGACTCACAGGAGAGGTTTTAATCATAGAGGGTTAGAGTGTCAGTCCTCTTGTATTTAAGTCGGCATTGTGCCTTTTGTAATAAATTCGGATGCAATTTCTGTGTTTCATCGTCAATAAAGAGGTCCAAGGGATACAGTAAACCTGATGTGAGGCATCGGAATCTAAAACTGGACTCACAGGAGAGGTTCAAATCATAGAGAGTTAGAGTGTCAGTCCTCTTGTACGTAAGTCTGCATTGTGCCTTTTGTATTAAATTCGGTTGCACTTTCTGTGTTTCATCGTCAATAAGAAGGTCCAAGCGATACAGTAAACCTGAAGTGAAGCATCTGAATCTAAAACTGGACTCACAGGGAAGGTTCAAATCATAGAAATTTAGTGTGTCGGTCCTCTTGTACTTGAGTCGCCATTGTGCCTTGTGTATTAAATTCGGACGCATTTTCTGTTTTTCATTGTAAATAAGAATGTCCAAGGGATACAGTAAACCTGAAGTGAAGCATCGAAATCTAATATCGGACTGACAGGAGAGGTTCAAATCATAGAAAGTTAGAGTGTCAGTGCTTTTGTACTTAAGTCGACATTGTGCCTTTCGTATTAAATTCGGATGCAATTTCTGTGTTTCATCATCAATAAGAATGTCCAAGGGATACAGTAAACCTGAAGTGAAGCATCGGAATCTAAAACTGGACTCACATTAGAGGTTAAAATCATAGAGAGTTGGAGTGTCAGTCCTTTTGTACTTAAGTGGGCATTGTGCAATTTGTATTAAATTCGGATGCAATTTCTGTGTTTCATCGTCAATAAGAAGCTCCATGGGATACAGTAAACCTGAAATGAAGCATCGGACTCTAAATCTGCACTCACAGGAGAGGTTCAAATCATAGGAAGTTAGAGTGTCAGTCCTCTTGTACTTAAGTCGGCATTGTGCTTTTTGTATTAAATTCGGATGCAATTTCTGTGTTTCATCGTCAATAAGAAGGTCCAAGGGATACAGTAATCCTGAAGTGAAGCATTGCATTCTAAAACTGGACTCACAGGAGAGGTTCAAATCATAGAAAATTAGAGTGTCAGTCCTCTTGTACTTAAGTCGGCATTGTGCCCTTTGTATTAAATTCGGATGCAATTTCTGTGTTTTATCGTCAATAAGAAGGTCCAAGGTATACAGTAAACCTGAAGTGAAGCATCGGAATCTAAAACTGGACTCAAGGAGAGGTTCAAATCATAGAAAGTTAGAGTGTCAGTCCTCTTGCACTTAAGTCGGCATTGTGCCTTTTGTATTAAATTCGGATGCAATTTCTGTGTTTCATCGTCAATAAGAAGGTCCAAGGGATACAGTAAACCTGAAGTGAAGCATCGGAATCTAAAACTGGACTCAAAGGAGCGGTTCAAATCATAGAAAGTTAGAGTGTCAGTACTCTTGTACTTAAGTCAGCATTGTGAATTTTGTATTACATTCGGTTGCAATTTCTGTGTTTCATCGTCAATAAGAAGTTCCAAGGGATACAGTAAACCTGAAGTGAAGCATCGGAATCTAAAACTGGACTCACAGGAGAGGTTCAAATCATAGGAAGTTAGAGTGTCAGTCCTCTTGTACTTAAGTCGGCATTGTGCTTTTTGTATTAAATTCGGATGCAATTTCTGTGTTTCATCGTCAATAAGAAAATCCAAGGAATACAGTAATCCTGAAGTGAAGCATCGCATTCTAAAACTGGACTCACAGGAGAGGTTCAAATCATAGAAAATTAGAGTGTCTGTCCTCTTGTACTTAAGTCGGCATTTTCCCCTTTGTATTAAATTCGGATGCAATTTCTGTGTTTCATCGTCAATAAGAAGGTCCAAGTCATACAGTAAACCTGAAGAGAAGCATCGGAATCTAAAACTGGACTCCCTGGAGAGGTTCAAATCATAGAGAGTTAGAGTGTCAGTCCTCTGGTACATAAGTCGGCATTGTGCCTTTTGTATTAAATTCGGATGCAAAATCTGTGTTTCATCGTCAATAAGTAGATAAAAGGGATACAGTAAACCTGAAGTGAAGCATCGGAATCTAAATTGGACTCAGCGGAGAGGTTCAAGACATAGAAAGTTTGAGTGTCAGTCCTCTTGTACTTAAGTCGGCATTGTGCCTTTTGTATTAAATTCGGATGCAATTTCTGTGTTTCATCGTCAATAGGAAGGTCCAAGGGATACAGTAACCCTGAAATGAAGCATCGGATTCCAAAACTGGACTCACAGGAGAGGTTCAAATCATAGAAAGTTAGAGTGTCAGTCCTGTTGTACTTAAGTCGGCATTGTGCTTTTTGTATTAAATTCGGATGCAATTTCTGTGTTTCATCGTCAATAAGAAGGTCTAAGGGATACAGTAATCCTGAAGTGATGCATCGCATTCTAAAACTGGACTCACAGGAGAGGTTCAAATCATAGAAAATTAGAGTGTCAGTCCTCTTGTACTTAAGTCGGCATTGTGCCCTTTGTATTAAATTCGGATGCAATTTCTGTGTTTCATCGTCAATAAGAAGGTCCAAGTGATACAGTAAACCTGAAGTGAAGCATCGGAATCTAAAACTGGACTCACAGGAGAGGTTCAAATTGTAGAGAGTTAGAGTGTCAGTCCTCTTGTACTTGAGTCGGCACTATGCCTTTTGTATTAAATTCGGATGCAATTTCTGTGTTTGATCGTCATTAAGAACGTCCTAGGGAAACAGTAAACCTGAAGTGAAGCATCGGAATCTAAAACTGGACTCACAGGAGAGGTTCAAATCATAGAAAGTTAGAGTGTCAGTCCTCTTGTACTTAATTCGGCATTGTGCCTGTTGTATTAAATTCGGATGCAATTTCTGTGTTTCATCGTCAATAAGAGGGTACGAGGGATACAGTAAACCTGAAATGAAGCATCGGAATCTAAAACTGGACTCACAGGAGAGGTTCAAATTGTAGAGTGTTAGAGTGTCAGTCCTCTTGTACTTAAGTCGGTATTATGCCTTTTGTATTAAATTCTGATGCAATTTCTGTGTTTCATCGTCAGTAAGAAGGTCCTAGGGATACAGTAAACCTGAAGTGAAGCATCGGAATCTAAAACTGGACTCATAGGAGAGGTTCAAATCATAGAAAGTTAGAGTGTCAGTCCTCTTGTTCTTAAGTCGGCATTGTGCCTTTTGTATTAAATTCGGATGCAATTTCTGTGTTTCATCGTCTATTAGAAGGTCCAAGGGTACAGTTAACCTGAAGTGAAGCATCGGGATCTAAAACTGGACTCATAGTAGAGGTTCAAATCGTAGAGAGTTAGAGTGTCAGTCCTCTTGTATTTAAGTCGGCATTGTGCCTTTTGTATTAAATTCGGATGCAATTTCTGTGTTTCATCGTCAATAAAGAGGTCCAAGGGATACAGTAAACCTGATGTGAAGCATCGGATTCTAAAACTGGACTCACAGGAGAGGTTCAAATCATAGAAAGTTAGAGTGTCAGTCCTCTCGTACTTAAGTCGTCATTGTGCCTTTTGTATAAAATTCGGATGCAATTTCTGTGTTTCGTCGTCAATAAGAAGGTCCTAGGGATCCAGCAAACCTGAAGTGTAGCATCGGAATCTAAAACTGGACTTCCAGGAGAGGTTCAAATCATAGAGAGTTAGAGTGTCAGTCCTCTTGTACTTAAGTCGGCATTGTGCCTTTTGTATTAAATTGGGTTGCACATTCTGTGTTTCATCGTCAATAAAAAGGTCCAATGGATACAGTAAACCTGAAGTGAAGCATCGGACTCTAAAACTGGACTCACAGGAGAGGTTCAAATCATAGAAAGTTAGAGTGTCAGTCCTCTTGTACTTAAGTCGGCATTGTGCCCTTTGTATTAAATTCGGATGCAATTTCTGTGTTTCATCGTCAATAAGAAGATCCAAGTAAACAGTAAACCTGAAGTGAGGCATCGGAATCTAAAACTGGACTCACGGGAGAGGTTCAAATCATAGAAAGTTAGAGTGTCAGTCCTCTTGTACTTAAGTCGGCATTGTGCATGTTGTATTAAATTCGGATGCATTTTCTGTGTTTCATCGTCAATAAGAGGGTCCGAGGGATACAGTAAACCTGAAATGAAGCATTGGGATCAAAAACTGGACTCACAGGAGAGGTTCAAATTGTAGAAAGTTAGAGTGACAGTCCTCTTGTACTTAAGTCGGCATTGTGCCTGTTGTATTAAATTCGGATGCAATTTCTGTGTTTCATCGTCAATAAGAGGGTACGAGGGATACAGTAAACCTGAAATGAAGCATCGGAATCTAAAACTGGACTCACAGGAGAGGTTCAAATTGTAGAGAGTTAGAGTGTCAGTCCTCTTGTACTTAAGTCGGCAATATGCCTTTTGTATTAAATTCTAATGCAATATCTGTGTTTCATCGTCATTAAGAAGGTCCTAGGGATAGAGTAAACCTGAAGCGAAGCATCGGAATCTAAAACTGGACTCACAGGAGAGGTTCAAATCATAGAAAGTTAGAGTGTCAGTCCTCTTGTACTTAAGTCGGCATTGTGCCTTTTGTATTAAATTCGGATGCAATTTCTGTGTTTCATCGTCTATTAGAAGGTCCAAGGGATACAGTTAACCTGAAGTGAAGCATCGGGATCTAAGACTGGACTCGTAGTAGAAGTTCAAATCGTAGAGAGTTAGAGTGTCAGTCCTCTTGTATTTAAGTCGGCATTGTGCCTTTTGTATTAAATTCGGATGCAATTTCTGTGTTTCATCGTCAATAAAGAGGTCCAAGGGATACAGTAAACCTGATGTGAAGCATCGGAATCTAAAACTGGACTCACAGGAGAGGTTCAAATCATAGAAAGTTAGAGTGTCATTCCTCTTGTACTTAAGTCGGCATTGTGCCTTTTGTATTACATTCGGATGCAATTTCTGTCTTTCATCGTCAATATGAAGGTCCAAGGGATACAGTAAACCAGAAGTGAAGCATCGGAATCTAAAACTGGACTCACAGGAGTGGTTCAAAACATAGAGTGTTAGAGTGTCAGTCCTCTTGTATTTAAGTCGGCATTGTTCTTTTGTATTAAATTCGGATGCAATTTCTGTGTTTCATCGTCAATAAAGAGGTCCAAGGGATACTGTAAACCTGATGTGAGGCATCGGAATCTAAAACTGGACTCACAGGAGAGGTTCGATCATAGAAATTTTGAGTGTCAGTCCTCTTGTACGTAAGTCGTCATTGTGCCTTTTGTAATAAATTCGGATGCTATTTCTGTGTTTCATCGTCAATAAGAGGGTCCAAGGGATACAGTAAACCTGAAGTGAGGCATCGAAATCTAAATCTGGACTCACAGAGGAGATTCAAATAATAGAGAGTTTGAGTGTCAGTCCTCTTGTACTTAAGTCGGTATTGTGCCTTTTGTATCAAATTCGGATGCAATTTCAGTGTTTCATCGTCAATAAGAAGGTCCAAGGGATACAGTAAACCTGAAGTGAAGCATCGGAACATAAAACTGGACACACAGGAGAGGTTCAAATCGTAGAAAGTTACAGTGTCAGTCCTCTTGTACTTAAGTCGGCATTGTACATTTTGTATTAAATTGGGATGCAATTTCTTTGTTTTATCGTCAATAAGGAGGTCCAACGTATACAGTAAACCTGAAGTGAAGCATCGGAATCTAAAACTGGACTCACAGGAGAGGTTCAAATCATAGAAAGTTTGAGTGTCAGTCCTCTTGTACTTAAGTCGACATTGTGCCTTTTCTGTTAAATTCGGATGCAGTGTCTGTGTTTCATCGTCAATAAGAGGGTCTAAGGTAAACCTGAAGTGAAGCATCGGAATCTAAAACTGGTCTCACAGGAAAGGTTCAAACCAAAAAGAGTAGGAAGAGTCGGTCTTTTCGTACTTGATTAGGCATTGTGCCTTTAGTATTAAATTCGGATGCAATTTCTGTGTTTCATCGTCAATAAGAAGATCCAAGGGATACAGTAAACCTGAAGTGAAGCATTGGAATCTAAAACTGGACTCACAGGAGAGGTTCAAATCATAGAAATTTAGAGTGTCAGTTCTCTTGTACTTAAGTCGGCATTGTGCCTTTTGAATTTAATTCCGATGCAATTTCTGTGCTTCATCGTCAAGAAGAAGGTCCAAGGGATACAGTAAACCTGAAGTGAAGCATCGGAATTTAAAACTGGACTCACAGGAGAGGTTCAAATCATAGAAAGTTAGAGTGTTAGTCCTCTTGTACTTAAGTCCGCATTGTGCCTTTTGTATTAAATTCGGATGCAATTTCTGTGTTTCATCGTCAACAAGACGGTCCAAGGGATACAGTAAACCTGAAGTGAGGCATCGGAATGTAAAACTGGACTCACAGGAGAGGTTCAAATCATAGAAAGTTAGAGTGTCAGTCCTCTTGTACTTAAGTCGGCATTGTGCCTTTTGTATTACATTCGGATGCAATTTCTGTGTTTCATCGCCAGTAAGAAGGTCCAAGGGATACAGTAAACCTGGAGTGAAGCATCGGAATCTAAAACTGGACTCTGAGGAGCGGTTCAAATCAAAGAAAGTTAGAGTGTCAGTGCTCTTGTACTTAAGTCGGCATTGTGCCTATTGTATTAAATTCGGATGCAATTTATGTGTTTCATCTTCAATAAGAAGGTCCAAGGGATACAGGAAACATGAAGTCAGATACGGAATCTAAAACTGGACTCACAGGAGAGGTTCAAATCATAGAGGGTTAGAGTGTCAGTCCCCTTGTACTTAAGTCGGCATTGTGACATTTGTATTAAATTCGGATGCAATTTCTGTGTTTCATCGTCAATAAGAAGGTCCAAGCGATACAGTAAACCTAAAGTGAAGCATCGGAATCTAAAACTGGACTCAAAGGAGAGGTTCAAATCATAGAAAGTTAGAGTGTCAGTCCTCTTGTACGTAAGTCAGCATTGTGCCTTTTGTTCTAAATTCAGATGCAATTACTGTGTTTCATCGTCAATAAGATGGTCCAAGGGATACAGTAAACCTAAAGTGAAGCATCGGAATCTAAAACTGGACTCACAGGAGAGGTTCGATCATAGAAATTTAGGGTGTCAGTCCTCTTGTACGTAAGTCGTCATTGTGCCTTTTGTACTAAATTCGGATGCTATTTCTGTGTTTCGTCGTCAATAAGAGGGTCCAAGGGATACAGTAAACCTGAAGTGAGGCATCGAAATCTAAATCTGGACTCACAGAGGAGATTCAAATCATAGAGAGTTTGAGTGTCAGTCCTCTTGTTCTTAAGTCGGCATTGTTCCTTTTGTATTAAATTCGGATGCAATTTCTGTGTTTTTTCGTCAATAAGAAGGTCCAAGGGATACAGTAAACCTCAAGTGAAGCATCGGAATCTAAAACGGGACTCACAGCAGAGGTTCAAATCATAGAAACTTAGAGTGTCAGTCCTCTTGTACTTAAGTCGGTATTGTGCCTTTTGTATCAAATTCGGATGCAATTTCTGTGTTTTATCGTCAATAAGAAGGTCCAAGGGATACAGTAAACCTGAAGTGAACCTTCGGAATCTAAAACTGGACTCACAGGAGATGTCCAAATCATAGAAATTTAGAGTGTCAATCCTCTTGTACTTCAGTCGGCATTGTGCCTTTGGTATTAAATTCGGATGCAATTTCTGTGTTTCATCGTCAATTAGAAGGTCCAAGGGATACAGTAAACCTGAAGTGAAGCATCAGAATCTAAGACTGGACTCACAGGAGAGTTTCAAATCATAGAAATTTAGAGTGTCAGTTCACTTGTACTTAAGTCGGCATTGTGCCTTTTGAATTTAATTCCGATGCAATTTCTGTGCTTCATCGTCACGAAGAAGGTCCACGGGATACAGTAAACCTGAAGTGAAGCATCGGAATTTAAAACTGGAGTCACAGGTGAGGTTCAAATCATAGAAAGTTAGAGTGTCAGTCCTCTTGTACTTAAGTCCGCATTGTGCCTTTTGTATTAATTTCAGATGCAATTTCTGTGCTTCATCGTCAATAAGACGGTCCAAGGGGTACAGTAAACCTGAAGTGAAGCATCGGAATCTAAATCTGGACTCACAGGAGAGGTTCAAATCATAGAAAGAGTGTGTTAGTTCTCTTGTACTTAAGTCGGCATTGTTCCTTTTGTATTAAATTCGGATGCAATTTCTGTGTTTCATCGTCAATAAGAAGGTCCAAGGGATACAGTAAACCTGAAGTGAAGCATCGGAATCTAGAACTGGACTCACAGGTGAGGTTCAAATCATAGAGAGTTAGAGTGTCAGTCCTCTTGTACTTAAGTCGGCATTGTGCCTTTTGAATTACATTCGGATGCAATTTCTGTGTTTCATCGTCAATAAGGAGGTCCAAGGAATAAAGTAAACCTGAAGTGAAGCATCGGAATCTAAAACTGGACTCACAGGAGAGGTTCAAATCATAGAATGTTAGAGTGTCAGTCCTCTTGTACTTATGTCGGCATTGTGCCCTTTGTATTAATTTCGGATGCAATTTCTGTGTTTCATCGTCAATAAGAAAGTCCAAGGGATACAGTAAACCTGAAGTGAAGCATCGGAATCTAAAACTGAACTCACAGAGGAGGTTCAAATCATAGAGGGTTAGAGTGTCAGTCCTCTTGTTCTTAAGTCGGCATTGTGCCTTTTGTATTAAATTTTAATGCAATTTCTGTGGGTCATCGTCAATAAGAAGGTCCAAGGGATACAGCAAACATGAAGTGAAGGATCGCAAGCTAAAACAGGACACACAGGAGAGGTTCAAATCATAGAAAGTTTGAGTGTCAGTCCTCTTGTACTTAAATCGGCATTGCGCCTTTTGTATTAAATTCGTATGCAATATCTGTATTTCATCGTCAATAAGGAGATCCAAGGGATACAGTAAACCTGATGTGATGGATCGGAATCTAAAACTGGACACACAGGAGAGGTTCAAATCATAGAAAGTTAGAGTGTCAGTCCTCTTGTACTTAAGTCGGCATTGTGCCTTTTGTATTACATTCGGATGCAATTTCTGTGTTTCATCGTCATTAAGAAGGTCCAAGGGATACAGTAAACCTGAAGTGAAGCATCGGAATCTAAAACTGGACTCTGAGGAGAAGTTCAAATCAAAGAAAGTTAGAGTGTCAGTGCTCTTGTAGTTATGTCGGCATTGTGCCTATTGTATTAAATTCGGATTCAATTTATGTTTTTCATCTTCAATAAGAAGGTCCAAGGGATACAGTAAACATGAAGTGAAGCACGGAATCTAAAACTGCACTCACAGGTGAGGTTCAAATCATAGTGATTTAGAGTGTCAGTCCTCTTGTACTTAAGTCGGCATTTTGCCTTTTGTATTGAATTCGGAAGCAATTTCTGTGTTTCATCGTCAATAAGAAGGTCCAAGTGATACAGTTAACCTGTAGTGAAGCATCGGAACCTAAAACTGGACTCACAGGAGAGGTTCGAATCAAAGAGAGTTAGAGGGTCAGTCCTCTGGTACTTAAGTCGGCATTGTGCCTTTTGTATTAAATTCGGATGCAATTTCTGTGTTTCATCGTCAATAAGAAGGTCCAAGGGATACAGTAAACCTGAAGTGAAGCATCGGAATCAAAATCTGGACTCACAGGAGAGGTTCAAATCATAGAAAGAGAGTGTTAGTTCTCTTGTACTTAAGTCGGCATTGTTCTTTTTGTATTAAATTCGGATGCAATTTCTGTGTTTCATCGTCAATAAGAAGGTCCAAGGGATACAGTAAACCTGAAGTGAAGCATCGGAATCTAGAACTGGACTCACAGGTGAGGTTCAAATCATAGAGAGTTAGAGTGTCAGTCCTCTTGTACTTAAGTCGGCATTGTGCCTTTTGTATTACATTCGGATGCAATTTCTGTGTTTCATCGTCAATAAGATGGTCCAAGGAATAAAGTAAACCTGAAGTGAAGCATCGGAATCTAAAACTGGGCTCACAGGAGAGGTTCAAATCATAGAATGTTAGAGTGTCAGTCCTCTTGTACTTATGTCGGCATTGTGCCTTTTGTATTAATTTCGGATGTAATTTCTGTGTTTCATCGTCAATAAGAAAGTCCAAGGGATACAGTAAACCTGAAGTGAAGCATCGGAATCTAAAACTGAACTCACAGAGGAGGTTCAAATCATAGAGGGTTAGAGTGTCAGTCCTCTTGTTCTTAAGTCGGCATTGTGCCTTTTGTATTAAATTTTAATCCAATTTCTGTGTGTCATCGTCAATAAGAAGGTCCAAGGGATACAGCAAACATGAAGTGAAGCGTCGGAATCTAAAACTTTACTCACTGGAAAGGTTCAAATCATAGAAAGTTAGAGTGTCAGTCCTCTTGTACTTAAGTCGCTATTGTGCCTATTGTATTAAATTCGGATGCAATTTCTGTGTTTCATCGTCAATAAGAAGGTCCAAGGGATACAGTAAACCTGAAACGAAGCTTCGGAAGCTAAAACAGGACACACAGGAGAGGTTCAAATCATAGAAAGTTGGAGTGTCAGTCCTCTTGTACTTAAATCGCCATTGCGCCTTTTGTATTAAATTCGTATGCAATATCTGTATTTCATCGTCAATAAGAAGATCCAAGGGATACAGTAAACCTGATGTGAAGGATCGCAAGCTAAAACAGGACACACAGGAGAGGTTCAAATCATAGAAAGTTGGAATGGCAGTCCTCTTGTACTTAAATCGGCATTGCGCCTTTTGTATTAAATTCGTATGCAATATCTGTATTTCATCGTCAACAAGAAGATCCAAGGGATACAGTAAACCTGATGTGATGGATCGGAATCTAAAACTGGACACACAGGAGAGGTTCAAATCATAGAAAGTTAGAGTGTCAGTCCTCTTGTACTTAAGTCGGCATTGTGCCTTTTGTATTACATTCGGATGCAATATCTGTGTTTCATCGTCATTAAGCAGGTCCAAGGGATACAGTAAACCTGAAGTGAAGCATCGGAATCTAAAACTGGACTCTGAGGAGAAGTTCAAATCAAAGAAAGTTAGAGTGTCAGTGCTCTTGTACTTATGTCGGCATTGTGCCTATTGTATTATATTCGGATGCAATTTATGTTTTTCATCTTCAATAAGAAGGTCCAAGGGATACAGTAAACATGAAGTGAAGCACGGAGTCTAAAACTGCACTCACAGGTGAGGTTCAAATCATAGTGATTTAGAGTGTCAGTCCTCTTGTACTTAAGTCGGCATTGTGCCTTTTGTTTTGAATTCGGAAACAATTTCTGTGTTTCATCGTCAATAAGAAGGTCCAAGTGATACAATTAACCTGTAGTGAAGCATCGGAACCTAAAACTGGACTCACAGGAGAGGTTCGAATCAAGGAGAGTTAGAGCGTCAGTCCTCTGGTACTTAAGTCGGCATTGTGCCTTTTGTATTAAATTCGGATGCAATATCTGTGTTTCATCGTCAATAAGAAGGTTCAAGGAATACTGTAAACCTAAAGTGAAGCATCGGAAGCTAAAACAGGACAAACAGGAGAGGTTCAAATCATAGAAAGTTAGAGTGTCAGTCCTCTTGTACTTAAATCGGCATTGCGCCTTTTGTATTAAATTCGGATGCTATATCTGTATTTCAACGTCAATAGGAAGATCCAAGGGATACAGTAAACCTGAAGTGAAGCATCGGAATCTAAAACTGGACACACAGGAGAGGTTCAAATCATAGAAAGTTACAGTGTCAGTCGTCTTGTACTTAAGTCGGAATTGTACATTTTGTATTAATTTCGAATGCAATTTCTGTGTTTCATCGTCAATAAGAAGGTCCAAGGTATACAGTTATCCGGAAGTGAAGCATCGGAATCTAAAACTGGACTCACAGGAGAGGTTCAAATCATAGAAAATTAGAGTGTCAGTCCTCTTGTTCTTAAGTCGGCATTGTGCCTTTTGTATTAAATTTGGATGCAATATCTGTGTTTCATCGTCAATAAGAAGGTCCAAGGGATACAGTAAACCTGAAGTGAAGCATCGGAATCTAACACTGGACTCACAGGAGAGGTTCAAATCATAGAAAGTTAGAGTGTCAGCCCTCTTGTACTTAAGTGGGCATTGGGCACTTTGTATTAAATTCGGATGCAATTTCTGATATCCATCGTCAATAAGAAGGTCCAAGGGATACAGTAAACCTGAAGTGAAGCATCGGAATCTAAAACTTTCCGCACAGGAGAGGGTCAAATCATAGAAAGTTAGAGTGTCAGTCCTCTTGTACTTAAGTCGGCATTGTGCCTTTTGTATTAAATTCGGATGCAATTTCTGTGTTTCATCGTCAATAAGAAGGTCGAAGCGATACAGTAAACCTGAAGTGAAGCATCGGAATCTAAAACTGGACTCAAAGGAGAGGTTCAAATCATAGAAAGTTAGAGTGTCAGTCCTCTTGTACCTAAGTGAGCATTGTGCCTATTGTATTAAATTCAGATGCAATTTCTGTGTTTCTTCGTCAATAAGAAGGTCCAAGGGATACAGTAAACCTGAAGTGAAGCATCGGAATCTAACACTGGACTCACAGGAGAGGTTCAAATCAGAGAAAGTTAGAGTGTCAGTCCTCTTGTACTTAAGTGGGCATTGTGCATTTTGTATTACATTCGAATGCAATTTCTGATATCCATCGTCAATAAGAAGGTCCAAGGGATACAGTAAACCTGAAGTGAAGCATCGAAATCTAAAACTTTCCTCACAGGAGAGGGACAAATCATAGAAAGTTAGAGTGTCAGTCCTCTTGTACTTAAGTCAGCATTGTGCCTTTTGTATTAAATTCAGATGCAATTTCTGTGTTTCGTCGTCAATAAGAAGGTCCAAGGGATACAGTAAACCTGAAGTGAAGCATCGGAATCTAACACTGGACTCACAGGAGAGGTTCAAATCATAGAAAGTTAGAGTGTCAGTCCTCTTGTTCTTAAGTCGGCATTGTGCCTTTTGTATTAAATTTGGATGCAATATCTGTGTGTCATCGTCAATAAGAAAGTCCAAGGGATACAGTAAACACGAAGTGAAGCATCGGAATCTAAAACTGGACTCATAGGAGAGGTTCAAATGATAGAAAGTTTGAGTGTCAGTCCTCTTGTACTTAAGTCGGAATTGCGAATTTTTTGTATTAAATTCGAATGCAATTTCTGTGTTTCATCGTCAATAAGAAGGTCCAAGGTATACAGTTATCCTGAAGTGAAGCATCGGAATCTAAAACTGGACTCACAGGAGAGGTTCAAATCATAGAATGTTAGAGTGTCAGTCCTCTTGTACTTAAGTCGGCATTGTGCCTTTTGTATTAAATTCGGATGCAATTTCTGTGTTTCATCGTCAATATGAAGGTCCAAGCGATACAGTAAACCTGAAGTGAAGCATCGGAATCTAAAACTGGACTCACAGGAGAGGTTCAAATCATAGAAAGTTAGAGTGTCAGTCCTCTTGTACTTAAGTCAGCATTGTGCCTTTTGCATTAAATTCAGATGCAATTTCTGTGTTTCATCGTCAATAAGAAGGTCCAAGGGATACAGTAAACCTGAAGTGAAGCATCGGAATCTAACACTGGACTCACAGGAGAGGTTCAAATCATAGAAAGTTAGAGTGTCAGCCCTCTTGTACTTAAGTGGGCATTGGGCATTTTGTATTAAATTCGGATGCAATTTCTGATATCCATCGTCAATAAGAAGGTCCAAGGGATACAGTAAACCTGAAGTGAAGCATCGGAATCTAAAACTTTCCGCACAGGAGAGGGTCAAATTATAGAAAGTTAGAGTGTCAGTCCTCTTGTACTTAAGTCAGCATTGTGCCTTTTGTATTAAATGCAGATGCAATTTCTGTGTTTCGTCGTCAATAAGAAGGTTTAAGGGATACAGTAAACCTGAAGTGAGGCTTCAGAATCTAAAACTGGACTCACAGAGGAGGTTCAAATCATAGAGAGTTAGAGTGTCAGTCCTCTTGCTCTTAAGTCGGCATTGTGCCTTTTGCATTAAATTTGGATGCAATTTCTGGGTGTCATCGTCAATAAGAAGGTCCAAGGGATACAGTAAACACGAAGTGAAGCATCGGAATCTAAAACTTTCCTCACATTAGAGGTTCAAATCATAGAAAGTTAGAGTGTCAGTCCTCTTGTACTTAAGTCGGCATTGTGCCTTTTGTATTACATTCAGATGCAATTTCTGTGTTTCATCGTCAGTAAGAAGGTCCATGGGATACAGTAAATCTGAAGTGAAGCATCGGAATCTAAAACTGGACTCTGAGGAGAGGTTGAAATCAAAGAAAATTAGAGTGTCAGTGCTCTTGTACATAAGTCGGCATTGTGCCTATTGTATTAAATTCGGATGCAATTTATGTTTTTCATCTTCAATATGAAGGTCCAAGGGATACAAGAAACATGAAGTGAAGCTCGGAATCTAAAACTGGACTCACAGGAGAGGATCAAATCATAGTGATTTAGAGTGTCAGTCCTCTTGTACTTAAGTCGGTATTGTGCCTTTTGTATTAAATTCGAAAGCAATTTCTGTGTTTCATCGTCAATTAGAAGGTCCAAGTGATACAGTTAACCTGTAGTGAAGCATCGGAATCTAAATCTGGACCCACAGGAGAGGTTCGAATCTAAGAGAGTTAGAGTGTCTGTCCTCTTGTACTTAAGTCGGCATTGTGCCTTTTGTATTAAATTCGGATGCAATTTCTGTGTTTCATCGTCAATAAGAAGGTTCAGGGGATACTGTAAACCTGAAGTGAAGCATCGGAAGCTAAAACAGGACACACAGGAGAGGTTCAAATCATAGAAAGTTAGAGTGTCAGTCCTCTTGTACTTAAATCGGCATTGCGCCTTTTGTATTAAATTCGGATGCAATATCTGTATTTCATCGTCAATAAGAAGGTCCAAGGTATACAGTTATCCTGAAGTGAAGCATCGGAATCTAAAACTGGACTCACAGGAGAGGTTCAAATCATATAATGTTAGAGTGTCAGTCCTCTTGTACTTAAGTCGGCATTGTGCCTTTTGTATTAAATTCGGATGCAATTTCTGTGTTTCATCGTCAATATGAAGGTCCAAGCGATACAGTAAACCTGAAGTGAAGCATCGGAATCTAAAACTGGACTCAAAGGAGAGGTTCAAATCATAGAAAGTTATAGTGTCAGTCCTCTTGTACTTAAGTCAGCATTGTGCCTTTTGCATTAAATTCAGATGCAATTTCTGTGTTTCATCGTCAATAAGAAGGTCCAAGGGATACAGTAAACCTGAAGTGAAGCATCGGAATCTAACACTGGACTCACAGGAGAGGTTCAAATCATAGAAAGTTAGAGTGTCAGCCCTCTTGTACTTAAGTGGGCATTGTGCATTTTGTATTAAATTCGGATGCAATTTCTGATATCCATCGCCAATAAGAAGGTCCAAGGGATACAGTAAACCTGAAGTGAAGCATCGGAATCTAAAACTTTCCGCACAGGAGAGGGTCAAATCATAGAAAGTTAGAGTGTCAGTCCTCTTGTACTTAAGTCAGCATTGTGCCTTTTGTATTAAATGCAGATGCAATTTCTGTGTTTCGTCGTCAATAAGAAGGTTTAAGGGATACAGTAAACCTGAAGTGAGGCTTCAGAATCTAAAACTGGACTCACAGAGGAGGTTCAAATCATAGAGAGTTAGAGTGTCAGTCCTCTTGCTCTTAAGTCGGCATTGTGCCTTTTGCATTAAATTTGGATGCAATTTCTGTGTGTCATCGTCAATAAGAAGGTCCAAGGGATACAGTAAACACGAAGTGAAGCATCGGAATCTAAAACTTTCCTCACAGGAGAGGTTCAAATCATAGAAAGTTAGAGTGTCAGTCCTCTTGTACTTAAGTCGGCATTGTGCCTTTTGTATTACATTCAGATGCAATTTCTGTGTTTCATCGTCAGTAAGAAGGTCCAAGGGATACAGTAAACCTGAAGTGAAGCATCGGAATCTAAAACTGGACTCTGAGGAGAGGTTGAAATCAAAGAAAGTTAGAGTGTCAGTGCTCTTGTACTTACGTCGGCATTGTGCCTATTGTATTAAATTCGGATGCAATTTAAGTTTTTCATCTTCAATATGAAGGTCCAAGGGATACAGTAAACATGAAGTGAAGCACGGAATCTAAAACTGGACTCACAGGAGAGGATCAAATCATAGTGATTTAGTGTGTCAGTCCTCTTGTACTTAAGTCGGTATTGTGCCTTTTGTATTAAATTCGAAAGCAATTTCTGTGTTTCATCGTCAATAAGAAGGTCCAAGTGATACAGTTAACCTGTAGTGAAGCATCGGAATCTAAATCTGGACCCACAGGAGAGGTTCGAATCTAAGAGAGTTAGAGTGTCTGTCCTCTTGTACTTAAGTCGGCATTGTGCCTTTTGTATTAAATTCGGATGCAATTTCTGTGTTTCATCGTCAATAAGAAGTTCAAGGAATACTGTAAACCTGAAGTGAAGCATCGGAAGCTAAAACAGGACAAACAGGAGAGGTTCAAATCATAAAAAGTTAGAGTGTCAGTCCGCTTGTACTTAAATCGGCATTGCGCCTTTTGTATTAAATTCGGATGCAATATCTGTATTTCAACGTCAATAGGAAGATCCAAGGGATACAGTAAACCTGAAGTGAAGCATCGGAATCTAAAACTGGACACACAGGAGAGGTTCAAATCATAGAAAGTTACAGTGTCAGTCGTCTTGTACTTAAGTCGGAATTGTGCATTTTGTATTAATTTCGAATGCAATTTCTGTGTTTCATCGTCAATAAGAAGGTCCAAGGTATACAGTTATCCGGAAGTGAAGCATCGGAATCTAAAACTGGACTCACAGGAGAGGTTCAAATCATAGAAAATTAGAGTGTCAGTCCTCTTGTACTTAAGTCGGCATTGTGCCTTTTGTATTAAATTCGGATGCAATTTCTGTGTTTCATCGTCAATAAGAAGGTCGAAGCGATACAGTAAACCTGAAGTGAAGCATCGGAATCTAAAACTGGACTCAAAGGAGAGGTTCAAATCATAGAAAGTTAGAGTGTCAGTCCTCTTGTACTTAAGTGAGCATTGTGCCTATTGTATTAAATTCAGATGCAATTTTTGTGTTTCTTCCTCAATAAGAAGGTCCAAGGGATACAGTAAACCTGAAGTGAAGCATCGGAATCTAACACTGGACTCACAGGAGAGGTTCAAATCAGAGAAAGTTAGAGTGTCAGTCCTCTTGTACTTAAGTGGGCATTGTGCATTTTGTATTAAATTCGAATGCAATTTCTGATATCCATCGTCAATAAGAAGGTCCAAGGGATACAGTAAACCTGAAGTGAAGCATCGAAATCTAAAACTTTCCTCACAGGAGAGGGACAAATCATAGAAAGTTAGAGTGTCAGTCCTCTTGTACTTAAGTCAGCATTGTGCCTTTTGTATTAAATTCAGATGCAATTTCTGTGTTTCGTCGTCAGTAAGAAGGTCCAAGGGATACAGTAAACCTGAAGTGAAGCATCGGAATCTAACACTGGACTCACAGGAGAGGTTCAAATCATAGAAAGTTAGAGTGTCAGTCCTCTTGTTCTTAAGTCGGCATTGTGCCTTTTGTATTAAATTTGGATGCAATATCTGTGTGTCATCGTCAATAAGAAGGTCCAAGGGATACAGTAAACACGAAGTGAAGCATCGGAATCTAAAACTGGACTCACAGGAGAGGTTCAAATGATAGAAAGTTTGAGTGTCAGTCCTCTTGTACTTAAGTCGGAATTGCGCATTTTGTATTAAATTCGAATGCAATTTCTGTGTTTCATCGTCAATAAGAAGGTCCAAGGTATACAGTTATCCTGAAGTGAAGCATCGGAATCTAAAACTGGACTCACAGGAGAGGTTCAAATCATAGAATGTTAGAGTGTCAGTCCTCTTGTACTTAAGTCGGCATTGTGCCTTTTGTATTAACTTCGGATGCAATTTCTGTGTTTCATCGTCAATATGAAGGTCCAAGCGATACAGTAAACCTGAAGTGAAGCATCGGAATCTAAAACTGGACTCAAAGGAGAGGTTCAAATCATAGAAAGTTATAGTGTCAGTCCTCTTGTACTTAAGTCAGCATTGTGCCTTTTGCATTAAATTCAATTGCAATTTCTGTGTTTCATCGTCAATAAGAAGGTCCAAGGGATACAGTAAACCTGAAGTGAAGCATCGGAATCTAACACTGGACTCACAGGAGAGGTTCAAATCATAGAAAGTTAGAGTGTCAGCCCTCTTGTACTTAAGTGGGCATTGTGCATTTTGTATTAAATTCGGATGCAATTTCTGATATCCATCGTCAATAAGAAGGTCCAAGGGATACAGTAAACCTGAAGTGAAGCATCGGAATCTAAAACTTTCCGCACAGGAGAGGGTCAAATCATAGAAAGTTAGAGTGTCAGTCCTCTTGTACTTAAGTCAGCATTGTGCCTTTTGTATTAAATGCAGATGCAATTTCTGTGTTTCGTCGTCAATAAGAAGGTTTAAGGGATACAGTAAACCTGAAGTGAGGCTTCAGAATCTAAAACTGGACTCACAGGGGAGGTTCAAATCATAGGGAGTTAGAGTGTCAGTCCTCTTGCTCTTAAGTCGGCATTGTGCCTTTTGCATTAAATTTGGATGCAATTTCTGTGTGTCAACGTCAATAAGAAGGTCCAAGGGATACAGTAAACACGAAGTGAAGCATCGGAATCTAAAACTTTCCTCACAGGAGATGTTCAAATCATAGAAAGTTAGAGTGTCAGTCCTCTTGTACTTAAGTCAGCATTGTGCCTTTTGCATTAAATTCAGATGCAATTTCTGTGTTTCATCGTCAATAAGAAGGTCCAAGGGATACAGTAAACCTGAAGTGAAGCATCGGAATCTAACACTGGACTCACAGGAGAGGTTCAAATCATAGAGAGTCAGAGTGTCAGTCCTCTTGTACTGAAGTGGGCATTGTGCCTTTTGTATTAAATTCGGATGCAATTTCTGTGTTTCATCGCCAATAAGAAGGGCCAAGGGATACAGTAAACCTGAAGTGAAGCATCGGATTCTAAAACTGGACACACTGGAGAGGTTCAAATTATAGAAAGTTAGAGTGTCAGTCCTCTTGTACTCTAGTCGGCATTGTGCCTTTTGTATTAAATTCGGATGCAATTTCTGTGTTTCATCTCCAATAAGAAGGTCCAAGGGATACTGTAAACCTGAAGTGAAGCATTGGAATCTAATACTGGACTTACTGGAGAGGATCAGATCATAGAGAGTTGGAGTGTCATTCCTCTTGTACTTAAGTCGGCATTGTGCCTTTCGTAGTAAATTCGGATGCAATTTCTGTGTTTCATCGTCAACAAGAAGGGCCAAGTGATACAGTAAACCTGACGTGAAGCATCGGAATCTAAAATTGGACTAACAGGAGAGGTTCAAATCATAGAAAGTTAGAGTGTCAGTCCTCTTGTACTTATGTCGGCATTGTGAATTTTGTATTAAATTGGGATGCAATTTCTGAATTTCATCGTCAATAAGAAGGTTTAAGGGATACAGTAAACCTGAAGTGGAACATCGGAATCTAAAACTGGACTCACAGGAGAGGTTCAAATCATAGAAAGTTAGAGTGTCAGTCCTCTTGTACTTAAGTCGGCATTGTGCCATTTGTATTAAATTCGGATGCAATTTCTGTGTTTCATCGTCAATAAGAAGATCCAAATGAGACAGTAAACCTGAAGTGAAGCATCGGAATCTAAGACTGGACTCACCGCAGAGGTTCATATCATAGAAAGTTAGAGTGTCAGTCCTCTTGTACTTAAGTCGGCATTGTGCCTTTAGTATTAAATTCGGATGCAATTACTGCGTTTCATCGCCAATTAGAAGGTCCAAGGGATACAGTAAACCTGAAGTGAGGCATGGGAATCTAAAACTGGACTCAAAGGAGAGGTTCTAATCATAGAAAATTAGAGTGTCAGTCCTCTTGTACTTAAGTCAGCAATGTGCCTTTTGTATTAAATTCGGATGCAATTTCTGTGTTTCATCGTCAATAAGAAGTTCCAAGGGATACAGTAAACCTGAAGTGAAGCATCGGAATCTAAAACAGGAAACACAGGAGAGGTTCAAATCGTAGAAAGTTAGAGTGTCAGTCCTCTTGTACTTAAGTCGGCATTGTGCCTTTTTTTATTAAATTCGGATGGAATTTCTGTGTTTCATCGTCAATCAGAGGGTGCAAGGTATATAGTAAACCTGAAGTGAAGCATCGGAATCTAGAACTGGTCTCACAGGAGAGGTTCAAATCATAGAGAGTTCGAGTGTCAGTCCTCTTGTACTTAAGTCGCATTATGCCTTTCGTATTAAATTCGGTTGCAATTTCTGTTTTTCATCGTCGATAAGAAAGTTCAAGGTATACAGTAAACCTGAAGTGAAGCATCGGAATCTAAAACTGGACTCACAGGAGAGGTTCAAATCATAGAAAGTTAGAGTGTCAGTCCTCTTGTACTTAAGTTGGCATTGTGCCTTTTGTATTAAATTTGGATGCAATTTCTGTGTTTCATCGTCAATAAGAAGGTCCAAGGGATACAGTAAACCTGAAGTGAAGCATCGGAAACTAAAACTGGACTCAAAGGAGAGGTTCAAATCATAGAGAGTTAGAGTTCAGATCACTTGTACTTAAGTGGGCATTGTGCCTTTTGTATTAAATTCGGATGCAATTTCTGTGTTTCATCGACAATAAGAGGGTCCAAGGGATACAGTAAACCTGAAATGAAGCATCGGATTCTAAAACTGGACTCACAGGAGAGGTTCAAATCATAGAAAGTTAGAGTGTCAGTCCTCTCGTACTTATGTCGTCATTATGCCTTTTGTATAAAATTCGGATGCAATTTCTGTGTTTCGTCGTCAATAAGAAGGTCCTAGGGATACAGTCAACCTGAAGTGTAGCATCGGAATCTAAAACTGGACTAACAGGAGTGGTTCAAATCATAGAGAGTTAGAGTGTCAGTCCTCTTGTACTTAAGTCGGCATTGTGCCTTTTGCATTAAATTCGGATGCAATTTCTGTGTTTCATCGTCAATAAGAAGGTCCAAGGTATACAGTAAACCTGAAGTGAAGCATCGAAATGTAGAACTGGACTCAAAGGAGAGGTTCAAATCATAGAAAGTTAGAGTGTCAGTACTCTTGTACTGAAGTCAGCATTGAGTCTATTGTATTAAATTCGAATGCAGTTTCTGTGTTTCATCGCCAATAAGAAATTCCAAGGGATACAGTAAACCTGAAGTGAAGCATCGGAATATAAAACTGGACTCACAGGAGAGGTTCAAATTATAGAGAGTTAGAGTGTCAGTGCTCTTGTACTTAAGTCGGCATTGTGCCTTTAGTATTAAATTCGGATGCAATTACTGCGTTTCATCGCCAATAAGAAGGTCCAAGGGATACAGTAAACCTGAAGTGAAGCATCGGAATCTAAAACTGGACTCAAAGGAGAGGTTCAAATCATAGAAAATTAGTGTGTCAGTCCTCTTGTACTTTAGTCAGCATTGTGCCGTTTGTATTAAATTCGGATGCAATTTCTGTGTTTCATCGTCAATAAGAAATTCCAAGGGATACAGTAAACCTGAAGTGAAGCATCGGAATCTAAAACTGGACCCACAGGAGAGGTTCATATCATAGAATGTAAGAGTGTCAGTCCTCTTGTACTTAAGTCGGCATAGTGCCTTTTGTATTAAATTCGGATGGAATTTCTGTGTTTCATCGTCAATCAGAGGGTCCAAGGTATATAGTAAACCTGAAGTGAAGCATCGGAATCTAAAACTGGACTCACATTAGAGGTTCAAATAATAGAGAGTTAGAATGTCAGACCTGTTGCACTTAAGTGGGCATTGTGCCTTTTGTATTAAATTCGGATGCAATTTCTGTGTTTAATCGTCAATAAGAAGGTCCAAGGGATACAGTAAACCTGAAATGAAGCATCGGATTATAAAACTGGACTCACAGGAGAGGTTCAAATCATAGAAGGTTAGAGTGTCAGTCCTCTCGTACTTATGTCGTCATTGTGCCTTCTGTATAAAATTCGGATGCAATTTCTGTGTTTCGTCATCAGTAAGAAGGTCCTAGGGATACAGTAAACCTGAAGTGTAGCATCGGAATCTAAAACTGGACTCCCAGGAGTGGTTCAAATCATAGTGAGTTAGAGTGTCAGTCCTCTTGTACTTAAGTCGGCATTGTGCCTTTTGTATTAAATTCGGATTCAATTTCTGTGTTTCATCGTCAATAAGAAGGTCCAGGGGATACAGTAAACCTGAAGTGAAGCATCGGAATCTAAAACTGGACTCACCGCAGAGGTTCAAATCATGGAAAGTTAGAGTGTCAGTCCTCTTGTACTTAAGTCGGCATTGTGCCTTTAGTATTAAATTCGGATGCAATTACTGCGTTTCATCGCCAATAAGAAAGTCCAAGGGATACAGTAAACCTGAAGTGAAGCATCGGAATCTAAAAGTGGACTCATATTAGAGGTTCAAATCATAGAGACTTAGAGTGTCAGTCCTCTTGTACTAAAGTCGTCTTGTGCCTTTTGTATTTAATTCGGATGCAATTTCTGTGTTTCATCGTCAATAAGAAGGTCCAAGGGATACAGTAAACCTGAATTGAAGCATCGGATTCTAAAACTGGACTCACAGGAGAGGTTCAAATCATAGAAAGTTAGAGTGTCAGTCCTCTCGTACTTATGTCGTCATTGTGCCTTTTGCATAAAATTCGGATGCAATTTCTGAGTTTCGTCGTCAATAAGACGGTCCTAGGGATACAGTAAACCTGAAGTGTAGCATCGGAACCTAAAACTGGACTCCCAGGAGTGGTTCAAATCATAGAGAGTTAGAGTGTCAGTCCTCTAGTACTTAAGTCGGCATTGTGCTTTTCTATTAAATTCAATTGCAATTTCTGGGTTTCATCGTCAATAAGAAGGTCCAAGGGATACAGTAAACCTGAAGTGAAGCATCGGAATCTAGAACTGGACTCAAAGGGGAGGTTCAAATCATAGAAAGTTAGAGTGTCAGTACTCTTGTACTTAAGTCAGCATTGAGTCTTTTGTATTAAATTCATATGCAATTTCTGTGATTCATCGTCAATAAGAAATTCCAAGGGATACAGTAAACCTGAAGTGAAGCATCGGAATCTAAAACTGGACTCACAGGAGAGGTTCAAATCATAGAAAGTTAGAGTGTCAGTCCTCTTGTACTTAAGTTGGCATTGTGCCTTTTATATTAAATTTGGATGCAATTTCTGTGTTTCATCGTCAATAGGAAGGTCCAAGGGATACAGTAAACCTAAAGTGAAGCATCGGAAACTAAAACTGGACTCAAAGGAGAGGTTCAAATCATAGAGAGTTAGAGTTTTGACCACTTGTTCTTAAGTGGGCATTGTGCCTTTTGTATTAAATTCGGATGCAATTTCTGTGTTTCATCGTCAATAAGAAGGTCCAAGTGATACAGTAAACCTGATGTGAAGCATCGGAATCTAAAACCGGACTCACTGGAGAGGTTCAAATAATAGAGAATTAGAGTGTCAGTCCTCTTGTACATAAGTCGGCATTGTGTCCTTTGTGTTAAATTCGGATGCAATATCTGTGTTTCATCGTCAATAGACAGAGCCAAGGGATACAGTAAACCAGAAGTGAAGCATCGGATTAAAAAACTGGACTCACAGGAGAGGTTCAAATCATAGAAAGTTAGAGTGTCAGTGCTTTTGAACTTAAGTTGACATTGTGCCTTTCATATTAAATTCGGATGCAATTTCTGTGTTTCATCGAAAATAAGAGGGTCCAAGGGATACAGTAAACCTGAAGTGAAGCATCGGAATCTAAAACTGGACTCACATTAGTGGTTCAAATCATAGAGAGTTAGAATGTCAGTCCTGTTGTACTTAAGTGGGCATTGTGCCTTTTGTATTAAATTCGGATGCAATTTCTGTGTTTCATCGTCAATATGAAGGTCCAAGGGATACAGTAAACCTGCAATGAAGCATCGGATTCTAAAACTGGACTCACGGGAGAGGTTCAAATCATAGAAAGTTAGAGTGTCAGTCCTCTCGTACTTATGCCGTCATTGTGCCTTTTGTATAAAATTCGGATGCATTTTCTGTGTTTCGTCGTCAATAAGAAGGTCCTAGGGATGCAGTAAACCTGAAGTGTAGCATCGGAATCTAAAACTGGACTCCCAGAAGTGGTTCAAATCATAGAGAGTTAGAGTGTCAGTCCTCTTGTACTTAAGTCGGCATTGTGCCTTTTGTATTAAATTCGGATTCAATTTCTGTGTTTCATCGTCAATAAGAAGGTCCAAGGGATACAGTAAACCTGAAGTGAAGCATCGGAATCTAGAACTGGACTCAAAGGAGAGGTTCAAATCATAGAAAGTTAGAGTGTCAGTACTCTTGTACTTAAGTCAGCATTGAGTCTTTTGTATTAAATTCGAATGCAGTTTCTGTGTTTCATCGTCAATAAGAAATTCCAAGGGATACAGTAAACCTGAAGTGAAGCATCGGAATATAAAACTGGACTCACAGGAGAGGTTCAAATTATAGAGAGTTAGAGTGTCATTCCTCTTGTACTTAAGTCGGCATTATGCCTTTCGTATTAAATTCGGATGCAATTTCTGTTTTTCATCGTCGATAAGAAAGTCCAAGGTATACAGTAAACCTGAAGTGAAGCATCGGAATCTAAAACTGGACTCACCGCAGAGGTTCAAATCATGGAAAGTTAGAGTGTCAGTCCTCTTGTACTTAAGTCGGCATTGTGCCTTTAGTATTAAATTCGGATGCAATTACTGCGTTTCATCGCCAATAAGAAAGTCCAAGGGATACAGTAAACCTGAAGTGAAGCATCGGAATCTAAAAGTGGACTCAAAGGAGAGGTTCAAATCATAGAAAATTAGAGTGTCAGTCCTCTTGTACTTAAGTCAGCATTGTGCCTTTTGTATTAAATTCGGATGCAATTTCTGTGTTTCATCGTCAATAAGAAGTCCCAAGGGATACAGTAAACCTGAAGTGAAGCATCGGAATCTAAAACTGGACTCACAGGAGAGGTTCAAATCGTAGAAAGTTAGAGTGTCAGTCCTCTTGTACTTAAGTCGGCATTGTGCCTTTTGGATTGAATTCGGATGGAATTTCTGTGTTTCATCGTCAATCAGAGGGTCCAAGGTAAATAGTAAACCTGAAGTGAAGCATCGGAATCTAAAACTGGACTCACAGGAGAGGTTCAAATCATTGAGAGTTCGAGTGTCAGTCCTGTTGTACTTAAGTCGGCATTATGCCTTTCGTATTAAATTCGGATGCAATTTCTGTTTTTCATCGTCGATAAGAAAGTCCAAGGTATACTGTAAACCTGAAGTGAAGCATCGGAATCTAAAACTGGACTCACAGGAGAGGTTGAAATCATTGAAAGTTCGAGTGTCAGTCCTCTTGTACTTAAGTTGGCATTGTGCCTTTTGTATTAAATTTGGATGCAATTTCTGTGTTTCATCGTCAATAGGAAGGTCCAAGGGATACAGTAAACCTGAAATGAAGCATCGGATTCTAAAACTGGACTCACAGGAGAGGTTCAAATCATAGAAAGTTAGAGTGTCAGTCCTCTCGTACTTATGTCGTCATTGTGCCTTTTGTATAAAATTCGGATGCAATTTCTGTGTTTCGTCGTCAATAAGAAGGTCCTAGGGATACAGTAAACCTGAAGTGTAGCATCGGAATCTAAAACTGGACTCCCAGGAGTGGTTCAAATCATAGAGAGTTAGAGTGTCAGTCCTCTTGTACTTTAGTCGGCATTGTGCCTTTTGTATAAATTTCGGATGCAATTTCTGTGTTTCATCGTCAATAAGAAGGACCAAGGGATACAGTAAACCTGAAGTGAAGGATCGGAATCTAGAACTGGGCTCAAAGGAGAGAATCAAATCATAGAAAGTTAGAGTGTCAGTACTCTTGTACTTAAGTGAGCATTGAGTCTTTTGTATTAAATTCGGATGCAGTTTCTGTGTTTCATCGCCAATAAGAAATTCCAAGGGATACAGTAAACCTGAAGTGAAGCATCGGAATCTAAAACTGGACTCACAGGAGAGGTTCAAATTATAGAGAGTTAGAGTGTCAGTCCTCTTGTACTTAAGTTGGCATTATGCCTTTCGTATTAAATTCGGATGCAATTTCTGTTTTTCATCGTCGATAAGAAAGTCCAAGGTATACAGTAAACCTGAAGTGAAGCCTCGGAATCTAAAACTGGACTCACAGGAGAGGTTCAAATCATAGAAAGTTAGAGTGTCAGTCCTCTTGTACTTAAGTCGGCATTGTGTATTTTGTATTAAATTCGGATGCAATATCTGTGTTTCATCGTCAATCAGAGGGTCCAAAGTATATAGTAAATCTGAAGTGAAGCATCGGAATCTAAAACTGGACTCACAGGAGAGGTTCAAATCATAGAGAGTTCGAGTGTCAGTCCTCTTGTACTTAAGTCGGCATTATGCCTTTCGTATTAAATTCGGATGCAATTTCTGTTTTTCATCGTCGATAAGAAAGTCCAAGGGATACAGTAAACCTGAAGTGAAGCATCGGAAACTAAAACTGGACTCAAAGGAGAGGTTCAAATCATAGAGAGTTAGAGTTTTGACCACTTGTACTTAAGTGGGCATTGTGCCTTTTGTATTAAATTCGGATGCAATTTCTGTGTTTCATCGTCAATAAGAAGGTCCAAGTGATACAGTAAACCTGAAGTGAAGCATCGGAATCTAAAACCGGACTCACTGGAGAGGTTCAAATCATAGAGAGTTAGAGTGTCAGTATTCTTGTACATAAGTCGGCATTGTGCCTTTTGTGTTAAATTCGGATGCAATATCTGTGTTTCATCGTCAATAGGCAGAGCCAAGGGATACAGTAAACCAGAAGTGAAGCATCGGAATCTATAACTGGACTCACAGGAGAGGTTCAAATCATAGAAAGTTAGAGTGTCAGTGCTCTTGTACTTAAGTCGACATTGTGCCTTTCATATTAAATTCGGATGCAATTTCTGTGTTTCATCAAAAATAAGAGGGTCCAAGGGATACAGTAAACCTGAAGTGAAGCATCGGAATCTGAAACTGGACTCACATTAGAGGTTCAAATCATAGAGACTTAGAGTGTCAGTCCTCTTGTACTTAAGTGGGCATTGTGCCTTTTGTGTTTAATTCGGATGCAATTTCTGTGTTTCATCGTCAATAAGAAGGTCCAAGGGATACAGTAAACCTGAAATGAAGCATCGGATTCTAAAACTGGACTCACAGGAGAGGTTCAAATCATAGAAAGTTAGAGTGTCAGTCCTCTCGTACTTATGTCGTCATTGTGCCTTTTGTATAAAATTCGGATGCATTTTCTGTGTTTCGTCGTCAATAAGAAGGTCCTAGGGATGCAGTAAACCTGAAGTGTAGCATCGGAATCTAAAACTGGACTCCCAGAAGTGGTTCAAATCATAGAGAGTTAGAGTGTCAGTCCTCTTGTACTTAAGTCGGCATTGTGCCTTTTGTATTAAATTCGGATTCAATTTCTGTGTTTCATCGTCAATAAGAAGGTCCAGGGGATACAGTAAACCTGAAGTGAAGCATCGGAATCTAGAACTGGACTCAAAGGAGAGGTTCAAATCATAGAAAGTTAGAGTGTCAGTACTCTTGTACTTAAGTCAGCATTGAGTCTTTTGTATTAAATTCGAATGCAGTTTCTGTGTTTCATCGTCAATAAGAAATTCCAAGGGATACAGTAAACCTGAAGTGAAGCATCGGAATATAAAACTGGACTCACAGGAGAGGTTCAAATTATAGAGAGTTAGAGTGTCATTCCTCTTGTACTTAAGTCGGCATTATGCCTTTCGTATTAAATTCGGATGCAATTTCTGTTTTTCATCGTCGATAAGAAAGTCCAAGGTATACAGTAAACCTGAAGTGAAGCATCGGAATCTAAAACTGGACTCACCGCAGAGGTTCAAATCATGGAAAGTTAGAGTGTCAGTCCTCTTGTACTTAAGTCGGCATTGTGCCTTTAGTATTAAATTCGGATGCAATTACTGCGTTTCATCGCCAATAAGAAAGTCCAAGGGATACAGTAAACCTGAAGTGAAGCATCGGAATCTAAAAGTGGACTCAAAGGAGAGGTTCAAATCATAGAAAATTAGAGTGTCAGTCCTCTTGTACTTAAGTCAGCATTGTGCCTTTTGTATTAAATTCGGATGCAATTTCTGTGTTTCATCGTCAATAAGAAGTCCCAAGGGATACAGTAAACCTGAAGTGAAGCATCGGAATCTAAAACTGGACTCACAGGAGAGGTTCAAATCGTAGAAAGTTAGAGTGTCAGTCCTCTTGTACTTAAGTCGGCATTGTGCCTTTTGGATTGAATTCGGATGGAATTTCTGTGTTTCATCGTCAATCAGAGGGTCCAAGGTAAATAGTAAACCTGAAGTGAAGCATCGGAATCTAAAACTGGACTCACAGGAGAGGTTCAAATCATTGAGAGTTCGAGTGTCAGTCCTGTTGTACTTAAGTCGGCATTATGCCTTTCGTATTAAATTCGGATGCAATTTCTGTTTTTCATCGTCGATAAGAAAGTCCAAGGTATACTGTAAACCTGAAGTGAAGCATCGGAATCTAAAACTGGACTCACAGGAGAGGTTGAAATCATTGAAAGTTCGAGTGTCAGTCCTCTTGTACTTAAGTTGGCATTGTGCCTTTTGTATTAAATTTGGATGCAATTTCTGTATTTCATCGTCAATAGGAAGGTCCAAGGGATACAGTAAACCTGAAATGAAGCATCGGATTCTAAAACTGGACTCACAGGAGAGGTTCAAATCATAGAAAGTTAGAGTGTCAGTCCGCTCGTACTTATGCCGTCATTGTGCCTTTTGTATAAAATTCGGATGCATTTTCTGTGTTTCGTCGTCAATAAGAAGGTCCTAGGGATGCAGTAAACCTGAAGTGTAGCATCGGAATCTAAAACTGGACTCCCAGAAGTGGTTCAAATCATAGAGAGTTAGAGTGTCAGTCCTCTTGTACTTAAGTCGGCATTGTGCCTTTTGTATTAAATTCGGATTCAATTTCTGTGTTTCATCGTCAATAAGAAGGTCCAGGGGATACAGTAAACCTGAAGTGAAGCATCGGAATCTAGAACTGGACTCAAAGGAGAGGTTCAAATCATAGAAAGATAGAGTGTCAGTACTCTTGTACTTAAGTCAGCATTGAGTCTTTTGTATTAAATTCGAATGCAGTTTCTGTGTTTCATCGTCAATAAGAAATTCCAAGGGATACAGTAAACCTGAAGTGAAGCATCGGAATCTAAAACTGGACTCACCGCAGAGGTTCAAATCATGGAAAGTTAGAGTGTCAGTCCTCTTGTACTTAAGTCGGCATTGTGCCTTTAGTATTAAATTCGGATGCAATTACTGCGTTTCATCGCCAATAAGAAAGTCCAAGGGATACAGTAAACCTGAAGTGAAGCATCGGAATCTAAAAGTGGACTCAAAGGAGAGGTTCAAATCATAGAAAATTAGAGTGTCAGTCCTCTTGTACTTAAGTCAGCATTGTGCCTTTTGTATTAAATTCGGATGCAATTTCTGTGTTTCATCGTCAATAACAAGTCCCAAGGGATACAGTAAACCTGAAGTGAAGCATCGGAATCTAAAACTGGACTCACAGGAGAGGTTCAAATCGTAGAAAGTTAGAGTGTCAGTCCTCTTGTACTTAAGTCGGCATTGTGCCTTTTGGATTGAATTCGGATGGAATTTCTGTGTTTCATCGTCAATCAGAGGGTCCAAGGTAAATAGTAAACCTGAAGTGAAGCATCGGAATCTAAAACTGGACTCACAGGAGAGGTTCAAATCATTGAGAGTTCGAGTGTCAGTCCTGTTGTACTTAAGTCGGCATTATGCCTTTCGTATTAAATTCGGATGCAATTTCTGTTTTTCATCGTCGATAAGAAAGTCCAAGGTATACTGTAAACCTGAAGTGAAGCATCGGAATCTAAAACTGGACTCACAGGAGAGGTTGAAATCATTGAAAGTTCGAGTGTCAGTCCTCTTGTACTTAAGTTGGCATTGTGCCTTTTGTATTACATTTGGATGCAATTTCTGTGTTTCATCGTCAATAGGAAGGTCCAAGGGATACAGTAAACCTGAAATGAAGCATCGGATTCTAAAACTGGACTCACAGGAGAGGTTCAAATCATAGAAAGTTAGAGTGTCAGTCCTCTCGTACTTATGTCGTCATTGTGCCTTTTGTATAAAATTCGGATGCAATTTCTGTGTTTCGTCGTCAATAAGAAGGTCCTAGGGATACAGTAAACCTGAAGTGTAGCATCGGAATCTAAAACTGGACTCCCAGGAGTGGTTCAAATCATAGAGAGTTAGAGTGTCAGTCCTCTTGTACTTTAGTCGGCATTGTGCCTTTTGTATAAAATTCGGATGCAATTTCTGTATTTCATCGTCAATAAGAAGGACGAAGGGATACAGTAAACCTGAAGTGAAGCATCGGAATCTAGAACTGGGCTCAAAGGAGAGAATCAAATCATAGAAAGTTAGAGTGTCAGTACTCTTGTACTTAAGTGAGCATTGAGTCTTTTGTATTAAATTCGGATGCAGTTTCTGTGTTTCATCGCCAATAAGAAATTCCAAGGGATACAGTAAACCTGAAGTGAAGCATCGGAATCTAAAACTGGACTCACAGGAGAGGTTCAAATTATAGAGAGTTAGAGTGTCAGTCCTCTTGTACTTAAGTCGGCATTATGCCTTTCGTATTAAATTCGGATGCAATTTCTGTTTTTCATCGTCGATAAGAAAGTCCAAGGTATACAGTAAACCTGAAGTGAAGCCTCGGAATCTAAAACTGGACTCACAGGAGAGGTTCAAATCATAGAAAGTTAGAGTGTCAGTCCTCTTGTACTTAAGTCGGCATTGTGTATTTTGTATTAAATTCGGATGCAATATCTGTGTTTCATCGTCAATCAGAGGGTCCAAAGTATATAGTAAATCTGAAGTGAAGCATCGGAATCTAAAACTGGACTCACAGGAGAGGTTCAAATCATAGAGAGTTCGAGTGTCAGTCCTCTTGTACTTAAGTCGGCATTATGCCTTTCGTATTAAATTCGGATGCAATTTCTGTTTTTCATCGTCGATAAGAAAGTCCAAGGGATACAGTAAATCTGAAGTGAAGCATCGGAAACTAAAACTGGACTCAAAGGAGAGGTTCAAATCATAGAGAGTTAGAGTTTTGACCACTTGTACTTAAGTGGGCATTGTGCCTTTTGTATTAAATTCGGATGCAATTTCTGTGTTTCATCGTCAATAAGAAGGTCCAAGTGATACAGTAAACCTGAAGTGAAGCATCGGAATCTAAAACCGGACTCACTGGAGAGGTTCAAATCATAGAGAGTTAGAGTGTCAGTATTCTTGTACATAAGTCGGCATTGTGCCTTTTGTGTTAAATTCGGATGCAATATCTGTGTTTCATCGTCAATAGGCAGAGCCAAGGGATACAGTAAACCAGAAGTGAAGCATCGGAATCTATAACTGGACTCACAGGAGAGGTTCAAATCATAGAAAGTTAGAGTGTCAGTGCTCTTGTACTTAAGTCGACATTGTGCCTTTCATATTAAATTCGGATGCAATTTCTGTGTTTCATCAAAAATAAGAGGGTCCAAGGGATACAGTAAACCTGAAGTGAAGCATCGGAATCTAAAACTGGACTCACATTAGAGGTTCAAATCATAGAGACTTAGAGTGTCAGTCCTCTTGTACTTAAGTCGGCTTGTGCCTTTTGTATTTAATTCGGATGCAATTTCTGTGTTTCATCGTCAATAAGAAGGTCCAAGGGATACAGTAAACCTGAATTGAAGCATCGGATTCTAAAACTGGACTCACAGGAGAGGTTCATATCATAGAAAGTTAGAGTGTCAGTCCTCTCGTACTTATGTCGTCATTGTGCCTTTTGCATAAAATTCGGATGCACTTTCTGAGTTTCGTCGTCAATAAGACGGTCCTAGGGATACAGTAAACCTGAAGTGTAGCATCGGAAACTAAAACTGGACTCCCAGGAGTGGTTCAAATCATAGAGAGTTAGAGTGTCAGTCCTCTTGTACTTAAGTCGGCATTGAGCCTTTTGTCTTAAATTCGGATGCAATTTCTGTGTTTCATCGTCAATAAGAAGGTCCATGGGATACAGTAAACCTGAAGTGAAGCATCGGAATCTAGAACTGGACTCAAAGGAGAGGTTCAAATCATAGAATGTTAGAGTGTCAGTACTCTTGTACTTAAGTCAGCATTGAGTCTTTTGTATTAAATTCGGATGCAATTTCTGTGTTTCATCGTCAATAAGAAATTCCAAGGGATACAGTAAACCTGAAGTGAAGCATCGGAATCTAAAACTGGACTCACAGGAGAGGTTCAAATCATAGAAAGTTAGAGTGTTAGTCCTCTTGTACTTAAGTTGGCATTGTGCCTTTTGTATTAAATTTGGATGCAATTTCTGTGTTTCATCGTCAATAAGAAGGTCCAAGGGATACAGTAAACCTGAAGTGAAGCATCGGAAACTAAAACTGGACTCAAAGGAGAGGTTCAAATCATAGAGAGTTAGAGTTCAGACCACTTGTACTTAAGTGGGCATTGTGCCTTTTGTGTTACATTCGGATGCAATTTCTGTGTTTCATCGTCAATCAGAGGGTCCAAGGTATATAGTAAACCTGAAGTGAAGCATCGGAATCTCAAACTGGACTCACAGGAGAGGTTCAAATCATAGAGAGTTAGAGTGTCAGTCTTCTTGTACATAAGTCGGCATTGTCCCTTTTGTGTTAAAATCGGATGCAATATCTGTGTTTCATCGTCAATAGCCAGAGCCAAGGGATACAGTAAACCAGAAGTGAAGCATCGGAAACTAAAACTGAACTCACAGGAGAGGTTCAAATCATAGAAATTTAGTGCGTCGGTCCTCTTGTACTTAAGTCGCCATTGTGCCTTTTGTATTAAATTCGGACGCAATTTCTGTATATCATCGTAAATAAGAATGTCCAAGGGATACAGTAAACCTGAAGTGAAGCATCGGAATCTAAAACTGGACTCACAGGAGAGGTTCAAATCATAGAATGTTAGAGTGTCAGTTCTCTTGTACTTAAGTCGACATTGTGCCTTTCATATTAAATTCGGATGCAATTTCTGTGTTTCATCGAAAATAAGAGGGTCCAAGGGCTACAGTAAACCTGAAGTGAAGCATCGGAATCTAAAACTGGACTCACATTAGAGGTTCAAATCATAGAGAGTTAGAATGTCAGTCCTGTTGTACTTAAGTTGGCATTGTGCCTTTTGTATTAAATTCGGATGCAATTTCTGTGTTTCATCGTCAATAAGAAGGTCCAAGGGATACAGTAAACCTGAAATGGAGCATCGGATTCTAAAACTGGACTCACAGGAGAGGTTCAAATCATAGAAAGTTAGAGTGCCAGTCCTCTCATACATATGCCGTCATTGTGCCTTTTGTATAAAATTCGGATGCATTTTCTGTGTTTCGTCGTCAATAAGAAGGTCGTAGTAATACAGTAAACCTGAAGTGTAGCATCGGAATCTAAAACTGGACTCCCAGGAGTGGTTCTAATCATAGAGAGTTAGAGTGTCAGTCCTCTTGTACTTAAGTCGGCATTGTGCCTTTTGTATTAAATTAGGACGCAATTTCTGTATATCATCGTAAATAAGAATGTCCAAGGGACACAGTAAACCTGAAGTGAAGCATCGGAATCTAAAACTGGACTCACAGGAGAGGTTCAAATCATAGAAAGTTAGAGTGTCAGTTCTCTTGTACTTAAGTCGACATTGTGCCTTTCGTATTAAATTCGGATGCAATTTCTGTGTTTCATCGAAAATAAGAGGGTCCAAGGGCTACAGTAAACCTGAAGTGAAGCATCGGAATCTAAAACTGGACTGACATTAGAGGTTCAAATCATAGAGAGTTAGAATGTCAGTCCTGTTGTACTTAAGTGGGCATTGTGCCTTTTGTATTAAATTCGGATGCAATTTCTGTGTTTCATCGTCAATAAGAAGGTCCAAGGGATACAGTAAACCTGAAATGAAGCATCGGATTCTAAAACTGGACTCACAGGAGAGGTTCAAATCATAGAAAGTTAGAGTGCCAGTCCTCTCGTACTTATGCCGTCATTGTGCCTTTTGTATAAAATTCGGATGCATTTTCTGTGTTTCGTCGTCAATAAGAACGTCCTACGGATGCAGTAAACCTGAAGTGTAGCATCGGAATCTAAAACTGGACTCCCAGGAGTGGTTCAAATCATAGAGAGTTAGAGTGTCAGTCCTCTTGTACTTAAGTCGGCATTGTGCCTTTTGTATTAAATTCGGATTCAATTTCTGTGTTTCATCGTCAATAAGAAGGTCCAGGGGATACAGTAAACCTGAAGTGAAGCATCGGAATCTAGAACTGGACTCAAATGAGAGGTTCAAATCATAGAAAGTTAGAGTGTCAGTACTCTTGTACTTAAGTCAGCGTTGAGTCTTTTGTATTAAATTCGAATGCAGTTTCTGTGTTTCATCGCCAATAAGAAATTCCAAGGGATACAGTAAACCTGAAGTGAAGCATCGGAATATTAAACTGGACTCACAGGAGAGGTTCAAATTATAGAGAGTTAGAGTGTCAGTCCTCTTGTACTTAAGTCGGCATTATGCCTTTCGTATTAAATTCGGATGCAATTTCTGTTTTTCATCGTCGATAAGAAAGTCCAAGGTATACAGTAAACCTGAAGTGAAGCATCGGAATCTAAAACTGGACTCACCGCAGAGGTTCAAATCATAGAAAGTTAGAGTGTCAGTCCTCTTGTACTTAAGTCGGCATTGTGCCTTTAGTATTAAATTCGGATGCAATTACTGCGTTTCATCGCCAATAAGAAGGTCCAAGGGATACAGTAAACCTGAAGTGAAGCATCGGAATCTAAAACTGGACTCAAAGGAGAGGTTCAAATCATAGAAAATTAGAGTGTCAGTCCTCTTGTACTTAAGTCAGCATTGTGCCTTTTGTATTAAATTCGGATGCAATTTCTGTGTTTCATCGTCAATAAGAAGTCCCAAGGGATACAGTAAACCTGAAGTGAAGCATCGGAATCTAAAACTGGACTTACAGGAGAGGTTCAAATCGTAGAAAGTTAGAGTGTCAGTCCTCTTGTACTTAAGTCGGCATTGTGCCATTTTGTATTGAATTCGGATGGAATTTCTAAGTTTCATCGTCAATCAGAGGGTCCAAGGTATATAGTAAACCTGAAGTGAAGCATCGGAATCTAAAACTGGACTCACAGGAGAGGATCAAATCATTGAGAGTTCGAGTGTCAGTCCTCTTTTACTTAAGTCGGCATTATGCCTTTCGTATTAAATTCGGATGCAATTTCGGTTTTTCATCGTCGATAAGAAGGTCCAAGGGATACAGTAAACCTGAAGTGAAGCATCGGAATCTAAAACTGGATTCACATTAGAGGTTCAAATCATAGTGAGTTGGAATGTCAGTCCTGTTGTACTTAAGTGGGCATTGTGCCTTTTGTATTAAATTCGGATGCAATTTCTGTGTTTCATCGTCAACAAGAAGGTCCAAGGGATACAGTAAACCTGAATTGAAGCATCGGATTCTAAAACTGGACTCACAGGAGAGGTTCATATCATAGAAAGTTAGAGTGTCAGTCCTCTCGTACTTATGTCGTCATTGTGCCTTTTGCATAAAATTCGGATGCACTTTCTGAGTTTCGTCGTCAATAAGACGGTCCTAGGGATACAGTAAACCTGAAGTGTAGCATCGGAAACTAAAACTGGACTCCCAGGAGTGGTTCAAATCATAGAGAGTTAGAGTGTCAGTCCTCTTGTACTTAAGTCGGCATTGAGCCTTTTGTCTTAAATTCGGATGCAATTTCTGTGTTTCATCGTCAATAAGAAGGTCCATGGGATACAGTAAACCTGAAGTGAAGCATCGGAATCTAGAACTGGACTCAAAGGAGAGGTTCAAATCATAGAATGTTAGAGTGTCAGTACTCTTGTACTTAAGTCAGCATTGAGTCTTTTGTATTAAATTCGGATGCAATTTCTGTGTTTCATCGTCAATAAGAAATTCCAAGGGATACAGTAAACCTGAAGTGAAGCATCGGAATCTAAAACTGGACTCACAGGAGAGGTTCAAATCATAGAAAGTTAGAGTGTTAGTCCTCTTGTACTTAAGTTGGCATTGTGCCTTTTGTATTAAATTTGGATGCAATTTCTGTGTTTCATCGTCAATAAGAAGGTCCAAGGGATACAGTAAACCTGAAGTGAAGCATCGGAAACTAAAACTGGACTCAAAGGAGAGGTTCAAATCATAGAGAGTTAGAGTTCAGACCACTTGTACTTAAGTGGGCATTGTGCCTTTTGTGTTACATTCGGATGCAATTTCTGTGTTTCATCGTCAATCAGAGGGTCCAAGGTATATAGTAAACCTGAAGTGAAGCATCGGAATCTCAAACTGGACTCACAGGAGAGGTTCAAATCATAGAGAGTTAGAGTGTCAGTCTTCTTGTACATAAGTCGGCATTGTCCCTTTTGTGTTAAATTCGGATGCAATATCTGTGTTTCATCGTCAATAGCCAGAGCCAAGGGATACAGTAAACCAGAAGTGAAGCATCGGAAACTAAAACTGAACTCACAGGAGAGGTTCAAATCATAGAAATTTAGTGCGTCGGTCCTCTTGTACTTAAGTCGCCATTGTGCCTTTTGTATTAAATTCGGACGCAATTTCTGTATATCATCGTAAATAAGAATGTCCAAGGGATACAGTAAACCTGAAGTGAAGCATCGGAATCTAAAACTGGACTCACAGGAGAGGTTCAAATCATAGAATGTTAGAGTGTCAGTTCTCTTGTACTTAAGTCGACATTGTGCCTTTCATATTAAATTCGGATGCAATTTCTGTGTTTCATCGAAAATAAGAGGGTCCAAGGGCTACAGTAAACCTGAAGTGAAGCATCGGAATCTAAAACTGGACTCACATTAGAGGTTCAAATCATAGAGAGTTAGAATGTCAGTCCTGTTGTACTTAAGTTGGCATTGTGCCTTTTGTATTAAATTCGGATGCAATTTCTGTGTTTCATCGTCAATAAGAAGGTCCAAGGGATACAGTAAACCTGAAATGGAGCATCGGATTCTAAAACTGGACTCACAGGAGAGGTTCAAATCATAGAAAGTTAGAGTGCCAGTCCTCTCATACATATGCCGTCATTGCGCCTTTTGTATAAAATTCGGATGCATTTTCTGTGTTTCGTCGTCAATAAGAAGGTCGTAGTAATACAGTAAACCTGAAGTGTAGCATCGGAATCTAAAACTGGACTCCCAGGAGTGGTTCTAATCATAGAGAGTTAGAGTGTCAGTCCTCTTGTACTTAAGTCGGCATTGTGAATTTTGTATTAAATTAGGACGCAATTTCTGTATATCATCGTAAATAAGAATGTCCAAGGGACACAGTAAACCTGAAGTGAAGCATCGGAATCTAAAACTGGACTCACAGGAGAGGTTCAAATCATAGAAAGTTAGAGTGTCAGTTCTCTTGTACTTAAGTCGACATTGTGCCTTTCGTATTAAATTCGGATGCAATTTCTGTGTTTCATCGAAAATAAGAGGGTCCAAGGGCTACAGTAAACCTGAAGTGAAGCATCGGAATCTAAAACTGGACTGACATTAGAGGTTCAAATCATAGAGAGTTAGAATGTCAGTCCTGTTGTACTTAAGTGGGCATTGTGCCTTTTGTATTAAATTCGGATGCAATTTCTGTGTTTCATCGTCAATAAGAAGGTCCAAGGGATACAGTAAACCTGAAATGAAGCATCGGATTCTAAAACTGGACTCACAGGAGAGGTTCAAATCATAGAAAGTTAGAGTGTCAGTCCTCTCGTACTTATGCCGTCATTGTGCCTTTTGTATAAAATTCGGATGCATTTTCTGTGTTTCGTCGTCAATAAGAACGTCCTACGGATGCAGTAAACCTGAAGTGTAGCATCGGAATCTAAAACTGGACTCCCAGGAGTGGTTCAAATCATAGAGAGTTAGAGTGTCAGTCCTCTTGTACTTAAGTCGGCATTGTGCCTTTTGTATTAAATTCGGATTCAATTTCTGTGTTTCATCGTCAATAAGAAGGTCCAGGGGATACAGTAAACCTGAAGTGAAGCATCGGAATCTAGAACTGGACTCAAATGAGAGGTTCACATCATAGAAAGTTAGAGTGTCAGTACTCTTGTACTTAAGTCAGCGTTGAGTCTTTTGTATTAAATTCGAATGCAGTTTCTGTGTTTCATCGCCAATAAGAAATTCCAAGGGATACAGTAAACCTGAAGTGAAGCATCGGAATATTAAACTGGACTCACAGGAGAGGTTCAAATTATAGAGAGTTAGAGTGTCAGTCCTCTTGTACTTAAGTCGGCATTATGCCTTTCGTATTAAATTCGGATGCAATTTCTGTTTTTCATCGTCGATAAGAAAGTCCAAGGTATACAGTAAACCTGAAGTGAAGCATCGGAATCTAAAACTGGACTCACCGCAGAGGTTCAAATCATAGAAAGTTAGAGTGTCAGTCCTCTTGTACTTAAGTCGGCATTGTGCCTTTAGTATTAAATTCGGATGCAATTTCTGTGTTTCATCGTCAACAAGAAGGTCCAAGGGATACAGTAAACCTGAAATGAAGCATCGGATTCTAAAACTGGACTCACAGGAGAGGTTCAAATCATAGAAAGTTAGAGTGTCAGTCCTCTCGTACTTATGTCGTCATTGTGCCTTTTGTATAAAATTCGGATGCAATTTCTGTGTTTCGTCGTCAATAAGAAGGTCCTAGGGATACAGTAAACCTGAAGTGTAGCATCGGAATCTAAAACTGGACTCCCAGGAGTGGTTCAAATCATAGAGAGTTAGAGTGTCAGTCCTCTTGTACTTAAGTCGGCATTGTGCCTTTTGTATTAAATTCGGATGCAATTTCTGTGTTTCATCGTCAATAAGAAGGACCAAGGGACACAGTAAACCTGAAGTGAAGCATCGGAATCTAGAACTGGGCTCAAAGGAGAGGTTCAAATCATAGAAAGTTAGAGTGTCAGTACTCTTGTACTTAAGTCAGCATTGAGTCTTTTGTATTAAATTCGGATGCAGTTTCTGTGTTTCATCGCAAATAAGAAATTCCAAGTGATACAGTAAACCTGAAGTGAAGCATCGGATTCTAAAACTGGACTCACAGGAGAGGTTCAAATCATAGAAAGTTAGAGTGTCAGTCCTCTCGTACTTATGTCGTCATTGTGCCTTTTGCATAAAATTCGGATGCAATTTCTGAGTTTCGTCGTCAATAAGACGGTCCTAGGGATACAGTAAACCTGAAGTGTAGCATCGGAATCTAAAACTGGACTCCCAGGAGTGGTTCAAATCATAGAGAGTTAGTGTGTCAGTCCTCTAGTACTTAAGTCGGCATTGTGCCTTTTGTATTTAATTCGGATGCAATTTCTGTGGTTCATCGTCAATAAGAAGGTCCAAGGGATACAGTAAACCTGAAGTGAAGCATCGGAATCTAGAACTGGACTCCCAGGAGTGGTTCAAATCATAGAGAGTTAGTGTGTCAGTCCTCTAGTACTTATGTCGGCATTGTGCCTTTTGTATTTAATTCGGATGCAATTTCTGTTTTTCATCGTCGATAAGAAAGTCCAAGGTATACAGTAAACCTGAAGTGAAGCATCAGAATCTAAAACTGGACTCATATTAGAGGTTCAAATCATAGAGACTTAGTGTGTCAGTCCTCTTGTACTTAAGTCGGCTTGTGCCTTTTGTATTTAATTCGTATGCAATTTCGGTGTTTCATCGTCAATAAGAAGGTCCAAGGGATACAGTAAACCTGAATTGAAGCATCGGATTCTAAAACTGGACTCACAGGAGAGGTTCAAATCATAGAAAGTTAGAGTGTCAGTCCTCTTGTACTTAAGTTGGCATTGTGACTTTTATATTAAATTTGGATGCAATTTCTGTGTATCATCGTCAATAAGAAGGTCCAAGGGATACAGTAAACCTGAAGTGAAGCATCGGAAATTAAAACTGGACTCAAAGGAGAGGTTCAAATCATAGAGAGTTAGAGTTTTGACCACTTGTACTTAAGTGGTCATTGTGCCTTTAGTATTAAATTCGGATGCAATTTCTGTGTTTCATCGTCAATAAGAATGTCCAAGTGATACAGTAAACCTGAAGTGAAGCATCGGAATCTAAAACCGGACTCACTGGAGAGGTTCAAATCATAGAGAGTTAGAGTGTCAGTCCTCTTGTACATTAGTCGGCATTGTCCCTTTTGTGTTAAATTCGGATGCAATATCTGTGTTTCATCGTCAATAGCCAGAGCCAAGGGATACAGTAAACCAGAAGTGAAGCATCGGAAACTAAAACTGGACTCACAGGAGAGGTTCAAATCATAGAAATTTAGTGCGTCGGTCCTCTTGTACTTAAGTCGCCATTCTGCCTTTTGTATTAAATTCGGACGCAATTTCTGTATATCATCGTAAATAAGAATGTCCAAGGGATACAGTAAACCTGAAGTGAAGCATCGGAATCTAAAACTGGACTCACAGGAGAGGTTCAAATCATAGAATGTTAGAGTGTCAGTTCTCTTGTACTTAAGTCGACATTGTGCCTTTCGTATTAAATTCGGATGCAATTTCTGTGTTTCATCGAAAATAAGAGGGTCCTAGGGGTACAGTAAACCTGAAGTGAAGCATCGGAATCTAAAACTGGACTCACATTAGAGGTTCAAATCATAGAGAGTTAGAATGTCAGTCGTGTTGTACTTAAGTGGGCATTGTGCCTTTTGTATTAAATTCGGATGCAATTTCTGTGTTTCATCGTCAATAAGAAGGTCCAAGGGATACAGTAAACCTGAAATCAAGCATCGGATTCTAAAACTGGACTCACAGGAGTGGTTCAAATCATAGAAAGTTAGAGTGTCAGTCCTCTCATACTTATGCCGTCATTGTGCCTTTTGTATAAAATTCGGATGCATTTTCTGTGTTTCGTCGTCAATAAGATGGTCCTAGGGATACAGTAAACCTGAAGTGTAGCATCGGAATCTAAAACTGGACTCCGAGGAGTGGTTCAAATCATAGAGAGTTAGAGTGTTAGTCCTCTTGTACTTAAGTCGGCATTGTGCCTTTTGTATTAAATTCGGATTCAATTTCTGTGTTTCATCGTCAATAAGAAGGTCCAGGGGATACAGTAAACCTGAAGTGAAGCATCGGAATCTAGAACTGGACTCAAAGGAGAGGTTCAAATCATAGAAAGTTAGAGTGTCAGTACTCTTGTACTTAAGTCAGCATTGAGTCTTTTGTATTAAATTCGAATGCAGTTTCTGTGTTTCATCGCCAATAAGAAATTCCAAGGGATACAGTAAACCTGAAGTGAAGCATCGGAATCTAAAACTGGACTCACAGGAGAGGTTCAAATTATAGAGAGTTAGAGTGTCAGTCCTCTTGTACTTAAGTCGGCATTATGCCTTTCGTATTAAATTCGGATGCAATTTCTGTTTTTCATCGTCGATAAGAAAGTCCAAGGTATACAGTAAACCTGAAGTGAAGCATCGGAATCTAAAACTGGACTCACCGCAGAGGTTCAAATCATAGAATGTTAGAGTGTCAGTCCTCTTGTACTTAAGTCGGCATTGTGCCTTTAGTATTAAATTCGGATGCAATTACTGCGTTTCATCGCCAATAAGAAGGTCCAAGGGATACAGTAAACCTGAAGTGAAGCATCGGAATCTAAAACTGGGCTCAAAGGAGAGGTTCAAATCATAGAAAATTAGAGTGTCAGTCCTCTTGTACTTAAGTCAGCATTGTGCCTTTTGTATTAAATTCGGATGCAATTTCTGTGTTTCATCGTCAATAAGAAGTCCCAAGGGATACAGTAAACCTGAAGTGAAGCATCGGAATCTAAAACTGGACTCACAGGAGAGGTTCAAATCGTAGAAAGTTAGAGTGTCAGTCCTCTTGTACTTGAGTCGGCATTGTGCCTTTTGTATTAAATTCGGATGGAATTTCTGTGTTTCATCGTCAATCAGAGGGTCCAAGGTATAACGTAGACCTGAAGTGAAGCATGGGAATCTAAAACTGGACTCACAGGAGAGGTTCAAATCATGGAGAGTTCGAGTGTCAGTCCTCTTGTACATAAGTCGACATTGTGCCGTTTGTATTTAATTCGGATGCAATTTCTGTGTTTCATCGTCAATAAGAAGGTCCAAGTGATACAGTAAACCTGAATTGAAGCATCGGATTCTAAAACTGGACTCACAGGAGTGGTTCAAATCATAGAAAGTTAGAGTGTCTGTCCTCTTGTACTTAAAACGGCATTGTGCCTTTTGTATTAAATTCGGATGCAATTTCTGTGATTCATCGTCAATCAGAGGGTCCAAGGTATATAGTAAACCTGAAGTGAAGCATCGGAATCTAAAACTGGACCCACAGGAGAGGTTCAAATCATAGAGAGTTAGAATGTCAGTCCAGTTGTACTTAAGTGGGCATTGTGCCTTTTGTATTAAATTCGGATGCAATTTCTGTGTTTCATCGTCAATAAGAAGATCCAAGGGATACAGTACACCTGAAGTGAAGCATCGGAATCTAGAACTGGGCTCAAAGGAGAGGTTCAAATCATAGAAAGTTAGAGTGTCAGTACTCTTGTACTTAAGTCAGCATTGAGTCTTTTGCATTAAATTCGGATGCAGTTTCTGTGTTTCATCGCCAATAAGAAATTCCAAGGGATACAGTAAACCTGAAATGAAGCATCGGAATCTAAAACTGGACTCACAGGAGAGGTTCAAATCATAGAGAGTTCGAGTGTCAGTCCTCTTGTACTTAAGTCGGCATTATGCCTTTCGTATTAAATTTGGATGCAATTTCTGTGTTTCATCGTCAATAAGAAGGTCCAAGGGATACAGTAAACCTGAAGTGAACCATCGGAATCTAAAACCTGACTCACATTAGAGGTTCAAATCATAGAGAGTTAGAATGTCAGTCCTGTTGTACTTAAGTGGGCATTGTGCCTTTTGTATTACATTCGGATGAAATTTCTGTGTTTCATCGACAATAAGAAGGTCCAAGGGATACAGTAAACCTGAAGTGAAGCATCGGAATCTAGAACTGGGCTCAAAGGAGAGGTTCAAATCATAGAAAGTTAGAGTGTCAGTACTCTTGTACTTAAGTCAGCATTGAGTCTTTTGAATCAAATTCGGATGCAGTTTCTGTGTTTCATCGCTAATAAGAAATTCCAAGGGATACAGTAAACCTGAAGTGAAGCATCGGAATCTAAAACTGGACTCACAGGAGAGGTTCAAATTATAGAGAGTTATAGTGTCAGTCCTCTTGTACTTAAGTCGGCATTATGCCTTTCGTATTAAATTCGGATGCAATTTCTGTTTTTCATCGTCGATAAGAAAGTCCAAGGTATACAGTAAACCTGAAGTGAAGCATCGGAATCTAAAACTGGACTCACAGGAGGGGTTCAAATCATAGAAAGTTAGAGTGTCAGTCCTCTTGTACTTAAGTCGGCATTGTGCCTTTAGTATTAAATTCGGATGCAATTTCTGTGTTTCATCGTCAATCAGAGGGTCCCAGGTATATAGTAAACCTGAAGTGAAGCATCGGAATCTGAAACTGGACTCACTGGAGAGGTTCACATCATAGAGAGTTCGAGTGTCAGTCCTCTTGTACTTAAGTCGGCATTATGCCTTTCGTATTAAATTCGGATGCAATTTCTGTTTTTCATCGTCGATAAGAAAATCCAAGGTATACAGTAAACCTGATGTGAAGCATCGGAATCTAAAACTGGACTCACAGGAGAGGTTCAAATCATAGAAAGTTAGAGTGTCAGTCCTCTTGCACTTAAGTCGACATTGTGCCTTCCATATTAAATTCGGATGCAATTTCTGTGATTCATCGAAAATAAGAGGGTCCAAGGGATACAGTAAACCTGAAGTGAAGCATCGGAATCTAAAACTGGACTCACATTAGAGGTTCAAATCATAGAGACTTAGAGTGTCAGTCCTCTTGTACTTAAGTCGGCTTTTGCCATTTGTATTTAATTCGGATGCAATTTCTGTGTTGCATCGTCAATAAGAAGGTCCAAGGGATACAGTAAACCTGAATTGAAGCATCGGATTCTAAAACTGGACTCACAGGAGAGGTTCAAATCACAGAAAGTTAAAATGTCAGTCCTCTCGTACTTATGTCGTCATTGTGCCTTTTGCATAAATTTCGGATGCAATTTCTGAGTTTCGTCGTCAATAAGACGGTCCTAGGGACACAGTAAACCTGAAGTGTAGCATCGGAATCTAAAACTGGACTCCCAGGAGTGGTTCAAATCATAGAGAGTTAGAGTGTCAGTCCTCTTGTACTTAACTCGGCATTGTGCCTTTTGTATAAAATTCGGATGCAATTTCTGTGTTTCATCGTCAATAAGAAGGTCCAAGGGATACAGTAAACCTGAAGTGAAGCATCGGAATCTAGAATTGGACTCAAAGGAGAGGTTCAAATCATAGAAAGTTAGAGTGTCAGTACTCTTGTAGTTGAGTCAGCATTGAGTCTTTTGTATTAAATTCGGATGCAATTTCTGTGTTTCATCGTCAATAAGAAATTCCAAGGGATACAGTAAACCTGAAGTGAAGCATCGGAATCTAAAACTGGACCCACAGGAGAGGTTCATATCATAGAATGTAAGAGTGTCAGTCCTCTTGTACTTAAGTCGGCATAGTGCCTTTTGTATTAAATTCGGATGCAATTTCTGTGTTTCATCGTCAATAAGAGGGTCCAATGGATACAGTAAACCTGAAGTGAAGCATCGGAATCTAAAACTGGACTCACAGGAGAGGTTGAAATCATAGAAAGTTAGAGTGTCAGTCCTCTTGCCCTTATGTCGGCATTGTGCCTTTTGTATTAAATTCGGATGCAATTTCTGTGTTTCATCGTCAATAAGAAGGTCCAAGGGATACAGTAAACCTGAAGTGAAGCATCGGAATCTAAAACTGGACTCACATTAGAGATTCAAATCATAGAGAGTTAGAGTGTCAGTCCTCTTGTACTTAAGTGGGCATTGTGCCTTTTGTATTAAATTCGGATGCAATTTCTGAGGTTTGTCGTCAATAAGAAGGTCCTAGGGATACAGTAAACCTGAAGTGTAGCATCGGAATCTAAAACTGGACTCCCAGGAGAGTTTCAAATCATAGAGAGTTAGAGTGTCAGTCCTCTTGTACTTAAGTCGGCATTGTGCCTTTTGTATTAAATTCGGATGCAATTTCTGAGGTTTGTCGTCAATAAGAAGGTCCTAGGGATACAGTAAACCTGAAGTGTAGCATCGGAATCTAAAACTGGACTCACATTAGAGGTTAAAATCATAGACAGTTGGAGTGTCAGTCCTTTTGTACTTAAGTGGGCATTGTGCATTTTGTATTAAATTCGGATGCAACTTCTGTGTTTCATCGTCAATAAGAAGCTCCATGGGATACAGTAAACCTGAAATGAAGCATCGGACTCTAAATCTGGACTCACAGGAGGGGTTTTAATCATAGAGGGTTAGAGTGTCAGTCCTCTTGTATTTAAGTCGGCATTGTGCCTTTTGTAATAAATTCGGATGCAATTTCTGTGTTTCATCGTCAATAAAGAGGTCCAAGGGATACAGTAAACCTGATGTGAGGCATCGGAATCTAAAACTGGACTCACAGGAGAGGTTCAAATCATAGAGAGTTAGAGTGTCAGTCCTCTTGTACGTAAGTCTGCATTGTGCCTTTTGTATTAAATTCGGTTGCACGTTCTGTGTTTCATCGTCAATAAGAAGGTCCAAGCGATACAGTAAACCTGAAGTGAAGCATCTGAATCTAAAACTGGACTCACAGGGAAGGTTCAAATCATAGAAATTTAGTGTGTCGGTCCTCTTGTACTTAAGTCGCCATTGTGCCTTGTGTATTAAATTCGGACGCATTTTCTGTTTTTCATTGTAAATAAGAATGTCCAAGGGATACAGTAAACCTGAAGTGAAGCATCGAAATCTAATATCGGACTGACAGGAGAGGTTCAAATCATAGAAAGTTAGAGTGTCAGTGCTGTTGTACTTAAGTCGACATTGTGCCTTTCGTATTAAATTCGGATGCAATTTCTGTGTTTCATCATCAATAAGAATGTCCAAGGGATACAGTAAACCTGAAGTGAAGCATCGGAATCTAAAACTGGACTCACTTTAGAGGTTAAAATCAAAGAGAGTTGGAGTGTCAGTCCTTTTGTACTTAAGTGGGCATTGTGCAATTTGTATTAAATTCGGATGCAATTTCTGTGTTTCATCGTCAACAAGAAGCTCCATGGGATACAGTAAACCTGAAATGAAGCATCGGACTCTAAATCTGGACACACAGGAGAGGTTCAAATCATAGGAAGTTAGAGTGTCAGTCCTCTTGTACTTAAGTCGGCATTGTGCTTTTTGTATTAAATTCGGATGCAATTTCTGTGTTTCATCGTCAATAAGAAGGTCCAAGGGATACTGTAATCCTGAAGTGAAGCATTGCATTCTAAAACTGGACTCACAGGAGAAGTTCAAATCATAGAAAATTAGAGTGTCAGTCCTCTTGTACTTAAGTCGGCATTGTGCCCTTTGTATTAAATTCGGATGCAATTTCTGTGTTTTATGGTCAATAAGAAGGTCCAAGGTATACAGTAAACCTGAAGTGAAGCATCGGAATCTAAAACTGGACTCACAGGTGAGGTTCAAATCATAGAAAGTTAGAGTGTCAGTCCTCTTGTACTTAAGTCGGCATTGTGCCTTTTGTATTAAATTCGGATGCAATTTCTGTGTTTCATCATCAATAAGAAGGTCCAAGGGATACAGTAAACCTGAATTGAAGCATCGGATTCTAAAACTGGACTCACAGGAGAGGTTCAAATCATAGAAAGTTAGAGTGTCAGTCCTCTTGTACTTAAGTTGGCATTGTGACTTTTATATTAAATTTGGATGCAATTTCTGTGTTTCATCGTCAATAAGAAGGTCCAAGGGATACAGTAAACCTGAAGTGAAGCATCGGAAACTAAAACTGGACTCAAAGGAGAGGTTCAAATCATAGAGAGTTAGAGTTTTGACCACTTGTACTTAAGTGGTCATTGTGCCTTTAGTATTAAATTCGGATGCAATTTCTGTGTTTCATCGTCAAGAAGAAGGTCCAAGTGATACAGTAAACCTGAAGTGAAGCATCGGAATCTAAAACCGGACTCACTGGAGAGGTTCAAATCATAGAGAGTTAGAGTGTCAGTCCTCTTGTACATAAGTCGGCATTGTCCCTTTTGTGTTAAATTCGGATGCAATATCTGTGTTTCATCGTCAATAGCCAGAGCCAAGGGATACAGTAAACCAGAAGTGAAGCATCGGAAACTAAAACTGGACTCACAGGAGAGGTTCAAATCATAGAAATTTAGTGCGTCGGTCCTCTTGTACTTAAGTCGCCATTCTGCCTTTTGTATTAAATTCGGACGCAATTTCTGTATATCATCGTAAATAAGAATGTCCAAGGGATACAGTAAACCTGAAGTGAAGCATCGGAATCTAAAACTGGACTCACAGGAGAGGTTCAAATCATAGAATGTTAGAGTGTCAGTTCTCTTGTACTTAAGTCGACATTGTGCCTTTCGTATTAAATTCGGATGCAATTTCTGTGTTTCATCGAAAATAAGAGGGTCCTAGGGGTACAGTAAACCTGAAGTGAAGCATCGGAATCTAAAACTGGACTCACATTAGAGGTTCAAATCATAGAGAGTTAGAATGTCAGTCGTGTTGTACTTAAGTGGGCATTGTGCCTTTTGTATTAAATTCGGATGCAATTTCTGTGTTTCATCGTCAATAAGAAGGTCCAAGGAATACAGTAAACCTGAAATCAAGCATCGGATTCTAAAACTGGACTCACAGGAGTGGTTCAAATCATATAAAGTTAGAGTGTCAGTCCTCTCATACTTATGCCGTCATTGTGCCTTTTGTATAAAATTCGGATGCATTTTCTGTGTTTCGTCGTCAATAAGAAGGTCCTAGGGATACAGTAAACCTGAAGTGTAGCATCGGAATCTAAAACTGGGCTCCGAGGAGTGGTTCAAATCATAGAGAGTTAGAGTGTTAGTCCTCTTGTACTTAAGTCGGCATTGTGCCTTTTGTATTAAATTCGGATTCAATTTCTGTGTTTCATCGTCAATAAGAAGGTCCAGGGGATACAGTAAACCTGAAGTGAAGCATCGGAATCTAGAACTGGACTCAAAGGAGAGGTTCAAATCATAGAAAGTTAGAGTGTCAGTACTCTTGTACTTAAGTCAGCATTGAGTCTTTTGTATTAAATTCGAATGCAGTTTCTGTGTTTCATCGCCAATAAGAAATTCCAAGGGATACAGTAAACCTGAAGTGAAGCATCGGAATCTAAAACTGGACTCACAGGAGAGGTTCAAATTATAGAGACTTAGAGTGTCAGTCCTCTTGTACTTAAGTCGGCTTTTGCCATTTGTATTTAATTCGGATGCAATTTCTGTGTTGCATCGTCAATAAGAAGGTCCAAGGGATACAGTAAACCTGAATTGAAGCATCGGATTCTAAAACTGGACTCACAGGAGAGGTTCAAATCATAGAAAGTTAGAGTGTCAGTCCTCTCGTACTTATGTCGCCATTGTGCCTTTTGCATAAATTTCGGATGCAATTTCTGAGTTTCGTCGTCAATAAGACGGTCCTAGGGACACAGTAAACCTGAAGTGTAGCATCGGAATCTAAAACTGGACTCCCAGGAGTGGTTCAAATCATAGAGAGTTAGAGTGTCAGTCCTCTTGTACTTAACTCGGCATTGTGCCTTTTGTATAAAATTCGGATGCAATTTCTGTGTTTCATCGTCAATAAGAAGGTCCAAGGGATACAGTAAACCTGAAGTGAAGCATCGGAATCTAGAATTGGACTCAAAGGAGAGGTTCAAATCATAGAAAGTTAGAGTGTCAGTACTCTTGTAGTTGAGTCAGCATTGAGTCTTTTGTATTAAATTCGGATGCAATTTCTGTGTTTCATCGTCAATAAGAAATTCCAAGGGATACAGTAAACCTGAAGTGAAGCATCGGAATCTAAAACTGGACCCACAGGAGAGGTTCATATCATAGAATGTAAGAGTGTCAGTCCTCTTGTACTTAAGTCGGCATAGTGCCTTTTGTATTAAATTCGGATGCAATTTCTGTGTTTCATCGTCAATAAGAGGGTCCGAGGGATACAGTAAACCTGAACTGAAGCTTCGGAATCTAAAACTGGACTCACAGGAGAGGTTCAAATTATAGGGAGTTAGAGTGTCAGTCCTCTTGTCCTTAAGTCGGCATTGTGCCTTTTGTATTAAATTCGGATGCAATTTCTGTGTTTCATCGTCAATAAGAAGGTCCAAGGGATACAGTAAACCTGAAGTGAAGAATTGGAATCTAAAACTGAACTCACAGGAGGGGTTCAAATCATAGAAAGATAGAGTGTCAGTCCTCTTGTACTTAAGTTGGCATTGTGCCTTTTGTATTAAATTTGGATGCAATTTCTGTGTTTCATCGTCAATAAGAAGGTCCAAGGGATACAGTAAACCTGAAGTGAAGCATCGGAATCTAAAACTGGACTCACATTAGAGATTCAAATCATAGAGAGTTAGAGTGTCAGTCCTCTTGTACTTAAGTCGGCATTGTGCCTTTTGTATTAAATTCGGTTGCACATTCTGTGTTTCATCGTCAATAAGACGGTCCAATGGATACAGTAAACCTGAAGTGAAGCATCGGAATCTAAAACTGGACTCACAGGAGAGGTTGAAATCATAGAAAGTTAGAGTGTCAGTCCTCTTGCACTTATGTCGGCATTGTGCCTTTTGTATTAAATTCGGATGCAATTTCTGTGTTTCATCGTCAATAAGAAGGTCCAAGGGATACAGTAAACCTGAAGTGAAGCATCGGAATCTAAAACTGGACTCACATTAGAGATTCAAATCATAGAGAGTTAGAGTGTCAGTCCTCTTGTACTTAAGTGGGCATTGTGCCTTTTGTATTAAATTCGGATGCAATTTCTGAGGTTTGTCGTCAATAAGAAGGTCCTAGGGATACAGTAAACCTGAAGTGTAGCATCGGAATCTAAAACTGGACTCCCAGGAGAGTTTCAAATCATAGAGAGTTAGAGTGTCAGTCCTCTTGTACTTAAGTCGGCATTGTGCCTTTTGTATTAAATTCGGATGCAATTTCTGAGGTTTGTCGTCAATAAGAAGGTCCTAGGGATACAGTAAACCTGAAGTGTAGCATCGGAATCTAAAACTGGACTCACATTAGAGGTTAAAATCATAGAGAGTTGGAGTGTCAGTCCTTTTGTACTTAAGTGGGCATTGTGCATTTTGTATGAAATTCGGATGCAATTTCTGTTTTTCATCGTCGATAAGAAAATCCAAGGTATACAGTAAACCTGATGTGAAGCATCGGAATCTAAAACTGGACTCACAGGAGAGGTTCAAATCATAGAAAGTTAGAGTGTCAGTCCTCTTGCACTTAAGTCGACATTGTGCCTTTCATATTAAATTCGGATGCAATTTCTGTGATTCATCGAAAATAAGAGGGTCCAAGGGATACAGTAAACCTGAAGTGAAGCATCGGAATCTAAAACTGGACTCACATTAGAGGTTCAAATCATAGAGACTTAGAGTGTCAGTCCTCTTGTACTTAAGTCGGCTTTTGCCATTTGTATTTAATTCGGATGCAATTTCTGTGTTGCATCGTCAATAAGAAGGTCCAAGGGATACAGTAAACCTGAATTGAAGCATCGGATTCTAAAACTGGACTCACAGGAGAGGTTCAAATCATAGAAAGTTAGAGTGTCAGTCCTCTCGTACTTATGTCGCCATTGTGCCTTTTGCATAAATTTCGGATGCAATTTCTGAGTTTCGTCGTCAATAAGACGGTCCTAGGGACACAGTAAACCTGAAGTGTAGCATCGGAATCTAAAACTGGACTCCCAGGAGTGGTTCAAATCATAGAGAATTAGAGTGTCAGTCCTCTTGTACTTAACTCGGCATTGTGCCTTTTGTATAAAATTCGGATGCAATTTCTGTGTTTCATCGTCAATAAGAAGGTCCAAGGGATACAGTAAACCTGAAGTGAAGCATCGGAATCTAGAATTGGACTCAAAGGAGAGGTTCAAATCATAGAAAGTTAGAGTGTCAGTACTCTTGTAGTTGAGTCAGCATTGAGTCTTTTGTATTAAATTCGGATGCAATTTCTGTGTTTCATCGTCAATAAGAAATTCCAAGGGATACAGTAAACCTGAAGTGAAGCATCGGAATCTAAAACTGGACCCACAGGAGAGGTTCATATCATAGAATATAAGAGTGTCAGTCCTCTTGTACTTAAGTCGGCATAGTGCCTTTTGTATTAAATTCGGATGCAATTTCTGTGTTTCATCGTCAATAAGAGGGTCCGAGGGATACAGTAAACCTGAACTGAAGCATCGGAATCTAAAACTGGACTCACAGGAGAGGTTCAAATTATAGGGAGTTAGAGTGTCAGTCCTCTTGTCCTTAAGTCGGCATTGTGCCTTTTGTATTAAATTCGGATGCAATTTCTGTGTTTCATCGTCAATAAGATGGTCCAAGGGATACAGTAAACCTGAAGTGAAGAATTGGAATCTAAAACTGAACTCACAGGAGGGGTTCAAATCATAGAAAGATAGAGTGTCAGTCCTCTTGTACTTAAGTTGGCATTGTGCCTTTTGTATTAAATTTGGATGCAATTTCTGTGTTTCATCGTCAATAAGAAGGTCCAAGGGATACAGTAAACCTGAAGTGAAGCATCGGAATCTAAAACTGGACTCACATTAGAGATTCAAATCATAGAGAATTAGAGTGTCAGTCCTCTTGTACTTAAGTCGGCATTGTGCCTTTTGTATTAAATTCGGTTGCACATTCTGTGTTTCATCGTCAATAAGACGGTCCAATGGATACAGTAAACCTGAAGTGAAGCATCGGAATCTAAAACTGGACTCACAGGAGAGGTTGAAATCATAGAAAGTTAGAGTGTCAGTCCTCTTGCACTTATGTCGGCATTGTGCCTTTTGTATTAAATTCGGATGCAATTTCTGTGTTTCATCGTCAATAAGAAGGTCCAAGGGATACAGTAAACCTGAAGTGAAGCATCGGAATCTAAAACTGGACTCACATTAGAGATTCAAATCATAGAGAGTTAGAGTGTCAGTCCTCTTGTACTTAAGTGGGCATTGTGCCTTTTGTATTAAATTCGGATGCAATTTCTGAGGTTTGTCGTCAATAAGAAGGTCCTAGGGATACAGTAAACCTGAAGTGTAGCATCGGAATCTAAAACTGGACTCCCAGGAGAGTTTCAAATCATAGAGAGTTAGAGTGTCAGTCCTCTTGTACTTAAGTCGGCATTGTGCCTTTTGTATTAAATTCGGATGCAATTTCTGAGGTTTGTCGTCAATAAGAAGGTCCTAGGGATACAGTAAACCTGAAGTGTAGCATCGGAATCTAAAACTGGACTCACATTAGAGGTTAAAATCATAGAGAGTTGGAGTGTCAGTCCTTTTGTACTTAAGTGGGCATTGTGCATTTTGTATTAAATTTGGATGCAACTTCTGTGTTTCATCGTCAATAAGAAGCTCCATGGGATACAGTAAACCTGAAATGAAGCATCGGACTCTAAATCTGGACTCACAGGAGGGGTTTTAATCATAGAGGGTTAGAGTGTCAGTCCTCTTGTATTTAAGTCGGCATTGTGCCTTTTGTAATAAATTCGGATGCAATTTCTGTGTTTCATCGTCAATAAAGAGGTCCAAGGGATACAGTAAACCTGATGTGAGGCATCGGAATCTAAAACTGGACTCACAGGAGAGGTTCAAATCATAGAGAGTTAGAGTGTCAGTCCTCTTGTACGTAAGTCTGCATTGTGCCTTTTGTATTAAATTCGGTTGCACGTTCTGTGTTTCATCGTCAATAAGAAGGTCCAAGCGATACAGTAAACCTGAAGTGAAGCATCTGAATCTAAAACTGGACTCACAGGGAAGGTTCAAATCATAGAAATTTAGTGTGTCGGTCCTCTTGTACTTAAGTCGCCATTGTGCCTTGTGTATTAAATTCGGACGCATTTTCTGTTTTTCATTGTAAATAAGAATGTCCAAGGGATACAGTAAACCTGAAGTGAAGCATCGAAATCTAATATCGGACTGACAGGAGAGGTTCAAATCATAGAAAGTTAGAGTGTCAGTGCTGTTGTACTTAAGTCGACATTGTGCCTTTCGTATTAAATTCGGATGCAATTTCTGTGTTTCATCATCAATAAGAATGTCCAAGGGATACAGTAAACCTGAAGTGAAGCATCGGAATCTAAAACTGGACTCACTTTAGAGGTTAAAATCATAGAGAGTTGGAGTGTCAGTCCTTTTGTACTTAAGTGGGCATTGTGCAATTTGTATTAAATTCGGATGCAATTTCTGTGTTTCATCGTCAACAAGAAGCTCCATGGGATACAGTAAACCTGAAATGAAGCATCGGACTCTAAATCTGGACACACAGGAGAGGTTCAAATCATAGGAAGTTAGAGTGTCAGTCCTCTTGTACTTAAGTCGGCATTGTGCTTTTTGTATTAAATTCGGATGCAATTTCTGTGTTTCATCGTCAATAAGAAGGTCCAAGGGATACTGTAATCCTGAAGTGAAGCATTGCATTCTAAAACTGGACTCACAGGAGAAGTTCAAATCATAGAAAATTAGAGTGTCAGTCCTCTTGTACTTAAGTCGGCATTGTGCCCTTTGTATTAAATTCGGATGCAATTTCTGTGTTTTATCGTCAATAAGAAGGTCCAAGGTATACAGTAAACCTGAAGTGAAGCATCGGAATCTAAAACTGGACTCACAGGTGAGGTTCAAATCATAGAAAGTTAGAGTGTCAGTCCTCTTGTACTTAAGTCGGCATTGTGCCTTTTGTATTAAATTCGGATGCAATTTCTGTGTTTCATCATCAATAAGAAGGTCCAAGGTATACATTTATCCTGAAGTGAAGCATCGGAATCTAAAACTAGACTCACAGGAGAGGTTCAAATCATAGAAAGTTAGAGTGTCAGTCCTCTTGCACTTAAGTCGGCATTGTGCCTTTTGTATTAAATTCGGATGCAATTTCTGTGTTTCATCGTCAATAAGAAGGTCCAAGGGATACAGTAAACCTGAAGTGAAGCATCGGAATCTAAAACTGGACTCAAAGGAGCGGTTCAAATCATAGAAAATTAGAGTGTCAGTCCTCTTGTACTTAAGTTGGCATTGTGCCCTTTGTATTAAATTCGGATGCAATTTCTGTGTTTCATCGTCAATAAGAAGGTCCAAGGGATACTGTAATCCTGAAGTGAAGCATTGCATTCTAAAACTGGACTCACAGGAGAGGTTCAAATCATAGAAAATTAGAGTGTCTGTCCTCTTGTACTTAAGTCGGCATTTTGCCATTTGTATTAAATTCGGATGCAATTTCTGTGTTTCATCGTCAATAAGAAGGTCCAAGTCATACAGTAAACCTGAAGAGAAGCATCGGAATCTAAAACTGGACTCCCTGGGGAGGTTCAAATCATAGAGAGTTAGAGTGTCAGTCCTCTGGTACATAAGTCGGCATTGTGCCTTTTGTATTAAATTCGGATGCAAAATCTGTTTTTCATCGTAAATAAGAATGTCCAAGGAATACAGTAAACCTGAAGTGAAGCATCGAAATCTAAAACTGGACTCACAGGAGAGGTTCAAATCCTAGAAAGTTAGAGTGTCAGTGCTCTTGTACTTAAGTCGACATTGTGCCTTTCGTATTAAATTCGGATGCAATTTCTGTGTTTCATCGTCAATAAGAGGGTACAAGTGATACAGTAACCCTGAAATGAAGCATGGGATTCTAAAACTGGACTCACAGGAGAGGTTCAAATCATAGAAAGTTAGAGTGTCAGTCCTCTCGTACTTATGTCGTCATTGTGCCTTTTGTATAAAATTCGGATGAAATTTCTGTTTTCCTTCGTAAATAAGAATATCCAAGGGATACAGTAAACCTGAAGTGAAGCATCGGAATCTAAAACTGGACCCCCAGGAGAGGTTCAAATCATAGAGAGTTAGAGTGTCAGTCCTCTTGTATTTAAGTCGGCATTGTTCCTTTTGTATTAAATTCGGATGCAATTTCTGTGTTTCATCGTCAATAAGAGGGTACAAGGGATACAGTAAACCTGAAGTGAAGCATCGGAATCTAAAACTGGACTCACAATAGAGGTTCAAATCATAGAGGGTTAGAGGGTCAGTCCTCTTGTACTTAAGTCGGCATTGTGCCTTTTGTATTAAATTCGGGTGCAATTTCTGTGTTTCATCGTCAATAAGAAGGTCCAAGGGATTCAGTAACCCTGAAATGAAGCATCGGATTCTAAAACTGGACTCACAGGAGAGGTTCAAATCATAGAAAGTTAGAGTGTCAGTCCTGTTGTACTTAAGTCGGCATTGTGCTTTTTGTATTAAATTCGGATGCAATTTCTGTGTTTCATCGTCAATAAGAAGGTCTAAGGGATACAGTAATCCTGAAGTGATGCATCGCATTCTAAAACTGGACTCACAGGAGAGGTTCAAATCATTGAAAATTAGAGTGTCAGTCCTCTTGTACTTAAGTCGGCATTGTGCCCTTTGTATTAAATTCGGATGCAATTTATGTGCTTCATCGTCAATAAGAAGGTCCAAGTGATACAGTAAACCTGAAGTGAAGCATCGGAATCTAAAACTGGACTCACAGGAGAGGTTCAAATTGTAGAGAGTTAGAGTGTCAGTCCTCTTGTACTTGAGTCGGCACTATGACTTTTGTATTAAATTCGGATGCAATTTCTGTGTTTAATCGTCATTAAGAACGTCCTAGGGATACAGTAAACCTGAAGTGAAGCATCGGAATCTAAAACTGGACTCACAGGAGAGGTTCAAATCATAGAAAGTTAGAGTGTCAGTCCTCTTGTACTTAAGTCGGCATTGTGCCTGTTGTATTAAATTCGGATGCAATTTCTGTGTTTCATCGTCAATAAGAGTTTACGAGGGATACAGTAAACCTGAAATGAAGCATCGGAATCTAAAACTGGACTCACAGGAGAGGTTCAAATTGTAGAGAGTTAGAGTGTCAGTCCTCTTGTACTTAAGTCGGTATTATGCCTTTTGTATTAAATTCTGATGCAATTTCTGTGTTTCATCGTCAGTAAGAAGGTCCTAGGGATACAGTAAACCTGAAGTGAAGCATCGGAATCTAAAACTGGACTCATAGGAGAGCTTCAAATCATAGAAAGTTAGAGTGTCAGTCCTCTTGTTCTTAAGTCGGCATTGTGCCTTTTGTATTAAATTCGGATGCAATTTCTGTGTTTCATCGTCAATAAGAAGGTCCAAGGGATACAGTAAACCTGAAGTGAAGCATCGGAATCTAAAACTGGACTCACATTAGAGATTCAAATCATAGAGAGTTAGAGTGTCAGTCCTCTTGTACTTAAGTGGGCATTGTGCCTTTTGTATTAAATTCGGATGCAATTTCTGAGGTTTGTCGTCAATAAGAAGGTCCTAGGGATACAGTAAACCTGAAGTGTAGCATCGGAATCTAAAACTGGACTCCCAGGAGAGTTTCAAATCATAGAGAGTTTGAGTGTCAGTCCTCTTGTACTTAAGTCGGCATTGTGCCTTTTGTATTAAATTCGGATGCAATTTCTGTGTTTCATCGTCAATAAGAAGGTCCAAGGGATACAGTATTCCTGAAGTGAAGCATCGGATTCTAAAGGTGGATTCACAGGAGAGGTTCAAATCATAGAAAATTAGAGTGTCAGTCCTCTTGTACTTAAGTCGGCATTGTGCCTTTTGTATTAAATTCGGGTGCAATTTCTGTGTTTCATCGTCAATAAGAAGGTCCAAGGGATACAGTAAACCTGAGGTGAAGCATCGGAATCTAAAACTGGACTCACATTAGAGGTTAAAATCATAGAGAGTTGGAGTGTCAGTCCTTTTGTACTTAAGTGGGCATTGTGCAATTTGTATTAAATTCGGATGCAATTTCTGTGTTTCATCGTCAATAAGAAGCTCCATGGGATACAGTAAACCTGAAATGAAGCATCGGACTCTAAATCTGGACACACAGGAGAGGTTCAAATCACAGGAAGTTAGAGTGTCAGTCCTCTTGTACTTAACTCGGCATTGTGCTTTTTGTATTAAATTCGGATGCAATTTCTGTATTTCATCGTCAATAAGAAGGTCCAAGGGATACAGTAATCCTAAAGTGAAGCATTGCATTCTAAAACTGGACTCACAGGAGAGGTTCAAATCATAGAAAATTAGAGTGTCAGTCCTCTTGTACTTAAGTCGGCATTGTGCCCTTTGTATTAAATTCGGATGCAATTTCTGTGTTTTATCGTCAATAAGAAGGTCCAAGGTATACAGTAAACCTGAAGTGAAGCATCGGAATCTAAAACTGGACTCACAGGTGAGGTTCAAATCATAGAAAGTTAGAGTGTCAGTCCTCTTGTACTTAAGTCGGCATTGTGCCTTTTGTATTAAATTGGGATGCAATTTCTGTGTTTCATCATCAATAAGAAGGTCCAAGGTATACATTTATCCTGAAGTGAAGCATCGGAATCTAAAACTAGACTCACAGGAGAGGTTCAAATCATAGAAAGTTAGAGTGTCAGTCCTCTTGCACTTAAGTCGGCATTGTGCCTTTTGTATTAAATTCGGATGCAATTTCTGTGTTTCATCGTCAATAAGAAGGTCCAAGGGATACAGTAAACCTGAAGTGAAGCATCGGAATCTAAAACTGGACTCAAAGGAGCGGTTCAAATCATAGAAAATTAGAGTGTCAGTCCTCTTGTACTTAAGTCGGCATTGTGCCCTTTGTATTAAATTCGGATGCAATTTCTGTGTTTCATCGTCAATAAGAAGGTCCAAGGGATACTGTAATCCTGAAGTGAAGCATTGCATTCTAAAACTGGACTCACAGGAGAGGTTCAAATCATAGAAAATTAGAGTGTCTGTCCTCTTGTACTTAAGTCGGCATTTTGCCCTTTGTATTAAATTCGGATGCAATTTCTGTGTTTCAACGTCAATAAGAAGGTCCAAGTCATACAGTAAACCTGAAGAGAAGCATCGGAATCTAAAACTGGACTCCCTGGGGAGGTTCAAATCATAGAGAGTTAGAGTGTCAGTCCTCTGGTACATAAGTCGGCATTGTGCCTTTTGTATTAAATTCGGATGCAAAATCTGCTTTTCATCGTAAATAAGAATGTCCAAGGAATACAGTAAACCTGAAGTGAAGCATCGAAATCTAAAACTGGACTCACAGGAGAAGTTCAAATCATAGAAAGTTAGAGTGTCAGTGCTCTTGTACTTAAGTCGACATTGTGCCTTTCGTATTAAATTCGGATGCAATTTCTGTGTTTCATCGTCAATAAGAGGGTACAAGTGATACAGTAACCCTGAAATGAAGCATGGGATTCTAAAACTGGACTCACAGGAGAGGTTCAAATCATAGAAAGTTAGAGTGTCAGTCCTCTCGTACTTATGTCGTCATTGTGCCTTTTGTATAAAATTCGGATGAAATTTCTGTTTTCCTTCGTAAATAAGAATATCCAAGGGATACAGTAAACCTGAAGTGAAGCATCGGAATCTAAAACTGGACCCCCAGGAGAGGTTCAAATCATAGAGAGTTAGAGTGTCAGTCCTCTTGTATTTAAGTCGGCATTGTTCCTTTTGTATTAAATTCGGATGCAATTTCTGTGTTTCATCGTCAATAAGAGGGTACAAGGGATACAGTAAACCTGAAGTGAAGCATCGGAATCTAAAACTGGACTCACATTAGAGGTTCAAATCATAGAGGGTTAGAGGGTCAGTCCTCTTGTACTTAAGTCGGCATTGTGCCTTTTGTATTAAATTCGGGTGCAATTTCTGTGTTTCATCGTCAATAAGAAGGTCCAAGGGATTCAGTAACCCTGAAATGAAGCATCGGATTCTAAAACTGGACTCACAGGAGAGGTTCAAATCATAGAAAGTTAGAGTGTCAGTCCTGTTGTACTTAAGTCGGCATTGTGCTTTTTGTATTAAATTCGGATGCAATTTCTGTGTTTCATCGTCAATAAGAAGGTCCAAGTGATACAGTAAACCTGAAGTGAAGCATCGGAATCTAAAACTGGACTCACAGGAGAGGTTCAAATTGTAGAGAGTTAGAGTGTCAGTCCTCTTGTACTTGAGTCGGCACTATGACTTTTGTATTAAATTCGGATGCAATTTCTGTGTTTAATCGTCATTAAGAACGTCCTAGGGATACAGTAAACCTGAAGTGAAGCATCGGAATCTAAAACTGGACTCACAGGAGAGGTTCAAATCATAGAAAGTTAGAGTGTCAGTCCTCTTGTACTTAAGTCGGCATTGTGCCTGTTGTATTAAATTCGGATGCAATTTCTGTGTTTCATCGTCAATAAGAGGGTACGAGGGATACAGTAAACCTGAAATGAAGCATCGGAATCTAAAACTGGACTCACAGGAGAGGTTCAAATTGTAGAGAGTTAGAGTGTCAGTCCTCTTGTACTTAAGTCGGTATTATGCCTTTTGTATTAAATTCTGATGCAATTTCTGTGTTTCATCGTCAGTAAGAAGGTCCTAGGGATACAGTAAACCTGAAGTGAAGCATCGGAATCTAAAACTGGACTCATAGGAGAGGTTCAAATCATAGAAAGTTAGAGTGTCAGTCCTCTTGTTCTTAAGTCGGCATTGTGCCTTTTGTATTAAATTCGGATGCAATTTCTGTGTTTCATCGTCAATAAGAAGGTCCAAGGGATACAGTAAACCTGAAGTGAAGCATCAGAATCTAAAACTGGACTCACATTAGAGATTCAAATCATAGAGAGTTAGAGTGTCAGTCCTCTTGTACTTAAGTGGGCATTGTGCCTTTTGTATTAAATTCGGATGCAATTTCTGAGGTTTGTCGTCAATAAGAAGGTCCTAGGGATACAGTAAACCTGAAGTGTAGCATCGGAATCTAAAACTGGACTCCCAGGAGAGTTTCAAATCATAGAGAGTTTGAGTGTCAGTCCTCTTGTACTTAAGTCGGCATTGTGCCTTTTGTATTAAATTCGGATGCAATTTCTGTGTTTCATCGTCAATAAGAAGGTCCAAGGGATACAGTATTCCTGAAGTGAAGCATCGGATTCTAAAGGTGGATTCACAGGAGAGGTTCAAATCATAGAAAATTAGAGTGTCAGTCCTCTTGTACTTAAGTCGGCATTGTGCCTTTTGTACTACATTCGTAATGCAATTTCTGTGTTTCATCGTCAATAAGAAGGTCCAAGGGATACAGTAAACCTGAGGTGAAGCATCGGAATCTAAAACTGGACTCACATTAGAGGTTAAAATCATAGAGAGTTGGAGTGTCAGTCCTTTTGTACTTAAGTGGGCATTGTGCATTTTGTATTAAATTCGGATGCAACTTCTGTGTTTCATCGACAATAAGAAGCTCCATGGGATACAGTAAACCTGAAATGAAGCATCGGACTCTAAATCTGGACTCACAGGAGAGGTTTTAATCATAGAGGGTTAGAGTGTCAGTCCTCTTGTATTTAAGTCGGCATTGTGCCTTTTGTAATAAATTCGGATGCAATTTCTGTGTTTCATCGTCAATAAAGAGGTCCAAGGGATACAGTAAACCTGATGTGAGGCATCGGAATCTAAAACTGGACTCACAGGAGAGGTTCAAATCATAGAGAGTTAGAGTGTCAGTCCTCTTGTACGTAAGTCTGCATTGTGCCTTTTGTATTAAATTCGGTTGCACGTTCTGCGTTTCATCGTCAATAAGAAGGTCCAAGCGATACAGTAAACCTGAAGTGAAGCATCTGAATCTAAAACTGAACTCACAGGGAAGGTTCAAATCATAGAAATTTAGTGTGTCGGTCCTCTTGTACTTAAGTCGCCATTGTGCCTTGTGTATTAAATTCGGACGCATTTTCTGTTTTTCATTGTAAATAAGAATGTCCAAGGGATACAGTAAACCTGAAGTGAAGCATCGAAATCTAATATCGGACTGACAGGAGAGGTTCAAATCATAGAAAGTTAGAGTGTCAGTGCTGTTGTACTTAAGTCGACATTGTGCCTTTCGTATTAAATTCGGATGCAATTTCTGTGTTTCATCATCAATAAGAATGTCCAAGGGATACAGTAAACCTGAAGTGAAGCATCGGAATCTAAAACTGGACTCACATTAGAGGTTAAAATCATAGAGAGTTGGAGTGTCAGTCCTTTTGTACTTAAGTGGGCATTGTGCAATTTGTATTAAATTCGGATGCAATTTCTGTGTTTCATCGTCAATAAGAAGCTCCATGGGATACAGTAAACCTGAAATGAAGCATCGGACTCTAAATCTGGACACACAGGAGAGGTTCAAATCACAGGAAGTTAGAGTGTCAGTCCTCTTGTACTTAAGTCGGCATTGTGCTTTTTGTATTAAATTCGGATGCAATTTCTGTGTTTCATCGTCAATAAGAAGGTCCAAGGGATACAGTAATCCTAAAGTGAAGCATTGCATTCTAAAACTGGACTCGCAGGAGAGGTTCAAATCATAGAAAATTAGAGTGTCAGTCCTCTTGTACTTAAGTCGGCATTGTGCCCTTTGTATTAAATTCGGATGCAATTTCTGTGTTTTATCGTCAATAAGAAGGTCCAAGGTATACAGTAAACCTGAAGTGAAGCATCGGAATCTAAAACTGGACTCACAGGTGAGGTTCAAATCATAGAAAGTTAGAGTGTCAGTCCTCTTGTACTTAAGTCGGCATTGTGCCTTTTGTATTAGATTCGGATGCAATTTCTGTGTTTCATCATCAATAAGAAGGTCCAAGGTATACATTTATCCTGAAGTGAAGCATCGGAATCTAAAACTAGACTCACAGGAGAGGTTCAAATCATAGAAAGTTAGAGTGTCAGTCCTCTTGCACTTAAGTCGGCATTGTGCCTTTTGTATTAAATTCGGATGCAATTTCTGTGTTTCATCGTCAATAAGAAGGTCCAAGGGATACAGTAAACCTGAAGTGAAGCATCGGAATCTAAAACTGGACTCAAAGGAGCGGTTCAAATCATAGAAAGTTAGAGTGTCAGTACTCTTGTACTTAAGTCAGCATTGTGAATTTTGTATTACATTCGGTTGCAATTTCTGTGTTTCATCGTCAATAAGAAGTTCCAAGAGATACAGTAAACCTGAAGTGAAGCATCGGAATCCAAAACTGGACTCACAGGAGAGGTTCAAATCATAGGAAGTTAGAGTGTCAGTCCTCTTGTACTTAAGTCGGCATTGTGCTTTTTGTATTAAATTCGGATGCAATTTCTGTGTTTCATCGTCAATAAGAAGGTCCAAGGGATACAGTAATCCTGAAGTGAAGCATCGCATTCTAAAACTGGACTCACAGGAGAGGTTCAAAACATAGAAAATTAGAGTGTCTGTCCTCTTGTACTTAAGTCGGCATTTTGCCCTTTGTATTAAATTCGGATGCAATTTCTGTGTTTCATCGTCAATAAGAAGGTCCAAGTCATACAGTAAACCTGAAGAGAAGCATCGGAATCTAAAACTGGACTCCCTGGAGAGGTTCAAATCATAGAGAGTTAGAGTGTCAGTCCTCTGGTACATAAGTCGGCATTGTGCCTTTTGTATTAAATTCGGATGCAAAATCTGTGTTTCATCGTCAATAAGTAGATCCAAGGGATACAGTAAACCTGAAGTGAAGCATCGGAATCTAAATTGGACTCACAGGAGAGGTTCAAAACATAGAAAGTTTGAGTGTCAGTCCTCTTGTACTTAAGTAGGCATTGTGCCTTTTGTATTAAATTCTGATGCAATTTCTGTGTTTTATCGTCAATAAGAAGGTCCAAGGTATACAGTAAACCTGAAGTGAAGCATCGGAATCTAAAACTGGACTCACATGTGAGGTTCAAATCATAGAAAAATAGAGTGTCAGTCCTCTTGTACTTATGTCGGCATTGTGCCTTTTGTATTACATTCGGATGCAATTTCGGCGTTTCAGCGTCAATAAGAAGGTCCAAGGGATACAGTAAACCTGAAGTGAAGCATCGGAATCTAAAACTGGACTCACATTAGAGGTTCAAATCATAGAGGGTTAGAGGGCCAGTCCTCTTGTACTTAAGTCGGCATTGTGCCTTTTGTACTAAATTCGGGTGCAATTTCTGTGTTTCATCGTCAATAAGAAGGTCCAAGGGATTCAGTAACCCTGAAATGAAGCATCGGATTCTAAAACGGGACTCACAGGAGAGGTTCAAATCATAGAAAGTTAGAGTGTCAGTCCTGTTGTACTTAAGTCGGCATTGTGCTTTTTGTATTAAATTCGGATGCAATTTCTGTGTTTCATCGTCAATAAGAAGGTCCAAGTGATACAGTAAACCTGAAGTGAAGCATCGGAATCTAAAACTGGACTCACAGGAGAGGTTCAAATTGTAGAGAGTTAGAGTGTCAGTCCTCTTGTACTTGAGTCGGCACTATGACTTTTGTATTAAATTCGGATGCAATTTCTGTGTTTAATCGTCATTAAGAACGTCCTAGGGATACAGTAAACCTGAAGTGAAGCATCGGAATCTAAAACTGGACTCACAGGAGAGGTTCAAATCATAGAAAGTCAGAGTGTCAGTCCTCTTGTACTTAAGTCGGCATTGTGCCTGTTGTATTAAATTCGGATGCAATTTCTGTGTTTCATCGTCAATAAGAGGGTACGAGGGATACAGTAAACCTGAAATGAAGCATCGGAATCTAAAACTGGACTCACAGGAGAGGTTCAAATTGTAGAGAGTTAGAGTGTCAGTCCTCTTGTACTTAAGTCGGTATTATGCCTTTTGTATTAAATTCTGATTCAATTTCTGTGTTTCATCGTCAGTAAGAAGGTCCTAGGGATACAGTAAACCTGAAGTGAAGCATCGGAATCTAAAACTGGACTCATAGGAGAGGTTCAAATCATAGAAAGTTAGAGTGTCAGTCCTCTTGTTCTTAAGTCGGCATTGTGCCTTTTGTATTAAATTCGGATGCAATTTCTGTGTTTCATCGTCAATAAGAAGGTCCAAGGGATACAGTAAACCTGAAGTGAAGCATCGGAATCTAAAACTGGACTCACATTAGAGATTCAAATCATAGAGAGTTAGAGTGTCAGTCCTCTTGTACTTAAGTGGGCATTGTGCCTTTTGTATTAAATTCGGATGCAATTTCTGAGGTTTGTCGTCAATAAGAAGGTCCTAGGGATACAGTAAACCTGAAGTGTAGCATCGGAATCTAAAACTGGACTCCCAGGAGAGTTTGAAATCATAGAGAGTTTGAGTGTCAGTCCTCTTGTACTTAAGTCGGCATTGTGCCTTTTGTATTAAATTCGGATGCAATTTCTGTGTTTCATCGTCAATAAGAAGGTCCAAGGGATACAGTATTCCTGAAGTGAAGCATCGGATTCTAAAGGTGGATTCACAGGAGAGGTTCAAATCATAGAAAATTAGAGTGTCAGTCCTCTTGTACTTAAGTCGGCATTGTGCCTTTTGTACTACATTCGTAATGCAATTTCTGTGTTTCATCGTCAATAAGAAGGACCAAGGGATACAGTAAACCTGAGGTGAAGCATCGGAATCTAAAACTGGACTCACATTAGAGGTTAAAATCATAGAGAGTTGGAGTGTCAGTCCTTTTGTACTTAAGTGGGCATTGTGCATTTTGTATTAAATTCGGATGCAACTTCTGTGTTTCATCGTCAATAAGAAGCTCCATGGGATACAGTAAACCTGAAATGAAGCATCGGACTCTAAATCTGGACTCACAGGAGAGGTTTTAATCTTAGAGGGTTAGAGTGTCAGTCCTCTTGTATTTAAGTCGGCATTGTGCCTTTTGTAATAAATTCGGATGCAATTTCTGTGTTTCATCGTCAATAAAGAGGTCCAAGGGGTACAGTAAACCTGATGTGAGGCATCGGAATCTAAAACTGGACTCACAGGAGAGGTTCAAATCATAGAGAGTTAGAGTGTCAGTCCTCTTGTACGTAAGTCTGCATTGTGCCTTTTGTATTAAATTCGGTTGCACGTTCTGCGTTTCATCGTCAATAAGAAGGTCCAAGCGATACAGTAAATCTGAAGTGAAGCATCTGAATCTAAAACTGAACTCACAGGGAAGGATCAAATCATAGAAATTTAGTGTGTCGGTCCTCTTGTACTTAAGTCGCCATTGTGCCTTGTGTATTAAATTCGGACGCATTTTCTGTTTTTCATTGTAAATAAGAATGTCCAAGGGATACAGTAAACCTGAAGTGAAGCATCGAAATCTAATATCGGACTGACAGGAGACGTTCAAATCATAGAAAGTTAGAGTGTCAGTGCTGTTGTACTTAAGTCGACATTGTGCCTTTCGTATTAAATTCGGATGCAATTTCTGTGTTTCATCATCAATAAGAATCTCCAAGGGATACAGTAAACCTGAAGTGAAGCATCGGAATCTAAAACTGGACTCACATTAGAGGTTAAAATCATAGAGAGTTGGAGTGTCAGTCCTTTTGTACTTAAGTGGGCATTGTGCAATTTGTATTAAATTCGGATGCAATTTCTGTGTTTCATCGTCAATAAGAAGCTCCATGGGATACAGTAAACCTGAAATGAAGCATCGGACTCTAAATCTGGACACACAGGAGAGGTTCAAATCACAGGAAGTTAGAGTGTCAGTCCTCTTGTACTTAAGTCGGCATTGTGCTTTTTGTATTAAATTCGGATGCAATTTCTGTGTTTCATCGTCAATAAGAAGGTCCAAGGGATACAGTAATCCTAAAGTGAAGCATTGCATTCTAAAACTGGACTCACAGGAGAGGTTCAAATCATAGAAAATTAGAGTGTCAGTCCTCTTGTACTTAAGTCGGCATTGTGCCCTTTGTATTAAATTCGGATGCAATTTCTGTGTTTTATCGTCAATAAGAAGGTCCAAGGTATACAGTAAACCTGAAGTGAAGCATCGGAATCTAAAACTGGACTCACAGGTGAGGTTCAAATCATAGAAAGTTAGAGTGTCAGTCCTCTTGTACTTAAGTCGGCATTGTGCCTTTTGTATTAAATTCGGATGCAATTTCTGTGTTTCATCATCAATAAGAAGGTCCAAGGCATACATTTATCCTGAAGTGAAGCATCGGAATCTAAAACTAGACTCACAGGAGAGGTTCAAATCATAGAAAGTTAGAGTGTCAGTCCTCTTGCACTTAAGTCGGCATTGTGCCTTTTGTATTAAATTCGGATGCAATTTCTGTGTTTCATCGTCAATAAGAAGGTCCAAGGGATACAGTAAACCTGAAGTGAAGCATCGGAATCTAAAACTGGACTCAAAGGAGCGGTTCAAATCATAGAAAGTTAGAGTGTCAGTACTCTTGTACTTAAGTCAGCATTGTGAATTTTGTATTACATTCGGTTGCAATTTCTGTGTTTCATCGTCAATAAGAAGTTCCAAGAGATACAGTAAACCTGAAGTGAAGCATCGGAATCCAAAACTGGACTCACAGGAGTGGTTCAAATCATAGGAAGTTAGAGTGTCAGTCCTCTTGTACTTAAGTCGGCATTGTGCTTTTTGTATTAAATTCGGATGCAATTTCTGTGTTTCATCGTCAATAAGAAGGTCCAAGGTATACAGTAAACCTGAAGTGAAGCATCGGAATCTAAAACTGGACTCACAGGTGAGGTTCAAATCATAGAAAGTTAGAGTGTCAGTCCTCTTGTACTTATGTCGGCATTGTGCCTTTTGTATTACATTCGGATGCAATTTCGGCGTTTCAGCGTCAATAAGAAGGTCCAAGGGATACAGTAAACCTGAAGTGAAGCATCGGAATCTAAAACTGGACTCACAGGAGAGGTTCAAATCATAGAGAGTTAGAGTGTCAGTCCTCTTGTATTTAAGTCGGCATTGTTCCTTTTGTATTAAATTCAAATGCAATTTCTGTGTTTCATCGTCAATAAAGAGGTCCAAGGGATACAGTAAACCTGATGTGAGGCGTCGGAATCTAAAACTGGACTCACAGGAGAGGTTCAAATCATAGAGAGTTAGAGTGTCAGTCTTCATGTACGTAAGTCGGCATTGTGCCCTTGTTATTAAATTCGGTTGCACATTCAGTGTTTCATCGTCAATAAGAAGGTCCAAGGGATACAGTACACCTGAAGTGAAGCATCTGAATCTAAAACTGGACTCACAGGGGAGGATCAAATCATACAAATTTAGTGTGTCGGTCCTCTTGTACTTAAGTCGCCATTGTGCCTTTTGTATTAAATTTGGACGCATTTTCTGTTTTTCATCGTAAATAAGAATGTCCAAGGAATACAGTAAACCTGAAGTGAAGCATCGAAATCTAAAACTGGACTCACAGGAGAGGTTCAAATCATAGAAAGTTAGAGTGTCAGTGCTCTTGTACTTAAGTCGACATTGTGCCTTTCGTATTAAATTCGGATGCAATTTCTGTGTTTCATCGTCAATAAGAGGGTACAAGTGATACAGTAACCCTGAAATGAAGCATCGGATTCTAAAACTGCACTCACAGGAGAGGTTCAAATCATAGAAAGTTAGAGTGTCAGTCCTCTCGTACTTAAGTCGTCATTGTGCCATTTGTACAAAATTCGGATGAAATTTCTGTTTTTCTTCGTAAATAAGAATGTCCAAGGGATACAGTAAACCTGAAGTGAAGCATCGGAATCTAAAACTGGACCCCCAGGAGAGGTTCAAATCATAGAGAGTTAGAGTGTCAGTCCTCTTGTATTTAAGTCGGCATTGTTCCTTTTGTATTAAATTCGGATGCAATTTCTGTGTTTCATCGTCAATAAGAGGGTACAAGGGATACAGTAAACCTGAAGTGAAGCATCGGAATCTAAAACTGGACTCACATTAGAGGTTCAAATCATAGAGGGTTAGAGGGTCAGTCCTCTTGTACTTAAGTCGGCATTGTGCCTTTTGTATTAAATTCGGATGCAATTTCTGTGTTTCATCGTCAATAAGAAGGTCCAAGGGATACAGTAACCCTGAAATGAAGCATCGGATTCTAAAACTGGACTCACAGGAGAGGTTCAAATCATAGAAAGTTAGAGTGTCAGTCCTGTTGTACTTAAGTCGGCATTGTGCTTTTTGTATTAAATTCGGATGCAATTTCTGTGTTTCATCGTCAATAAGAAGGTCTAAGGGATACAGTAATCCTGAAGTGATGCATCGCATTCTAAAACTGGACTCACAGGAAAGGTTCAAATCATAGAAAATTAGAGTGTCAGTCCTCTTGTACTTAAGTCGGCATTGTGCCCTTTGTATTAAATTCGGATGCAATTTCTGTGTTTCATCGTCAATAAGAAGGTCCAAGTGATACAGTAAACCTGAAGTGAAGCATCGGAATCTAAAACTGGACTCACAGGAGAGGTTCAAATTGTAGAGAGTTAGAGTGTCAGTCCTCTTGTACTTGAGTCGGCACTATGCCTTTTGTATTAAATTCGGATGCAATTTCTGTGTTTCATCGTCATTAAGAACGTCCTAGGGATACAGTAAACCTGAAGTGAAGCATCGGAATCTAAAACTGGACTCACAGGAGAGGTTCAAATCATAGAAAGTTAGAGTGTCAGTCCTCTTGTACTTAAGTCGGCATTGTGCCTGTTGTATTAAATTCGGATGCAATTTCTGTGTTTCATCGTCAATAAGAGGGTACGAGGGATACAGTAAACCTGAAATGAAGCATCGGAATCTAAAACTGGACTCACAGGAGAGGTTCAAATTGTAGAGAGTTAGAGTGTCAGTCCTCTTGTACTTAAGTCGGTATTATGCCTTTTGTATTAAATTCTGATGCAATTTCTGTGTTGCATCGTCAGTAAGAAGGTCCTAGGGATACAGTAAACCTGAAGTGAAGCATCAGAATCTAAAACTGGACTCATTGGAGAGGTTCAAATCATAGAAATTTAGAGTGTCAGTCCTCTTGTTCTTAAGTCGCCATTGTGCCTTTTGTATTAAATTCGGATGCAATTTGTGTGTTTCATCGTCTATTAGAAGGTCCAAGGGTACAGTTAACCTGAAGTGAAGCATCGGGATCTAAAACTGGACTCATAGTAGAGGTTCAAATCGTAGAGAGTTAGAGTGTCAGTCCTCTTGTATTTAAGTCGGCATTGTGCCTTTTGTATTAAATTCGGATGCAATTTCTGTGTTTCATCGTCAATAAAGAGGTCCAAGGGATACAGTAAACCTGATGTGAAGCATCGGAATCTAAAACTGGACTCACAGGAGATGTTCAAATCATAGAAAGTTAGAGTGTCAGTCCTCTTGTACTTAAGTCGGCGTTGTGCCTTTTGTATTACATTCGGATGCAATTTCTGTCTTTCATCGTCAATATGAAGGTCCAAGGGATACAGTAAACCTGAAGTGAAGCAGCGGAATCTAAAACTGGACTCACAGGAGTGGTTCAAAACATAGAGTGTTAGAGTGTCAGTCCTCTTGTATTTAAGTCGGCATTGTTCCTTTTGTATTAAATTCGGATGCAATTTCTGTGTTTCATCGTCAATAAAGAGGTCCAAGGGATACTGTAAACCTGATGTGAGGCATCGGAATCTAAAACTGGACTCACAGGAGAGGTTCAAACCATAGAGAGTTAGAGTGTCAGTTCTCTTGTGCGTAAGTCGGCATTGTGCCCTTTGTATTAAATTCGGTTGCACATTCTGTGTTTCATCGTCAATAAGAAGGTCCAAGGGATACAGTAAACCTGAAGTGAAGCATCTGAATCTAAAACTGGACTCACAGGGGAGGTTCAAATCATAGAAATTTAGTGTGTCGGGCATCTTGTACTTAAGTCGCCATTGTGCCTTTTGTATTAAATTCGGACGCATTTTCTGTTTTTCATCGTAAATAAGAATGTCCAAGGAATACAGTAAACCTGAAGTGAAGCATCGAAATCTAAAACTGGACTCACAGGAGAGGTTCAAATCATAGAAAGTTAGAGTGTCAGTGCTCTTGTACTTAAGTCGGCATTGTGCCTTTTGTATTAAATTCGGATGCAATTTCTGTGTTTCATCGTCAATAAGAAGGTCCAAGGGATACAGTAAACCTGAAGTGAAGCATCGGAATCTAAAACTGGACTCAAAGGAGCGGTTCAAATCATAGAAAGTTAGAGTGTCAGTACTCTTGTACTTAAGTCAGCATTGTGAATTTTGTATTACATTCGGTTGCAATTTCTGTGTTTCATCGTCAATAAGAAGTTCCAAGAGATACAGTAAACCTGAAGTGAAGCATCGGAATCCAAAACTGGACTCACAGGAGAGGTTCAAATCATAGGAAGTTAGAGTGTCAGTCCTCTTGTACTTAAGTCGGCATTGTGCTTTTTGTATTAAATTCGGATGCAATTTCTGTGTTTCATCGTCAATAAGAAGGTCCAAGGTATACAGTAAACCTGAAGTGAAGCATCGGAATCTAAAACTGGACTCACAGGTGAGGTTCAAATCATAGAAAGTTAGAGTGTCAGTCCTCTGGTACTTATGTCGGCATTGTGCCTTTTGTATTACATTCGGATGCAATTTCGGCGTTTCAGCGTCAATAAGAAGGTCCAAGGGATACAGTAAACCTGAAGTGAAGCATCGGAATCTAAAACTGGACTCACAGGAGAGGTTCAAATCATAGAGAGTTAGAGTGTCAGTCCTCTTGTATTTAAGTCGGCATTGTTCCTTTTGTATTAAATTCAAATGCAATTTCTGTGTTTCATCGTCAATAAAGAGGTCCAAGGGATACAGTAAACCTGATGTGAGGCGTCGGAATCTAAAACTGGACTCACAGGAGAGGTTCAAATCATAGAGAGTTAGAGTGTCAGTCTTCATGTACGTAAGTCGGCATTGTGCCCTTGTTATTAAATTCGGTTGCACATTCAGTGTTTCATCGTCATTAAGAAGGTCCAAGGGATACAGTACACCTGAAGTGAAGCATCTGAATCTAAAACTGGACTCACAGGGGAGGATCAAATCATACAAATTTAGTGTGTCGGTCCTCTTGTACTTAAGTCGCCATTGTGCCTTTTGTATTAAATTTGGACGCATTTTCTGTTTTTCATCGTAAATAAGAATGTCCAAGGAATACAGTAAACCTGAAGTGAAGCATCGAAATCTAAAACTGGACTCACAGGAGAGGTTCAAATCATAGAAAGTTAGAGTGTCAGTGCTCTTGTACTTAAGTCGACATTGTGCCTTTCGTATTAAATTCGGATGCAATTTCTGTGTTTCATCGTCAATAAGAGGGTACAAGTGATACAGTAACCCTGAAATGAAGCATCGGATTCTAAAACTGGACTCACAGGAGAGGTTCAAATCATAGAAAGTTAGAGTGTCAGTCCTCTCGTACTTAAGTCGTCATTGTGCCTTTTGTACAAAATTCGGATGAAATTTCTGTTTTTCTTCGTAAATAAGAATGTCCAAGGGATACAGTAAACCTGAAGTGAAGCATCGGAATCTAAAACTGGACCCCCAGGAGAGGTTCAAATCATAGAGAGTTAGAGTGTCAGTCCTCTTGTATTTAAGTCGGCATTGTTCCTTTTGTATTAAATTCGGATGCAATTTCTGTGTTTCATCGTCAATAAGAGGGTACAAGGGATACAGTAAACCTGAAGTGAAGCATCGGAATCTAAAACTGGACTCACATTAGAGGTTCAAATCATAGAGGGTTAGAGGGTCAGTCCTCTTGTACTTAAGTCGGCATTGTGCCTTTTGTATTAAATTCGGATGCAATTTCTGTGTTTCATCGTCAATAAGAAGGTCCAAGGGATACAGTAACCCTGAAATGAAGCATCGGATTCTAAAACTGGACTCACAGGAGAGGTTCAAATCATAGAAAGTTAGAGTGTCAGTCCTGTTGTACTTAAGTCGGCATTGTGCTTTTTGTATTAAATTCGGATGCAATTTCTGTGTTTCATCGTCAATAAGAAGGTCTAAGGGATACAGTAATCCTGAAGTGATGCATCGCATTCTAAAACTGGACTCACAGGAAAGGTTCAAATCATAGAAAATTAGAGTGTCAGTCCTCTTGTACTTAAGTCGGCATTGTGCCCTTTGTATTAAATTCGGATGCAATTTCTGTGTTTCATCGTCAATAAGAAGGTCCAAGTGATACAGTAAACCTGAAGTGAAGCATCGGAATCTAAAACTGGACTCACAGGAGAGGTTCAAATTGTAGAGAGTTAGAGTGTCAGTCCTCTTGTACTTGAGTCGGCACTATGCCTTTTGTATTAAATTCGGATGCAATTTCTGTGTTTCATCGTCATTAAGAACGTCCTAGGGATACAGTAAACCTGAAGTGAAGCATCGGAATCTAAAACTGGACTCACAGGAGAGGTTCAAATCATAGAAAGTTAGAGTCTCAGTCCTCTTGTACTTAAGTCGGCATTGTGCCTGTTGTATTAAATTCGGATGCAATTTCTGTGTCTCATCGTCAATAAGAGGGTACGAGGGATACAGTAAACCTGAAATGAAGCATCGGAATCTAAAACTGGACTCACAGGAGAGGTTCAAATTGTAGAGAGTTAGAGTGTCAGTCCTCTTGTACTTAAGTCGGTATTATGCCTTTTGTATTAAATTCTGATGCAATTTCTGTGTTTCGTCGTCAGTAAGAAGGTCCTAGGGATACAGTAAACCTGAAGTGAAGCATCAGAATCTAAAACTGGACTCATTGGAGAGGTTCAAATCATAGAAATTTAGAGTGTCAGTCCTCTTGTTCTTAAGTCGCCATTGTGCCTTTTGTATTAAATTCGGATGCAATTTGTGTGTTTCATCGTCTATTAGAAGGTCCAAGGGTACAGTTAACCTGAAGTGAAGCATCGGGATCTAAAACTGGACTCATAGTAGAGGTTCAAATCGTAGAGAGTTAGAGTGTCAGTCCTCTTGTATTTAAGTCGGCATTGTGCCTTTTGTATTAAATTCGGATGCAATTTCTGTGTTTCGTCGTCAATAAAGAGGTCCAAGGGATACAGTAAACCTGATGTGAAGCATCGGAATCTAAAACTGGACTCACAGGAGATGTTCAAATCATAGAAAGTTAGAGTGTCAGTCCTCTTGTACTTAAGTCGGCGTTGTGCCTTTTGTATTACATTCGGATGCAATTTCTGTCTTTCATCGTCAATATGAAGGTCCAAGGGATACAGTAAACCTGAAGTGAAGCAGCGGAATCTAAAACTGGACTCACAGGAGTGGTTCAAAACATAGAGTGTTAGAGTGTCAGTCCTCTTGTATTTAAGTCGGCATTGTTCCTTTTGTATTAAATTCGGATGCAATTTCTGTGTTTCATCGTCAATAAAGAGGTCCAAGGGATACTGTAAACCTGATGTGAGGCATCGGAATCTAAAACTGGACTCACAGGAGAGGTTCAAACCATAGAGAGTTAGAGTGTCAGTTCTCTTGTACGTAAGTCGGCATTGTGCCCTTTGTATTAAATTCGGTTGCACATTCTGTGTTTCATCGTCAATAAGAAGGTCCAAGGGATACAGTAAACCTGAAGTGAAGCATCTGAATCTAAAACTGGACTCACAGGGGAGGTTCAAATCATAGAAATTTAGTGTGTCGGGCATCTTGTACTTAAGTCGAAATTGTGCCTTTTGTATTAAATTCGGACGCATTTTCTGTTTTTCATCGTAAATAAGAATGTCCAAGGAATACAGTAAACCTGAAGTGAAGCATCGAAATCTAAAACTGGACTCACAGGAGAGGTTCAAATCATAGAAAGTTAGAGTGTCAGTGCTCTTGTACTTAAGTCGACATTGTGCCTTTCGTATTAAATTCGGATGAAATTTCTGTGTTTCATCGTCAATAAGAGGGTACAAGGGATACAGTAAACCTGAAGTGAAGCATCAGAATCTAAAACTGGACTCACATTAGAGGTTGAAATCATAGAGAGTTGGAGTGTCAGTCCTCTTGTACTTAAGTGGGCATTGTGCCTTTTGTATTAAATTCGGATGCAATTTCTGTGTTTCATCGTCAATAAGTAGGTCCAAGGAATACAGTAACCCTGAAATGAAGCATCGGATTCTAAAACTGGACTCACAGGAGAGGTTCAAATCATAGAAAGTTAGAGTGTCAGTCCTCTCGTACTTAAGTCGTCATTGTGCCTTTTGTATAAAATTCGGATGCAATTTCTGTGTTTCGTCGTCAATAAGAAGGTCCTAGGGATCCAGCAAACCTGAAGTGTAGCATCGGAATTTAAAACTGGACTTCCAGGAGAGGTTCAAATCATAGAGAGTTAGAGTGTCAGTCCTCTTGTACTTAAGTCGGCATTGTGCCTTTTGTATTAAATTGGGTTGCACATTCTGTGTTTCATCGTCAATAAAAAGGTCCAATGGATACAGTAAACCTGAAGTGAAGCATCGGACTCTAAAACTGGACTCACAGGTGAGGTTCAAATCATAGAAAGTTAGAGTGTCAGTCCTCTTGTACTTAAGTCGGCATTGTGCATGTTGTATTAAATTCTTATGCATTTTCTGTGTTTCATCGTCAATAAGAGGGTCCGAGGGATACAGTAAACCTGAAATGAAGAATCGGAATCTAAAACTGGACTCACAGGGGAGGTTCAAATTGTAGAAAGTTAGAGTGTCAGTCCTCTTGTACTTAAGTCGGCATTGTGCCTGTTGTATTAAATTCGGATGCAATTTCTGTGTTTCATCGTCAATAAGAGGGTACGAGGGATGCAGTAAACCTGAAATGAAGCATCGGAATCTAAAACTGGACTCACAGGAGAGGTTCAAATTGTAGAGAGTTAGAGTGTCAGTCCTCTTGTACTTAAGTCGGCCTTATGCCTTTTGTATTAAATTCTAATGCAATTTCTGTGTTTCATCGTCATTAAGAAGGTCCTAGGGATACAGTAAACCTGAAGCGAAGCATCGGAATCTAAAACTGGACTCACAGGAGAGGTTCAAATCATAGAAAGTTAGAGTGTCAGTCCTCTTGTACTTAAGTCGGCATTGTGCCTTTTGTATTAAATTCGGATGCAATTTCTGTGTTTCATCGTCTATTAGAAGGTTCAAGGGATATAGTTAACCTGAAGTGAAGCATCGGGATCTAAAACTGGACTCATAGTAGAGGTTCAAATCGTAGAGAGTTAGAGTGTCAGTCCTCTTGTATTTAAGTCGGCATTGTGCCTTTTGTATTAAATTCGGATGCAATTTCTGTGTTTCATCGTCAATAAAGAGGTCCAAGGGATACAGTAAACCTGATGTGAAGCATCGGAATCTAAAACTGGACTCACAGGAGAGGTTCAAATCATAGAAAGTTGGAGTGTCATTCCTCTTGTACTTAAGTCGGCATTGTGCCTTTTGTATTACATTCGGATGCAATTTCTGTCTTTCATCGTCAATATGAAGGTCCAAGGGATACAGTAAACCTGAAGTGAAGCATCGGAATCTAAAACTGGACTCACAGGAGTGGTTCAAAACATAGAGTGTTAGAGTGTCAGTCCTCTTGTATTTAAGTCGGCATTGTTCCTTTTGTATTAAATTCGGATGCAATTTCTGTGTTTCATCGTCAATAAAGAGGTCCAAGGGATACTGTAAACCTGATGTGAGGCATCGGAATCTAAAACTGGACTCACAGGAGAGGTTCAAACCATAGAGAGTTAGAGTGTCAGTTTTCTTGCATTTAAGTCGGCATTGTGCCTGTTGTATTAAATTCGGATGCAATTTCTGTGTTTCATCGTCAATAAGAGGGTCCGAGGGATACAGTAAACCTGAAATGAAGCATCGGATTCTAAAACTGGACTCACAGGAGAGGTTCAAATTGTAGAGAGTTAGAGTGTCAGTCCTCTTGTACTTGAGTCGGAACTATGCCCTTTGTATTAAATTCGGATGCAATTATGTGTTTCATCGTCATTAAGAACTTCCTAGGGATACAGTAAACCTGAAGTGAAGCATCGGAATCTAAAACTGGACTCACAGGAGAGGTTCAAATCGTAGAAAGTTAGAGTGTCAGTCCTTTTGTACTTAAGTCGGCATTGTGCCAGTTGTATTAAATTCTGATGCAAATTCTGTGTTTCATCGTCAATAAGAGGGTACGAGGGATACAGTAAACCTGAAATGAAGCATCGGAATCTAAAACTGGACTCACAGGAGAGGTTCAAATTGTAGAGAGTTAGAGTGTCAGTCCTCTTGTACTTAAGTCGGTACTATGCCTTTTGTATTAACTTCTGATGCAATTTCTGTGTTTCATCGTCATTAAGAAGGTCCTTGGGTTACAGTAAACCTGAAGTGAAGCATCGGAATCTAAAACTGGACTCACAGGAGAGGTTCAAATCATAGAAAGTTAGAGTGTCAGTCCTCTTGTACTTAAGTCGGCATTGTGCCTTTTGTATTAAATTCGGATGCAATTTCTGTGTTTCATCGTCTATTAGAAGGTCCAAGGGTACAGTTAACCTGAAGTGTAGCATCGGGATCTAAAACTGGACTCATAGTAGAGGTTCAAATCGTAGAGAGTTAGTGTGTCAGTCCTCTTGTATTTAAGTCGGCATTGTGCCTTTTGTATTAAATTCGGATGCAATTTCTGTGTTTCATCGTCAATAAAGAGGTCCAAGGGATACAGTAAACCTGATGTGAAGCATCGGAATCTAAAACTGGACTCACAAAAGAGGTTCAAATCATAGAAAGTTAGAGTGTCAGTCCTCTTGTACTTAAGTCGGCATTGTGCCTTTTGTATTACATTCTGATGCAATTTCTGTCTTTCATCGTCAATATGAAGGTCCAAGGGATACAGTAAACCTGAAGTGAAGCATCGGAATCTAAAACTGGACTCACAGGAGTGGTTCAAAACATAGAGTGTTAGAGTGTCAGTCCTCTTGTATTTAAGTCGGCATTGTTCCTTTTGTATTAAATTCGGATGCAATTTCTGTGTTTCATCGTCAATAAAGAGGTCCAAGGGATACTGTAAACCTGATGTGAGGCATCGGAATCTAAAACTGGACTCACAGGAGAGGTTCAAACCATAGAGAGTTAAGGTGTCAGTTCTCTTGTACGTAAGTCGGCATTGTGCCCTTTGTATTAAATTCGGTTGCACATTCTGTGTTTCATCGTCAATAAGAAGGTCCAAGGGATACAGTAAACCTGAAGTGAAGCATCTGAATCTAAAACTGGACTCACAGGGGAGGTTCAAATCATAGAAATTTAGTGTGTCGGTCCTCTTGTACTTAAGTCGCCATTGTGCCTTTTGTATTAAATTCGGACGCATTTTCTGTTTTTCATCGTAAATAAGAATGTCCAAGAAATACAGTAAACCTGAAGTGAAGCATCGAAATCTAAAACTGGACTCACAGGAGAGGTTCAAATCATAGAAAGTTAGAGTGTCAGTGCTCTTGTACTTAAGTCGACCTTGTGCCTTTCGTATTAAATTCGAATGAAATTTCTGTGTTTCATCGTCAATAAGAGGGTACAAGGGATACAGTAAACCTGAAGTGAAGCATCAGAATCTAAAACTGGACTCACATTAGAGGTTGAAATCATAGAGAGTTGGAGTGTCAGTCCCCTTGTACTTAAGTGGGCATTGTGCCTTTTGTATTAAATTCGGATGCAATTTCTGTGTTTCATCGTCAATAAGAAGGTCCAAGGGATACAGTAACCCTGAAATGAAGCATCGGATTCTAAAACTGGACTCACAGGAGAGGTTCAAATCATAGAAAGTTAGAGTGTCAGTCCTCTCGTACTTAAGTCGTCATTGTGCCTTTTGTATAAAATTCGGATGCATTTTCTGTGTTTCGTCGTCAATAAGAAGGTCCTAGGGATACAGCAAACCTGAAGTGTAGCATCGGAATCTAAAACTGGAGTTCCAGGAGAGGTTCAAATCATAGAGAGTTAGAGTGTCAGTCCTCTTGTACTTAAGTCGGCATTGTGCCTTTTGTATTAAATTGGGTTGCACATTCTGTGTTTCATCGTCAATAAAAAGGTCCAATGGATACAGTAAACCTGATGTGAAGCATCGGACTCTAAAACTGGACTCACAGGAGATGTTCAAATCATAGAAAGTTAGAGTGTCAGTCCTCTTGTACTTAAGTCGGCATTGTGCTTTTTGTATTAAATTCGGATGCAATTTGTGTGTTTCATCGTTAATAAGAAGGTCCATGGTATACAGTTAACCTGAAGTGAAGCATCGGAATCTAAAACTAGACTCACAGGAGAGGTTCAAATCATAGAAAGTTAGAGTGTCAGTCCTCTTGTACTTAAGTCGGCATTGTGCCTTTTGTATTAAATTCGGATGCAATTTCTGTGTTTCATCGTCAATAAGAAGGTCCAAGGGATACAGTAAACCTGAAGTGAAGCATCGGAATCTAAAACTGGACTCAAAGGAGAGGCTCATATCATAGAAAGTTTGAGTGTCAGTTCTCTTGTACTTAAGTCAGCATTGTGCCTTTTGTATTAAATTCGGATGCGATATCTGTGTTTCATCGTCAATAAGAAGATCCAAGGGATACAGTAAACCTGAAGTGAAGCATCGGAATCTAAAACTGGACTCACAGGAGAGGTTCAAATCATAGAAAGTTAGGGTGACAGTCCTCTTGTACTTAAGTCGGCATTGTGCCTGTTGTATTAAATTCGGATGCAATTTCTGTGTTTCATCGTCAATAAGCGGGTCCGAGGGATACAGTAAACCTGAAGTGAAGCATCGGAATCTAAAACTGGACTCACAGGAGAGGTTCAAATTGTAGAGAGTTAGAGTGTCAGTCCTCTTGTACTTAAGTCGGCATTATGCCTTTTGTATTAAATTCGGATGGAATTTCTGTGTTTCATCGTCATTAAGAAGGTCCAAGGGATACAGTAAACCTGAAGTGAAGCATCGGAATCTAAAACTGGACTCACAGGAGAGGTTCAAATGATAGAAAGTTAGAGTGTCAGTCTTCTTGTACTTAAGTTGGCATTGTGCCTTTTGTATTGAATTTGGATGTAATTTCTGTGTTTCATCGTCAATAAGAAGGTCCAAGGGATACAGTAAACCTGAAGTGAAGCATCGGAATCTAAAACTGGACTCACATTAGAGGTTCAAATCAAAGAGAGTTAGTGTGTCAGTCCTCTTGTACTTAAGTGGGCATTGTGCCTTTTGTATTAAATTCGGATGCAATTTCTGTGTTTCATCGTCAATAGGAAGGTCCAAGGGATTCAGTATACCTGTAGTGAAGCATCGGATTTTAAGACTGGACTCAAAGGAGAGGTTCAAATCATAGAAAGTTAGAGTGTCAGTCCTCTCGTACTTAAGTCGTCATTGTGCCTTTTGTATAAAATTCGGATGCAATTTCTGTGTTTCGTCGTCAATAAGAAGGTCCTAGAGATACAGTAAACCTGAAGTGTAGCATCGGAATCTAAAACTGGACTCCCAGGAGAGGTTCAAATCATAGAGAGTTAGAGTGTCAGTCCTCTTGTATTTAAGACGGCATTGTGCCTTTTGTATTAAATTCGGATGCAATTTCTGTGTTTCATCGTCAATAAAGAGGTCCAAGGGATACTGTAAACCTGATGTGAAGCATCGGAATCTAAAACTGGACTCACAGAAGAGGTTCAAATCGTATAGAGTTAGAGTGTCAGTGATCTTGTACTTAAGTCGACATTGAGTCTTTCGAATTAAATTCGGATGCAATTTCTGTGTTTCATCGACAATAAGAGGGTCCAAGGGATACAGTAAACCTGAAGTGAAGCATCGGAATCTAAAACTGGACTCACATTAAAGGTTCAAATCATAGAGGGTTAGAGGGTCAGTCCTCTTGTACTTAAGTGGGCATTGTGCTTTTTGTATTAAATTCGGATGCAATTTCTGTGTTTCTTTGTCAATAAAAAGGTCCAAAGGATACAGTAAACCTGAAGTGAAGCAGCGGATTCTAATACTGGACTCACAGGAGAGGATCAAATCATAGAAAGTTAGAGTGTCAGTCCTCTCGTACTTAAGTCGTCATTGTGCCTTTTGTATAAAATTCGGATGCAATTTCTGTGTTTCGTCATCAATAAGAAGGTCCTAGGGATACAGTAAACCTGAAGTGTAGCATCGGAATCTAAAACTGGACTCCCAGGAGAGGTACAAATCATAGAGAGTTAGAGTGTCAGTCCTCTTGTACTTAAGTCGGCATTGTACCTTTTGTATTAAATTCGGTTGCACATTCTGTGTTTCATCGACAATAAGAAGGTCCAATGGATACAGTAAACCTGAAGTGAAGCATCGGAATCTAAAACTGGACTCACAGGAGAGGTTCAAATCATAAAAAATTAGAGTGTCAGTCCTCTTGTACTTAAGTCGGCATTGTGCCTTTTGTATTAAATTCGGATGCAATTTCTGTGTTTCATCGTCAATTAGAAGGTCCAAGGAAGACAGTAAACCTGAAGTGAAGCATCGGAATCTAAAACTGGTCTCACAGGTGAGGTTCAAATCATAGAGAGTTGGAGTGTCAGTCCTCTTGTATTTAAGTTCGGCATTGTGCCTTTTGTATTAAATTCGGATGCAATTTCTGTGTTTGATCGTCAATAAGGAGGTCCAATGGATACAGTAAACCTGAAATGAAGCATCGGAATCTAAAACTGGCCTAACAGGAGAGGTTCAAATCATAGAAAGTTAGAGTGTCAGTCCTCTTGTACTTAAGTCGGCATTGTGCCTTTTGTATTAAATTCGGATGCAGTTTGTGTGTTTCATCGTCAATAAGAAGGTCCAAGGGATACAGAAATCTTGAAGTGAAGCATCGGATTCTAAAACTTGACTCACAGGAGAGGTTCAAATCATAGAAAATTAGAGTGTCTGTCCTCTGGTACTTCAGTCGGCATTGTGCCTTTTGTATTAAATTCGGATGCAATTTTTGTGTTTCTTCGTCAATAAGAAGGTCCAAGGGATACAGTAATCCTGAAGTGAAGCATCCGAATCTAAAACTGAACTCACAGGAGAGGTTCAAATCATAGAAAGATAGAGTGTCAGTCCTCTTGTACTTAAGTCGGCAATGTGCCTTTTGTATTAAATTCGGGTGCAATTTCTGTGTTTCATCGTCAATAAGAAGACCCAAGGGATACAGTAAACCTGAAGTGAAGCACCGGAATCTAAAACTGGACTCACACGAGAGGTTCGAATCATAGAGATTTAGAGTGTCAGTCCTCTTGTACCCAAGTGCGCATTGCACCTTTTGTATTAAATTCGGTTGCAATTTCTGTGTTTCATCGTCAATTAGAAGGTCCAAGGGATACAGTAAACCTGAAGTGAAGCATCGGAATCTAAAACTGGACTCACAGGAGAGGTTCAAATCATAGAAAGTTAGAGTGTCAGTCCTCTTGTACTTAAGTCGGCATTGTGCCTTTTGTATTAAATTCGGATACAATTTCTGTGTTTCATCGTCAATAAGAAGGTCCAAGGGATACAGTAAACCTGAGGTGAAGCATCGGAATCTAAAACTGGTCTAACAGGAGAGGTTCAAATCATAGAGAGTTATGGTGTCAGTCCTCTTGTGCTTAAGTCGGCCTTGTGCCTCTTGTATTAAATTCGGATGCATTATCTGTGTTTCATCGTCAATAAGAAGGTCCATGGGATACAGTAAATCTGAAGTGAAGCATCGGATTCTAAAACTGGACTCACAGGAGAGGTTCAAATCATAGAAAATTACAGAGTCAGTCCTCTTGTACTTAAGTTGACATTGTGCTTTTGTATTAAATTCGGATGCAATTTCTGTGTTTCATCGTCAATAAGAAGGTCCAAGGGATACAGTAAACCTGAAGTGAAGCATCCGAATCTAAAACTGAACCCACAGGAGAGGTTCAAGTCACAGAAAGATAGAGTGTCAGTCCTCTTGTGCTTAAGTCGGCATTGTGCCCTTTGTATTGAATTCGGGTGCAATTTCTGTGTTTCATCTTCAATAAGAAGGCCCAAGGGATACTGTAAACCTGAAGTGAAGCATCGGAATCTAAAACTGGACTCACACGAGAGGTTCAAATCATAGAGAGTTAGAGTGTCAGTCCTCTTGTACCTAAGTGGGCATTGCGCCTTATGAATTTAATTCGGATGCAATATCTGTGTTTCATCGTCAATAAGAAGGTCCAAGCGATACAGTAAACCTGAGGTGAAGCATCGGAATCTAAAACTGGTCTAACAGGAGAGGTTCAAATCATAGAGAGTTATGGTGTCAGTCCTCTTGTACTTAGGTCGGCCTTGTGCCTCTTGTATTAAATTCGGGTGCAATTTCTGTGTTTCATCGTCAATAAGAAGGTCCATGGGATACTGTAATCCTGAAGTGAAGCATCGGATTCTAAAACTGGACTCACAAAAGAGGTTCAAATCGTAGAGAGTTAGAGTGTCAGTCCAATCGTACTTAAGTCGGCATTGTGATTTTTTTTTAAAAATTCAATTGCAATTACTGTGTTTCGTCGTCAGTAAGAGGGTCCAAGGGATACAGTAAACCTGAAGTCAAGCATCGGAATCTAAAACTGGACTCACACAAGAGGTTCAAATCATAGAAAGTTAGTGTGTCAGTCCTCTTGTACTTAAGTCGGCATTGTGCCTTTTGTTTTAATTTCGGACGCAATTTCTGTGTTTCATCGTCAATAAGAAGGTCCAAGGGATACAGTAAACCTGAAGTGAAGCATCGAAATCTTAAACTGGACTCACAGGAGAGGTTCAAATCATAAAGAGTTAGAGTGTCAGTCCTCTTGTACTTAAGTCGGCATTGTGCGTTTTGTATTAAACTCGGATGCAATTTCTGTGTATCATCGTCAATAAGAAGGTCCAAGGGATACAGTAAACCTGAAGTGAAGCATCGGAATCTAAAACTGGACTCACAGGAGAGGTTAAAATCATAGATAGTTAGAGTGTCAGTCCTCTTGTACTTAAGCCGGCATTGTGCCTTTTGTATTGAATTTGGATGCAATATCTGTGTTTCATCGTCAATAAGAAGACCCAAGGGATACAGGAAACCTGAAGTGAAGCACCGGAATCTAAAACTGGACTCACACGAGAGGTTCGAATCATAGAGACTTAGAGTGTCAGTCCTCTTGTACCTAAGAGCGCATTGCACCTTTTGAATTAAGTTCGGTTGCAATTTCTGTGTTTCATCGTCAATTAGAAGGTCCAAGGGATACAGTAAACCTGAAGTGAAGCATCGGAATCTAAAACTGGACTCAAAGGAATGGTTCAAATCATAGAGAGTTAGAGTGTCAGTCCTCTTGTACTTAAGTGGACATTGTGCCTTTTGTATGAAATTCGGATGCAATTTCTGTGTTTCATCGTCAATAAGAAGGTCCAAGCGATACAGTAAACCTGAGGTGAAGCATCGGAATCCAAAACTGGTCTAACAGGAGAGGTTCAAATCATAGAGAGTTATGGTGTCAGTCCTCTTGTGCTTAAGTCGGCCTTGTGCCTCTTGTATTAAATTCGGATGCAATATCTGTGTTTCATCGTCAATAAGAAGGTCCATGGGATACAGTAAACCTGAAGTGAAGCATCGGATTCTAAAACTGGACTCACAGGAGAGGTTCAAATCATAGAAAGTTACAGAGTCAGTCCTCTTATACTTAAGTTGACATTGTGCTTTTGTATTAAATTCGGATGCAATTTCTGTGTTTCATCGTCAATAAGACGGTCCAAGGTATACAGTAAACCTGAAGTGAAGCATCGGAGTCTAAAACTGGACTCACAGGAGAGGTTCAAATCATAGAAAGTTAGAGTGTCAGTCCTCTTGTACTTAAGTCGGCATTGTGCCTTTGGTATTAAATTCGGATGCAATTTCGGTGTTTCATCGTCAACAAGAAGGACCAAGGGATACAGTAAACCTGGATTGAAGCATCGGAAACTAAAACTGGACACAAAGGAGAGGTTCAAATCATAGAAAGTTAGAGGTTCAGTCCCCTTGCACTTAAGACAGCATTGTGCCTTTTGTATTAAATTCGGATGCAATATCTGTGTTTCATCGTCAATAAGAAGGTCCAAGGGATACAGTAAACCTGAAGTGAAGCATCCGAATCTAAAACTGGACTCACACGAGAGGTTCAAATCATAGAGAGTTAGAGTGTCAGTCCTCTTGTACCAAAGTGGGCATTGCGCCTTACGAATTTAATTCGGATGCAATTTCTGTGTTTCATCGTCAATAAGAAGGTCCAAATGATACAGTAAACCTGAAGTGAAGCATCGGAATCTAAAACTGGACTCACAGGAGAGGTTCAAATCATAGAGAGTTAGAGTGTCAGTCCTCCTGTACTTAAGTGGGCATTGTGCCTTTTGTATTAAATTCGGATGCAATTTCTGTGTTTCATCGTCAGTAAGAAGGTCCAAGCGATACAATAAACCTGAGGTGAAGCATCGGAATCTAAAACTGGTCTAACAGGAGAGGTTCAAATCATAGAGAGTTATGGTGTCAGTCCTCTTGTACTTAGGTCGGCCTTCTGCCTCTTGTATTAAATTCGGGTGCAATTTCTGTGTTTCATCGTCAATAAGAAGGTCCATGGGATACTGTAATCCTGAAGTGAAGCATCGGATTCTAAAACTGGACGCACAGGAGAGGTTCAAATCGTAGAGAGTTAGAGTGTCAGTCCTCTCGTACTTAAGTCGGCATTGTGATTTTTTTTTAAAAATTCAATTGCTATTTCTGTGTTTCGTCGTCAGTAAGAGGGTCCAAGGGATACAGTAAACCTGAAGTCAAGCATCGGAAACTAAAACTGGACTCACACAAGAGGTTCAAATCATAGAAAGTTAGTGTGTCAGTCCTCTTGTACTTAAGTCGGCATTGTGCCTTTTGAATTAAATTCGGATCCAATATCTGTGTTTCATCGTCAATAAGAAGGTCCAAGGGATACAGTAAACCTGAAGTGAAGCATCCGAATCTAAAACTGAACCCACAGGAGAGGTTCAAATCACAGAAAGATAGAGTGTCAGTCCTCTTGTACTTAAGTCGGCATTGTGCCCTTTGTATTAAATTCAGGTGCAATTTCTGTGTTTCATCGTCAATAAGAAGGCCCAAAGGATACTGTAAACCTGAGGTGAAGCATCGGAATCTAAAACTGGACTCACACGAGAGGTTCAAATCATAGAGAGTTAGAGTGTCAGTCCTCTTGTACCTAAGTGGGCATTGCGCCTTATGAATTTAATTCGGATGCAATTTCTGTGTTTCATCGTCAATAAGAAGGTCCAAGCGATACAGTAAACCTGAGGTGAAGCATCGGAATCTAAAACTGGTCTAACAGGAGAGGTTCAAATCATAGAGAGTTATGGTGTCAGTCCTCTTGTACTTAGGTCGGCCTAGTGCCTCTTGTATTAAATTCGGGTGCAATTTTTGTGTTTCATCGTCAATAAGAAGGTCCATGGGATACTGTAATCCTGAAGTGAAGCATCGGATTCTAAAACTGGACTCACAGGAGAGGTTCAAATCGTAGAGAGTTAGAGTGTCAGTCCTCTCGTACTTAAGTCGGCACGGTGATTTTTTTTAAAAATTCAATTGCTATTTCTGTGTTTCGTCGTCAGTAAGAGGGTCCAAGGGATACAGTAAACCTGAAGTCAAGCATCGGAATCTAAAACTGGACTCACACAAGAGGTTCAAATCATAGAAAGTTAGTGTGTCAGTCCTCTTGTACTTAAGTCGGCATTGTGCCTTTTGTATTAAATTCGGATGCAATTTCTGTGTTTCATCGTCAATAAGAAGGTCCAAGGGATACAGTAAACCTGAAGTGAAGCATCGAAATCTAAAACTGGACTCACAGGAGAGGTTCAAATCATAGAGAGTTAGAGTGTCAGTCCTCTTGTACTTAAGTCGGCATTGTGCGTTTTGTATTAAACTCGGATGCAATTTCTGTGTATCATCGTCAATAAGAAGGTCCAAGGGATACAGTAAACCTGAAGTGAAGCATCGGAATCTAAAACTGGACTCACAGGAGAGGTTAAAATCATAGATACTTAGAGTGTCAGTCCTCTTGTACTTAAGCCGGCATTGTGCCTTTTGTATTGAATTTGGATGCAATATCTGTGTTTCATCGTCAATAAGAAGGTCCAAGGGATACAGTAAACCTGAAGTGAAGCATCGGAATCTAAAACTGGACTCACACTAGAGGTTCAAATCAAAGAGAGTTAGTGTGTCAGTCCTCTTGTACTTAAGTGGGCATTGCGCCTTTTGTATTATATTCGGATGCAATTTCTGTGTTTCATCGTCAATAAGAAGGTCCAAGGGATACAGTAAACCTGAAGTGAAGCATCGGATTTAAAAACTGGACTCAAAGGAATGGTTCAAATCATAGAAAGTTAGAGTGTCAATCCTCTCGTACTTAGGTCGTCATTGTGCCTTTTGTATAAAATTCGGATGCAATTTCTGTGTTTCGTCGTCAATAAAACGGTCCTAGGGATACAGAAAACCTGAAGTGAAGCATCCGAATCCAAAACTGAACTCACAGCAGAGGTTCAAATCATAGAAAGATAGAGTGTCAGTCTTCTTGTACTTAAGTCGGCATTGTGCCTTTTGTATTAAATTCGGGTGCAATTTCTGTGTTTCATCGTCAATAAGAAGACCCAAGGGATACAGGAAACCTGAAGTGAAGCACCGGAATCTAAAACTGGACTCACACGAGAGGTTCGAATCATAGAGACTTAGAGTGTCAGTCCTCTTGTACCTAAGTGCGCATTGCACCTTTTGAATTAAGTTCGGTTGCAATTTCTGTGTTTCACCGTCAATTAGAAGGTCCAAGGGATACAGTAAACCTGAAGTGAAGCAACGGAATCTAAAACTGGACTCACAGGAAAGGTTCAAATCATAGAGAGTTAGAGTGTCAGTCCTCTTGTACTTAACTGGACATTGTGCCTTTTGTATGAAATTCGGATGCAATTTCTGTGTTTCATCGTCAATAAGAAGGTCCAAGCGATACAGTAAACCTGAGGTGAAGCATCGGAATCTAAAACTCGTCTAACAGGAGAGGTTCAAATCATAGAGAGTTATGGTGTCAGTCCTCTTGTGCTTAAGTCGGCCTTATGCCTCTTGTATTAAATTCGGATGCAATATCTGTGTTTCTTCGTCAATAAGAAGGTCCATGGGATACAGTAAACCTGAAGTGAAGCATCGGATTCTAAAACTGGACTCACAGGAGAGGTTCAAATCATAGAAAGTTACAGAGTCAGTCCTCTTGTACTTAAGTTGACATTGTGCTTTTGTATTAAATTCGGATGCAATTTCTGTGTTTCATCGTCAATAAGAAGGTCCAAGGTATACAGTAAACCTGAAGTGAAGCATCGTAGTCTAAAACTGGACGCACAGGAGAGGTTCAAATCATAGAAAATTAGAGTGTCAGTCCTCTTGTACTTAAGTCGGCATTGTGCCTTTGGTATTAAATTCGGATGCAATTTCTGTGTTTCAACGTCAATAAGAAGGTCCAAGGGATACAGTAAACCTGGATTTATGCATCGGAAACTAAAACTGGACAAAAAGGAGAGGTTCAAATCATAGAAAGTTAGAGGGTCAGTCCTCTTGTACTTAAGTCGGCATTGTGCCCTTTGTATTAAATTCGGGTGCAATTTCTGTGTTTCATCGTCAATAAGAAGGCCCAAGGGATACTGTAAACCTGAAGTGAAGCATCGGAATCTAAAACTGTACTCACACGAGAGGTTCAAATCATAGAGAGTTAGAGTGTCAGTCCTCTTGTACCTAAGTGGGCATTGCGCCTTATGAATTTAATTCGGATGCAATTTCTGTGTTTCATCGTCAATAAGAAGGTCCAAGGGATACAGTAAACCTGAAGTGAAGCATCGGAATCTAAAACTGGACTCACAGGAGAGGTTCAAATCATAGAGAGTTAGAGTGTCAGTCCTCCTGTACTTAAGTGGGCATTGTGCCTTTTGTATTAAATTCGGATGCAATTTCTGTGTTTCTTCGTCAGTAAGAAGGTCCAAGCGATACAGTAAACCTGAGGTGAAGCATCGGAATCTAAAACTGGTCTAACAGGAGAGGTTCAAATCATAGAGAGTTATGGTGTCAGTCCTCTTGTACTTAGGTCGGCCTTGTGCCTCTTGTATTAAATTCGGGTGCAATTTCTGTGTTTCATCGTCAATAAGAAGGTCCATGGGATACTGTAATCCTGAAGTGAAGCATCGGATTCTAAAACTGGACGCACAGGAGAGGTTCAAATCGTAGAGAGTTAGAGTGTCAGTCCTCTCGTACTTAAGTCGGCATTGTGATTTTTTTTTTAAAATTCAATTGCAATTTCTGTGTTTCGTCGTCAGTAAGAGGGTCCAAGGGATACAGTAAACCTGAAGTCAAGCATCGGAATCTAAAACTGGACTCACACAAGAGGTTCAAATCATAGAAAGTTAGTGTGTCAGTCCCCTTGTACTTAAGTCGGCATTGTGCCTTTTGAATTAAATTCGGATGCAATTTCTGTGTTTCATCGTTAATAAGTAGGTCCAAGGGATACAGTAAACCTGAAGTGAAGCATCGAAATCTAAAACTGGACTCACAGGAGAGGTTCAAATCATAGAGAGTTAGAGTGTCAGTCCTCTTGTACTTAAGTCGGCATTGTGCGTTTTGTACTAAACTCGGATGCAATTTCTGTGTATCATCGTCAATAAGAAGGTCCAAGGGATACAGTAAACCTGAAGTGAAGCATCGGAATCTAAAACTGGACTCACAGGAGAGGTTAAAATCATAGATAGTTAGAGTGTCAGTCTTCTTGTACTTAAGCCGGCATTGTGCCTTTTGTATTGAATTTGGATGCAATATCTGTGTTTCATCGTCAATAAGAAGGTCCAAGGGATACAGTAAACCTGAAGTGAAGCATCGGAATCTAAAACTGGACTCACATTAGAGGTTCAAATCAAAGAGAGTTAGTGTGTCAGTCCTCTTGTACTTAAGTGGGCATTGTGCCTTTTGTATTATATTCGGATGCAATTTCTGTGTTTCATCGTCAATACGAAGGTCCAAGGGATACAGTAAACTCAAGTGAAGCATCGGATTTTAAAACTGGACTCAAAGGAATGGTTCAAATCATAGAAAGTTAGAGTGTCAGTCCTCTCGTACTTAGGTTGTCATTGTGCCTTTTGTATAAAATTCGGATGCAATTTCTGTGTTTCGTCGTCAATAAGAAGGTCCTAGGGATACAGTAAACCTGAAGTGTAGCATCGGAATCTAAAACTGGACTCACAGGAGAGGTTCCAATCATAGAGAGTTAGAGTGTCAGTCCTCTTGTACTTAAGTCGGCATTGTGCCTTTTGTATTACATTCGGTTGCTCATTGTGTGTTTCATCGTCAATAAGAAGGTCCAATGGATACAGTAAACCAGAAGTGAAGCATCGGAATCTAAAACTGGACTGACAGGAGAGGTTTAAATCATAGAAAGTTAGAGTGTCAGTCCTCTTGTACTTAAGTCGGCATTGTGCCTTTTGTATTACATTCGGATGCAATTTGTGTGTTTCATCGTCAATAAGAAGGGCCAAGGATACAGTAATCCTGAAGTGAAGCATCGGATTCTAAAACTGGATTTACAGGAGAGGTTCAAATCATAGAAAATTAGAGTGCCTATCCACTTGTACTTAAGTCGGCATTGTGCCTTTTGTATTAAATTCGGATGCAATTTCTGTGTTTCATCGTCAATTAGAAGGTCCAAGGGATACAGTACACCTGAAGTGAAGCATCGGGATCTAAAACTGGTCTAACAGGAGAGGTTCCAATCAAAGAGAGTTAGTGCGTCAGTCCTCTTGTACTTAAGTGGGCATTGTGCCTTTTGTATTATATTCGGATGCAATTTCTGTGTTTCATCGTCAATAAGAAGGTCCGAGGGATACAGAAAACCTGAAGTGAAGCATCGGATTTTAAAACTGGACTCAAAGGAATGGTTCAAATCATAGAAAGTTAGAGTGTCAGTCCTCTTGTACTTATGTCGGCATTGTGCCTTTTGTATTAAATTCGGGTGCAATTTCTGTGTTTCATCGTCAATAAGAAGAACCAAGTGATACAGTAAACCTGAAGTGAAGCATCAGAGTCTAAATCTGGACTCACAGGAGAGGTTCAAATCATAGAAAGTTAGAGTGTCAGTCTTCTTGTACTTAAGACAGCATTGTGCCTTTTGTATTAAATTCGAATGCAATATCTGTGTTTCATCGTCAATAAGAAGGTCCAAGGGATACAGTAAACCTGAAGTGAAGCATCCGAATCTAACACTGAACTCACAGGAGAGGTTCAAATCATAGAAAGATAGAGTGTCAGTCCTCTTGTACTTAAGTCGGCATTGTGCCTTTTGTAATAAATTCGGGTGCAATTTCTGTGTTTCATCGGCAATAAGAAGTCCCAAGGGATACAGTAAACCTGAAGTGAAGCATCGGAATCTAAAACTGGACTCTCACGAGAGGTTCGAATCATAGAGATTTAGAGTGTCAGTCCTCTTGTACCTAAGTGCGCATTGCACCTTTAGTATTAAATTCGGTTGCAATATCTGTGTTTCATCGTCAATTAGAAGGTCCAAGGGATACAGTAAACCTGAAGTGAAGCATCGGAATCTAAAACTGGACTCACATGAGAGGTTCAAATCATAGAGAGTTAGAGTGTCAGTCCCCTTGCACTTAAGTGGACATTGTGCCTTTTGTATTAAATTCGGATGCAATTTCTGAGTTTCATCGTCAATAAGAAGGTCCAAGCGATACAGTAAACCTGAGGTGAAACATCGGAATCTAAAACTGGTCTCACAGGAGAGGTTCAAATCATAGAGAGTTATGGTGTCAGTCCTCTTGTGCTTAAGTCGGCCTTGTGCCTCTTGTATTAAATTCGGATGCAATTTCTGTGTTTTATCGTCAATAAGAAGGTCCATGGGATACGGTAAACCTGAAGTGAAGCATCGGATTCTAAGACTGGACTCACAGGAGAGGTTCAAATCATAGAAAGTTACAGAGTCAGTCCTCTTGTACTTAAGTTGACATTGTGCTTTTGTATTAAATTCGGATGCAATTTCTGTGTTTCATCGTCAATAAGAAGGTCCAAGGTATACAGTAAACCTGAAGTGAAGCATCGGAGTCTAAAACTGGACTCACAGGAGAGGTTCAAATCATAGAAAGTTAGAGTGCCAGTCCTCTTGTACTTAAGTCGGCATTGTGCCTTTGGTATTAAAGTCGGATGCAATTTCTGTGTTTCATCGTCAATAAGAAGGTCCAAGGGATACAGTAAACCTGGATTGAAGCATCGGAAACTAGAACTGGACAAAAAGGAGAGGTTCAAATCATAGAAAGTTAGAGGGTCAGTCCCCTTGCGCTTAAGACAGCATTGTGCCTTTTGTATTAAATTCGGATGCAATATCTGTGTTTCATCGTCAATATGAAGGTCCAAGGGATACAGTAAACCTGAAGTGAAGCATCCGAATCTAAAACTGAACTCACAGGAGAGGTTCAAATCACAGAAAGATAGAGTGTCAGTCCTCTTGTACTTAAGTCGGCATTGTGCCCTTTGTATTAAATTCGGGTGCAATTTCTGTGTTTCATCGTCTATAAGAAGGCCCAAGGGATACTGTAAACCTGAAGTGAAGCATCGGAATCTAAAACTGGACTCACACGAGAGGTTCAAATCATAGAGAGTTAGAGTGTCAGTCCTCTTGTACCTAAGTGGGCATTGCGCCTTATGAATTTAATTCGGATGCAATTTCCGTGTTTCATCGTCAATAAGAAGGTCCAAGGGATACAGTAAACCTGAAGTGAAGCATCGGAATCTAAAACTGGACTCACAGGAGAGGTTCAAATCATAGAGAGTTCGAGTGTCAGTCCTCCTGTACTTAAGTGGGCATCGTGCCCTTTTGTATTAAATTCGGATGCAATTTCTGTGTTTCATCGTCAGTAAGAAGGTCCAAGCGATACAGTAAACCTGAGGTGAAGCATCGGAATCTAAGACTGGTCTAACAGGAGAGGTTCAAATCATAGAGAGTTATGGTGTCAGTCCTCTTGTACTTAGGTCGGCCTTGTGCCTCTTGTATTAAATTCGGGTGCAATTTCTGTGTTTCATCGTCAATAAGAAGGTCCATGGGATACTGTAATCCTGAAGTGAAGCATCGGATTCTAAAACTGGACGCACAGGAGAGGTTCAAATCGTAGAGAGTTAGAGTGTCAGTCCTCTCGTACTTAAGTCGGCATTGTGATTTTTTTTTAAAAATTCAATTGCAATTTCTGTGTTTCGTCGTCAGTAAGAGGGTCCAAGGGATACAGTAAACCTGAAGTCAAGCATCGGAATCTAAAACTGGACTCACACAAGAGGTTCAAATCATAGAAAGTTAGTGTGTCAGTCCCCTTGTACTTAAGTCGGCATTGTGCCTTTTGTATTAAATTCGGATGCAATTTCTGTGTTTCATCGTCAATAAGAAGGTCCAAGGGATACAGTAAACCTGAAGTGAAGCATCGAAATCTAAAACTGGACTCACAGGAGAGGTTCAAATCATAGAGAGTTAGAGTGTCAGTCCTCTTGTACTTAAGTCGGCATTGTGCGTTTTGTATTAAACTCGGATGGAATTTCTGTGTATCATCGTCAATAAGAAGGTCCAAGGGATACAGTAAACCTGAAGTGAAGCATCGGAATCTAAAACTGGACTCACATTAGAGGTTCAAATCAAAGAGAGTTAGTGTGTCACTACTCTTGTACTTAAGTGGGCATTGTGCCTTTTGTATTATATTCGGATGCAATTTCTGTGTTTCATCGTCAATACGAAGGTCCAAGGGATACAGTAAACCTGAAGTGAAGCATCGGATTTTAAAACTGGACTCAAAGGAATGGTTCAAATCATAGAAAGTTAGAGTGTCAGTCCTCTCGTACTTAGGTCGTCATTGTGCCTTTTGTATAAATTCGGATGCAATTTCTGTGTTTCGTCGTCAATAAGAAGGTCCTAGGGATACAGTAAACCTGAATCGGAATCTAAAACTGGTCTCACAGGAGAGGTTCAAATCATAGAGAGTTAGAGTGTCAGTCCTCTTGTACTTAAGTCGGCATTGTGCCTTTTGTATTACATTCGGTTGCTCATTGTGTGTTTCATCGTCAATAAGAAGGTCCAATGGATACAGTAAACCTGAAGTGAAGCATCGGAATCTAAAACTGGACTGACAGGAGAGGTTTAAATCATAGACAGTTAGAGTGTCAGTCCTCTTGTACTTAAGTCGGCATTGTGCCTTTTGTATTACATTCGGATGCAATTTGTGTGTTTCATCGTCAATAAGAAGGTCCAAGGATACAGTAATCCTGAAGTGAAGCATCGGATTCTAAAACTGGATTTACAGGAGAGGTTCAAATCATAGAAAATTAGAGTGTCTATCCACTTGTACTTAAGTCGGCATTGTGCCTTTTGTATTAAATTCGCATGCAATTTCTGTGTTTCATCGTCAATTAGAAGGTCCAAGGGATACAGTACACCTGAAGTGAAGCATCGGGATCTAAAACTGGTCTAACAGGAGAGGTTCCAATCAAAGAGAGTTAGTGCGTCAGTCCTCTTGTACTTAAGTGGGCATTGTGCCTTTTGTATTATATTCGGATGCAATTTCTGTGTTTCATCGTCAATAAGAAGGTCCGAGGGATACAGTAAACCTGAAGTGAAGCATCGGATTTTAAAACTGTACTCAAAGGAATGGTTCAAATCATAGAAAGTTAGAGTGTCAGTCTTCTTGTACTTAAGTCGGCATTGTGCCTTTTGTATTAAATTCGGGTGCAATTTCTGTGTTTCATTGTCAATAAGAAGTACCAAGTGATACAGTAAACCTGAAGTGAAGCATCAGAGTCTAAATCTGGACTCACAGGAGAGGTTCAAATCATAGAAAGTTAGAGTGTCAGTCTTCTTGTACTTAAGACAGCATTGTGCCTTTTGTATTAAATTCGAATGCAATATCTGTGTTTCATCGTCAATAAGAAGGTCCCAGGGATACAGTAAACCTGAAGTGAAGCATCCGAATCTAACACTGAACTCACAGGAGAGGTTCAAATCATAGAAAGATAGAGTGTCAGTCCTCTTGTACTTAAGTCGGCATTGTGCCTTTTGTATTAAATTCGGCTGAAATTTCTGTGTTTCATCGTCAATAAGAAGTCCCAAGGGATACAGTAAACCTGAAGTGAAGCACCGGAATCTAAAACTGGACTCACACGAGAGGTTCGAATCATAGAGATTTAGAGTGTCAGTCCTCTTGTACCTAAGTGCGCATTGCACCTTTAGTATTAAATTCGGTTGCAATATCTGTGTTTCATCGTCAATTAGAAGGTCCAAGGGATACAGTAAACCTGAAGTGAAGCATCGGAATCTAAAACTGGACTCACATGAGAGGTTCAAATCAAAGAAAGTTAGAGTGTCAGTCCTCTTGTACTTAAGTGGACATTGTGCCTTTTGTATTAAATTCGGATGCAATTTCTGAGTTTCATCGTCAATAAGAAGGTCCAAGCGATACAGTAAACCTGAGGTGAAACATCGGAATCTAAAACTGGTCTCACAGGAGAGGTTCAAATCATAGAGAGTTATGGTGTCAGTCCTCTTGTGCTTAAGTCGGCCTTGTGCCTCTTGTATTAAATTCGGATGCAATTTCTGTGTTTTATCGTCAATAAGAAGGTCCATGGGATACGGTAAACCTGAAGTGAAGCATCGGATTCTAAGACTGGACTCACAGGACAGGTTCAAATCATAGAAAGTTACAGAGTCAGTCCTCTTGTACTTAAGTTGACATTGTGCTTTTGTATTAAATTCGGATGCAATTTCTGTGTTTCATCGTCAATAAGAAGGTCCAAGGTAAACAGTAAACCTGAAATGAAGCATCGGAGTCTAAAACTGGACTCACAGGAGAGGTTCAAATCATAGAAAGTTAGAGTGTCAGTCCTCTTGTACTTAAGTCGGCATTGTGCCTTTGGTATTAAAGTCGGATGCAATTTCTGTGTTTCATCGTCAATAAGAAGGTCCAAGGGATACAGTAAACCTGGATTGAAGCATCGGAAACTAAAACTGGACACAAAGGAGAGGTTCAAATCACAGAAAGTTAGAGTGTCAGTCCTCTTGCACTTAAGACAGCATTGTGGCTTTTGTATTAAATTCGGATGCAATTTCTGTGTTTCATCGTCTATAAGAATGTCCAAGGGATACAGTAAACCTGAAGTGAAGCATCCGAATCTAAAACGGAACTCACAGGAGAGGTTCAAATTCCAGAAAGATAGAGTGTCAGTCCTCTTGTACTTAAGTCGGCATTGTGCCCTTTGTATTAAATTCGGGTGCAATTTCTGTGTTTCATCGTCAATAAGAAGGCCCAAGTGATACTGTAAACCTGAAGTGAAGCATCGGAATCTAAAACTGGACTCACACGAGAGGTTCAAATCATAGAGAGTATGAGTGTCAGTCCTCTTGTACTTAGGTCGGCCTTGTGCCTCTTGTATTAAATTCGGGTGCAATTTCTGTGTTTCATCGTCAATAAGAAGGTCCATGGGATACTGTAATCCTGAAGTGAAGCATCGGATTCTAAAACTGGACTCACAGGAGAGGTTCAAATCGTAGAGAGTTAGAGTGTCAGTCCTCTCGTACTTAACTCGGCATTGTGATTTTTTTTAAAAAATTCAATTGCAATTTCTGTGTTTCGTCGTCTGTAAGAGGGTCCAAGGGATACAGTAAACCTGAAGTGAAGCATCGGAATCTAAAACTGGACTCACACAAGCGGTTCAAATCTTAGAAAGTTAGTGTGTCAGTCCTCTTGTACTTAAGTCGGCATTGTGCCTTTTGTATTAAATTCGGATGCAATTTCAGTGTTTCATCGCCAATACGAAGGTCCAAGGGATACAGTAAACCTGAAGTGAAGCATCGAAATCTAAAACTGGACTCACAGGAGAAGTTCAAATCATAGAGAGTTAGAGTGTCAGTCCTCTTGTACTTAAGTCGGCATTGTGCGTTTTGTATTAAACTCGGATGCAATTTCTGTGTATCATCGTCAATAAGAAGGTCCAAGGGATACAGTAAACCTGAAGTGGAGCATCGGAATCTAAAACTGGACTCACAGGAGAGGTTAAAATCATATATAGTTAGAGTGTCAGTCCTCTCGTACTTAGGTCGTCATTGTGCCTTTTGTATAAAATTCGGATGCAATTTCTGTGTTTCGTCGTCAATAAGAAGGTCCTAGGGATACAGTAAACCTGAAGTGTAGCATCGGAATCTAAAACTGGACTCACAGGAGAGGTTCAAATCATAGAGAGTTAGAGTGTCAGTCCTCTTGTACTTAAGTCGGCATTGTGCCTTTTGCATTACATTCGGTTGCTCATTGTGTGTTTAATCGTCAATAAGAAGGACCAATGGATACAGTAAACCTGAATTGAATTATCGGAATCTAAAACTGGACTGACAGGAGAGGTTCAAATCATAGCAAGTTAGAGTGTCAGTCCTCTTGTACTTAAGTCGGCATTGTGCCTTTTGTATTAAATTCGGATGCAATTTGTGTGTTTCATCGTCAATAAGAAGGTCCAAGGATACAGTAATCCTGAAGTGAAGCATCGGATTCTAAAACTGGATTTACAGGAGAGGTTAAAATCATAGAAAATAAGGGTGTCTATCCACTTGTACTTAAGTCGGCATTGTGCCTTTTGTATTAAATTCGGATGCAATTTCTGTGTTTCATCGTCAATTAGAAGATCCAAGGGATACAGTACACCTGAAGTGAAGCATCGTGATCTAAAACTGGACTCACAGGAGAGGTTCAAATCATAGAAAGTTAGAGTGTCAGTCCTCTTGTACTTAAGTCGGCATTGTGCTTTTTGTATTAAATTCGGACGCAATTTCTGTGTTTCATCGTCAATAAGAAGGTCCAAGGGATACAGTAATCCTGAAGTGAAGCATCGCATTCTAAAACTGGACTCACAGGAGAGGTTCAAATCATAAAATATTAGAGTGTCAGACCTCTTGTACTTAAGACGGCATTGTGCCTTTTGTATTAAATTCGGGCGCAATTTCTGTTTTTCATCGTAAATAGGAATGTCCAAGGGATACAGTAAACCTGAAGTGAAGCAACGGAATCTAAAACTGGACTCACAGGAGAGGTTCAAATCATAAAAAGTTAGAGTGTCAGTGCTCTTGTACTTAGGTCGACTTTGTGCCTTTCGCATTAAATTCGGATGCAATTTCTGAGTTTCATCGTCAATAAGAAGGTCCAAGCGATACAGTAAACCTGAAGTGTAGCATCGGAATCTAAAACTGGACTCACAGGAGAGTTTCAAATCATAGAGAGTTAGAGTGTCAGTCCTCTTGTACTTAAGTCGACATTGTGCCTTTTGTATTACATTCGGTTGCTCATTGTGTGTTTAATCGTCAATAAGAAGGTCCAATGGATACAGTAAACCTGAAGTGAAGCATCGGAATCTAAAACTGGACTGACAGGAGAGGTTCAAATCATAGAAAGTTAGAGTGTCAGTCCTCTTGTACTTAAGTCGGCATTGTGCCTTTTGTATTATTTTCGGATGCAATTTGTGTGTTTCATCGTCAATAAGAAGGTCCAAGGATACAGTAATCCTGAAGTGAAGCATCGGATTCTAAAACTGGACTCACAGGAGAGGTTCAAATCATAGAAAGTTAGAGTGTCAGTCCTCTTGTACTTAAGTCGGCATTGTGCCTTTGGTATTAAAGTCTGATGCAATTTCTGTGTTTCATCGTCAATAAGAAGGTCCAAGGGATACAGTAAACCTGGATTGAAGCATCGGAAACTAAAACTGGACACAAAGGAGAGGTTCAAATCATAGAAAGTTAGAATGTCAGTCCTCTTGCACTTAAGACAGCATTGTGGCTTTGGTATTAAATTCGGATGCAATTTCTGTGTTTCATCGTCAATAAGAAGGTCCAAGCGATACAGTAAACCTGAGGTGAAGCATCGGAATCTAAAACTGGTCTAACGGGAGAGGTTCAAATCATAGAGAGTTATGGTGTGAGTCCTCTTGTACTTAGGTCAGCCTTGTGCCTCTTGTATTAAATTCGGGTGCAATTTCTGTGTTTCATCATCATTAAGAAGGTCCATGGGATACTGTAATCCTGAAGTGAAGCATCGGATTCTAAAACTGGACTCACAAGAGAGGTTCAAATCGTAGAGAGTTAGAGTGTCAGTCCTCTCGTACTTAACTCGGCATTGTGATTTTTTTTAAAAAATTCAATTGCAATTTCTGTGTTTCGTCGTCTGTAAGAGGGTCCAAGGGATACAGTAAACCTGAAGTGAAGCATCGAAATCTAAAACTGGACTCACACAAGAGGTTCAAATCTTAGAAAGTTAGTGTGTCAGTCCTCTTGTACTTAAGTCGGCATTGTGCCTTTTGTATTAAATTCGGATGCAATTTCTGTGTTTCATCGCCAATACGAAGGTCCAAGGGATACAGTAAACCTGAAGTGAAGCATCGAAATCTAAAACTGGACTCACAGGAGAAGTTCAAATCATAGAGAGTTAGAGTGTCAGTCCTCTTGTACTTAAGTCGGCATTGTGCGTTTTGTATTAAACTCGGATGCAATTTCTGTGTATCATCGTCAATAAGAAGGTCCAAGGGATACAGTAAACCTGAAGTGAAGCATCGGAATCTAAAACTGGACTCACAGGAGAGGTTAAAATCATAGATAGTTAGAGTGTCGGTCCTCTCGTACTTAGGTCGTCATTGCGCCTTTTGTATAAAATTCGGATGCAATTTCTGTGTTTCGTCGTCAATAAGAAGGTCCTAGGGATACAGTAAACCTGAAGTGTAGCATCGGAATCTAAAACTGGACCCACAGGAGAGGTTCAAATCATAGAGAGTTAGAGTGTCAGTCCTCTTGTACTTAAGTCGGCATTGTGCCTTTTGCATTACATTCGGTTGCTCATTGTGTGTTTAATCGTCAATAAGAAGGTCCAATGGATACAGTAAACCTGAAGTGAATTATCGGAATCTAAAACTGGACTGACAGGAGAGGTTCAAATCATAGAAAGTTAGAGTGTCAGTCCTCTTGTACTTAAGTCGGCATTGTGCCTTTTGTATTAAATTCGGATGCAATTTGTGTGTTTCATCGTCAATAAGAAGGTCCAAGGATACAGTAATCCTGAAGTGAAGCATCGGATTCTAAAACTGGATTTACAGGAGAGGTTAAAATCATAGAAAATTAGGGTGTCTATCCACTTGTACTTAAGTCGGCATTGTGCCTTTTGTATTAAATTCGGATGCAATTTCTGTGTTTCATCGCCAATTAGAAGATCCAAGGGATACAGTACACCTGAAGTGAAGCATCGTGATCTAAAACTGGACTCACAGGAGAGGTTCAAATCATAGAAAGTTAGAGTGTCAGTCCTCTTGTACTTAAGTCGGCATTGTGCTTTTTGTATTAAATTCGGAAGCAATTTCTGTGTTTCATCGTCAATATGAAGGTCCAAGGGATACAGTAATCCTGAAGTGAAGCATCGCATTCTAAAACTGGACTCACAGGAGAGGTTCAAATCATAAGAAATTAGAGTGTCAGACCTCTTGAACTTAAGACGGCATTGTGCCTTTTGTATTAAATTCGGGCGCAATTTCTGTTTTTCATCGTAAATAGGAATGTCCAAGGGATACAGTAAACCTGAAGTGAAGCATCGGAATCTAAAACTGGACTCACAGGAGAGGTTCAAATCATAAAAAGTTAGAGTGTCAGTGCTCTTGTACTTAAGTCGACTTTGTGCCTTTCGCATTAAATTCGGATGCAATTTCTGAGTTTCATCGTCAATAAGAACGTCCAAGCGATACAGTAAACCTGAGGTGAAGCATCGGAATCAAAAACTGGTCTAACAGGAGAGGTTCAAATCAAAGAGAGTTAGTGTGTCAGTCCTCTTGTACTTAAGTGGGCATTGTGCCTTTTGTATTATATTCGGATACAATTTCTGTGTTTCATCGTCAATAAGAAGGTCCAAGGGATACAGTAAACCTGAAGTGAAGCATCGGATTTTAAAACTTCACTCAAAGGAATGGTTCAAATCATAGAAAGTTAGAGTGTCAGTCCTCTTGTACTTAAGTCGGCATTGTGCCTTTTGTATTAAATTCGGGTGCAATTTCTGTGTTTCATCGTCAATAAGAAGAACCAAGTGATACAGTAAACCTGAAGTGAAGCATCAGAGTCTAAATCTGGACTCACAGGAGAGGTTCAAATCATAGAAACTTAGAGTGTCAGTCTTCTTGTACTTAAGACAGCATTGTGCCTTTTGTATTAAATTCGAATGCAATATCTGTGTTTCATCGTCAATAAGAAGGTCCAAGGGATACAGTAAACCTGAAGTGAAGCATCCGAATCTAACACTGAACTCACAGGAGAGGTTCAAATCATAGAAAGATAGAGTGTCAGTCCTCTTGTACTTAAGTCGGCATTGTGCCTTTTGTATTAAATTCGGGTGCAATTTCTGTGTTTCATCGTCAATAAGAAGTCCCAAGGGAAACAGTAAACCTGAAGTGAAGCACCGGAATCTAAAACTGGACTCACACGAGAGGTTCGAATCACAGAGATTTAGAGTGTCAGTCCTCTTGTACCTAAGTGCGCATTGCACCTTTTGTATTAAATTCGGTTGCAATATCTGAGTTTCATCGTCAATAAGAAGGTCCAAGCGATACAGTAAACCTGAGGTGAAGCATCGGAATCTAAAACTGGTCTAACAGGAGAGGTTCAAATCATAGAGAGTTATGGTGTCAGTCCTCTTGTGCTTAAGTCGGCCTTGTGCCTCTTGTATTAAATTCGGATGCAATTTCTGTGTTTTATCGTCAATAAGAAGGTCCATGGGATACAGTAAACCTGAAGTGAAGCATCGGATTCTAAAACTGGACTCACAGGAGAGGTTCAAATCATAGAAAGTTACAGAGTCAGTCCTCTTGTACTTAAGTTGACATTGTGCTTTTGTATTAAATTCGGATGCAATTTCTGTGTTTCATCGTCAATAAGAAGGTCCAAGGTATACAGTAAGCCTGAAGTGAAGCATCGGAGTCTAAAACTGGACTCACAGGAGAGGTTCAAATCATAGAAACTTAGAGTGTCAGTCCTCTTGTACTTAAGTCGGCATTGTGCCTCGGTATTAAATTCGGATGCAATTTCTGTGTTTCATCGTCAATAAGAAGGTCCAAGGGATACAGTAAACCTGGATTGAAGCATCGGAAACTAAAACTGGACACAAAGGAAAGGTTCAAATCATAGAAAGTTAGAGTGTCAGTCCTCTCGTACTTAAGTCGGCATTGTGCTTTTTGTAATAAATTCAATTGCAATTTCTGTGTTTCGTCGTCAGTAAGAGGGTCCAAGGGATACAGTAAACCTGAAGTGAAGCATCGGAATCTAAAACTGGACTCACATTAAAGGTTCAAATCATAGAGAGGTAGAGTGTCAGTCCTCTTGTACTTAAGTTGGCATTGTGCATTTTGTATTAAATTCGGATGCAATTTCAGTGTTTCTTTGTAAATAAGAAGGTCCAAGGGATACAGTAAACCTGAAGTGAAGCATCGGATTCTAATACTGGACTCACAGGAGAGGATCAAATCATACAAAGTTAGAGTGTCAGTCCTCTCGTACTTAAGTCGTCATTGTGCCTTTTGTATAAAATTCGGATGCAATTTCTGTGTTTCATCAACAATAAGAAGGTCCTAGGGATACAGTAAACCTGAAGTGTAGCATCGGAATCTAAAACTGGACTCTCAGGAGTGGTTCAAATCATAGAGAGTTAGAGTGTCAGTCCTCTTGTACTGAAGTCGGCATTGTGCCTTTTGTATTAAATTCGGTAGCACCTTCTGTGTATCATCGTCAATAAGAAGGTCCAATGGATACAGTAAACCTGAAGTGAAGCATCGGAATCTAAAACTGGACTCACAGGAGAGGTTCAAATCATAGAAAGTTAGAGTGTCAGTCCTCTTGTACTTAAGTCGGCATTGTGCTTTTTGTATTAAATTCGGAAGCAATTTCTGTGTTTCATCGTCAATAAGAAGGTCCAAGGGATACAGTAATCCTGAAGTGAAGCATCGCATTCTAAAACTGGACTCATAGGAGAAGTTCAGATCATAAAAAATTAGAGTGTCAGTCCTCTTGTACTTAAGTCGGCATTGTGCCTTTTGTATTAAATTCGGATGCAATTTCTGTGTTTCATCGTCAATTAGAAGGTCCAAGGGATACAGTACACCTGAAGTGAAGCATCGGGATCTAAAACTGGACTCACAGTAGAGGTTCAAATCATAGAGAGTTAGAGTGTCAGTCCTCTTGTATTTAAGTCGGCATTGTGCCTTTTGTATTAAATTCGGATGCTATTTCTGTGTTTCATCGTCAATAAATAGGTCCAAGGGATACAGTAAACCTGATGTGAAGCATCGGAATCTAAAACTGTACTCACAGGAGAGGTTCAAGTCATAGAGAGTTAGAGTGTCAGTCCTCTTGTACTTAAGTCGGCTTTGTGCCTTTTCTACTAAATTCGGTTGCACATTCTGTATTTCATCGCCAATAAGAAGGTCCAAGGTATACAGTAAACCTGAAGTGAAGCATCGGAATCTAAACCTGGACTCACAGGGGAGGTTCAAATCATAGAAATTTAATGTGTCGGTCCTCTTTTAATTAAGTCGCCATTGTGCATTTTGTATTAAATTCGGAAGCAATTTCTGTTTTTCATCGTAAATAAGAATGTCCAAGCGATACAGTAAACCTGAAGTGAAGCATCGGAATCCAAAACTGGACTCTTTGGTGAGGTTCAAATCATAGAAAGTTAGAGTGTCAGTGCTCTTGTACTTAAGTCGACATTGAGATTTTCGAAATAAATTCGGATGCAATTTCTGTGTTTCATCGTCAATAAGAGGGTACAAGGGAAACAGTAAACCCGAAGTGAAGCATCTGAATCTAAAACTGGACTCATATTAAAGGTTCAAATCATAGAGAGTTAGAGTGTCAGTCCTCTTGTACTTAAGTGGGCATTGTGCCTTTTGTATTGAATTCGGATGCAATTTCTGTGTTTCATCTTCATTAGGAAGGTCCAAGGGATACAGTAAACCTGAAGAGAAGCATCGGAATCTAACACTGGACTCACAGGAGAGGTTCAAATCATAGAGAGTTAGAGTGTCAGTCCTCTTGTACTTGAGTCGGCATTGGGCCTTTTGTATTAAATTCGGATGCAATTTCTGTGTTTCATCGTCAATAAGAAGAACCAAGTGATACAGTAAACCTGAAGTGAAGCATCAGAGTCTAAATCTGGACTCACAGGAGAGGTTCAAATCATAGAGAGTTAGAGTGTCAGTCCTCTTGTACTTAAGTCGGCATTGTGCCATTTGTATTAAATTCGGATGCAATTTCTGTGTTTCATCGTCAATAAGAAGATCCAAGGGATATAGTAAACCTGAAGTGAAGCATCGGAGTTTAAAACTGGACTCACAGGAGAGGTTCTAATCATAGAAAGTTAGAGTGTCAGTCCTCTTGTACTTAAGTCGGCATTGTGCCTTTTGTATTAAGTTCGGATGCAATTTCTGTGTTTCATCGTCAATAAGAAGGTCCAAGGGATACAGTAAACCTCGATTGAAGCATCGGAAACTAAAAATGGACACAAAGGAGTGGTTCAAATCATAGAAAGTTAGAGTGTCAGTCCTCTTGTACTTAAGACAGCATTGTGCCTTTTGTATTAAATTCGGGCGCAATTTCTGTTTTTCATCGTAAATAGGAATGTCCAAGGGATACAGTAAACATGAAGTGAAGCATCGGAATCTAAAACTGGACTCACAGGAGAGGTTCAAATCATAAAAAGTTAGAGTGTCAGTGCTCTTGTACTTAAGACGACTTTGTGCCTTTCGCATTAAATTCGGATGCAATTTCTGTGTTTCACCTTCATTAAGAAGGTCCAAGGGATACAGTAAACCTGAAGAGAAGCATCGGAATCTAAAACTGCACTCACAGGAGAGGTTCAAATCATAGAAAGTTAGAGTGTCAGTCCTCTTGTACTTAAGTCGGCATTGTGCCTTTGGTATTAAATTCGGATGCAATTTCTGTGTTTCATCGTCAATAAGAAGGTCCAAGGGATACAGTAAACCCTGATTGAAGCATCGGAAACTGAAAATGGACACAAAGGAGTGGTTCAAATCATAGAAAGTTAGAGTGTCAGTCCTCTTGTACTTAAGACAGCATTGTGCCTTTTGTATTAAATTCGGGCGCAATTTCTGTTTTTCATCGTAAATAGGAATGTCCAAGGGATACAGTAAACATGAAGTGAAGCATCGGAATCTAAAACTGGACTCACAGGAGAGGTTCAAATCATAGAAAGTTAGAGTGTCAGTCCTCTTGTACTTAAGTCGGCATTGTGCCTTTGGTATTAAATTCGGATGCAATTTCTGTGTTTCATCGTCAATAAGAAGGTCCAAGGGATACAGTAAACCCTGATTGAAGCATCGGAAACTGAAAATGGACACAAAGGAGTGGTTCAAATCATAGAAAGTTAGAGTGTCAGTCCTCTTGTACTTAAGACAGCATTGTGCCCTTTGTATTAAATTCGGATGCAATATTTGTGTTTCATCGTCAATAAGAAGGTCCAAGGGATACAGTAAACCTGAAGTGAAGCATCCGAATCTAAAGCTGAACTCACAGGAGAGGTTCAAATCATAGAAAGATAGAGTGTCAGTCCTCTTGTACTTAAGTCGGCATTGTGCCTTTTTTATTAAATTCGGGTGCAATTTCTGTGTTTCATCGTCAATAAGAAGACCCAAGGGATACAGTAAACCTGAAGTGAAGCACCGGAATCTAAAACTGGACTCACACGAGAGGTTCGAATCATAGAGATTTAGAGTGTCAGTCCTCTTGTACCTAAGTGGGCATTGCGCCTTTTGTATTAAATTCGGTTGCAATTACTGTGTTTCATCGTCAATAAGAAGGTCCAAGGGATACAGTAAACCTGAAGTGAAGCATCGGAATCTAAAACTGGACTCACAGGAGAGGTTCAAATCATAGAGAGCTAGAGTGTCAGTCCTCTTGTACTTAAGTGGACATTGTGCCTTTTGTATTAAATTCGGATGCAATTTCTGTGTTTCATCGTCAATAAGAAGGTCCAAGCGATACAGTAAACCTGAGGTGAAGCATCGGAATCTAAAACTGGTCTAACAGGAGAGGTTCAAATCATAGAGCGTTATGGTGTCAGTCCTCTTGTGCTTAAGTCGCCCTTGTGCCTCTTGTATTAAATTCGGATGCAATATCTGTGTTTGCGTCAATAAGAAGGTCCATGGATACAGTAAACCTGAAGTGAAGCATCGGATTCTAAAACTGGACTCACAGGAGAGGTTCAAATCATAGAATGTTACAGAGTCAGTCCTCCTGTACTTAAGTTGACATTGTGCTTTTGTATTAAATTCGGATGCAATTTCTGTGTTTCATCGCCAATAAGAAGGTCCAAGGTATACAGTAAACCTGAAGTGAAGCATCGGAATCTAAAACTGGACTCACACGAGAGGTTCAAATCATAGAGAGTTAGAGTGTCAGTCCTCTTGTACCTAAGTGGGCATTGCGCCTTTTGAATTTAATTCGGATGCAAATTCTGTGTTTCATCGTCAATAAGAAGGTCCAAGGGATACAGTAAACTTGAGGTGAAGCATCCGAATCTAAAACTGAACTCACAGGAGAGGTTCAAATTATAGAAAGATAGAGTGTCAGTCCTCTTGTACTTAAGTCGGCATTGTGCCTTTTGTATTAAATTCCGGTGCAATTTCTGTGTTTCATCGTCAATAAGAGGGCCCAAGGGATACTCTAAACCTGAAGTGAAGCATCGGAATCTAAAACTGGACTCACACGAGAGGTTCAAATCATAGAGAGTTAGAGTGTCAGTCCTCTTGTACCTAAGTGGTCATTGCGCCTTTTGAATTTAATTCGGATGCAATTTCTGTGTTTCATCGTCAATAAGAAGGTCCAAGCGATACAGTAAATTTGAGGTGAAGCATCGGAATCTAAAACTGGTCTAACAGGAGAGGTTCAAATCATAGAGAGTTATGGTGTCAGTCCTCTTGTGCTTAGGTCGGCTATGTGCCTCTTGTATTAAATTCGGGTGCAATATCTGTGTTTCATCGTCAATAAGAAGGTCCATGGGATGCTGTAATCCTGAAGTGAGGCATCGGATTCTAAAACTGGACTCACAGGAGGGGTTCAAATCGTAGAGAGTTAGAGTGTCAGTCCTCTCGTACTAAAGTCGGCATTGTGCTTTTTGTAATATATTCAATTGCAATTTCTGTGTTTCGTCGTCAGTAAGAGGGTCCAAGGGATACAGTAAACCTGAAGTGAAGCATCGGAATCTAAAACTGGACTCACACAAGAGGTTCAAATCATAGAAAGTTAGAGTGTCAGTCCTCCTGTATCTAGGTCGGCATTGTGCCTTTTGTATTAAATTCGGATGCAATTTCTGTGTTTCATCGTCAATAAGAAGGTCCAAGGGATACAGTAAACCTGAAGTGAAGCATCGAAATCTAAAACTGGGCTCACAGGAGAGGTTCAAATTATAGTGAGTTAGAGTGTCAGTCCTCTTGTACTTAAGTCGGCATTGTGCCTTTTGTATTAAACTCGGATGCAATTTCTGTGTTTCATCGTCAATAAGAAGGTCCAAGGGATACAGTAAACCTGAAGTGAAGCATCGGAATCTAAAACTGGACTCACAGGAGAGGTTCAAATCATAGAAAGATAGAGTGTCAGTCCTCTTGTACTTAAGTCGGCATTGTGCCTTTTGTATTAAATTCCGGTGCAATTTCTGTGTTTCATCGTCAATAAGAAGGCCCAAGGGATACTGTAAACCTGACGTGAAGCATCGGAATCTAAAACTGGACTCACACGAGAGGTTCAAATCATAGAGAGTTAGAGTGTCAGTCCACTTGTACCTAAGTAGGCATTGCGCCTTTTGAATTTAATTCGGATGCAATTTCTGTGTTTCATCGTCAATAAGAAGGTCCAACGGATACAGTAAACCTGAAGTGAAGCATCGGAATCTAAAACTGGACTCACAGGAGAGGTTCAAATCATAGAGAGTTAGAGTGTCAGTCCTCCTGTACTTAAGTGGGCATTGTGCCTTTTGTATTAAGTTCGGATGCAATTTCTGTATTTCATCTTCAATAAGAAGGTCCAAGCGATACAGTAAACCTGAGGTGAAGCATCGGAATCTACAACTGGTCTAACAGGAGAGGTTCAAATCATAGAGAGCTATGGTGTCAGTCCTCTTGTACTTAGGTCGGCCTTGTGCCTCTTGTATTAAATTCGGGTGCAATATCTGTGTTTCATCGTCAATAAGAAGGTCCATGTGATGCTGTAATCCTGAAGTGAAGCATCGGATTCTAAAACTGGACTCACAGGAGAGGTTCAAATCGTAGAGAGTTAGAGTGTCAGTCCTCTCGTACTAAAGTCGGCATTGTGCTTTTTGTAATAAATTCAATTGCAATTTCTGTGTTTCGTCGTCAGTAAGAGGGTCCAAGGGATACAGTAAACCTGAAGTGAAGCATCGGAATCTAAAACTGGACTCACACAAGATGTTCAAATTATAGAGAGTTAGAGTGTCAGTCCTCTTGTACTTGAGTCGGCATTGTGAATGTTGTGTTAAATTCGGTTGCAATTTCTGAGTTTCATCGTCAGTAAGAGGGTCCAAGGGATACAGTAAACCTTAAGTGAAACATCGGAATCTAAAACTGGACTCACAGGAGAGGTTCAAATCATAGAGAGTTAGAGTGTCAGTCCTCTTGTACTTAAGTCGACATTGTGCCTTTAGTATTAAATTCGGATGCAATTTCTGTGTTTCATCGTCAATAAGAAGGTCTAATTGATACAGTAAACCTGAAGTGAAGCAACAGAAAACTAAGACTGGACTCACAGGAGGGGTTCAAATCATAGAAAGTTAGAGTGTCAGTGCTCTTGTACTTAAGTCGGCATTGTGCCTTTTGTATTAAATTCGGATGCTATTTCTGTGTTTCATCGTCAACAAGAAGGTCAAAGAGATACAGTAAACCTGAAGTGAAGCATCGGAATCTAAAACTGGACTCACAGGAGAGGTTAAAATCATAGATAGTTAGAGTGTCAGTCCTCTTGTACTTAAGTCGGCATTGTGCCTATTGTGCTAAATTCGGATGCAATTTCTGTGTTTCATCGTCAATAAGAAGGTCCAAGGGATACAGTAAACCTGAAGTAAAGCATCGGAATCTAAAACTGGACTCACAGGAGAGGTTCAAATCATAGAGAGTTTGAGTGTCAGTCCTCTTGTACTTAACTCGGCATTGTGCCGTTTGTACTAAATTCGGATTCAATTTCTGTGTTTCATCGTCAATAAGAAGGTCCAAGGGATACAGTGAACCTGAATTGAAGCATCGGAATCTAAAACCGGCCTCAGAGGAGAGCTTCAAATCATAGAAAGTTAGAGTGTCAGTCCTCTTGTACTTAAGTCGGCATTGTGCCTTTTGTATTAAATTTGGATGCAATTTCTATGTTTCACCGTCAAAAAGAAGGTCCAAGGGATACGGTAAAACTGAAGTGAAGCATCGGAATCCAAAACTGAACTCACAGAAGAGGTTCAAATCATAGAAAGTTAGTGTGTCAGACCTCTTGCACTTAAGTCGGCATTGTGCCTTTTGTATTCAAATCGGATGAATTTTCTGTGTTTCATCGTCAATAAGAAGGTCCAAGGGATACAGTTATCCTGAAGTGAAGCTTCAGAATCCAAAACTGGACTCACAGGAGAGGTTCTAATCGTAGAGAGTTAGAGTGTCAGTCCTCTTGTACTTAAGTCGGCATTGTGAATGTTGTATAAATTTCGGTTGCAATTTCTGAGTTTCATCGTCAGTAGGAGGGTCCAAGGGATACAGTAAACCTGAAGTAAAGCATCGGAATCTAAGACTGGACTCACAGGAGAGGTTCAAATCATAGAGAGTTAGAGTGTCAGTCCTCTTGTACTTAAGTAGACATTGTGCCTTTTGTATTAAATTTGGATGCAATTTCTGTGTTTCATCGTCAAGAAGAAGGTCTAATGGATACATTAAACCTGAAGTGAAGCATCGGAAACTAAGATTGGACACACAGGAGAGATTCAAATCATAGAAAGTTAGAGTGTCAGTGCTCTTGTACTTAAGTCGGCAATGTGCTTTTAGTATTAAATTAGGATGCAATTTCTGTGTTTCATCGTCAATAAGAAGGTCGAGGGCATACAGTAAACCTGAAGTCAAGCATCGGAATCTAAAACTGGACTCACAGGAAAGGTTCATATCATAGAAAGTTAGAGTGTCGGTCCTCTTGTACTTAAGTTGGCATTGTGCCTTTTGTATTAAATTCGGATGAAATTTCTGTGTTTCATCGTCAATAAGAAGGTCCAAGGAATACAGTAAACCTGAAGTGAAGCATCGGAATCTAAAACTGGACTCAAAGGAGAGGTTCAAATCATAGAAAGTTAGAGTGTCAGTCCTTATGTACATAAGTCGGCATTGTGCCTTTTGTATTAAATTCGGATGCAATTTTTGTGTTTCATTGTCAATAAGAAGGTCCAAGGGATACAGTAAACCCGAAGTGAAGAATCGGATTCGAAAACTGGACTTACAGAAGAGATTAAATTCATAGAAAGTTAGAGTGTCAGTCCTCTTGTACTTAAGTCGGCATTGTGCTTTTGTATTAAATTCGGATGCAATTTCTGTGTTTCATGGTCAATAAGAAGGTCCAAGGGATACAGTAAACCTGAAGTGAGGCATCGGAATCTAAATTGGACTCACAGGAGAGGTTTAAATCATAGAGAGTTAGAGTGTCAGTCCTCTTGTACTTAAGTCGGCATTATGCCCTTGTATTAAATTCGGATGCAATTTCTGTGTTTCACCGTCAAGAAGAAGGTCCAAAGGATACAGTAAACCTGAAGTGAAGCATCGGAATCTAAAACTGGACTCACAGGAGAGGTTCAAATCATAGCAATTTAGAGTGTCAGTCCTCTTGTACTTAAGTCGGCATTGTGCCTTTTGTATTAAATTTGGATGCAATTTCTGTGTTTCATCGTCTATAAGAAGGTCCAAGGGATACAGTAAACCCGAAGTGAAGCTTCGGAATCTAAAACTGAACTCACAGGAGAGGTTCAAATCATAGAAAGTTAGAGTGTCAGACCTCTTGTTCTTAAGTCGGCATTGTGACTTTTGTATTCAAATCGGATGCATTTTCTGTGTTTCATCTTCAATAAGAAGGTCCAAGGGATACAGTTAACCTGAAGTGAAGCATCGGAATCTAAAACTGGACTCATAGGAGACGTTCAAATCATAGAGTGTTAGAGTGTCAGTCCTCTTGTACATATGTCGTCATTGTGCCTTTTGTATTAAAATCGGATGCAATATCTGTGTTTCATCGTCAATAAGAAGGTCTAATGGATACATTATACCTGAAGTGAAGAATCGGAAACTAATACTGGACTCACAGGAGAGGTTCAAATCATGGAAAGTTAGAGTGTCAGTGCTCTTGTACTTCAGTCGGCATTGTGCCTTTTGTATTAAATTAGGATGCAATTTCTGTGCTTCATCGTCAATAAGAAGGTCGAAGGCATACAGTAAACCTGAATTCAAGCATCGGAATCTAAAACTGGACTCACAGGAAAGGTTGATATCATAGAAAGTTAGAGTGTCAGTCCTCTTGTACTTAAGTTGGCATTGTGCCTTTTGTATTAAATTCGGATGCAATTTCTGTGTTTCATCGTCAATAAGAAGGTCCAAGGGATACAGTAAACCTGAAGTGAAGCATCGGAATCTAAAACTGGACTCACAGGAGAGGTTCATATCACAGAAAGTTGGAGTGTTAGTCCTCTTGTACTTAAGTCGGCATTGTGCCTTTTGTATTAAATTCGGATGCAATTTCTTTGTTTCATCGTCAATAAGAAGGTCCAAGGGATACACTAAACCCGAACTGAAGAATCGGAATCGAAAACTGGACTCACAGAAGAGGTTCAAATCATAGAATGTTAGAGTGTCAGTCCTCTTGTACATAAGTCGGCATTGTGCCTTTTGTATTAAATTCGGATGCAATTTCTGTGTTTCATCGTCAATAAGAAGGTCCAAGGTATACAGTAAACCTGAAGTGAAGCAACGGAATCTAAAACTGGACTCACAGCAGATGTACAAATCATAGAAAGTTAGAGTGTCAGAGCTCTTGTACTTAAGTCGGCATTGTGCCTTTTGTATCAAATTTGGATGCAATTTCTGTGTTTCATTGTCAATAAGAAGGTCCAAGGGGTACAGTAAACCTGAAGTGAAGCATCGGAATCTAAAACTGGACTCACAGGAGAGGTTAAAATCATAGATAGTTAGAGTGTCAGTCCGCTTGTACTTAAGTCGGCATTGTGCCTTTTGTGTTAAATTCGGATGCAATTTCTGTGTTTCATCGTCAATAAGAAGGTCCAAGGGATGCAGTAAACCTGAAGTGAAGCATCGGAATCTGAAACTGGACTCACAGGAGAGGTTCAAATCATAGAGAGTTAGAGGGTCAGTCCTCTTCTACTTAAGTCGGCATTGTGCCTTTTGTATTAAATTTGGATGCAATTTCTGTGTTTCATCGTCGATAAGAAGGTCCAAGGGATGCAGTAAACCTGAAGTGAAGCATCGGAATCTAAAACTGAACTCGCTGGAGAGGTTTAAATCATAGAGTGTCAGAGTGTCAGTCCTCTTATACGTATGTCGTCATTGTGCCTTTTGTATTAAATTCGGATACAATTACTGTGTTTCATCGTCAATTAGAAGGTGTAAGGCATACAGTAAACCTGAAGTGAAGCATCGGAATCTAAAACTGGACTCACTGGAGAGGTTCAAATCATAGAGTGTCAGAGTGTCAGTCCTCTTATACATATGTCGTCATTGTGCCTTTTGTATTAAATTCGGATACAATTACTGTGTTTCATCGTCAATTAGAAGGTCTAAGGCATACAGTAAACCTGAAGTGAAGCATCGGAATCTAAAACTGGACTCACTGGAGAGGTTCAAATCATAGGGACTTAGAGTGTCAGTCCTCTTGTACTTAAGTCGGCATTGTGCCTATTGTATTAAATTCGGTTGCAATTTCTGTGTTTCATCGTCAACAAGAAGGTTTAAGGGATACAGTTAACCTGAAGTGTAGCATCGGAATCTAAAACTGGACTCACAGGAGAGGTTCAAATCATAGAAAGTTAGAATGTCAGTTCTCTTGTACTTAAGTCGGCTTTGTGCAATTTGTATTAAATTCGGATGCAATTTCTGTGTTTCATCGTCAATAAGAAGGTCCAAGGGATACAGTAAACCTGAAGTGAAGCATCGGAATCTAAAACTGGACTCACAGGAGAGGTTCAAATCATAGCAAGTTAGAGTGTCAGTCCTCTTGTACTTAAGTCGGCATTGTGCCTTTTGTTTTAAATTTGGATGCAATTTCTGTGTTTCATCGTCTATAAGAAGGTCCAAGGGATACAGTAAACCTGAAGTGAAGCTTCGGAATCTAAAACTGAACTCACAGGAGAGGTTCAAATCATAGAAAGTTAGAGTGTCAGACCTCTTGTTCTTAAGTCGGCATTGTGACTTTTGTATTCAAATCGGATGCATTTTCTGTGTTTCATCTTCAATAAGAAGGTCCAAGGGATACAGTTAACCTGAAGTGAAGCATCGGAATCTAAAACTGGACTCATAGGAGACGTTCAAATCATAGAGTGTTAGAGTGTCAGTCCTCTTGTACATATGTCGTCATTGTGCCTTTTGTATTAAAATCGGATGCAATATCTGTGTTTCATCGTCAATAAGGAGGTCTAATGGATACATTATACCTGAAGTGAAGAATCGGAAACTAATACTGGACTCACAGGAGAGGTTCAAATCATGGAAAGTTAGAGTGTCAGTGCTCTTGTACTTCAGTCGGCATTGTGCCTTTTGTATTAAATTAGGATGCAATTTCTGTGCTTCATCGTCAATAAGAAGGTCGAAGGCATACAGTAAACCTGAATTCAAGCATCGGAATCTAAAACTGGACTCACAGGAAAGGTTGATATCATAGAAAGTTAGAGTGTCAGTCCTCTTGTACTTAAGTTGGCATTGTGCCTTTTGTATTAAATTCGGATGCAATTTCTGTGTTTCATCGTCAATAAGAAGGTCCAAGGGATACAGTAAACCTGAAGTGAAGCATCGGAATCTAAAACTGGACTCACAGGAGAGGTTCATATCACAGAAAGTTGGAGTGTTAGTCCTCTTGAACTTAAGTCGGCATTGTGCCTTTTGTATTAAATTCGGATGCAATTTCTTTGTTTCATCGTCAATAAGAAGGTCCAAGGGATACACTAAACCCGAACTGAAGAATCGGAATCGAAAACTGGACTCACAGAAGAGGTTCAAATCATAGAATGTTAGAGTGTCAGTCCTCTTGTACATAAGTCGGCATTGTGCCTTTTGTATGAAATTCTGATGCAATTTCTGTGTTTCATGGTCAATAAGAAGGTCCAAGGAATACAGTAAACCTGAAGAGAGGCATCGGAATCTAAAACTGCACTCACAGGAGAGGTTTGAATCATAGAGAGGTAGAGTGTAAGTCCTCTTGTACTTAAGTCGGAATTATGCCTTTTGTATTAAATTCGGATGCAATTTCTGTGTTTCATCGTCAATAAGAAGGTCCAAGGTATACAGTAAACCTGAAGTGAAGCAACGGAACCTAAAACTGGACTCACAGCAGATGTACAAATCATAGAAAGTTAGAGTGTCAGTGCTCTTGTACTTAAGTCGGCATTGTGCCTTTTGTATTAAATTGGGATGCAATTTCTATGTTTCATCGTCAATAAGAAGGTCAAAGGGAAACAGTAAAACTAAAGTGAAACATCGGAATCTAAAACTGGACTCACAGGAGAGGTTCAAATCATAGAAAGTTAGAGTGTCAGTCCTCTTTTACTTAAGTCGGCATTGTGCCTTTTGTATCAAATTTGGATGCAATTTCTGTGTTTCATTGTCAATAAGAAGGTCCAAGGGGTACAGTAAACCTGAAGTGAAGAATCGGAATCTAAAACTGGACTCACAGGAGACGTTAAAATCATAGATAGTTAGAGTGTCAGTCCGCTTGTACTTAAGTCGGCATTGTGCCTTTTGTGTTAAATTCGGATGCAATTTCTGTGTTTCATCGTCAATAAGAAGGTCCAAGGGATGCAGTAAACCTGAAGTGAAGCATCGGAATCTGAAACTGGACTCACAGGAGAGGTTCAAATCATAGAGAGTTAGAGGGTCAGTCCTCTTGTACTTAAGTCGGCATTGTGCCTTTTGTATTAAATTTGGATGCAATTTCTGTGTTTCATCGTCGATAAGAAGGTCCAAGGGATGCAGTAAACCTGAAGTGAAGCATCGGAATCTAAAACTGAACTCGCTGGAGAGGTTTAAATCATAGAGTGTCAGAGTGTCAGTCCTCTTATACGTATGTCGTCATTGTTCCTTTTGTATTAAATTCGGATACAATTACTGTGTTTCATCGTCAATTAGAAGGTGTAAGGCATACAGTAAACCTGAAGTGAAGCATCGGAATCTAAAACTGGACTCACTGGAGAGGTTCAAATCATAGAGTGTCAGAGTGTCAGTCCTCTTATACATATGTCGTCATTGTGCCTTTTGTATTAAATTCGGATACAATTACTGTGTTTCATCGTCAATTAGAAGGTCTAAGGCATACAGTAAACCTGAAGTGAAGCATCGGAATCTAAAACTGGACTCACTGGAGAGGTTCAAATCATAGGGACTTAGAGTGTCAGTCCTCTTGTACTTAAGTCGGCATTGTGCCTATTGTATTAAATTCGGTTGCAATTTCTGTGTTTCATCGTCAACAAGAAGGTTTAAGGGATACAGTTAACCTGAAGTGTAGCATCGGAATCTAAAACTGGACTCACAGGAGAGGTTCAAATCATAGAAAGTTAGAATGTCAGTTCTCTTGTACTTAAGTCGGCTTTGTGCAATTTGTATTAAATTCGGATGCAATTTCTGTGTTTCATCGTCAATAAGAAGGTCCAAGGAATACAGTAAACCTGAAATGAAGCATCGGAATCTAAAACTTGACTCACAATAGAGGTTCAAATCACGAACGTTAGAGTGTCAGTCGTCTTGTACTTAAGTCGGCAATGTGCCCTTTGTATTAAATTCGGATGCAATTTCTGTGTTTCATCGTCAGTAAGAAGGTCCAAGGGATACAGTAAACCTGAAGTGAAGCATCTGAATCGAAAACTGGGCTCACATGAGAGGTTCAAATCACACACAGTTAGGGTGTCAGTCCACTTGTACTTATTTCGGCATTGTGCCTTTTGTATTAAATTCGGATGCAAGTTCTGTGTTCCATTGTCAATAAGATGGACCAAGGGATACAGTAAACCTGAAGTGAAGCATCGGAATCTAAAGCTGGACTCACAGGAGAGGTTCAAATCACATAGAGTTAGAGTGTCAGTCCTCTTGTACATAAGTCGTCATTGTGCCTTTTGTATTACATTCAGATGCAATTTCTGTGTTTCATCGTCAATAAGAAAGTCCAAGGGATACAGTAAACCTGAAGTGATCAATCGGAATATAAAACTGGACTCACAGGAGAGGTTCAAATCATAGAAAGTTAGAGTGTCAGTCCTCTTGTACTTAAGTTGGCATTGTGCCATTTGTATTAAATTCGGATGCAATTTCTGTGTTTCATCGTCAATAAGAAGGTCCAAGGGATACAGTAAACCTGAAGTGAAGCATCGGAATCTAAAACTGGACTCACAGGAGAGGTTCAAATCATAGAAAGTTAGAGTGTCACTCCTCTTGTACATTAGTCGGCATTGTGCCTTTCGTATTAAATTCGGATGCAATTTCTGTGTTTCATCGTCAGTAAGAAGGTCCAAGGGATACAGTAAACCCGAAGTGAAGAATCGGAATCGAAAACTGGACTTACAGAAGAGGTTAAAATCTTAGAAAGTTAGAGTGTCAGTCCTCTTGTACTTAAGTCGGCATTGTGCCTTTTGTATTCAATTCGGATGCAATTTCTGTGTTTCATGGTCAATAAGAATGTCCAAGGGATACAGTAAACCTAAAGTGAGGAATCGGAAACTAAATTGGACTCACAGGAGGGGTTTAAATCATAGAGAGTTAGAGTGTCAGTCCTCTTGTACTTAATTCGGCATTATGCCTTTGTATTAAATTCGGATGCAATTTCTGTGTTTCACCGTCAATAATAAGGTCCAAGGGATACAGTAAACCTGAAGTGAAGCATCGGAATCTAAAACTGGACTCACAGGTGAGGTTCAAATCATAGAAAGTTAGAGTGTCAGTCCTCTTGTACTTAAGTCGGCATTGTGCCTTTTGTATTAAATTTGGATGCAATTTCTGTGTTTCATCGTCTATAAGAAGGTCGAAGGGATACAGTAAACCTGAAATGAAGCTTCGGAATCTAAAACTGAACTCACAGGAGAGGTTCAAATCATAGAAAGTTAAAGTGTCAGACCTCTTGTACTTAAGTCGGCATTGTGACTTTTGTATTCAAATCGGATGCATTTTCTGTGTTTCATCTTCAATAAGAAGGTCCAAATGATACAGTTAACCTGAAGTGAAGCATCGGAATCTAAAACTGGACTCACAAGAGATGTTCAAATCATAGAGTGTTAGAGTGTCAGTCCTCCTGTACATATGTCGTCATTGTGCCTTTTGTATTAAATTCGGATACAATTTCTGTGTTTCATCGTCAATAAGACGGTCTAAGGGATACAGTAAACCTGAAGTGAAGCATCGCAATCTAAAACTGGACTCACAGGAGAGGTTCAAATCATAGGGAGTTAGAGTGTCAGTCCTCTTGTGCATAAGTCGACATTGTGCCTTTTGCATTAAAATCGGATGCAATATCTGTGTTTCATCGTCAATATGAAGGTCTAATGGATACATTATACATGAAGTGAAGCATCGGAAACTAAGACTGGACTCACAGGAGAGGTTTAAATCATAGAGAGTTAGAGTGTCAGTCCTCTTGTACTTAAGTCGGCATTTTGCCTTTTGTATCAAATTCGGATGCAATTTCTGTGTTTCATCGTCAATAAGAAGGTCCAAGGGATGCAGTAAACCTGAAGTGAAGCATCGGATTCTAAAACTAGACTCACACGTGAGGTTCAAATCGTAGAGAGTTAGAGTGTCAGTATTCTTGTACTTGAGTTGGCATTGTGAATGTTGTATTAAATTCGGTTGCAATTTCTGAGTTTCATCGTCAGTAAGAGGGTCCAAGGGATACAGTAAACCTGAAGTGAGGCAACGGAATCTAAAACTGGACTCACAGGAGAGGTTCAAATCATAGAAAGTTAGAGTGTCAGTCCTCTTGTACTTAAGTCGGCATTTTGCCTTTTGTATCAAATTCGGATGCTATTTCTGTGTTTCATCGTCAATAAGAAGGTCCAAGGGATGCAGTAAACCTGAAGTGAAGCATCGGATTCTAAAACTAGACTCACACGTGAGGTTCAAATCGTAGAGAGTTAGAGTGTCAGTATTCTTGTACTTGAGTTGGCATTGTGAATGTTGTATTAAATTCGGTTGCAATTTCTGAGTTTCATCGTCAGTAAGAGGGTCCAAGGGATACAGTAAACCTGAAGTGAAACATCGGAATCTAAAACTGGATTCACAGGAGAGGTTCAAATCATTGAGAGTTTGAGTGTCAGTCCTCTTGTACTTAACTCGGCATTGTGCCGTTTGTACTAAATTCGGATTCAATTTCTGTGTTTCATCGTCAATAAGAAGGTCCAAGGCATACAGTGAACCTGAAGTGAAGCATCGGAATCTAAAACTGGACTCACAGGAGAGCTTCAAATCATAGAAAGTTAGAGTGTCAGTCCTCTTGTACTTAAGTCGGCATTTTGCCTTTTGTATTAAATTTGGATGCAATTTCTATGTTTCACCGTCAATAAGAAGGTCCAAGGGATACGGTAAACCTGAAGTGAAGCATCGGAATCTAAAACTGAACTCACAGAAGAGGTTCAAATCATAGAAAGTTAGAGTGTCAGACCTCTTGCACTTAAGTCGGCATTGTGCCTTTTGTATTCAAATCGGATGAATTTTCTGTGTTTCATCGTCAATAAGAAGGTCCAAGGGATACAGTTATCCTGAAGTGAAGCTTCAGAATCTAAAACTGGACTCACAGGAGAGATTCAAATCATAGAGTGTTAGAGTGCCAGTCCTCTTGTACCTAAGTCGGCATTGCGCCTTTCGTGTTAAATTCGGATGCAATTTCTGTTTTTCATCGTCACTAAGAAGGTCCAGGGGATACAGTAAACCTGAAGTGAAGCATCGGAATCTAAAACTGGACTCACAGGAGAGGTTCCAATCATAGAGAGTCAGAGAGTCAGTCCGCTTGAACTTAAGTCGGCATTGTGCCGTTTGTACTAAATTCGGATTCAATTTCTGTGTCATCGTCAATAAGAAGGTCGAAGGGATACAGTAAACCTGAAATGAAGCTTCGGAAACTAAAACTGGACTCACAGGAGAGGTTCAAATCATAGAAAGTTAGAGTGTCAGTCCTCTTGTACTTAAAGCGGCATTGTGCCTTTTGTATTAAATTTGGATGCAATTTCTGTGTTTCATCGTCAATAAGAAGGTCCAAGGGATACAGTAAACCAGAAGTGAAGCATCGGAATCTAAAACTGGACTCACAGGAAAGGTTCAAATCATAGAAAGTTATAGAGTCAGTCCTCTTGTACTTAATCCGGCATTGTGCCTTTTGTATTAAATGCGGATGCAATATCTGTGTCTCATCGTCAATAAGAAGGTCCAAGGGATACAGTAAACCTGAAGTGAAACATCGGATTCTAAAACTGGACTCACAGGAGAGGTTCTAATCGTAGAGAGTTAGAGTGTCAGTCCTCTTGTACTTAAGTCGGCATTGTGAATGTTGTATAAATTTCGGTTGCAATGTCTGAGTTTCATCGTCAGTAGGAGGGTCCAAGGGATACAGTAAACCTGAAGTAAAGCATCGGAATCTAAGACTGGACTCACAGGAGAGGTTCAAATCATAGAGAGTTAGAGTGTCAGTCCTCTTGTACTTAAGTCGACATTGTGCCTTTTGTATTAAATTCGGAGGCAGTTTCTGTGTTTCATCGTCAATAAGAAGGTCTAATGGATACATTAAACCTGAAGTGAAGCATCGGAAACTAAGATTGGACACACAGGAGAGGTTCAAATCATAGAAAGTTAGAGTGTCAGTGCTCTTGTACTTAAGTCGGAATTGTGCTTTTTGTATTAAATTAGGATGCAATTTCTGTGTTTCATCGTCAATAAGAAGGTCGAGGGCATACAGTAAACCTGAAGTCAAGCATCGGAATCTAAAACTGGACTCACAGGAGAGGTTCATATCATAGAAAGTTAGAGTGTCAGTCCTCTTGTACTTAAGTTGGCATTGTGCCTTTTGTATTAAATTCGGATGCAATTACTGTGTTTCATAGTCAATAAGAAGGTCCAAGGAATACAGTAAACCTGAAGTGAAGCATTGGAATCTAAAACTGGACTCACAGGAGAGGTTCAAATCATAGAAAGTAAGAGTGTCAGTCCTTATGTACATAAGTCGGCATTGTGCCTTTTGTATTAAATTCGGATGCAATTTTTGTGTTTCATCGTCAATAAGAAGGTCCAAGGGATACAGTAAACCCGAAGTGAAGAATCGGAATCGAAAACTGGACTTACAGAAGAGGTTAAAATCATAGAAAGTTAGAGTGTCAGTCCTCTTGTACTTAGGTCGGCATTATGCCTTTGTATTAAATTCGGATTCAATTTCTGTGTTTCATCGTCTATAAGAAGGTCCAAGGGATACAGTGAACCTGAAGTGAAGCATAGGAATCTAAAACTGGACTCACAGGAGAGCTTCAAACCATAGAAAGTTAGAGTGTCAGTCCTCTTGTACTTAACTCGACATTGTGCCTTTTGTATTAAATTCGGTTGCAATTTCTGAGTTTCATCGTCAGTAAGAGGGTCCAAGGGATAGAGTAAACCTGAAGTGAAACATCGGAATCTAAATCTGGACTCACAGGAGAGGTTCAAATCATAGAGAGTTAGAGTGTCAGTCCTCTTGTACTTAACTCGACATTGTGCCTTTTGTATTAAATTCGGATGCAATTTCTGTGTTTCATCGTCAATAAGAAGGTCTAATGGATACAGTAAACCTGAAGTGAAGCATCAGAAAACTAAGACTGGACTCACAGGAGGGGTTCAAATCATAGAAAGTTAGAGTGTCAGTGCTCTTGTACTTAAGTCGGCATTGTGCCTTTTGTATTAAATTCGGATGCTATTTCTGTGTTTCATCGTCAACAAGAAGGTCAAAGGGATACAGTAAACCTGAAGTGAAGCATCGGAATCTAAAACTGGACTCACAGGAGAGGTTAAAATCATAGATAGTTAGAGTGTCAGTCCTCTTGTACTTAAGTCGGCATTGTGCCTATTGTGCTAAATTCGGATGCAATTTCTGTGTTTCATCGTCAATAAGAAGGTCCAAGGGATACAGTAAACCTTAAGTAAAGCATCGGAATCTAAAACTGGACACACAGGAGAGGTTCAAATCATAGAGAGTTTGAGTGTCAGTCCACTTGTACTAAACTCGGCATTGTCCCGTTTGTACTAAATTCGGATTCAATTTCTGTGTTTCATCGTCAATAAGAAGGTCCAAGGGATACAGTGAACCTGAAGTGAAGCATCGGAATCTAAAACTGGACTCACAGGAGAGCTTCAAATCATAGAAAGTTAGAGTTTCAGTCCTCTTGTACTTAAGTCGACATTGTGCCTTTTGTATTAAATTTGGATGCAATTTCTATGTTTCACCGTCAATAAGAAGGTCCAAGGGATACGGTAAACCTGAAGTGAAGCATCGGAATCTAAAACTGAACTCACAGAAGAGGTTCAAATCATAGAAAGTTAGAGTGTCAGACCTCTTGCACTTAAGTCGGCATTGTGCCTTTTGTATTCAAATCGGATGAATTTTCTGTGTTTCATCGTCAATAAGAAGGTCCATGGGATACAGTTATCCTGAAGTGAAGCTTCAGAAGCTAAAACTGGACTCACAGGAGAGATTCAAATCATAGAGGGTTAGAGTGCCAGTCCTCTTGTACCTAAGTCGGCAATGCGCATTTCGTGTTAAATTCGGATGCAATATCTGTGTTTCAACGTCATTAAGAAGGTCCAGGGGATACAGTAAACCTGAAGTGAAGCATCGGAATCTAAAACTGGACTCACAGGAGAGGTTCAAATCATAGAGAGTCAGAGAGTCAGTCCGCTTGAACTTAAGTCGCCATTGTGCCGTTTGTACTAAATTCGGATTCAATTTCTGTGTTTCATCGTCAATAAGAAGGTCGAAGGGATACAGTAAACCTGAGGTGAAGCATCGGAAACTAAAACTGGATTCACAGGAGAAGTTCAAATCATAGAAAGTTAGAGTGTCAGTCCTCTTGTACTTAAAACGGCATTGTGCCTTTTGTATTAAATTTGGATGCAATTTCTGTGTTTCATCGTCAATAAGAAGGTCCAAGGGATACAGTAAACCAGAAGTGAAACATCGGAATCTAAAACTGGACTCACAGGAGAGGTTCAAATCATAGAAAGTTAGAGAGTCAGTCCTCTTGTACTTAATCCGGCATTGTGCCTTTTGTATTAAATGCGGAAGCAATTTCTGTGTTTCATCGTCAATAAGAAGGTCCAAGGGATACAGTAAACCTGAAGTTAAACATCGGATTCTAAAACTGGACTCACAGGAGAGGTTCTATTCGTAGAGAGTTAGAGTGTCAGTCCTCCTGTACTTAAGTCGGCATTGTGAATGTTGTATAAATTTCGGTTGCAATTTCTGAGTTTCATCGTCAGTAAGAGGGTCCAAGGGATACAGTAAACCTGAAGTAAAGCATCGGAATCTAAGACTGGACTCACAGGAGAGGTTCAAATCACAGAGAGTTAGAGTGTCAGTCCTCTTGTACTTAAGTCGACATTGTGCCTTTTGTAATAAATTCGGATGCAATTTCTGTGTTTCATCGTCAATAAGAAGGTCTAATGGATACATTAAACCTGAAGTGAAGCATCGGAAACTAAGATTGGACACACAGGAGGGGTTCAAATCATAGAAAGTTAGAGTGTCAGTGCTCTTGTACTTAAGTCGGCATTGTGCTTTTTGTATTAAATTAGGATGCAATTTCTGTGTTTCATCGTCAATAATAAGGTCGAGGGCATTCAGTAAACCTGAAGTCAAGCATCGGAATCTAAAACTGGACTCACAGGAGAGGTTCATATCATAGAAAGTTAGAGTGTCAGTCTTCTTGTACTTAAGTTGGCATTGTGCCTTTTGTATTAAATTCGGATGCAATTTCTGTGTTTCATCGTCAATAAGAAGGTCCAAGGAATACAGTAAACCTGAAGTGAAGCATCGGAATCTAAAACTGGACTCACAGGATAGGTTCAAATCATAGAAAGTTAGAGTGTCAGTCCTTATGTACATAAGTCGGCATTGTGCCTTTTGTATTAAATTCGGATGCAATTTTTGTGTTTCATTGTCAATAAGAAGGTCCAAGGGATACAGTAAACCCGAAGTGAAGAATCGGAATCGAAAACTGGACTTACAGAAGAGGTTAAAATCATAGAAAGTTAGAGTGTCAGTCCTCTTGTACTTAAGTCGGCATAATGCCTTTGTATTAAATTCGGATGCAATTTCTGTGTTTCATCGTCAATAAGAAGGTCCAAGGGATACAGTAAACCTGAAGTGAAGCATCGGAATCCAAAACTGGACTGACAGGAGAGGTTCAAATCACAGAAAGTTAGAGTGTCAGTCCTCTTGTACTTAAGTCGGCATTGTGCCTTTTGTATTAAATTCGGATGCAATTTCTTTGTTTCATCGTCAACAAGAAGGTCCAAGGGATACAGTAAACCCGAACTGAAGAATCGGAATCCAAAACTGGACTCACAGAAGAGGTTCAAATCATAGAATGTTAGAGTGTCAGTCCTTTTGTACATAAGTCGGCATTGTGCCTTTTGCATGAAATTCGGATGCAATTTCTGTGTTTCATTGTCAATAAGAAGATCCAAGGGGTACAGTAAACCTGAAGTGAAGCATCGGAATCTAAAACTTTACTCACAGGAGAGGTTAAAATCATAGATAGTTAGAGTGTCAGTCCTCTTGTACTTAAGTCGGCATTGTGCCTTTTGTGTTAAATTCGGATGCAATTTCTGTGTTTCATCGTCAATAAGAAGGTCCAAGCGATGCAGTAAACCTAAGGTGAAGCATCGGAATCTGAAACTGGACTCACAGGAGAGGTTCTAATCATAGAGAGTTAGCGGGTCAGTCCTCTTGTACTTAAGTCGGCATTGTGCCTTTTGTATTAAATTTGGATGCAATTTCTGTGTTTCATCGTCGATAAGAAGGTCCAAGAAATGCAGTAAACCTGAAGTGAAGCATCGGAATCTAAAACTGAACTCACGGGAGAGGTTTAAATCATAGAAAGTTAGAGTGTCAGACCTCTTGTACTTAAGTAGGCGTTGTACCTTTTGTATTCAAATCGGATGCATTTTCTGTGTTTCATCGTCGATAAGAAGGTCCAAGGGATATAGTTAACCTGAAGTGAGGCATCGGAATCTAAAACTGGACTCACAGGAGAGGTTCAAATCATAGAGTGTCAGAGTGTCAGTCCTCTTGTACATATGTCGTCATTGTGCCTTTTGTATTAAATTCGGATACAATTACTGTGTTTCATCGTCAATAAGAAGGTCTAAGGGATACAGTAAACCTGAAGTGAAGCATCGGAATCTAAAACTGGACTCACAGGAGAGGTTCAAAGAATAGGGACTTAGAGTGTCAGTCCTCTTGTACTTAAGTCGGCATTGTGCCTATTGTATTAAATTCGGTTGCAATTTCTGTGTTTCATCGTCAACAAGAAGGTTTAAGGGATACAGATAACCTGAAGTGTAGCATCGGAATCTAAAACTGGACTCACAGGAGAGGTTCAAATCATAGAGTGTCAGAGTGTCAGTCCTCTTGTACATATGTCGTCATTGTGCCTTTTGTATTAAATTCGGATGCAATTTCTGAGTTTCATCGTCAATAAGAAGGTCCAAGGGATACAGTAAACCTGAAGTGAAGCAACGGAATCTAAAACTGGACTCACAGCAGATGTACAAATCATAGAAAGTTAGAGTGTCAGTGCTCTTGTATTTAATGCGTGCATTGTGCCTTTTGTATTAAATTGGGATGCAATTTCTGTGTTTCATCGTCAATAAGAAGGTCAAAGGGAAACAGTAAAACTGAAGTGAAACATCGGAATCTAAAACTGGACTCACAGGAGAGGTTCAAATCAAAGAAAGTTAGAGTGTCAGTCCTCTTGTACTTAAGTCGCCATTGTGCCTTTTGTATCAAATTTGGATGCAATTTCTGTGTTTCATTGTCAATAAGAAGATCCAAGGGGTACAGTAAACCTGAAGTGAAGCATCGGAATCTAAAACTTTACTCACAGGAGAGGTTAAAATCATAGATAGTTAGAGTGTCAGTCCTCTTGTACTTAAGTCGGCATTGTGCCTTTTGTGTTAAATTCGGATGCAATTTCTGTGTTTCATCGTCAATAAGAAGGTCCAAGCGATGCAGTAAACCTAAGGTGAAGCATCGGAATCTGAAACTGGACTCACTGGAGAGGTTCAAATCATAGAGAGTTAGCGGGTCAGTCCTCTTGTACTTAAGTCGGCATTGTGCCTTTTGTATTAAATTTGGATGCAATTTCTGTGTTTCATCGTCGATAAGAAGGTCCAAGGGATGCAGTAAACCTGAAGTGAAGCATCGGAATCTAAAACTGAACTCACGGGAGAGGTTTAAATCATAGAAAGTTAGAGTGTCAGACCTCTTGTACTTAAGTAGGCGTTGTACCTTTTGTATTCAAATCGGATGCATTTTCTGTGTTTCATCGTCGATAAGAAGGTCCAAGGGATATAGTTAACCTGAAGTGAGGCATCGGAATCTAAAACTGGACTCACAGGAGAGGTTCAAACCATAGAGTGTCAGAGTGTCAGTCCTCTTGTACATATGTCGTCATTGTGCCTTTTGTATTAAATTCGGATACAATTACTGTGTTTCATCGTCAATAAGAAGGTCCAAGGGATACAGTAAACCTGAAGTGAAGCATCGGAATCTAAAACTGGACTCAAAGGAGAGGTTCAAATCATAGAAATTTAGAGTGTCAGTCCTCTTGTACTTAATTCGGCATTATGCCTTTGTATTAAATTCGGATGATATTTCTGTGTTTCACCGTCAATAATAAGGTCCAAGGGATACAGTAAACATGAAGTGAAGCATCGGAATCTAAAACTGGACTCACAGGTGAGGTTCAAATCATAGAGTGTTAGAGTGTCAGTCCTCTTGTACATATGTCGTCATTGTGCCTTTTGTATTAAAATCGGATGCAATATCTGTGTTTCATCGTCAATAAGAAGGTCTAATGGATACATTATACCTGAAGTGAAGCATCGGAAACTAAGACTGGACTCACAGGAGAGGTTCAAATCATAGAGAGTTAGAGTGTCAGTGCTCTTGTACTTAAGTCGGCATTGTGCCTTTTGTATTAAATTAGGATGCAATTTCTGTGCTTCATCGTCAATAAGAAGGTCGAAGGCATACAGTAAACCTGAATTCAAGCATCGGAATCTAAAACTGGCCTCACAGGAGAGGTTGATATCATAGAAAGTTAGAGTGTCAGTCCTCTTGTACTTAAGTTGGCATTGTGCCTTTTGTATTAAATTCGGACGCAATTTCTGTGTTTCATCGTCAATAAGAAGGTCCAAGGGATATAGTAAACCTGAAGTGAAGCATCGGAATCCAAAACTGGACTGACAGGAGAGGTTCAAATCACAGAAAGTTAGAGTGTCAGTCCTCTTGTACTTAAGTCGGCATTGTGCCTTTTGTATTAAATTCGGATGCAATTTCTTTGTTTCATCGTCAATAAGAAGGTCCAAGGGATACAGTAAACCCGAACTGAAGAATCGGAATCGAAAACTGGACTCACAGAAGAGGTTCAAATCATAGAATGTTAGAGTGTCAGTCCTTTTGTACATAAGTCGGCATTGTGCCTTTTGCATGAAATTCGGATGCAATTTCTGTGTTTCATGGTCAATAAGAAGGTCCAAGGGATTCAGTAAACCTGAATAGAGGCATCGGAATCTAAAACTGCACTCACAGGAGAGGTTTAAATCATAGAGAGTTAGAGTGTCAGTCCTCTTGTACTTAAGTCGGCATTATGCCTTTTGTATTAAATTCGGATGCAATTTCTGTGTTTCATCGTCAATAAGACGGTCCAAGGGATACAGTAAACCTGAAGTGAAGCAACGGAATCTAAAACTGGACTCACAGCAGATGTACAAATCATAGAAAGTTAGAGTGTCAGTGCTCTTGTACTTAAGTCGGCATTGTGCCTTTTGTATTAAATTGGGATGCAATTTCTGTGTTTCATCGTCAATAAGAAGGTCAAAGGGAAACAGTAAAACTGAAGTGAAACATCGGAATCTAAAACTGGACTCACAGGAGAGGTTCAAATCAAAGAAAGTTAGAGTGTCAGTCCTCTTGTACTTAAGTCGCCATTGTGCCTTTTGTATCAAATTTGGATGCAATTTCTGTGTTTCATTGTCAATAAGAAGATCCAAGGGGTACAGTAAACCTGAAGTGAAGCATCGGAATCTAAAACTGGACTCACAGGAGAGGTTAAAATCATAGATAGTTAGAGTGTCAGTCCTCTTGTACTTAAGTCGGCATTGTGCCTTTTGTGTTAAATTCGGATGCAATTTCTGTGTTTCATCGTCAATAAGAAGGTCCAAGCGATGCAGTAAACCTGAAGTGAAGCATCGGAATCTGAAACTGGACTCACAGGAGAGGCTCAAATCATAGAGAGTTAGAGGGTCAGTCCTCTTGTACTTAAGTCGGCATTGTGCCTTTTGTATTAAATTTGGATGCAATTTCTGTGTTTCATCGTCGATAAGAAGGTCCAAGGGATGCAGTAAACCTGAAGTGAAGCATCGGAATCTAAAACTGAACTCACGGGAGAGGTTTAAATCATAGAAAGTTAGAGTGTCAGACCTCTTGTACTTAAGTAGGCGTTGTACCTTTTGTATTCAAATCGGATGCATTTTCTGTGTTTCATCGTCGATAAGAAGGTCCAAGTGATATAGTTAACCTGAAGTGAGGCATCGGAATCTAAAACTGGACTCACAGGAGAGGTTCAAATCATAGAGTGTCAGAGTGTCAGTCCTCTTGTACATATGTCGTCATTGTGCCTTTTGTATTAAATTCGGATACAATTACTGTGTTTCATCGTCAATAAGAAGGTCTAAGGGATACAGTAAACCTGAAGTGAAGCATCGGAATCTAAAACTGGACTCACAGGAGAGGTTCAAAGAATAGGGACTTAGAGTGTCAGTCCTCTTGTACTTAAGTCGGCATTGTGCCTATTGTATTAAATTCGGTTGCAATTTCTGTGTTTCATCGTCAACAAGAAGGTTTAAGGGATACAGATAACCTGAAGTGTAGCATCGGAATCTAAAACTGGACTCACAGGAGAGGTTCAAATCATAGAAAGTTAGAATGTCAGTTCTCTTGTACTTAAGTCGGCTTTGTGCAATTTGTATTAAATTCGGATGCAATTTCTGTGTTTCATCGTCAATAAGAAGGTCCAAGGAATACAGTAAACCTGAAATGAAGCATCGGAATCTAAAACTGGACTCACAATAGAGGTTCAAATCATAGAACGTTAGAGTGTCAGTCGTCTTGTACTTAAGTCGGCAATGTGCCCTTTGTATTAAATTCGGATGCAATTTCTGTGTTTCATCATCAATAAGAAAGTCCAAGGGATACAGTAAACCTGAAGTGAAGCATCTGAATCGAAATCTGGACTCACATGAGTGGTTCAAATCACACACAGTTAGGGTGTCAGTCCACTTGTACTTAATTCGGCATTGTGCCTTTTGTATTAAATTCGGATGCAATTTCTGTGTTTCATCGTCAATAAGATGGTCCAAGGGATACAGTAAACCTGAAGTGAAGCTTCGGAATCTAAAGCTGGACTCACAGGAGAGGTTCATATCACAGAGAGTTAGAGTGTCAGTCCTCTTGTACATAAGTCGTCATTGTGCCTTTTGTATTAAATTCGGATGCAATTTCTGTGTTTCATCGTCAATAAGAAAGTCCAAGGGATACAGTAAACCTGAAGTGATCAATCGGAATCTAAAACTGGACTCACAGGAGAGGTTCAAATCATAGAAAGTTAGAGGGTCAGTCCTCTTGTACATATGTTGGCATTGTGCCTTTTGTATTAAATTCGGATGCAATTTCTGTGTTTCATCGTCAATAAGAAGGTCCAAGGGATACAGTAAACCTGAAGTGAAGCATCGGAATCTAAAACTGGACTCACAGGAGAGGTTCAAATCATAGAAATTTAGAGTGTCAGTCCTCTTGTACTTAATTCGGCATTATGCCTTTGTATTAAATTCGGATGATATTTCTGTGTTTCACCGTCAATAAGAAGGTCCAAGGGATACAGTAAACATGAAGTGAAGCATCGGAATCTAAAACTGGACTCACAGGCGAGGTTCAAATCATAGGGAGTTAGAGTGTCAGTCCTCTTGTACATAAGTCGACATTGTGCCTTTTGTATTAAAATCGGATGCAATATCTGGGTTTCATCGTCAATAAGAAGGTCTAATGGATACATTATACATGAAGTGAAGCGTCGGAAACTAAGACTGGACTCACAGGAGAGGTTCAAATCATAGAGTGTTAGAGTGTCAGTCCTCTTGTACATATGTCGTCATTGTGCCTTTTGTATTAAATTCGGATACAATTTCTGTGTTTCATCGTCAATAAGTAGGTCTAAGGGATACAGTAAACCTGAAGTGAAGCATCGCAATCTAAAACTGGACTCACAGGAGAGGTTCAAATCATAGGGAGTTAGAGTGTCAGTCCTCTTGTACATAAGTCGACATTGTGCCTTTTGTATTAAAATCGGATGCAATATCTGTGTTTCATCGTCAATAGGAAGGTCTAATGGATACATTATACATGAAGTGAAGCGTCGGAAACTAAGACTGGACTCACAGGAGAGGTTCAAATCATAGAAAGTTAGAGTGTCAGTGCTCTTGTACTGAAGTCGGCATTGTGCTTTTTGTATTAAATTAGGATGCAATTCTGTGTTTCATCGTCAATAAGAAGGTCGAAGGCATACAGTAAACCTGAAGTCAAGCATCGGAATCTAAAACTGGACTCAGAGGAGAGGTTGATATCATAGAAAGTTAGAGTGTCAGTCCTCTTGTACTTAAGTTGGCATTGTGCCTTTTGTATTAAATTCGGATGCAATTTCTGTGTATCATCGTCAATAAGAAGGTCCAAGGGATACAGTAAACCTGAAGTGAAGCATCGGAATCTAAAACTGGACTCACAGGAGAGGTTCAAATCACAGAAAGTTAGAGTGTCAGTCCTCTTGTACTTAAGTCGGCATTGTGCCTTTTGTATTAAATTCGGATGCAATTTCTTTGTTTCATCGTCAATAAGAAGGTCCAAGGGATACAGTAAACCCGAACTGAAGAATCGGAATCGAAAACTGGACTCACAGAAGAGGTTCAAATCATAGAATGTTAGAGTGTCAGTCCTCTTGTACATAAGTCGGCATTGTGCCTTTTGTATTAAATTCGGATGCAATTTCTGTGTTTCATGGTCAATAAGAAGGTCCAAGGGATACAGTAAACCTGAAGTGAGGCATCGGAATCTAAAACTGGACTCACAGGAGAGGTTTAAATCATAGAGAGTTAGAGTGTCAGTCCTCTTGTACTTAAGTGGGCATTATGCCTTTTGTATTAAATTTGGATGCAATTTCTGTGTTTCATCGTCAATAAGGAGGTCCAAGGGATACAGTAAACCTGAAGTGAAGCAACGAAATCTAAAACTGGACTCACAGCAGATGTACAAATCATAGAAAGTTAGAGTGTCAGTGCTCTTGTACTTAAGTCGGCATTGTGCCTTTTGTATTAAATTGGGATGCAATTTCTGTGTTTCATCGGCAATAAGAAGGTCAAAGGGAAACAGTAAAACTGAAGTGAAACATCGGAATCTAAAACTGGACTCACAGGAGAGGTTCAAATCATAGAAAGTTAGAGTGTCAGTCCTCTTGTACTTAAGTCGGCATTGTGCCTTTTGTATCAAATTTGGATGCAATTTCTGTGTTTCATTGTCAATAAGTATGTCCAGGGAGTACAGTAAACCTGAAGTGAAGCATCGGAATCTAAAACTGGACTCACAGAAGAGGTTAAAATCATAGATAGTTTGAGTGTCAGTCCTCTTGTACTTAAGTCGGCATTGTGCCTTTTGTGTTAAATTCGGATGCAATTTCTGTGATTCATCGTCAATAAGAAGGTCCAAGGAATGCAGTAAACCTGAAGTGAAGCATCGGAATCTGAAACTGGACTCACAGGAGAGGTTCAAATCACAGAGAGTTAGAGTGTCAGTCCTCTTGTACTTAAGTCGGCATTGTGCCTTTTGTATTAAATTTGGATGCAATTTCTGTGATTCATCGTCGATAAGAAGGTCCAAGGGATGCAGTAAACCTGAAGTGAAGCATCGGAATCTAAAACTGAACTCACTGGAGAGGTTTAAATCATAGGAAGTTAGAGTGTCAGACCTCTTGTACTTAAGTCGGCATTGTACCTTTTGTATTCAAATCGGATGCATTTTCTGTGTTTCATCGTCGATAAGAAGGTCCAAGGGATATAGTTAACCTGAAGTGAGGCATCGCAATCTAAAACTGGACTCACAGGAGAGGTTCAAATCATAGAGTGTCAGAGTGTCAGTCCTCTTGTACATATGTCGTCATTGTGCCTTTTGTATTAAATTCGGATACTATTACTGTGTTTCATCGACAATAAGAGCGTCTAAGGGATACAGTAAACCTGAAGTGAAGCATCGGAATCTAAAACTGGACTCACACGAGAGGTTCAAATCATAGGGACTGAGAGTGTCAGTCCTCTTGTACTTAAGTCGGCATTGTGCCTATTGTATTAAATTCGGTTGCAATTTCTGTGTTTCATCGTCAACAAGAAGGTTCAAGGGATACAGTTAACCTGAAGTGTAGCATCGGAATCTAAAACTGGACTCACAGGAGAGGTACAAATCATAGTAAGTTAGAATGTCAGTTCTCTTGTACTTAAGTCGGCTTTGTGCAATTTGTATTAAATTCGGATGCCTTTTCTGTGTTTCATCGTCAATAAGAAGGTCCATGGAATTCAGTAAACCTGAAATGAAGCATCGGAATCTAAAACTGGACTCACAATAGAGGTTCAAATCATAGAACGTTGGAGTGTCAGTCGTCTTGTACTTAAGTCGGCATTGTGCCTTTTGTATTAAATTCGGATGCAATTTCTGTGTTTCATCGTCAATAAGATGGTCCAAGGGATACAGTAAACCTGAAGTGAAGTATCGGAATCTAAAGCTAGACTCACAGGAGAGGTTCAAATCACAGAGAGTTAGAGTGTCAGTCCTCTTGTACATAAGTCGTCATTGTGCCTTTTGTATTAAATTCGGATGCAATTTCTATGTTTCATCGTCAATATGAAAGTCCAAGGGATACAGTAAACCTGAAGTGATCAATCGGAATCTAAAACTGGACTCACAGGAGAGGTTCAAATCATAGAAAGTTAGAGTGTCAGTCCTCTTGTACTTAAGTTGGCATTGTGCCCTTTGTATTAAATTCGAATGCAATTTCTGTGTTTCATCGTCAATAAGAAGGTCCAAGGGATACAGTAAACTTGAAGTGAAGCATCGGAATCTAAAACTGGACTCACAGGAGAGGTTCAAATCATAGAAAGTTAGAGTGTGAGTCCTCTTGCACATAAGTCGGCATTGTGCCTTTTTTATTAAATTCGGATGCAATTTCTGTGTTTCATCGTCAATAAGATGGTCCAAGGGATACAGTAAACCCGAAGTGAAGAATCGGAATCGAAAACTGGACTTACAGAAGAGGTTAAAATCATAGAAAGTTAGAGTGTCAGTCCTCTTGTACTTAAGTCGGCATTGTGCCTTTTGTATTAAATTCGGATGCAATTTCTGTGTTTCGTGGTCAATAAGAAGGTCCAAGGGATACAGTAAACCTGAAGTGAGGCATCGGAATCTAAATTGGACTCACAGGAGAGGTTCAAATCATAGAAAGTTAGAGTGTCAATCCTCTTGTACTTAAGTCGGCATTGTGCCTTTTGTATTAAATTTGGATGCAATTTCTGTGTTTCATCGTCTATAAGAAGGTCGAAGGGATACAGTAAACCTGAAGTGAAGCTTCGGAATCTAAAACTGAACTCACAGGAGAGGTTTAAATCATAGAAAGTTAGAGTGTCACACCTCTTGTACATAAGTCGGCATTGTGACTTTTGTATTCAAATCGGATGCATTTTCTGTGTTTCATCTTCAATAAGAAGGTCCAAGGGATACAGTTAACCTGAAGTGAAGCATCGGAATCTAAAACTGGACTCACAGGAGAGGTTCAAATCATAGGGTGTTAGAGTGTCAGTCCTCTTGTACATATGTCGTCATTGTGCCTTTTGTATTTAATTCGGATACAATTTCTGTGTTTCATCGTCAATAAGAAGGTCTAAGGGATACAGTAAACCTGAAGTGAAGCATCGCAATCAAAAACTGGACTCACAGGAGAGGTTCAAATCATAGGGAGTTAGAGTGTCAGTCCTCTTGTACATAAGTCGACATTGTGCCTTTTGTATTAAAATCGGATGCAATATCTGTGTTTCATCGTCAATAAGAAGGTCTAATGGATACATTATACCTGAAGTGAAGCATCGGAAACTAAGACTGGACTCACAGGAGAGGTTCAAATCATAGAAAGTTAGAGTGTCAGTGCTCTTGTACTTAAGTCGGCATTGTGCCTTTTGTATTAAATTAGGATGTAATTTCTGTGTTTCATCGTCAATAAGAAGGTCGAAGGCATACAGTAAACTTGAAGTCAAGCACCGGAATGTAAAACTGGACTCACAGGAGACGTTGATATCATACAAAGTTAGAGTGTCAGTCCGCTTGTACTTAAGTTGGAATTGTGCCTTTTGTATTAAATTCGGATGCAATTTCTGTGTTTCATCGTCAATAAGAAGGTCCAAGGGATACAGTAAACCCGAACTGAAGAATCGGAATCGAAAACTGGACTCACAGAAGAGGTTCAAATCATAGAATGTTAGAGTGTCAGTCCTCTTGTACATAAGTCGGCATTGTGCCTTTTGTATTAAATTCGGATGCAATTTCTGTGTTTCATGGTCAATAAGAAGGTCCAAGGGATACAGTAAACCGTAAGTGAGGCATCGGAATCTAAAACTGGACTCACAGGAGGGGTTTAAATCATAGAGAGTTAGAGTGTCAGTCCTCTTGTACTTAAGTCGGCATTATGCCTTTTGTATTAAATTCGGCTGCAATTTCTGTGTTTCATCGTCAATAAGAAGGTCCAAGGGATACAGTAAACCTGAAGTGAAGCAACGGAACCTAAACTGGACTCACAGCAGATGTACAAATCATAGAAAGTTAGTGTGTCAGTGCTCTTGTACTTAAGTCGGCATTGTGCCTTTTGTATTAAATTGGGATGCAATTTCTGTGTTTCATCGTCAATAAGAAGGTCAAAGGGAAACAGTAAAACTGAAGTGAAACATCGTAATCTGAAACTGGACTCACAGGAGAGGTTCATATCATAGAAAGTTAGAGTGTCAGTCCTCTTGTACTTAAGGCGGCATTGTGCCTTTTGTATCAAATTTGGATGAAATTTCTGTGTTCCATTGTCAATAAGAAGGTCCAAGGGGTACAGTAAACCTGAGGAGAAGCATCGGAATCAAAATCTGGACTCACAGGAGAGGTTAAAATCATAGATAGTTAGAGTGTCAGTCCTCTTGTACTTAAGTCGGCATTGTGCCTTTTGTGTTAAATTCGGATGCAATTTCTGTGTTTCATCGTCAATAAGAAGGTCCAAGGGATGCAGTAAACGTGAAGTGAAAGATCGGAATCTGAAACTGGACTCACAGGAGAGGTTCAAATCATAGAGAGTTAGAGTGTCAGTCCTCTTGTACATAAGTCGGCATTGTACCTTTTGTATTCAAATCGGATGCATTTTCTGTGTGTCATCGTCGATAAGAAGGTCCAAGGGATATAGTTACATGAAGTGAATCATCAGAATCTAAAACTGGACTCACAGGAGAGGTTCAAATCATAGTGTGTCAGAGTGTCAGTCCTCTTGTACATATGTCGTCATTGTTCCTTTTGTATTAAATTCGGATACAATTACTGTGTTTCATCGTCAACAAGAAGGTCTAAGGGATAGAGTAAACCTGAAGTGAAGCATCGGAATCTAAAACTGGACTCACAGGTGAGGTTCAAATCATAGGGACTTAGAGTGTCAGTGCTCTTGTACTTAAGTCGGCATTGTGCCTTTTGTATTAAATTAGGATGTAATTTCTGTGTTTCATCGTCAATAAGAAGGTCGAAGGCATACAGTAAACTTGAAGTCAAGCACCGGAATCTAAAACTGGACTCACAGGAGAGGTTGATATCATACAAAGTTAGAGTGTCAGTCTGCTTGTACTTAAGTTGGAATTGTGCCTTTTGTATTAAATTCGGATGCAATTTCTGTGTTGCATCGTCAATAAGAAGGTCCAAGGGATACAGTAAACCCGAACTGAAGCATCGGAATCGAAAACTTGACTCACAGAAGAGGTTCAAATCATAGAATGTTAGAGTGTCAGCCCTCTTTTACATAAGTCGGCATTGTGCCTTTTGTATTAAATTCGGATGCAATTTCTGTGTTTCATGGTCAATAAGAAGGTCCAAGGGATACAGTAAACCGTAAGTGAGGCATCGGAATCTAAAACTGGACTCACAGGAGAGGTTTAAATCATAGAGAGTTAGAGTGTCAGTCCTCTTGTACTTAAGTCGGCATTATGCCTTTTGTATTAAATTCGGCTGCAATTTCTGTGTTTCATCGTCAATAAGATGGTCCAAGGGATACAGTAAACCTCAAGTGAAGCAACGGAATCTAAAACTGGACTCACAGCAGATGTACAAATCATAGAGAGTTAGAGTGTCAGTGCTCTTGTACTTAAGTCGGCATTGTGCCTTTTGTATTAAATTGGGATGCAATTTCTGTGTTTCATTGTCAATAAGAAGGTCCAAGGGGTACAGTAAACCTGAAGAGAAGCATCGGAATCTAAAACTGGACTCACAGGAGAGGTTAAAATCACAGATAGATAGAGTGTCAGTCCTCTTGTACTTAAGTCGGCATTGTGCCTTTTGTGTTAAATTCGGATGCAATTTCTGTGTTTCATCGTCAATAAGAAGGTCCAAGGGATGCAGTAAACCTGAAGTGAAGCATCGGAATCTGAAACTGGACTCACAGGAGAGGTTCAAATCATAGAGAGTTAGAGTGTCAGTCCTCTTGTACTTAAGTCGGCATTGTACCTTTTGTATTCAAATCGGATGCATTTTCTGTGTGTCATCGTCGATAAGAAGGTCCAAGGGAAATGGTTACATGAAGTGAGGCATCGGAATCTAAAACTGGACTCACAGGAGAGGTTCAAATCATAGTGTGTCAGAGTGTCAGTCCTCTTGTACATATGTCGTCATTGTTCCTTTTGTATTAAATTCGGATACAATTACTGTGTTTCATCGTCAACAAGAAGGTCTAAGGGATACAGTAAACCTGAAGTGAAGCATCGGAATCTAAAACTGGACTCACAGGTGAGGTTCAAATCATAGGGACTTAGAGTGTCAGCCCTCTTGTACTTAAGTCGGCATCGTGCCTATTGTATTAAATTCGGTTGCAATTTCTGTGTTTCATCGTCAACAAGAAGGTTCAAGGGATACAGTTAACCTGAAGTGTAGCATCGGAATCTAAAACTGGACTCACAGGAGAGGTTCAAATCATAGAAAGTTAGAATGTCAGTTCTCTTGTACTTAAGTCGGCTTTGTGCAATTTGTATTAAATTCGGATGCAATTTCTGTGTTTCATCGTCAATAAGAAGGTCCAAGGAATACAGTAAACCTGAAATAAAGCATCGGAATCTAAAACTGGACTCACAAGAGAGGTTCAAATCATAGAATGTTAGAGTGTCAGTTGTCTTGTACTAAAGTCGGCAATGTGCCCTTTGTATTGAATTCGGATGCAATTTCTCTGTTTCATCATCAATAAGATGGTCCAAGGGATACAGTAAACCTGAAGTGAAGCATCTGAATCGAAAACTGGACTCACATGAGAGGTTCAAATCACACACAGTTAGGGTGTCAGTCCACTTGTACTTATTTCGGCATTGTGCCTTTTGTATTAAATTCGGATGCAATTTCTATGTTTCATCGTCAATAAGATGGTCCAAGGGATACAGTAAACCTGAAGTGAAGCATCGGAATCTAAAGCTGGACTCACAGGAGAGGTTCAAATCACAGAGAGTTAGAGTGTCAGTCCTCTTGTACATAAGTCGTCATTGTGCTTTTGTATTAAATTCGGATGCAATTTCTGTGTTTCATCGTCAATAAGAAAGTCCAAGGGATACAGTAAAACTGAAGTGATCAATCGGAATCTAAAACTGGACTCACAGGAGAGGTTCAAATCATAGAAAGTTAGAGCGTCAGTCCTCTTGTACTTGAGTCGGCATTGTGACATTTGTATTGAATTCGGATGCAATTTCTGTGTTTTATCGTCAATAAGAAGGTCCAAGGGATACAGTACTCCTGATGTGAAGCATCGGAGTCTAAAACTGGACTCACAGGAGAGGTTCAAATCATCGAAAGTTAGAGTGTCAGTCCTCTTCTCCTTAAGTCGGCATTGTGCCTTATGTATTAAATTCGGATGCAATTTCTGTGTTTTATCGTCAATTAGAAGGTGTAAGGGATACAGTTAACCTGAAGTGAAGCATCGGAATCTAAAACTGGACTCACAGGAGAAGTTCAAATCATAGAAAGTTAGAGTGTCAGTCCTCTTGTTCTTAAGTCGGCATAGTGCCATTTGTATTAAATTCGGATGCAATTTCTGTGTTTCATCGTCAATAAGAAGGTCCGAGGGATACAGTAAACCTGAATTGAAGCATCGGAAACAAAAACTGGACTCACAGGAGAGGTTTAAATCATAGAGAGTTAGAGTGTCAGTCCTCTTGTACTTAAGTCGGCATTGTGCCTTTTGTATTAAATTCGGATGAAATTTCTGTGTTTCATCGTCAATAAGAAGGTCCAAGGGATACAGTAAACCTGAAGTGAAGCATCGGAATCTAAAAGTGGACTCACAGGAGAGGTTCAAATCATAGAAAGTTAGAGTGTCAGACCTCTTGTACTTAAGTCAACATTGTGCCTTTTGTATCAAATTTGGATGCAATTTCTGTGTTTCATTGTCAATAAGTAGGTCCAGGGAGTACAGTAAACCTGAAGTGAAGCATCGGAATCTAAAACTGGACTCACAGAAGAGGTTAAAATCATAGATAGTTAGAGTGTCAGTCCTCTTGTACTTAAGTCGGCATTGTGCCTTTTGTGTTAAATTCGGATGCAATTTCTGTGATTCATCGTCAATAAGAAGGTCCAAGGAATGCAGTAAACCTGAAGTGAAGCATCGGAATCTGAAACTGGACTCACAGGAGAGGTTCAAATCACAGAGAGTTAGAGTGTCAGTCCTCTTGTACTTAAGTCGGCATTGTGCCTTTTGTATTAAATTTGGATGCAATTTCTGTGATTCATCGTCGATAAGAAGGTCCAAGGGATGCAGTAAACCTGAAGTGAAGCATCGGAATCTAAAACTGAACTCACTGGAGAGGTTTAAATCATAGAAAGTTAGAGTGTCAGACCTCTTGTACTTAAGTCGGCATTGTACCTTTTGTATTCAAATCGGATGCATTTTCTGTGTTTCATCGTCGATAAGAAGGTCCAAGGGATATAGTTAACCTGAAGTGAGGCATCGCAATCTAAAACTGGACTCACAGGAGAGGTTCAAATCATAGAGTGTCAGAGTGTCAGTCCTCTTGTACATATGTCGTCATTGTGCCTTTTGTATTAAATTCGGATACAATTACTGTGTTTCATCGACAATAAGAAGGTCTAAGGGATACAGTAAAAATGAAGTGAAGCATCGGAATCTAAAACTGGACTCACACGAGAGGTTCAAATCATAGGGACTTAGAGTGTCAGTCCTCTTGTACTTAAGTCGGCATTGTGCCTATTGTATTAAATTCAGTTGCAATTTCTGTGTTTCATCGTCAACAAGAAGGTTCAAGGGATACAGTTAACCTGAAGTGTAGCATCGGAATCTAAAACTGGACTCACAGGAGAGGTACAAATCATAGTAAGTTAGAATGTCAGTTCTCTTGTACTTAAGTCGGCTTTGTGCAATTTGTATTAAATTCGGATGCCTTTTCTGTGTTTCATCGTCAATAAGAAGGTCCAAGGAATACAGTAAACCTGAAATGAAGCATCGGAATCTAAAACTGGACTCACAATAGAGGTTCAAATCATAGAACGTTGGAGTGTCAGTCGTCTTGTACTTAAGTCGGCATTGTGCCTTTTGTATTAAATTCGGATGCAATTTCTGTGTTTCATCGTCAATAAGATGGTCCAAGGGATACAGTAAACCTGAAGTGAAGTATCGGAATCTAAAGCTAGACTCACAGGAGAGGTTCAAATCACAGAGAGTTAGAGTGTCAGTCCTCTTGTACATAAGTCGTCATTGTGCCTTTTGTATTAAATTCGGATGCAATTTCTATGTTTCATCGTCAATATGAAAGTCCAAGGGATACAGTAAACCTGAAGTGATCAATCGGAATCTAAAACTGGACTCACAGGAGAGGTTCAAATCATAGAAAGTTAGAGTGTCAGTCCTCTTGTACTTAAGTTGGCATTGTGCCCTTTGTATTAAATTCGAATGCAATTTCTGTGTTTCATCGTCAATAAGAAGGTCCAAGGGATACAGTAAACTTGAAGTGAAGCATCGGAATCTAAAACTGGACTCACAGGAGAGGTTCAAATCATAGAAAGTTAGAGTGTCAGTCCTCTTGCACATAAGTCGGCATTGTGCCTTTTGTATTAAATTCGGATGCAATTTCTGTGTTTCATCGTCAATAAGATGGTCCAAGGGATACAGTAAACCCGAAGTGAAGAATCGGAATCGAAAACTGGACTTACAGAAGAGGTTAAAATCATAGAAAGTTAGAGTGTCAGTCCTCTTGTACTTAAGTCGGCATTGTGCCTTTTGTATTAAATTCGGATGCAATTTCTGTGTTTCGTGGTCAATAAGAAGGTCCAAGGGATACAGTAAACCTGAAGTGAGGCATCGGAATCTAAATTGGACTCACAGGAGAGGTTCAAATCATAGAAAGTTAGAGTGTCAATCCTCTTGTACTTAAGTCGGCATTGTGCCTTTTGTATTAAATTTGGATGCAATTTCTGTGTTTCATCGTCTATAAGAAGGTCGAAGGGATACAGTAAACCTGAAGTGAAGCTTCGGAATCTAAAACTGAACTCACAGGAGAGGTTTAAATCATAGAAAGTTAGAGTGTCACACCTCTTGTACATAAGTCGGCATTGTGACTTTTGTATTCAAATCGGATGGATTTTCTGTGTTTCATCTTCAATAAGAAGGTCCAAGGGATACAGTTAACCTGAAGTGAAGCATCGGAATCTAAAACTGGACTCACAGGAGAGGTTCAAATCATAGGGTGTTAGAGTGTCAGTCCTCTTGTACATATGTCGTCATTGTGCCTTTTGTATTTAATTCGGATACAATTTCTGTGTTTCATCGTCAATAAGAAGGTCTAAGGGATACAGTAAACCTGAAGTGAAGCATCGCATCAAAAACTGGACTCACAGGAGAGGTTCAAATCATAGGGAGTTAGAGTGTCAGTCCTCTTGTACATAAGTCGACATTGTGCCTTTTGTATTAAAATCGGATGCAATATCTGTGTTTCATCGTCAATAAGAAGGTCTAATGGATACATTATACCTGAAGTGAAGCATCGGAAACTAAGACTGGACTTACAGGAGAGGTTCAAATCATAGAAAGTTAGAGTGTCAGTGCTCTTGTACTTAAGTCGGCATTGTGCCTTTTGTATTAAATTAGGATGTAATTTCTGTGTTTCATCGTCAATAAGAAGGTCGAAGGCATACAGTAAACTTGAAGTCAAGCACCGGAATCTAAAACTGGACTCACAGGAGACGTTGATATCATACAAAGTTAGAGTGTCAGTCCGCTTGTACTTAAGTTGGAATTGTGCCTTTTGTATTAAATTCGGATGCAATTTCTGTGTTTCATCGTCAATAAGAAGGTCCAAGGGATACAGTAAACCCGAACTGAAGAATCGGAATCGAAAACTGGACTCACAGAAGAGGTTCAAATCATAGAATGTTAGAGTGTCAGCCCTCTTGTACATAAGTCGGCATTGTGCCTTTTGTATCAAATTCGGATGCAATTTCTGTGTTTCATGGTCAATAAGAAGGTCCAAGGGATACAGTAAACCGTAAGTGAGGCATCGGAATCTAAAACTGGACTCACAGGAGAGGTTTAAATCATAGAGAGTTAGAGTGTCAGTCCTCTTGTACTTAAGTCGGCATTATGCCTTTTGTATTAAATTCGGCTGCAATTTCTGTGTTTCACCGTCAATAAGAAGGTCCAAGGGATACAGTAAACCTCAAGTGAAGCAACGGAATCTAAAACTGGACTCACAGCAGATGTACAAATCATAGAAAGTTAGAGTGTCAGTGCTCTTGTACTTAAGTCGGCATTGTGCCTTTTGTATTAAATTGGGATGCAATTTCTGTGTTTCATCGTCAATAAGAAGGTCAAAGGGAAACAGTAAAACTGAAGTGAAACATCGTAATCGCAAACTGGACTCACAGGAGAGGTTCAAATCATAGAAAGTTAGAGTGTCAGTCCTCTTGTACTTAAGTCGGCATTGTGCCTTTTGTATCAAATTTGGATGCAATTTCTGTGTTCCATTGTCAATAAGAAGGTCCAAGGGGTACAGTAAACCTGAAGAGAAGCATCGGAATCTGAAACTGGACTCACAGGAGAGGTTAAAATCACAGATAGTTAGAGTGTCAGTCCTCTTGTACTTAAGTCGGCATTGTGCCTTTTGTGTTAAATTCGGATGCAATTTCTGTGTTTCATCGTCAATAAGAAGGTCCAAGGGATGCAGTAAACCTGAAGTGAAGCATCGGAATCTGAAACTGGACTCACAGGAGAGGTTCAAATCATAGAAAGTTAGAGTGTCAGTCCTCTTGTACTTAAGTCGGCATTGTGCCTTTTGTATCAAATTTGGATGCAATTTCTGTGTTCCATTGTCAATAAGAAGGTCCAAGGGGTACAGTAAACCTGAAGAGAAGCATCGGAATCTAAAACTGGACTCACAGGAGAGGTTAAAATCACAGATAGTTAGAGTGTCAGTCCTCTTGTACTTAAGTCGGCATTGTGCCTTTTGTGTTAAATTCGGATGCAATTTCTGTGTTTCATCGTCAACAAGAAGGTCTAAGGGATACAGTAAACCTGAAGTGAAGCATCTGAATCTAAAACTGGACTCACAGGTGAGGTTCAAATCATAGGGACTTAGAGTGTCAGTCCTCTTGTACTTAAGTCGGCATTGTGCCTATTGTATTAAATTCGGTTGCAATTTCTGTGTTTCATCGTCAACAAGAAGGTTCAAGGGATACAGTTAACCTGAAGTGTAGCATCGGAATCTAAAACTGGACTCACAGGAGAGGTTCAAATCATAGAAAGTTAGAATGTCAGTTCTCTTGTACTTAAGTCGGCTTTGTGCAATTTGTATTAAATTCGGATGCAATTTCTGTGTTTCATCGTCAATAAGAAGGTCCAAGGAATACAGTAAACCTGAAATAAAGCATCGGAATCTAAAACTGGACTCACAAGAGAGGTTCAAATCATAGAATGTTAGAGTGTCAGTTGTCTTGTACTAAAGTCGGCAATGTGCCCTTTGTATTGAATTCGGATGCAATTTCTCTGTTTCATCATCAATAAGATGGTCCAAGGGATACAGTAAACCTGAAGTGAAGCATCTGAATCGAAAACTGGACTCACATGAGAGGTTCAAATCACACACAGTTAGGGTGTCAGTCCACTTGTACTTATTTCGGCATTGTGCCTTTTGTATTAAATTCGGATGCAATTTCTATGTTTCATCGTCAATAAGATGGTCCAAGGGATACAGTAAACCTGAAGTGAAGCATCGGAATCTAAAGCTGGACTCACAGGAGAGGTTCAAATCACAGAGAGTTAGAGTGTCAGTCCTCTTGTACATAAGTCGTCATTGTGCTTTTGTATTAAATTCGGATGCAATTTCTGTGTTTCATCGTCAATAAGAAAGTCCAAGGGATACAGTAAAACTGAAGTGATCAATCGGAATCTAAAACTGGACTCACAGGAGAGGTTCAAATCATAGAAAGTTAGAGCGTCAGTCCTCTTGTACTTGAGTCGGCATTGTGACATTTGTATTGAATTCGGATGCAATTTCTGTGTTTTATCGTCAATAAGAAGGTCCAAGGGATACAGTACTCCTGATGTGAAGCATCGGTGTCTAAAACTGGACTCACAGGAGAGGTTCAAATCATCGAAAGTTAGAGTGTCAGTCCTCTTCTCCTTAAGTCGGCATTGTGCCTTATGTATTAAATTCGGATGCAATTTCTGTGTTTTATCGTCAATTAGAAGGTGTAAGGGGTACAGTTAACCTGAAGTGAAGCATCGGAATCTAAAACTGGACTCACAGGAGAAGTTCAAATCATAGAAAGTTAGAGTGTCAGTCCTCTTGTTCTTAAGTCGGCATAGTGCCATTTGTATTAAATTCGGATGCAATTTCTGTGTTTCATCGTCAATAAGAAGGTCCGAGGGATACAGTAAACCTGAATTGAAGCATCGGAAACAAAAACTGGACTCACAGGAGAGGTTTAAATCATAGAGAGTTAGAGTGTCAGTCCTCTTGTACTTAAGTCGGCATTGTGCCTTTTGTATTAAATTCGGATGAAATTTCTGTGTTTCATCGTCAATAAGAAGGTCCAAGGGATACAGTAAACCTGAAGTGAAGCATCGGAATCTAAAAGTGGACTCACAGGAGAGGTTCAAATCATAGAAAGTTAGAGTGTCAGACCTCTTGTACTTAAGTCGACATTGTGCCTTTTGTATTAAATTCCGATGCAATTTCTGTGTTTCATCGTCAATAAGAAGGTCCGAGGGATACAGTAAACCTGAAGTGAAGCATCGGAAACAAAAAATGGACTCACAGGAGAGGTTTAAATCATAGAGAGTTAGAGTGTCAGTCCTCTTGTACTTAAGTCGGCATTGTGCCTTTTGTGTTAAATTCGGATGCAATTTCTGTGTTTCATCGTCAATAAGAAGGTCCAAGGGATGCAGTAAACCTGAAGTGAAGCATCGGAATCTGAAACTGGACTCACAGGAGAGGTTCAAATCATAGAGAGTTAGAGTGTCAGTCCTCTTGTACTTAAGTCGGCATTGTGCCTTTTGTATTAAATTTGGATGCAATTTCTGTGATTCATCGTCGATAAGAAGGTCCAAGGGATGCAGTAAACCTGAAGTGAAGCATCGGAATCTAAAACTGAACTCACTGGAGAGGTTTAGATCATAGAAAGTTAGAGTGTCAGACCTCTTGTACTTAAGTCGGCATTGTACCTTATGTATTCAAATCGGATGCATTTTCTGTGTTTCATCGTCGATAAGAAGGTCCAAGGGATATAGTTAACCTGAAGTGAGGCATCGCAAGCTAAAACTGGACTCACAGGAGAGGTTCAAATCATAGAGTGTCAGAGTGTCAGTCCTCTTGTATATATGTCGTCATTGTGCCTTTTGTATTAAATTCGGATACAATTACTGTGTTTCATCGACAATAAGAAGGTCTAAGGGATACAGTAAACCTGAAGTGAAGCATCGGAATCTAAAACTGGACTCACAGGTGAGGTTCAAATCATAGGGAGTTAGAGTGTCAGTGCTCTTGTACTTAAGTCGGCATTGTGCCTTTTGTATTAAATTAGGATGCAATTTCTGTGTTTCATCGTCAATAAGAAGGTCGAAGGCATACAGTAAACTTGAAGTCAAGCACCGGAATCTAAAACTGGACTCACAGGAGAGGTTGATATCATACAAAGTTAGAGTGTCAGTCCGCTTGTACTTAAGTTGGAATTGTGCCTTTTGTATTAAATTCGGATGCAATTTCTGTGTTTCATCGTCAATAAGAAGGTCCAAGGGATACAGTAATCCCGAACTGAAGAATCGGAATCGAAAACTGGACTCACAGAAGAGGTTCAAATCATAGAATGTTAGAGTGTCAGCCCTCTTGTACATAAGTCGGCATTGTGCCTTTTGTATTAAATTCGGATGCAATTTCTGTGTTTCATGGTCAATAAGAAGGTCCAAGGGATACAGTAAACCGTAAGTGAGGCATCGGAATCTAAAACTGGACTCACAGGAGAGGTTTAAGTCATAGAGAGTTAGAGTGTCAGTCCTCTTGTACTTAAGTCGGCATTATGCCTTTTGTATTAAATTCGGCTGCAATTTCTGTGTTTCATCGTCAATAAGAAGGTCCAAGGGATACAGTAAACCTCAAGTGAAGCAACGGAATCTAAAACTGGACTCACAGCAGATGTACAAATCATAGAAAGTTAGAGTGTCAGTGCTCTTGTACTTAAGTCGGCATTGTGCCTTTTGTGTTAAATTGGGATGCAATTTCTGTGTTTCATCGTCAATAAGAAGGTCAAAGGGAAACAGTAAAACTGAAGTGAAACATCGTAATCTAAAACTGGACTCACAGGAGAGGTTCAAATCATAGAAAGTTAGAGTGTCAGTCCTCTTGTACTTAAGTCGGCATTGTGCCTTTTGTATCAAATTTGGATGCAATTTCTGTGTTCCATTGTCAATAAGAAGGTCCAAGGGGTACAGTAAACCTGAAGAGAAGCATCGGAATCTAAAACTGGACTCACAGGAGAGGTTAAAATCACAGATAGTTAGAGTGTCAGTCCTCTTGTACTTAAGTCGGCATTGTGCCTTTTGTGTTACATTCGGATGCAATTTCTGTGTTTCATCGTCAATAAGAATGTCCAAGGGATGCAGTAAACCTGAAGTGAAGCATCGGAATCTGAAACTGGACTCACAGGAGAGGTTCAAATCATAGAAAGTTAGAGTGTCAGTCCTCTTGTACTTAAGTCGGCATTGTGCCTTTTGTATTAAATTTGGATGCAATTTCTGTGTTTCATCGTCGATAAGAAAGTCCAAGGGATGCAGTAAACCTGAAGTGAAGCATCGGAATCTAAAACTGAACTCACTGGAGAGGTTTAAATCGTAGAAAGTTAGAGTGTCAGACCTCTTGTACATAAGTCGGCATTGTACCTTTTGTATTCAAATCGGATGCATTTTCTGTGTGTCATCGTCGATAAGAAGGTCCAAGGGAAATGGTTACATGAAGTGAGGCATCGGAATCTAAAACTGGACTCACAGGAGAGGTTCAAATCATAGTGTGTCAGAGTGTCAGTCCTCTTGTACATATGTCGTCATTGTTCCTTTTGTATTAAATTCGGATACAATTTCTGTGTTTCATCGTCAACAAGAAGGTCTAAGGGATACAGTAAACCTGAAGTGAAGCATCGGAATCTAAAACTGGACTCACAGGTGAGGTTCAAATCATAGGGACTTAGAGTGTCAGTCCTCTTGTACTTAAGTCGGCATTGTGCCTATTGTATTAAATTCGGTTGCAATTTCTGTGTTTCATCGTCAACAAGAAGGTTCAAGGGATACAGTTAACCTGAAGTGTAGCATCGGAATCTAAAACTGGACTCACAGGAGAGGTTCAAATCATAGAAAGTTAGAATGTCAGTTGTCTTGTACTTAAGTCGGCTTTGTGCAATTTGTATTAAATTCGGATGCAATTTCTGTGTTTCATCGTCAATAAGAAGGTCCAAGGAATACAGTAAACCTGAAATAAAGCATCGGAATCTAAAACTGGACTCACAAGAGAGGTTCAAATCATAGAATGTTAGAGTGTCAGTTGTCTTGTACTAAAGTCGGCAATGTGCCCTTTGTATTGAATTCGGATGCAATTTCTCTGTTTCATCATCAATAAGAAGGTCCAAGGGATACAGTAAACCTGAAGTGAAGCATCTGAATCGAAAACTGGACTCACATGAGAGGTTCAAATCACACACAGTTAGGGTGTCAGTCCACTTGTACTTATTTCGGCATTGTGCCTTTTGTATTAAATTCGGATGCAATTTCTGTGTTTCATCGTCAATAAGATGGTCCAAGGGATACAGTAAACCTGAAGTGAAGCATCGGAATCTAAAGCTGGACTCACAGGAGAGGTTCAAATCACAGAGAGTTAGAGTGTCAGTCCTCTTGTACATAAGTCGTCATTGTGCTTTTGTATTAAATTCGGATGCAATTTCTGTGTTTCATCGTCAATAAGAAAGTCCAAGGGATACAGTAAAACTGAAGTGATCAATCGGAATCTAAAACTGGACTCACAGGAGATGTTCAAATCATAGAAAGTTAGAGCGTCAGTCCTCTTGTACTTGAGTCGGCATTGTGACATTTGTATTGAATTCGGATGCAATTTCTGTGTTTTATCGTCAATAAGAAGGTCCAAGGGATACAGTAATCCTGATGTGAAGCATCGGAGTCTAAAACTGGACTCACAGGAGAGGTTCAAATCATCGAAAGTTAGAGTGTCAGTCCTCTTCTCCTTAAGTCGGCATTGTGCCTTATGTATTAAATTCGGATGCAATTTCTGTGTTTTGTCGTCAATTAGAAGGTCCAAGGGATACAGTTAACCTGAAGTGAAGCATCGGAATCTAAAACTGGACTCACAGGTGAGGTTCAAATCATAGGGACTTAGAGTGTCAGTCCTCTTGTACTTAAGTCGGCATTGTGCCTATTGTATTAAATTCGGTTGCAATTTCTGTGTTTCATCGTCAACAAGAAGGTTCAAGGGATACAGTTAACCTGAAGTGTAGCATCGGAATCTAAAACTGGACTCACAGGAGAGGTTCAAATCATAGAAAGTTAGAATGTCAGTTCTCTTGTACTTAAGTCGGCTTTGTGCAATTTGTATTAAATTCGGATGCAATTTCTGTGTTTCATCGTCAATAAGAAGGTCTAAGGAATACAGTAAACCTGAAATAAAGCATCGGAATCTAAAACTGGACTCACAAGAGAGGTTCAAATCATAGAATGTTAGAGTGTCAGTTGTCTTGTACTAAAGTCGGCAATGTGCCCTTTGTATTGAATTCGGATGCAATATCTCTGTTTCATCATCAATAAGAAGGTCCAAGGGATACAGTAAACCTGAAGTGAAGCATCTGAATCGAAAACTGGACTCACATGAGAGGTTCAAATCACACACAGTTAGGGTGTCAGTCCACTTGTACTTATTTCGGCATTGTGCCTTTTGTATTAAATTCGGATGCAATTTCTGTGTTTCATCGTCAATAAGATGGTCCAAGGGATACAGTAAACCTGAAGTGAAGCATCGGAATCTAAAGCTGGACTCACAGGAGAGGTTCAAATCACAGAGAGTTAGAGTGTCAGTCATCTTGTACATAAGTCGTCATTGTGCTTTTGTATTAAATTCGGATGCAATTTCTGTGTTTCATCGTCAGTAAGAAAGTCCAAGGGATACAGTAAAACTGAAGTGATCAATCGGAATCTAAAACTGGACTCACAGGAGAGGTTCAAATCATAGAAAGTTAGAGCGTCAGTCCTCTTGTACTTGAGTCGGCATTGTGACATTTGTATTGAATTCGGATGCAATTTCTGTGTTTTATCGTCAATAAGAAGGTCCAAGGGATACAGTAATCCTGATGTGAAGCATCGGAGTCTAAAACTGGACTCACAGGAGAGGTTCAAATCATCGAAAGTTAGAGTGTCAGTCCTCTTCTCCTTAAGTCGGCATTGTGCCTTATGTATTAAATTCGGATGCAATTTCTGTGTTTTGTCGTCAATTAGAAGGTCCAAGGGATACAGTTAACCTGAAGTGAAGCATCGGAATCTAAAACTGGACTCACAGGATAAGTTCAAATCATAGAAAGTTAGAGTGTCAGTCCTCTTGTACTTAAGTCGGCATAGTGCCATTTGTATTAAATTCGGATGCAATTTCTGTGTTTCATCGTCAATCAGAAGGTCCGAGGGATACAGTAAACCTGAATTGAAGCATCGGAAACAAAAACTGGACTCACAGGAGAGGTTTAAATCATAGAGAGTTAGAGTGTCAGTCCTCTTGTACTTAAGTCGGCATTGTGCCTTTTGTATTAAATTCGGATGAAATTTCTGTGTTTCATCGTCAATAAGAAGGTCCAAGGGATACAGTAAACCTGAAGTGAAGCATCGGAATCTAAAAGTGGACTCACAGGAGAGGTTCAAATCATAGAAAGTTAGAGTGTCAGACCTCTTGTACTTAAGTCGACATTGTGCCTTTTGTATTAAATTCGGATGCAATTTCTGTGTTTCATCGTCAATAAGAAGGTCCGAGGGATACAGTAAACCTGAAGTGAAGCATCGGAAACAAAAACTGGACTCACAGGAGAGGTTTAAATCATAGAGTGTTAGAGTGTCAGTCCTCTTGTACTTAAGTCGGCATTGTGCCTTTTGTGTTAAATTCGGATGCAATTTCTGTGTTTCATCGTCAATAAGAAGGTCCAAGGGATGCAGTAAACCTGAAGTGAAGCATCGGAATCTGAAACTGGACTCACAGGAGAGGTTCAAATCATAGAGAGTTAGAGTGTCAGTCCTCTTGTACTTAAGTCGGCATTGTGCCTTTTGTATTAAATTTTGATGCAATTTCTGTGATTCATCGTCGATAAGAAGGTCCAAGGGATGCAGTAAACCTGAAGTGAAGCATCGGAATCTAAAACTGAACTCACTGGAGAGGTTTAAATCATAGAAAGTTAGAGTGTCAGACCTCTTGTACTTAAGTCGGCATTGTACCTTATGTATTCAAATCGGATGCATTTTCTGTGTTTCATCGTCGATAAGAAGGTCCAAGGGATATAGTTAACCTGAAGTGAGGCATCGCAAGCTAAAACTGGACTCACAGGAGAGGTTCAAATCATAGAGTGTCAGAGTGTCAGTCCTCTTGTATATATGTCGTCATTGTGCCTTTTGTATTAAATTCGGATACAATTACTGTGTTTCATCGACAATAAGAAGGTCTAAGGGATACAGTAAACCTGAAGTGAAGCATCGGAATCTAAAACTGGACTCACAGGAAGGTTCAAATCATAGTAAGTTAGAATGTCAGTTCTCTTGTACTTAAGTCGGCTTTGTGAAATTTGTATTAAATTCGGATGCCTTTTCTGTGTTTCATCGTCAATAAGAAGGTCCAAGGAATACAGTAAACCTGAAATGAAGCATCGGAATCTAAAAGTGGACTCACAATAGAGGTTCAAATCATAGAACGTTAGAGTGTCAGTCGTCTTGTACTTAAGTCGGCAATGTGCCCTTTGTATTAAATTCGGATGGAATTTCTGTGTTTCATCATCAATAAGAAGGTCCAAGGGATACAGTAAACCTGAAGTGAAGCATCTGAATTGAAAACTGGACTCACATGAGAGGTTCAAATCACACACATTTAGGGTGTCAGTCCACTTGTACTTAATTCGGCATTGTGCCTTTTGTATTAAATTCGGATGCAATTTCTGTGTTTCATCGTCAATAAGATGGTCCAAGGGATACAGTAAACCTGAAGTGAAGCATCGGAATCTAAAGCTGGACTCACAGGAGAGGTTCAAATCACAGAGAGTTAGAGTGTCAGTCCTCTTGTACATAAGTCGTCATTGTGCCTTTTGTATTAAATTTGGATGCAATTTCTGTGTTTCATCGTCTATAAGAAGGTCGAAGGGATGCAGTAAACCTGAAGTGAAGCTTCGGAATCTAAATCTAAACTCACAGGAGAGGTCCAAATCATAGAAAGTTAGAGTGTCACACCTCTTGTACATAAGTCGGCATTGTGACTTTTGTATTCAAATCGGATGCATTTTCTGTGTTTCATCTTCAATAGGAAGGTCCAAGGGACACAGTTAACCTGAAGTGAAGCATCGGAATTTAAAACTGGACTCACAGGAGAGGTTCAAATCATGGAGTGTTAGAGTGTCAGTCCTCTTGTACATATGTCGTCATTGTGCCTTTTGTATTTAATTCGGATACAATTTCTGTGTTTCATCGTCAATAAGAAGGTCTAAGGGATACAGTAAACCTGAAGTGAAGCATCGCAATCTAAAACTGGACTCACAGGAGAGGTTCAAATCATAGGGAGTTAGAGTGTCAGTCCTCTTGTACATAAGTCGACATTGTGCCTTTTGTATTAAAATCGGATGCAATATCTGTGTTTCATCGTCAATAAGAAGGTCTAATGGATACATTATACCTGAAGTGAAGCATCGGAAACTAAGACTGGACTCACAGGAGAGGTTCAAATCATAGAAAGTTACAGTGTCAGTGCTCTTGTACTTAAGTCGGCATTGTGCCTTTTGTATTAAATTAGGATGCAATTTCTGTGTTTCATCGTCAATAAGAAGGTCGAAGGCATACAGTAAACCTGAAGTCAAGCATCGGAATCTGAAACTGGACTCACAGGAGAGGTTGCTATCACTGAAAGTTAGAGTGTCAGTCCTCTTGTACTTAAGTTGGCATTGTGCCTTTTGTATTAAATTCGGATGCAATTTCTGTGTTTCATCGTCAATAAGAAGGTCCAAGGGATACAGTAAACCCGAACTGAAGAATCGGAATCGAAAACTGGACTCACAGAAGAGGTTCAAATCATAGAATGTTAGAGTGTCAGTCCTCTTGTACATAAGTCGGCATTGTGCCTTTTGTATTAAATTCGGATGCAATGTCTGTGTTTCATGGTCAATAAGAAGGTCCAAGGGATACAGTAAACCTGAAGTGACACATCTGAATCTAAAACTGGACTCACAAGAGAGGTTTAAATCATAGAGAGTTAGAGTGTCAGTCCTCTTGTACGTAAGTCGGCATTATGCCTTTTGTATTAAATTCGGCTGCAATTTTTGTGTTTCATCGTCAATAAGAAGGTCCAAGGGATACAGTAAACCTGAAGTGAAGCAACGGAATCTAAAACTGGACTCACAGCAGATGTACAAATCATAGAAAGTTAGAGTGTCAGTGCTCTTGTACTTAAGTCGGCATTGTGCCTTTTGTATTAAATTGGGATGCAATTTCTGTGTTTCATCGTCAATAAGAAGGTCAAAGGGAAACAGTAAACCTGAAGTGATCAATCGGAATCTAAAACTGGACTCACAGGAGAGGTTCAAATCATAGAACGTTAGAGTGTCAGTCCTCTTGTACTTAAGTTGGCATTGTGCCTTTTGTATTAAATTCGGATGCAATTTCTGTGTTTCATCGTCAATAAGAAGGTCCAAGGGATACAGTAAACCTGAAGTGAAGCATCGGAATCTAAAACTGGACTCACAGGAGAGGTTCAAATCATAGAAAGTTAGAGTGTCAGTCCTCTTGTACATAAGTCGGCATTGTGCCTTTTGTATTAAATTCGGATGCAATTTCTGTGTTTCATCGTCAATAAGAAGGTCCAAGGGATACAGTAAACCCGAAGTGAAGAATCGGAATCGAAAACTGGACTTACAGAAGAGGTTAAAATCATAGAAAGTTAGAGTGTCAGTCCTCTTGTACTTAAGTCGGCATTGTGCCTTTTGTATTAAATTTGGATGCAATTTCGGTGTTTCATCGTCTATAAGAAGGTCGAAGGGATACAGTAAACCTGAAGTGAAGCTTCGGAATCTAAATCTGAACTCACAGGAGAGGTCCAAATCATAGAAAGTTAGAGTGTCACACCTCTTGTACATATGTCGGCATTGTGACTTTTTTATTCAAATCGGATGCATTTTCTGTGTTTCATCTTCAATAAGAACGTCCAAGGGATACAGTTAACCTGAAGTGAAGCATCGGAATTTAAAACTGGACTCACAGTAGAGGTTCAAATCATGGAGTGTTAGAGAGTCAGTCCTCTTGTACATATGTCGTCATTGTGCCTTTTGTATTTAATTCGGATACAATTTCTGTGTTTCATCGTCAATAAGAAGGTCTAAGGGATACAGTAAACCTGAAGTGAAGCATCGCAATCTAAAACTGGACTCACAGGAGAGGTTGATATCATTGAAAGTTAGAGTGTCAGTCCTCTTGTACTTAAGTTGGCATTGTGCCTTTTGTATTAAATTCGGATGCAATTTCTGTGTTTCGTCGTCAATAAGAAGGTCCAAGGGATACAGTAAACCCGAACTGATGAATCGGAATCGAAAACTGGACTCACAGAAGAGGTTCAAATCATAGAATGTTAGAGTGTCAGTCCTCTTGTACATAAGTCGGCATTGTGCCTTTTGTATTAAATTCGGATGCAATTTCTGTGTTTCATGGTCAATAAGAAGGTCCAAGGGATACAGTAAACATGAAGTGACACATCGGAATCTAAAACTGGACTCACAGGAGAGGTTTAAATCATAGAGAGTTAGAGTGTCAGTCCTCTTGTACTTAAGTCGGCATTATGCCTTTTGTATTAAATTCGGCTGCAATTTCTGTGTCTCATCGACAATAAGAAGGTCCAAGGGATACAGTAAACCTGAAGTGAAGCAACGGAATCTAAAACTGGACTCACAGCAGATGTACAAATCATAGAAAGTTAGAGTGTCAGTGCTCTTGTACTTAAGTCGGCATTGTGCCTTTTGTATTAAATTGGGATGCAATTTCTGTGTTTCATCGTCAATAAGAAGGTCAAAGGGAGACAGTAAACACCAACTGAAGAATCGGAATCGAAAACTGGACTCACAGAAGAGGTTCAAATCATAGAATGTTAGAGTGTCATTCCTCATGTACTTAAGTCGGCATTGTGCCTTTTGTATTAAATTCGGATGCAATTTCTGTGTTTCATCGTCAATAAGATGGTCCAAGGGATACAGTAAACCTGAAGTGAAGCATCGGAATCGAAAGCTGGACTCACAGGAGAGGTTCAAATCACAGAGAGTTAGAGTGTCAGTCCTCTTGTACATAAGTCGCCATTGTGCCTTTTGTATTAAATTTGGATGCAATTTCTGTGTTTCATCGTCTATAAGAAGGTCGAAGGGATGCAGTAAACCTGAAGTGAAGCTTCGGAATCTAAATCTGAACTCACAGGAGAGGTCCAAATCATAGAAAGTTAGAGTGTCACACCTCTTGTACATAAGTCGGCATTGTGACTTTTGTATTCAAATCGGATGCATTTTCTGTGTTTCATCTTTAATAAGAAGGTCCAAGGGATACAGTTAACCTGAAGTGAAGCATCGGAATTTAAAACTGGACTCACAGGAGAGGTTCAAATCATGGAGTGTTAGAGTGTCAGTCCTCTTGTACATATGTCGTCATTGAGCCTTTTGTATTTAATTCGGATACAATTTCTGTGTTTCATCGTCAATAAGAAGGTCTAAGGGATACAGTAAACCTGAAGTGAAGCATCGCAATCTAAAACTGGACTCACAGGAGAGGTTCAAATCATAGGGAGTTAGAGTGTCAGTCCTCTTGTACATAAGTCGACATTGTGCCTTTTGTATTAAAATCGGATGCAATATCTGTGTTTCATCGTCAATAAGAAGGTCTAATGGATACATTATACCTGAAGTGAAGCATCGGAAACTAAGACTGGACTCACAGGAGAGGTTCAAATCATAGAAAGTTAGAGTGTCAGTGCTCTTGTACTTAAGTCGGCATTGTGCCTTTTGTATTAAATTAGGATGCAATTTCTGTGTTTCATCGTCAATAAGAAGGTCGAAGGCATACAGTAAACATGAAGTCAAGCATCGGAATCTGAAACTGGACTCACAGGAGAGGTTGCTATCATTGAAAGTTAGAGTGTCAGTCCTCTTGTACTTAAGTTGGCATTGTGCCTTTTGTATTAAATTCGGATGCAATTTCTGTGTTTCATCGTCAATAAGAAGGTCCAAGGGATACAGTAAACCCGAACTGAAGAATCGGAATCGAAAACTGGACTCACAGAAGAGGTTCAAATCATAGAATGTTAGAGTGTCAGTCCTCTTGTACATAAGTCGGCATTGTGCCTTTTGTATTAAATTCGGATGCAATTTCTGTGTTTCATGGTCAATAAGAAGGTCCAAGGGATACAGTAAACCTGAAGTGACACATCTGAATCTAAAACTGGACTCACAGGAGAGGTTTAAATCATAGAGAGTTAGAGTGTCAGTCCTCTTGTACTTAAGTCGGCATTATGCCTTTTGTATTAAATTTGGCTGCAATTTTTGTGTTTCATCGTCAATAAGAAGGTCCAAGGGATACAGTAAACCTGAAGTGAAGCAACGGAATCTAAAACTGGACTCACAGCAGATGTACAAATCATAGAAAGTTAGAGTGTCAGTGCTCTTGTACTTAAGTCGGCATTGTGCCTTTTGTATTAAATTGGGATGCAATTTCTGTGTTTCATCGTCAATAAGAAGGTCAAAGGGAAACAGTAAACCTGAAGTGATCAGTCGGAATCTAAAACTGGACTCACAGGAGAGGTTCAAATCATAGAACGTTAGAGTGTCAGTCCTCTTGTACTTAAGTTGGCATTGTGCCTTTTGTATTAAATTCGGATGCAATTTCTGTGTTTCATCGTCAATAAGAAGGTCCAAGGGATACAGTAAACCTGAAGTGAAGCATCGGAATCTAAAACTGGACTCACAGGAGAGGTTCAAATCATAGAAAGTTAGAGTGTCAGTCCTCTTGTACATAAGTCGGCATTGTGCCTTTTGTATTAAATTCGGATGCAATTTCTGTGTTTCATCGTCAATAAGAAGGTCCAAGGGATACAGTAAACCCGAAGTGAAGAATCGGAATCGAAAACTGGACTTACAGAAGAGGTTAAAATCATAGAAAGTTAGAGTGTCAGTCCTCTTGTACTTAAGTCGGCATTGTGCCTTTTGTATTAAATTCGGAAGCAATTTCTGTGTTTCATGGTCAATAAGAAGGTCCAAGGGATACAGTAAACCTGAAGTGAGGCATCGGAATCTAAATTGGACTCACAGGAGAGGTTCAAATCATAGAAAGTTAGAGTGTCAGTCCTCTTGTACTTAAGTCGGCATTGTGCCTTTTGTATTAAATTTGGATGCAATTTCTGTGTTTCATCGTCTATAAGAAGGTCGAAGGGATACAGTAAACCTGAAGTGAAGCTTCGGAATCTAAATCTGAACTCACAGGAGAGGTCCAAATCATAGAAAGTTAGAGTGTCACACCTCTTGTACATATGTCGGCATTGTGACTTTTGTATTCAAATCGGATGCATTTTCTGTGTTTCATCTTCAATAAGAACGTCCAAGGGATACAGTTAACCTGAAGTGAAGCATCGGAATTTAAAACTGGACTCACAGGAGAGGTTCAAATCATGGAGTGTTAGAGTGTCAGTCCTCTTGTACATATGTCGTCATTGTGCCTTTTGTATTTAATTCGGATACAATTTCTGTGTTTCATCGTCAATAAGAAGGTCTAAGGGATACAGTAAACCTGAAGTGAAGCATCGCAATCTAAAACTGGACTCACAGGAGAGGTTGATATCATTGAAAGTTAGAGTGTCAGTCCTCTTGTACTTAAGTTGGAATTGTGCCTTTTGTATTAAATTCGGATGCAATTTCTGTGTTTCATCGTCAATAAGAAGGTCCCAGGGATACAGTAAACCCGAACTGATGAATCGGAATCGAAAACTGGACTCACAGAAGAGGTTCAAATCATAGAATGTTAGAGTGTCAGTCCTCTTGTACATAAGTCGGCATTAAGCCTTTTGTATTAAATTCGGATGCAATTTCTGTGTTTCATGGTCAATAAGAAGGTCTAAGGGATGCAGTAAACCTGAAGTGTAGCATCGGAATCTAAAACTGGACTCACAGGAGAGGTTCAAATCATAGAAAGTTAGAATGTCAGTTCTCTTGTACTTAAGTCGCCTTTGTGCAATTTGTATTAAATTCGGATGCAATTTCTGTGTTTCATCGTCAATAAGAAGGTCCAAGGAATACAGTAAACCTGAAATGAAGCATCGGAATCTAAAACTGGACTCACAATAGAGGTTCAAATCATAGAATGTTAGAGTGTCAGTCGTCTTGTACTAAAGTCGGCAATGTGCCCTTTGTATTAAATTTGGATGCAATTTCTCTGTTTCATCATCAATAAGAAGGTCCAAGGGATACAGTAAACCTGAAGTTAAGCATCAGAATCGAAAACTGGACTCACATGAGAGGTTCAAATCACACACAGTTAGGGTGTCAGTCCACTTGTACTTAATTCGGCATTGTGCCTTTTGTATTAAATTCGGATGCAATATCTGTGTGTCATCGTCAATAAGATGGTCCAAGGGATACAGTAAACCTGAAGTGAAGCATCGGAATCTAAAGCTGGACTCACAGGAGAGGTTCAAATCACAGAGAGTTAGAGTGTCAGTCCTCTTGTACATAAGTCGTCATTGTGCTTTTGTATTAAATTCGGATGCAATTTCTGTGTTTCATCGTCAATAAGAAAGTCCAAGGGATACAGTAAAACTGAAGTGATCAATCGGAATCTAAAACTGGACTCACAGGAGAGGTTCAAATCATAGAAAGTTAGAGCGTCAGTCCTCTTGTACTTGAGTCGGCATTGTGACACTCGTATTGAATTCGGATGCAATTTCTGTGTTTTATCGTCAATAAGAAGGTCCAAGGGATACAGTAATCCTGATGTGAAGCATCGGAGTCTAAAACTGGACTCACAGGAGAGGTTCAAATCATAGAAAGTTAGAGTGTCAGTCCTCTTCTCCTTAAGTCGGCATTGTGCCTTATGTATTAAATTCGGATGCAATTTCTGTGTTTTATCGTCAATAAGAAGGTCCAAGGGTAACAGTTAACCTGAAGTGAAGCATCGGAATCTAAAACTGGACTCACAGGAGATCTTCAAATCATAGAAAGTTAGAGTGTCAGTCCTCTTGTACTTAAGTCGGCATAGTGCCATTTGTATTAAATTCGGATGCAATTTCTGTGTTTCATCGTCAATAAGAAGGTCCGACGGATACAGTAAACCTGAATTGAAGCATCGGAAACAAAAACTGGACTCACAGGAGAGGTTTAAATCATAGAGAGTTAGAGTGTCGGTCCTCTTGTACTTAAGTCGGCATTGTGCCTTCTGTATTAAATTCGGATGCAATTTCTGTGTTTCATCGTCAATAAGAAGGTCCAAGGGATACAGTAAACCTGAAGTGAAGCATCGGAATCTAAAAGTGGACTCACAGGAGAGGTTCAAATCATAGAAAGTTAGAGTGTCAGACCTCTTGTACTTAAGTCGACATTGTGCCTTTTGTATTAAATTCGGATGCAATTTCTGTGTTTCATCGTCAATAAGAAGGTCCGAGGGATACAGTAAACCTGAAGTGAAGCATCGGAAACAAAAACTGGACCCACAGGAGAGGTTTAAATCATAGAGAGTTAGAGTGTCAGTCCTCTTGTACTTAAGTCGTCATTGTGCCTTTTGTGTTAAATTCGGATGCAATTTCTGTGTTTCATCGTCAATAAGAAGGTCCAAGGGATGCAGTAAACCTGAAGTGAAGCATCGGAATCTGAAACTGGACTCACAGGAGAGGTTCAAATCATAGAGAGTTAGAGTGTCAGTCCTCTTGTACTTAAGTCGGCATTGTGCCTTTTGTATTAAATTTGGATGCAATTTCTGTGATTCATCGTCGATAAGAAGGTCCAAGGGATGCAGTAAAACTGAAGTGAAGCATCGGAATCTAAAACTGAAATCACTGTAGAGGTTTAAATCATAGAAAGTTAGAGTGTCAGACCTCTTGTATTTAAGTCGGCATTGTACCTTACGTATTCAAATCGGATGCATTTTCTGTGTTTCATCGTCGATAAGAAGGTCCAAGGGATATAGTTAACCTGAAGTGAGGCATCGCAATCTAAAACTGGACTCACAGGAGAGATTCAAATCATAGAGTGTCAGAGTGGCAGTCCTCTTGTACATATGTCGTCATTGAGCCTTTTGTATTAAATTCGGATGCAATTACTGTGTTTCATCGACAATAAGAAGGTCTAAGGGATACAGTAAACCTGAAGTGAAGCATCGGAATCTAAAACTGGACTCACAGGAGAGGTTCAAATCATAGGGACTTAGAGTGTCAGTCCTCTTGTACTTAAGTCGGCATTGTGCGTATTGTATTAAATTCGGTTGCAATTTCTGTGTTTCATCGTCAACAAGAAGGTTCAAGGGATACAGTCAACCTGAAGTGTAGCATCGGAATCTAAAACTGGACTCACAGGAGAGGTTCAAATCTAAGTAAGTTAGAATGTCAGTTCTCTTGTACTTAAGTCGGCTTTGTGCAATTTGTATTAAATTCGGATGCCTTTTCTGTGTTTCATCGTCAATACGAAGGTCCAAGGAATACAGTAAACCTGAAATGAAGCATCGGAATCTAAAATTGGACTCACAATAGAGGTTCAAATCATAGAACTTTAGAGTGTCAGTCGTCTTGTACTTAAGTCGGCAATGTGCCCTTTGTAGTAAATTCGGATGCAATTTCTGTGTTTCATCATCAATAAGAAGGTCCAAGGGATACAGTAAACATGAAGTGAAGCATCTGAATCGAAAACTGGACTCACATGAGAGGTTCAAATCACACACATTTAGGGTGTCAGTCCACTTGTACTTAATTCGGCATTGTGCATTTGTATTACATTCGGATGCAATTTCTGTGTTTCATCGTCAATAACATGGTCCAAGGGATACAGTAAACCTAAAGTGAAGCATTGGAATCTAAAGCTGGGCTCACAGGAGAGGTTCAAATCACAGAGAGTTAGAGTGTCAGTCCTCTTGTACATAAGTCGTCATTGTGCCTTTTGTATTAAATTCGGATGCAATTTCTATGTTTCATCGTCAATATGAAAGTCCAAGGGATACAGTAAACCTGAAGTGATCAATCGGAATCTAAAACTGGACTCACAGGAGAAGTTCAAATCATAGAAAATTAGAGTGCCAGTCCTCTTGTACTTAAGTTGGCATTGTGCCTTATGTATTAAATTCGGATGCAATTTCTGTGTTTCATCGTCAATAAGAAGGTCCAAGGGATACAGTAAACCTGAAGTGAAGCATCGGAATCTAAAACTGGACTCACAGGAGAGGTTCAAAACATAGAAAGTTAGAGTGTCAGTCCTCTTGTACATAAGTCGGCATTGTGCCTTTTGTATTAAATTCGGATGCAATTTCTGTGTTTCATCGTCAATAAGAAGGTCCAAGGGATACAGTAAACCCGAAGTGAAGAATCGGAATCGAAAACTGGGCTTACAGAAGAGGTTAAAATCATAGAAAGTTAGAGTGTCAGTCCTCTTGTACTTAAGTCGGCATTGTGCCTTTTGTATTAAATTCGGATGCAATATCTGTGTTTCATGGTCAATAAGAAGGTCCAAGGGATACAGTAAACCTGAAGTGAGGCATCGGAATCTAAATTGGACTCACAGGAGTGGTTCAAATCATAGAAAGTTAGAGTGTCAGTCCTCTTGTACTTAAGTCGGCATTGTGCCTTTTGTATTAAATTTGGATGCAATTTCTGTGTTTCATCGTCTATAAGAAGGTCGAAGGGATACGGTAAACCTGAAGTTTAGCTTCGGATACTAAAACTGAACTCACAGGAGAGGTTCAAATCATAGAAAGTTAGAGTGTCACACCTCTTGTACATAAGTCGGCATTGTGACTTTTGTACTCAAATCGGATGCATTTTCTGTGTTTCGTCTTCAATAAGAAGGTCCAAGGGATACAGTTAACCTGTAGTGTAGCATCGGAATCTAAAACTGGACTCACAGGAGAGGTTCAAATCATAGAGTGTTAGAGGGTCAGTCCTCTTGTACATATGTCGTCATTGTGCCTTTTGTACTTAATTCGGATACAATTTCTGTGTTTCATCGTCAATAAGAAGGTCTAAGGGATACAGTAAACCTGAAGTGAAGCATCGCAATCTAAAACTGGCCTAACAGGAGAGGTTCAAATCATAGGGAGTTGGAGTGTCAGTCCTCATGTAGATAAGTCGGCATTGTAACTTTTGTATTAAATTAGGATGCTATTTCTGTGTTTCATCGTCAATAAGAAGGGCAAAGGCATACAGTAAACCTGAAGTCAAGCATCGGAATCTAAAACCGGACTCACAGGAGAGGTTGATATCATTGAAAGTTAGAGTGTCAGTCCTCTTGTACTTAAGTTGGCATTGTGCCTTTTGTATTAAATTCGGATGCAATTTCTGTGTTTCATCGTCAATAAGAAGGTCCAAGGGATACAGTAAACCCGAACTGAAGAATCGGAATCGAAAACCGGACTCACAGACGAGGTTCAAATCATAGAATGTTAGAGTGTCAGTCCTCTTGTACATAAGTCGTCATTGTGCCTTTTGTATTAAATTTGGATGCAATTTCTGTGTTTCATGGTCAATAAGAAGGTCCAAGGGATACAGTAAACCTGAAGTGAGGCATCGGAATCTAAAACTGGACTCACAGGAGAGGTTTAAATCATAGAGAGTTAGAGTGTCAGTCCTCTTGTACTTAAGTCGGCATTATGCCTTTTGTATTAAATTCGGCTGCAATTTCTGTGTTTCATCGTCAATAAGAAGGTCCAAGGGATACAGTAAACCTGAAGTGAAGCAACGGAATCTAAAACTGGACTCACAGCAGATGTACAAATCATAGAAAGTTAGAGAGTCAGTGTTCTTGTACTTAAGTCGGCATTGTGCCTTTTGTATTAAATTGGGATGCAATTTCTGTGTTTCATCGTCAATAAGAAGGTCAAAGGGAAACAGTAAAACTGAAGTGAAACATCGTAATCTAAAACTGGACTCACAGGAGAGGTTCAAATCATAGAAAGTTAGAGTGTCAGTCCTCTTGTACTTAAGTCGGCATTGTGCCTTTTGTATCAAATTTGGATGCAATTTCTGTGTTCCATTGTCAATAAGAAGGTCCAAGGGGTACAGTAAACCTGAAGAGAAGCATCGGAATCTAAAACTGGACTCACAGGAGAGGTTAAAATCATAGATAGTTAGAGTGTCAGTCCTCTTGTACTTATGTCGGCATTGTGCCTTTTGTGTTAAATTCGGATGCAATTTCTGTGTTTCATCGTCAATAAGAAGGTCCAAGGGATGCAGTAAACCTGAAGTGAAGCATCGGAATCTGACACTGGACTCACAGGAGAGGTTCAAATCATAGAAAGTTAGAGTGTCAGTCCTCTTGTACTTCAGTCGGCATTGTGCCTTTTGTATTAAATTTGGATGCAATTTCTGTGTTTCATCGTCGATAAGAAGGTCCAAGGGATGCAGTAAACCTGAAGTGAAGCATCGGAATCTAAAACTGAACTCACTGGAGAGGTTTAAATCATAGAAAGTTAGAGTGTCAGACCTCTTGTACTTAAGTCGGCATTGTACCTTTTGTATTCAAATCGGATGCATTTTCTGTGTGTCATCGTCGATAAGAAGGTCCAAGGGATATAGTTACATGAAGTGAGGCATCGGAATCTAAAACTGGATTTACAGGAGAGGTTCAAATCATAGTGTGGCAGTGTGTCAGTCCTCTTGTACGTATGTCGTCATTGTTCCTTTTGTATTAAATTCGGATACAATTACTGTGTTTCATCGTCAATAAGAAGGTCTAAGGGATACAGTAAACCTGAAGTGAAGCATCGGAATCTAAAACTGGACTCACAGGAGAGGTTCAAATCATAGGGACTTAGAGTGTCAGTCCTCTTGTACTTAAGTCGACATTGTGCCTATTGTATTAAATTCGGTTGCAATTTCTGTGTTTCATCGTCTACAAGAAGGTTCAAGGGATACAGTTAACCTGAAGTGTAGCATCGGAATCTAAAACTGGACTCGCAATAGAGGTTCAAATCATAGAATGTTAGAGTGTCAGTCGTCTTGTACTAAAGTCGGCAATGTGCCCTTTGTATTAAATTCGGATGCAATTTCTCTGTTTCATCATCAATAAGAAGGTCCAAGGGATACAGTAAACCTGAAGTGAAGCATCTGAATCGAAAACTGGACTCACATGAGAGGTTCAAATCACACACAGTTAGGGTGTCAGTCCACTTGTACTTAATTCGGCATTGTGCCTTTTGTATTAAATTCGGATGCAATTTCTGTGTTTCATCGTCAATAAGATGGTCCAAGGGATACAGTAAACCTGAAGTGAAGCATCGGAATCTAAAGCTGGACTCACAGGGGAGGTTCAAATCACAGAGAGTTAGAGTGTCAGTCCTCTTGTACATAAGTCGTCATTGTGCTTTTGTATTAAATTCGGATGCATTTTCTGTGTTTCATCGTCAATAAGAAAGTCCAAGGGATACAGTAAAACTGAAGTGATCAATCGGAATCTAAAACTGGACTCACAGGAGAGGTTCAAATCATAGAAAGTTAGAGCGTCAGTCTTCTTGTACTTGAGTCGGCATTGTGACATTTGTATTGAATTCGGATGCAATTTCTGTGTTTTATTGTCAATAAGAAGGTCCAAGTGATACAGTAATCCTGATGTGAAGCATCGTAGTCTAAAACTGGACTCACAGGAGAGGTTCAAATGATAGAAAGTTAGAGTGTCAGTCCTCTTCTCCTTAAGTCGGCATTGTGCCTTATGTATTAAATTCGGATGCAATTTCTGTGTTTCATCGTCAATAAGAAGGTCCAAGGGATACAGTTAACCTGAAGTGAAGCATCGGAATCTAAAACTGGACTCACAGGAGAAGTTCAAATCATAGAAAGTTAGAGTGTCAGTCCTCTTGTACTTAAGTCGGCATAGTGCCATTTGTATTAAATTCGGATGCAATTTCTGTGTTTCATCGTCAATAAGAAGGTCCGAGGGATACAGTAAACCTGAATTGAAGCATCGGAAACAAAAACTGGACTCACAGGAGAGGTTTAAATCATAGAGAGTTAGAGTGTCAGTCCTCTTGTACTTAAGTCGGCATTGTGCCTTTTGTATTAAATTCGGATGCAATTTCTGTGTTTCATCGTCAATAAGAAGGTCCAAGGGATACAGTTAACCTGAAGTGAAGCATCGGAAACAAAAACTGGACTAACAGGAGAGGTTTAAATCATAGAGAGTTAGTGTGTCAGTCCTCTTGTACTTAAGTCGGCATTGTGCCTTTTGTATTAAATTCGGATGCAATTTCTATGTTTGATCGTCAATAAGAAGGTCCAAGGGATACAGTAAACCTGAAGTGAAGCATCGGAATCTAACAGTGGACTCACAGGAGAGGTTCAAATCATAGAAAGTTAGAGTGTCAGTCCTCTTGTACTTGAGTCGGCATTGTGACATTTGTATTAAATTCGGATGCTATTTCTGAGTTTTATCGTCAATAAGAAGGTCCAAGGGATACAGTAAACCTGAAGTGAAGCATCGGAGTCTAAAACTTTACTCACAGGAGAGGTTCAAATCATAGAATGTTAGAGTGACAGTCCGCTTGTCCTTAAGTCGGCATTGTGCCTTATGTTTTAAATTCGGATGCAATTTCTGTGTTTCATCGTCAATAAGAAGGTCCAAGGGATACAGTTAACCTGAAGTGAAGCATCGGAAACTAAAACTGTACTCACAGGAGAGGTTTAAATCATAGAGAGTTAGAGTGTCAGTCCTCTTGTACTTAAGTCGGCATTGTGCTTTCTGTATTGAATTCGGATGCAATTTCTGTGTTTCATCGTCAATAAGAAGGTCCAAGGCATACAGTAAACCTGAAGTGAAGCATCGGAATCTAAAAGTGGACTAACAGGAGAGGTTCAAACATAGATAGTTAGAGTGTCAGTCCTCTTGAACTGAAGTCGGCATTGTGCCTTTTGTATTAAATTCGGATGCAATTTTTGTGTTTCATCGTCAATAAGAAGGTCAAAGGGATACAGTAAACCTGAAGTGAAGCAATGGAATCTATAACTGGTCTCACAGGAGAGGTTCAAATCATAGAGAGTTTGAGTGTCAGTCCTCTTGTACTTAAGTCGGCATTGTAACTTTTGTATTAAATTCGGATGCAATTTCTGTGTTTCATCGTCAATAAGAATGTCCAAGGGATAAAGTTAACGTTAAGTGAAGCATCGGAATCTAAAACTGGACTCACAGGAGAGGTTCAAATCATAGACAGTTAGAGTGTCAGTCCTCTTGTACTTAAGTCGGCATAGTGCCTCTTGTATTAAATTCGGATGCAATTTCTGTGTTTTATCGTCAATAAGAAGGTCCAAGGGATATAGTAAACCTGATGTGAAGCATCGGAATCTGCAACTGGACTCACAGGAGAGGTTCAAATCATAGAGAGTTAGAGTGTCAGTCCTCTTGTACTTAAGTCGGCATTGTGCCTTTTGTATTAAATTTGGATGCAATTTCTGTGTTTCATCGTCAATAAGAAGGTCCAAGGGATGCAGTAAACCTGAAGTGAAGCATCGGCATCTAAAACTGAACTCACTAGAGAGGTTTAAATCATAGAAAGTTAGAGTGTCAGGCCTCTTGTACTTAAGTCGGCATTGTACCTTTTGTATTCAAATCGGATGCATTTTCTGTGTGTCATCGTCGATAAGAAGGTCCAAGGGATATACTTACATGAAGTGAGGCATCGGAATCTAAAACTGGACTCACAGGAGAGGTTCAAATCATAGAGTGTCAGAGTGTTAGTCCTCTTGTACATATGTCGTCATTGTTCCTTTTGTATTAAATTCGGATACAATTACTGTGTTTCATCGTCAATAAGAAGGTCTAAGGGATACAGTAAACCTGAAGTGAAGCATCGGAATCTAAAACTGGACTCACAGGAGAGGTTCAAATCATAGGGACTTAGAGTGTCAGTCCTCTTGTACTTAAGTCGGCATTGTGCCTATTGTATTAAATTCGGTTGCAATTTCTGTGTTTCATCGTCAACAAGAAGGTTCAAGGGATACAGTTAACCTGAAGTGTAGCATCGGAATCTAAAACTGGACTCACAGGAGAGGTTCAAATCATAGAAAGTTAGAATGTCAGTTCTCTTGTACTTAAGTCGGCTTTGTGCAATTTGTATTAAATTCGGATGCAATTTCTGTGTTTCATCGTCAATAAGAAGGTCCAAGGAATACAGCAAACCTGAAATGAAGCATCGCAATCTAAAACTGGACTCACAATAGAGGTTCAAACCATAGAATGTTAGAGTGTCAGTCGTCTTGTACTAAAGTCGGCAATGTGCCCTTTGTATTAAATTCGGATGCAATTTCTCTGTTTCATCATCAATAAGAAGGTCCAAGGGATACAGTAAACCTGAAGTGAAGCATCTGAATCGAAAACTGGACTCACATGAGAGGTTCCAATCACACAAATTAGGGTGTCAGTCCACTTGTACTTAATTCGGCATTGTGCCTTTTGTATTAAATTCGGATGCAATTTCTGTGTTTCATCGTCAATAAGATGGTCCAAGGGATACAGTGAACCTGAAGTGAAGCATCGGAATCTAAAGCTGGACTCACAGGAGAGGTTCAAATGACAGAGGGTTAGAGTGTCAGTACTCTTGTACATAAGTCGCCATTGTGCTTTTGTATTAAATTCGGATGCAATTTCTGTGTTTCATCGTCAATAAGAAAGTCCAAGGGATACAGTAAACCTGAAGTGATCAATCGGAATCTAAAACTGGACTCACAGGAGAGGTTCAAATCATAGAAAGTTAGAGCGTCAGTCCTCTTGTACTTGAGTCGGCATTGTGACATTTGTATTGAATTCGGATGCAATTTCTGCGTTTTATCTTCAATAAGAAGGTCCAAGGGATACAGTAATCCTGATGTGAAGCATCGGAGTCTAACACTGGACTCACAGGAGAGGTTCAAATCATAGAAAGTTAGAGTGTCAGTCCTCTTCTCCTTAAGTCGGCATTGTGCCTTATGTATTAAATTAGGATGCAATTTCTGTGTTTCATCGTCAATAAGAAGGTCCAAGGGATACAGTTAACCTGAAGTGAAGCATCGGAAACTAAAACTGTACTCGCAGGAGAGGTTTAAATCATAGAGAGTTAGAGTGTCAGTCCTCATGTACTTAAGTCGGCATTGTGCTTTTTGTATTAAATTCGGATGCAATTTCTGTGTTTCATCGTCAATAAGAAGGTCCAAGGGATACGGTAAACCTGAAGTGAAGCATCGGAATCTAAAAGTGGACTCACGGGAGAGATTCAAATCATAGATAGTTAGAGTGTCAGTCCTCTTGATCTTAAGTCGGCATTGTGCCTTTTGTATTAAATTCGGATGCAATTTTTGTGTTTCATCGTCATTAAGAAGGTCCAAGGGATACAGTAAACCTGAAGTGAAGCAGTGGACTCTAAAACTGGTCTCACAGGAGCAGTTCAAATCATAGTGAGTTTGAGTGTCAGTCCTCTTGTACTTAAGTCGGCATTGTGCCTTTTGTATTAAATTCGGATGCAATTTCTGTGTTTCATCGTCAGTAAGAATGTCCAAGGGATGCAGTAAACCTGAAGTGAAGCATCGGAATCTAAAACTGGACTCACAGAAGAAGTTCAAATCAGAGAAAGTTAGAGTGTCAGTCCTCTTGTACTTAAGTCGTCATAGTGCCATTTGTATTAAATTCGGATGCAATTTCTGTGTTTCATCGTCAATAAGATGGTCCGAGGGATACAGTAAACCTGAATTGAAGCATCGGAAACAAAAACTGGACTCACAGGAGAGGTTTAAATCATAGAGAGTTAGAGTGTCAGTCCTCTTGTACTTAATTCGGCATTGTGCCTTTTGTTTTAAATTCGGATGCAATTTCTGTGTTTCATCGTCAATAAGAAGGTCCGAGGGATACAGTAAACCTGAAGTGAAGCATCGGAAACAAAAACTGGACTTACAGGGGAGGGTCAAACATAGATAGTTAGAGTGTCAGTCCTCTTGAACTGAAGTCGGCATTGTGCCTTTTGTATTAAATTCGGATGCAATTTTTGTGTTTCATCGTCAATAAGAAGGTCCAAGGGATACAGTAAACCTGAAGTGAAGCAATGGAATCTATAACTGGTCTCACTAGAGAGGTTCAAATCATAGAGAGTTTGAGTGTCAGTCCTCTTCTACTTAAGTCGGCATTGTGCCTTTTGTATTAAATTCGGATGCAATTTCTGTGTTTCATCGTCAATAAGAATGTCCAAGGGATACAGTTAACGTGAAGTGATGCATCGGAATCTAAAACTGGACTCTCAGGAGAGGTTCAAAACATAGATAGTTAGAGTGTCAGTCCTCTTGTACTTAAGTCGGCATAGTGCATTTTGTATTAAATTCGGATGCAATTTCTGTGTTTTATCGTCAATAAGAAGGTCCAAGGGATATAGTAAACCTGATGTGAAGCATCGGAATCTGAAACTGGACTCACAGGAGAGGTTCAAATCATAGAGAGTTAGAGTGTCAGTCCTCTTGTACTTAAGTCGGCATTGTGCCTTTTGTATTAAATTTGGATGCAATTTCTGTGTTTCATCGTCGATAAGAAGGTCCAAGGGATGCAGTAAACCTGAAGTGAAGCATCGGAATCTAAAACTGAACTCACTGGAGAGGTTTAAATCATAGAAAGTTGGAGTGTCAGACCTCTTGTACTTAAGTCGGCATTGTACCTTTTGTATTCAAATCGGATGCATTTTCTGTGTGTCATCGTCGATAAGACGGTCCAAGGGATATACTTACATGAAGTGAGGCATCGGAATCTAAAACTGGACTCACAGGAGAGGTTCAAATCATACAGTGTCAGAGTGTCAGTCCTCTTGTACATACGTCGTCACTGTTCCTTTTGTATTAAATTCGGATACAATTACTGTGTTTCATCGTCAATAAGAAGGTCTAAGGGATACAGTAAACCTGAAGTGAAGCATCGGAATCTAAAACTGGACTCACAGGAGAGGTTCAAATCATAGGGACTTAGAGTGTCAGTCCTCTTGTACTTAAGTCGGCATTGTGCCTATTGTATTAAATTCGGTTGCAATTTCTGTATTTCATCGTCAACAAGAAGGTTCAAGGGATACAGTTAACCTGAAGTGTAGCATCGGAATCTAAAACTGGACTCACAGGAGAGGTTCAAATCATAGAAAGTTAGAATGTCAGTTCTCTTGTACTTAAGTCGGCTTTGTGCAATTTGTATTAAATTCGGATGCAATTTCTGTGTTTCATCGTCAATAAGAAGGTTCAAGGAATACAGTAAACCTGAAATGAAGCATCGGAATCTAAAACTGGACTCACAATAGAGGTTCAAATCATAGAATGTTAGAGTGTCAGTCGTCTTGTACTAAAGTCGGCAATATGCCCTTTGTATTAAATTCGGATGCAATTTCTCTGTTTCATCATCAATAAGAAGGCCCAAGGGATACAGTAAACCTGAAGTGAAGCATCTGAATCGAAAAATGTACTCACATGAGAGGTTCCAATCACACAAAGTTAGGGTGTCAGTCCACTTGTACTTAATTCGGCATTGTGCCTTTTGTATTAAATTCGGATGCAATTTCTGTGTTTCATCGTCAATAAGAAAGTCCAAGGGATACAGTAAACCTGAAGTGATCAATCGGAATCTAAATCTGGACTCACAGGAGAGGTTCAAATCATAGAAAGTTAGAGCGTCAGTCCTCTTGTACTTGAGTCGGCATTGTGACATTTGTATTGAATTCGGATGCAATTTCTGTGTTTTATCGTCAATAAGAAGGTTTAAGGGATACAGTTAACCTGAAGTGAAGCATCGGAAACTAAAACTGTACTCACAGGAGAGGTTTAAATCATAGAGAGTTAGAGTAACAGTCCTCTTGTACTTAAGTCGGCATTGTGCTTTTTGTATTAAATTCGGATGCAATTTCTGTGTTTCATCGTCAATAAGAAGGTCCAAGGGATACGGTAAACCTGAAGTGAAGCATCGGAATCTAAAAGTGGACTCACAGGAGAGATTCAAATCATAGATAGTTAGAGTGTCAGTCCTCTTGATCTTAAGTCGGCAATGTGCCTTTTGTATTAAATTCAGATGCAATTTTTGTGTTTCATCGTCATTAAGAAGGTCCAAGGGTTACAGTAAACCTGAAGTGAAGCAGTGGACTCTAAAACTGGTTGCACAGGAGCAGTTCAAATCATTGAGAGTTTGAGTGTCAGTCCTCTTGTACTTAAGTCGGCATTGTGCCTTTTGTATTAAATTCGGATGCAATTTCTGTGTTTCATCGTCAATAAGAAGGTCCATGAGATACAGTAAACCTGACGTGAAGCATCGGAATCTAAAAGTGGACTCACAGGAGAGGTTCAAATCATAGAAAGTTAGAGTGTCAGACCTCTTGTACTTAAGTCGACATTGTGCCTTTTGTATTAAATTCGGATGCAATTTCTGTGTTTCATCGTCAATAAGAAGGTCCGAGGGATACAGTAAACCTGAAGTGAAGCATCGGAAACAAAAACTGGACTCACAGGAGAGGTTTAAATCATAGAGAGTTAGAGTGTCAGTCCTCTTGTACTTAAGTCGGCATTGTGCCTTTTGTATTAAATTCGGATGCAATTTCTGTGTTTGATCGTCAATAAGAAGGTCCAAGGGATACAGTAAACCTGAAGTGAAGCATCGGAATCTAAAAGTGGACTCACAGGAGAGGTTCAAATCATGGAAAGTTAGAGTGTCAGTCCTCTTGTACTTGAGTCGGCATTGTGACATTTGTAGTAAATTCGGATGCAATTTCTGTGTTTTATCGTCAATAAGAAGGTCCAAGGGATACAGTAAACCTGAAGTGAAGCATCGGAGTCTAAAACTGGACTCACAGGAGAGGTTCAAATCATAGAATGTTAGAGTGTCAGTCCTCTTGTCCTTAAGTCGGCATTGTGCCTTATGTATTAAATTCGGATGCAATTTCTGTGTTTCATCGTCAATAAGAAGGTCCAAGGGATACAGTAAACTTAAAGGTGAAGCATCGGAATCTAAAACGGGACTCACAGGAGAGGTTCAAATCATAGAGAGTTAGAGTGTCTGTCCTCTTGTACGTAAGTCGTCATTGTGCCTTTTGTATTAAATTCGGATGTAATTTTTGTGTTTCATCGTCAATAAGGAGGTCCAAGGGATACAGTAAACCTGAAGTCAAGCAATGGAATCTAAAACTGGTCTCACAGGAGAGGTTCAAATCATACAGAGTTAGAGTGTCAGTCCTCTTGTACTTAAGTCGGCATTGTGCCTTTTGTATCAAATTCGGATGCAATATCTGTGTTTCATCGACAATAAGAATATCCAAGGGATACAGTCAACCTGAAGTGGAGCATCGGAATCTAAAACCGGACTCACAGGAGAGGTTCAAATCATAGAAAGTTTGAGTGTCAGTCCTCTCGTACTTAAGTTGGCATTGTGTCTTTTGTTTTAAATTCGGATGCAATATCTGTGTTTCATCGTCATTAAGAAGGTCCAAGGGATACAGTAAACCTGAAGTGAAGCATCGGAAACTAAAACTGTACTCACAGGAGAGGTTTAAATCATAGAGAGTTAGAGTAACAGTCCTCTTGTACTTAAGTCGGCATTGTGCTTTTTGTATTAAATTCGGATGCAATTTCTGTGTTTCATCGTCAATAAGAAGGTCCAAGGGATACGGTAAACCTGAAGTGAAGCATCGGAATCTAAAAGCGGACTCACAGGAGAGATTCAAATCATAGATAGTTAGAGTGTCAGTCCTCTTGATCTTAAGTCGGCAATGTGCCTTTTGTATTAAATTCAGATGCAATTTTTGTGTTTCATCGTCATTAAGAAGGTCCAAGGGATACAGTAAACCTGAAGTGAAGCAGTGGACTCTAAAACTGGTTGCACAGGAGCAGTTCAAATCGTTGAGAGTTTGAGTGTCAGTCCTCTTGTACTTAAGTCGGCATTGTGCCTTTTGTATTAAATTCGGATGCAATTTCTGTGTTTCATCGTCAATAAGAAGGTCCATGGGATACAGTAAACCTGACGTGAAGCATCGGAATCTAAAAGTGGACTCACAGGAGTGGTTCAAATCATAGAAAGTTAGAGTGTCAGACCTCTTGTACTTAAGTCGACATTGTGCCTTTTGTATTAAATTCGGATGCAATTTCTGTGTTTCATCGTCAATAAGAAGGTCCGAGGGATACAGTAAACCTGAAGTGAAGCATCGGAAACAAAAACTGGACTCACAGGAGAGGTTTAAATCATAGAGAGTTAGAGTGTCAGTCCTCTTGTACTTAAGTCGGCATTGTGCCTTTTGTATTAAATTCGGATGCAATTTCTGTGTTTGATCGTCAATAAGAAGGTCCAAGGGATACAGTAAACCTGAAGTGAAGCATCGGAATCTAAAAGTGGACTCACAGGAGAGGTTCAAATCATAGAAAGTTAGAGTGTCAGTCCTCTTGTACTTGAGTCGGCATTGTGACATTTGTAGTAAATTAGGATGCAATTTCTGTGTTTTATCGTCAATAAGAAGGTCCAAGGGATACAGTAAACCTGAAGTGAAGCATCGGAGTCTAAAACTGGACTCACAGGAGAGGTTCAAATCATAGAATGTTAGAGTGTCAGTCCTCTTGTCCTTAAGTCGGCATTGTGCCTTATGTATTAAATTCGGATGCAATTTCTGTGTTTCATCGTCAATAAGAAGGTCCAAGGGATACAGTAAACTTAAAGGTGAAGCATCGGAATCTAAAACGGGACTCACAGGAGAGGTTCAAATCATAGAGAGTTAGAGTGTCTGTCCTCTTGTACGTAAGTCGTCATTGTGCCTTTTGTATTAAATTCGGATGTAATTTTTGTGTTTCATCGTCAATAAGGAGGTCCAAGGGATACAGTAAACCTGAAGTCAAGCAATGGAATCTAAAACTGGTCTCACAGGAGAGGTTCAAATCATACAGAGTTAGAGTGTCAGTCCTCTTGTACTTAAGTCGGCATTGTGCCTTTTGTATCAAATTCGGATGCAATATCTGTGTTTCATCGACAATAAGAATATCCAAGGGATACAGTCAACCTGAAGTGAAGCATCGGAATCTAAAACCGGACTCACAGGAGAGGTTCAAATCATAGAAAGTTTGAGTGTCAGTCCTCTCGTACTTAAGTTGGCATTGTGTCTTTTGTTTTAAATTCGGATGCAATATCTGTGTTTCATCGTCATTAAGAAGGTCCAAGGGATACAGTAAACCTGAGGTGAAGCATCGGAATCTGAAACGGGACTCACAGGAGAGGTTCAAATCATAGAAAGTTAGAGTGTGAGTCCTCTTGTACTTAAGTCGGCATTGTGCCTTTTGTATTAAATTCGGATGCAATTTCTGTGTTTCATCGTCAATAAGAAGGTGCAAGGGATACAGTTAACCTGAAGTAAAGCATCGGAATCTAAAAATGGACTCACAGGAGAGATTCAAATCATAGAGAGTTAGAGTGTCAGTCCTCTTGTACTTAAGTCGGCATTGTGCCTTTTGTATTAAATTCGGATGCAATTTCTGTGTTTCATCGTCAATAAGAAGGTCCAAGGGATACAGTAAACCTGAAGTGAAGTATCGGAATCTAAAACTGGACTCACAGCAGAGGTTCAAATCATAGAAAGTTAGAGTGTCAGTCCTCTTGTATTTAAGGAGGCATTGTGCCTTTTGTATTACATTCGGATGCAATTTCTGTGTTTTATCGTCAATAAGAAGGTCCAAGGTATACAGTAAACCTGAAGTGAAGCATCGGAAACTAAAACTGGACTCACAGTGGAGGTTCAAATCATAGAGAGTTAGAGTGTCAGTCCTCTTGTACTTATGTCGGCATTGTGCCTTTTGTATTAAATTCGGATGCAATTTCTGTGTTTCATCGTCAATAAGAAGGTCCAAGTTATACTGTAAACCTGAAGTGAAGCATCGGAATCAAAAACTGGATTCACAGGAGAGGTTCAAATCATAGAGAGTTAGAGTGTCCGTCCGCTAGTACTTAAGTCGGCATTGTGCCTTTTGTATTAAATTCGGATGCAATTTCTGTGATTCAATGTCAATAAGAAGGTCCAAGTGGTACAGTAAACCTTAAGTGAAGAATCGGAATCTAATACTGGACTAAAAGGAGAGGTTCCAATCATAGAGAGTTAGAGTCTCAGTCCTCTTGTACATAAGTCGGCATTATGCCTTTTGTATTAAATTCGGATGCAATTTCTGTGTTTTATCGTCAGTAAGATGGTCCAAGGTATACAGTAACCTGAAGTGAAGCATCAAAATCTAAAACCGGACTCACAGGAGAGGTTCAAATCATAGAACGTTAGAGTGTCAATCCTCCTGTATTTAAGTCGGCATTGTGCCTTTTGTATTAAATTCGGATGCAATTTCTCTGTTTCATCGTCAATAAGAAGGTCCAAGGGGTACAGTAAACCGGAAGTGAAGCATCGGAATCTAAACCTGGACTCTTACGAGAGGTTCAAATCATAGAGAGTTAGAGTGTCAGTCCACTTGTACATAAGTCGTCATTGTGCCTTTTGTATTAAATTCGGATGCAATTTCTGTGTTTCATCGTCAATAAGAATGTCCAAGGGATACAGTTAACCTGAAGTGATCCATCGGAATCTAAAACTGGACTCACAGGAGAGGTTCAAATCATAGAGAGTTAGAGTGTCAGTCCTCTAGTACTTGAGTCGTCATTGGCCCTTTGTATTAAATTCGGATGCAATTTCTGTGTTTCATCGTCAATAAGAAGGTCCAAGTTATACTGTAAACCTGAAGTGATCCATCGGAATCTAAAACTGGACTCACAGGAGTGGTTCAAATCATAGAGAGTTAGAGTGTCAGTCCTCTTGTATTTAAGTCGGCATTGTGCCTTTTGTATTAAATTCGGCTGCAATTTCTGTGTTTTATCGTCAATAAGAAGGTCCAAGGTATACAGTAACTGTAAGTGAAGCATCGGATTCTAAAACCGGACTCTCAGGAGAGGTTCAAATCATTGAAAGTTAGAGTGTCAGTCCTTTTGTACTTAAGTCGGCATTGTGTCTTTTGTATTAAATTCGGATGCAATATCTGTGTTTCATCGTCAATAAGAAGGTCCAAGGGATACAGTAAACCTGAGGTGAAGCATCGGAATCTAAAACTGGACTCACAGGAGAGATTCAAATCATAGAGATTTAGAGTGTCAGTCCTCTAGTACTTAAGTCGGCATTGTTCCTTTTGTATTAAATTTGAATACAATTTCTGTGTTTCATCGTCAATAAGAAGGTCCAAGGGATACAGTTAACCTGAAGTGAAGCATCGGAATCTAAATCTGGACTCACAGGGGAAATTCAAATCATAGAGAGTTAGAGTGTTAGTCCTCTTGTACTTAAGTCGGCATTGTGCCTTTTGTATTAAATTCGGATGCAATTTCTGTACTTCATCGTCAATAAGAAGGTCCAAGTTATACTGTAAACCTGAAGTGAAGCATCGGAATCAAAAACTGGACTCACAGGAGCGGTTCAAATCATAGAGAGTTAGAGTGTCGGTCCTCTTGGACTTAAGTCGGCATTGTCACTTTTGTATTAAATTCGGATGCAATTTCTGTGATTCAATGTCAATAAGAAGGTCCAAGTGGTACAGTAAACCTGAAGTGAAGGATCGGAATCTAATACTGGACTCACAGGAGAGGTTCAAATCATAGAGAGTTAGAGTCTCAGTCCTCTTGTCCATAATGCCTTTTGTATTAAATTTGGATGCTATTTCTGTGTTTCATCGTCAATAACAAGGTCCCACGAATACAGTAAACCTGAAGTGAAGCATCGGATTCTAAAACCGGACTCACAGGAGAGGTTCAAATCATAGAAAGTTAGAGTGTCAGTCCTCTTGTACTAAAGTCGGCATTGTGCCTTTTGCATTAAATTCGGATGCAATTTCTGTGTCTCATCGTCAATAAGAATGTCCAAGGGATACAGTTAACCTGAAGTGAAGCATCGGAATCTAAAACTGGACTCACAGGAGAGGTTCAAATCATAGAAAGTTAGAGTGTCAGTCCTCTTGTACTTAAGTCGGCATTGTGCCTTTTGTATTAAATTCGGATGCAATTTCTGTGTTTCATCGTCAATAAGAAGGTGCAAGGGATACAGTAAATCTGAAGTGAAGCATCGGAATCTAAAAGTGGACTCACAGGAGAGGTTCAAATCATAGAAAGTTAGAGTGTCAGTCCTCTTGTACTTAAGTCGGCATTGTGCCTTTTGTATTAAATTCGGATGCAATTTCTGTGTTTCATCGTCAATAAGAAGGTCCAAGGGTTACAGTAAACCTGAAGTGAAGCAACGGAATCTAAAACTGGACTCACAGGAGAGGTTCAAATCATAGAGAGTTAGAGTGTAAGTCCTCCTGTACTTAAGTCGGCATTGTGCCTTTTGTATTAATTTCGGATGCAATTTCTGTGTTATATCGTCAATTGGAAGGTCCAAGGTATACAGTTACCTGAAGTGAAGCATCGAAATCTAAAACTGGACCCACAGGAGAGGTTCAAATCATAGAAAGTTAGAGTGTCAGTCCTCTTGTACTTATGTCGGCATTGTGCCTTTCGTATTAAAGTCGGATGCAATTTCTGTGTTCCATCGTCAATAAGAAGGTCCAAGGGATACAGTCAACCTGAAGTGAAGCATCGGATTCTATAACTGAACACACAGGAGAGGTTCAAATCATAGAAAGTTAGAGTATCAGTCCTCTTGTACTTACGTCGGCATTGTGCCTTTTGTATTAAATTCTAATGCAATTTCTGTGTTTCATCGTCCATTCGAAGGTCCAAGGGATACAGTAAACCTGAAGTAAAGCATAGGAATCTAAAACTGCACTTACAGGAGAGATTCAAATCATAGAAAGTTAGAGTGTCAGTCCTCACGTACTTAAGCCGGCATTGAGCCTTTTGTATTAAATTCAGATGCAATTTCTGTGTTTCATCGTCAATAAGAAGGTCCAAGGGATACAGTAAACCTGAAATGAAGCATCGGAATCTAAAACTGGCCTCACAGGAGAGGTTCAAATAAATGAAAGTTAGAGTGTTAGTCCTCTTGTACTTAAGTCGGCATTGTGCCATTTGTATTAAATTCGGATGCAATTTCTGTGTTTCATCGTCAATAAGAAGGTCCAAGGGATACAGTAAACCTGAACTGAAGCATCGGAATCTAAAACTGGACTCTCAGGAGGGATTCAAATCATAGAGAGATAGAGGGTCAGCGCTCTTGTACTTAAGACGGCATTGTGCCCTTTGTATTAAATTCGTCTGCAATTTCTGTGTTTCATCGTCAATAAGATGGTCCAAGGGATACAGTAAACCTGAAGTGAAGCATCGGAATCTGAAACTGGACTCACAGGAGAGGTTTAAATCATAGAGAGTTAGAGTGTCAGTCCTCTTGTACTTAAGTCGGCATTGTGCCTTTTGTATTAAATTCGGATGCAATTTTTGTGTTTCATCGTCAATAAGAAGGTCCAAGGGATACAGTAAACCTGAAGGGAAGCAATGGAATCTAAAACTGGTCTCACAGGAGAGGTTCAAATCATAGAGAGTTTGAGTGTCAGTCCTCTTGTACTTAAGTCGGCATTGTGCCTTTTGTATTAAATTCGGATGCAATTTCTGTGTTTCATCGTCAATAAGAATGTCCAAGGGATAGAGTTAACCTGAAGTGAAGCATCGGAATCTAAAACTGGACTCACAGGAGAGGTTCAAATCATAGAAAGTTAGAGTGTCAGTCCTCTTGTACTTAAGTCGGCATAGTGCCTTTTGTATTAAATTCGGATGCAATTTCTGTGTTTCATCGTCAATAAGAAGGTCCAAGGGATACAGTAAACCTGAAGTGAAGCATTGGAATCTAAAACTGGACTCACAGGAGGGGTTCAAATCATATAGAGTTAGAGTGTCAGTGCTCTTGTACTTAAGTGGGCATTGTGCCTTTTGTATTAAATTCGGATGCAATTTCTGTGTTTCATCGTCAATAAGAAGGTCCAAGGGATACAGTAAACTTAAAGGTGTAGCATCAGAATCTAAAACGGGACTCACAGGAGAGGTTCAAATCATAGAGAGTTAAATAGTCTGTCCTCTTGTATGTAAGTCGTCATTGTGCCTTTTGTATTAAATTCGGACGCAATTTTTGTGTTTCATCGTCAATAAGGAGGTCCAAGGGATACAGTAAACCTGATGTGAAGCAATGGAATCTAAAACTGGTCTCACAGGAGAGGTTCAAATCATAAAGAAATAGAGTGTCAGTCCTCTTGTACTTAAGTCGGCATTGTGCCTTTTGTATCAAATTCGGATGCAATTTCTGTGTTTCATCGTCAATAAGAATATCCAAGGGATACAGTCAACCTGAAGTGAAGCTTCGGAATCTAAAACTGGACTCAATGGAGAGGTTAAAATAATAGAAAGTTAGAGTGTCAGTCCTCTTGTATTTAAGTCGGCATTGTGCCTTTTGTATTAAATTCGGATGCAATTTCTGTGTTTCATCGTCAATAAGAAGGTCCAAGGGATACAGTAAACCTGACGTGAAGCATCGGAATCTAAAACTGGACTCACAGGCGAGGTTCAAATCATAGCGAGTTAGAGTGTCAGTCCTGTTGTACTTAAGTCAGCATTGTGCTTTTGTATTAAATTCGGATGCAATTTGTGTGTTTCATCGTCGATAAGAAGGTCCAAGGGATACAGTTAACCTGAAGTGAAGCATCGGAATGTAAAACTTGACTCACAGGAGAGATTCAAATCATAGGGAGTTAGAGTGTCAGTCCTCTTGTACTTAAGTCGGCATTGTGCCTTTTGTATTATATTTGAATGCAATTTCTGTGTTTCATCGTCAATAAGAAGGTCCAAGGGATACAGTTAACCTGAAGTGAAGCATCGGAATCTAAAACTGGACTCACAGGAGAGATTCAAATCATAGAGAGTTAGAGTGTCAGTCCTCTTGTACTTAAGTCGGCATTGTGCCTTTTGTATGAAATTCGGATTCAATTTCTGTGTTTCATCGTCAATAAGAAGGTCCAAGTTATACTGTAAACCTGAAGTGGAGCAACGGAATCAAAAACTGGACTCAAAGGAGAGGTTCACATCATAGAAAGTTAGAGTGTCAGTCCTCTTGTACTTAAGTCGGAATTGTGCCTTTTGTATTATATTCGGATGCAATTTCTGTGTTTCATCGTCAATAAGAAGGTCCAAGGGATACAGTTAACCTGAAGTAAAGCTTCGGAATCTAAAAATGGACTCACAGGAGAGATTCAAATCATAGAGAGTTAGAGTGTCAGTCCTCTTGTACTTAAGTCGGCATTGAGCCTTTTGTATTAAATTCGGATGCAATTTCTGCGTTTCATCGTCAATAAGACGGTCCAAGTTATACTGTAAACCTCAAGTGAAGCATCGGAATCAAAAACTGGATTCACAGGAGAGGTTCAAATCATAGAGAGTTAGAGTAACCGTCCTCTAGTACTTAAGTCGGCATTGTGCCTTTTGTATTAAATTCGGGTGCAATTTCTGTGATTCAATGTCAATAAGAAGGTCCAAGTGGTACAGTAAACCTTAAGTGAAGAATCGGAATCTAATACTGGACTTAAAGGAGAGTTTCCAATCATAGAGAGTTAGAGTCTCAGTCCTCTTGTACATAAGTCGGCATTATGCCTTTTGTATTAAATTCGGATGCAATATCTGTGTTTTATCGTCAGTAAGATGGTCCAAGGTATACAGTAACCTGAAGTGAAGTATCAAAATCTAAAACCGGACTCACAGGAGAGGTTCAAATCATAGAACGTTTGAGTGTCAGTCCTCCTGTACTTAAGTCGGCATTGTGCCCTTTGTATTAAATTCGGATGCAATTTCTGTGTTTCATCGTCAATATGAAGGTCCAAGGGATACAGTAAACCGGAAGTGAAGCATCGGAATCTAAACCTGGACTCTTAGGAGAGGTTCAAATCATAGGGAGTTAGAGTGTCAGTCCACTTGTACATAAGTCGTCATTGTGCCTTTTGTATTAAATTCGGATGCAATTTCTGTGTTTCATCGTCAATAAGAATGTCCAAGGGATACAGTTAACCTGAAGTGATCCATCGGAATCTAAAACTGGACTAACAGGAGAGGTTCAAATCATAGAGAGTTAGAGTGTCAGTCCTCTAGTACTTGAGTCGTCATTGTGCCCTTTGTATTAAATTCGGATGCAATTTCTGTGTTTCATCGTCAATACGAAGGTCCAAGGGATACATAATCCTGAAGTGAAGCATCGGAATCTAAAACTGGACTCACAGCAGAGGTTCAAATCATAGAAAGTTAGAGTGTCAGTCCTCTTGTATTTAAGTCGGCATTGTGCCTTTTGTATTACATTCGGATGCAATTTCTGTGTTTTATCGTCAATAAGAAGGTCCAAGCGATACAGTAAACCTGAAGTGAAGCATCGGAATCAAAAACTGGACTTACAGGAGAGGTTCAAATCATAGAGAGTAGAGTGTCAGTCCTCTTGTACTTAAGTCGGCATTGTGCCTTTGGTATTAAATTCGGATGCAATTTCTGTGTTTTATCGTCAATAAGAAGGTCCAAGGTGTACAGTAACTTTAAGTGAAGCATCGGATTCTAAAACCGGACTGTCAGGAGAGGTTCAAATCATTGAAAGTTGGAGTGTCAGTCCTCTTGTACTTAAGTCGGCATTGTGTCTTTTGTATTAAATTCGGATGCAATATCTGTGTTTCATCGTCAATAAGAAAGTCCAAGGTATACAGTAAACCTGAGGTGAAGCATCGGAATCTAAAACTGGACTCACTGGACAGATTCAAATCATAGAGATTTAGTGTGTCAGACCTCTTGTACTTAAGTCGACATTGTTCCTTTTGTATTGAATTTGAATACAATTTCTGTGTTTCATCGTCAATAAGAAGGTCCAAGGGATACAGTTAACCTGAAGTGAACCATCGGAATCTAAATCTAGACTCACAGGAGAGATTCAAATCATAGAGAGTTAGAGTGACAGTCCTCTTGTACTTAAGCCGGCATTGTGCCTTTTGTATTAAATTCGGATGCAATGTCAGTGATTCAATGTCAATAAGAAGGTCCAAGTGCTACAGTAAACCTGAAGTGAAGAATCGGAATCTAATACTGGACTCACAGGAGAGGTTCAAATCATAGGGAGTTATAGTCTCAGTCCTCTTGTACATAAGTCGGCATTATGCCTTTTGTATTAAATTCGGATGCAATTTCTGTGTTTCATCGCCAATGAGATGGTCCATGGGATACAGTAATTCTGAGGTGAAGCATCGGAATGTACAACGGGACCCACAGGGGACGATCAAATCATAGACAGTTTGAGTGTCAGTCCTCTTGTACTTAAGTCGGCATTGCGCTTTTGTATTAAATTCGGATGCAATTTCTGTGTTTCATCGTCAATAACAAGGTCCCACGAATACAGTAAACCTGAAGTGAAGCATCGGAATCTAAAACTGGACTCACAGAAGAGGTTCAAATCATACAAAGGTAGAGTGTCAGTCCTCTTGTACTTAAGTCGGCATTGTGACTTTTGTATTAAATTCGGATGCAATTTCTGTGTTTCATCGTCAATAAGAAGGTGCAAGGGATACAGTAAATCTGAAGTGAAGCATCGGAATCTAAAAGTGGACTCACAGGAGAGATTCAAATCATAGGGAGTTAGAGTGTCAGTCCTCTTGTACTTATGTCGGCATTGTGCCTTTTGTATTAAATTCGGATGCGATTTCTGTATTTCTTCGTCAATAAGAAGGTCCAAGTGATACAGTAAACCTGTAGTGAGGCATCGGAATCTAAAACTGGACTCACAGGAGAGGTTCAAATCATAGAGAGTTAGAGTGTAAGTCCTCCTGTACTTAAGTCGGCATTGTGCCTTTTGTATTAATTTCGGATGCAATTTCGGTGTTATATCGTCAATTGGAAGGTCCAAGGTATACAGTTTCCTGAAGTGAAGCATCGAAATCTAAAACTGGACCCACAGGAGAGGTTCAAATCATAGAAAGTTAGAGTGTCAGTCCTCTTGTACTTAAGCCGGCATTGTGCCTTTTGTATTAAATTCGGATGCAATTTCTGTGTTTCATCGTCAATAAGAAGGTCCAAGGGATACAGTAAACCTGAAATGAAGCATCGGAATCTAAAACTGGACTCACAGCAGGGGTTCAAATAATAGAAAGTTAGAGTGTCAGTCCTCTTGTACTTAAGTCGGCATTGTGCCTTTTGTATTAAATTCGGATGCAATTTCTGTGTTTCATCGTCAATAAGAAGGTCCAAGGGATACAGTAAACCTGAACTGAAGCATCGGAATCTATAACTGGACTCTCAGGAGGGATTCAAATCATAGACAGATAGAGTGTCAGCGCTCTTGTACTTAAGTCGGCATTGTGCCCTTTGTATTAAATTCGTCTGCAATTTCTGTGTTTCATCGTCAATAAGATGGTCCAAGGGATACAGTAAACCTGAAGTGAAGCATCGGAATCTGAAACTGGACTCACAGGAGAGGTTCAAATCATAGGGAGTTAGAGTGTCAGTCCTCTTGTACTTAAGTCGGCATTGTGCCTTTTATATTAAATTCGAATGCAATTTCTGTGTTTCATCGTCAATAAGAAGGTCCAAGGGATACAGTAAACCTGAAGTGAAGCATCGGAATCTAAAACTGGACTCACAGGAGAGGTTTAAATCATAGAGAGTTAGAGTGTCAGTCCTCTTGTACTAAGTCGACATTGTGCCTTTTGTATTAAATTCGGATGAAATTTTTGTGTTTCATCGTCAATAAGAAGGTCCAAGGGATACAGTAAACCTGAAGTGAAGCAATGGAATCTAAAACTGGTCTCACAGGAGAGGTTCAAATCATAGAGAGTTTGAGTGTCAGTCCTCTTGTACTTAAGTCGGCATTGTGCCTTTTGTATTAAATTCGGATGCAATTTCTGTGTTTCATCGTCAATAAGAATGTCCAAGGGATAGAGTTAACCTGAAGTGAAGCATCGGAATCTAAAACTGGACTCACAGGAGAGGTTCAAATCATAGAAAGTTAGAGTGTCAGTCCTCTTGTACTTAAGTCGGCATAGTGCCTTTTGTATTAAATTCGGATGCAATTTCTGTGTTTCATCGTCAATAAGAAGGTCCAAGGGATACAGTAAACCTGAAGTGAAGCATTGGAATCTAAAACTGGACTCACAGGAGGGGTTCAATTCATACAGAGTTAGAGTGTCAGTGCTCTTGTACTTAAGTGGGCATTGTGCCTTTTGTATTAAATTCGGATGCAATTTCTGTGTTTCATCGTCAATAAGAAGGTCCAAGGGATACAGTAAACTTAAAGGTGAAGCATCGGAATCTAAAACGGGACTCACAGGAGAGGTTCAAATCATAGAGAGTTAAATAGTCTGTCCTCTTGTACGTAAGTCGTCATTGTGCCTTTTGTATTAAATTCGGACGCAATTTTTGTGTTTCATCGTCAATAAGGAGGTCCAAGGGATACAGTAAACCTGAAGTGAAGCAATGGAATCCAAAACTGGTCTCACAGGAGAGGTTCAAATCATACAGAGTTAGAGTGTCAGTCCTCTTGTACTTAAGTCGGCATTGTGCCTTTTGTATCAAATTCGGATGCAATTTCTGTGTTTCATCGTCAATAAGAATATCCAAGGGATACAGTCAACCTGAAGTGAAGCTTCGGAATCTAAAACTGGACTCAATGGAGAGGTTAAAATAATAGAAAGTTAGAGTGTCAGTCCTCTTGTATTTAAGTCGGCATTGTGCCTTTTGTATTAAATTCGGATGCAATTTCTGTGTTTCATCGTCAATAAGAAGGTCCAAGGGATACAGTAAACCTGACGTGAAGCATCGGAATCTAAAACTGGACTCACAGGCGAGGTTCAAATCATAGCGAGTTAGAGTGTCAGTCCTGTTGTACTTAAGTCAGCATTGTGCTTTTGTATTAAATTCGGATGCAATTTGTGTGTTTCATCGTCGATAAGAAGGTCCAAGGGATACAGTTAACCTGAAGTGAAGCATCGGAATGTAAAACTTGACTCACAGGAGAGATTCAAATCATAGGGAGTTAGAGTGTCAGTCCTCTTGTACTTAAGTCGGCATTGTGCCTTTTGTATTATATTTGAATGCAATTTCTGTGTTTCATCGTCAATAAGAAGGTCCAAGGGATACAGTTAACCTGAAGTGAAGCATCGGAATCTAAAACTGGACTTACAGGAGAGATTCAAATCATAGAGAGTTAGAGTGTCAGTCCTCTTGTACTTAAGTCGGCATTGTGCCTTTTGTATTAAATTCGGATTCAATTTCTGTGTTTCATCGTCAATAAGAAGGTCCAAGTTATACTGTAAACCTGAAGTGGAGCAACGGAATCAAAAACTGGACTCAAAGGAGAGGTTCACATCATAGAAAGTTAGAGTGTCAGTCCTCTTGTACTTAAGTCGGAATTGTGCCTTTTGTATTATATTCGGATGCAATTTCTGTGTTTCATCGTCAATAAGAAGGTCCAAGGGATACAGTTAACCTGAAGTAAAGCTTCGGAATCTAAAAATGGACTCACAGGAGAGATTCAAATCATAGAGAGTTAGAGTGTCAGTCCTCTTGTACTTAAGTCGGCATTGAGCCTTTTGTATTAAATTCGGATGCAATTTCTGCGTTTCATCGTCAATAAGACGGTCCAAGTTATACTGTAAACCTCAAGTGAAGCATCGGAATCAAAAACTGTATTCACAGGAGAGGTTCAAATCATAGAGAGTTAGAGTAACCGTCCTCTAGTACTTAAGTCGGCATTGTGCCTTTTGTATTAAATTCGGGTGCAATTTCTGTGATTCAATGTCAATAAGAAGGTCCAAGTGGTACAGTAAACCTTAAGTGAAGAATCGGAATCTAATACTGGACTTAAAGGAGAGGTTCCAATCATAGAGAGTTAGAGTCTCAGTCCTCTTGTACATAAGTCGGCATTATGCCTTTTGTATTAAATTCGGATGCAATTTCTGTGTTTTATCGTCAGTAAGATGGTCCAAGGTATACAGTAACCTGAAGTGAAGTATCAAAATCTAAAACCGGACTCACAGGAGAGGTTCAAATCATAGAACGTTTGAGTGTCAGTCCTCCTGTACTTAAGTCGGCATTGTGCCCTTTGTATTAAATTCGGATGCAATTTCTGTGTTTCATCGTCAATATGAAGGTCCAAGGGATACAGTAAACCGGAAGTGAAGCATCGGAATCTAAACCTGGACTCTTAGGAGAGGTTCAAATCATAGGGAGTTAGAGTGTCAGTCCACTTGTACTTAAGTCGTCATTGTGCCTTTTGTATTAAATTCGGATGCAATTTCTGTGTTTCATCGTCAATAAGAATGTCCAAGGGATACAGTTAACCTGAAGTGATCCATCGGAATCTAAAACTGGACTAACAGGAGAGGTTCAAATCATAAAGAGTTAGAGTGTCAGTCCTCTAGTACTTGAGTCGTCATTGTGCCCTTTGTATTAAATTCGGATGCAATTTCTGTGTTTCATCGTCAATACGAAGGTCCAAAGGATACAGTAAACCTGAAGTGAAGCATCGGAATCTAAAACTGGACTCACAGCAGAGGTTCAAATCATAGAAAGTTAGAGTGTCAGTCCTCTTGTATTTAAGTCGGCATTGTGCCTTTTGTATTACATTCGGATGCAATTTCTGTGTTTTATCGTCAATAAGAAGGTCCAAGCGATACAGTAAACCTGAAGTGAAGCATCGGAATCAAAAACTGGACTTACAGGAGAGGTTCAAATCATAGAGAGTAGAGTGTCAGTCCTCTTGTACTTAAGTCGGCATTGTGCCTTTTGTATTAAATTCGGATGCAATTTCTGTGTTTTATCGTCAATAAGAAGGTCCAAGGTATACAGTAACTTTAAGTGAAGCATCGGATTCTAAAACCGGACTGTCAGGAGAGGTTCAAATCATTGAAAGTTAGAGTGTCAGTCCTCTTGTACTTAAGTCGGCATTGTGTCTTTTGTATTAAATTCGGATGCAATATCTGTGTTTCATCGTCAATAAGAAGGTCCAAGGTATACAGTAAACCTGAGGTGAAGCATCGGAATCTAAAACTGGACTCACTGGACAGAATCAAATCATAGAGATTTAGAGTGTCAGACCTCTTGTACTTAAGTCGACATTGTTCCTTTTGTATTAAATTTGAATACAATTTCTGTGTTTCATCGTCAATAAGAAGGTCCAAGGGATACAGTTAACCTGAAGTGAACCATCGGAATCTAAATCTAGACTCACAGGAGAGATTCAAATCATAGAGAGTTAGAGTGACAGTCCTCTTGTACTTAAGTCGGCATTGTGCCTTTTGTATTAAATTCGGATGCAATGTCTGTGATTCAATGTCAATAAGAAGGTCCAAGTGCTACAGTAAACCTGAAGTGAAGAATCGGAATCTAATACTGGACTCACAGGAGAGGTTCAAATCATAGGGAGTTATAGTCTCAGTCCTCTTGTACATAAGTCGGCATTATGCCTTTTGTATTAAATTCGGATGCAATTTCTGTGTTTCATCGCCAATGAGATGGTCCATGGGATACAGTAATTCTGAGGTGAAGCATCGGAATGTACAACGGGACCCACAGGGGAGGATCAAATCATAGACAGTTTGAGTGTCAGTCCTCTTGTACTTAAGTCGGCATTGCGCTTTTGTATTAAATTCGGATGCAATTTCTGTGTTTCATCGTCAATAACAAGGTCCCACGAATACAGTAAACCTGAAGTGAAGCATCGGAATCTAAAACTGGACTCACAGAAGAGGTTCAAATCATGCAAAGGTAGAGTGTCAGTCCTCTTGTACTTAAGTCGGCATTGTGCCTTTTGTATTAAATTCGGATGCAATTACTGTGTTTCATCGTCAATAAGAAGGTGCAAGGGATACAGTAAATCTGAAGTGAAGCATCGGAATCTAAAACTGGACTCACAGGAGAGATTCAAATCATAGGGAGTTAGAGTGTCAGTCCTCTTGTACTTATGTCGGCATTGTGCCTTTTGTATTAAATTCGGATGCGATTTCTGTATTTCTTCGTCAATAAGAAGGTCCAAGTGATACAGTAAACCTGTAGTGAGGCATCGGAATCCAAAACTGGACTCACAGGAGAGGTTCAAATCATAGAGAGTTAGAGTGTAAGTCCTCCTGTACTTAAGTCGGCATTGTGCCTTTTGTATTAATTTCGGATGCAATTTCGGTGTTATATCGTCAATTGGAAGGTCCAAGGTATACAGTTACCTGAAGTGAAGCATCGAAATCTAAAACTGGACCCACAGGAGAGGTTCAAATCATAGAAAGTTAGAGTGTCAGTCCTCTTGTACTTAAGCCGGCATTGTGCCTTTTGTATTAAATTCGGATGCAATTTCTGTGTTTCATCGTCAATAAGAAGGTCCAAGGGATACAGTAAACCTGAAATGAAGCATCGGAATCTAAAACTGGACTCACAGCAGGGGTTCAAATAATAGAAAGTTAGAGTGTCAGTCCTCTTGTACTTAAGTCGGCATTGTGCCTTTTGTATTAAATTCGGATGCAATTTCTGTGTTTCATCGTCAATAAGAAGGTCCAAGGGATACAGTAAACCTGAACTGAAGCATCGGAATCTATAACTGGACTCTCAGGAGGGATTCATATCATAGAGAGATAGAGTGTCAGCGCTCTTGTACTTAAGTCGGCATTGTGCCCTTTGTATTAAATTCGTCTGCAATTTCTGTGTTTCATCGTCAATAAGATGGTCCAAGGGATACAGTAAACCTGAAGTGAAGCATCGGAATCTGAAACTGGACTCACAGGAGAGGTTCAAATCATAGGGAGTTAGAGTGTCAGTCCTCTTGTACTTAAGTCGGCATTGTGCCTTTTATATTAAATTCGAATGCAATTTCTGTGTTTCATCGTCAATAAGAAGGTCCAAGGGATACAGTAAACCTGAAGTGAAGCATCGGAATCTAAAACTGGACTCACAGGAGAGGTTTAAATCATAGAGAGTTAGAGTGTCAGTCCTCTTGTACTAAGTCGACATTGTGCCTTTTGTATTAAATTCGGATGCAATTTTTGTGTTTCATCGTCAATAAGAAGGTCCAAGGGATACAGTAAACCTGTAGTGAAGAAATGGAATCTAAAACTGGTCTCACACGAGAGGTTCAAATCATAGAGAATTTGAGTGTCAGTCCTCTTGTACTTAAGTGGGCATTGTGCCTTTTGTATTAAATTCGGATGCAATTTCTGTGTTTCATCGTCAATAAGAAGTTTCATGGGATACAGTAAACTTAAAGGTGAAGCATCGGAATCTAAAACGGGACTCACAGGAGAGGTTCAAATCATAGAGAGTTAGAGTGTCAGTCCTCTTGTACTTAAGTCGGCATTGAGCCTTTTGTATTAAATTCGGATGCAATTTCTGCGTTTCATCGACAATAAGACGGTCCAAGTTATACTGTAAACCTCAAGTGAAGCATCGGAATCAAAAACTGGATTCACAGGAGAGGTTCAAATCATAGAGAGTTAGAGTAACCGTCATCTAGTACTTAAGTCGGCATTGTGCCTTTTGTATTAAATTCGGGGGCAATTTCTGTGATTCAATGTCAATAAGAAGGTCCAAGTGGTACAGTAAACCTTAAGTGAAGAATCGGAATCTAATACTGGACTTAAAGGAGAGGTTCCAATCATAGAGAGTTAGAGTCTCAGTCCTCTTGTACATAAGTCGGCATTATGCCTTTTGTATTAAATTCGGATGCAATTTCTGTGTTTTATCGTAAGTAAGATGGTCCAAGGTATACAGTAACCTGAAGTGAAGTATCAAAATCTAAAACCGGACTCACAGGAGAGGTTCAAATCATAGAACGTTTGAGTGTCAGTCCTCCTGTACTTAAGTCGGCATTGTGCCCTTTGTATTAAATTCGGATGCAATTTCTGTGTTTCATCGTCAATATGAAGGTCCAAGGGATACAGTAAACCGGAAGTCAAGCATCGGAATCTAAACCTGGACTCTTAGGAGAGGTTCAAATCATAGGGAGTTAGAGTGTCAGTCCACTTGTACATAAGTTGTCATTGTGCCTTTTGTATTACATTCGGATGCAATTTCTGTGTTTTATCGTCAATAAGAAGGTCCAAGCGATACAGTAAACCTGAAGTGAAGCATCGGAATCAAAAACTGGACTTACAGGAGAGGTTCAAATCATAGAGAGTAGAGTGTCAGTCCTCTTGTACTTAAGTCGGCATTGTGCCTTTTGTATTAAATTCGGATGCAATTTCTGTGTTTTATCGTCAATAAGAAGGTCCAAGGTATACAGTAACTTTAAGTGAAGCATCGGATTCTAAAACCGGACTGTCAGGAGAGGTTCAAATCATTGAAAGTTAGAGTGTCAGTCCTCTTGTACTTAAGTCGGCATTGTGTCTTTTGTATTAAATTCGGATGCAATATCTGTGTTTCATCGTCAATAAGAAGGTGCAAGGGATACAGTAAATCTGAAGTGAAGCATCGGAATCTAATACTGGACTCACAGGAGAGGTTCAAATCATAGGGAGTTATAGTCTCAGTCCTCTTGTACATAAGTCGGCATTATGCCTTTTGTATTAAATTCGGATGCAATTTCTGTGTTTCATCGCCAATGAGATGGTCCATGGGATACAGTAATTCTGAGGTGAAGCATCGGAATGTACAACGGGACCCACAGGGGAGGATCAAATCATAGACAGTTTGAGTGTCAGTCCTCTTGTACTTAAGTCGGCATTGCGCTTTTGTATTAAATTCGGATGCAATTTCTGTGTTTCATCGTCAATAACAAGGTCCCACGAATACAGTAAACCTGAAGTGAAGCATCGGAATCTAAAACTGGACTCACAGAAGAGGTTCAAATCATACAAAGGTAGAGTGTCAGTCCTCTTGTACTTAAGTCGGCATTGTGCCTTTTGTATTAAATTCGGATGCAATTTCTGTGTTTCATCGTCAATAAGAAGGTGCAAGGGATACAGTAAATCTGAAGTGAAGCATCGGAATCTAAAACTGGACTCACAGAAGAGATTCAAATCATATTGAGTTAGAGTGTCAGTCCTCTTGTACTTATGTCGGCATTGTGCCTTTTGTATTAAATTCGGATGCGATTTCTGTATTTCTTCGTCAATAAGAAGGTCCAAGTGATACAGTAAACCTGTAGTGAGGCATCGGAATCTAAAACTGGACTCACAGGAGAGGTTCAAATCATAGAGAGTTAGAGTGTAAGTCCTCCTGTACTTAAGTCGGCATTGTGCCTTTTGTATTAATTTCGGATGCAATTTCGGTGTTATATCGTCAATTGGAAGGTCCAAGGTATACAGTTACCTGAAGTGAAGCATCGAAATCTAAAACTGGACCCACAGGAGAGGTTCAAATCATAGAAAGTTAGAGTGTCAGTCCTCTTGTACTTAAGCCGGCATTGTGCCTTTTGTATTAAATTCGGATGCAATTTCTGTGTTTCATCGTCAATAAGAAGGTCCAAGGGATACAGTAAACCTGAAATGAAGCATCGGAATCTAAAACTGGACTCACAGCAGGGGTTCAAATAATAGAAAGTTAGAGTGTCAGTCCTCTTGTACTTAAGTCGGCATTGTGCCTTTTGTATTAAATTCGGATGCAATTTCTGTGTTTCATCGTCAATAAGAAGGTCCAAGGGATACAGTAAACCTGAACTGAAGCATCGGAATCTATAACTGGACTCTCAGGAGGGATTCAAATCATAGAGAGATAGAGTGTCAGCGCTCTTGTACTTAAGTCGGCATTGTGCCCTTTGTATTAAATTCGTCTGCAATTTCTGTGTTTCATCGTCAATAAGATGGTCCAAGGGATACAGTAAACCTGAAGTGAAGCATCGGAATCTGAAACTGGACTCACAGGAGAGGTTCAAATCATAGGGTGTTAGAGTGTCAGTCCTCTTGTACTTAAGTCGGCATTGTGCCTTTTATATTAAATTCGAATGCAATTTCTGTGTTTCATCGTCAATAAGAAGGTCCAAGGGATACAGTAAACCTGAAGTGAAGCTTCGGAATCTAAAACTGGACTCTCAGGAGAGGTTTAAATCATAGAGAGTTAGAGTGTCAGTCCTCTTGTACTAAGTCGACATTGTGCCTTTTGTATTAAATTCGGATGCAATTTTTGTGTTTCATCGTCAATAAGAAGGTCCAAGGGATACAGTAAACCTGAAGTGAAGAAATGGAATCTAAAACTGGTCTCACACGAGAGGTTCAAATCATAGAGAATTTGAGTGTCAGTCCTCTTGTACTTAAGTCGGCATTGTGCCTTTTGTATTAAATTCGGATGCAATTTCTGTGTTTCATCGTCAATAAGAATGTCCAAGGGATACAGTTAACCTGAAGTGAAGCATCGGAATCTAAAACTGGTCTCACAGGAGAGGTTCAAATCATAAAAAGTTAGAGTGTCAGTCCTCTTGTACATAAGTTGGCATAGTGCCTTTTGTATTAAATTCGGATGCAATTTCTGTGTTTCATCGTCATAAGAAGGTCGAAGGGATACAGTAAACCTGAAGTCAAGCATTGGAATCAAAAACTGGACTCACAGGAGAGGTTCAAATCATAGAGAGTTAGTGTGTCAGTCCTCTTGTACTTAAGTGGGCATTGTGCCTTTTGTATTAAATTCGGATGCAATTTCTGTGTTTCATCGTCAATAAGAAGGTTCATGGGATACAGTAAACTTAAAGGTGAAGCATCGGAATCTAAAACGGGACTCACAGGAGAGGTTCAAATCATAGAGAGTTAGATAGTCTGTCCTCTTGTACGTAAGTCGTCATTGTGCCTTTTGTATTAAGTTCGGACGCAATTTTTGTGTTTCATCGTCAATAAGGAGGTCCAAGGGATACAGTAAACCCGAAGTGAAGCAATGGAATCTAAAACTGGTCTCACAGGAGAGGTTCAAATCATACAGAGTTAGAGTGTCAGTCCTCTTGTACTTAAGTCGGCATTGTGCCTTTTCTATCAAATTCGGATGCAATTTCTGTGTTTCATCGTCAATAAGAATATCCTAGGGATACAGTCAACCTGAAGTGAAGCATCGGAATCTAAAACTGGACTCAATGGAGAGGTTAAAATAATAGAAAGTTAGAGTGTCAGTCCTCTTGTACTTAAGTCGGCATTGTGCCTTTTGTATTAAATTCGGATGCAATTTCTGTGTTTCATCGTCAATAAGAAGGTCCAAGGGATACAGTAAACCTGACGTGAAGCATCGGAATCTAAAACTGGACTCACAGGAGAGGTTCAAATCATAGCGAGTTAGAGTGTCAGTCCTGTTGTACTTAAGTCAGCATTGTGCTTTTGTATTAAATTCGGATGCAATTTGTGTGTTTCATCGTCAATAAGAAGGTCCAAGGGATACAGTTAACCTGAAGTGAAGCATCGGAATGTAAAACTGGACTCACAGGAGAGATTCAAATCATAGGGAGTTAGAGTGTCAGTCCTCTTGTACTTAAGTCGGCATTGTGCTTTTTGTATTATATTTGAATGCAATTTCTGTGTTTCATCGTCAACAAGAAGGTCCAAGGGATACAGTTAGCCTGAAGTGAAGCATCGGAATCTAAAACTGGACTCACAGGAGAGATTCAAATCGTAGAGAGTTAGAGTGTCAGTCCTCTTGTACTTAAGTCGGCATTGTGCCTTTTGTATTAAATTCGGATTCAATTTCTGTGTTTCATCGTCAATAAGAAGGTCCAAGTTATACTGTAAACCTGAAGTGGAGCAACGGAATCAAAAACTGGACTCACAGGAGAGGTTCACATCATACAGAGTTAGAGTGACAGTCCTATTGTACTTAAGTCGGCATTGTGCCTTTTGTATTACATTCGGATGCAATTTCTGTGTTTTATCGTCAATAAGAAGGTCCAAGCGTTACAGTAAACCTGAAGTGAAGCATCGGAATCAAAAACTGGACTTACAGGAGAGGTTCAAATCATAGAGAGTAGAGTGTCAGTCCTCTTGTACTTAAGTCGGCATTGTGCCTTTTGTATTAAATTCGGATGCAATTTCTGTGTTTTATCGTCAATAAGAAGGTCCAAGGTATACAGTAACTTTAAGTGAAGCATCGGATTCTAAAACCGGACTGTCAGGAGAGGTTCAAATCATTGAAAGTTAGAGTGTCAGTCCTCTTGTACTTAAGTCGGCATTGTGTCTTTTGTATTAAATTCGGATGCAATATCTGTGTTTCATCGTCAATAAGAAGGTCCAAGGTATACAGTAAACCTGAGGTGAAGCATCGGAATCTAAAACTGGACTCACTGGACAGAATCAAATCATAGAGATTTAGAGTGTCAGACCTCTTGTACTTAAGTCGACATTGTTCCTTTTGTATTAAATTTGAATACAATTTCTGTGTTTCATCGTCAATAAGAAGGTCCAAGGGATACAGTTAACCTGAAGTGAACCATCGGAATCTAAATCTAGACTCACAGGAGAGATTCAAATCATAGAGAGTTAGAGTGACAGTCCTCTTGTACTTAAGTCGGCATTGTGCCTTTTGTATTAAATTCGGATGCAATGTCTGTGATTCAATGTCAATAAGAAGGTCCAAGTGCTACAGTAAACCTGAAGTGAAGAATCGGAATCTAATACTGGACTCACAGGAGAGGTTCAAATCATAGGGAGTTAGAGTGTAAGTCCTCCTGTACTTAAGTCGGCATTGTGCCTTTTGTATTAAATTCGGATGCAATTACTGTGTTTCATCGTCAATAAGAAGGTGCAAGGGATACAGTAAATCTGAAGTGAAGCATCGGAATCTAAAACTGGACTCACAGGAGAGATTCAAATCATAGGGAGTTAGAGTGTCAGTCCTCTTGTACTTATGTCGGCATTGTGCCTTTTGTATTAAATTCGGATGCGATTTCTGTATTTCTTCGTCAATAAGAAGGTCCAAGTGATACAGTAAACCTGTAGTGAGGCATCGGAATCTAAAACTGGACTCACAGGAGAGGTTCAAATCATAGAGAGTTAGAGTGTAAGTCCTCCTGTACTTAAGTCGGCATTGTGCCTTTTGTATTAATTTCGGATGCAATTTCGGTGTTATATCGTCAATTGGAAGGTCCAAGGTATACAGTTACCTGAAGTGAAGCATCGAAATCTAAAACTGGACCCACAGGAGAGGTTCAAATCATAGAAAGTTAGAGTGTCAGTCCTCTTGTACTTAAGCCGGCATTGTGCCTTTTGTATTAAATTCGGATGCAATTTCTGTGTTTCATCGTCAATAAGAAGGTCCAAGGGATACAGTAAACCTGAAATGAAGCATCGGAATCTAAAACTGGACTCACAGCAGGGGTTCAAATAATAGAAAGTTAGAGTGTCAGTCCTCTTGTACTTAAGTCGGCATTGTGCCTTTTGTATTAAATTCGGATGCAATTTCTGTGTTTCATCGTCAATAAGAAGGTCCAAGGGATACAGTAAACCTGAACTGAAGCATCGGAATCTATAACTGGACTCTCAGGAGGGATTCATATCATAGAGAGATAGAGTGTCAGCGCTCTTGTACTTAAGTCGGCATTGTGCCCTTTGTGTTAAATTCGTCTGCAATTTCTGTGTTTCATCGTCAATAAGATGGTCCAAGGGATACAGTAAACCTGAAGTGAAGCATCGGAATCTGAAACTGGACTCACAGGAGAGGTTCAAATCATAGGGAGTTAGAGTGTCAGTCCTCTTGTACTTAAGTCGGCATTGTGCCTTTTATATTAAATTCGAATGCAATTTCTGTGTTTCATCGTCAATAAGAAGGTCCAAGGGATACAGTAAACCTGAAGTGAAGCATCGGAATCTAAAACTGGACTCACAGGAGAGGTTTAAATCATAGAGAGTTAGAGTGTCAGTCCTCTTGTACTAAGTCGACATTGTGCCTTTTGTATTAAATTCGGATGCAATTTTTGTCTTTCATCGTCAATAAGAAGGTCCAAGGGATACAGTAAACCTGAAGTGAAGAAATGGAATCTAAAACTGGTCTCACACGAGAGGTTCAAATCATAGAGAATTTGAGTGTCAGTCCTCTTGTACTTAAGTGGGCATTGTGCCTTTTGTATTAAATTCGGATGCAATTTCTGTGTTTCATCGTCAATAAGAAGTTTCATGGGATACAGTAAACTTAAAGGTGAAGCATCGGAATCTAAAACGGGACTCACAGGAGAGGTTCAAATCATAGAGAGTTAGAGTGTCAGTCCTCTTGTACTTAAGTCGGCATTGAGCCTTTTGTATTAAATTCGGATGCAATTTCTGCGTTTCATCGACAATAAGACGGTCCAAGTTATACTGTAAACCTCAAGTGAAGCATCGGAATCAAAAACTGGATTCACAGGAGAGGTTCAAATCATAGAGAGTTAGAGTAACCGTCATCTAGTACTTAAGTCGGCATTGTGCCTTTTGTATTAAATTCGGGGGCAATTTCTGTGATTCAATGTCAATAAGAAGGTCCAAGTGGTACAGTAAACCTTAAGTGAAGAATCGGAATCTAATACTGGACTTAAAGGAGAGGTTCCAATCATAGAGAGTTAGAGTCTCAGTCCTCTTGTACATAAGTCGGCATTATGCCTTTTGTATTAAATTCGGATGCAATTTCTGTGTTTTATCGTAAGTAAGATGGTCCAAGGTATACAGTAACCTGAAGTGAAGTATCAAAATCTAAAACCGGACTCACAGGAGAGGTTCAAATCATAGAACGTTTGAGTGTCAGTCCTCCTGTACTTAAGTCGGCATTGTGCCCTTTGTATTAAATTCGGATGCAATTTCTGTGTTTCATCGTCAATATGAAGGTCCAAGGGATACAGTAAACCGGAAGTCAAGCATCGGAATCTAAACCTGGACTCTTAGGAGAGGTTCAAATCATAGGGAGTTAGAGTGTCAGTCCACTTGTACATAAGTTGTCATTGTGCCTTTTGTATTACATTCGGATGCAATTTCTGTGTTTTATCGTCAATAAGAAGGTCCAAGCGATACAGTAAACCTGAAGTGAAGCATCGGAATCAAAAACTGGACTTACAGGAGAGGTTCAAATCATAGAGAGTAGAGTGTCAGTCCTCTTGTACTTAAGTCGGCATTGTGCCTTTTGTATTAAATTCGGATGCAATTTCTGTGTTTTATCGTCAATAAGAAGGTCCAAGGTATACAGTAACTTTAAGTGAAGCATCGGATTCTAAAACCGGACTGTCAGGAGAGGTTCAAATCATTGAAAGTTAGAGTGTCAGTCCTCTTGTACTTAAGTCGGCATTGTGTCTTTTGTATTAAATTCGGATGCAATATCTGTGTTTCATCGTCAATAAGAAGGTGCAAGGGATACAGTAAATCTGAAGTGAAGCATCGGAATCTAATACTGGACTCACAGGAGAGGTTCAAATCATAGGGAGTTATAGTCTCAGTCCTCTTGTACATAAGTCGGCATTATGCCCTTTGTATTAAATTCGGATGCAATTTCTGTGTTTCATCGCCAATGAGATGGTCCATGGGATACAGTAATTCTGAGGTGAAGCATCGGAATGTACAACGGGACCCACAGGGGAGGATCAAATCATAGACAGTTTGAGTGTCAGTCCTCTTGTACTTAAGTCGGCATTGCGCTTTTGTATTAAATTCGGATGCAATTTCTGTGTTTCATCGTCAATAACAAGGTCCCACGAATACAGTAAACCTGAAGTGAAGCATCGGAATCTAAAACTGGACTCACAGAAGAGGTTCAAATCATACAAAGGTAGAGTGTCAGTCCTCTTGTACTTAAGTCGGCATTGTGCCTTTTGTATTAAATTCGGATGCAATTTCTGTGTTTCATCGTCAATAAGAAGGTGCAAGGGATACAGTAAATCTGAAGTGAAGCATCGGAATCTAAAACTGGACTCACAGAAGAGATTCAAATCATATTGAGTTAGAGTGTCAGTCCTCTTGTACTTATGTCGGCATTGTGCCTTTTGTATTAAATTCGGATGCGATTTCTGTATTTCTTCGTCAATAAGAAGGTCCAAGTGATACAGTAAACCTGTAGTGAGGCATCGGAATCTAAAACTGGACTCACAGGAGAGGTTCAAATCATAGAGAGTTAGAGTGTAAGTCCTCCTGTACTTAAGTCGGCATTGTGCCTTTTGTATTAATTTCGGATGCAATTTCGGTGTTATATCGTCAATTGGAAGGTCCAAGGTATACAGTTACCTGAAGTGAAGCATCGAAATCTAAAACTGGACCCACAGGAGAGGTTCAAATCATAGAAAGTTAGAGTGTCAGTCCTCTTGTACTTAAGCCGGCATTGTGCCTTTTGTATTAAATTCGGATGCAATTTCTGTGTTTCATCGTCAATAAGAAGGTCCAAGGGATACAGTAAACCTGAAATGAAGCATCGGAATCTAAAACTGGACTCACAGCAGGGGTTCAAATAATAGAAAGTTAGAGTGTCAGTCCTCTTGTACTTAAGTCGGCATTGTGCCTTTTGTATTAAATTCGGATGCAATTTCTGTGTTTCATCGTCAATAAGAAGGTCCAAGGGATACAGTAAACCTGAACTGAAGCATCGGAATCTATAACTGGACTCTCAGGAGGGATTCAAATCATAGAGAGATAGAGTGTCAGCGCTCTTGTACTTAAGTCGGCATTGTGCCCTTTGTATTAAATTCGTCTGCAATTTCTGTGTTTCATCGTCAATAAGATGGTCCAAGGGATACAGTAATCCTGAAGTGAAGCATCGGAATCTGAAACTGGACTCACAGGAGAGGTTCAAATCATAGGGTGTTAGAGTGTCAGTCCTCTTGTACTTAAGTCGGCATTGTGCCTTTTATATTAAATTCGAATGCAATTTCTGTGTTTCATCGTCAATAAGAAGGTCCAAGGGATACAGTAAACCTGAAGTGAAGCTTCGGAATCTAAAACTGGACTCTCAGGAGAGGTTTAAATCATAGAGCGTTAGAGTGTCAGTCCTCTTGTACTAAGTCGACATTGTGCCTTTTGTATTAAATTCGGATGCAATTTTTGTGTTTCATCGTCAATAAGAAGGTCCAAGGGATACAGTAAACCTGAAGTGAAGAAATGGAATCTAAAACTGGTCTCACACGAGAGGTTCAAATCATAGAGAATTTGAGTGTCAGTCCTCTTGTACTTAAGTCGGCATTGTGCCTTTTGTATTAAATTCGGATGCAATTTCTGTGTTTCATCGTCAATAAGAATGTCCAAGGGATACAGTTAACCTGAAGTGAAGCATCGGAATCTAAAACTGGACTCACAGGAGAGGTTCAAATCATAAAAAGTTAGAGTGTCAGTCCTCTTGTACATAAGTTGGCATAGTGCCTTTTGTATTAAATTCGGATGCAATTTCTGTGTTTCATCGTCATAAGAAGGTCGAAGGGATACAGTAAACCTGAAGTCAAGCATTGGAATCAAAAACTGGACTCACAGGAGAGGTTCAAATCATAGAGAGTTAGTGTGTCAGTCCTCTTGTACTTAAGTGGGCATTGTGCCTTTTGTATTAAATTCGGATGCAATTTCTGTGTTTCATCGTCAATAAGAAGGTTCATGGGATACAGTAAACTTAAAGGTGAAGCATCGGAATCTAAAACGGGACTCACAGGAGAGGTTCAAATCATAGAGAGTTAGATAGTCTGTCCTCTTGTACGTAAGTCGTCATTGTGCCTTTTGTATTAAGTTCGGACGCAATTTTTGTGTTTCATCGTCAATAAGGAGGTCCAAGGGATACAGTAAACCCGAAGTGAAGCAATGGAATCTAAAACTGGTCTCACAGGAGAGGTTCAAATCATACAGAGTTAGAGTGTCAGTCCTCTTGTACTTAAGTCGGCATTGTGCCTTTTGTATCAAATTCGGATGCAATTTCTGTGTTTCATCGTCAATAAGAATATCCTAGGGATACAGTCAACCTGAAGTGAAGCATCGGAATCTAAAACTGGACTCAATGGAGAGGTTAAAATAATAGAAAGTTAGAGTGTCAGTCCTCTTGTACTTAAGTCGGCATTGTGCCTTTTGTATTAAATTCGGATGCAATTTCTGTGTTTCATCGTCAATAAGAAGGTCCAAGGGATACAGTAAACCTGACGTGAAGCATCGGAATCTAAAACTGGACTCACAGGAGAGGTTCAAATCATAGCGAGTTAGAGTGTCAGTCCTGTTGTACTTAAGTCAGCATTGTGCTTTTGTATTAAATTCGGATGCAATTTGTGTGTTTCATCGTCAATAAGAAGGTCCAAGGGATACAGTTAACCTGAAGTGAAGCATCGGAATGTAAAACTGGACTCACAGGAGAGATTCAAATCATAGGGAGTTAGAGTGTCAGTCCTCTTGTACTTAAGTCGGCATTGTGCTTTTTGTATTATATTTGAATGCAATTTCTGTGTTTCATCGTCAACAAGAAGGTCCAAGGGATACAGTTAGCCTGAAGTGAAGCATCGGAATCTAAAACTGGACTCACAGGAGAGATTCAAATCGTAGAGAGTTAGAGTGTCAGTCCTCTTGTACTTAAGTCGGCATTGTGCCTTTTGTATTAAATTCGGATTCAATTTCTGTGTTTCATCGTCAATAAGAAGGTCCAAGTTATACTGTAAACCTGAAGTGGAGCAACGGAATCAAAAACTGGACTCACAGGAGAGGTTCACATCATACAGAGTTAGAGTGACAGTCCTATTGTACTTAAGTCGGCATTGTGCCTTTTGTATTACATTCGGATGCAATTTCTGTGTTTTATCGTCAATAAGAAGGTCCAAGCGATACAGTAAACCTGAAGTGAAGCATCGGAATCAAAAACTGGACTTACAGGAGAGGTTCAAATCATAGAGAGTAGAGTGTCAGTCCTCTTGTACTTAAGTCGGCATTGTGCCTTTTGTATTAAATTCGGATGCATTTTCTGTGTTTTATCGTCAATAAGAAGGTCCAAGGTATACAGTAACTTTAAGTGAAGCATCGGATTCTAAAACCGGACTGTCAGGAGAGGTTCAAATCATTGAAAGTTAGAGTGTCAGTCCTCTTGTACTTAAGTCGGCATTGTGTCTTTTGTATTAAATTCGGATGCAATATCTGTGTTTCATCGTCAATAAGAAGGTCCAAGGTATACAGTAAACCCGAGGTGAAGCATCGGAATCTAAAACTGGACTCACTGGACAGATTCAAATCATAGAGATTTAGAGTGTCAGACCTCTTGTACTTAAGTCGACATTGTTCCTTTTGTATTAAATTTGAATACAATTTCTGTGTTTCATCGTCAATAAGAAGGTCCAAGGGATACAGTTAACCTGAAGTGAAGCATCGGAATCTAAATCTAGACTCACAGGAGAGATTCAAATCATAGAGAGTTAGAGTGACAGTCCTCTTGTACTTAAGTCGGCATTGTGCCTTTTGTATTAAATTCGGATGCAATGTCTGTGATTCAATGTCAATAAGAAGGTCCAAGTGCTACAGTAAACCTGAAGTGAAGAATCGGAATCTAATACTGGACTCACAGGAGAGGTTCAAATCATAGGGAGTTATAGTCTCAGTCCTCTTGTACATAAGTCGGCATTATGCCTTTTGTATTAAATTCGGATGCAATTTCTGTGTTTCATCGCCAATGAGATGGTCCATGGGATACAGTAATTCTGAGGTGAAGCATCGGAATGTACAACGGGACCCACAGGGGAGGATCAAATCATAGACAGTTTGAGTGTCAGTCCTCTTGTACTTAAGTCGGCATTGCGCTTTTGTATTAAATTCGGATGCAATTTCTGTGTTTCATCGTCAATAACAAGGTCCCACGAATACAGTAAACCTGAAGTGAAGCATCGGAATCTAAAACTGGACTCACAGAAGAGGTTCAAATCATACAAAGAATAGAGTGTCAGTCCTCTTGTACTTAAGTCGGCATTGTGCCTTTTGTATTAAATTCGGATGCAATTTCTGTGTTTCATCGTCAATAAGAAGGTGCAAGGGATACAGTAAATCTGAAGTGAAGCATCGGAATCTAAAACTGGACTCACAGGACAGATTCAAATCATAGGGAGTTAGAGTGTCAGTCCTCTTGTACTTATGTCGGCATTGTGCCTTTTGTATTAAATTCGGATGCGATTTCTGTGTTTCTTCGTCAATAAGAAGGTCCAAGTGATACAGTAAACCTGTAGTGAGGCATCGGAATCTAAAACTGGACTCACAGGAGAGGTTCAAATCATAGAGAGTTAGAGTGTAAGTCCTCCTGTACTTGAGTCGGCATTGTGCCTTTTGTATTAATTTCGGATGCAATTTCGGTGTTATATCGTCAATTGGAAGGTCCAAGGTATACAGTTACCTGAAGTGAAGCATCGAAATCTAAAACTGGACCCACAGGAGAGGTTCAAATCATAGAAAGTTAGAGTGTCAGTCCTCTTGTACTTAAGCCGGCATTGTGCCTTTTGTATTAAATTCGGATGCAATTTCTGTGTTTCATCGTCAATAAGAAGGTCCAAGGGATACAGTAAACCTGAAATGAAGCATCGGAATCTAAAACTGGACTCACAGCAGTGGTTCAAATAATAGAAAGTTAGAGTGTCAGTCCTCTTGTACTTAAGTCGGCATTGTGCCTTTTGTATTAAATTCGGATGCAATTTCTGTGTTTCATCGTCAATAAGAAGGTCCAAGGGATACAGTAAACCTGAACTGAAGCATCGGAATCTATAACTGGACTCTCAGGAGGGATTCAAATCATAGAGAGATAGAGTGTCAGCGCTCTTGTACTTAAGTCGGCATTGTGCCTTTTGTATTAAATTCGGATGCAATTTCTGTGTTTCATCGTCAATAAGAATGTCCAAGGGATACAGTTAACCTGAAGTGAAGCATCGGAATCTAAAACTGGACTCACAGGAGAGGTTCAAATCATAAAAAGTCAGAGTGTCAGTCCTCTTGTACATAAGTCGGCATAGTGCCTTTTGTATTAAATTCGGATGCAATTTCTGTGTTTCATCGTCATAAGAATGTCGAAGGGATACAGTAAACCTGAAGTGAAGCATTGGAATCAAAAACTGGACTCACAGGAGAGGTTCAAATCATAGAGAGTTAGTGTGTCAGTCCTCTTGTACTTAAGTGGGCATTGTGCCTTTTGTATTAAATTCGGATGCAATTTCTGTGTTTCATCGTCAATAAGAAGGTTCATGGGATACAGTAAACTTAAAGGTGAAGCATCGGAATCTAAAACGGGACTCACAGGAGAGGTTCAAATCATAGAGAGTTAGATAGTCTGTCCTCTTGTACGTAAGTCGTCATTGTGCCTTTTGTATTAAGTTCGGACGCAATTTTTGTGTTTCATCGTCAATAAGGAGGTCCAAGGGATACAGTAAACCTGAAGTGAAGCAATGGAATCTAAAACTGGTCTCACAGGAGAGGTTCAAATCATACAGAGTTAGAGTGTCAGTCCTCTTGTACTTTAGTCGGCATTGTGCCTTTTGTATCAAATTCGGATGCAATTTCTGTGTTTCATCGTCAATAAGAATATCCTACGGATACAGTCACCCTGAAGTGAAGCATCGGAATCTAAAACTGGACTCAATGGAGAGGTTAAAATAATAGAAAGTTAGAGTGTCAGTCCTCTTGTACTTAAGTCGGCACTGTGCGTTTTGTATTAAATTCGGATGCAATTTCTGTGTTTCATCGTCAATAAGAAGGTCCAAGGGATACAGTAAACCTGACGTGAAGAATCGGAATCTAAAACTGGACTCACAGGAGAGGTTCAAATCATAGCGAGTTAGAGTGTCAGTCCTGTTGTACTTAAGTCAGCATTGTGCTTTTGTATTAAATTCGGATGCAATTTGTGTGTTTCATCGTCAATAAGAAGGTCCAAGGGATACAGTTAACCTGAAGTGAAGCATCGGAATGTAAAACTGGACTCACAGGAGAGATTCAAATCATAGGGAGTTAGAGTGTCAGTCCTCTTGTACTTAAGTCGGCATTGTGCCTTTTGTATTATATTTGAATGCAATTTCTGTGTTTCATCGTCAACAAGAAGGTCCAAGGGATACAGTTAACCTGAAGTGAAGCATCGGAATCTAAAACTGGGCTCACAGGAGAGATTCAAATCGTAGAGAGTTAGAGTGTCAGTCCTCTTGTACTTAAGTCGGCATTGTGCCTTTTGTATTATATTTGAATGCAATTTCTGTGTTTCATCGTCAATAAGAAGGTCCAAGTTATACTGTAAACCTGAAGTGGAGCAACGGAATCAAAAACTGGACTCACAGGAGAGGTTCACATCATACAGAGTTAGAGTGACAGTCCTATTGTACTTAAGTCGGCATTGTGCCTTTTGTATTAAATTCGGATGCAATGTCTGTGATTCAATGTCAATAAGAAGGTCCAAGTGCTACAGAAAACCTGAAGTGAAGAATCGGAATCTAATACTGGACTCACAGGAGAGGTTCAAATCATAGGGAGTTATAGTCTCAGTCCTCTTGTACATAAGTCGGCATTATGCCTTTTATATTAAATTCGGATGCAATTTCTGTGTTTCATCGTCAATGAGATGGTCCATGGTATACAGTAATTCTGAGGTGAAGCATCGGAATGTACAACGGGACCCACAGGAGAGGATCAAATCATAGACAGTTAGAGTGTCAGTCCTCTTGTACTTAATTCGGCATTGTGCTTTTGTATTAAATTCGGATGCAATTTCTGTGTTTCATCGTCAATAACAAGGTCCCACGAATACAGTGAACCTGAAGTGAAGCATCGGAATCTAAAACTGGACTCACAGAAGAGGTCGAATCATACAAATGTAGACTGTCAGTCCTCTTGTACTTAAGTTGGCATTGTGCCTTTTGTATTAAATTCGGATGCAATTTCTGTGTTTTATCGTCAATAAGAAGGTCCAAGGTATACAGTAACCTGAAGTGAAGCATCGGAATCTAAAACCGGACTCACAGGAGAGGTTCAAATCATAGAAAGTTTCAGTGTCAGTCCTCTCGTACTTAAGTCGGCATTGTGTCTTTTGTTTTAAATTCGGATGCAATATCTGTGTTTCATCGTCAATAAGAAGGTCCAAGGGATACAGTAAACCTGAGGTGAAGCATCGGAATCTGAAACGGGACTCACAGGAGAGGTTCAAATCATAGAAAGTTAGAGTGTCAGTCCTCTTGTACTTAAGTCGGCATTGTGCCTTTTGTATTATATTCGGATGCAATTTCTGTGTTTCATCGTCAATAAGAAGGTCCAAGTTATACTGTAAACCTCAAGTGAAGCATCGGAATCAAAAACTGGATTCACAGGAGAGGTTCAAATCATAGAGAGTTAGAGTGTCCGTCCTCTAGTACTTAAGTCGGCATTGTGCCTTTTGTATTAAATTCGGGTGCAATTTCTGTGATTCAATGTCAATAAGAAGGTCCAAGTGGTACAGTAAACCTTAAGTGAAGAATCGGAATCTAATACTGGACTTAAAGGAGAGGTTCAAATCATAGAGAGTTAGAGTGTCAGTCCTCTTGTACTTAAGTCGGCATTGTGCCTTTTGTATTAAGTTCGGATGCAATTTCTGTGTTTTATCGTCAATAAGAAGGTCCAAGGTATACAGTAACTTTAAGTGAAGCATCGGATTCTAAAACCGGACTCTCAGGAGAGGTTCAAATCATTGAAAGTTAGAGTGTCAGTCCTCTTGTACTTAAGTCGGCATTGTGTCTTTTGTATTAAATTCGGATGCAATATCTGTGTTTCATCGTCAATAAGAAGGTCCAAGGGATACAGTAAACCTGAGGTGAAGCATCGGAATCTAAAACTGGACTCACAGGAGAGATTCATATCATAGACATTTAGAGTGTCAGACCTCTTGTACTTAAGTCGGCATTGTTCCTTTTGTATTAAATTTGAATACAATTTCTGTGTTTCATCGTCAATAAGAAGGTCCAAGGGATACAGTTAACTTGAAGTGAAGCATCGGAATCTAAATCTGGACTCACAGGAGAGATTCAAATCATAGAGAGTTAGAGTGACAGTCCTCTTGTACTTAAGTCGGCATTGTGCCTTTTGTATTAAATTCGGATGCAATGTCTGTGATTCAATGTCAATAAGAAGGTCCAAGTGCTACAGTAAACCTGAAGTGAAGAATCGGAACCTAATACTGGACTCACAGGAGAGGTTCAAATCATAGGGAGTTATAGTCTCAGTCCTCTTGTACATAAGTCGGCATTATGCCTTTTGTATGAAACTCGGATGCAATTTCTGTGTTTCATCGTCAATGAGATGGTCCATGGGATACAGTAATTCTGAGGTGAAGCATTGGAATGTACAACGGGACCCACAGGAGAGGATCAAATCATAGACAGTTAGGGTGTCAGTCCTCTTGTACTTAAGTCGGCATTGCGCTTTTGTATTAAATTCGGATGCAATTTCTGTGTTTCATCGTCAATAACAAGGTCCCACGAATACAGTAAACCTGAAGTGAAGCATCGGAATCTAAAACTGGACTCACAGAAGAGGTTCATATCATACAAAGGTAGAGTGTCAGTCCTCTCGTACTTAAGTTGGCATTGTGCCTTTTGTATTAAATTCTAATGCAATTTCTGTGTTTCATCGTCCATTCGAAGGTCCAAGGGATACAGTAAACCTGAATTAAAGCATAGGAATCTAAAACTGTACTTACAGGAGAGATTCAAATCATAGAAAGTTAGAGTGTCAGTCCTCTTGTACTTAAGCCGGCATTGTGCCTTTTGTATTAAATTCGGATGCAATTTCTGTGTTTCATCGTCAATAAGAAGGTCCAAGGGATACAGTAAACCTGAAATGAAGCATCGGAATCTAAAACTGGACTCACAGCAGAGGTTCAAATTATAGAAAGTTAGAGTGTCAGTCCTCTTGTACTTAAGTCGGCATTGTGCCTTTTGTATTAAATTCGGATGCAATTTCTGTGTTTCATCGTCAATAAGAAGGTCCAAGGGATACAGTAAACCTGAACTGAAGCATCAGAATCTAAAACTGGACTCTCAGGAGGGATTCAAATCATAGAGGGATAGAGTGTCAGCGCTCTTGTACTTAAGTCGGCATTGTGCCCTTTGTATTAAATTCGTCTGCAATTTCTGTGTTTAATCGTCAATAAGATGGTCCAAGGGATACAGTAAACCTGAAGTGAAGCATCGGAATCTGAAACTGGACTCACAGGAGAGGTTCAAATCATAGGGAGTTAGAGTGTCAGTCCTCTTGTACTTAAGTCGGCATTGTGCCTTTTGTATTAAATTCGAATGCAATTTCTGTGTTTCATCGTCAATAAGAAGGTCCAAGGCATACAGTAAACCTGAAGTGAAGCATCGGAATCTAAAACTGGACTCACAGGAGAGGTTTAAATCATAGAGAGTTAGAGTGTCAGTCCTCTTGTACTTAAGTCGGCATTGTGCCTTTTGTATTAAATTCAGATGCAATTTGTGTGTTTCATCGTCAATAAGAAGGTCCAAGGGATGCAGTAAACCTGAAGTGAAGCAATGGAATCTAAAACTGGTCTCACAGGAGAGGTTCAAATCATAGAGAGTTTGAGTGTCAGTCCTCTTGTACTTAAGTCGGCATTGTGCCTTTTGTATTAAATTCGGGTGCAATTTCTGTGTTTCATCGTCAATAAGAATGTCCAAGGGATACAGTTAACCTGAAGTGAAGCATCGGAATCTAAAACTGGACTCACAGGAGAGGTTCAAATCATAGAAAGTTAGAGTGTCAGTCCTCTTGTACTTAAGTCGGCATAGTGCCTTTTGAATTAAATTCGGATGCATTTTCTGTGTTTCATCGTCAATAAGAAGGTCCAAGGGATACAGTAAACATGAAGTGAAGCATTGGAATCTAAAACTGGACTCACAGGAGAGGTTCAAATCATAGGGAGTTAGTGGGTCAGTCCTCTTGTACTTAAGTGGGCATTGTGCCTTTTGTATTAAATTCGGATGCAATTTCTGTGTTTCATCGTCAATAAGAAGGTCCAAGGGATACAGTAAACTTAAAGGTGAAGCATCGGAATCTAAAACGGGACTCACAGGAGAGGTTCAAATCATAGAGAGTTAGATAGTCTGTCCTCTTGTACGTAAGTCGTCATTGTGCCTTTTGTATTAAATTCGGACGCAATTTTTCTGTTTCATCGTCAATAAGGAGGTCCAAGGGATACAGTAAATATGAAGTGAAGCAATGGAATCTAAAACTGGTCTCACAGGAGAGGTTCAAATCATACAGAGTTAGAGTGTCAGTCCTCTTGTACTTAAGTCGGCATTGTGCCTTTTGTATCAGATTCGGATGCAATTTCTGTGTTTCATCGTCAATAAGAATATCCAAGGGATACAGTCAACCTGAAGTGAAGCATCGGAATCTAAAACCGGACTCAATGGAGAGGTTAAAATAATAGAAAGTTAAAGTGTCAGTCCTCTTGTACATAAGTCGGCATTATGCCTTTTTTATTAAATTCGGATGCAATTTCTGTGTTTCATCGTCAATGAGATGGTCCATGGGATACAGTAATTCTGAGGTGAAGCATTGGAATGTTCAACGGGACCCACAGGAGAGGATCAAATCATAGACAGTTAGAGTGTCAGTCCTCTTGTACTTAAGTCGGCATTGTGCTTTTGTATTAAATTCGGATGCAATTTCTGTGTTTCATCGTCAATAACAAGGTCCCACGAATACAGTAAACCTGAAGTGAAGCATCGGAATCTAAAACTGGACTCACAGAACAGGTTCAAATCATACAAATGTAGACTGTCAGTCCTCTTGTACTTAAGTTGGCATTGTGCCTTTTGTATTAAATTCGGATGCAATTTCTGTGTTTTATCGTCAATAAGATGGTCCAAGGTATACATTAACCTGAAGTGAAGCATCGGAATCTAAAACCGGACTCACAGGAGAGGTTCAAATCATAGAAAGTTTGAGTGTCAGTCCTGTCGTACTTAAGTCGGCATTGTGTCTTTTGTTTTAAATTCGGATGCAATATCTGTGTTTCATCGTCAATAAGAAGGTCCACGGGATACAGTAAACCTGAGGTGAAGCATCGGAATCTGAAACGGGACTCACAGGAGAGGTTCAAATCATAGAAAGTTAGAGTGTCAGTCCTCTTGTACTTAAGTCGGCATTGTGCCTTTTGTATTATATTCGGATGCAATTTCTGTGTTTCATCGTCAATAAGAATGTCCAAGGGATACAGTTAACCTGAAGTAAAGCATCGGAATCTAAAAATGGACTCACAGGAGAGATTCAAATCACAGAGAGTTAGAGTGTCAGTCCTCTTGTACTTAAGTCGGCATTGTGCCTTTTGTATTAAATTCGGATGCAATTTCAGCGTTTCATCGTCAATAACACGGTCCAAGTTATACTGTAAACCTCAAGTGAAGCATCGGAGTCAAAAACTGGATTCACAGGAGAGGTTCAAATCATAGAGAGTTAGAGTGTCCGTCCTCTAGTACTTAAGTCGGCATTGTGCCTTTTGTATTAAATTCGGGTGCAATTTCTGTGATTCATTGTCAATAAGAAGGTCCAAGTGGTACAGTAAACCTTAAGTGAAGAATGGGAATCTAATACTGGACTTAAAGGAGAGGTTCCAATCATAGAGAGTTAGAGTCTCAGTCCTCTTGTACATAAGTCGGCATTATGCCTTTTGTATTAAATTCGGATGCAATTTCTGTGTTTTATCGTCAGTAAGATGGTCCAAGGTATACAGTAACCTGAAGTGAAGCATCAAAATCTAAAACCGGACTCACAGGAGAGGTTCAAATCATAGAACGTTTAAGTGTCAGTCCTCCTGTACTTAAGTCGGCATTGTGCCTTTTGTATTAAATTCGGTTGCAATTTCTGTGTTTCATCGTCAATATGAAGGTCCAAGGGATACAGTAAACCGGAAGTGAAGCATCGGAATCTAAACCTGGACTCTTAGGAGAGGTTCAAATCATAGAGAGTTAGAGTGTCAGTCCACTTGTACATAAGTCGTCATTGTGCCTTTTGCATTAAATTCGGATGCAATTTCTGTGTTTCATCGTCAATAAGAATGTCCAAGGGATACAGTTAACCTGAAGTGATCCATTGGAATCTAAAACTGGACTCACAGGAGCGGTTCAAATCATAGAGAATTAGAGTGTCAGTCCTCTAGTACTTGAGTCGTCATTGTGCCTTTTGTATTAAATTCGGATGCAATTTCTGTGTTTCATCGTCAATAAGAAGGTCCAAGGGATACAGTAAACCTGAAGTGAAGCATCGGAATCTAAAACTGGACTCACAGCAGAGGTTCAAAACATAGAAAGTTAAAGTGTCAGTCCTCTTGTATTTAAGTCGGCATTGTGCCTTTTGTATTACATTCGGATGCAATTTCTGTGTTTTATCGTCAATAAGAAGGTCCAAGGGATACAGTAAACCTGAAGTGAAGCATCGGAAACTAAAACTGGACTCACAGTGGAGGTTCAAATCATAGAGAGTCAGAGTGTCAGTCCTCTTGTACTTAAGTCGGCATTGTGCCTGTTGTATTAAATTCGGATGCAATTTCTGTGTTTCATCGTCAATAAGAAGGTACAAGTTATACTGTAAACCTGAAGTGAAGCATCGGAATCAAAAACTGGACTCACAGGAGAGGTTCAAATCATAGAGAGTTAGAGTGTCAGTCCTCTTGTACTTAAGTCGGCGTTGTGCCTTTTGTATCAAATTCGGATGCAATTTCTGTGTTTCATCGTCAATAAGAATATCCAAGGGATACAGTCAACCTGAAGTGAAGCATCGGAATCTAAAACTGGACTCAATGGAGAGGTTAAAATAATAGAAAGTTAGAGTGTCAGTCCTCTTGTACTTAAGTCGGCATTGTGTCTTTTGTATTAAATTCGGATGCAATTTCTGTGTTTCATCGTCAATAAGAAGGTCCAAAGGATACAGTAAACCTGACGTGAAGCATCGGAATCTAAAACTGGACTCACAGGAGAGGTTCAAATCATAGCGAGTTAGAGTGTCAGTCCTGCTGTACTTAAGTCAGCATTGTGCTTTTGTATTAAATTCGGATGCAATTTGTGTGTTTCATCGTCAATAAGAAGGTCCAAGGGATACAGTTAACCTGAAGTGAAGCATCGGAATCAAAAACTGGACTCACAGGAGAGATTCAAATCATAGAGAGTTAGAGTGTCAGTCCTCTTGTACTTAAGTCGGCATTGTGCCTTTTGTATTAAATTCGGATTCAATTTCTGTGTTTCATCGTCAATAAGAAGGTCCAAGTTATACTGTAAACCTGAAGTGGAGCAACGGAATCAAAAACTGGACTCACAGGAGAGGTTCACATCATAGAGAGTTAGAGTGACAGTCCTATTGTACTTAAGTCGGATTTGTGCCTTTTGTATTAAATTCGGATGCAATGTCTGTGATTCAATGTCAATAAGAAGGTCCAAGTGCTACAGTAAACCTGAAGTGAAGAATCGGAATCTAATACTGGACTCACAGGAGAGGTTCAAATCATAGGGAGTTATAGTCTCAGTCCTCTTGTACATAAGTCGGCATTATGCCTTTTGTATTAAATTCGGATGCAATTTCTGTGTTTCATCGTCAATGAGATGGTCCATGGGATACAGTAATTCTGAGGTGAAACATCGGAATGTACAACGGGACGCACAGGAGAGGATCAAATCACAGACAGTTAGAGTGTCAGTCCTCTTGTACTTAAGTCGGCATTGTGCTTTTGTATTAAATTCGGATGCAATTTCTGTGTTTCATCGTCAATAACAAGGTCCCACGAATACGGTAAACCTGAAGTGAAGCATCGGAATCTAAAACTGGACTCACAGAAGAGGTTCAAATCATAGAAAGTTTGAGTGTCAGTCCTCTCGTACTTAAGTTGGCATTGTGTCTTTTGTTTTAAATTCGGATGCAATATCTGTGTTTCATCGTCAATAAGAAGGTCCAAGGGATACAGTAAACCTGAGGTGAAGCATCGGAATCTGAAACGGGACTCACAGGAGAGGTTCAAAATATAGAAAGTTAGAGTGTCAGTCCTCTTGTACTTAAGTCGGCATTGTGCCTTTTGTATTATATTCGGATGCAATTTCTGTGTTTCATCGTCAATAAGAAGGTCCAAGGGATACAGTTAACCTGAAGTAAAGCATCGGAATCTAAAAATGGACTCACAGGAGAGATTCAAATCATAGAGAGTTAGAGTGTCAGTCCTCTAGTACTTAAGTCGGCATTGTGCCTTTTGTATTAAATTCGGGTGCAATTTCTGTGATCAATGTCAATAAGAAGGTCCAAGTGGTACAGTAAACCTTAAGTGAAGAATCGGAATCTAATACTGGACTTAAAGGAGAGGTTCCAATCATAGAGAGTTAGAGCCTCAGTCCTCTAGTACATAAGTCGGCATTATGCCTTTTGTATTAAATTCGGATGCAATTTCTGTGTTTTATCGTCAGTAAGATGGTCCAAGGTGCACAGTAACCTGAAGTGAAGCATCAAAATCTAAAACCGGACTCACAGGAGAGGTTCAAATCATAGATCGTTTGAGTGTCAGTCCTCCTGTACTTAAGTCGGCATTGTGCCTTTTGTATTATATTCTAATGCAATTTCTGTGTTTCATCGTCCATTCGAAGGTCCAAGGGATACAGTAAACCTGAAGTAAAGCATAGGAATCTAAAACTGTACTTACAGGAGAGATTCAAATCATAGAAAGTTAGAGTGTCAGTCCTCTTGTACTTAAGCCGGCATTGTGCCTTGTGTATTAAATTCGGATGCAATTTCTGTGTTTCATCGTCAATAAGAAGGTCCAAGGGATACAGTAAACCTGAAATGAAGCATCGGAATCTAAAACTGGACTCACAGCAGAGGTTCAAATAATAGAAAGCTAGAGTGTCAGTCCTCTTGTACTTAAGTCGGCATTGTGCCTTTTGTATTAAATTCAGATGCAATTTCTGTGTTTCATCGTCAATAAGAAGGTCCAAGGGATACAGTAAACCTGAACTGAAGCATCGGAATCTAAAACTGGACTCTCAGGAGGGATTCAAATCATAGAGAGATAGAGTGTCAGTCCTCTTGTACTTAAGTCGCCATTGTGCCTTTTGTATTAAATTCGAATGCAATTTCTGTGTTTCATCGTCAATAAGAAGGTCCAAGGGATACAGTAAACCTGAAGTGAAGCATCGGAATCTAAAACTGGACTCACAGGAGAGGTTTAAATCATAGAGAGTTAGAGTGTCAGTCCTCTTGTACTTAAGTCGGCATTGTGCCATTTGTATTAAATTCGGATGCAATTTTTGTGTTTCATCGTCAATAAGAAGGTCCAAGGGATACAGTAAACCTGAAGTGAAGCAATGGAATCTAAAACTGGTCTCACAGGAGAGGTTCAAATCATAGAGAGTTTGAGTGTCAGCCCTCTTGTACTTAAGTCGGCATTGTGCCTTTTGTATTAAATTCGGGTGCAATTTCTGTGTTTCATCGTCAATAAGAATGTCCAAGGGATACAGTTAACCTGAAGTGAAGCATCGGAACCTAAAACTGGACTCACAGGAGAGGTTCAAATCATAGAAAGTTAGAGTGTCAGTCCACTTGTACTTAAGTCGACATAGTGCCTTTTGTATTAAATTCGGATGCAATTTCTGTGTTTCATCGTCAATAAGAAGGTCCAAGGGATACAGTAAACCTGAAGTGAAGCATTGGAATCTAAAACTGGACTCACAGGACAGGTTCAAATCATAGGGAGTTAGTGTGTCAGTCCTCTTGTACTTAAGTCGGCATTGTGCCTTTTGTATTAAATTCGGATGCAATTTCTGTGTTTCATCGTCAATAAGAAGGTCCAAGGGATACAGTAAACTTAAAGGTGAAGCATCGGAATCTAAAACGGGACTCACAGGAGAGGTTCAAATCATAGAGAGTTAGATAGTCTGTCCTCTTGTACGTAAGTCGTCATTGTGCCTTTTGTATTAAATTCGGACGCAATTTTTGTGTTTCATCGTCAATAAGGAGGTCCAAAGGATACAGTAAACCTGAAGTGAAGCAATGGAATCTAAAACTTGTCTCACAGGAGAGGTTCAAATCATACAGAGTTAGAGTGTCAGTATTCTTGTACTTAAGTCGGCATTGTGCTTTTTGTATCAAATTCGGATGCAATTTCTGTGTTTCATCGTCAAAAAGAATATCCAAGGGATACAGTCAACCTGAAGTGAAGCATCGGAATCTAAAACCGGACTCAATGGGGAGGTTAAAATAATAGAAAAATAAAGTGTCAGTCCTCTTGTACTTAAGTCGGCATTGTGCCTTTTGTATTACATTCGGATGCAATTTCTGTGTTTCATCGTCAATAAGAAGGTCCAAGGGATACAGTAAACCTGACGTGAAGCATCGGAATCTAAAACTGGACTCACAGGAGAGGTTCAAATCATAGCGAGTTAGAGTGTCAGTCCTGTTGTACTTAAGTCAGCATTGTGCTTTTGTATTAAATTCGGATGCAATTTGTGTGTTTTATCGTCAATAAGAAGGTCCAAGGGATACAGTTAACCTGAAGTGAAGCATCGGAATAAAAAACTGGACTCACAGGAGAGATTCAAATCGTAGGGAGTTAGAGTGTCAGTCCTCTTGTACTTAAGTCGGCATTGTGCCTTCTGTATTATATTTGAATGCAATTTCTGTGTTTCATCGTCAATAAGAAGGTCCAAGGGATACAGTTAACCTGAAGTGAAGCATCGGAATCTAAAACTGGACTCACAGGAGACATTCAAATCATAGAGAGTTAGAGTGTCAGTCTTCTTGTACTTAAGTCGGCATTGTGCCTCTTGTATTAAATTCGGATTCAATTTCTGTGTTTCATCGTCAATAAGAAGGTCCAAGTTATACTGTAAACCTGAAGTGGAGCAACGGAATCAAAAACTGGACTCACAGGAGAGGTTCACATCATAGAGAGTTAGAGTGACAGTCCTATTGTACTTAAGTCGTCATTGTGCCTTTTGTATTAAATTCGGATGCAATGTCTGTGATTCAATGTCAATAAGAAGGTCCAAGTGCTACAGTAAACCTGAAGTGAAGAATCGGAATCTGATACTGGACTCACAGCAGAGGTTCAAAACATAGAAAGTTAGAGTGTCAGTCCTCTTGTATTTAAGTCGGCATTGTGCCTTTTGTATTACATTCGGATGCAATTTCTGTGTTTTATCGTCAATAAGAAGGTCCACGGGATACAGTAAACCTGAAGTGAAGCATCGGAAACTAAAACTGGACTCACAGTGGAGGTTCAAATCATAGAGAGTTAGAGTGCCAGTCCTCTTGTACTTAAGTCGGCATTGTGCCTGTTGTATTAAATTCGGATGCAATTTCTGTGTTTCATCGTCAATAAGAAGGTACAAGTTATACTGTAAACCTGAAGTGAAGCATCGGAATCAAAAACTGGACTCACAGGAGAGGTTCAAATCATAGAGAGTTAGAGTGTCAGTTCTCTTGTACTTAAGTCGGCATTGTGCCTTTTGTATTAAATTCGGATGCAATTTCTGTGTTTTATCGTCAATAAGAAGGTCCAAGGTATACAGTAACTTTAAGTGAAGCATCGGATTCTAAAACCGGACTCTCAGGAGAGGTTCAAATCATTGAAAGTTAGAGTGTCAGTCCTCTTGTACTTAAGTCGGCATTGTGTCTTTTGTATTAAATTCGGATGCAATATCTGTGTTTCATCGTCAATAAGAAGGACCAAGGGATACAGTAAACCTGAGGTGAAGCATCGGAATTTGAAACGGGACTCAAAGGAGAGGTTCAAATCATAGAAAGTTAGAGTGTCAGTCCCCTTATACTTAAGTCGGCATTGTGCCTTTTGTATTATATTCGGATGCTATTTCTGTGTTTCATCGTCAATAAGAAGGTCCAAGGGATACAGTTAACCTGAAGTGAAGCATCGGAATCTAAAAATGGACTAACAGGAGAGATTCAAATCATAGAGAGTTAGAGTGTCAGTCCTCTTGTACTTACGTCGGCATTGTGCCCTTTGTATTAAATTCGGATGCAATTACTGTGTTTCATCGTCAATAAGACGGTCCAAGTTATACTGTAAACCTCAAGTGAAGCATCGGAATCAAAAACTGGATTCACAGGAGAGGTTCCAATCATAGAGAGTTAGAGTCTCAGTCCTCTTGTACATAAGTCGGCATTATGCCTTTTGTATTGAATTCGGATGCAATTTCTGTGTTTTATCGTCAGTAAGGTGGTCCAAGGTATACAGTAACCTGAAGTGAAGCATCAAAATCTAAAACCATACTCACAGGAGAGGTTCAAATCATAGAACGTTTGAGTGTCAGTCCTCCTGTACTTAAGTCGGCATTGTGCCTTTTGTATTAAATTCGGATGCAATTTCTGTGTTTCATCGTCAATATGAAGGTCCAAGGGATACAGTAAACCGGAAGTGAAGCATCGGAATCTAAACCTGGACTCTTAGGAGAGGTTCAAATCATAGAGAGTTAGAGTGTCAGTCCACTTGTACATAAGTCGTCATTGTGCCCTTTATATTAAATTCTGATGCAATTTCTGTGTTTCATCGTCAATAAGAAGGTCCAAGGGACACAGTAAACCTGAAGTGAAGCATCGGGATCTAAAACTTTACTCAAAGGAGAGGATCAAATCACAGAAAGTTAGAGTGTCAGTCCTCTTGTACTTAAGTCGGCATTGTGCCTTTTGTATTAAATTCGGATGCAATTTCTGTGTTTCGTCGTCAATAAGAAAGTCCAAGGGATACAGTAAACCTGAATAGAAGCAGCGGAATCTATAACTGGACTCACAGGAGAGTTTCAAATCATAGAGAGTTAGAGTGTCAGTCCTCTTGTACTTAAGTCGACATTGTGCCTTTCGTATTAAATTCGGATGCAGTTTCTGTGTTTCATCGTCAATAAGAAGGTCCAAGGGATACAGTAAACCTGAAGTGAAGCATCGGAATCTAAAACTGGACTCACAGGTGAGATTCAAATCATAGAGAGTTAGAGTGTCAGTCCTTTTGTACTTAAGTCGGCATTGTGCCTTTTGTATTAAATTCGGATGCAATTACTGTGTTTCATCGTCAATAAGACGGTCCAAGTTATACTGTAAACCTGAAGTGAAGCATCGGAATCAAAAACTGGATTCACAGGAGAGGTTCAAATCATAGAGAGTTAGAGTGTCAGTCCTCTTGTACTTAAGTCGGCATTGTGCCTTTTGTATTACATTCGGATGCGATTTCTGTGTTTCATCGTCAATATGAAGGTCCAAGGTATACAGTAAACCTGAAGTGAAGCATCGGAATCTAAAAATGGACTCACAGGAGAGATTCAAATCATAGAGAGTTAGAGTGTCAGTCCTCTTGTACTTAAGTCGGCATTGTGCCTTTTGTATTAAATTCGGATGCAATTACTGTGTTTCATCGTCAATAAGACGGTCCAAGTTATACTGTAAACCTGAAGTGAAGCATCGGAATCAAAAACTGGATTCACAGGAGAGGTTCAAATCATAGAGAGTTAGAGTGTCCGTCCTCTAGTACTTAAGTCGGCATTGTGCCTTTTGTATTAAATTCGGGTGCAATTTCTGTGATTATATGTCAATAAGAAGGTCCAAGTGGTACAGTAAACCTTAAGTGAAGAATCGGAATATAATACTTGACTTAAAGGAGAGGTTCCAATCATAGAGAGTTAGAGTCTCAGTCCTCTTGTACATAAGTCGGCATTATGCCTTTAGTATTAAATTCGGATGCATTTTCTGTGTTTTATCGTCAGTAAGGTGGTCCAAGGTATACAGTAACCTGAAGTGAAGCATCAAAATCTAAAACCATACTCACAGGAGAGGTTCAAATCATAGAACGTTTGAGTGTCAGTCCTCCTGTACTTAAGTCGGCATTGTGCCTTTTGTATTAAATTCGGATGCAATTTCTGTGTTTCATCGTCAATATGAAGGTCCAAGGGATACAGTAAACCGGAAGTGAAGCATCGGAATCTAAACCTGGACTCTTAGGAGAGGTTCAAATCATACAGAGTTAGAGTGTCAGTCCACTTGTACATAAGTCGTCATTGTGCCCTTTGTATTAAATTCGGATGTAATTTCTGTGTTTCATCGTCAATAAGAAGGTCCAAGGGATACAGTAAACCTGAAGTGAAGCATCGGAATCTAAAGCTGGATTCACACGAGAGGTTCAAATCATAGAAAGTAAGAGTGTCAGTCCTCTTGTACTTAAGTCGGCATTGTGACATTTATATTAAATTCTGATGCAATTTCTGTGTTTCATCGTCAATAAGAAGGTCCAAGGGACACAGTAAACCTGAAGTTAAGCATGGGGATCTAAAACTTTACTCAAAGGAGAGGTTCAAATCATAGAAAGTTAGAGTGTCAGTCCTCTTGTACTTAAGTCGGCATTGTGCCTTTTGTATTAAATTCGGATGCAATTTCTGTGTTTCATCGTCAATAAGAAAGTCCAAGGGATACAGTAAACCTGAATTGAAGCAGCGGAATCTATAACTGGACTCACAGCAGAGGTTCAAATCATAGAAAGTTAGACTGTCAGACCTCTTGTACTTAAGTCGGCATTGAGCGTTTTGTATTACATTCGGATGCAATTTCTGTGTTTCATCGTCAATAAGAAGGCTCAAGGGATACAGTAAACCTGAAGTGACGCATCGGAATCTAAATCTGGACTCACAGGAGGGGTTCAAATTATAGAGAATTAGAGTGTCAGTCCTCTTGTACCTAAGTCGGCATTGTGCTCTATGTATTAAATTCGGAAGCAATTTCTGTGATTTATCGTCAATAGGAAGGTCCAAGGGATACGGTAAAACTGAAGTGAAGCATCCGAATCTAAAACTGGACTCATAGGAGAGGTCAAAATTATAGAAAGTTAGAGTGTTAGGCTCCCTGTACTTAAGTCGGCATTGTGCCCTTTGTATTAAATTCGGATGCAATTTCTGTGTTTCATCGTGAATAAGAAGGTCCAAGGGACACAGTAAACCTGAAGTGAAGCATCGGAATCTAAAACTGGATTCACAGGAGAGGTTAAAATCATAGAAAATTTGAGTGTCAGTCCTCTTGTACTTAAGTCGGCATTGTGCCTTTTGTATTAACTTCTGATGCAATTTCTGTGTTTCATCGTCAATAAGAAGATCCAAGGGATACAGTAAACCTGAGGTGAAGCATCGGAATCAAAAACTGGACTCACAGGAGAATTTAAAATCATAGAAAGTTAGAGTGTCAGTCCTCTTGTACTTAAGTCGGCATTGTGCCTTTTGTATTAAATTCGGATGCAATTTCTGTGTTTCATCGTCAATAAGAAGGTCCAAGGGATACAGTAAACCTGAAGTGTAGCATCGGAATCTAAAACTGGACTTACAGGAGAGGTTCAAATCATAGAAAGTTAGAGTGTCAGTCCTCTTGTACTTAAGTCGGCAATGTGCCTTTTGTATTAAATTCGGATGCAATTTCTGTGTTTCATCCTCTATAAGAAGGTCCAAGCGATACAGTAAACCTGAAGTGAAGCATCGGAATCTAAAACTTTACTCACAGGAGAGGTTCTAATTATAGAAAGTTAGAATGTCTGACCTCTTGTACTTAAGTCGGCATTGTGCCTTTTGTATTAAATTCAGATGCAATTTCTGTGTTTCTTCGACAATTCGAAGGTCCAAGGGATACAGTAAACCTGAAGTGAAGCATCGGAATCTAAAACTGGACTCACGGGAGAGGTTCAAATCACAGTAAGTTAGAGTGTCAGTCCCTTGTACTTAAATCGGCATTGTGCCTTTTTTATTAAATTTGGATGCAATTTCTGTATTTCATCGTCAATAAGAAGGTCCAAGGGATACAGTAAACCTGAAATGAAGCATCGGAATCTAAAACAGGACTCACAGGAGAGGTTCAAATCATAGAAAGTTAGAGTGTCAGTCCTCTTGTACTTAAGTCGGCATTGCGAATGTTGTGTTAAATTCGGTTGCAATTTCTGTGTTTCATCGTCAGTCAGAGGGTGCAAGGGAAACAGTAAAACTGAAGTGAAGCATCGGAATCTAAAACTGGACTCACAGGAGAGGTTCAAATCATAGAAAGTTAGTGTGTCAGTCCTATTGTACTTAAGTCGGCATTGTGCCTTATGTATTAAGTGCGGATGCAATTTCTGTGTTTCATCGTTAATAAGAAGGTCCAAGGGATACAGTTAACCCGAAGTGAAGCATCGGAATCGAAAACTGGACTCACAGAAGAGGTTTTAATCATAAAAAAAATTAGAGTGTCAGTCCTCTTGTACTTAAGTCGGCATTGTACCTTTTGTATTAAATTTGGATGCAATTTCTGTGTTTCATGGTCAATAAGGAGGTCCAAGGGTACAGTAAACCTGAAGTGAGGCATCGGAATCTAAAACTGGACTCACAGGAGAGGTTTAAATCATAGAGAGTTAGAGTGTCAGTCCTCTTTCACTTAAGTCGGCATTATGCCTTTTGTATTAAATTCGGATGCAATTTCTGTGTTTCATCGTCAATAAGAAGGTCCAAGGGATACAGTAAACCTGAAGAGAAGCAACGGATTCTAAAACTGGGCACACAGCAGATGAACAAATCATAGAAAGTTAGAGTGTCAGTGCTCTTGTACTTAAGTCGGCATTGTGCCTTTTGTATTAAATTCGGATGCAATTTCTGTGTTTCATCGTCAATAAGAAGATCAAAGGGATACAGTAAACCTGAAGTGAAGCATCGGAAACTAAAACTGGACTCACAGGAGAGGATCAAATCATAGAAAAATAGAGTGTCAGTCCTCTTTTACTTAAGTCGGCATTGTGCATTTTGTATTAATTTCGGATGCAATTTCTGTGTTTCATCGACAATAAGAAGGTCCAGGTGATACAGTAAACCAGAAATGAATCATCGGAATCTAAAACTGGACTCACAGGAGAGGTTTAAATCATAGAAAGTTAGAGTGTCAGTCCTCTTGTACTTAAGTCGACATTGTGCCTTTTGTATTAAAATCGGATGCAATATCTGTGTTTCATCGTCAATAAGAAGGTCCAAGGGATACAGTAAACCTGAAGTGAAGCAACTAATTCTAAAACTGGGCACACAGCAGATGAACAAATCATAGAAAGTTAGAGTGTCAGTGCTCTTGTACTTAAGTCGGCAATGTGCCTTTTGTATTAAATTCGGATGCAATTCCAGTGTTTCATCATCAAAAGAAGGTCCAAGGGATACAGTAAACCTGAAGTGAAGCATCGGAATCTAAAACTAGACCCACAGGAGAGGTTCAAATCATAGACTGTTAGAGTGTTGGTCCTCTTGTACTTAAGTCATCATTATACCTTTTGTATTAAATTGGGATGCAAATTCTGTGTTTGATCATCAATAAGAAGGTCCAAGGGATACAGTAAACCTGAAGTGAAGCATCGGAATCTAAAACTGGTCTCACAGGAGAGTATCAAATCATAGAGAGTTAGAGTGTCAGTCGTCTTGTACATATGTCGTCATTGTGCCTTTTGCATTAAATTCGGATACAATTTCTGTGTTTCATCGTCAATAAGAAGGCCTAAGGGATACAGTAAACCTGAAGTGAAGCAACGGAATCTAAAACTGGACTCTCAGGAGAGGTTCAAATCATAGGGAGTTAGAGTGTCAGTCCACTTTTACTTAAGTCGGCTTTGTGCCTATTGTATTAAATTCGGTTGCAATTTCTGTGTTTCATCGACAACAAGGGGATTCAAGGGAAACAGTAAACCTGAAGTGAAGCATCGGAATCTAAATCTGGACTCACAGGAGAGGTTCAAATCATAGATAGTTAGAATGTCAGTCCTCTTGTACTTAAGTCGGCATTGTGCATTTTGTATTAAATTCGGATGCAATTTCTGTGTTTCATCGTCAATAAGATGGTCCAAGGAATACAGTAAACCTCAAATGAAGCATCGCAATCTAAAACTGGACTCACAGGAGAGGTTCAAATCATAGAAAGTTAGAGTGTCAGTCCTCTTGTACTTAAGTCGACATTGTGCCTTTTGTATTAAAATCGGATGCAATATCTGTGTTTCATCGTCAATAAGAAGGTGCAATGGATACAGTAAACCTGAAGTGAAGCATCGGAAACTAAGACTGGACTCACAGGAGAGGTTCAAATCATAGAATGTTAGAGTGTCAGTCCTCTTGTACTTAAGTCGGCATTGTGCCATTTGTATTAAACCCGGATGCAATATCAGTGTTTCATCGTCAATAAGAACGTCCAAGGGATACAGTAAACCTGAAGTGAAGCATCGGAATCTAAAACTGGACTCACAGGAGAGGTTCAAACAATAGAGAGTTAGAGTGTCAGTCCTCTTGTACTTAAGCCGGCATTGTGCCTTTTGTATTAAATTCGGATGCAATTTCTGTGTTTCATCGTCAATAAGAAGGTCCAAGGGATACAGGAAATCTCAAGTGAAGCATCGGATTCTGAAACAGGACTCACAGGAGAGGTTCAAATCGTAGAGAGTTAGAGTGTCAGTCCTCTTGTACTGAACTCGGCATTGTGAATGTTGTATTAAATTCGGCTGCAATTTCTGTGTTTCATCGTCAGTAAGAGGGTAGAAGGGAAACAGTAAACCTGAAGTGAAGCATCGGAATCTAAAACAGGACTCACAGGAGAGGTTCAAGTCATAGAAAGTTAGAGTGTCAGTGCTCTTGTACTTCAGTTGGCATTGTGCCTTTTGTATTAAATTCGGATGCAATATCTGTCTTTCTTGGTCAATAAGAAGGTCCAAGGGATACAGTAAACCTGAAGTGAGGCATCGGAATCTAAAACTGGACTCACAGGAGAGGTTTAAATCATAGCGAGTTAGAGTGTCAGTCCTCCTTTACTTCAGTCGGCATTATGCCTTTTGTATTAAATTGGGATGCAATTTCTGTGTTTCATCGTCAATAAGAAGGTCCAAGGGATACAGTAAACCTGTAGTGAAGCAACGGAATCTAAAACTGGACTCACAGCAGATGTACAAATCATAGAAAGTTAGAGTGTCAGTGCTCTTGTACTTAAGTCGGCATTGTGCCTTTTGTATTAAATTCGGATGCAATTTCTGTGTTTCTTCGTCAATAAGAAGGTCAAAGAGATACAGTAAACCTGAAGTGAAGTATCGGAATCTAAAACTGGACTCACAGGAGGGGTTCATATCATAGAAAGTTAGAATATCAGTCCTCTTGTACTTAAGTTGGCATTGTGCCTTTTGTATTAAATTTGGATGCAATTTCTGTGTTTCTTTGTCAATAAGAAGGTCCAGGCGATACAGTAAACCTGAAGTGAAGCATCGGAATCTAAAACTGGACTCACAGGAGAGGTTCAAATCATAGAGAGTTAGAGTGTCAGTCCACTTGTACTTAAGTCGGCATTGTGCCTTTTGTGTTACATTCGGATGCAATTTCTGTGTTTCATCGTCAACAAGAGAGTTCAAGGGATGCAGTAAACCTAAAGTTAAGCATCGGAATCTAAAACTGGGCTCACAGGAGAGTTTCAAATCATAGAGAGTCAGAGTGTCAGTCCTCTTGTACTTAAGTCGACATTGTGCTTTTTGTATTAAATTCGGATGCAATTTCTGTGTTTCATCGTCAATAAGAAGGTCCAAGGGATACAGTTAACCTGAAATGAATCATCGGAATCTAAAACTGGACTCACAGGAGAGGTTTAAATCATAGAAAGTTAGAGTGTCAGTCGTCTTGTACTTAAGTCGGCATTGTGCCTTTTGTATTAAATTCGGATGCAATTTCGGTGTTTCGTCATCAATAAGAAGGTCCAAGGAATACAGTAAACCTGAAGTGAAGCATCGGAATCTAAAACTGAACTCACAGGAGAGGTTCAAATCATAGACTGTTAGAGTGTCGGTCCTCTTGTACCTAAGTCGGCATTGTGCCTTTTGTATTAATGTGGGATGCAATTTCTGTGTTTGATCGTCAATAAGAAGGTACAAGGGATACAAAAAACCTGAAGTGAAGCATCTGAATCTAAAACCGGACTCACAGGAGAGGTTCATATCATAGAGTGTTCGAGTGTCAGTCCTCTTGTACATATGTCGTCATTGTGCCTTTTGTATTAAATTCGGATACAATTTCTGTGTTTCATCGTCAATAAGAAGGTCTACGGGATACAGTAAACCTGAACTGAAGCATCGGATTCTAAAACTGGACTCTCAGGGGAGGTTCAAATCATAGGGAGTTAGAGTGTTAGTCCTCTTTTACTTAAGTCGGCATTGTGCTTTTTGTATTAAATTCGGTTGCAATTTCTGTGTTTCATCGTCAACAAGAAGGTTCAAGGGATACAGTAAACCTGAAGTGAAGCATCGGAATCTAAAACTGGACTCAGAGGAGATGTTCAAATCATAGAAAGTTAGAATGTGAGACCTCTTGTACCTAAGTCAGCATTGTGCATTTTGTATTGAATTCGGATGCAACTTCTGTGTTTCACCGTCAATAAGAAGGTGAAAGGAATACAGTAAACCTGAAGAGAAGCATCGGAATCTAAAACTTGACTCACAGGAGAGGTTCAAATCATAGAAAGTTAGAGTGTCAGTCGTCTTGTACTTAAGTCGGCAATGTGCCTTTTGTATTAAATTCGGATGTAATTTCTGTGTTTCATCATCAATAAGAAGGTCCAAGGGATACAGTAAACCAGAAGTGAAGCATCAGAATCTAAAACTGGACTCACATGAGAGGTTCAAGTCACAGACAGTTAGAGTGTCAGTGCTCTTGTACTTAAGTCGGCATTGTGCCTTTTGCATTAAATTCGGATGCAATTTCTGTGTTTCATCGTCAATAAGATGGACCAAGGGATACAGTAAACATGAATTGAAGCATCGGAATCTAAAACTGGACTCACAGGAGAGGTTCAAATCATAGAAAGTTAGAGTGTCAGTCCTCTTGTACTTAAGTCGGCATTGTGCCTTTTGTATTAACTTCTGATGCAATTTCTGTGTTTCATCGTCAATAATAAGATCCAAGGGATACAGTAAACCTGAGGTGAAGCATCGGAATCTAAAACTGGACTCACGGGAGAGGTTCAAATCATAGAAAGTTAGAGTGTCGAACCTTATGTACTTAAGTCGCCATTGTGCCGTTTGTGTTAAATTCAGATGCAATTTCTGTGTTTCATCGACAATAAGAAGGTCCAAGGCATACAGTAAACCTGAAGTGAAGCATCGGAATCTAAAACTGGACTCTAAGGAGAGGTTCAAATAATAGAAAGTTATAGAGTCAGTCCTCTTGTACTTAAGTCGGCATTGTGTCTTTAGTATTAAATTCGGATGCAATTTCTGTGTTTCATCGTCAATAAGAAGGTACAAGGGATACAGTAAACCTGAAGTGAAGCATCGGAATCTAAAACTGGACTCACAGGAGAGGTTCAAATCACAGTAAGTTAGAGTGTCAGTCCCTTGTACTTAAGTCGGCATTGTGCCTTCTGTATTAAATTTGGATGCAATTTCTGTATTTCATCGTCAATAAGAAGGTCCAAGGGATACAGTAAACCTGTAGTGAAGCATCGGAAACTAAAACTGGACTCACACGAGAGGTTCAAATCGATGAAAGTTAGAGTGTCAGCCCTCTTGTACTTAAATCGGCATTGTGCCTTTTGTATTAAATTCGGATGCAATTTCTGTGTTTTATCGTCATTAAGAACTTCCAAGGGATACAGTGAACCTGAAATGAAGCATCGGAATCTAAAACTGGACTCACAGGAGAGGTCCAAATCATAGAGAGTTAGATTGTCAGTTCTCTTGTACTTATGTTGGCATTGTGCCTTTTGTATTAAACTCTAATGCTATTTCTGTGTTTCATCGTCAATAAGAAGGTCCAAGGGATACAGTATACCTGAAGTGAAGCATTGGAATCTAAAACTGGACTCACAGGAGAGGTTCAAATCATAGAAAGTTAGAGTGTCAGTCCTCTTGTACTTAAGCCGGCATTGTGCCTTTTGTATTAAATTCGGATGCAATTTCTGTGTTTCATCGTCAATAGGAAGGTCCAAGGGATACAGGAAACCTCAAGGGAAGCATCGGATTCTAAAACTGGACTCACAGGAGAGGTTCAAATCGTAGAGAATTAGAGTGTCAGTCCTCTTGTACTTAAGTCGGCATTGTGAATGTTGTATTAAATTCAGTTGCAATTTCTGTGTTTCATCGTCAGTAAGAGGGTCCAAGGGATACAGCAAACCTGAAGTGAAGCATCGGAATCTAAAACTGGACTCACAGGAGAGGTTCAAATAATAGAATGTTAGAGTGTCAGTGCTCTTGTACTTAATTCGGCATTGTGCCTTTTGTATTAAATTCGGATGCAATTTCTGTGTTTTATCGTCAATAAGAAGGTCCAAGGGATACAGTAAACCTGAAGTGAATCATCGGAATCTAAAACTGGACTCACAGGAGAGGTTCAAATCATAGAGAGTTAGAGTGTCAGTCCTCTTGTTCTTAGGTCGGCATTGTGCCTTTTGTATTAAACCCGGATGCAATTTCTGTGTTTCATCGTCAATAAGAAGGTCCAAGGGAAACAGTAAACCTCAAGTGAAGCATCGGATTCTAAAACTGGACTCACAGGAGAGGTTCAAATCGTTGAGAGTTAGAGTGTCAGTCCACTTGTACTTAAGTCGGCATTGTGAATGTTGTATTAAATTCGGTTGCAATTTCTGTGTTTCATCGTCAGTAAGAGGGTCCAAGGGAAACAGTAAAACTGAAGTGAAGCATCGGAATCTAAAACAGGACTCACTGGAGAGGTCCAATTCATAGAGAGTTACGTGTCAGTGCTCTTGTACTTAAGTCGGCATTGTTCCTCTTGCATTAAATTCGGATGCAATTTTGTGTTTCATCGTCAATAAGAAGGTCCAAGGGCTACAGTAAACCTGAAGTGAAGCATCGGAATCTAAAACTGGACTCACTGGAGAGGTTCAAATCATAGAGAGTTAGAGTGTCCGTCCTCTTGTACTTAAGTCGGCATTGTGCATTTTGTGTTACATTCGGATGCTATTTGTGTGTTTCATCATCAACAAGAGAGTTCAAGGGATACAGTAAACCTAAAGTTAAGCATCGGAATGTAAAACTGGGCTCAAAGGAGAGGTTCAAATAATAGAGAGTCAGAGTGTCAGTCCTCTTATTCTTAAGTCGGCATTGTGCCTTTTGTATTAATTTCGGATGCAATTTCTGTGTTTCATCGTCAATAAGAAGGTCCAGGGGCTACAGTAAACCAGAAATGAATCATCGGAATCTAAAACTGGACTCACAGGAGAGGTTCAAATCATAGGGAGTTAGAGTGTTAGTCCTCTTTTACTTAAGTCGGCATTGTGCCTATTGTATTAAATTCGGTTGCAATTTCTGTGTTTCATCGTCAACTAGAAGGTTCAAGGGATACAGTAAACCTGAAGTGAAGCATCGGAATCTAAAACTGGACTCAGAGGAGAGGTTCAAATCATAGAAAGTTAGAATGTCAGTCCTCTTGTACCTAAGTCGGCATTGTTCATTTTGTATTGAATTCGGATGCAATTTCTGTGTTTCATCGTCAATAAGAAGGTCAAAGGAATACAGTAAACCTGAAAAGAAGCATCGGAATCTGAAACTGGACTCACAGGAGAGGTTCAAATCATAGAAAGTTAGAGTGTCAGTCGTCTTGTACTTAAGTCGGCAATGTGCCTTTTGTATTAAATTCGGATGCAATTTCTGTGTTTCATCATCAATAAGAAGGTCCAAGGGATACAGTAAACCTGAAGTGAAGCATCAGAATCTAAAACTGGACTCACATGTGAGGTTCATATCACAGACAGTTAGAGTGTCAGTCCTCTTGTACCTAAGTCGGCATTGTGACTTTTGCATTAAATTCGGATGCAATTTCTGTGTTTCATCGTCAATAAGATGGACCAAGGGATACAGTAAACATGAAGTGAAGCATCGGGATCTAAAACTGGACTCACAGGAGAGGTTCAAATCATAGAAAGTTAGAGTGTCAGTCCTCTTGTTCTTAAGTCGGCATTGTGCCTTTTGTATTAACTTCTGATGCAATTTCTGTGTTTCATCGTCAATAAGAAGATCCAAGGGATACAGTAAACCTGAGTTGAAGCATCGGAATCTAAAACTGGACTCACGGGAGAGGTTCAAATCATAGAAAGTTAGAGTGTCAAACCTCTTGTACTTAAGTCGGCATTGTGCCTTTTGTGTTAAGTTCGGATGCAATTTCTGTGTTTCATCGTCAATAAGAAGGTCCAAGGGATACAGTAAACCTGAAGTGAAGCATCGGAATCTAAAACTGGACTCTAAGGAGAGGTTCAAATAATAGAAAGTTAGAGAGTCAGTCCACTTGTACTTAAGTCGGCATTGTGTCTTTTGTATTAAACTCGGATGCAATTTCTGTGTTTCATCGTCAATAAGAAGGTACAAGGGATACAGTAAACCTGAAGTGAAGCATCGGAATCTAAAACTGGACTCACAGGAGAGGTTCAAATCACAGTAAGTTAGAGTGTCTGTCCCTTGTACTTAAGCCGGCATTGTGCCTTTTGTATTAAGTTTGGATGCAATTTCTGTATTTCATCGTCAATAAGAAGGTCCAAGGGATACAGTAAACCTGTAGTGAAGCATCGGAAACTAAAACTGGACTCACACGAGAGGTTCAAATCGATGAAAGTTAGAGTGTCAGCCCTCTTGTACTTAAATCGGCATTGTGCCTTTTGTATTAAATTCGGATGCAATTTCTGTGTTTTATCGTCAATAAGAATTTCCAAGGGATACAGTAAACCTGAAATGAAGCATCGGAATCTAAAACTGGACTCACTGGAGAGGTTCAAATCATAGAGAGTTAGAGTGTCCGTCCTCTTGTACTTAAGTCGGCATTGTGCATTTTGTGTTACATTCGGATGCTATTTGTGTGTTTCATCATCAACAAGAGAGTTCAAGGGATACAGTAAACCTAAAGTTAAGCATCGGAATGTAAAACTGGGCTCAAAGGAGAGGTTCAAATAATAGAGAGTCAGAGTGTCAGTCCTCTTGTTCTTAAGTCGGCATTGTGCCTTTTGTATTAATTTCGGATGAAATTTCTGTGTTTCATCGTCAATAAGAAGGTCCAGGGGCTACAGTAAACCAGAAATGAATCATCGGAATCTAAAACTGGACTCACAGGAGAGGTTCAAATCATAGGGAGTTAGAGTGTTAGTCCTCTTTTACTTAAGTCGGCATTGTGCCTATTGTATTAAACTCGGTTGCAATTTCTGTGTTTCATCGTCAACTAGGAGGTTCAAGGGATACAGTAAACCTGAAGTGAAGCATCGGAATCTAAAACTGGACTCAGAGGAGAGGTTCAAATCATAGAAAGTTAGAATGTCAGTCCTCTTGTACCTAAGTCGGCATTGTTCATTTTGTATTGAATTCGGATGCAATTTCTGTGTTTCATCGTCAATAAGAAGGTCAAAGGAATACAGTAAACCTGAAAAGAAGCATCGGAATCTGAAACTGGACTCACAGGAGAGGTTCAAATCATAGAAAGTTAGAGTGTCAGTCGTCTTGTACTTAAGTCGGCAAAGTGCCTTTTGTATTAAATTCGGATGCAATTTCTGTGTTTTATCATCAATAAGAAGGTCCAAGGGATACAGTAAACCTGAAGTGAAGCATCAGAATCTGAAACTGGACTCACATGTGAGGTTCATATCACAGACAGTTAAAGTGTCAGTCCTCTTGTACCTAAGTCGGCGTTGTGACTTTTGCATTAAATTCGGATGCAATTTCTGTGTTTCATCGTCAATAAGATGGACCAAGGGATACAGTAAACATGAAGTGAAGCATCGGGATCTAAAACTGGACTCACAGGAGAGGTTCAAATCATAGAAAGTTAGAGTGTCAGTCCTCTTGTACTTAAGTCGGCATTGTGCCTTTTGTATTAACTTCTGATGCAATTTCTGTGTTTCATCGTCAATAAGAAGATCCAAGGGATACAGTAAACCTGAGTTGAAGCATCGGAATCTAAAACTGGACTCACGGGAGAGGTTCAAATCATAGAAAGTTAGAGTGTCAAACCTCTTGTACTTAAGTCGGCATTGTGCCGTTTGTGTTAAGTTCGGATGCAATTTCTGTGTTTCATCGTCAATAAGAAGGTCCAAGGGATACAGTAAACCTGAAGTGAAGCATCGGAATCTAAAACTGGACTCTAAGGAGAGGTTCAAATAATAGAAAGTTAGAGAGTCAGTCCACTAGTACTTAAGTCGGCATTGTGTCTTTTGTATTAAACTCGGATGCAATTTCTGTGTTTCATCGTCAATAAGAAGGTACAAGGGATACAGTAAACTTGAAGTGAAGCATCGGAATCTAAAACTGGACTCACAGGAGAGGTTCAAATCACAGTAAGTTAGAGTGTCTGTCCCTTGTACTTAAGCCGGCATTGTGCCTTTTGTATTAAGTTTGGATGCAATTTCTGTATTTCATCGTCAATAAGAAGGTCCAAGGGATACAGTAAACCTGTAGTGAAGCATCGGAAACTAAAACTGGACTCACACGAGAGGTTCAAATCGATGAAAGTTAGAGTGTCAGCCCTCTTGTACTTAAATCGGCATTGTGCCTTTTGTATTAAATTCGGATGCAATTTCTGTGTTTTATCGTCAATAAGAATTTCCAAGGGATACAGTAAACCTGAAATGAAGCATCGGAATCTAAAACTGGACTCACAGGAGAGGTTCAAATCATAGAGAGTTAGATTGTCAGTCCTCTTGTACTTATGTTGGCTATGTGCCTTTTGTATTAAACTCGGATGCAATTTCTGTGTTTCATCGTCAATAAGAAGGTCCAAGGGATACAGTATACCTGAAGTGAAGCATCGGAATCTAAAACTGGACTCACAGGAGAGGTTCAAATCATAGAAAGTTAGAGTGTCAGTCCTCTTGTACTTAAGCCGGCATTGTGCCTTTTGTATTAAATTCGGATGCAATTTCTGTGTTTCATCGTCAATAGGAAGGTCCAAGGGATACAGTAAACCTCAAGGGAAGCATCGGATTCTAAAACTGGACTCACAGGAGAGGTTCAAATCGTAGAGAGTTAGAGTGTCAGTCCTCTTGTACTTAAGTCGGCATTGTGAATGTTGTATTAAATTCAGTTGCAATTTCTGTGTTTCATCGTCAGTAAGAGGGTCCAAGGGATACAGCAAACGTGAAGTGAAGCATCGGAATCTAAAACTGGACTCACAGGAGAGGTTCAAATCATAGAAAGTTAGAGTGTCAGTGCTCTTGTACTTAAGTCGGCATTGTGCCTTTTGTATTAAATTCGGATGCAATTTCTGTGTTTTATCGTCAATAAGAAGGTCCAAGGGATACAGTAAACCTGTAGTGAAGCATCGGAATCTAAAACTGGACTCACAGGAGAGGTTCAAATCATAGAGCGTTACAGTGTCAGTCCTCTTGTTCTTAGGTCGGCATTGTGCCTTTTGTATTAAACTCGGATGCAATTTCTGTGTTTCATCGTCAATAAGAAGGTCCAAGGGAACAGTAAACCTCAAGTGAAGCATCGGATTCTAAAACTGGACTCACAGGAGAGGTTCAAATCGTTGAGAGTTAGAGTGTCAGTCCACTTGTACTTAAGTCGGCAATGTGCCTTTTGTATTAAATTCGGATACAATTCCGGTGTTTCATCATCAATAAGAAGGTCCAAGGGATACAGTAAACCTGAAGTGAAGCATCGGAATCTAAAACTGGACTCACAGGAGAGGTTCAAATCATAGACTGTTAGAGTGTCGATCCTCTTGTACTTAAGTCGGCCTTATACCTTTTGTATTAATTTCGGATGCAATTTCTGTTTTTGATCATCAATAAGTAGGTCCAAGGGATACAGTAAACCTGAAGTGAAGCATCGGAATCTGAAACTGGTCTCACAGGAGAGGTTCAAATCATAGAGAGTTAGAGTGTCAGTCCTCATGTACATATGTCGTCATTGTGCCTTTTGTATTAAATTCGGATACAATTTCTGTGTTTCATCGTCAATAAGAAGGTCTAAGGGATACAGTAAAACTGAAGTGAAGCAACGGAATCTAAAACTGGACTCTCAGGAGAGGTTCAAATCATAGGGAGTTAGAGTGTCAGTCCACTTTTACTTAAGTCGGCATTGTGCCTATTGCATTAAATTCGGTTGCAATTTCTGTGCTTCATAGACAACAAGAGGGTTCAAGGGAAACAGTAAACCTGAAGTGACGCATCGGAATCTAAACCTGGACTCACAGGAGAGGTTCAAATCATAGAAAGTTAGAATGTCAGTCCTCTTGTACTTAAGTCGGCATTGTGCATTTTGTATTAAATTCGGATGCAATTTCTGTGTTTCATCGTCATTAAGAAGGTCCAAGGAATACAGTAAACCAGAAATGAAGCATCGGAATCTAAAACTGGACTCACAGGAGAGGTTCAAATTATAGAAAGTTAGAGTGTCAGTCCTCTTGTATTTAAGTCGACATTGTGCCTTTTGTATTCAATTCGGATGCAATTTCTGTGTTTCATCGTCAATAAGAAGGTGCAATGGATACAGTAAACCTGAAGTAAAGCATCGGAATCTAAAACTGGACTCACAGGAGAGGTTTAAATCATAGTAAGTTAGAGTGTCAGTGCTCTTGTACTTATGTCGGCATTGTGCATTTTGTATTAAATTCGGATGCAATTTCTGTGTTTCATCGTTAATAAGAAGGTCAAAGGGATACAGTAAACATGAAGTGAAGCATCGGAACCTAACACTGGACTCACAGGAGAGGATCAAATCATAGAAAGTTAGAGTGTCAGTCCTCTTGTACTTATGTCGGCATTGTGCCTTTTGTATTAAATTCGGATGCAATTTCTGTGTTTCATTGTCAATAAGAAGGTCCAAGGGCTACAGTAAACCTGAAGTGAAGCATCGGAATCTAAAACTGGACTCACTTGAGAGGTTCAAATCATAGAGAGTTAGAGTGTCCGTCCTCTTGTACTTAAGTCGGCATTGTGCATCTTGTGTTACATTCGGATGCTATTTCTGTGTTTCATCATCAACAAGAGAGTTCAAGGGATACAGTAAACCTAAAGTTAAGCATCGGAATGTAAAACTGGGCTCAAAGGAGAGGTTCAAATAATAGAGAGTCAGAGTGTCAGTCCTCTTGTTCTTAAGTCGGCATTGTGCCTTTTGTATTAATTTCGGATGCAATTTCTGTGTTTCATCGTCAATAAGAAGGTCCAGGGGATACAGTAAACCAGAAATGAAACAAACATCGGAATCTAAAACTGGACTCACAGGAGGGGTTCAAATCATAGGGAGTTAGAGTGTTAGTCCTCTTTTACTTAAGTCGGCATTGTGCCCATTGTATTAAATTCGGTTGCAATTTCTGTGTTTCATCGTCAACAAGAAGGTTCAAGGGATACAGTAAACCTGAAGTGAAGCATCGGAATCTAAAACTGGACTCAGAGGAGAGATTCAAATCATAGAAAGTTAGAATGTCAGTCGTCTTGTACCTATGTCGGCATTGTTCATTTTGTATTGAATTCGGATGCAATTTCTGTGTTTCATCGTCAATAAGAAGGTCCAAGGGATACAGTAAACCTGAAGTGAAGCATCAGAATCTAAAACTGGACTCACATGAGAGGTTCATATCACAGACAGTTAGAGTGTCAGTCCTCTTGTACTTAAGTCGGCATTGTGCCTTTTGCATTAAATTCGGATGCAATTTCTGTGTTTCATCGTCAATAAGATGGACCAAGGGATACAGTAAACATGAAGTGAAGCATCGGAATCTAAAACTGGACTCACAGGAGAGGTTCAAATCATAGAAAGTTAGAGTGTCAGTCCTCTTGTACTTAAGTCGGCATTGTGCCTTTTGTATTAACTTCTGATGCAATTTCTGTGTTACATCGTCAATAAGAAGATCCAAGGGATACAGTAAACCTGAGGTGAAGCATCGGAATCTAAAACTGGACTCACGGGAGAGGTTCAATTCATAGAAAGTTAGAGTGTCAAACCTCTTGTACTTAAGTCGGCATTGTGCCGTTTGTGTTAAGTTCGGATGCAATTTCTGTGTTTCATCGTCAATAAGAAGGTCCAAGGGATACAGTAAACCTGAAGTGAAGCATCGGAATCTAAAACTGGACTCTAAGGACAGGTTCATATAATAGAAAGTTAGAGAGTGAGTCCTCTTGTACTTATGTCGGCATTGTGTCTTTTGTATTAAATTCGGATGCAATTTCTGTGTTTCATCGTCAATAAGAAGGTACAAGGGATACAGTAAACCTGTAGTGAAGCATCGGAATCTAAAACCGGACTCACAGGAGAGGTTCAAATCATAGAGAGTTAGATTGTCAGTCCTCTTGTACTTATGTTGGCATTGTGCCTTTTGTATTAAACTCGGATGCAATTTCTGTGTTTCATCGTCAATAAGAAGGTCCAAGGGATACAGTATACCTGAAGTGAAGCATCGGAATCTAAAACTGGACTCACAGGAGAGGTTCAAATCATAGAAAGTTAGAGTGTCAGTCCCTTGTACTTAAGCCGGCATTGTGCCTTTTGTATTAAGTTTGGATGCAATTTCTGTATTTCATCGTCAATAAGAAGGTCCAAGGGATACAGTAAACCTGTAGTGAAGCATCGGAAACTAAAACTGGACTCACACGAGAGGTTCAAATCGATGAAAGTTAGAGTGTCAGCCCTCTTGTACTTAAATCGGCATTGTGCCTTTTGTATTAAACTTGGATGCAATTTCTGTGTTTTATCGTCAATAAGAATTTCCAAGGGATACAGTAAACCTGAAATGAAGCATCGGAATCTAAAGCTGGACTCACAGGAGAGGTTCAAATCACAGTAAGTTAGAGTGTCAGTCCCTTGTACTTAAGTCGGCATTGTGCCTTCTGTATTAAATTCGGATGCAATTTCTGTATTTCATCGTCAATAAGAAGGTCCAAGGGATACAGTAAACCTGTAGTGAAGCATCGGAAACTAAAACTGGACTCACACGAGAAGTTCAAATCGATGAAAGTTAGAGTGTCAGCCCTCTTGTACTTAAATCGGCATTTTGCCTTTTGTATTAAATTCGGATGCAATTTCTGTGTTTTATCGTCATTAAGAGGGTCCAAGGGATACAGCAAACCTGAAGTGAAGCATCGGAATCTAAAACTGGACTCACAGGAGAGGTTCAAATCATAGAAAGTTAGAGTGTCAGTGCTCTTGTATTTAAGTCGGCATTGTGCCTTTTGTATTAAATTCGGATGCAATTTCTGTGTTTTATCGTCAATAAGAAGGTCCAAGGGATACAGTAAACCTGAAGTGAAGCATCGGAATCTAAAACTGGACTCACAGGAGAGGTTCAAATCATAGAGCGTTACAGTGTCAGTCCTCTTGTTCTTAGGTCGGCATTGTGCCTTTTGTATTAAACTCGGATGCAATTTCTGTGTTTCATCGTCAATAAGAAGGTCCAAGGGAACAGTAAACCTCAAGTGAAGCATCGGATTCTAAAACTGGACTCACAGGAGAGGTTCAAATCGTTGAGAATTAGAGGGTCAGTCCACTTGTACTTAAGTCGGCATTGTGAATGTTGTATTAAATTCGGTTGCAATTTCTGTGTTTCATCGTCAGTAAGAGGGTCCAAGGGAAACAGTAAAACTGAAGTGAAGCATCGGAATCTAAAACAGGACTCACAGGAGAGGTTCAATTCATAGAGAGTTAGAGTGTCAGTCCTCTTGCACTTAAGTCGACATTGTGCCTTATGTATTAAATTCGGATGCAATTTTGTGTTTCATCGTCAATAAGAAGGTTCAAGGGATACAGTAAGCCTGAAGTGAAGCATCGGAATCTAAAACTGGACTCACAGGAGAGGTTCAAATCATAGACTGTTAGAGTGTCGGTCCTCTTGTACTTAAGTCGGCCTTATACCTTTTGTATTAATTTCGGATGCAATTTCTGTGTTTGATCATCAATAAGTAGGTCCAAGGGATACAGTAAACCTGAAGTGAAGCATCGGAATCTGAAACTGGTCTCACAGGAGAGGTTCAAATTATAGAGAGTTCAGGTGTCAGTCCTCATGTACATATGTCGTCATTGTGCCTTTTGTATTAAATTCGGATACAATATCTGTGTTTCATCGTCAATAAGTAGGTCTAAGGGATACAGTAAACCTGAAGTGAAGCAACGGAATCTAAAACTGGACTCTCAGGAGAAGTTCAAATCATAGGGAGTTAGAGTGTCAGTCCACTTTTACTTAAGTCGGCATTGTGCCTATTGCATTAAATTCGGTTGCAATTTCTGTGCTTCATCGACAACAAGAGGGTTCAAGGGAAACAGTAAACCTGAAGTGACGCATCGGAATCTAAATCTGGACTCACAGGAGAGGTTCAAATCATAGAAAGTTAGAATGTCAGTCCTCTTGTACTTAAGTCGGCATTGTGCATTTTGTATTAAATTCGGATGCAATTTCTGTGTTTCATCGTCAATAAGAAGGTCCAAGGAATACAGTAAACCTGAAATGAAGCATCGGAATCTAAAACTGGACTCACAGGAGAGGTTCAAATTATAGAAAGTTAGAGTGTCAGTCCTCTTGTACTTAAGTCGACATTGTGCCTTTTGTATTAAATTCGGATGCAATTTCTGTGTTTCATGGTCAATAAGAAGGTGCAATGGATACAGTAAACCTGAAGTGAAGCATCGGAAACTAAGACTGGACTCACAGGAGAGGTTCAAATCATAGAAAGTTAGAGTGTCAGTGCTCTTGTACGTAAGTCGGCATTGTGCCTTTTGTATAAAATTCGGATGCAATGTCTGTGTTTTATCGTCAGTAAGAAGGTCCAAGGGAGACAGTAATCCTGAAGTGAAGCATCGGAATCTAAAACTGGACTCACAGGAGAGGTTCAAATCGTAAAGAGTTAGAGTGTCACTCCTCTTGTACTTAAGTCGGCATAGTGCCATTTGTATTAAACCCGGATGCAATATCTGTGTTTCACCGTTAATAAGAAAGTCCAAGAGATACAGTAAACCTGAAGTGAAGTATCGGAATCTAAAACTGGACTCACAGGAGAGGTTCAAACAATAGAAATTTAGAGTGACAGTCCTCTTGTACTTAAGTATGCATTGTGCTCTTTGTATTAATTTCGGATGCAATTTCTGTGTTTCATCGTCAATAAGAAGGTCGAAGGGATACAGTAAACTTGTAGTGAAGCAACGGTATCTAAAACTGGACTCGCAGCAGATGTACAAGTCATAGAAAGTTAGAGTGTCAGTGCTCTTGTACTTGCGTCGGCATAGTGCCTTTTGTATTAAATACGGATGCAATTTCTGTGTTTCATCGTCAATAAGAAGGTCAAAGGGATACAGTCAACCTGAAGTGGAGCATCGGAATCTAAAACAGGACTCACAGGAGAGGTTCAAATCATAGAAGTTTGAATGTCAGTCCTCTTGTACTTAAGTCGGCATTGTGCCTTTTGTATTAAATTTGGATGCAATTTCTGTGTTTCATTGTCAATAAGAAGGTCCAAGCGATACAGTAAACCTGAAGTGAAGCATCGGAATCTAAAACTGGATTCAGAGGAGAGGTTCAAATCATAGAAAGTTAGAATGTCAGTCCTCTTGTACCTAAGTCGGAATTGTGCATTTTGTATTAAATTAGAATGCAATTTCTGTGTTTCATCGTCAATAAGAAGGTCAAAGGAATACAGTAAACCTGAAATGAAGCTTCGGAATCTAAAACTGGACTCACAGGAGAGGTTCTAATCATAGAAAGTTAGAGTGTCAGTCGTCTTGTACTTACGTCGGCAACGTTCCTTTTGTATTAAATTCGGATGCAATTTCTGTGTTTCATCATCAATAAGAAGGTCCACGGGATACAGTAAACCTGAAGTGAAGCATCGGAAACTAAAACTGAACTCACAGGAGAGGTTTAAATCATAGGAAGGTAGAGTGTCAGTCCTCTTGTACTTAAGTCGGCATTGTGCCTATTGTATTAAATTCGGATGCAATTTCTGTGTTTCATCGTTAATAAGAAGGTCCAAGGGATACAGTAAACCTGAAGTGAAGCATCGGAAACTAAAAGTGGACTCACAGGAGAGGTTCAAATCATAGAAAGTTAGAGCGTAAGTCCTCTTGTACTTAAGTCGGCATTGTGCCTTTTGTATTGAATTCGGATGCAATTTTTGTGTTTCATCGACAATAAGAAGGTCCAAGGGATACAGTAAACCTGAAGTGAAGCAAATGAATCTAAAACTGGTCTCACAGGAGATTTTTAAATCATAGAGAGTTAGAGTGTCATTCCTCTTGTACTTAAGTCGGCATTGTGCCTTTTGTATTAAATTCGGATGCAATTTCTGTGTTTCATCGTCAATAAGAATGTCCAAGGGATACAGTTAACCTGAAGTGAAGCATCGGAATCTAAAACTGGGCTCACAGGAGAGGTTCAAATCATAGAAAGGTAGAGTGTCAGTCCTATTGTACTTAAGTCGGCAATGTGCCTTTGATATTAAATTCGGATTCAATTTCTGTGTTTCATCGTCAATAAGAAGGTCCAAGGGATACAGTAAACCTGAAGTGAAGCATCGGAATCTAAAACTGGACTCACAGGAGAGGTTTATATCATAGAATGTTAGAGTGTCAGTCCTCTTGTACTTAAGACGGCATTGTGCCTTTTGTATTAAATTCGGATGCAGTTTCTGTGTTTCATCGTCAATAAGAAGGTCCAAGGGATACAGTTAACATGAAGTGAAGCATCGGAACCTAAAACTGGACTCACAGGAGAGATTCAAATCAGAGAGAGTTAGAGTGTCAGTCCTCTTGTACTTAAGTCGGCATTATGCCTTTTGTATTACATTCGGATGCAATTTCGGTGTTTCATCGTCAATAAGAAGGTCGAAGGGATACAGTAAACCTGAAGTGAAGCATCGGAATCTAAAACTGAACTCACAGGAGAGGTTCAAATCATAGACTGTTAGAGTGTCGGTCCTCTTGTACTTAAGTCGGCATTGTGCCTTTTGTATTAAATTCGGATGCAATTTCTGTGTTTGATCGTCAATAAGAAGGTACAAGGGATACAAAAACCTGAATTGAAGCATCTGAATCTAAAACTTGACTCACAGGAGAGGTTCATATCATAGAGTGTTCGAGTGTCAGTCCTCTTGTACATATGTCATCATTGTGCCTTTTGTATTAAATTCGGATACAATTTCTGTGTTTCATCGTCAATAAGAAGGTCTAAGGGATACAGTAAACCTGAAATGAAGCATCGGAATCTAAAACTGGACTCACAGGAGAGGTTAAAATCATAGAAAGTTAGAGTGTCAGTCGTTTTGTACTTAAGTCGGCAATGTGCCTTTTGTGTTAAATTGGGATGCAATTTCTGTGTTTCATCATCAATAAGAAAGTCCAAGGGGAACAGTAAACCTGAAGTGAAGCATCAGAATCCAAACTGGACTCACATGAGAGGTTCAAATCACAGACAGTTAGAGTGTCAGTCCCCTTGTACGTAAGTCGGCATTGTGCCTTTTGCATTAAATTCGGATGCAATTTCTGTGTTTCATTGTCAATAAGATGGTTCAAGGGATACAGTACACCTGAAGTGAAGCATCGGAATCTAAAACTGGAATCACAGGATAGGTTCAAATCATAGAGAGTTAGAGTGTCAGTCCTCTTGTACATTAGTCTGCATTGTGCCTTTTGTATTAAATTCGGATGCAAATCTCTGTGTTTTATCGTCAATAAGAAGGTCCAAGGGATATAGTAAACCTGATGTAAGCATCGGAATCTAAAACTGGACTCACAGGAGAGGTTCAAATCATAGAAAGTTAGAGTGTCAGTCTTCTTGTACTGAAGTCGTCATTGTGCCTTTTGTATTAAATTCGGATGCAATTTCTGTGTTTCATCGTCAATAAGAAGGTCCAAGGGATACAGTAAACCTGAAGTGAAGCATCGGAAACTAAAAGTGGACTCACAGGAGAGGTTCATATCATAGTAAGTTAGAGTGTAAGTCCTCTTGTACTTAAGTCGGCATTGTGCCTTTTGTATTGATTTCGGATGCAATTTTTGTGTTTCATCGACAATAAGAAGGTCCAAGGGACACAGTAAACCTGAAGTGAAGCAAATGAATCTAAAACTGGTCTCACAGGAGAGGTTCAAATCATAGAGAGTTAGAGTGTCATTCCTCTTGTACTTAAGTCGGCATTGTGCCTTTTGTATTAAATTCGGATGCAATTTCTGTGTTTCATCGTCAATAAGAATGTCCAAGGGATACAGTTAACCTGAAGTGAAGCATCGGAATCTAAAACTGGACTCACAGGAAAGGTTCAAATTATAGAAAGTTAGAGTGTCAGTCCTCTTGTACTTAAGTCGGCAATGTGACATTGGTATTAATTTCGGATGCAATTTCTGTGTTTCATCGTCAATAAGAAGGTCCAAGGGATACATTAAACCCGTAGTGAAGCAACGGAATCTAAAACTGGAATCACAGCAGATGTACAAATCATAGTAAGTTAGAGTGTCAGTGCTCTTGTACTGAGGTCGGCATTGTGCCTTTTGTATTAAATTCGGATGCAATTTCTGTGTTTCATCGTCAATAAGAAGGTCAAAGGGATACAGTAAACCTGAAGTGAAGCATCGGAATCTAAAACTGGACTCACAGGAGAGGTTCAAATCATAGAAAGTTAGAAAGTTAGAAAGTCAGTACTCTTGTACTTAAGTCGGCATTGTGCCTTTTGTATTAAATTCGGATGCAATTTCTGTGTTTGATCGTCAATAAGAAGGTACACGGGATACAAAAAACCTGAAGTGAAGCATCTGAATCTAAAACTTGACTCACAGGAGAGGTTCATATCATAGAGTGTTCGAGTGTCAGTCCTCTTGTACATATGTCGTCATTGTGCCTTTTGTATTAAATTCGGGTACAATTTCTGTGTTTCATCGTCAATAAAAAGGTCTAAGGGATACTGTAAACCTGAGGTGAAGCATCGGAATCTAAAACTGGACTCAGAGGAGAGGTTCAAATCATAGAAAATTAGAATGTCAGTCCTCTTGTACCTAAGTCGGCATTGTGCATTTTGTATTAAATTCGGATGCAATTTCTGTGTTTCATCGTCAATAAGAAGGTCAAAGGAATACAGTAAACCTGAAATGAAGCAACGGAATCTACTTCTGGACTCACAGGAGAGGTTCAAATCATAGAAAGTTAGAGTGTCGGTGGTCTTGTACTTAAGTCGGCAATGTGCCTTTTGTATTAAATTCGGATGCAATTTCTGTGTTTCATCATCAACAAGAAGGTCCAAGGGATACATTAAACCTGAAGTGAAGCATCAGAATCTAAAACTGGACTCACATGATACGTTCAAATCACAGACAGTTAGAGAGTCAGTCCTCTTGTACTTAAGTCGGCATTGTGCCTTTTGCATTAAATTCGGATGCAATTTCTGTGTTTCATCGTCAATAAGATGGTCCAAGGGATACAGTAAACCTGAAGTGAAGCAAATGAATCTAAAACTGGTCTCACAGGAGACGTTCAAATCATAGAAAGTTAGAGTGTCTGTCCTCTTGTACTTAAGTCGGCAATGTGCCTTTGGTATTAAATTCGGATGCAATTTCTGTGTTTCATCGTCAATAAGAATTTCCAAGGGATACAGTATAACTGAAGTGAAGCATCGGAATCCAAAACTGGACTCACAGGAGAGGTTCAAATCATAGAAAGTTAGGGTGTCAGTCCTCTTGTACTTAAGTCGGCATTGTGTCTTTTGTATTAAATTCGGATGTAATATCCGTGTTTCATCGACAATAAGAAGGTCCAAGGGATACAGTAAACCTGAGGTGAAGCATCGGAATCTAAAACGGGACTCGCAGGAGAGGTTCAAATCAAAGAAAGTTAGAGTGTCAGTCCTCTTGTACTTAAGTCGGCATTGTGTCTTTTGTATTAAATTCGGATGTAATATCTGTGTTTCATCGACAATAAGAAGGTCCAAGGGATACAGTAAACCTGAGGTGAAGCATCGGAATCTAAAACGGGACTCGCAGGAGAGGTTCAAATCATAGAAAATTAGAGTGTCAGTCCTCTAGTACTTAAGTCGGCATTGTGCCTTTTGTATTAAATTCGGATGCAATTTCTGTGTTTCATCGTCAATAAGAAGGTCCAAGGGATACAGTAAGTCTGAAGTGAAGCATCGGAACCTAAAACTGGACTTACAGGAGTGGTTCAAATCATAGAGAGTTAGAGTGTCAGTCCTCTTGTACGTAAGTCGTCATTGTGCCTTTTGTAACAAATTCGGATGCAATTTCTGTGTTTCATCGTCAATAAGAAGGTTCAAGGGATACAGTAAACCTGAAGTGAAGCATCGGAATCTAAAACTGGACTCACAGGAGAGGTTCAAATTATAGAGAGTAAGAGTGTCAGTCCTCTTGTACTTGAGTCGGCATTGTGCCTTTTGTATTTAATTCGGATACATTTTCTGTGTTTCATCGTCAATAAGAAGGTCCAAGGGATACAGTAAAGCTGAAGTAAAGCATCGGAATCTAAATTTGGACTCACAGGAGATGTTCAACTCATAGAAAGTTAGAGTGTCAGTCCTCTTGTTCTTAAGTCGGCATTGTGCCTTTTGTATTAAATTCGGATGCAATTTCTGTGTTTTATCGTCAATAAGAAGGTCCAAGGAATACAGTAAACCCGAAGTGAAGCATCGGAAACTAAAACTGGACTCACAGGAGAGGTTCAAATCATAGAGAGTTAGAGTGTCAGTCCTCTTGTACTTAAGTCGGCATTGTGCCTTTTGTATGAAATTCAGGTGCAATATGTGTGTTTCATCGTCAATAAGAAGGTCCAAGGGAAACAGTTAACCTGAAGTGAAGCATCGGAATCTAAAACTGGACTCATAGGAGATATTAAAATAATAGAGAGTTAGAGTGTCAGTACTCTTGTACTAAAGTCGGCATTGTGCCTTTTATATTAAATTCGGATGCAATATCTGTGTTTCATCGTCAATAAGAAGGTCCAAGGGATACAGTAAACCTGAAGTGAAGCATCGGAATCTAAAACTGGACTCACAGGAGAGGTTCAAATCATAGAGAGTTAGAGTGTCAGTCCTCTTGTACTTAAGTCGGCATTGTGCCTTTTGTATTATATTCCGATGCAATTTCTGTGTTTCATCGTCAATAATAAGGTCCAAGTGGTACAGAAAACCTGAAGTGAAGCATCGGAATCTAATACTGGACTCACAGGAGAGGTTCAAATCATAGAGAGTTAGCGTGTCAGTCGTCTTGTACTTAAGGCGGCATTGTGCCTTCTGTATTAAATTCGGATGCAATTTCTGTGTTTCATCGTCAATAAGAAGGTCCAAGGTATACAGTAACCTGAAGTGTAGCATCGGAATCTAAAACCGGACTCACAGGAGATGTTCAAATCATAGAAAGTTAGAGTGTCAGTCCTCTTTTACTTAAGTCGGAATTGTGTCATTTGTATTAAATTCGGATGTAATATCTGTGTTTCATCGACAATAAGAAGGTCCAAGGGATACAGTAAACCTGAGGTGAAGCATCGGAATCTAAAACTGGACTCACAGGAGAGGTTCAAATCATAGAGAGTTAGAGTGTCAGTCCTCTTGTACTTAAGTCGGCATTGTGCCTTTTGTAATAAATTCGGATGCAATTTCTGTGTTTCATCGTCAATAAGAACGTCCAAGGATTACAGTTAACCTGAAGTGAAGCATCGGAATCTAAAACTGGACTCACAGGAGAGGTTCAAGTCATAGAATGTTAGAGTGTCAGTCCTCTTGTACTTAAGTCGGCATTGTGCCTTTTCTATTAAATTCGGATGCAATTTCTGTGTTTCATCGTCAATGAGAAGGTCCCACAGATACAGTAAACCTGAAGTGAAGCATCGGAATCTAAAACTGGACTCACAGGAGAGGTTCAAATCATGCAAAGTTAGAGTGTCAGTCCTCTTGTACTTCAGTCGGCATTGTGCCTTTTGTATTAAATTCGGATGCAATTTCTGTGTTTCATCGTCAATAAGAAGGCCCAAGGTATACAGTAACCTGAAGTGAAGCATCGGAATCTAAAACCGGACTCACAGGAGATGTTCAAATCATACAAAGTTAGAGTGTCAGTCCTCTTGTACTTAAGTCGGCATTGTGCCTTTTGTATTAAATTCGGATGCAATTTCTGTGTTTCATCGTCAATAAGAAGGTCCAAGGGTTACAGTAAACCTGAAGTGAAGCATCGGAATCTAAAACTGGACTCACAGGAGAGGTTCAAATCATAGAGAGTTAGAGTGTCAGTCCTCTTGTACTTAAGTAGGCATTGTGCCTTTTGTATTAAATTCGGATGCAATTTCTGTGTTACATCGTCAATAAGAAGGTCCAAGTGATACAGTAAGCCTGAAGTGAAGCATCGGAATCTAAAACTGGACTCACAGGAGAGGTTCAAATCATAGAATGTTAGAGTGTCAGTCCTCTTGTACTTAAGTCGGCATTTTGCCTTTTGTATTAAATTCGGATGCAATTTTTGTGTATCATCGTCAATAACACGGTCCAAGGGATACAGTAAACCTGAAGTGAAGCATCGGAATCTATAACTGGACTCACAGGAGGGGTTCAAATCATAGAAAATTAGAGTATCAGTCCTCTTGTACATAAGTCGGCATTGTGCCTTTTGTATTTAATTCGGATGCAATATCTGTGTTTCATCATCAGTAAGAAGGCCCAGGGATGAAGTAAACCTGAAGGGAAGCATCGGAATCTAAAACTGGACTCACAGGGGAGGTTCAAATCTTAGAGAGTTAGGGTGTCAGTCCTCTTGTACATAAGTCGGGATTATGCCTTTTGTATTTAATTCGGATGCAATTTCCGTGTTTCATCGTCAATGAGAAGGTCCCACGGATACAGTAAACCTGAAGTGAAGCATCGGAATCTAAAACTGGACTCACAGGAGAGGTTCAAATCAAACAAAGTTAGAGTGTCAGTCCTCTTGTACTTAAGTCGGCATTGTGCCTTTTGTATTAAATTCGGATGCAATTTCTGTGTTTCATCGTCAATGAGAAGGCCCAAGGTATACAGTAACCTGAAGTGAAGCATCGGAATCTAAAACCGGACTCACAGGAGATGTTCAAATCATAGAAAGTTATAGTGTGAGTCCTCTTGTACTTAAGTCGGCATTGTGTCTTTTGTATTAAATTCGGATGTAATATCTGTGTTTCATCGACAATAAGAAGGTCCAACGGATACAGTAAACCTGAAGTGAAGCATCGGAATCTAAAACGGGACTCACAGGAGAGGTTCAAATCATAGAATGTTAGAGTGTCAGTCCTCTGGTACTTAAGTCGGCATTTTCCCTTTTGTATTAAATTCGGATGCAATTTTTGTGTATCATAGTCAATAAGAAGGTCCAAGGGATACAGTAAACCTGATTTGAAGCAATGGAATCTAAAAGTTGACTCACTGGAGAGGTTCAAATCATAGAGAGTTACAGTGTCAGTCCTCTTGTACTTAAGTCGGCATTGTGCCTTTTGTAATAAATTCGGATGCAATTTCTGTGTTTCATCGTCAATAAGAAGATCCAAGGGATACAGTAAACCTGAAGTGAAACATCGGAATCTAAAACTGGACTCACAGGAGAGGTTCAAATCATAGAGAGTTAGAGTGTCAGTCCTCTTGTACTGAAGTCGCCATTATGCCTTTTGTATTAAATTCGGATGCAATTTCTGTGATTCATCGTCAATAACAAGGTCCAAGGGATACAGTAAACCTGAGGTGAAGCATCGGAATCTAAAACGGGACTCACAGGAGCGGTTCAAATCATAGAAAGTTAGAGTGTCAGTCCTCTTTTACTTAAGTCGGCATTTTGCCTTTTGTATTAAATTCGGATGCAATTTCTGTGTTTCATCGTCAATAACAAGGTCCCAGGGATACAGTAAACCTGAAGTGAAGCATCGGAATCTAAAACTGGACTCACAGGTGAGGTTCAAATCATAGAATGCTAGAGTGTCAGTCCTCTTGTACTTAAGTCGGCATTGTGCATTTTGTATTAAATTCGGATGCAATATCTGTGTTTCATCGTCAATAAGAAGGTCCAAGGTATACAGTAAATTGAAGTGAAGCATCGGAATCTAAATCTTTACTCACAGGAGAGGTTCAATTCATAGAAAGTTAGAGTGTCAGTCCTCTTGTACATAAGTCGGCATTGTGCGGTTTGTATTAAATTCGGATGCAATTTCTGTGTTTCATCGTCAATAAGAATGTCCAAGGGATACAGTAAACCTGAAGTGAAGCATCGGATTCTAAGACTGGACTCACAGGAGAGGTTCAAATCATAGAGAGTTAGAGTGCCAGTCCTCTTGTACTTAAGTCGGCATTATGCCTTTTGTATTAAATTCGGATGCAATTTCTGTGTTTCATCGTCAATAAGAATGTCCAAGGGATACAGTAAACCTGAAGTGAAGCATCGAAATCTAAAACTGGACTCACAGGAGGGATTCAAATCATAGAGAGTTAGAGTGTCAGTCCTCTTGTACTTAAGTCGGCATTGTGCCTCTTGTATTAAATTCGGATGCGATTTCTGTGTTTCATCGTCAATTTGAAGGTCCAAGTGATACAGTAAGCCTGAAGTGCAGCATCGGAATCTAAAACTGGACTCACAGGAGAGGTTCAAATCATAGAGAGTTAGAGTGTCATTCCTCTTGTACTGAAGTCGCCATTATGCCTTTTGTATTAAATTCGGATGCAATTTCTGTGTTTCATCGTCAATAACAAGTTCCAAGGGATACAGTAAACCTGAGGTGAAGCATCGGAATCTAAAACGGGACTCACAGGAGCGGTTCAAATCATAGAAAGTTAGAGTGTCAGTCCTCTTTTACTTAAGTCGGCATTTTGCCTTTTGTATTAAATTCGGATGCAATTTCTGTGTTTCATCGTCAATAACAAGGTCCCCGGGATACAGTAAACCTGAAGTGAAGCATCGGAATCTAAAACTCTACTCACAGGTGAGGTTCAAATCATAGAATGTTAGAGTGTCAGTCCTCTTGTACTTAAGTCGGCATTGTGCCTTTTGTATTAAATTCGGATGCAATATCTGTGTTTCATCGTCAATAAGAAGGTCCAAGGTATACAGTAACGTGAAGTGATGCATCGGAATCTAAATCTTTACTCACAGGAGAGGTTCAAATCATAGAAAGTTAGAGTGTCAGCCCTCTTGTACTTAAGTCGGCATTGTGCGGTTAGTATTAAATTCGGATGCAATTTCTGTGTTTCATCGTCAATAAGAACGTCCAAGGGATACAATAACCTGAAGTGAAGCATCGGAATCTGAGACTGGACTCACAGGAGAGATTCAAATCATAGAGAGTTAGACTGTCAGTCCTCTTGTACTTAAGTCGGCATTATGCCTTTTGTATTAAATTCGGATGCAATTTCTGTGTTTCATCGTCAATAAGAATGTCCTAGGGATACAGTAAACCTGAAGTGAAGCATCGAAATCTAAAACTGGACTCACAGGAGAGATTCAAATCATAGAGAGTTAGAGTGTCAGTCCTCTTGTACTTAAGTCGGCATTGTGCCTCTTGTATTAAATTCGGATGAGATTTCTGTGTTTCATCGTCAATTTGAAGGTCCAAGGTATACAGTAAACCAGAAGTGAAGCATCGGAATCTAAATCTGGACTCACAGGAGCGGTTCAAATCATAGAGAGTTAGCGTGTCAGTCCTCTTGTACTTAAGTCGGCATTGTGCCTTTTGTATTAAATTCGGATGCAATTTCTGTGTTTCATCGTCAATAAGAAGGTCCAAGTGATACAGTAAACCTGAAGTGAAGCATCAGAATCTAAAACTGGACTCACAAGAGAGGTTCTAATCATAGAGAGTTAGAGTGTCAGTCCTCTTGTAGTGAAGTCGGCATTGTGCCTTTTGTATTAAAGTTGGATGCAAGTTCTGTGTTTCATCGTCAATAAGAAGGTCCAAGGGATACAGTAAACCTGAAGTGAAGCATCGGAATCTAATATTGGACTCACAGGAGAGGTTCAAATTATTGAAAGTTAGAGTGTCAGTCCTTTTGTACTTCAGTCGGCATTGAGCTTTTGTATTAAATTCGGATGCAATTTCTGTGTTTCATCGTCAATAACAAGGTCCCACGGATACAGTAAACCTGAAGTGAAGCAACGGAATCTATAACTGGACTCACAGGAGAGGTTCAAATCATAGAAATTTAGAGTGTCAGTCCTCCTGTACTTAAGTCGGCATTGTGCCTTTTGTATTAAATTCGGATGCTATTTCTGTGGTTTATCGTCAATAGGAAGGTCCAAGGTATACAGTAACCTGAAGTGAAGCATCGAAATTTAAAACTGGACTCACAGGAGAAGTTCAAATCATAGAAAGTTAGAGTGGCAGTCCTCTTGTACTTAAGTCGGCATTGTGCCTTTCGTATTAAAATCGGATGCAATTACTGTGTTTCATCGTCAATAAGAAGGTCCAAGGGATACAGTAAACCTGAAGTGAAGCATCGGAATCTATAACTGGCCTCACAGGAGGGGTTCAAATCATAGAAAGTTAGAGTATCAGTCCTCTTGTACTTAAGTCAGCATTGTGCCTTTTGTATTTAATTCGGATGCAATATCTGTGTTTCATCGTCAGTAAGAAGGTCCAAGGGATAAAGTAAATGTGAAGGGAAGCATCGGAATCTTAAACTGGACTCACAGGAGAGGTTCGAATCTTAGAGAGTTAGGGTGTCAGTCCTCTTGTACGTAAGTCGGCATTATGCCTTTTGTATTAAATTCGGATGCTATTCCCTTGTTTCATCGTCAATGAGAAGGTCCCACGGATACAGTAAACCTGAAGTGAAGCATCGGAATCTAAAACTGGACTCACAGGAGAGGTTCAAATCAAACAAAGTTAGTGTGTCAGTCCTCTTGTACTTAAGTCGGCATTGTGCCTTTTGTATTAAATTCGGATGCAATTTCTGTGTTTCATCGTCAATAAGAAGGCCCAAGGTATACAGTAACCTGAAGTGAAGCATCGGAATCTAAAACCGGACTCACAGGAGATGTTCAAATCATAGAAAGTTAGAGTGGCAGTCCTCTTGTACTTAAGTCGGCATTGAGCTTTTGTATTAAATTCGGATGCAATTTCTGTGTTTCATCGTCAATAACAAGGTCCCACGGATACAGTAAACCTGAAGTGAAGCAACGGAATCTATAACTGGACTCACAGGAGAGGTTCAAGTCATTTAAAGTTAGAGTGTCAGTCCTCTTGTACTTAAGTCGGCATTGTGCCTTTTCTATTAAATTCGGATGCAATTTCTGTGTTTTATCGTCAATAGGAAAGTCCAAGGTATACAGTAACCTGAAGTGAAGCATCGAAATTTCAAACTGGACTGACAGGAGAAGTTCAAATCATAGAAAGTTAGAGTGTCAGTCCTCTTGTACTTAAGTCGGCATTGTGCCTTTTGTATTAAATTCGGATGCAATTTCTGTGTTTCATCGTCAATAAGAAGGTCCAAGGGTTACAGTAAACCTGAAGTGAAGCATCGGAATCTAAAACTGGACTCACAGGAGAGGTTCAAATCATAGAGAGTTAGAGTGTCAGTCCTCTTGTACTTAAGTAGGCATTGTGCCTTTTGTATTAAATTCGGATGCAATTTCTGTGTTACATCGTCAATAAGAAGGTCCAAGTGATACAGTAAGCCTGAAGTGAAGCATCGGAATCTAAAACTGGACTCACAGGAGAGGTTCAAATCATAGAATGTTAGAGTGTCAGTCCTCTTGTACTTAAGTCGGCATTTTGCCTTTTGTATTAAATTCGGATGCAATTTTTGTGTATCATCGTCAATAACAAGGTCCAAGGGATACAGTAAACCTGAAGTGAAGCATCGGAATCTATAACTGGACTCACAGGAGGGGTTCAAATCATAGAAAATTAGAGTATCAGTCCTCTTGTACATAAGTCGGCATTGTGCCTTTTGTATTTAATTCGGATGCAATATCTGTGTTTCAGCATCAGTAAGAAGGTCCCAGGGATGAAGTAAACCTGAAGGGAAGCATCGGAATCTAAAACTGGACTCACAGGGGAGGTTCAAATCTTAGAGAGTTAGGGTGTCAGTCCTCTTGTACATAAGTCGGGATTATGCCTTTTGTATTTAATTCGGATGCAATTTCCGTGTTTCATCGTCAATGAGAAGGTCCCACGGATACAGTAAACCTGAAGTGAAGCATCGGAATCTAAAACTGGACTCACAGGAGAGGTTCAAATCAAACAAAGTTAGAGTGTCAGTCCTCTTGTACTTAAGTCGGCATTGTGCCTTTTGTATTAAATTCGGATGCAATTTCTGTGTTTCATCGTCAATGAGAAGGCCCAAGGTATACAGTAACCTGAAGTGAAGCATCGGAATCTAAAACCGGACTCACAGGAGATGTTCAAATCATAGAAAGTTATAGTGTGAGTCCTCTTGTACTTAAGTCGGCATTGTGTCTTTTGTATTAAATTCGGATGTAATATCTGTGTTTCATCGACAATAAGAAGGTCCAACGGATACAGTAAACCTGAAGTGAAGCATCGGAATCTAAAACGGGACTCACAGGAGAGGTTCAAATCATAGAATGTTAGAGTGTCAGTCCTCTGGTACTTAAGTCGGCATTTTCCCTTTTGTATTAAATTCGGATGCAATTTTTGTGTATCATAGTCAATAAGAAGGTCCAAGGGATACAGTAAACCTGATTTGAAGCAATGGAATCTAAAAGTTGACTCACTGGAGAGGTTCAAATCATAGAGAGTTACAGTGTCAGTCCTCTTGTACTTAAGTCGGCATTGTGCCTTTTGTAATAAATTCGGATGCAATTTCTGTGTTTCATCCTCAATAAGAAGATCCAAGGGATACAGTAAACCTGAAGTGAAACATCGGAATCTAAAACTGGACTCACAGGAGAGGTTCAAATCATAGAGAGTTAGAGTGTCAGTCCTCTTGTACTGAAGTCGCCATTATGCCTTTTGTATTAAATTCGGATGCAATTTCTGTGATTCATCGTCAATAACAAGGTCCAAGGGATACAGTAAACCTGAGGTGAAGCATCGGAATCTAAAACGGGACTCACAGGAGCGGTTCAAATCATAGAAAGTTAGAGTGTCAGTCCTCTTTTACTTAAGTCGGCATTTTGCCTTTTGTATTAAATTCGGATGCAATTTCTGTGTTTCATCGTCAATAACAAGGTCCCAGGGATACAGTAAACCTGAAGTGAAGCATCGGAATCTAAAACTGGACTCACAGGTGAGGTTCAAATCATAGAATGCTAGAGTGTCAGTCCTCTTGTACTTAAGTCGGCATTGTGCATTTTGTATTAAATTCGGATGCAATATCTGTGTTTCATCGTCAATAAGACGGTCCAAGGTATACAGTAAATTGAAGTGAAGCATCGGAATCTAAATCTTTACTCACAGGAGAGGTTCAATTCATAGAAAGTTAGAGTGTCAGTCCTCTTGTACATAAGTCGGCATTGTGCGGTTTGTATTAAATTCGGATGCAATTTCTGTGTTTCATCGTCAATAAGAATGTCCAAGGGATACAGTAAACCTGAAGTGAAGCATCGGATTCTAAGACTGGACTCACAGGAGAGGTTCAAATCATAGAGAGTTAGAGTGCCAGTCCTCTTGTACTTAAGTCGGCATTATGCCTTTTGTATAAATTCGGATGCAATTTCTGTGTTTCTTCGTCAATAAGAATGTCCAAGGGATACAGTAAACCTGAAGTGAAGCATCGAAATCTAAAACTGGACTCACAGGAGGGATTCAAATCATAGAGAGTTAGAGTGTCAGTCCTCTTGTACTTAAGTCGGCATTGTGCCTCTTGTATTAAATTCGGATGCGATTTCTGTGTTTCATCGTCAATTTGAAGGTCCAAGTGATACAGTAAGCCTGAAGTGCAGCATCGGAATCTAAAACTGGACTCACAGGAGAGGTTCAAATCATAGAGAGTTAGAGTGTCATTCCTTTTGTACTGAAGTCGCCATTATGCCTTTTGTATTAAATTCGGATGCAATTTCTGTGTTTCATCGTCAATAACAAGTTCCAAGGGATACAGTAAACCTGAGGTGAAGCATCGGAATCTAAAACGGGACTCACAGGAGCGGTTCAAATCATAGAAAGTTAGAGTCTCAGTCCTCTTTTACTTAAGTCGGCATTTTGCCTTTTGTATTAAATTCGGATGCAATTTCTGTGTTTCATCGTCAATAACAAGGTCCCCGGGATACAGTAAACCTGAAGTGAAGCATCGGAATCTAAAACTCTACTCACAGGTGAGGTTCAAATCATAGAATGTTAGAGTGTCAGTCCTCTTGTACTTAAGTCGGCATTGTGCCTTTTGTATTAAATTCGGATGCAATATCTGTGTTTCATCGTCAATAAGAAGGTCCAAGGTATACAGTAACGTGAAGTGATGCATCGGAATCTAAATCTTTACTCACAGGAGAGGTTCAAATCATAGAAAGTTAGAGTGTCAGTCCTCTTGTACTTAAGTCGGCATTGTGCGGTTAGTATTAAATTCGGATGCAATTTCTGTGTTTCATCGTCAATAAGAACGTCCAAGGGATACAATAACCTGAAGTGAAGCATCGGAATCTGAGACTGGACTCACAGGAGAGATTCAAATCATAGAGAGTTAGACTGTCAGTCCTCTTGTACTTAAGTCGGCATTATGCCTTTTGTATTAAATTGGGATGCAATTTCTGTGTTTCATCGTCAATAAGAATGTCCTAGGGATACAGTAAACCTGAAGTGAAGCATCGAAATCTTCAACTGGACTCACAGGAGAGGTTCAAATCATAGAACTTTAGAGTGTCAGTCCTCCTGTACTTAAGTCGGCATTGTGCCTTTTGTATTAAATTCGGATGCTATTTCTGTGGTTTATCGTCAATAGGAAGGTCCAAGGTATACAGTAACCTGAAGTGAAGCATCGAAATTTAAAACTGGACTCACAGGAGAAGTTCAAATCATAGAAAGTTAGAGTGGCAGTCCTCTTGTACTTAAGTCGGCATTGTGCCTTTCGTATTAAAATCGGATGCAATTACTGTGTTTCATCGTCAATAAGAAGGTCCAAGGGATACAGTAAACCTGAAGTGAAGCATCGGAATCTATAACTGGCCTCACAGGAGGGGTTCAAATCATAGAAAGTTAGAGTATCAGTCCTCTTGTACTTAAGTCAGCATTGTGCCTTTTGTATTTAATTCGGATGCAATATCTGTGTTTCATCGTCAGTAAGAAGGTCCAAGGGATAAAGTAAATGTGAAGGGAAGCATCGGAATCTTAAACTGGACTCACAGGAGAGGTTCGAATCTTAGAGAGTTAGGGTGTCAGTCCTCTTGTACGTAAGTCGGCATTATGCCTTTTGTATTAAATTCGGATGCTATTCCCGTGTTTCATCGTCAATGAGAAGGTCCCACGGATACAGTAAACCTGAAGTGAAGCATCGGAATCTAAAACTGGACTCACAGGAGAGGTTCAAATCAAACAAAGTTAGTGTGTCAGTCCTCTTGTACTTAAGTCGGCATTGTGCCTTTTGTATTAAATTCGGATGCAATTTCTGTGTTTCATCGTCAATAAGAAGGCCCAAGGTATACAGTAACCTGAAGTGAAGCATCGGAATCTAAAACCGGACTCACAGGAGATGTTCAAATCATAGAAAGTTAGAGTGGCAGTCCTCTTGTACTTAAGTCGGCATTGAGCTTTTGTATTAAATTCGGATGCAATTTCTGTGTTTCATCGTCAATAACAAGGTCCCACGGATACAGTAAACCTGAAGTGAAGCAACGGAATCTATAACTGGACTCACAGGAGAGGTTCAAGTCATTTAAAGTTAGAGTGTCAGTCCTCTTGTACTTAAGTCGGCATTGTGCCTTTTCTATTAAATTCGGATGCAATTTCTGTGTTTTATCGTCAATAGGAAAGTCCAAGGTATACAGTAACCTGAAGTGAAGCATCGAAATTTCAAACTGGACTGACAGGAGAAGTTCAAATCATAGAAAGTTAGAGTGTCAGTCCTCTTGAACTTAAGTCGGCATTGTGCCTTTTGTATTAAATTCGGATGCAATTTCTGTGTTTCATCGTCAATGAGAAGGTCCCACGGATACAGTAAACCTGAAGTGAAGCATCGGAATCTAAAACTGGACTCACAGGAGAGGTTCAAATCATGCAAAGTTAGAGTGTCAGTCCCCTTGTACTTCAGTCGGCATTGTGCCTCTTGTATTAAATTCGGATGCAATTTCTGTGTTTCATCGTCAATAAGAAGGTCCAAGGGTTACAGTAAACCTGAAGTGAAGCATCGGAATCTAAAACTGGACTCACAGGAGAGGTTCAAATCATAGAGAGTTAGAGTGTCAGTCCTCTTGTACTTAAGTAGGCATTGTGCCTTTTGTATTAAATTCGGATGCAATTTCTGTGTTACATCGTCAATAAGAAGGTCCAAGTGATACAGTAAGCCTGAAGTGAAGCATCGGAATCTAAAACTGGACTCACAGGAGAGGTTCAAATCATAGAATGTTAGAGTGTCAGTCCTCTTGTACTTAAGTCGGCATTTTGCCTTTTGTATTAAATTCGGATGCAATTTTTGTGTATCATCGTCAATAACAAGGTCCAAGGGATACAGTAAACCTGAAGTGAAGCATCGGAATCTATAACTGGACTCACAGGAGGGGTTCAAATCATAGAAAATTAGAGTATCAGTCCTCTTGTACATAAGTCGGCATTGTGCCTTTTGTATTTAATTCGGATGCAATATCTGTGTTTCATCATCAGTAAGAAGGTCCCAGGGATGAAGTAAACCTGAAGGGAAGCATCGGAATCTAAAACTGGACTCACAGGGGAGGTTCAAATCTTAGAGAGTTAGGGTGTCAGTCCTCTTGTACATAAGTCGGCATTATGCCTTTTGTATTTAATTCGGATGCAATTTCCGTGTTTCATCGTCAATGCGAAGGTCCCACGGATACAGTAAACCTGAAGTGAAGCATCGGAATCTAAAACTGGACTCACAGGAGAGGTTCAAATCAAACAAAGTTAGAGTGTCAGTCCTCTTGTACTTAAGTCGGCATTGTGCCTTTTGTATTAAATTCGGATGCAATTTCTGTGTTTCATCGTCAATGAGAAGGCCCAAGGTATACAGTAACCTGAAGTGAAGCATCGGAATCTAAAACCGGACTCACAGGAGATGTTCAAATCATAGAAAGTTATAGTGTGAGTCCTCTTGTACTTAAGTCGGCATTGTGTCTTTTGTATTAAATTCGGATGTAATATCTGTGTTTCATCGACAATAAGAAGGTCCAACGGATACAGTAAACCTGAGGTGAAGCATCGGAATCTAAAACGGGACTCACAGGAGAGGTTTAAATCATAGAATGTTAGAGTGTCAGTCCTCTGGTACTTAAGTCGGCATTTTCCCTTTTGTATTAAATTCGGATGCAATTTTTGTGTATCATAGTCAATAAGAAGGTCCAAGGGATACAGTAAACCTGATTTGAAGCAATGGAATCTAAAAGTTGACTCACTGGAGAGGTTCAAATCATAGAGAGTTACAGTGTCAGTCCTCTTGTACTTAAGTCGGCATTGTGCCTTTTGTAATAAATTCGGATGCAATTTCTGTGTTTCATCGTCAATAAGAAGATCCAAGGGATACAGTAAACCTGAAGTGAAACATCGGAATCTAAAACTGGACTCACAGGAGAGGTTCAAATCATAGAGAGTTGGAGTGTCAGTCCTCTTGTACTGAAGTCGCCATTATGCCTTTTGTATTAAATTCGGATGCAATTTCTGTGATTCATCGTCAATAACAAGGTCCAAGGGATACAGTAAACCAGAGGTGAAGCATCGGAATCTAAAACGGAAATCACAGGAGCGGTTCAAATCATAGAAAGTTAGAGTGTCAGTCCTCTTTTACTTAAGTCGGCATTTTGCCTTTTGTATTAAATTCGGATGCAATTTCTGTGTTTCATCGTCAATGAGAAGGCCCAAGGTATACAGTAACCTGAAGTGAAGCATCGGAATCTAAAACCGGACTCACAGGAGATGTTCAAATCATAGAAAGTTATAGTGTGGGTCCTCTTGTACTTAAGTCGGCATTGTGTCTTTTGTATTAAATTCGGATGTAATATCTGTGTTTCATCGACAATAAGAAGGTCCAACGGATACAGTAAACCTGAGGTGAAGCATCGGAATCTAAAACGGGACTCACAGGAGAGGTTTAAATCATAGAATGTTAGAGTGTCAGTCCTCTGGTACTTAAGTCGGCATTTTCCCTTTTGTATTAAATTCGGATGCAATTTTTGTGTATCATAGTCAATAAGAAGGTCCAAGGGATACAGTAAACCTGATTTGAAGCAATGGAATCTAAAAGTTGACTCACTGGAGAGGTTCAAATCATAGAGAGTTACAGTGTCAGTCCTCTTGTACTTAAGTCGGCATTGTGCCTTTTGTAATAAATTCGGATGCAATTTCTGTGTTTCATCGTCAATAAGAAGATCCAAGGGATACAGTAAACCTGAAGTGAAACATCGGAATCTAAAACTGGACTCACAGGAGAGGTTCAAATCATAGAGAGTTGGAGTGTCAGTCCTCTTGTACTGAAGTCGCCATTATGCCTTTTGTATTAAATTCGGATGCAATTTCTGTGATTCATCGTCAATAACAAGGTCCAAGGGATACAGTAAACCAGAGGTGAAGCATCGGAATCTAAAACGGAACTCACAGGAGCGGTTCAAATCATAGAAAGTTAGAGTGTCAGTCCTCTTTTACTTAAGTCGGCATTTTGCCTTTTGTATTAAATTCGGATGCAATTTCTGTGTTTCATCGTCAATAACAAGGTCCCAGGGATACAGTAAGCCTGAAGTGAAGCATCGGAATCTAAAACTGGACTCACAGGTGAGGTTCAAATCATAGTATGCTAGAGTGTCAGTCCTCTTGTACTTAAGTCGGCATTGTGCATTTTGTATTAAATTCTGATGCAATATCTGTGTTTCATCGTCAATAAGAAGGTCCAAGGTATACAGTAAATTGAAGTGAAGCATCGGAATCTAAATCTTTACTCACAGGAGAGGTTCAATTCATAGAAAGTTAGAGTGTCAGTCCTCTTGTACATAAGTCGGCATTGTGCGGTTTGTATTAAATTCGGATGCAATTTCTGTGTTTCATCGTCAATAAGAATGTCCAAGGGATACAGTAAACCTGAAGTGAAGCATCGAAATCTAAAACTGGACTCACAGGAGGGATTCAAATCATAGAGAGTTAGAGTGTCAGTCCTCTTGTACTTAAGTCGGCATTGTGCCTTTTCTATTAAATTCGGATGCAATTTCTGTGTTTTATCGTCAATAGGAAAGTCCAAGGTATACAGTAACCTGAAGTGAAGCATCGAAATTTCAAACTGGACTGACAGGAGAAGTTCAAATCATAGAAAGTTAGAGTGTCAGTCCTCTTGAACTTAAGTCGGCATTGTGCCTTTTGTATTAAATTCGGATGCAATTTCTGTGTTTCATCGTCAATGAGAAGGTCCCACGGATACAGTAAACCTGAAGTGAAGCATCGGAATCTAAAACTGGACTCACAGGAGAGGTTCAAATCATGCAAAGTTAGAGTGTCAGTCCTCTTGTACTTCAGTCGGCATTGTGCCTTTTGTATTAAATTCGGATGCAATTTCTGTGTTTCATCGTCAATAAGAAGGCCCAAGGTATACAGTAACCTGAAGTGAAGCATCGGAATCTAAAACCGGACTCACAGGAGATGTTCAAATCATACAAAGTTAGAGTGTCAGTCGTCTTGTACTTAAGTCGGCATTGTGCCTTTTGTATTAAATTCGGATGCAATTTCTGTGTTTCATCGTCAATAAGAAGGTCCAAGGGTTACAGTAAACCTGAAGTGAAGCATCGGAATCTAAAACTGGACTCACAGGAGAGGTTCAATTCATAGAGAGTTAGAGTGTCAGTCCTCTTGTACTTAAGTCGGCATTTTGCCTTTTGTATTAAATTCGGATGCAATTTTTGTGTATCATCGTCAATAACAAGGTCCAAGGGATACAGTAAACCTGAAGTGAAGCATCGGAATCTATAACTGGACTCACAGGAGGGGTTCAAATCATAGAAAATTAGAGTATCAGTCCTCTTGTACATAAGTCGGCATTGTGCCTTTTGTATTTAATTCGGATGCAATATCTGTGTTTCATCATCAGTAAGAAGGTCCCAGGGATGAAGTAAACCTGAAGGGAAGCATCGGAATCTAAAACTGGACTCACAGGGGAGGTTCAAATCTTAGAGAGTTAGGGTGTCAGTCCTCTTGTACTTAAGTCGGCATTGTGCCTTTTGTATTAAATTCGGATGCAATTTCTGTGTTTCATCGTCAATGAGAAGGCCCAAGGTATACAGTAACCTGAAGTGAAGCATCGGAATCTAAAACCGGACTCACAGGAGATGTTCAAATCATAGAAAGTTATAGTGTGAGTCCTCTTGTACTTAAGTCGGCATTGTGTCTTTTGTATTAAATTCGGATGTAATATCTGTGTTTCATCGACAATAAGAAGGTCCAACGGATACAGTAAACCTGAGGTGAAGGATCGGAATCTAAAACGGGACTCACAGGAGAGGTTCAAATCATAGAATGTTAGAGTGTCAGTCCTCTGGTACTTAAGTCGGCATTTTCCCTTTTGTATTAAATTCGGATGCAATTTTTGTGTATCATCGTCAATAAGAAGGTCCAAGGGATACAGTAAACCTGATTTGAAGCAATGGAATCTAAAAGTGGACTCACTGGAGAGGTTCAAATCATAGAGAATTACAGTGTCAGTCCTCATGTACTTAAGTCGGCATTGTGCCTTTTGTAATAAATTCGGATGCAATTTCTGTGTTTCATCGTCAATAAGAAGATCCAAGGGATACAGTAAACCTGAAGTGAAACATCGGAATCTAAAACTGGACTCACAAGAGAGGTTCAAATCATAGAGAGTTAGAGTGACAGTCCTCTTGTACTGAAGTCGCCATTATGCCTTTTGTATTAAATTCGGATGCAATTTCTGTGTTTCATCGTCAATAACAAGGTCCAAGGGATACAGTAAACCTGAGGTGAAGCATCGGAATCTAAAACGGGACTCACAGGAGCGGTTCAAATCATAGAAAGTTAGAGTATCAGTCCTCTTTTACTTAAGTCGGCATTTTGCCTTTTGTATTAAATTCGGATGCAATTTCTGTGTTTCATCGTCAATAACAAGGTCCCCGGGATACAGTAAACCTGAAGTGAAGCATCGGAATCTAAAACTCTACTCACAGGTGAGGTTCAAATCATAGAATGTTAGAGTGTCAGTCCTCTTGTACTTAAGTCGGCATTGTGCCTTTTGCATTAAATTCGGATGCAATATCTGTGTTTCATCGTCAATAAGAAGGTCCAAGGTATACAAAAACGTGAAGTGATACATCGGAATCTAAATCTTTACTCACAGGAGAGGATCAAATCATAGAAAGTTTGAGTGTCAATCCTCTTGTACTTAAGTCGGCATTGTGCGGTTAGTATTAAATTCGGATGCAATTTCTGTGTTTCATCGTCAATAAGAACGTCCAAGGGATACAGTAAACCTGAAGTGAAGCATCGGAATCTGAGACTGGACTCACAGGAGAGATTCAAATCATAGAGAGTTAGAGTGTCAGTCCTCTTGTACTTAAGTCGGCATTATGCCTTTTGTATTAAATTCGGATGCAAGTTCTGTGTTTCATCGTCAATAAGAAGGTCCAAGGGATACAGTAAACCTGAAGTGAAGCATCGGAATCTAATATTGGACTCACAGGAGAGGTTCAAATTATTGAAAATTAGAGTGTCAGTCCTTTTGTACTTAAGTCGGCATTGAGCTTTTGTATTAAATTCGGATGCAATTTCTGTGTTTCATCGTCAATAACAAGGTCCCACGGATACAGTAAACCTGAAGTGAAGCAACGGAATCTATAACTGGACTCACAGGAGAGGTTCAAATCATAGAAATTTAGAGTGTCAGTCCTACTGTACTTAAGTCGGCATTGTGCCTTTTGTATTAAATTCGGATGCTATTTCTGTGGTTTATCGTCAATAGGAAGGTCCAAGGTATACAGTAACCTGAAGTGAAGCATCGAAATTTAAAACTGGACTCACAGGAGAAGTTCAAATCATAGAAAGTTAGAGTGGCAGTCCTCTTGTACTTAAGTCGGCATTGTGCCTTTCGTATAAAAATCGGATGCAATTACTTTGTTTCATCGTCAATAAGAAGGTCCAAGGGATACAGTAAACCTGAAGTGAAACATCGGAATCTATAACTGGCCTCACAGGAGGGGTTCAAATCATAGAAAGTTAGAGTATCAGTCCTCTTGTACTTTAGTCAGCATTGTGCCTTTTGTATTTAATTCGGATGCAATATCTGTTTCATCGTCAGTAAGAAGGTCCAAGGGATAAAGTAAATGTGAAGGGCAGCATCGGAATCTTAAACTGGACTCACAGGAGAGGTTCGAATCTTAGAGAGTTAGGGTGTCAGTCCTCTTGTACGTAAGTCGGCATTATGCTTTTTGTATTAAATTCGGATGCAAATCCCGTGTTTCATCGTCAATGAGAAGGTCCCACGGATACAGTAAACCTGAAGTGAAGCATCGGAATCTAAAACTGGACTCACAGGAGAGGTTCAAATCAAACAAAGTTAGAGTGTCAGTCCTCTTGTACTTAAGTCGGGATTGTGCCTTTTGTATTAAATTCGGATGCAATTTCTGTGTTTCATCGTCAATAAGAAGGCCCAAGGTATACAGTAACCTGAAGTGAAGCATCGGAATCTAAAACCGGACTCACAGGAGATGTTCAAATCATAGAAAGTTAGAGTGGCAGTCCTCTTGTACTTAAGTCGGCATTGAGCTTTTGTATTAAATTCGGATGCAATTTCTGTGTTTCATCGTCAATAACAAGGTCCCACGGATACAGTAAACCTGAAGTGAAGCAACGGAATCTATAACTGGACTCACAGGAGAGGTTCAAATCATAGAAATTTAGAGTGTCAGTCCTCCTGTACTTAAGTCGGCATTGTGCCTTTTGTATTAAATTCGGATGCTATTTCTGTGGTTTATCGTCAATAGGAAGGTCCAAGGTATACAGTAACCTGAAGTGAAGCATCGAAATTTAAAACTGGACTCACAGGAGAAGTTCAAATCATAGAAAGTTAGAGTGGCAGTCCTCTTGTACTTAAGTCGGCATTGTGCCTTTCGTATTATAATCGGATGCAATTACTGTGTTTCATCGTCAATAAGAAGGTCCAAGGGATACAGTAAACCTGAAGTGAAGCATCGGAATCTATAACTGGCCTCACAGGAGGGGTTCAAATCATAGAAAGTTAGAGTATCAGTCCTCTTGTACTTAAGTCAGCATTGTGCCTTTTGTATTTAATTCGGATGCAATATCTGTGTTTCATCGTCAGTAAGAAGGTCCAAGGGATAAAGTAAATGTGAAGGGAAGCATCGGAATCTTAAACTGGACCCACAGGAGAGGTTCGAATCTTAGAGAGTTAGGGTGTCAGTCCTCTTGTACGTAAGTCGGCATTATGCCTTTTGTATTAAATTCGGATGCAATTCCCGTGTTTCATCGTCAATGAGAAGGTCCCACGGATACAGTAAACCTGAAGTGAAGCATCGGAATCTAAAACTGGACTCACAGGAGAGGTTCAAATCAAACAAAGTTAGAGTGTCAGTCCTCTTGTACTTAAGTCGGCATTGTGCCTTTTGTATTAAATTCGGATGCAATTTCTGTGTTTCATCGTCAATAAGAAGGCCCAAGGTATACAGTAACCTGAAGTGAAGCATCGGAATCTAAAACCGGACTCACAGGAGATGTTCAAATCATAGAAAGTTAGAGTGGCAGTCCTCTTGTACTTAAGTCGTCATTGTGTCTTTTGTATTAAATTCGGATGTAATATCTGTGTTTCATCGACAATAAGAAGGTCCAACGGATACAGTAAACCTGAGGTGAAGCATCGGAATCTAAAACGGGACTCACAGGAGAGGTTCAAATCATAGGGAGTTAGAGTGTCGGTCCTCTTGTACTGAAGTCGCCATTATGCCTTTTGTATTAAATTCGGATGCAATTTCTGTGATTCATCGTCAATAACAAGGTCCAAGGGATACAGTAAACCTGAGGTGAAGCATCGGAATCTAAAACGGGACTCACAGGAGCGGTTCAAATATAGAAAGTTAGAGTGTCAGTCCTCTTTTACTTAAGTCGGCATTTTGCCTTTTGTATTAAATTCGGATGCAATTTCTGTGTTTCATCGTCAATAACAAGGTCCCAGGGATGCAATAAACCTGAAGTGAAGCATCGGAATCTAAAACTGGACTCACAGGTGAGGTTCAAATCATAGAATGTTAGAGTGTCGGTCCTCTTGTACTTAAGTCGGCATTGTGCCTTTTGTGTTACATTCGGATGCAATATCTGTGTTTCATCGTCAATAAGAAGGTCCAAGGTATACAGTAACGTGAAGTGAAGCATCGGAATCTAAATCTTTACTCACAGGAGAGGTTCAATTCATAGAAAGTTAGAGTGTCAGTCCTCTTGTACTTAAGTCGGCATTGTGCGGTTTGTATTAAATTCGGATGCAATTTCTGTGTTTCATCGTCAATAAGAATGTTCAAGGGATACAGTAAACCTGAAGTGAAGTATCGGTATCTAAGACTGGACTCACAGGAGAGGTTCAAATCATAGAGAGTTAGAGTGTCTCTCCTCTTGTACTTAAGTCGGCATTTTGCCTTTTGTATTAAATTCGGATGCAATATCTGTGTTTCATCGTCAATAAGAAGGTCCAAGGTATACAGTAACGTGAAGTGATGCATCAGAATCTAAATCTTTACTCACAGGAGAGGTTCAAATCATAGAAAGTTAGAGTGTCAGTCCTCTTGTACTTAAGCCGGCATTGTGCGGTTAGTATTAAATTCGGATGCAATTTCTGTGTTTCATCGTCAATAAGAACGTCCAAGGGATACAGTAAACCTGAAGTGAAGCATCGGAATCTAAGACTGGACTCACAGGAGAGATTCAAATCATAGAAAGTTAGAGTGTCAGTCCTCTTGTACTGAAGTCGCCATTATGCCTTTTGTATTAATTTCGGATGCAATTTCAGTGATTCATCGTCAATAACAAGGTCCAAGGGATACAGTAAACCTGAGGTGAAGCATCGGAATCTAAAACGGGACTGACAGGAGCGGTTCAAATCATAGAAAGTTAGAGTGTCAGTCCTCTTTTACTTAAGTCGGCGTTTTGCCTTTTGTATTAAATTCGGATGCAATTTCTGTGTTTCATCGTCAATAACAAGGTCCCAGGGATACAGTAAACCTGAAGTGAAGCATCGGAATCTAAAACTGGACTCACAGGTGAGGTTCAAATCGTAGAATGTTAGAGTGTCAGTCCTTTTGTACTTAAGTCGGCATTGTGCCTTTTGTATTACATTCGGATGCAATATCTGTGTTTCATCGTCAATAAGAAGGTCCAAGGTATACAGTAACGTGAAGTGAAGCATCGGAATCTAAATCTTTACTCACAGGAGAGGTTCAATTCATAGAAAGTTAGAGTGTCAGTCCTCTTGTACTTAAGTCGGCATTGTGCGGTTTGTATTAAATTCGGATGCAATTTCTGTGTTTCATCGTCAATAAGAATGTCCAAGGGATACAGTAAACCTGAAGTGAAGCATCGGAATCTAAGACTGGACTCACAGGAGAGGTTCAAATCATAGAGAGTTAGAGTGTCAGTCCTCTTGTACTTAAGTCGGCATTATGCCTTTTGTATTAAATTCGGATGCAATTTCTGTGTTTCATCGTCAATAAGAATGTCCAAGGGATACAGTAAACCTGAAGTGAAGCATCGGAATCTAAGACTGGACTCACAGGAGAGGTTCAAATCATAGAGAGTTAGAGTGTCATTCCTCTTGTACTTAAGTCGGCATTGTGCCTCTTGTATTAAATTCGGATGCGATTTCTGTGTTTCATCGTCAATTTGAAGGTCCAGGTGATACAGTAAGCCTGAAGTGCAGCATCGGAATCTAAAACTGGACTCACAGGAGAGGTTCAAATCATAGAATGTTAGAGTGTCAGTCCTTTTGTACTTAAGTCGGCATTTTGCCTTTTGTATTAAATTCGGATGCAATTTTTGTGTATCATTGTCAATAAGAAGGTCCAAGGGATACAGTAAACCTGATTTGAAGCAATGTAATCTAAAAGTGGACTCACTGGAGAGGTTCAAATCATAGAGAGTTACAGTGTCAGTCCTCTTGTACTTAAGTCTACATTGTGCCTTTTGTAATAAATTCTAATGCAATTTCTGTGTTTCATCGTCAATATGAAGATCCAAGGGATACAGTAAACCTGAAGTGAAACATCGGAATCTAAAACCGGACTCACAGGAGAGGTTCAAATCATAGAGAGTTAGAGTGTCAGTCCTCTTGTACTGAAGTCGCCATTATGCCTTTTGTATTAAATTCGGATGCAATTTCTTTGTTTCATCGTCAATAACAAGGTCCAAGGGATACAGTAACCTGAGGTGAAGCATCGGTATCTAAAACGGGACTCACAGGAGCGGTTCAAATCATAGAAAGTTAGAGTGTCAGTCCTCTTTTACTTAAGTCGGCATTTTGCCTTTTGTATTAAATTCGGATGCAATTTCTGTGTTTCATCGTCAATAACAAGGTCCCAGGGATGCAGTAAAACTGAAGTGAAGCATCGGAATCTAAAACTGGACTCACAGGTGAGGTTCAAATCATAGAATGTTAGAGTGTCAGTCCTCTTGTACTTAATTCGGCATTGTGCCTTTTGTATTAAATTCGGATGCAATATCTGTGTTTCATCGTCAATAAGAAGGTCCAAGGTATACAGTAACGTGAAGTGATGCATCGGAATCTAAATCTTTACTCACAGGAGAGGTTCAAATCATAGAAAGTTAGAGTGTCAGTCCTCTTGTACTTAAGCCGGCATTGTGCGGTTAGTATTAAATTCGGATGCAATTTCTGTGTTTCATCGTCAATAAGAATGTCCAAGGGATACAGTAAACCTGAAGTGAAGCATCGAAATCTAAAACTGGACTCACGGGAGAGATTCAAATCATAGAGAGTTAGAGTGTCAGTCCTCTTGTACTTAAGTCGGCATTGTGCCTCTTGTATTAAATTTGGATGCGATATCTGTGTTTCATCGTCAATTTGAAGGTCCAAGGTATACAGTAAACCAGAAGTGAAGCATCGGATTCTAAAACTGGACTCACAGGAGCGGTTCAAATCATAGAGAGTTAGAGTGTCAGTCCTCTTGTACTTAAGTCGGCATTGTGCCTTTTGTATTAAATTCGGATGCAATTTCTGTGTTTCATCGTCAATAAGAAGGTCCAAGTGATACAGTAAACCTGAAGTGAAGCATCAGAATCTAAAACTGGACTCACAAGAGAGGTTCTAATCATAGAGAGTTAGAGTGTCAGTCCTCTTGTAGTTAAGTCGGCATTGTGCCTTTTGTATTAAATTTGGATGCAAGTTCTGTGTTTCATCGTCAATAAGAAGGTCCAAGGGATACAGTAAACCTGAAGTGAAGCATCGGAATCTAATATTGGACTCACAGGAGAGTTTCAAAGTATTGAAAGTTAGAGTGTCAGTCCTTTTGTACTGAAGTCGGCATTGTGCTTTTGTATTAAATTCGGATGCAATTTCTGTGTTTCATCGTCAATAACAAGGTCCCACGGATACAGTAAACCTGAAGTGAAGCAACGGAATCTATAACTGGACTCACAGGAGAGGTTCAAATCATAGAAATTTAGAGTGTCAGTCCTCATGTACTTAAGTCGGCATTGTGCCTTTTGTATTAAATTCGGATGCTATTTCTGTGTTTTATCGTCAAAAGGAAGGTCCAAGGTATACAGTAACCTGAAGTGAAGCATCGTAATTTAAATCTGGACTCACAGGAGAAGTTCAAATCATAGAAAGATAGAGTGGCAGTCCTCTTGTACTTAAGTCGGCATTGTGCCTTTCGTATTAAAATCGGATGCAATTTCTGTGTTTCATCGTCAATAACAAGGTCCTACGGGTACTGTAAACCTGAAGTGAAGCATCGGAATCTATAACTGGACTCACAGGAGGGGTTCAAATCATAGAAAGTTAGAGTATCAGTCCTCTTGTACTTAAGTCGGCATTGTGCCTTTTGTATTTAATTCGGATGCAATATCTGTGTTTCATCGTCAGTAAGAAGGTCCAAGGGATAAAGTAAACCTGAAGGGAAGCATCGGAATCTAAAACTGGACTCACAGGAGAGGTTCAAGTCCTAGAGATTTAGGGTGTCAGTCCTCTTGTACATAAGTCGGCATTATACCTTTTGTATTAAATTCGGATGCAATTTCCGTGTTTCATCGTCAATGAGAAGGTCCCACGGATACAGTAAACCTGAAGTGAAGCATCGGAATCTAAAACTGGACTCACAGGAGAGGTTCAAATCAAACAAAGTTAGAGTGTCAGTCCTCTTGTACTTAAGTCGGCATTGTGCCTTTTGTATTAAATTCGGATGCAATTTCTGTGTTTCATCGTCAATAAGAAGATCCAAGGTATACAGTAACGTGAAGTGATGCATCGGAATCTAAAACTGGACTCACAGGAGAGGTTCAAATCATAGAGAGTTAGAGTGTCAGTCCTCTTGTACTGAAGTCGCTATTATGCCTTTTGTATTAAATTCCGATGCAATTTCTGTGATTCATCGTCAATAACAAGGTCCAAGGGATACAGTAAACCTGAGGTGAAGCATCGGAATCTAAAACGGGACTCACAGGAACGGTTCAAATCATAGAAAGTTAGAATGGCAGTCCTCTTGTACTTAAGTCGGCATTGTGCCATTCGTATTAAAATCGGATGCAATTTCTGTGTTTCATCGTCAATAAGAAGGTCCAAGGGATACAGTAAACCTGAAGTGAAGCATCGGAATCTATAACTGGACTCACAGGAGGGGTTCAAATCATAGAAAGTTAGAGTATCAGTCCTCTTGTACTTAAGTCGGCATTGTGCCTTTTGTATTTAATTCGGATGCAATTTCTGTGTTTCATCGTCAATAACAAGGTCCAAGGGATACAGTAAACGTGAGGTGAAGCATCGGAATCTAAAACGGGACTCACAGGAGCGGTTCAAATCATAGAAAGTTAGAATGTCAGTCCTCTTTTACTTAAGTCGGCATTTTGCCTTTTGTATTAAATTCGGATGCAATTTCTGTGTTTCATCGTCAATAACAAGGTCCCAGGGATACAGTAAAACTGAAGTGAAGCATCGGAATCTAAAACTGGACTCACAGGTGAGGTTCAAATCATAGAATGTTAGAGTGTCAGTCCTCTTGTACTTAAGTCGGCATTGTGCCTTTTGTATTAAATTCGGATGCAATATCTGTGTTTCATCGTCAATAAGAAGGTCCAAGGTATACAGTAACGTGAAGTGATGCATCGGAATCTAAATCTTTACTCACAGGAGAGGTTCAAATCATAGAAAGTTAGAGTGTCAGTCCTCTTGTACTTAAGTCGGCATTGTGCGGTTAGTATTAAATTCGGATGCAATTTCTGTGTTTCATCGTCAATAAGAATGTCCAACGGATACAGTAAACCTGAAGTGAAGCATCGGAATCTAAGACTGGACTCACAGGAGAGGTTCAAATCATAGAGAGTTAGAGTGTCAGTCCTCTTGTACTTAAGTCGGCATTATGCCTTTTGTATTAAATTCGGATGCAATATCTGTGTTTCATCGTCAATAAGAATGTGCAAGGGATACAGTAAACCTGAAGTGAAGCATCGAAATCTAAAACTGGACTCACAGGAGAGATTCAAATCATAGAGAGTTAGAGTGTCAGTCCTCTTGTACTTAAGTGGGCATTGTGCCCCTTGTATTAAATTCGGATGCGATTTCTGTGTTTCATCGTCAATTTGAAGGTCCAAGGTATACAGTAAACCAGAAGTGAAGCATCGGATTCTAAAACTGGACTCACAGGAGCGGTTCAAATCATAGAGAGTTAGAGTGTCAGTCCTCTTGTACTTAAGTCGGCACTGTGCCTTTTGTATTAAATTCGGATGCAATTTCTGTGTTTCATCGTCAATAAGAAGGTCCAAGTGATACAGTAAACCTGAAGTGAAGCATCAGAATCTAAAACTGGACTCACAAGAGAGGTTCTAATCATAGAGAGTTAGAGTGTCAGTCCTCTTGTACTTAAGTCGGCATTGTGCCTTTTGTATTAAATTTGGACGCAAGTTCTGTGTTTCATCGTCAATAAGAAGGTCCAAGGGATACAGTAAACCTGCAGTGAAGCATCGGAATCTAATATTGGACTCACAGGAGAGTTTCAAATTATTGAAAGTTTGAGTGTCAGTCCTTTTGTACTTAAGACGGCATTGAGCTTTTGTATTAAATTCGGATGCAATTTCTGTGTTTCATCGTCAATAACAAGGTCCCACGGATACAGTAAACCTGAAGTGAAGTAACGGAATCTATAACTGGACTCACAGGAGAGGTTCAATTCATAGAAATTTAGAGTGTCAGTCCTCCTGTACTTAAGTCGGCATTGTGCCTTTTGTATTAAATTCGGATGCTATTTCTGTGTTTTATCGTCAATAGGAAGGTCGAAGGTATACAGTAACCTGAAGTGAAGCATCGAAATTTAAATTTGGACTCACAGGAGAAGTTCAAATCATAGAAAGTTAGAGTGGCAGTCCTCTTGTACATAAGTCGGCATTGTGCCTTTCGTATTAAAATCGGATGCAATTTCTGTGTTTCATCGTCAATAAGAAGGTCCAAGGGATACAGTAAACCTGAAGTGAAGCATCGGAATCTATAACTGGACTCCCAGGAGGGGTTCAAATCATAGAAAGTTAGAGTATCAGTCCTCTTGTACTTAAGTCGGCATTGTGCCTTTTGTATTTAATTCGGATGCAATATCTATGTTTCTTCGTCAGTAAGAAGGTCCAAGGGATAAAGTAAACCTGAAGGGAAGCATCGGAATCTAAAACTGGACTCACAGGAGAGGTTCAAATCTTAGAGAGTTAGGGTGTCAGTCCTCTTGTACATAAGTCGGCATTATGCCTTTTGTATTAAATACGGATGCAATTTCCGTGTTACATCGTCAATGAGACGGTCCCACGGATACAGTTAACCTGAAGTGAAGCATCGACATCTCAAACTGGACTCACAGCAGAGGTTCAAATCAAACAAAGTTAGAGTGTCAGTCCTCTTGTACTTAAGTCGGCATTGTGCCTTTTGTATTAAATTCGGATGCAATTTCTGTGTTTCATCGTCAATAAGAAGGCCCAAGGTATACAGTAACCTCAAGTGATGCATCGGAATCTAAAACCGGACTCACAGGAGATGTTCAAATCATAGAAAGTTAGAGTGTCAGTCCTCTTGTACTTAAGTCGGCATTGTGTCTTTTGTATTAAATTCGGATGTAATATCTGTGTTTCATCGACAATAAGAAGGTCCAACGGATACAGTAAACCTGAGGTGAAGCATCGGAATCTAAAACGGGACCCACAGGAGAGGTTCAAATCATAGAATGTTAGAGTGTCAGTCCTCTTGTACTTAAGTCGGCATTTTGCCTTTTGTATTACATTCGGATGCAATTTTTGTGTATCATCGTCAATAAGAAGGTCCAAGGGATACAGTAAACCTGATTTGAAGCAATGGAATCTAAAAGTGGACTCACTGGAGAGGTTCAAATCATAAAGAGTTATAGTGTCAGTCCTCTTGTACTTAAGTCGGCATTGTGCCTTTTGTAATAAATTTGGATGCAATTTCTGTGATTCATCGTCAATAACAAGGTCCAAGGGATACAGTAAACCTGAGGTGAAGCATCGGAATCTAAAACGGGACTCACAGGAACGGTTCAAATCATAGAAAGTTAGAGTGTCAGTCCTCTTTTACTTAAGTCGGCATTTTGCCTTTTGTATTAAAATCGGATGCAATATCTGTGTTTCATCGTCAATAAGAAGGTACAAGGTATACAGTAACGTGAAGAGAAGCATCGGAATCTAGATCTTTACTCACAGGAGAGGTTCAATTCATAGAAAGTTAGAGTGTCAGTCCTCTTGTACTTAAGTCGGCATTGTGCGGTTTGTATTAAATTCGGATGCAATTTCTGTGTTTCATCGTCAATAAGAATGTCCAAAGGCAACAGTAAACCTGAAGTGAAGCATCGGAATCTAAGACTGGACTCACAGGAGAGGTTCAAATCATAGAGAGTTAGAGTGTCAGTCCTCTTGTACTTAAGTCGGCATTATGCCTTTTGTATTAAATTCGGATGCAATTTCTGTGTTTCTTCGTCAATAAGAATGTCCAAGGGATACAGTAAACCTGAAGTGAAGCATCGAAATCTAAAACTGGACTCACAGGAGAGATTCAAATCATAGAGAGTTATAGTGTCAGTCCTCTTGTACTTAAGTCGGCATTGTGCCTCTTGTATTATATTCGGATGCGATTTCTGTGTTTCATCGTCAATTTGAAGGTCCAAGGTATACAGTAAACCTGAAGTGAAGCATCGGAATCTAAAACTGGACTCACAGGAGCGGTTCAAATCATAGAGAGTTAGAGTGTCAGTCCTCTTGTACTTAAGTCGGCATTGTGCGTTTTGTATTAAATTCGGATACAATTTCTGTGTGTCATCGTCAATAAGAAGGTCCAAGTGATACAGTAAACCTGAAGTGAAGCATCGGAATCTAAAACTGGACTCACAAGAGAGGTTCTAATCATAGAGAGTTAGAGTGTCAGTCCTCCTGTACTTAAGTCGGCATTGTGCCTTTTGTATTAAACTTGGATGCAAGTTCTGTGTTTCATCGTCAATAAGAAGGTCCAAGGGATACAGTAACCCTGAAGTGAAGCATCGGAATCTAATATTGGACTCACAGGAGAGGATCAAATTATTGAAAGTTAGAGTGTCAGTCCTTTTGTACTTAAGTCGGCATTGTGCTTTTGTATTAAATTCGGATGCAATTTCTGTGTTTCATCGTCAATAGGAAGGTCCAAGGTATACAGTAACCTGAAGTGAAGCATCGAAATTTAAAACTGGACTCACAGGAGAAGTTCAAATCATAGAGAGTTAGAGTGTCAGTCCTCTTGTACTTAAGTCGGCATTGTGCCTTTTGTATTAAATTCGGATGCAATTTCTGTGTTTCATCGTCAATAAGAAGGTCCAATTGATACAGTAAACCTGAAGTGAAGCATCAGAATCTAAAACTGGACTCACAAGAGAGGTTCTAATCATAGAGAGTTAGAGTGTCAGTCCTCTTGTACTTAAGTCGGCATTGTGCCTCTTGTATTATATTCGGATGCGATTTCTGTGTTTCATCGTCAATTTGAAGGTCCAAGGTATACAGTAAACCTGAAGTGAAGCATCGGAATCTAAAACTGGACTCACAGGAGCGGTTCAAATCATAGAGAGTTAGAGTGTCAGTCCTCTTGTACTTAAGTCGGCATTGTGCGTTTTGTATTAAATTCGGATACAATTTCTGTGTGTCATCGTCAATAAGAAGGTCCAAGTGATACAGTATACCTGAAGTGAAGCATCGGAATCTAAAACTGGACTCACAAGAGAGGTTCTAATCATAGAGAGTTAGAGTGTCAGTCCTCTTGTACTTAAGTCGGCATTGTGCCTTTTGTATTAAACTTGGATGCAAGTTCTGTGTTCCATCGTCAATAAGAAGGTCCAAGGGATACAGTAAACCTGAAGTGAAGCATCGGAATCTAATATTGGACTCACAGGAGAGGTTCAAATTATTGAAAGTTAGGGTGTCAGTCCTTTTGTACTTAAGTCGGCATTGTGCTTTTGTATTAAATTCGGATGCAATTTCTGTGTTTCATCGTCAATAGGAAGGTCCAAGGTATACAGTAACCTGAAGTGAAGCTTTAAAATTTAAAACTGGACTCACAGGAGAAGTTCAAATCATAGAAAGTTAGAATGGCAGTCCTCTTGTACTTAAGTCGGCATTGTGCCATTCGTATTAAAATCGGATGCAATTTCTGTGTTTCATCGTCAATAAGAAGGTCCAAGGGATACAGTAAACCTGAAGTGAAGCATCGGAATCTATAACTGGACTCACAGGAGGGGTTCAAATCATAGGAAGTTAGAGTATCAGTCCTCTTGTACTTAAGTCGGCATTGTGCCTTTTGTATTTAATTCGGATGCAATATCTGTGTTTCATCGTCAGTAAGAAGGTCCAAGGGATAAAGTAAACCTGAAGGGAAGCATCGGAATCTAAAACTGGACTCACAGGAGAGGTTCAAATCTTAGAGAGTTAGGGTGTCAGTCCTCTTGTACATAAGTCGGCATTATGCCTTTTGTAATAAATTCGGATGCAATTTCCGTGTTTCATTGTCAATGAGAAGGTCCCACGGATACAGAAAACCTGAAGTGAAGAATCGGAATCTAAAACTGGACTCACAGGAGAGGTTCAAATCAAACAAAGTTAGAGTGTCAGTCCTCTTGTACTTAAGTCGGCATTGTGCCTTTTGTATTAAATTCTGATGCAATTTCTGTGTTTCATCGTCAATAAGAAGGCCCAAGGTATACAGTAACCTGAAGTGAAGCATCGGAATCTAGAACCGGACTCACAGGAGATGTTCAAATCATAGAAAGTTAGAGTGTCAGTCCTCTTGTACTTAAGTCGGCATTGTGTCTTTTGTATTAAATTCGGATGTAATATCTGTGTTTCATCGACAATAAGAAGGTCCAACGGATACAGTAAACCTGAGGTGAAGCATCGGAATCTAAAACGGGACTCGCAGGAGAGGTTCAAATCATAGAAAGTTAGAGTGTCAGTCCTCTTGTACTTAAGTCGGCATTGTGCCTTTTGTATTAATTTCGGAGGCAATTTCTGTGTTTCATCGTCAATAAGAAGGTCCAAGGGATACAGTAAACCTGAAGTGAAGCATCGGAATCTAAAACTGGACTTACAGGAGAGGTTCAAAACATAGAGAGTTAGAGTGTCAGTCCACTTGTATATAAGTCGTCATTGTGCCTTTTGTATTAAAATCGGATGCAATTTCTGTGTTTCATCGTCAATAAGAAGGTTCAAGGGATACAGTAAACCTGAAGTGAAGCATTGGAATCTAAAACTGGACTCACAGGAGAGGTACAAATCATAGAGAGTTAGTGTGTCAGTCCTCTTCTACTTGAGTCGGCATTGTGCCTTTTGTATTAAATTCGTATGGAGTTTCTGTGTTTCATTGTCAATAAGAAAGTCCAAGGGATACAGTAAAGCTGAAGTAAAGCATCGGAATCTAAAACTGGACTCACAGGAGATGTTCAAATCACAGAAAGTTAGAGTGTCAGTCCTCTTGTACTTAAGTCGCAATTGTGCATTTTGTATTAAATTCGGATGCAATTTCTGTGTTTCATCGTCAATAAGAAGCTCCAACGGTTACAGTAAACCTGAAGTAAAGCATCGGAATCTAAAACTGGACTCACAGGAGAGGTTCAAATCATAGAGAGTTAGAGTGTCAGTCCTCTTGTACTTAAGTCGGCATTATGCCTTTTGTATTAAATTCGGATGCAATTTCTGTGTTTCTTCGTCAATAAGAATGTCCAAGGGATACAGTAAACCTGAAGTGAAGCATCGAAATCTAAAACTGGACTCACAGGAGAGATTCAAATCATAGAGAGTTATAGTGTCAGTCCTCTTGTACTTAAGTCGGCATTGTGCCTCTTGTATTATATTCGGATGCGATTTCTGTGTTTCATCGTCAATAAGAATGTCCAAAGGCAACAGTAAACCTGAAGTGAAGCATCGGAATCTAAGACTGGACTCACAGGAGAGGTTCAAATCATAGAGAGTTAGAGTGTCAGTCCTCTTGTACTTAAGTCGGCATTATGCCTTTTGTATTAATTTCGGAGGCAATTTCTGTGTTTCATCGTCAATAAGAAGGTCCAAGGGATACAGTAAACCTGAAGTGAAGCATCGGAATCTAAAACTGGACTTACAGGAGAGGTTCAAAACATAGAGAGTTAGAGTGTCAGTCCACTTGTATATAAGTCGTCATTGTGCCTTTTGTATTAAATTCGGATGCAATTTCTGTGTTTCATCGTCAATAACAAGGTCCAAGGGATACAGTAAACCTGAAGTGAAGCATCGAAATCTAAAACTGGACTCACAGGAGAGATTCAAATCATAGAGAGTTATAGTGTCAGTCCTCTTGTACTTAAGTCGGCATTGTGCCTCTTGTATTATATTCGGATGCGATTTCTGTGTTTCATCGTCAATAAGAATGTCCAAAGGCAACAGTAAACCTGAAGTGAAGCATCGGAATCTAAGACTGGACTCACAGGAGAGGTTCAAATCATAGAGAGTTAGAGTGTCAGTCCTCTTGTACTGAAGTCGCTATTATGCCTTTTGTATTAAATTCCGATGCAATTTCTGTGATTCATCGTCAATAACAAGGTCCAAGGGATACAGTAAACCTGAGGTGAAGCATCGGAATCTAAAACGGGACTCACAGGAACGGTTCAAATCATAGAAAGTTAGAATGGCAGTCCTCTTGTACTTAAGTCGGCATTGTGCCATTCGTATTAAAATCGGATGCAATTTCTGTGTTTCATCGTCAATAAGAAGGTCCAAGGGATACAGTAAACCTGAAGTGAAGCATCGGAATCTATAACTGGACTCACAGGAGGGGTTCAAATCATAGAAAGTTAGAGTATCAGTCCTCTTGTACTTAAGTCGGCATTGTGCCTTTTGTATTTAATTCGGATGCAATTTCTGTGTTTCATCGTCAATAACAAGGTCCAAGGGATACAGTAAACGTGAGGTGAAGCATCGGAATCTAAAACGGGACTCACAGGAGCGGTTCAAATCATAGAAAGTTAGAATGTCAGTCCTCTTTTACTTAAGTCGGCATTTTGCCTTTTGTATTAAATTCGGATGCAATTTCTGTGTTTCATCGTCAATAACAAGGTCCCAGGGATACAGTAAAACTGAAGTGAAGCATCGGAATCTAAAACTGGACTCACAGGTGAGGTTCAAATCATAGAATGTTAGAGTGTCAGTCCTCTTGTACTTAAGTCGGCATTGTGCCTTTTGTATTAAATTCGGATGCAATATCTGTGTTTCATCGTCAATAAGAAGGTCCAAGGTATACAGTAACGTGAAGTGATGCATCGGAATCTAAATCTTTACTCACAGGAGAGGTTCAAATCATAGAAAGTTAGAGTGTCAGTCCTCTTGTACTTAAGTCGGCATTGTGCGGTTAGTATTAAATTCGGATGCAATTTCTGTGTTTCATCGTCAATAAGAATGTCCAACGGATACAGTAAACCTGAAGTGAAGCATCGGAATCTAAGACTGGACTCACAGGAGAGGTTCAAATCATAGAGAGTTAGAGTGTCAGTCCTCTTGTACTTAAGTCGGCATTATGCCTTTTGTATTAAATTCGGATGCAATATCTGTGTTTCATCGTCAATAAGAATGTGCAAGGGATACAGTAAACCTGAAGTGAAGCATCGAAATCTAAAACTGGACTCACAGGAGAGATTCAAATCATAGAGAGTTAGAGTGTCAGTCCTCTTGTACTTAAGTGGGCATTGTGCCTCTTGTATTAAATTCGGATGCGATTTCTGTGTTTCATCGTCAATTTGAAGGTCCAAGGTATACAGTAAACCAGAAGTGAAGCATCGGATTCTAAAACTGGACTCACAGGAGCGGTTCAAATCATAGAGAGTTAGAGTGTCAGTCCTCTTGTACTTAAGTCGGCACTGTGCCTTTTGTATTAAATTCGGATGCAATTTCTGTGTTTCATCGTCAATAAGAAGGTCCAAGTGATACAGTAAACCTGAAGTGAAGCATCAGAATCTAAAACTGGACTCACAAGAGAGGTTCTAATCATAGAGAGTTAGAGTGTCAGTCCTCTTGTACTTAAGTCGGCATTGTGCCTTTTGTATTAAATTTGGACGCAAGTTCTGTGTTTCATCGTCAATAAGAAGGTCCAAGGGATACAGTAAACCTGCAGTGAAGCATCGGAATCTAATATTGGACTCACAGGAGAGTTTCAAATTATTGAAAGTTTGAGTGTCAGTCCTTTTGTACTTAAGACGGCATTGAGCTTTTGTATTAAATTCGGATGCAATTTCTGTGTTTCATCGTCAATAACAAGGTCCCACGGATACAGTAAACCTGAAGTGAAGTAACGGAATCTATAACTGGACTCACAGGAGAGGTTCAATTCATAGAAATTTAGAGTGTCAGTCCTCCTGTACTTAAGTCGGCATTGTGCCTTTTGTATTAAATTCGGATGCTATTTCTGTGTTTTATCGTCAATAGGAAGGTCGAAGGTATACAGTAACCTGAAGTGAAGCATCGAAATTTAAATTTGGACTCACAGGAGAAGTTCAAATCATAGAAAGTTAGAGTGGCAGTCCTCTTGTACATAAGTCGGCATTGTGCCTTTCGTATTAAAATCGGATGCAATTTCTGTGTTTCATCGTCAATAAGAAGGTCCAAGGGATACAGTAAACCTGAAGTGAAGCATCGGAATCTATAACTGGACTCCCAGGAGGGGTTCAAATCATAGAAAGTTAGAGTATCAGTCCTCTTGTACTTAAGTCGGCATTGTGCCTTTTGTATTTAATTCGGATGCAATATCTATGTTTCTTCGTCAGTAAGAAGGTCCAAGGGATAAAGTAAACCTGAAGGGAAGCATCGGAATCTAAAACTGGACTCACAGGAGAGGTTCAAATCTTAGAGAGTTAGGGTGTCAGTCCTCTTGTACATAAGTCGGCATTATGCCTTTTGTATTAAATACGGATGCAATTTCCGTGTTACATCGTCAATGAGACGGTCCCACGGATACAGTTAACCTGAAGTGAAGCATCGACATCTCAAACTGGACTCACAGCAGAGGTTCAAATCAAACAAAGTTAGAGTGTCAGTCCTCTTGTACTTAAGTCGGCATTGTGCCTTTTGTATTAAATTCGGATGCAATTTCTGTGTTTCATCGTCAATAAGAAGGCCCAAGGTATACAGTAACCTCAAGTGATGCATCGGAATCTAAAACCGGACTCACAGGAGATGTTCAAATCATAGAAAGTTAGAGTGTCAGTCCTCTTGTACTTAAGTCGGCATTGTGTCTTTTGTATTAAATTCGGATGTAATATCTGTGTTTCATCGACAATAAGAAGGTCCAACGGATACAGTAAACCTGAGGTGAAGCATCGGAATCTAAAACGGGACTCACAGGAGAGGTTCAAATCATAGAATGTTAGAGTGTCAGTCCTCTTGTACTTAAGTCGGCATTTTGCCTTTTGTATTACATTCGGATGCAATTTTTGTGTATCATCGTCAATAAGAAGGTCCAAGGGATACAGTAAACCTGATTTGAAGCAATGGAATCTAAAAGTGGACTCACTGGAGAGGTTCAAATCATAAAGAGTTATAGTGTCAGTCCTCTTGTACTTAAGTCGGCATTGTGCCTTTTGTAATAAATTTGGATGCAATTTCTGTGATTCATCGTCAATAACAAGGTCCAAGGGATACAGTAAACCTGAGGTGAAGCATCGGAATCTAAAACGGGACTCACAGGAACGGTTCAAATCATAGAAAGTTAGAGTGTCAGTCCTCTTTTACTTAAGTCGGCATTTTGCCTTTTGTATTAAAATCGGATGCAATATCTGTGTTTCATCGTCAATAAGAAGGTACAAGGTATACAGTAACGTGAAGAGAAGCATCGGAATCTAGATCTTTACTCACAGGAGAGGTTCAATTCATAGAAAGTTAGAGTGTCAGTCCTCTTGTACTTAAGTCGGCATTGTGCGGTTTGTATTAAATTCGGATGCAATTTCTGTGTTTCATCGTCAATAAGAATGTCCAAAGGCAACAGTAAACCTGAAGTGAAGCATCGGAATCTAAGACTGGACTCACAGGAGAGGTTCAAATCATAGAGAGTTAGAGTGTCAGTCCTCTTGTACTTAAGTCGGCATTATGCCTTTTGTATTAAATTCGGATGCAATTTCTGTGTTTCTTCGTCAATAAGAATGTCCAAGGGATACAGTAAACCTGAAGTGAAGCATCGAAATCTAAAACTGGACTCACAGGAGAGATTCAAATCATAGAGAGTTATAGTGTCAGTCCTCTTGTACTTAAGTCGGCATTGTGCCTCTTGTATTATATTCGGATGCGATTTCTGTGTTTCATCGTCAATTTGAAGGTCCAAGGTATACAGTAAACCTGAAGTGAAGCATCGGAATCTAAAACTGGACTCACAGGAGCGGTTCAAATCATAGAGAGTTAGAGTGTCAGTCCTCTTGTACTTAAGTCGGCATTGTGCGTTTTGTATTAAATTCGGATACAATTTCTGTGTGTCATCGTCAATAAGAAGGTCCAAGTGATACAGTAAACCTGAAGTGAAACATCGGAATCTAAAACTGGACTCACAAGAGAGGTTCTAATCATAGAGAGTTAGAGTGTCAGTCCTCCTGTACTTAAGTCGGCATTGTGCCTTTTGTATTAAACTTGGATGCAAGTTCTGTGTTTCATCGTCAATAAGAAGGTCCAAGGGATACAGTAACCCTGAAGTGAAGCATCGGAATCTAATATTGGACTCACAGGAGAGGATCAAATTATTGAAAGTTAGAGTGTCAGTCCTTTTGTACTTAAGTCGGCATTGTGCTTTTGTATTAAATTCGGATGCAATTTCTGTGTTTCATCGTCAATAGGAAGGTCCAAGGTATACAGTAACCTGAAGTGAAGCATCGAAATTTAAAACTGGACTCACAGGAGAAGTTCAAATCATAGAGAGTTAGAGTGTCAGTCCTCTTGTACTTAAGTCGGCATTGTGCCTTTTGTATTAAATTCGGATGCAATTTCTGTGTTTCATCGTCAATAAGAAGGTCCAATTGATACAGTAAACCTGAAGTGAAGCATCAGAATCTAAAACTGGACTCACAAGAGAGGTTCTAATCATAGAGAGTTAGAGTGTCAGTCCTCTTGTACTTAAGTCGGCATTGTGCCTCTTGTATTATATTCGGATGCGATTTCTGTGTTTCATCGTCAATTTGAAGGTCCAAGGTATACAGTAAACCTGAAGTGAAGCATCGGAATCTAAAACTGGACTCACAGGAGCGGTTCAAATCATAGAGAGTTAGAGTGTCAGTCCTCTTGTACTTAAGTCGGCATTGTGCGTTTTGTATTAAATTCGGATACAATTTCTGTGTGTCATCGTCAATAAGAAGGTCCAAGTGATACAGTATACCTGAAGTGAAGCATCGGAATCTAAAACTGGACTCACAAGAGAGGTTCTAATCATAGAGAGTTAGAGTGTCAGTCCTCTTGTACTTAAGTCGGCATTGTGCCTTTTGTATTAAACTTGGATGCAAGTTCTGTGTTCCATCGTCAATAAGAAGGTCCAAGGGATACAGTAAACCTGAAGTGAAGCATCGGAATCTAATATTGGACTCACAGGAGAGGTTCAAATTATTGAAAGTTAGGGTGTCAGTCCTTTTGTACTTAAGTCGGCATTGTGCTTTTGTATTAAATTCGGATGCAATTTCTGTGTTTCATCGTCAATAGGAAGGTCCAAGGTATACAGTAACCTGAAGTGAAGCATCGAAATTTAAAACTGGACTCACAGGAGAAGTTCAAATCATAGAAAGTTAGAATGGCAGTCCTCTTGTACTTAAGTCGGCATTGTGCCATTCGTATTAAAATCGGATGCAATTTCTGTGTTTCATCGTCAATAAGAAGGTCCAAGGGATACAGTAAACCTGAAGTGAAGCATCGGAATCTATAACTGGACTCACAGGAGGGGTTCAAATCATAGGAAGTTAGAGTATCAGTCCTCTTGTACTTAAGTCGGCATTGTGCCTTTTGTATTTAATTCGGATGCAATATCTGTGTTTCATCGTCAGTAAGAAGGTCCAAGGGATAAAGTAAACCTGAAGGGAAGCATCGGAATCTAAAACTGGACTCACAGGAGAGGTTCAAATCTTAGAGAGTTAGGGTGTCAGTCCTCTTGTACATAAGTCGGCATTATGCCTTTTGTAATAAATTCGGATGCAATTTCCGTGTTTCATTGTCAATGAGAAGGTCCCACGGATACAGAAAACCTGAAGTGAAGAATCGGAATCTAAAACTGGACTCACAGGAGAGGTTCAAATCAAACAAAGTTAGAGTGTCAGTCCTCTTGTACTTAAGTCGGCATTGTGCCTTTTGTATTAAATTCTGATGCAATTTCTGTGTTTCATCGTCAATAAGAAGGCCCAAGGTATACAGTAACCTGAAGTGAAGCATCGGAATCTAGAACCGGACTCACAGGAGATGTTCAAATCATAGAAAGTTAGAGTGTCAGTCCTCTTGTACTTAAGTCGGCATTGTGTCTTTTGTATTAAATTCGGATGTAATATCTGTGTTTCATCGACAATAAGAAGGTCCAACGGATACAGTAAACCTGAGGTGAAGCATCGGAATCTAAAACGGGACTCGCAGGAGAGGTTCAAATCATAGAAAGTTAGAGTGTCAGTCCTCTTGTACTTAAGTCGGCATTGTGCCTTTTGTATTAATTTCGGAGGCAATTTCTGTGTTTCATCGTCAATAAGAAGGTCCAAGGGATACAGTAAACCTGAAGTGAAGCATCGGAATCTAAAACTGGACTTACAGGAGAGGTTCAAAACATAGAGAGTTAGAGTGTCAGTCCACTTGTATATAAGTCGTCATTGTGCCTTTTGTATTAAATTCGGATGCAATTTCTGTGTTTCATCGTCAATAAGAAGGTTCAAGGGATACAGTAAACCTGAAGTGAAGCATTGGAATCTAAAACTGGACTCACAGGAGAGGTACAAATCATAGAGAGTTAGTGTGTCAGTCCTCTTCTACTTGAGTCGGCATTGTGCCTTTTGTATTAAATTCGTATGGAGTTTCTGTGTTTCATTGTCAATAAGAAAGTCCAAGGGATACAGTAAAGCTGAAGTAAAGCATCGGAATCTAAAACTGGACTCACAGGAGATGTTCAAATCACAGAAAGTTAGAGTGTCAGTCCTCTTGTACTTAAGTCGCAATTGTGCATTTTGTATTAAATTCGGATGCAATTTCTGTGTTTCATCGTCAATAAGAAGCTCCAACGGTTACAGTAAACCTGAAGTAAAGCATCGGAATCTAAAACTGGACTCACAGGAGAGGTTCAAATCATAGAATGTTAGAGTGTCAGTCCTCTTGTACTTAAGTCGGCATTGTGCCTCTTGTATTAAATTCGGTTGCGATTTCTGTGTTTCATCGTCAATTTGAAGGTCCAAGGTATACAGTAAACCTGAAGTGAAGCATCGGAATCTAAAACTGGACTCACAGGAGCGGTTCAAATCATAGAGAGTTAGAGTGTCAGTCCTCTTGTACTTAAGTCGGCATTGTGCGTTTTGTATTAAATTCGGATGCAATTTCTGTGTTTCATCGTCAATAAGAAGGTCCAAGTGATACAGTAAACTTGAAGTGAAGCATCGGAATCTAAAACTGGACTCACAAGAGAGGTTCAAATCATAGAAAGTTAGAGTATCAGTCCTCTTGTACTTAAGTCGGCATTGTGCCTTTTGTATTTAATTCGGATGCAATATCTGTGTTTCATCGTCAGTAAGAAGGTCCAAGGGATAAAGTAAACCTGAAGGGAAGCATCGGAATCTAAAACTGGACTCACAGGAGAGGTTCAAATCTTAGAGAGTTAGGGTGTCAGTCCTCTTGTACATAAGTCGGCATTATGCCTTTTGTATTAAATTCGGATGCAATTTCCGTGTTTCATCGTCAATGAGAAGGTCCCACGGATACAGTAAACCTGAAATGAAGAATCGGAATCTAAAACTGGACTCACAGGAGAGGTTCAAATCAAACAAAGTTAGAGTGTCAGTCCTCTTGTACTTAAGTCGGCATTGTGCCTTTTGTATTAAATTCGGATGCAATTTCTGTGTTTCATCGTCAATAAGAAGGTCCAAGGGATACAGTAAACCTGAAGTGAAGCATCGGAATCTAATACTGGACTCACAGGAGAGGTTCAAATCATTGAAAGTTAGAGTGTCAGTCCTTTTGTACTTAAGTCGGCATTGTGCTTTTGTATTAAATTCGGATGCAATTTCTGTGTTTCATCGTCAATAACAAGGTCACGCGGATACAGTAAACCTGAAGTGAAGCAACGTTATCTAAAACTGGACTCACAGGAGAGGTTCAAATCATAGAAAATTAGAGTGTCAGTCCTCTTGTACATAAGTCGGCATTGTGCCTTTTGTATTAAATTCGGATGCAATTTCTGTGTTTCATCGTCAATAAGAAGGTCCAAGGGATACAGTAAACTTGAAGGGAAGCATCGGAATCTAAAACTGGCCTCACAGGTGAGGTTCAAATCATAGAGAGTTAGTGTGTCAGCCCTCTTGCACTTAAGTCGGCATTGTGCCTTTTGTATTAAATTCGGATGCAATTTCTGTGTTACATCGCCAATAAGAAGGTCCAAGTGATACAGTAACAATGAAGTGAAGCATCGGAATCTAAAACTTGACTCACAGGAGAGGTTCAAATCATAGAGAATTAGAGTGTCAGTCCTCTTGTACTTAAGTCGGCATTGTGCTTTTTGTACTAAATTCGGATGCAACATCTGTGTTTCATCGTCAATAAGAAGGTCCAAGGGATACAGTAAACCTGAGGTGAAGCATCGGAGTCTAAAACGGGACTCACAGGAGCGGTTCAAATCATAGAAAGTTAGAGTGTCAGTCCTCTTTTACTTAAGTCGGCATTGTGCCTTTTGTATTAAATTCGGATGCAATTTCTGTGTTTCATCGTCAATAACAAGGTCCCAGGGATACAGTAAACCTGAAGTGAAGCATCGGAATCTAAAACTGGACTCACAGGAGAGGTTCAAATCATAGAAAGTTAGAGTGTCAGTCCTCTTGTACTTAAGTCGCCATTGTGCCTTTTGTATTAAATTCGGATGCAATTTCTGTGTTTCATCGTCAATAGGAAGGTCCAAGGTAAACAGTAACGTGAAGTACAGCATCGGAATCTAAATCTTTACTCACAGGAGAGGTTCAAATCATACAAAGTTAGAGTGTCAGTCCTCTTGTATTTAAGTCGGCATTGTGCGGTTTGTATTAAATTCGGATGCAATTTCTGTGTTTCATCGTCAATAATAAGGTATAAGGGATACAGTAAACCTGAAGTGAAGCATCGGAATCTAAAACTGGACTCACAGGAGAGGTTCAAATCATAGAGAGTTAGAGTGTCAGTCCTCTTGTACTTAAGTCGGCATTGTGCCTTTTGTATTAAATTCGGATGCAATTTCTGTGTTTCATCGTCAATAAGAAGGTCCAAGGGATACAGTAAACCTGAAGTGAAGCATCGGAATCTAATACTGGACTCACAGGAGAGGTTCAAATCATTGAAAGTTAGAGTGTCAGTCCTTTTGTACTTAAGTCGGCATTGTGCTTTTGTATTAAATTCGGATGCAATTTCTGTGTTTCATCGTCAATAACAAGGTCACGCGGATACAGTAAACCTGAAGTGAAGCAACGGAATCTAAAACTGGACTCACAGGAGAGGTTCAAATCATAGAAAATTAGAGTGCCAGTCCTCTTGTACTTAAGTCGGCATTGTGCCTTTTGTATTAAATTCGGATGCAATTTCTGTGTTTCATCGTCAATAAGAAGCTCCAACGGTTACAGTAAACCTGAAGTAAAGCATCGGAATCTAAAACTGGACTCACAGGAGAGGTTCAAATCATAGAATGTTAGAGTGTCAGTCCTCTTGTACTTAAGTCGGCATTGTGCCTCTTGTATTAAATTCGGTTGCGATTTCTGTGTTTCATCGTCAATTTGAAGGTCCAAGGTATACAGTAAACCTGAAGTGAAGCATCGGAATCTAAAACTGGACTCACAGGAGCGGTTCAAATCATAGAGAGTTAGAGTGTCAGTCCTCTTGTACTTAAGTCGGCATTGTGCGTTTTGTATTAAATTCGGATGCAATTTCTGTGTTTCATCGTCAATAAGAAGGTCCAAGTGATACAGTAAACTTGAAGTGAAGCATCGGAATCTAAAACTGGACTCACAAGAGAGGTTCAAATCATAGAAAGTTAGAGTATCAGTCCTCTTGTACTTAAGTCGGCATTGTGCCTTTTGTATTTAATTCGGATGCAATATCTGTGTTTCATCGTCAGTAAGAAGGTCCAAGGGATAAAGTAAACCTGAAGGGAAGCATCGGAATCTAAAACTGGACTCACAGGAGAGGTTCAAATCTTAGAGAGTTAGGGTGTCAGTCCTCTTGTACATAAGTCGGCATTATGCCTTTTGTATTAAATTCGGATGCAATTTCCGTGTTTCATCGTCAATGAGAAGGTCCCACGGATACAGTAAACCTGAAATGAAGAATCGGAATCTAAAACTGGACTCACAGGAGAGGTTCAAATCAAACAAAGTTAGAGTGTCAGTCCTCTTGTACTTAAGTCGGCATTGTGCCTTTTGTATTAAATTCGGATGCAATTTCTGTGTTTCATCGTCAATAAGAAGGTCCAAGGGATACAGTAAACCTGAAGTGAAGCATCGGAATCTAATACTGGACTCACAGGAGAGGTTCAAATCATTGAAAGTTAGAGTGTCAGTCCTTTTGTACTTAAGTCGGCATTGTGCTTTTGTATTAAATTCGGATGCAATTTCTGTGTTTCATCGTCAATAACAAGGTCACGCGGATACAGTAAACCTGAAGTGAAGCAACGTTATCTAAAACTGGACTCACAGGAGAGGTTCAAATCATAGAAAATTAGAGTGTCAGTCCTCTTGTACATAAGTCGGCATTGTGCCTTTTGTATTAAATTCGGATGCAATTTCTGTGTTTCATCGTCAATAAGAAGGTCCAAGGGATACAGTAAACTTGAAGGGAAGCATCGGAATCTAAAACTGGCCTCACAGGTGAGGTTCAAATCATAGAGAGTTAGTGTGTCAGCCCTCTTGCACTTAAGTCGGCATTGTGCCTTTTGTATTAAATTCGGATGCAATTTCTGTGTTACATCGCCAATAAGAAGGTCCAAGTGATACAGTAACAATGAAGTGAAGCATCGGAATCTAAAACTTGACTCACAGGAGAGGTTCAAATCATAGAGAATTAGAGTGTCAGTCCTCTTGTACTTAAGTCGGCATTGTGCTTTTTGTACTAAATTCGGATGCAACATCTGTGTTTCATCGTCAATAAGAAGGTCCAAGGGATACAGTAAACCTGAGGTGAAGCATCGGAGTCTAAAACGGGACTCACAGGAGCGGTTCAAATCATAGAAAGTTAGAGTGTCAGTCCTCTTTTACTTAAGTCGGCATTGTGCCTTTTGTATTAAATTCGGATGCAATTTCTGTGTTTCATCGTCAATAACAAGGTCCCAGGGATACAGTAAACCTGAAGTGAAGCATCGGAATCTAAAACTGGACTCACAGGAGAGGTTCAAATCATAGAAAGTTAGAGTGTCAGTCCTCTTGTACTTAAGTCGCCATTGTGCCTTTTGTATTAAATTCGGATGCAATTTCTGTGTTTCATCGTCAATAGGAAGGTCCAAGGTAAACAGTAACGTGAAGTACAGCATCGGAATCTAAATCTTTACTCACAGGAGAGGTTCAAATCATACAAAGTTAGAGTGTCAGTCCTCTTGTATTTAAGTCGGCATTGTGCGGTTTGTATTAAATTCGGATGCAATTTCTGTGTTTCATCGTCAATAATAAGGTATAAGGGATACAGTAAACCTGAAGTGAAGCATCGGAATCTAAAACTGGACTCACAGGAGAGGTTCAAATCATAGAGAGTTAGAGTGTCAGTCCTCTTGTACTTAAGTCGGCATTGTGCCTTTTGTATTAAATTCGGATGCAATTTCTGTGTTTCATCGTCAATAAGAAGGTCCAAGGGATACAGTAAACCTGAAGTGAAGCATCGGAATCTAATACTGGACTCACAGGAGAGGTTCAAATCATTGAAAGTTAGAGTGTCAGTCCTTTTGTACTTAAGTCGGCATTGTGCTTTTGTATTAAATTCGGATGCAATTTCTGTGTTTCATCGTCAATAACAAGGTCACGCGGATACAGTAAACCTGAAGTGAAGCAACGGAATCTAAAACTGGACTCACAGGAGAGGTTCAAATCATAGAAAATTAGAGTGCCAGTCCTCTTGTACTTAAGTCGGCATTGTGCCTTTTGTATTAAATTCGGATGCAATTTCTGTGTTTTATCGTCAATAGGAAGACCCAAGGTATACAGTAACCTGAAGTGAAGCATCGAAATTTAAAACTGGACTCACAGGAGAAGTTCAAATCATAAAAAGTTAGAGTATCAGTCCTCTTGTACTTAAGTCGGCATTGTGCCTTTCGTATTAAAATCGGATGCAATTTCTGTGTTTCATCGTCAATAAGAAGGTCCAAGGGATACAGTAAACCTAAAGTGAAGCATCGGAATCTATAACTGGACTCACAGGAGGGGTTCAAATCATAGAAAGTTAGAGTATCAGTCCTCTTGTACTTAAGTCGGCATTGTGCCTTATGTATTTAATTCGGATGCAATTTCTGTGTTTCATCGTCAATAAGAAGGTCCAAGGGATACAGTAAACTTGAAGGGAAGCATCGGAATCCAAAACTGGCCTCACAGGTGAGGTTCAAATCATAGAGAGTTAGAGTGTCAGCCCTCTTGCACTTAAGTCGGCATTGTGATTTTTGTATTAAATTCGGATGCAATTTCTGTGTTACATCGCCAATAAGAAGGTCCAAGTGATACAGTAACCCTGAAGTGAAGCATCGGAATCTAAAACTTGACTCACAGGAGAGGTTCAAATCATAGAGAATTAGAGTGTCAGTCCTCTTGTACTTAAGTCGGCATTGTGCTTTTTGTGCTAAATTCGGATGCAACATCTGTGTTTCATCGTCAATAAGAAGGTCCAAGGGATACAGTAAACCTGAGGTGAAGCATCGGAGTCTAAAACGGGACTCACAGGAGCGGTTCAAATCATAGAAAGTTAGAGTGTCAGTCCTCTTTTACTTAAGTCGGCATTGTGCCTTTTGTATTAAATTCGGATGCAATTTCTGTGTTTCATCGTCAATAACAAGGTCCCAGGGATACAGTAAACCTGAAGTGAAGCATCGGAATCTAAAACTGGACTCACAGGAGAGGTTCAAATCATAGAAAGTTAGAGTGTCAGTCCTCTTGTACTTAAGTCGCCATTGTGCCTTTTGTATTAAATTCGGATGCAATTTCTGTGTTTCATCGTCAATAGGAAGGTCCAAGGTAAACAGTAACGTGAAGTACAGCATCGGAATCTAAATCTTTACTCACAGGAGAGGTTCAAATCATACAAAGTTAGAGTGTCAGTCCTCTTGTATTTAAGTCGGCATTGTGCGGTTTGTATTAAATTCGGATGCAATTTCTGTGTTTCATCGTCAATAATAAGGTATAAGGGATACAGTAAACCTGAAGTGAAGCATCGGAATCTAAAACTGGACTCACAGGAGAGGTTCAAATCATAGAGAGTTAGAGTGTCAGTCCTCTTGTACTTAAGTCGGCATTGTGCCTTTCGTATTAAATTCGGATGCAATTTCTTTGTTTCATCGTCAATAAGAATGTCCAAGGGATACAGTAAACCTGAAGTGAAGCATCGGAATCTAATACTGGACTCACAGGAGGGGTTCAAATCATTGAAAGGTAGAGTGTCAGTCCTTTTGTACTTAAGTCGGCATTATGCTTTTGTATTAAATTCGGGTGCAATTTCTGTGTTTCATCGTCAATAATAAGGTCCCACGGATACAGTAAACCTGAAGTGAAGCAACGGAATATATATCCGGACTCACGGGAGAGGTTCAAATCATAGAGAGTTAGAGTGTCATTCCTCTTGTACTTAAGTCGGCATTGTGCCTTTTGTATTAAATTCGGATGCAATTTCTGTGTATTATAGTCAATAGGAAGGTCCAAGGTGTACAGTAACCTGAAGTGAAGCATCGAAATTTAAAACTGGACTCACAGGAGAAGTTCAAATCATAGAAAGTTCGAGTGTCAGTCCTCTTGTACTTAAGTCGCCATTGTGCCTTTCGTATTAAAATCGAATGCAATTTCTGTGATTCATCGTCACTAAGAAGGTCCAAGGGATACAGTAAACCTGAAGGGAGGCATCGGAATCTAAAACTGGACTCACAGGAGAGATTCAAATCATAGAAAGTTAGAGTGTCAGTCCTCTTGTACTTAAGTCGGCATTGTGCCTTTTGTATTAAATTCGGATGCAATTTCTGTGTTTCATCGTCAATAAGGAGGTCCAAGGGTTACAGTAAACCTGAAGTGAAGCATCGGAATCTAAAACTGGACTCACAGGAGAGGTTCAAATCAAACAAAGTTAGAGTGTCAGTCCTCTTGTACTTAAGTCGGCATTGTGCCTTTTGTATTAAATTCGGATGCAATTTCTGTGTTTCATCGTCAATAAGAAGATCCAAGGGATACAGTAAACCTGAAGTGATGCATCGGAATCTAAGACTGGACTCACAGGAGAGGTTCAAATCATAGATAGTTAGAGTGTAAGTCCTCTTATACTTAAGTCGGCATTATGCCTTTTGTATTAAATTCGGATGCAATATCTGTGTTTCATCGTCAATAAGAATGTCCAAGGGATACAGTAAACCTGAAGTGAAGCATCGAAATCTAAAACTGGACTCACAGGAGAGATTCAAATCATAGAGAGTTAGAGTGTCAGTCCTTTTGTACTTAAGTCGGCAATGTGCCTCTTGTATTAAAATCGGATGCGATTTCTGTGTTTCATCGTCAATTTGAAGGTCCAAGGTATACAGTAAACCAGAAGTGAAGCTACGGATTCTAAAACTGGACTCACAGGAGCGGTTCAAATCATAGAGAGTTAGAGTGTCAGTCCTCTTGTACATAAGTCGGCATTGTGCCTTTTGTATTAAATTCGGATGCAATTTCTGTGTTTCATCGTCAATAAGAAGGTCCAATTGATACAGTAAACCTGAAGTGAAGCATCAGAATCTAAAACTGGACTCACAAGAGAGGTTCTAATCATAGAGAGTTAGAGTGTCAGTCCTCTTGTACTTAAGTCGGCATTGTGCCTTTTGTATTAAATTTGGATGCAAGTTCTGTGTTTCATCGTCAATAAGAAGGTCCAAGGGATACAGTACACCTGCAGTGAAGCATCGGAATCTAATATTGGACTCACAGGAGAGGTTCAAATTATTGAAAGTTAGAGTGTCAGTCCTTTTGTACTTAAGTCGGCATTGTGCTTTTGTATTAAATTCGGATGCAATTTCTGTGTTTCATCGTCAATAGGAAGGTCCAAGGTATACAGTAACCTGAAGTGAAGCATCGAAATTTAAAACTGGACTCACAGGAGAAGTTCAAATCATAGAAAGTTAGAATGGCAGTCCTCTTGTACTTAAGTCGGCATTGTGCCATTCGTATTAAAATCGGATGCAATTTCTGTGTTTCATCGTCAATAAGAAGGTCCAAGGGATACAGTAAACCTGAAGTGAAGCATCGGAATCTATAACTGGACTCACAGGAGGGGTTCAAATCATAGGAAGTTAGAGTATCAGTCCTCTTGTACTTAAGTCGGCATTGTGCCTTTTGTATTTAATTCGGATGCAATATCTGTGTTTCATCGTCAGTAAGAAGGTCCAAGGGATAAAGTAAACCTGAAGGGAAGCATCGGAATCTAAAACTGGACTCACAGGAGAGGTTGAAATCTTAGAGAGTTATGGTGTCAGTCCTCTTGTACATAAGTCGGCATTATGCCTTTTGAAATAAATTCGGATGCAATTTCCGTGTTTCATTGTCAATGAGAAGGTCCCATGGATACAGAAACCTGAAGTGAAGAATCGGAATCTAAAACTGGACTCACAGGAGAGGTTCAAATCAAACAAAGCTAGAGTGTCAGTCCTCTTGTACTTAAGTCGGCATTGTGCCTTTTGTATTAAATTCTGATGCAATTTCTGTGTTACATCGTCAATAAGAAGGCCCAAGGTATACAGTAACCTGAAGTGAAGCATCGGAATCTAGAACCGGACTCCCAGGAGATGTTCAAATCATAGAAAGTTAGAGTGTCAGTCCTCTTGTACTTAAGTCGGCATTGTGTCTTTTGTATTAAATTCGGATGTAATATCTGTGTTTCATCGACAATAAGAAGGTCCAACGGATACAGTAAACCTGAGGTGAAGCATCGGAATCTAAAACGGGACTCGCAGGAGAGGTTCAAATCATAGAAAGTTAGAGTGTCAGTCCTCTTGTACTTAAGTCGGCATTGTGCCTTTTGTATTAATTTCGGAGGCAATTTCTGTGTTTCATCATCAATAAGAAGGTCCAAGGGATACAGTAAACCTGAAGTGAAGCATCGGAATCTAAAACTGGACTTACAGGAGAGGTTCAAATCATAGAGAGTTAGAGTGTCAGTCCTCTTGTATATAAGTCGTCATTGTGCCTTTTGTATTAAATTCGGATGCAATTTCTGTGTTTCATCGTCAATAAGAAGGTTCAAGGGATACAGTAAACCTGAAGTGAAGCATTGGAATCTAAAACTGGACTCACAGGAGAGGTTCAAATCATAGAGAGTTAGTGCGTCAGTCCTCTTGTACTTGAGTCGGCATTGTGCCTTTTGTATTAAATTCGTATGGAGTTTCTGTGTTTCATTGTCAATAAGAAGGTCCAAGGGATACAGTAAAGCTGAAGTAAAGCATCGGAATCTAAAACTGGACTCACAGGAGATGTTCAAATCACAGAAAGTTAGAGTGTCAGTGCTCTTGTACTTAAGTCGGCATTGTGCATTTTGTATTAAATTCGGATGCAATTTCTGTGTTTTATCGTCAATAAGAAGGTCCAAGGGATACAGTAAACCTGAAGTGAAGCATCGGAAACTAAAACTGGACTCACAGGAGAGGTTCAAATCATAGAGAGTTAGAGTGTCAGTCCTCTTGCACTTAAGTCGGCATTGTGCCTTTTGTATTAAATTCGGATGCAATTTCTGTGTTTCATCGTCAATAAGAAGCTCCAAGGGTTACAGTAAACCTGAAGTAAAGCATCGGAATCTAAAACTGGACTCACAGGAGAGGTTGAAATCATAGAATGTTAGAGTGTCAGTCCTCTTGTACTTAAGTCGGCATTGTGCCTCTTGTATTAAATTCGGATGCGATTTCTGTGTTTCATCGTCAATTTGAAGGTCCAAGGTATACAGTAAACCTGAAGTGAAGCATCGGAATCTAAAACTGGACTCACAGGAGCGGTTCAAATCATAGAGAGTTAGAGTGTCAGTCCTCTTGTACTTAAGTCGGCATTGTGCGTTTTGTATTAAATTCGGATGCAATTTCTGTGTTTCATCGTCAATAAGAAGGTCCAAGTGATACAGTAAACTTGAAGTGAAGCATCGGAATCTAAAACTGGACTCAAAGAGAGGTTCTAATCATAGAGAGTTAGACTGTCAGTCCTCTTGTACTTAAGTCGGCATTGTGCCTTTTGTATTAAATTTGGATGCAAGTTCTGTGTTTCATCGTCAATAAGAAGGTCCAAGGGATACAGTAAACCTGAAGTGAAGCATCGGAATCTAATATTGGACTCACAGGAGAGGTTCAAATTATTGAAAGTTAGAGTGTCAGTCCTTTTGTACTTAAGTCGGCATTGTGCTTTTGTATTAAATTCGGATGCAATTTCTGTGTTTCATCGTCAATAACAAGGTCCCACGGATACAGTAAACCTGAAGTGAAGCAACGGAATCTAAAACTGGACTCACAGGAGAGGTTGAAATCATAGAAATTTAGAGTGTCAATCCTCCTGTACTCAAGTCGGCATTGTGCCTTTTGTATTAAATTCGGATGCTATTTCTGTGTTTTATCGTCAATAGGAAGGTCCAAGGTATACAGTAACCTGAAGTGAAGCATCGAAATTTAAAACTGGACTCTAAGGAGAAGTTCAAATCATAGAAAGTTAGAATGGCAGTCCTCTTGTACTTAAGTCGGCATTGTGCCATTCGTATTAAAATCGGATGCAATTTCTGTGTTTCATCGTCAATAAGAAGGTCCAAGGGATACAGTAAACCTGAAGTGAAGCATCGGAATCTATAACTGGACTCCCAGGAGGGGTTCAAATCATAGAAAGTTAGAGTATCAGTCCTCTTGTACTTAAGTCGGCATTGTGCCTTATGTATTTAATTCGGATGCAATATCTGTGTTTCATCGTCAGTAAGAAGGTCCTAGGGATAAAGTAAACCTGAAGGGAAGCATCGGAATCTAAAACTGGACTCACAGGAGAGGTTCAAATCTTAGAGAGTTAGGGTGTCAGTCCTCTTGTACATAAGTCGGCATTATGCCTTTTGTATTAAATTCGGATGCAATTTCCGTGTTTCATCGTCAATGAGAAGGTCCCACGGATACAGTAAACCTGAAATGAAGAATCGGAATCTAAAACTGGACTCACAGGAGAGGTTCAAATCAAACAAAGTTAGAGTGTCAGTCCTCTTGTACTTAAGTCGGCATTGTGCCTTTTGTATTAAATTCGGATGCAATTTCTGTGTTTCATCGTCAATAAGAAGGTCCAAGGGATACAGTAAACCTGAAGTGAAGCATCGGAATCTAATACTGGACTCACAGGAGAGGTTAAAATCATTGAAAGTTAGAGTGTCAGTCCTTTTGTACTTAAGTCGGCATTGTGCTTTTGTATTAAATTCGGATGCAATTTCTGTGTTTCATCGTCAATAACAAGGTCACGCGGATACAGTAAACCTGAAGTGAAGCAACGGAATCTAAAACTGGACTCACAGGAGAGGTTCAAATCATAGAAAATTAGAGTGTCAGTCCTCTTGTACTTAAGTCGGCATTGTGCCTTTTGTATTAAATTCGGATGCAATTTCTGTGTTTTATCGTCAATAGGAAGACCCAAGGTATACAATAACCTGAAGTGAAGCATCGAAATTTAAAACTGGACTCACAGGAGAAGTTCAAATCATAGAAAGTTAGAGTGTCAGTCCTCTTGTACTTAAGTCGGCATTGTGCTTTTTGTACTAAATTCGGATGCAACATCTGTGTTTCATCGTCAATAAGTAGGTCCAAGGGATACGGTAAACCTGAGGTGAAGCATCGGAATCTAAAACGGGACTCACAGGAGCGGTTCAAATCAAAGAAAGTTAGAGTGTCAGTCCTCTTTTACTTAAGTCGGCATTGTGCCTTTTGTATTAAATTCGGATGCAATTTCTGTGTTTCATCGTCAATAACAAGGTCCCAGGGATACAGTAAACCTGAAGTGAAGCATCGGAATCTAAAACTGGACTCACAGGAGAGGTTCAAATCATAGAAAGTTAGAGTGTCAGTCCTCTTGTACTTAAGTCGCCATTGTGCCTTTTGTATTAAATTCGGATGCAATTTCTGTGTTTCATCGTCAATAGGAAGGTCCAAGGTAAACAGTAACGTGAAGTACAGCATCGGAATCTAAATCTTTACTCACAGGGGAGGTTCAAATCATACAAAGTTAGAGTGTCAGTCCTCTTGTATTTAAGTCGGCATTGTGCGGTTTGTATTAAATTCGGATGCAATTTCTCTGTTTCATCGTCAATAATAAGGTATAAGGGATACAGTAAACCTGAAGTGAAGCATCGGAATCTAAAACTGGACTCACAGAAGAGGTTCAAATCATAGAGAGTTAGAGTGTCAGTCCTCTTGTACTTAAGTCGGCATTGTGCCTATCGTATTAAATTCGGATGCAATTTCTTTGTTTCATCGTCAATAAGAATGTCCAAGGGATACAGTAAACCTGAAGTGAAGCATCGAAATCTAAAACTGCACACACAGGGAGATTCAAATCATAGAGAGTTAGAGTGTCAGTCCTCTTGTACTTAAGTCGGCATAGTGAATTTTTTATTAAATTCGGATGCGATTTCTGTGTTTCATCGTCAATTTGAAGGTCCAAGGTATACAGTAAACCTGAAGTGAAGCATCGGAATCTAAAACTGGACTCACAGGAGAGGTTCAAATCATAGAGAGTTAGAGTGTCAGTACTCTTGTACTTAAGTCGGCATTGTGCCTTTTGTATTAAATTCGGATGCAATTTCTGTGTTTCAACGTCAATAAGAAGGTCCAAGTGATATAGTAAACCTGAAGTGAAGAATCGGAATCTAAAACTGGACTCACAGGAGAGGTTCTAATCATCGAGAGTTAGAGTGTCAGTACTCTTGTACTTAAGTCGGCATTGTGCCTTATGTTATAAATTCGGATGCAATTTCTGTGTTTCATCGTCAATATGAAGCTACAAGGGATACAGTAAACCTGAAGTGAAGCATCGGAATCTAATACTGGACTCACAGGAGAGGTTCAAATCATTGAAAGGTAGAGTGTCAGTCCTTTTGTACTTAAGTCGGCATTGTGCTTTTGTATTAAATTCGGGTGCAATTTCTGTGTTTCATCGTCAATAATAAGGTCCCACGGATACAGTAAACCTGAAGTGAAGCAACGGAATATAAAACTGGACTCACAGGAGAGGTTCAAATCATAGAAAGTTAGAGTGTCAGTCCTCTTTTACTTAAGTCGGCATTTTGCCTTTTGTACTAAATTCGGATGCTATATCTGTGTTTCATCGTCAATAACAAGGTCCCAGGGATACAGTAAACCTGAAGTGAAGCATCGGAATCTGAAACTGGACACACAGGAGAGGTTCAAATCATAGAAAGTTAGAGTGTCAGTCCTCTTGTACTTAAGTCAGCATTGTGCCTTTTGTATTAAATTCGAATTCAATTTCTGTGTATCATCGTCAATAAGAAGGTCCAAGGTATACAGTAACGTGAAGTGAAGCATCAGAACCTAAAGCTTTACTCACAGGAGAGGTTCAAATCATAGAACGTTAGAGTGTCAGTCCTCTTGTACTTAAGTCGGCATTGTGCCTTTTGTATTAAATTCGGATGCAATTTCTGTGTTTCAACGTCAATAAGAAAGTCCAAACGATACAGTAAACCTGAAGTGAAGCATCGGAATCTGTAACTGGACTCACAGGAGAGGTTCAAATCATAGAAAGTTAGAGTGAGAGACCTCTTTACTTAAGTCGGCATTGTGCCTTTTGTATCAAATTCGGATGCAATTTCTGTGTTTCTTCGTCAATAAGAAGGTCCAACGGATACAGTAAACCTGAAGTGAAGCATCGGAATCTAAAACTGGGCTAACAGGAGAGGTTCAAATCATAGAAAGTTAGTGTGTCTGTCCTCTTGCACTTAGGTTGGCATTGTGCCTTTTGTATTGTATTCGGAAGCAATTTCTGTGTTTCATCGTCAATAAGAAGGTCCAAGGGATACAGTAAACCTGAAGTGACGCATCGGAATCTAAAACTGGACTCACAGGAGAGGTTCAAATCATAGAGAGTTAGAGTGTCAGTCCTCTTGTACTTAAGTCGGCATTGTGCCTTTTGTATTAAATTCGGATGCAATTTCTGTGTTTCATCGTCAATAAGAAGGTCCAAGGGATACAGTAAACCTGAAGTGAAGCATCGGAATCTAATACTGGACTCACAGGAGAGGTACAAATCATTGAAAGTTAGAGTGTCAGTCCTTTTGTACTTAAGTCGGCATTGTGCTTTTGTATTAAATTCGGGTGCAATTTCTGTGTTTCATCGTCAATAACAAGGTCCCACGGATACAGTAAACCTGAAGTGAAGCAACGGAATATAAAACTGGACTCACAGGAGAGGTTCAAATCATAGAAAGTTAGAGTGTCAGTCTTCTTGTACTTAGGTCGGCATTGTGCCTTTTGTATTAAATTCGGATGCAATTTCTGTGTTTCATCGTCAATACGAAGGTCCAAGGGATACAGTAAACCTGAAGTGAAGCATCGGAATCTAATACTGGACTCACAGGAGAGGTTCAAATCATTGAAAGTTAGAGTGTCAGTCCTTTTGTACTTAAGTCGGCATTGTGCTTTTGTATTAAATTCGGGTGCAATTTCGGTGTTTCATCGTCAATAATAAGGTAACACGGATACAGTAAACCTGAAGTGAAGCAACGGAATATAAAACTGGACTCACAGGAGAGGTTCAAATCATAGAAGGTTAGAGTGTCAGTCCTCTTGTACTTAGGTCGGCATTGTGCCTTTTGTATTAAATTCGGATGCAATTTCTGTGTTTTATCGTCAATAGGAAGGTCCAAGGTGTACAGTAACCTGACGTGAAGCATCGAAATTTAAAACTGGACTCACAGGAGAAGTTCAAATCATAGAAAGTTCGAGTCTCAGTCCTCTTGTACTTAAGTCGGCATTGTGCCTTTCGTATTAAAATCGAATGCAATTTCTGTGATTCATCGTCACTAAGAAGGTCCAAGGGATACAGTAAACCTGAAGGGAAGCATCGGAACCCAATACTTTACTCACAGGAGAGGTTCAAATCATAGAAAATTAGAGTGTCAGTCCTCTTGTACTTAAGTCGGCATTGTGCCTTTTGTATTAAATTCGGATGCAATTTCTGTGTTTCAACGTCAATAAGAAAGTCCTAGGGATACAGTAAACCTGAAGTGAAGCATCGGAATCTGTAACTGGACTCACAGGAGAGGTTCAAATCATAGAAAGTTAGAGTGTCATTCCTCTAGTACTTAAGTCATCATTGTGCCTTTTGTATAAAATTCGGATGCAATTTCTGTGTTTCATCGTCAATACGAAGGTCCAAGGGATACAGTAAACCTGAAGTGAAGCATCGGAATCTAATACTGGACTCACAGGAGAGGTTCAAATCATAGAAAGTTAGAGTGTCAGTCCTTTTGTACTTAAGTCGGCATTGTGCTTTTGTATTAAATTCGGGTGCAATTTCGGTGTTTCATCGTCAATAATAAGGTAACACGGATACAGTAAACCTGAAGTGAAGCAACGGAATATAAAACTGGACTCACAGGAGAGGTTCAAATCATAGAAAGTTAGAGTGTCAGTCCTCTTTTACTTAAGTCGGCATTTTGCTTTTTGTACTAAATTCGGATGCAATATCTGTGTTTCATCGTCAATAACAAGGTCCCAGGGATACAGTAAACCTGAAGTGAAGCATCGGAATCTGAAACTGGACACACAGGAGAGGTTCAAATCATAGAAAGTTAGAGTGTCAGTCCTCTTGTACTTAAGTCAGCATTGTGCCTTTTGTATTAAATTCGAATGCAATTTCTGTGTATCATCGTCAATAAGAAGGTCCAAGGTATACAGTAACGTGAAGTGAAGCATCAGAACCTAAAGCTTTACTCACAGGAGAGGTTCAAATCATAGAACGTTAGAGTGTCAGTCCTCTTGTACTTAAGTCGGCATTCTGCCTTTTGTATTAAATTCGGATGCAATTTCTGTGTTTCAGCGTCAATAAGAAAGTCCAAGGGATACAGTAAACCTGAAGTGAAGCACCGGAATCTGTAACTGGACTCACAGGAGAGGTTCAAATCATAGAAAGTTAGAGTGAGAGACCTCTTTACTTAAGTCGGCATTGTGCCTTTTGTATTCAATTCGGATGCAATTTCTGTGTTTCTTCGTCAATAAGAAGGTCCAACGGATGCAGTAAACCTGAAGTGAAGCATCGGAATCTAAAACTGGACTCACAGGAGAGATTCAAATCATAGAAAGTTAGAGTGTCAGTCCTCTAGTACTTAAGTCGGCATTGTGCCATTTGTATAAAATTCGGATGCAATATCTGTGTTTCATCGTCAATAAGAAGGTCCAAGGGATACAGTAAACCTGAAGTGAAGCATCGGAATCTAAAACTGGGCTAACAGGAGAGGTTCAAATCATAGAAAGTTAGTGTGTCTGTCCTCTTGCACTTAAGTTGGCATTGTGACTTTTGTATTGTATTCGGAAGCAATTTCTGTGTTTCATCGTCAATAAGAAGGTCCAAGGGATACAGTAAACCTGAGGTGACGCATCGGAATCAAAAACTGGACTCACAGGAGAGGTTCAAATCATAGAGAGTGAGAGTGTCAGTCCTCTTGTACCTAAGTCGGCATTGTGCCCTTTGTATTAAATTCGGAAGCAATTTCTGTGTTTCATCGTCAATAAGAAGGTCCAAGGGATACAGTAAACCTCAAGTAAAGCATCCGAATCTAAAACTGGACTCACAGGAGAGGTTCAAATCATAGAAAGTTAGAGTGTCAGTACTCTTGTACTTAAGTCGGCATTGTGCCTTTTGTATTAAATTCGGATGCAATTTCTGTGTTTCATCGTCAATAAGAAGGTCCAAGTGATACAGTAAAACTGAAGTGAAGCATCGGAATCTAAAACTGGACTCACAGGAGAGGCTCTAATCATAGAGAGTTAGAGTGTCAGTCCTCTTGTACTTAAGTCGGCATTGTGCCTTTTGTATTAAATTCGGATGCAATTTCTGTGTTTCATCGTCAATAAGAAGGTCCAAGGGATACAGTAAACCTGAAGTGAAGCATCGGAATCTAATACTGGACTCACAGGAGAGGTACAAATCATTGAAAGTTAGAGTGTCAGTCCTTTTGTACTTAAGTCGGCATTGTGCTTTTGTATTAAATTCGGGTGCAATTTCTGTATTTCATCGTCAATAACAAGGTCCCACGGATACAGTAAACCTGAAGTGAAGCAACGGAATATAAAACTGGACTCACAGGAGAGGTTCAAATCATAGAAAGTTAGAGTGTCAGTCATCTTGTACTTAGGTCGGCATTGTGCCTTTTGTATCAAATTCAGATGCAATTTCTGTGTTTTATCGTCAATAGGAAGGTCCAAGGTGTACAGTAACCTGAAGTGAAGCATCGAAATTTAAAACTGGACTCACAGGAGAAGTTCAAATCATAGAGAGAGAGAGTGTCAGTCCTCTTGTACCTAAGTCGGTATTGTGCCCTTTGTATTAAATTCGGAAGCAATTTCTGTGTTTCATCGTCAATAAGAAGGTCCAAGGGATACAGTAAACTTCAAGTAAAGCATCCGAATCTAAAACTGGACTCACAGGAGAGGTTCAAATCATAGAAAGTTCGAGTGTCAGTCCTCTTGTACTTAAGTCGGCATTGTGCCTTTCGTATTAAAATCGAATGCAATTTCTGTGATTCATCGTCACTATGAAGGTCCAAGGCATACAGTAAACCTGAAGGGAAGCATCGGAATCTGTAACTGGACTCACAGGAGAGGTTCAAATCATAGAAAGTTAGAGTGACAGACCTCTTGTACTTAAGTCGGCATTGTGCCTTTTGTATAACATTCGGATGCAATATGTGTGTTTCATCGTCAATAAGAAGGTCCAAGGGATACAGTAAACCTGAAGTGAACCATCGGAATCTAAAACTGGGCTAACAGGAGAGGTTCAAATCATAGAAAGTTAGTGTGTCTGTCCTCTTGCACTTAAGTTGGCATTGTGCCTTTTGTATTGTATTCGGAAGCAATTTCTGTGTTTCATCGTCAATAAGAAGGTCCAAGGGATACAGTAAACCTGAAGTGACGCATCGGAATCTAAAACTGGACTCACAGGAGTGGTTCAAATCATAGAGAGTTAGAGTGTCAGTCCTCTTGTACCTATGTCGGCATTATGCCCTTTGTATTAAATTCGGAAGCAATTTCTGTATTTCATCGTCAATAAGAGGGTCCAAGGGATACAGTAAACCTCAAGTAAAGCATCCGAATCTAAAACTGGACTCACAGGAGAGATTCAAATCATAGAAAGTTAGAGTGCCAGTCCTCTTGTACTTAAGTCGGCATTGTGCCTTTTGTATTAAATTCGGATGCAATTTCTGTGTTTTATCGTCAATAAGAAGGTCCAAGGGACACAGTAAACCTGAACTGAAGCATCGGAATCTAATACTGGGCTCACAGGAGAGGTTCAAATCATAGAGAGTTAGAGTGTCAGTACTCTTGTACTTAAGTCGGCATTGTGCCTTTTGTATTAAATTCGGATGCAATTTCTGTGTTTCATCGTCAATAAGAAGGTCCAAATGATACAGTAAACCTGAAGTGAAGCATCGGAATCTAAAACTGGACTCATAGGAGAGGCTCTAATCATAGAGAGTTAGAGTGTCAGTCCTCTTGTACTTAAGTCGGCATTGTGCCTTTTGTATTAAATTCGGATGCAATTTCTGTGTTTCATCGTCAATACGAAGGTCCAAGGGATACAGTAAACCTGAAGTGAAGCATCGGAATCTAATACTGGACTCACAGGAGAGGTTCAAATCATTGAAAGTTAGAGTGTCAGTCCTTTTGTACTTAAGTCGGCATTGTGCTTTTGTACTAAATTCGGGTGCAATTTCGGTGTTTCATCGTCAATAATAAGGTAACACGGATTTAGTAAAATTGAAGTGAAGCAACGGAATATAAAACTGGACTCACAGGAGAGGTTCAAATCATAGAAGGTTAGAGTGTCAGTCCTCTTGTACTTAGGTCGGCATTGTGCCTTTTGTATTAAATTCGGATGCAATTTCTGTGTTTTATCGTCAATAGGAAGGTCCAAGGTGTACAGTAACCTGAAGTGAAGCATCGAAATTTAAAACTGGACTCACAGGAGAAGTTCAAATCATAGAAAGTTCGAGTGTCAGTCCTCTTGTACTTAAGTCGGCATTGTGCCTTTCGTATTAAAATCGAATGCAATTTCTGTGATTCATCGTCACTAAGAAGGTCCAAGGGATACAGTAAACCTGAAGGGAAGCATCGGAACCCAATACTTTACTCACAGGAGAGGTTCAAATCATAGAAAATTAGAGTGTCAGTCCTCTTGTACTTAAGTCGGCATTGTGCCTTTTGTATTAAATTCGGATGCAATTTCTGTGTTTCAACGTCAATAAGAAAGTCCTAGGGATACAGTAAACCTGAAGTGAAGCATCGGAATCTGTAACTGGACTCACAGGAGAGGTTCAAATCACAGAAAGTTAGAGTGACAGTCCTCTTGTACTTAAGTCGGCATTGTGCCTTTTGTATTAAATTCGGATGCAATTTCTGTGTTTCTTCGTCAATAAGAAGGTCCAACGGATACAGTAAACCTGAAGTGAAGCATCGGAATCTAAAACTGGACTCACAGGAGTGATTCAAATCATAGAAAGTTAGAGTGTCATTCCTCTAGTACTTAAGTCATCATTGTGCCTTTTGTATAAAATTCGGATGCAATATCTGTGTTTCATCGTCAATAAGAAGGTCCAAGGGATACAGTAAACCTGAAGTGAAGCATCGGAATCTAAAACTGGGCTAACAGGAGACGTTCAAATCATAGAAAGTTAGAGTGTCTGTCCTCTTGCACTTAAGTCGGCATTGTGCCTTTTGTATTGTATTCGGATGCAATTTCTGTGTTTCATCGTCAATAAGAAGGTCCAAGGGATACAGTAAACCTGAAGTGAAACATCGGAATGTAAAACTGGACTCACAGGAGAGGTTCAAATCATAGAGAGTTATAGTGTCAGTCCTCTTGTACTTAAGTCGGCATTATGCCTTTTGTATTAAATTCGGATGCAATTTCTGTGTTTCATCGTCAATAACGAGGTCCAAGGGATACAGAAAACCTGAGGTGAAGCATCGGAATCTGAAACGGGACTCACAGGAGACGTTCAAATCATAGAAAGTTAGAGTGTCAGTCCTCTTATACTTATGTCGGCATTTTGCCTTTTGTATTAAATTCGGATGCAATTTCTGTGTTTCATCGTCAATAACAAGGTCCCAGGGATACAGTAAACCTGAAGTGACGCTTCGGAATCTAAAACTGGACGCACAGGAGAGGTTCAATTCATATAGAGTTAGAGTGTCAGTCCTCTTGTACCTAAGTCAGCATTGTGCCCTTTGTATTAATTTTGGAAGCAATTTCTGTGTTTCATCGTCAATAAGAAGGTCCAAGGGATACGGTAAACCTCAAGTAAAGCATCCGAATCTAAAACTGGACTCACAGGAGAGGTTCAAATCATAGAAAGTTAGAGTGTCAGTCCTCTTGTACTTAAGTCGGCATTGTGCCTTTTGTATTAAATTCGGATGCAATTTCTGTGTTTCATCGTCAATAAGAAGGTCCAAGGGACACAGTAAACCTGAAGTGAAGCATCGGAATCTAATACTGGGCTCACAGGAGAGGTTCAAATTATAGAAAGTTAGAATGTCAGACCTCTCGTACTTAAGTCGGCATTGTGCCTCTTGTATTAAATTCGGATGCAATTTCTGTGTTGCATCGACAATTCGAAGGTCCAAGGGATACAGTAAACCTGAAGTGAAGCATCGGAATCTAAAACTGGACTCAGAGGAGAGGTTCATATCATAGAAAGTTGGGGTGTCAGTCCTCTTGTACTTAAGTCGGCATTGTGCCTTTTGAATTAAATTCGGATGCGATTTCTGTGTTTCATCGTCAATATGAACGTCCAATGTATACAGTAAACCTGAAGTAAGCATCGGAATCTAAAACTGGACTCACAGGAGAGGTTCAAATCATAGAGAGTTAGAGTGTCAGTCCTCTTGTACTTAAGTCGGCATTGTGCCTTTAGTATTAATTTCGGATGCAATTTCTGTGTTTCATCGTCAATAAGAAGGTCCAAGTGTTACAGTTAACCTGACGTGAAGCATCGGAATCTAAAACTGGACTCACGGGAGAGGTTCTAATCATAGAGAGTTAGAGTGTCAGTCCTCTTGTACTTAAGTCGGCATTGTGCCTTTTGTATTAAATTCGGATGCAATTTCTGTGTTTCATCATCAAAAAGGAACGTCCAAGGGATACAGTAAAAATGAAGTGAAGCATCGGAATCTAATACTGGACTCACAGGAGAGGTTCAAATCATTGAAAGTTAGAGTGTCAGTCCTTTTGTACTTAAGTCGGCATTGTGCTTTTGTATTAATTCGGATGCAATTTCTGAGTTTCATCGTCAATAACAAGGCCCCACGGATACAGTAAACCTGAAGTGAAGCAACGGAATCTAAAACTGAACTCACAGGAGAGGTTCAAATCATAGAAAGTTAGAGTGTCAGTCCTCTTGTACTTAAGTCGGCAGTGTGCCTTTTGTATTAAATTCGGATGCAATTTCTGTGTTTCATCGTCAATAAGAAGGTCGAAGTGATACAGTTAACCTGAAGTGAAGCATTGGAATCTAAAACTGAACTCACAGGAGAGGTTCTAATCATAGAGAGTTAGAGTGTCAGTCCTCTTGTACTTAAGTTGGCATTGTGCCTTTTGTATTATATTCGGATGCAATTTCTGTGTTTCATCGTCAATAAGAAGGTCCAAGGGACACAGTAAACCTGAACTAAAGCATCGGAATCTAATACTGGGCTCACAGGAGAGGTTCAAATCATAGAGAGTTAGAGTGTCAGTCCTCTTGAACTTAAGTCGGCATTGTGCCTTTTGAATTAAATTCTGATGCAATTTCTATGTTTCATCGTCAATAAGAAGGTCCAAGGGATACAGTAAACCTGAAGTGAAGCATCGGTATCTAAAACTGGACTCACAGGAGAGGTTCAAATCATAGAGAGTTAGAGTGTCAGTACTCTTGTACTTAAGTCGGCATTGTGCCTTTTGTATTAAATTCGGATGCAATTTCTGTGTTTCATCGTCAATAAGAAGGTCCAAGTGATACAGTAAACCTGAAGTGAAGCATCGGAATCTAAAACTGGACTCACAGGAGAGGCTCTAATCATAGAGAGGTGGAGTGTCAGTCCTCTTGTACTTAAGTCGGCATTGTGCCTTTTGTATTAAATTCGGATGCAATTTCTGTGTTTCATCGTCAATACGAAGGTCCAAGGGATACAGTAAACCTGAAGTGAAGCATCGGAATCTAATACTGGACTCACAGGAGAGGTTCAAATCATTGAAAGTTAGAGTGTCAGTCCTTTTGTAATTAAGTCGGCATTGTGCTCTTGTATTAAATTCGGGTGCAATTTCTGTGTTTCATCGTCAATAATAAGGTCCCACGGATACAGTAAACCTGAAGTGAAGCAACGGAATATAAAACTGGACACACAGGAGAGGTTCAAATCATAGAAAGTTAGAGTGTCAGTCCTCTTGTTCTTAGGTCGGCATTGTGCCTTTTGTATTAAATTCGGATGCAATTTCTGTGTTTTATCGTCAATAGGAAGGTCCAAGGTGTACAGTAACCTGAAGTGAAGCATCGAAATTTGAAACTGGACTCACAGGAGACGTTCAAATCATAGAAAGTTCGAGTGTCAGTCCTCTTGTACTTAAGTCGGCATTGTGCCTTTCGTATTAAAATCGAATGCAATTTCTGTGATACATCGTCGCTAAGAAGGTCCAAGGGATACAGTAAACCTGAAGGGAAGCATCGGAACCCAATACTTTACTCACAGGAGAGGTTCAAATCATAGAAAATTAGAGTGTCAGTCCTCTTGTACTTCAGTCGGCATTGTGCCTTTTGTATTAAATTCGGATGCAATTTCTGTGTTTCAACGTCAATAAGAAAGTCCTAGGGATACAGTAAACCTGAAGTGAAGCATCGGAATCTGTAACTGGACTCACAGGAGAGGTTCAAATCATAGAAAGTTAGAGTGACAGTCCTCCTGTACTTAAGTCGGCATTGTGCCTTTTGTATTAAATTCGGATGCAATTTCTGTGTTTCTTCGTCAATAAGAAGGTCCAACGGATACAGTAAACCTGAAGTGAAGCAACGGAATCTAAAACTGGACTCACAGGAGAGATTCAAATCATAGAAAGTTAGAGTGTCAGTCCTCTAGTACTTAAGTCATCATTGTGCCTTTTGTATAAAATTCGGATGCAATTTCTGTGTTTCATCGTCAATACGAAGGTCCAAGGGATACAGTAAACCTGAAGTGAAGTATCGGAATCTAATACTGGACTCACAGGAGAGGTTCAAATCATTGAAAGTTAGACTGTCAGTCCTTTTGTACTTAAGTCGGCATTGTGCTTTTGTATTAAATTCGGGTGCAATTTCGGTGTTTCATCGTCAATAATAAGGTAACACGGATACAGTAAACCTGAAGTGAAGCAACGGAATATAAAACTGGACTCACAGGAGAGGTTCAAATCATAGAAAGTTAGAGTGTCAGTCCTCTTTTACTTAATTCGGCATTTTGCTTTTTGTACTAAATTCGGATGCAATATCTGTGTTTCATCGTCAATAAGAAAGTCCAAGGGATACAGTAAACCTGAAGTGAAGCATCGGAATCTGTAACTGGACTCACAGGAGAGGTTCAAATCATAGAAAGTTAGAGTGAGAGACCTCTTTACTTAAGTCAGCATTGTGCCTTTTGTATTAAATTCGAATGCAATTTCTGTGTATCATCGTCAATAAGAAGGTCCAAGGTATACAGTAACGTGAAGTGAAGCATCAGAACCTAAAGCTTTACTCACAGGAGAGGTTCAAATCATAGAACGTTAGAGTGTCAGTCCTCTTGTACTTAAGTCGGCATTGTGCCTTTTGTATTAAATTCGGATGCAATTTCTGTGTTTCAACGTCAATAAGAAAGTCCAAGGGATACAGTAAACCTGAAGTGAAGCATCGGAATCTGTAACTGGACTCACAGGAGAGGTTCAAATCATAGAAAGTTAGAGTGAGAGACCTCTTTACTTAAGTCGGCATTGTGCCTTTTGTATTAAATTCGGATGCAATTTCTGTGTTTCTTCGTCAATAAGAAGGTCCAACGGATGCAGTAAACCTGAAGTGAAGCATCGGAATCCAAAACTGGACTCACAGGAGAGATTCAAATCATAGAAAGTTAGAGTGTCAGTCCTCTAGTACTTAAGTCGGCATTGTGCCTTTTGTATAAAATTCGGATGCAATATCTGTGTTTCATCGTCAATAAGAAGGTCCAAGGGATACAGTAAACCTGAAGTGAAGCATCGGAATCTAAAACTGGGCTAACAGGAGAGGTTCAAATCATAGAAAGTTAGTGTGTCTGTCCTCTTGCACTTAAGTTGGCATTGTGCATTTTGTATTGTATTCGGAAGCAATTTCTGTGTTTCATCGTCAATAAGAAGGTCCAAGGGATACAGTAAACCTGAAGTGACGCATCGGAATCTAAAACTGGACTCACAGGAGAGGTTCAAATCATAGAGAGTGAGAGTGTCAGTCCTCTTGTACCTAAGTCGGCATTGTGCCCTTTGTATTAAATTCGGAAGCAATTTCTGTGTTTCATCGTCAATAAGAAGGTCCAAGGGATACAGTAAACCTCAAGTAAAGCATCCGAATCTAAAGCTGGACTCACAGGAGAGGTTCAAATCATAGAAAGTTAGAGTGTCAGTACTCTTGTACTTAAGTCGGCATTGTGCCTTTTGTATTAAATTCGGATGCAATTTCTGTGTTTCATCGTCAATAAGAAGGTCCAAGTGATACAGTAAAACTGAAGTGAAGCATCGGAATCTAAAACTGGACTCACAGGAGAGGCTCTAATCATAGAGAGTTAGAGTGTCAGTCCTCTTGTACTTAAGTCGGCATTGTGCCTTTTGTATTAATATCGGATGCAATTTCTGTGTTTCATCGTCAATAAGAAGGTCCAAGGGATACAGTAAACCTGAAGTGAAGCATCGGAATCCAATACTGGACTCACAGGAGAGGTACAAATCATTGAAAGTTAGAGTGTCAGTCCTTTTGTACTTAAGTCGGCATTGTGCTTTTGTATTAAATTCGGGTGCAATTTCTGTGTTTCATCGTCAATAACAAGGTCCCACGGATACAGTAAACCTGAAGTGAAGGAACGGAATATAAAACTGGACTCACAGGAGAGGTTCAAATCATAGAAAGTTAGAGTGTCAGTCATCTTGTACTTAGGTCGGCATTGTGCCTTTTGTATTAAAATCGAATGCAATTTCTGTGATTCATCGTCACTAAGAAGGTCCAAGGCATACAGTAAACCTGAAGGGAAGCATCGGAATCTGTAACTGGACTCACAGGAGAGGTTCAAATCATAGAAAGTTAGAGTGACAGACCTCTTGTACTTAAGTCGGCATTGTGCCTTTTGTATAACATTCGGATGCAATATGTGTGTTTCATCGTCAATAAGAAGGTCCAAGGGATACAGTAAACCTGAAGTGAACCATCGGAATCTAAAACTGGGCTAACAGGAGAGGTTCAAATCATAGAAAGTTAGTGTGTCTGTCCTCTTGCACTTAAGTTGGCATTGTGCCTTTTGTATTGTATTCGGAAGCAATTTCTGTGTTTCATCGTCAATAAGAAGGTCCAAGGGATACAGTAAACCTGAAGTGACGCATCGGAATCTAAAACTGGACTCACAGGAGAGGTTCAAATCATAGAGAGTTAGAGTGTCAGTCCTCTTGTACCTAAGTCGGCATTATGCCCTTTGTATTAAATTCGGAAGCAATTTCTGTATTTCATCGTCAATAAGAAGGTCCAAGGGATACAGTAAACCTCAAGTAAAGCATCCGAATCTAAAACTGGACTCACAGGAGAGATTCAAATCATAGAAAGTTAGAGTGGCAGTCCTCTTGTACTTAAGTCGGCATTGTGCCTTTTGTATTAAATTCGGATGCAATTTCTGTGTTTTATCGTCAATAAGAAGGTCCAAGGAACACAGTAAACCTGAACTGAAGCATCGGAATCTAATACTGGGCTCACAGGAGAGGTTCAAATCATAGAGAGTTAGAGTGTCAGTCCTCTTGAACTTAAGTCGGCATTGTGCCTTTTGAATTAAATTCTGATGCAATTACTATGTTTCATCGTCAATAAGAAGGTCCAAGGGATACAGTAAACCTGAAGTGAAGCATCGGAATCTAAAACTGGACTCACAGGAGAGGTTCAAATCATAGAGAGTTAGAGTGTCAGTACTCTTGTACTTAAGTCGGCATTGTGCCTTTTGTATTAAATTCGGATGCAATTTCTGTGTTTCATCGTCAATAAGAACGTCCAAGTGATACAGTAAACCCGAAGTGAAGCATCGGAATCTAAAACTGGACTCATAGGAGAGGCTCTAATCATAGAGAGTTAGAGTGTCAGTCCTCTTGTACTTAAGTCGGCATTGTGCCTTTTGTATTAAATTCGGATGCAATTTCTGTGTTTCATCGTCAATACGAAGGTCCAAGGGATACAGTAAACCTGAAGTGAAGCATCGGAATCTAATACTGGACTCACAGGAGAGGTTCAAATCATTGAAAGTTAGAGTGTCAGTCCTTTTGTACTTAAGTTGGCATTGTGCTTTTGTATTAAATTCGGGTGCAATTTCGGTGTTTCATCGTCAATAATAAGGTAACACGGATTTAGTAAACCTGAAGTGAAGCAACGGAATATAAAACTGGACTCACAGGAGAGGTTCAAATCATAGAAGGTTAGAGTGTCAGTCCTCTTGTACTTAGGTCGGCATTGTGCCTTTTGTATTAAATTCGGATGCAATTTCTGTGTTTTATCGTCAATAGGAAGGTCCAAGGTGTACAGTAACCTGAAGTGAAGCATCGAAATTTAAAACTGGACTCACAGGAGAAGTTCAAATCATAGAAAGTTCGAGTGTCAGACCTCTTGTACTTAAGTCGGCATTGTGCCTTTCGTATTGAAATCGAATGCAATTTCTGTGATTCATCGTCACTAAGAAGGTCCAAGGGATACAGTAAACCTGAAGGGAAGCATCGGAACCCAATACTTTACTCACAGGAGAGGTTCAAATCATAGAAAATTAGAGTGTCAGTCCTCTTGTACTTAAGTCGGCATTGTGCCTTTTGTATTAAATTCGGATGCAATTTCTGTGTTTCAACGTCAATAAGAAAGTCCTAGGGATACAGTAAACCTGAGGTGAAGCATCGGAATCTGTAACTGGACTCACAGGAGAGGTTCAAATCATAGAAAGTTAGAGTGACAGTCCTCTTGTACTTAAGTCGGCATTGTGCTTTTGTATTAAATTCGGATGCAATTTCTGTGTTTCTTCGTCAATAAGAAGGTCCAACGGATACAGTAAACCTGAAGTGAAGCATCGGAATCTAAAACTGGACTCACAGGAGTGATTCAAATCATAGAAAGATAGAGTGTCATTCCTCTAGTACTTAAGTCATCATTGTGCCTTTTGTATAAAATTCGGATGCAATATCTGTGTTTCATCGTCAATAAGAAGGTCCAAGGGATACAGTAAACCTGAAGTGAATCATCGGAATCTAAAACTGGGCTAACAGGAGACGTTCAAATCATAGAAAGTTAGAGTGTCTGTCCTCTTGCACTTAAGTCGGCATTGTGCCTTTTGTATTGTATTCGGATGCAATTTCTGTGTTTCATCGTCAATAAGAAGGTCCAAGGGATACAGTAAACCTGAAGTGAAACATCGGAATGTAAAACTGGACTCACAGGAGAGGTTCAAATCATAGAGAGTTATAGTGTCAGTCCTCTTGTACTTAAGGCGGCATTATGCCTTTTGTATTAAATTCGGATGCAATTTCTGTGTTTCATCGTCAATATCGAGGTCCAAGGGATACTGAAAACCTGAGGTGAAGCATCGGAATCTGAAACGGGACTCACAGGAGACGTTCAAATCATAGAAAGTTAGAGTGTCAGTCCTCTTATACTTAAGTCGGCATTTTGCCTTTTGTATTAAATTCGGATGCAATTTCTGTGTTTCATCGTCAATAACAAGGTCCCAGGGATACAGTAAACCTGAAGTGACGCTTCGGAATCTAAAACTGGACGCACAGGAGAGGTTCAAATCATAGAGAGTTAGAGTGTCAGTCCTCTTGTACCTAAGTCGGCATTGTGCCCTTTGTATTAATTTCGGAAGCAATTTCTGTGTTTCATCGTCAATACGAAGGTCCAAGGGATACGGTAAACCTCAAGTAAAGCATCCGAATCTAAAACTGGACTCACAGGAGAGGTTCAAATCATAGAAAGTTAGAGTGTCAGTCCTCTTGTACTTAAGTCGGCATTGTGCCTTTTGTATTAAATTCGGATGCAATTTCTGTGTTTCATCGTCAATAAGAAGGTCCAAGGGACACAGTAAACCTGAAGTGAAGCATCGGAATCTAATACTGGGCTCACAGGAGAGGTTCAAATCATAGAAAGTTAGAGTGTCAGTCCTCTTGTACATAAGTCGGCTTTGTGCCTTTTGTATTAAATTCGGATGCAATATCTGTGTTTCATCGTTAATAAGAAGAACCAAGCGATACAGTAAACCTGAAGTGAAGCATCGGAATCTAAGACTGGACTCACAGGAGAGGTTCAAATTATAGAAAGTTAGAATGTCAGACCTCTCGTACTTAAGTCGGCATTGTGCCTCTTGTATTAAATTCGGATGCAATTTCTGTGTTGCATCGACAATTCGAAGGTCCAAGGGATACAGTAAACCTGAAGTGAAGCATCGGAATCTAAAACTGGACTCAGAGGAGAGGTTCATATCATAGAAAGTTGGGGTGTCAGTCCTCTTGTACTTAAGTCGGCATTGTGCCTTTTGAATTAAATTCGGATGCGATTTCTGTGTTTCATCGTCAATATGAACGTCCAATGTATACAGTAAACCTGAAGTAAGTATCGGAATCTAAAACTGGACTCACAGGAGAGGTTCAAATCATAGAGAGTTAGAGTGTCAGTCCTCTTGTACTTAAGTCGGCATTGTGCCTTTAGTATTAATTTCGGATGCAATTTCTGTGTTTCATCGTCAATAAGAAGGTCCAAGTGTTACAGTTAACCTGACGTGAAGCATCGGAATCTAAAACTGGACTCACGGGAGAGGTTCTAATCATAGAGAGTTAGAGTGTCAGTCCTCTTGTACTTAAGTCGGCATTGTGCCTTTTGTATTAAATTCGGATGCAATTTCTGTGTTTCATCATCAATAAGAAGGTCCAAGGGATACAGTAAAAATGAAGTGAAGCATCGGAATCTAATACTGGACTCACAGGAGAGGTTCAAATCATTGAAAGTTAGAGTGTCAGTCCTTTTGTACTTAAGTCGGCATTGCGCTTTTGTATTAATTCGGATGCAATTTCTGAGTTTCATCGTCAATAACAAGGCCCCACGGATACAGTAAACCTGAAGTGAAGCAACGGAATCTAAAACTGAACTCACAGGAGAGGTTCAAATCATAGAAAGTTAGAGTGTAAGTCCTCTTGTACTTAAGTCGGCAGTGTGCCTTTTGTATTAAATTCGGATGCAATTTCTGTGTTTCATCGTCAATAAGTAGGTCGAAGTGATACAGTTAACCTGAAGTGAAGCATTGGAATCTAAAACTGAACTCACAGGAGAGGTTCTAATCATAGAGAGTTAGAGTGTCAGTCCTCTTGTACTTAAGTTGGCATTGTGCCTTTTGTATTAAATTCGGATGCAATTTCTGTGTTTCATCGTCAATAAGAAGGTCCAAGGGACACAGTAAACCTGAACTAAAGCATCGAGAATCTAATACTGGGCTCACAGGAGAGGTTCAAATCATAGAGAGTTACAGTGTCAGTCCTCTTGAACTTAAGTCGGCATTGTGCCTTTTGAATTAAATTCTGATGCAATTTCTATGTTTCATCGTCAATAAGAAGGTCCAAGGGATACAGTAAACCTGAAGTGAAGCATCGGTATCTAAAACTGGACTCACAGGAGAGGTTCAAATCATAGAGAGTTAGAGTGTCAGTACTCTTGTACTTAAGTCGGCATTGTGCCTTTTGTATTAAATTCGGAAGCAATTTCTGTGTTTCATCGTCAATAAGAAGGTCCAAGTGATACAGTAAACCTGAAGTGAAGCATCGGAATCTAAAACTGGACTCACAGGAGAGGCTCTAATCATAGAGAGTTAGAGTGTCAGTCCTCTTGTACTTAAGTCGGCATTGTGCCTTTTGTATTAAATTCGGGTGCAATTTCTGTGTTTCATCGTCAATACGAAGGTCCAAGGGATACAGTAAACCTGAAGTGAAGCATCGGAATCTAATACTGGACTCACAGGAGAGGTTCAAATCATTGAAAGTTAGAGTGTCAGTCCTTTTGTAATTAAGTCGGCATTGTGCTCTTGTATTAAATTCGGGTGCAATTTCTGTGTTTCATCGTCAATAATAAGGTCCCACGGATACAGTAAACCTGAAGTGAAGCAACGGAATATAAAACTGGACTCACAGGAGAGGTTCAAATCGAATGCAATTTCTGTGATACATCGTCGCTAAGAAGGTCCAAGGGATACAGTAAACCTGAAGGGAAGCATCGGAACCCAATACTTTACTCACGGGAGAGGTTCAAATCATTGAAAATTAGAGTGTCAGTCCTCTTGTACTTAAGTCGGCATTGTGCCTTTTGTATTAAATTCGGATGCAATTTCTGTGTTTCAACGTCAATAAGAAAGTCCTAGGGATACAGTAAACCTGAAAAGAAGCATCGGAATCTGTAACTGGACTCACAGGAGAGGTTCAAGTCATAGAAAGTTAGAGTGTCAGTCCTCTAGTACTTAAGTCATCATTGTGCCTTTTGTATAAAATTCGGATGCAATATCTGTGTTTCATCGTCAATAAGAAGGTCCAACGGATACAGTAAACCTGAAGTGAAGCATCGGAATCTAAAACTGGGCTAACAGGAGACGTTCAAATCATAGAAAGTTAGAGTGTCTGTCCTCTTGCACTTAAGTCGGCATTGTGCCTTTTGTATTGTATTCGGATGCAATTTCTGTGTTTCATCGTCAATAAGAAGGTCCAAGGGATACAGTAAACCTGAAGTGACGCATCGGAATCTAAAACGTAACTCACAGGAGAAGTTCATATCATAGAGAGTTAGAGTGTCAGTCCTCTTGTACCTAAGTCGGCATTGTGCCCTTTGTATTAAATTCGGAAGCAATTTCTGTGTTTCATCGTCAATAAGAAGGTCCAAGGGATACAGTAAACCTCAAGTAAAGCATCCGAATCTAAAACTGGACTCACAGGAGAGGTTCAAATCATAGAAAGTTAGAGTGTCAGTCCTCTTGTACTTAAGTCGGCATTGTGCCTTTTGTATTAAATTCGGATGCAATTTCTGTGTTTCATCGTCAATAAGAAAGTCCAAGGGACACAGTAGACCTGAACTGACGCATCGGAATCTAATACTGGGCACACAGGAGAGGTTCAAATCATAGAAAGTTAGAGTGTCAGTCCTCTTGAACTTAAGTCGGCATTGTGCCTTTTGAATTAAATTCTGATGCAATTTCTATGTTTCATCGTCAATAAGAAGGTCCAAGTGATACAGTAAACCTGAAGTGAAGCATCGGAATCTGATACTGGACTTTCAGGTGAGATTCAAATCATAGAAAGTTAGAGTATCAGTCCTCTTGTACTTAAGTTGGTATTGTGCTTTTTGTACTAAATTCGGATGCAATTTCTGTGTTTCATCGTCAATAAGAAGGTCCAAGGGATACAGTAAACCTGAAGTGAAACATCGGAATCTAAAACTGGACTCACAGGAGAGGTTCAAATCATAGAGAGTTAGAGTGTCAGTCCTCTTGTACTTAAGTCGGCATTATGCCTTTTGTATTAAATTCGGATATAATTTCTGTGTTTCATCGTCAATAACAAGGTCCCAGGGATACAGTAAACCCGAAGTGAAGCATCGGAATCTAAAACTGGACCCACAGGAGAGGTTCAATTCATAGAAAGTTAGAGTGTCAGTCCTCTTGTACTTAAGTCGGCATTGTGCCTTTTGTATTAGATTCGGATGCAATTTCTGTGTTTCATCGTCAATAAGAAGGTCCAAGGTATACAGTAACGTGAAGTGAAGCATCGGAATCTAAAACTTTACTCACAGGAGAGGTTCAAATCATAGAAAGTTAGAGTGTCAGTCCTCTTGTACTTAAGTCGGCATTGTGCCTTTTGTATTATATTCGGATGCAATTTCTGTGTTTCATCGTCAATAAGAAGGTCCAAGGGATACAGTAAACCTGAAGTGACGCATCGGAATCTAAAACGTAACTCACAGGAGAGGTTCAAATCATAGAGAGTTAGAGTGTCAGTCCTCTTGTACCTAAGTCGGCATTGTGCCCTTTGTATTAAATTCGGAAGCAATTTCTGTGTTTAATCGTCAATAAGAAGGTCCAAGGGATACAGTAAACCTCAAGTAAAGCATCGGAATCTAAAACTGGACTCACAGGAGAGGTTAAAATCATAGAAAGTTAGAGTGTCAGTCCTCTTGTACTTAAGTCGGCATTGTGCCTTTTGTATTAAATTCGGATGCAGTTTCTGTGTTTCATCGTCAATAAGAAGGTCCAAGGGACACAGTAGACCTGAACTGACGCATCGGAATCTAATACTGGGCTCACAGGAGAGGTTCAAATCATAGAAAGATAGAGTGTCAGTCCTCTTGAACTTAAGTCGGCATTGTGCCTTTTGAATTAAATTCTGATGCAATTTCTATGTTTCATCGTCAATAAGAAGGTCCAAGGGATACAGTAAACCTGAAGTGAAGCATCGGAATCTAAAACTGGACTCACAGGAGAGGTTCAAATCATAGAGAGTTAGAGTGTCAGTCCTCTTGTACTTAAGTAGGCATTATGCCTTTTGTATTAAATTCGAATGCAATTTCTGTGTTTCATCGTCAATAACAAGGTCCAAGGGATACAGTAAACCTGAGGTGAAGCATCGGAATCTAATCGGGACTCACAGGAGAGGTTCAAATCATAGAAAGTTAGAGTGTCAGTCCTTTTGTACTTGAGTCGGCATTGTGCTTTTGTATTAAATTCGGATACAATTTCTGTGTTTCATCGTCAATAACAAGGTCCCACGGATACAGTAAACCTAAAGTGAAGCAACGGAATCTAAAACTGGACTCACAGGAGAGGTTCAAATCATAGAAAGTTAGAGTATCAGTCCTCTTGTACTTAAGTCGGCATTGTGCCTTTTGTATTAAATTCGGATGCAATTTCTGTGTTTCATCGTCAATAAGAAGGTCCAAGTGATACAGTTCACCTGAAGTGAAGCATCGATATCTAAAACTAGACTCAAAGGAGAGGTTCTAATCATAGAGAGTTAGAGTGTCAGTCCTCTTGTACTTAAGTCGGCATTATGCCTTTTGTATTAAATTCGGATGCAATTTCTGTGTTTCATCGTCAAGAAGAGGGTCCAAGGGATACAGTAAACCTGAAGTGAAGCATCGGAATCTGATACTGGACTCACAGGAGAGATTCAAATCATAGAAAGTTAGAGTATCAGTCCTCTTGTACTTAAGTTGGTATTGAGCTTTTTGTACTAAATTCGGATGCTATTTCTGTGTTTCATCGTCAATAAGAAGGTCCAAGGGACACAGTAAACCTGAAGTGAAGCATCGGAATCTAATACTGGGCTCACAGGAGAGGTTCAAATCATAGAAAGTTAGAGTGTCAGTCCTCTTGTACTTAAGTCGGCATTGTGCCTTTTGTATTAAATTCGGATGCAATTTCTGTGTTTCATCGTTAATAAGAAGAAACAAGCGATACAGTAAACCTGAAGTGAAGCATCGGAATCTAAGACTGGACTCACAGGAGAGGTTCAAATTACAGAAAGTTAGAATGTCAGACCTCTCGTACTTAAGTCGGCATTGTGCCTCTTGTATTAAATTCGGATGCAATTTCTGTGTTGCATCGACAATTCGAAGGTCCAAGGGATACAGTAAACCTGAAGTGAAGCATCGGAATCTAAAACTGGACTCAGAGGAGAGGTTCATATCATAGAAAGTTGGGGTGTCAGTCCTCTTGTACTTAAGTCGGCATTGTGCCTTTTGAATTAAATTCGGATGCGATTTCTGTGTTTCATCGTCAATATGAACGTCCAATGTATACAGTAAACCTGAAGTAAGCATCGGAATCTAAAACTGGACTCACAGGAGAGGTTCAAATCATAGAGAGTTAGAGTGTCAGTCCTCTTGTACTTAAGTCGGCATTGTGCCTTTAGTATTAATTTCGGATGCAATTTCTGTGTTTCATCGTCAATAAGAAGGTCCAAGTGTTACAGTTAACCTGACGTGAAGCATCGGAATCTAAAACTGGACTCACGGGAGAGGTTCTAATCATAGAGAGTTAGAGTGTCAGTCCTCTTGTACTTAAGTCGGCATTGTGCCTTTTGTATTAATTTCGGATGCAATTTCTGTGTTTCATCATCAATAAGAAGGTCCAAGGGATACAGTAAACCTGAAGTGAAGCATCGGAATCTAATACTGGACTCACAGGAGAGGTTCAAATCATTGAAAGTTAGAGTGTCAGTCCTTTTGTACTTAAGTCGGCATTGTGCTTTTGTATTAATTCGGATGCAATTTCTGAGTTTCATCGTCAATAACAAGGCCCCACGGATACAGTAAACCTGAAGTGAAGCAACGGAATCTAAAACTGAACTCACAGGAGAGGTTCAAATCATAGAAAGTTAGAGTGTCAGTCCTCTTGTACTTAAGTCGGCAGTGTGCCTTTTGTATTAAATTCGGATGCAATTTCTGTGTTTCATCGTCAATAAGAAGGTCGAAGTGATACAGTTAACCTGAAGTGAAGCATTGGAATCTAAAACTGAACTCACAGGAGAGGTTCTAGTCATAGAGAGTTAGAGTGTCAGTCCTCTTGTACTTAAGTTGGCATTGTGCCTTTTGTATTAAATTCGGATGCAATTTCTGTGTTTCATCGTCTATAAGAAGGTCCAAGGGACACAGTAAACCTGAACTAAAGCATCGGAATCTAATACTGGGCTCACAGGAGAGGTTCAAATCATAGAGAGTTAGAGTGTCAGTCCTCTTGAACTTAAGTCGGCATTGTGCCTTTTGAATTAAATTCTGATGCAATTTCTATGTTTCATCGTCAATAAGAAGGTCCAAGGGATACAGTAAACCTGAAGTGAAGCATCGGTATCTAAAACTGGACTCACAGGAGAGGTTCAAATCATAGAGAGTTAGATTGTCAGTACTCTTGTACTTAAGTCGGCATTGTGCCTTTTGTATTAAATTCGGATGCAATTTCTGTGTTTCATCGTCAATAAGAAGGTCCAACTGATACAGTAAACCTGAAGTGAAGCATCGGAATCTAAAACTGGACTCACAGGAGAGGCTCTAATCATAGAGAGTTAGAGTGTCAGTCCTCTTGTACTTAAGTCGGCATTGTGCCTTTTGTATTAAATTCGGATGCAATTTCTGTGTTTCATCGTCAATACGAAGGTCCAAGGGATACAGTAAACCTGAAGTGAAGCATCGGAATCTAATACTAGACTCACAGGAGAGGTTCAAATCATTGAAAGTTAGAGTGTCAGTCCTTTTGTACTTTAGTCGGCATTGTGCTTTTGTATTAAATTCGGGTGCAATTTCTGTGTTTCATCGTCAATAATAAGGTCCCACGGATACAGTAAACCTGAAGTGAAGCAACGGAATATAAAACTGGACTCACAGGAGAGGTTCAAATCATTGAAAGTTAGAGTGTCAGTCCTCTTGTTCTTAGGTCGGCATTGTGCCTTTTGTATTAAATTCGGATGCAATTTCTGTGTTTTATCGTCAATAGGAAGGTCCAAGGTGTACAGTAACCTGAAGTGAAGCATCAAAATTTAAAACTGGACTCACAGGAGAAGTTCAAATCATAGAAAGTTCGAGTGTCAGTCCTCTTGTACTTAAGTCGGCATTGTGCCTTTCGTATTAAAATCGAATGCAATTTCTGTGATACATCGTCGCTAAGAAGGTCCAAGGGATACAGTAAACCTGAAGGGAAGCATCGGAACCCAATACTTTACTCACAGGAGAGGTTCAAATCATAGAAAATTAGAGTGTCAGTCCTCTTGTACTTAAGTCGGCATTGTGCCTTTTGTATTAAATTCGGGTGCAATTTCTGTGTTTCAACGTCAATAAGAAAGTCCTAGGGATACAGTAAACCTGAAGTGAAGCATCGGAATCTGTAACTGGACTCACAGGAGAGGTTCAAATCATTGAAAGCTAGAGTGACAGTCCTCCTGTACTTAAGTCGGCATTGTGCCTTTTGTATTAAATTCGGATGCAATTTCTGTGTTTCTTCGTCAATAAGAAGGTCCAACGGATACAGTAAACCTGAAGTGAAGCAACGGAATCTAAAACTGGACTCACAGGAGTGATTCAAATCATAGAAAGTTAGAGTGTCAGTCCTCTAGTACTTAAGTCATCATTGTGCCTTTTGTATAAAATTCGGATGCAATGTCTGTGTTTCATCGTCAATAAGAAGGTCCAAGGGATACAGTAAACCTGAAGTGAAGCATCGGAATCTAAAACTGGGCTAACAGGAGAGGTTCAAATCATAGAAAGTTAGAGTGTCTGTCCTCTTGCACTTAAGTCGGCATTGTGCCTTTTGTATTGTATTCGGATGCAATTTCTGTGTTTCATCGTCAATAAGAAGGTCCAAGGGATACAGTAAACCTGAAGTGACGCATCGGAATCTAAAACGTAACTCACAGGAGAAGTTCATATCATAGAGAGTTAGAGTGTCAGTCCTCTTGTACCTAAGTCGGCATTGTGCCCTTTGTATTAAATTCGGAAGCAATTTCTGTGTTTCATCGTCAATAAGAAGGTCCAAGGGATACAGTAAACCTCACGTAAAGCATCCGAATCTAAAACTGGACTCACAGGAGAGGTTCAAATCATAGAAAGTTAGAGTGTCAGTCCTGTTGTACTTAAGTCGGCATTGTGCCTTTTGTATTAAATTCGGATGCAATTTCTGTGTTTCATCGTCAATAAGAAGGTCCAAGGGACACAGTAGACCTGAACTGACGCATCGGAATCTAATACTGGGCACACAGGAGAGGTTCAAATCATAGAAAGTTAGAGTGTCAGTCCTCTTGAACTTAAGTCGGCATTGTGCCTTTTGAATTAAATTCTGATGCAATTTCTATGTTTCATCGTCAATAAGAAGGTCCAAGGGATACAGTAAACCTGAAGTGAAGCATCGGAATCTAAAACTGGACTCACAGGAGAGGTTCAAATCATAGAGAGTTAGAGTGTCAGTCCTCTTGTACTTAAGTAGGCATTATGCCTTTTGTATTAAATTCGGATGCAATTTCTGTGTTTCATCGTCAATAACAAGGTCCAAGGGATACAGTAAACCTGAGGTGAAGCATCGGAATCTAAAACGGGACTCACAGGAGAGGTTCAAATCATAGAAAGTTAGAGTGTCAGTCCTTTTGTACTTGAGTTGGCATTGTGCTTTTGTATTAAATTCGGATGCAATTTCTGTGTTTCATCGTCAATAACAAGGTCCCACGGATACAGTAAACCTGAAGTTTAGCAACGGAATCTAAAACTGGACTCACAGGAGAGGTTCAAATCATAGGAAGTTAGAGTATCAGTCCTCTTGTACTTAAGTCGGCATTGTGCCTTTTGTATTAAATTCGGATGCAATTTCTGTGTTTCATCGTCAATAACAAGGTCCCACGGATACAGTAAACCTGAAGTGAAGCATCGATATCTAAAACTAGACTCAAAGGAGAGGTTCTAATCATAGAGAGTTAGAGTGTCAGTCCTCTTGTACTTAAGTCGGCATTGTGCCTTTTGTATTAAATTCGGATGCAATTTCTGTGTTTAATCGTCAAGAAGAGGGTCCAAGGGATACAGTAAACCTGAAGTGAAGCATCGGAATCTGATACTGGACTCACAGGTGAGATTCAAATCATAGAAAGTTAGAGTATCAGTCCTCTTGTACTTAAGTTGGTATTGTGCTTTTTGTACTAAATTCGGATTCAATTTCTGTGTTTCATCGTCAATAAGAAGGTCCAAGGGATACAGTAAACCTGAAGTGAAACATCGGAATCTAAAACTGGACTCACAGGAGAGGTTCAAATCATAGAGAGTTAGAGTGTCAGTCCTCTTGTACTTAAGTCGGCATTATGCCTTTTGTATTAAATTCGGATGCAATTTCTGTGTTTCATCGTCAATAACGATGTCCAAGGGATACAGAAAACCTGAGGTGAAGCATCGGAATCTGAAACGGGACTAACAGGAGACGTTCAAATCATAGAAAGTTAGAGCGTCAGTCCTCTTATACTTAAGTCGGCATTTTGCATTTTGTATTAAATTCGGATATAATTTCTGTGTTTCATCGTCAATAACAAGGTCCCAGGGATACAGTAAACCCGAAGTGAAGCATCGGAATCTAAAACTGGACCCACAGGAGAGGTTCAATTCATAGAAAGTTAGAGTGTCAGTCCTCTTGTACTTAAGTCGGCATTGTGCCTTTTGTATTAAATTCGGATGCAATTTCTGTGTTTCATCGTCAATAAGAAGGTCCAAGGTATACAGTAACGTGAAGTGAAGCATCGGAATCTAAAACTTTACTCACAGGAGAGGTTCAAATCATAGAAAGTTAGAGTGTCAGTCCTCTTGTACTTAAGTCGGCATTGTGCCTTTTGTATTATATTCGGATGCAATTTCTGTGTTTCATCGCCAATAAGAAGGTCCAAGGGATACAGTAAACCTGAAGTGACGCTTCGGAATCTAAAACTGGACTCACAGGAGAGGTTCAAATCATAGAGAGTTAGAGTGTCAGTCCTCTTGTACCTAAGTCGGCATTGTGCCCTTTGTATTAATTTCGGAAGCAATTTCTGTGTTTCATCGTCAATAAGAAGGTCCAAGGGATACAGTAAACCTCAAGTAAAGCATCCGAATCTAAAACTGGACTCACAGGAGAGGTTCAAATCATAGAAAGTTAGAGTGTCAGTCCTCTTGTACTAAAGTCGGCATTGTGCCTTTTGTATTAAATTCGGATGCAATTTCTGTGTTTCATCGTCAATAAGACGGTCCAAGGGACACAGTAAACCTGAAGTGAAGCATCGGAATCTAATACTGGGCTCACAGGAGAGGTTCAAATCATAGAAAGTTAGAGTGTCAGTCCTCTTGTACTTAAGTCGGCATTGTGCCTTTTGTATTAAATTCGGATGCAATTTCTGTGTTTCATCGTTAATAAGAAGAACCAAGCGATACAGTAAACCTGAAGTGAAGCATCGGAATCTAAGACTGGACTCACAGGACGGGTTCAAATTATAGAAAGTTAGAATGTCAGACCTCTTGTACTTAAGTCGGCATTGTGCCTCTTGTATTAAATTCGGATGCAATTTCTGTGTTGCATCGACAATTCGAAGGTCCAAGGGATACAGTAAACCTGAAGTGAAGCATCGGAATCTAAAACTGGACTCAGAGGAGAGGTTCATATCATAGAAAGTTGGGGTGTCAGTCCTCTTGTACTTAAGTCGGCATTGTGCCTTTTGTATTAAATTCGGATGCGATTTCTGTGTTTCATCGTCAATATGAACGTCCAAGGTATACAGTAAACCTGAAGTAAGCATCGGAATCTAAAACTGGACTCACAGGAGAGGTTCAAATCATAGAGAGTTAGAGTGTCAGGCCTCTTGCACTTAAGTCGGCATTGTGCCTTTTGTATTAATTTCGGATGCAATTTCTGTGTTTCATCGTCAATAGGAAGGTCCAAGTGATACAGTTAACCTGACGTGAAGCATCGGAATCTAAAACTGAACTCACGGGAGAGGTTCTAATCATAGAGAGTTAGAGTGTCAGTCCTCTTGTACTTAAGTCGGCATTGTGCCTTTTGTATTAAATTCGGATGCAATTTCTGTGTTTCATCATCAATAAGAAGGTCCAAGGGATACAGTAAACCTGAAGTGAAGCATCGGAATCTAATACTGGACTCACAGGAGAGGTTCAAATCATTGAAAGTTAGAGTGTCAGTCCTTTTGTACTTAAGTCGGCATTGTGCTTTTGTATTAATTCGGATGCAATTTCTGTGTTTCATCGTCAATAACAAGGCCCCACGGATACAGTAAACCTGAAGTGAAGCAACGGAATCTAAAACTGAACTCACAGGAGAGGTTCAAATCATAGAAAGTTAGAGTGTCAGTCCTCTTATACTTAAGTCGGCATTTTGCTTTTTGTATTAAATTCGGATGCAATTTCTGTGTTTCATCGTCAATAACAAGGTCCCAGGGATACAGTAAACCCGAAGTGAAGCATCGGAATCTAAAACTGGACCCACAGGAGAGGTTCAATTCATAGAAAGTTAGAGTGTCAGTCCTCTCGTACTTAAGTCGGCATTGTGCCTTTTGTATTAAATTAGGATGCAATTTCTGTGTTTCATCGTCAATAAGAAGGTCCAAGGTATACAGTAACGTGAAGTGAAGCATCGGAATCTAAAACTTTACTCACAGGAGAGGTTCAAATCATAGGAAGTTAGAGTGTCAGTCCTCTTGTACTTAAGTCGGCATTGTGCCTTTTGTATTATGTTCGGATGCAATTTCTGTGTTTCATCGATAATAAGAAGGTCCAAGGGATACAGTAAACCTCAAGTAAAGCATCCATATTTAAAACTGGACTCACAGGAGAGGTTCAAATCATAGAAAGTTAGAGTGTCAGTCCTCTTGTACTTAAGTCGGCATTGTGCCTCTTGTATTAAATTCGGATGCAATTTCTGTGTTTCATCGTCAATAAGAAGGTCCAAGGGACACAGTAAACCTGAAGTGAGGCATCGGAATCTAATACTGGGGTCACAGGAGAGATTCAAATCATAGAAAGTTAGAGTGTCAGTCCTCTTGTACTTCAGTCGGCATTGTGCCTTTTGTATTAAATTCCGATGCAATTTCTGTGTTTCATCGTCAATAAGAAGAACCAAGCGATACAGTAAACCTGAAGTGAAGCATCGGAATCTAAGACTGGACTCACAGGAGAGGTTCAAATTATAGGAAGTTAGAATGTCAGACCTCTTGTACTTAAGTCGGCATTGTGCCTCTTGTATTAAATTCGGATGCAATTTCTGTGTTGCATCGACAATTCGAAGGTCCAAGGGATACAGTAAACCTGAAGTGAAGAATCGGAATCTAAAACTGGACTCAGAGGAGAGGTTCGTATCATAGAAAGTTGGGGGGTCAGTCCTCTTGTACTTAAGTCGGCATTGTGCCTTTTGTATTAATTTCGGATGCAATTTCTGTGTTTCATCGTCAATAAGAAGGTCCAAGTGATACAGTTAACCTGACGTGAAGCATCGGAATGTAAAACTGGACACACGGGAGAGGTTCTAATCATAGAGAGTTAGAGTGTCAGTCCTCTTGTACTTAAGTCGGCATTGTGCCTTTTGTATTAAATTCGGATGCAATTTCTGTGTTTCATCATCAATAAGAAGGTCCAAGGGATACAGTAAACCTGAAGTGAAGCATCGGAATCTAATACTGGACTCACAGGAGAGGTTCAAATCATTGAAAATTAGAGTGTCAGTCCTTTTGTACTTAAGTCGACATTGTGCTTTTGTATTAATCCGGATGCAATTTCTGTGTTTCATCGTCAATAACAAGGTCCCACGGATACAGTAAACCTGAAGTGAAGCATCGGAATCTTAAACTGAACTCACAGGAGAGGTTCAAATCATAGAAAGTTAGAGTGTCAGTCCTCTTGTACTTAAGTAGGCATTATGCGTTTTGTATTAAATTCGGATGCAATTTCTGTGTTTCATCGTCAATAACAAGGTCCAAGGGATACAGTAAACCTGAGGTGAAGCATCGGAATCTAAAACGGGACTCACAGGAGAGGTTCAAATCATAGAAATTTAGAGTGTCAGTCCTTTTGTACTTGAGTTGGCATTGTGCTTTTGTATTAAATTCGGATGCAATTTCTGTGTTTCATCGTCAATAACAAGGTCCCACGGATACAGTAAACCTGAAGTGAAGCAACGGAATCTAAAACTGGACTCACAGGAGAGGTTCAAATCATAGGAAGTTAGAGTATCAGTCCTCTTGTACTTAAGTCGGCATTGTGCCTTTTGTATTAAATTCGGATGCAATATCTGTGTTTCATCGTCAATAACAAGGTCCCACGGATACAGTAAACCTGAAGTGAAGCATCGATATCTAAAACTAGACTCAAAGGAGAGGTTCTAATCATAGAGAGTTAGAGTGTCAGTCCTCTTGTACTTAAGTCGGCATTGTGCCTTTTGTATTAAATTCGGATGCAATTTCTGTGTTTCATCGTCAAGAAGACGGTCCAAGGGATACAGTAAACCTGAAGTGAAACATCGGAATCTAAAACTGGACTCACAGGAGAGGTTCAAATCATAGAGAGTTAGAGTGTCAGTCCTCTTGTACTTAAGTCGGCATTATGCCTTTTGTATTAAGTTCGGATGCAATTTCTGTGTTTCATCGTCGATAACGATGTCCAAGGGATACAGAAAACCTGAGGTGAAGCATCGGAATCTGAAACGGGACTAACAGGAGACGTTCAAATCATAGAAAGTTAGAGTGTCAGTCCTCTTATACTTAAGTCGGCATTTTGCCTTTTGTATTAAATTCGGATGCAATTTCTGTGTTTCATCGTCAATAACAAGGTCCCAGGGATACAGTAAACCCGAAGTGAAGCATCGGAATCTAAAACTGGACCCACAGGAGAGGTTCAATTCATAGAAAGTTAGAGTGTCAGTCCTCTTGTACTTAAGTTGGCATTGTGCCTTTTGTATTAAATTCGGATGCAATTTCTGTGTTTCATCGTCAATAAGAAGGTCCAAGGTATACAGTAACGTGAAGTGAAGCATCGGAATCTAAAACTTTACTCACAGGAGAGGTTCAAATCATAGAAAGTTAGAGTGTCAGTCCTCTTGTACTTAAGTCGGCATTGAGCATTTTGTATTATATTCGGATGCAATTTCTGTGTTTCATCGTCAATAAGAAGAACCAAGCGATACAGTAAACCTGAAGTGAAACATCGGAATCTAAAACTGGACTCACAGGAGAGGTTCAAATCATAGAGAGTTAGAGTGTCAGTCCTCTTGTACTTAAGTCGGCATTATGCCTTTTGTATTAAATTCGGATGCAATTTCTGTGTTTCATCGTCAATAACGAGGTCCAAGGGATAAAGAAAACCTGAGGTGAAGCATCGGAATCTGAAACGGGACTCACAGGAGAGGTTCAAATCATAGAAAGTTAGAGTGTCAGTCCACTTATACTTAAGTCGGCATTTTGCCTTTTGTATTAAATTCGGATGCAATTTCTGTGTTACATCGTCAATAACAAGGTCACAGGGATACAGTAAACCCGAAGTGAAGCATCGGAATCTAAAACTGGACCAACAGGAGAGGTTCAATTCATAGAAAGTTAGAGTGTCAGTCCTCTTGTACTTAAGTCGGCATTGTGCCTTTTGTATTAAATTCGGATGCAATTTCTGTGTTTCATCGTCAATAAGAAGGTCCAAGGTATACAGTAACGTGAAGTGAAGCATCGGAATCTAAAACTTTACTCACAGGAGAGGTTCAAATCATAAAAAGTTAGAGTGTCAGTCCTCTTGTACTTAAGTCGGCATTGTGCCTTTTGTAATATATTCGGATGCAATTTCTGTGTTTCATCGCCAATAAGAAGGTCCAAGGGATACAGTAAACCTCAAGTAAAGCATCCATATTTAAAATTGGACTCACAGGAGAGATTCAAATCATAGAAAGTTAGAGTGTCAGTCCTCTTGTACTTAAGTCGGCATTGTGCCTTTTGTATTAAATTCGGATGCAATTTCTGTGTTTCATCGTCAATAAGAAGGTCCAAGGGACACAGTAAACCTGAAGTGAAGCATCGGAATCTAATACTGGGCTAACAGGAGAGATTCAAATCATAGAAAGTTAGAGTGTCAGTCCTCTTGTACTTAAGTCGGCATTGTGCCTTTTGTATTAAATTCCGATGCAATTTCTGTGTTTCATCGTCAATAAGAAGAACCAAGCGATACAGTAAACCTGAAGTGAAGCATCGGAATCGAAGACTCGACTCACAGGAGAGGTTCAAATTATAGAAAGTTAGAATGTCAGACCTCTTGTACTTAAGTCGGCATTGTGCCTCTTGTAATAAATTCGGATGCAATTTCTGTGTTGCATCGACAATTCGAAGGTCCAAGGGATACAGTAAACCTGAAGTGAAGAATCGGAATCTAAAACTGGACTCAGAGGAGAGGTTCATATCATAGAAAGTTGGGGAGTCAGTCCTCTTGTACTTAAGTCGGCATTGTGCCTTTTGTATTAAATTCGGATGCGATTTCTGTGTTTCATCGTCAATATGAACGGCAAAGGTATACAGTAAACCTGAAGTAAGCATCGGAATCTGAAACTGAACTCACAGGAGAGGTTCAAATCATAGAGAGTTAGAGTGTCAGTCCTCTTGTACTTAAGTCGGCATTGTGCCTTTTGTATTAATTTTGGATGCAATTTCTGTGTTTCATCGTTAATAAGAAGAACCAAGCGATACAGTAAACCTGAAGTGAAGCATCGGAATCTAAGACTGGACTCACAGGAGGGGTTCAAATTATAGAAAGTTAGAATGTCAGACCTCTTGTACTTAAGTCGGCATTGTGCCTCTTGTATTAAATTCTTATGCAATTTCTGTGTTGCATCGACAATTCGAAGGTCCAAGAGATACAGTAAACCTGAAGTGAAGCATCGGAATCTATAACTGGACTCAGAGGAGAGGTTCATATCCAAGAAAGTTGGGGTGTCAGTCCTCTTGTACTTAAGTCGGCATTGTGCCTTTTGTATTAATTTCGGATGCAATTTCTGTGTTTCATCGTCAATAAGAAGGTCCAAGGGATACAGTTAACCTGACGTGAAGCATCGGAATCTAAAACTGGACTCACGGGAGAGGTTCTAATCATAGAGAGTTAGAGTGTCAGTCCTCTTGTACTTAAGTCGGCATTGTGCCTTTTGTATTAAATTCGGATGCAATTTCTGTGTTTCATCATCAATAAGAAGGTCCAAGGGATACAGTAAACCTGAAGTGAAGCATCGGAATCTAATACTGGACTCACAGGAGAGGTTCAAATCATTGAAAGTTAGAGTGTCAGTCCTTTTGTACTTAAGTCGGCATTGTGCTTTTGTATTAATTCGGATGCAATTTCTGTGTTTCATCGTCAATAACAAGGCCCCACGGATACAGTAAACCTGAAGTGAAGCAACGGAATCTAAAACTGAACTCACAGGAGAGGTTCAAATCATAGAAAGTTAGAGGGTCAGTCCTCTTGTACTTAAGTCGGCAGTGTGCCTTTTGTATTAAATTCGGATGCAATTTCTGTGTTTCATCGTCAATAAGAAGGTCGAAGTGATACAGTTAACCTGAAGTGAAGCATTGGAAACTAAAACTGGACTCACAGGAGAGGTTCTAATCATAGAGAGTTAGAATGTCAGTCCTCTTGTACTTAAGTTGGCATTGTGCCTTTTGTATTAAATTCGGATGCAATTTCTGTGTTTCATCATCAATAAGAAGGTCCAAGGGATACAGTAAACCTGAAGTGAAGCATCGGAATCTAATACTGGACTCACAGGAGAGGTTCAAATCATTGAAAGTTAGAGTGTCAGTCCTTTTGTACTTAAGTCGGCATTGTGCTTTTGTATTAATTCGGATGCAATTTCTGCGTTTCATCGTCAATAACAAGGCCCCACGGATACAGTAAACCTGAAGTGAAGCAACGGAATCTAAAACTGAACTCACAGGAGAGGTTCAAATCATAGAAAGTTAGAGGGTCAGTCCTCTTGTACTTAAGTCGGCAGTGTGCCTTTTGTATTAAATTCGGATGCAATTTCTGTGTTTCATCGTCAATAAGAAGGTCCAAGGGATACAGTAAACCTGAAGTGAAGCATCGGAATCTAATACTGGACTCACAGGAGAGATTCAAATCATAGAAAGTTAGAGTATCAGTACTCTTGTACTTAAGTCGGCATTGTGCCTTTTGTATTAAATTCGGATGCAATTTCTGTGTTTCATCGTCAATAAGAAGGTCCAAGTGATACAGTTAACCTGAAGTGAAGCATCGATATCTAAAACTAGACTCAAAGGAGAGGTTCTAATCATAGAGAGTTAGAGTGTCCGTCCTCTTGTACTTAAGTCGGCATTGTGCCTTTTGTATAAAATTCGGATGCAATTTCTGTGTTTCATCGTCAAGAAGAGGGTCCAAGGGATACAGTAAACCTGAAGTGAAGCATCGGAATCTGATACTGGACTCACAGGAGAGATTCAAATCATAGAAAGTTAGAGTATCAGTCCTCTTGTACTTAAGTTGGTATTGTGCTTTTTGTACTAAATTCGGATGCAATTTCTGTGATTCATCGTCAATAAGAAGGTCCAAGTGATACAGTAAACCTGAAGTGAAACATCGGAATCGAAAACTGGACTCACAGGAGAGGTTCAAATCATAGAGAGTTAGAGTGTCAGTCCTCTTGTACTTAAGTCGGCATTATGCCTTTTGTATTAAATTCGGATGCAATTTCTGTGTTTCATCGTCAATAACGAGGTCCAAGGGATAAAGAAAACCTGAGGTGAAGCATCGGAATCTGAAACGGGACTCACAGGAGAGGTTCAAATCATAGAAAGTTAGAGTGTCAGTCCTCTTATACTTAAGTCGGCATTTTGCCTTTTGTATTAAATTCGGATGCAATTTCTGTGTTACATCGTCAATAACAAGGTCACAGGGATACAGTAAACCCGAAGTGAAGCATCGGAATCTAAAACTGGACCAACAGGAGAGGTTCAATTCATAGAAAGTTAGAGTGTCAGTCCTCTTGTACTTAAGTCGGCATTGTGCCTTTTGTATTAAATTCGGATGCAATTTCTGTGTTTCATCGTCAATAAGAAGGTCCAAGGTATACAGTAACGTGAAGTGAAGCATCGGAATCTAAAACTGGACTCACAGGAGAGGTTCAAATCATAGAGAGTTAGAGTGTCAGTCCTCTTGTACTTAAGTCGGCATTATGCCTTTTGTATTAAATTCGGATGCAATTTCTGTGTTTCATCGTCAATAACGAGGTCCAAGGGATAAAGAAAACCTGAGGTGAAGCATCGGAATCTGAAACGGGACTCACAGGAGAGGTTCAAATCATAGAAAGTTAGAGTGTCAGTCCTCTTATACTTAAGTCGGCATTTTGCCTTTTGTATTAAATTCGGATGCAATTTCTGTGTTACATCGTCAATAACAAGGTCACAGGGATACAGTAAACCCGAAGTGAAGCATCGGAATCTAAAACTGGACCAACAGGAGAGGTTCAATTCATAGAAAGTTAGAGTGTCAGTCCTCTTGTACTTAAGTCGGCATTGTGCCTTTTGTAATATATTCGGATGCAATTTCTGTGTTTCATCGCCAATAAGAAGGTCCAAGGGATACAGTAAACCTCAAGTAAAGCATCCATATTTAAAACTGGACTCACAGGAGAGATTCAAATCATAGAAAGTTAGAGTGTCAGTCCTCTTGTACTTAAGTCGGCATTGTGCCTTTTGTATTAAATTCGGATGCAATTTCTGTGTTTCATCGTCAATAAGAAGGTCCAAGGGACACAGTAAACCTGAAGTGAAGCATCGGAATCTAATACTGGGCTCACAGGAGAGATTCAAATCATAGAAAGTTAGAGTGTCAGTCCTCTTGTACTTAAGTCGGCATTGTGCCTTTTGTATTAAATTCCGATGCAATTTCTGTGTTTCATCGTCAATAAGAAGAACCAAGCGATACAGTAAACCTGAAGTGAAGCATCGGAATCGAAGACTCGACTCACAGGAGAGGTTCAAATTATAGAAAGTTAGAATGTCAGACCTCTTGTACTTAAGTCGGCATTGTGCCTCTTGTAATAAATTCGGATGCAATTTCTGTGTTGCATCGACAATTCGAAGGTCCAAGGGATACAGTAAACCTGAAGTGAAGAATCGGAATCTAAAACTGGACTCAGAGGAGAGGTTCATATCATAGAAAGTTGGGGGGTCAGTCCTCTTGTACTTAAGTCGGCATTGTGCCTTTTGTATTAAATTCGGATGCGATTTCTGTGTTTCATCGTCAATATGAACGGCAAAGGTATACAGTAAACCTGAAGTAAGCATCGGAATCTGAAACTGAACTCACAGGAGAGGTTCAAATCATAGAGAGTTAGAGTGTCAGTCCTCTTGTACTTAAGTCGGCATTGTGCCTTTTGTATTAATTTTGGATGCAATTTCTGTGTTTCATCGTCAATAAGAAGGTCCAAGTGATACAGTTAACCTGAAGTGAAGCATTGGAATCTAAAACTGGACTCACAGGAGAGGTTCTAATCATAGAGAGTTAGAGTGTCAGTCCTCTTGTACTTAAGTCGGCATTGTGCCTTTTGTATTAAATTCGGATGCAATTTCTGTGTTTCATCGTCAATAAGAAGGTCCAAGGGATACAGTAAACCTGAAGTGAAGCATCGGAATCAAATACTGGACTCACAGGAGAGATTCAGATCATAGAAAGTTAGAGTGTCTGTCCTCTTGTACTTAAGTCGGCATTGTGCCTTTTGTATTAAATTCGGATGCAATTTCTGTGTTTCATCGTCATTAAGAAGGTCCAAGGGTTACAGTAAACCTGAAGTGAAGCATCGGAATCTTAAACTGAACTCACAGGAGAGGTTCAAATCATAGAGAGTTAGAGTGTCAGTCCTCTTGTACTTAAGTCGGCATTGTGCCTTTTGTATTACATTCGGGTGCAATTTCTGTGTTTCATCGTCAATAAGAAGGTCCAAGTGATACAGTAAGCCTGAAGTGAAGCATCGGAATCTAAAACTGGACTCACAGGAGAGGTTCAAATCATAGAGAATTAGAGTGTCACTCCTCTTGTACTTAAGTCGGCATTGTGCTTGTTGTACTAAATTCGGATGCAATTTCTGTGTTTCATCGTCAATAAGAAGGTCCAAGGGATACAGTAAACCGGAGGTGAAGCATCGGAATCTAAAACGGGACTCACAGGAGAGGTTCAAATCATAGAAAGTTAGAGTGTCAGTCCTCTTTAACTTAAGTCGGCATTTTGCCTTATGTATTAAATTCGGATGCAATTTCTGTGTTTCATCGTCAATAACAAGGTCCCTGGGATACAGTAAACCTGAAGTGAAGCATCGGAATCTAAAACTGAACTTACAGGAAAGGTACAAATCATAGAAAGTTAGAGTGTCAGTCCTCTTGTACTTAAGTCGGCATTGTGCCTTTTGCATTAAATTCGGATGCAATGTCTGTGTTTCATCATCAATAAGATGGTCCAAGGTATACAGTAACGTGAAGTGAAGCATCGGATTCTAAAACTTAACTCACAGGAGAGGTTCAAATCATAGAAAGTTAGAGTGTCAGTCCTCTTGTACTTAAGTCGGCATTGTGCCTTTTGTATTAAATTCGGATGCAATTTCTGTGTTTCATCGTCAATAAGAAAGTCCAAGGGATACAGTAAAAATGAAGTGAAGCATCGGAATCTATAACTAGACTCACAGGAGAGGTGCAAATCATAGAAAGTTAGAGTGACAGTCCTCTTGTACTTAAGTCGGCATTGTGCTTTTTGTATTAATTTCGGATGCAATTTCTGTGTTTCATCGTCAATAAGAAGGTCCAAGTGATACAGTTAACCTGACGTGAAGCATCGGAATCTAAAACTGGACTCACGGGAGCGGTTCTAATCATAGAGAGTTAGAGTGTCAGTCCTCTTGTACTTAGGTCGGCATTGTGCCTTTTGTATTAAATTCGGATGCAATTTCTGTGTTTCTTCGTCAATAAAAGGGTCCAAGGGATACAGTAAACCTGAAGTGCAGCATCGGAATCTAAAACTGGACTCACAGGAGAGATTCAAATCATAGAAAGTTAGAGTGTCAGTCCTCTAGTACTTAAGTCGGCATTGTGCCTTTTGTATTAATTTCGGATGCAATTTCTGTGTTTCATCGTCAATAAGAAGGTCCAAGTGATACAGTTAACCTGACGTGAAGCATCGGAATCTAAAACTGGACTCACGGGAGCGGTTCTAATCATAGAGAGTTAGAGTGTCAGTCCTCTTGTACTTAGGTCGGCATTGTGCCTTTTGTATTAAATTCGGATGCAATTTCTGTGTTTCATCATCAATAAGAAGGTCCAAGGGATACAGTAAACCTGAAGTGAAGCATCGGAATCTAATACTGGACTCACACGAGAGGTTCAAATCATTGAAAGTTAGAGTGTCAGTCCTTTTGTACTTTAGTCGGCATTGTGCTTTTGTATTAATTCGGATGCAATTTCTGTGTTTCATCGTCAATAACAAGGTCCCACGGATACAGTAAACCTGAAGTGAAGCAACGGAATCTAAAACTGAACTCACAGGAGAGGTTCAAATCATAGAAAGTTAGAGTGTCAGTCCTCTTGTACTTAAGTCGGCATTGTGAATTTTGTATTAAATTCGGATGCAATGCCTGTGTTTCATCGTCAATAAGATGGTCCAAGGTATACAGTAACGTGAAGTGAAGCATCGGAATCTAAAACTTAACTCACAGGAGAGGTTCAAATCATAGAAAGTTAGAGTGTCAGTCCACTTGTACTTAAGTCGGCATTGTGCCTTTTGTATTAAATTCGGATGCAATTTCTGTGTTTCATCGTCAATAAGAAAGTCCAAGGGATACAGTAAACCTCAAGTGAAGCATCGGAATCTATAACTAGACTCACAGGAGAGGTTCAAATCATAGAAAGTTAGAGTGACAGTCCTCTTGTACTTAAGTCGGCATTGTGCCTTTTGTATTAATTCGGATGCAATTTCTGTGTTTCTTCGTCAATAAAAGGGTCCAAGGGATACAGTAAACCTGAAGTGAAGCATCAAAATCTAAAACTGGACTCACAGGAGAGATTCAAATCATAGAAAGTTAGAGTGTCAGTCCTCTAGTACTTAAGTCGGCATTGTGCCTTTTGTATTAATTTCGGATGCAATTTCTGTGTTTCATCGTCAATAAGAAGGTCCAAGTGATACAGTTAACCTGACGTGAAGCATCGGAATCTAAAACTGGACTCATGGGAGAGGTTCTAATCATAGAGAGTTAGAGTGTCAGTCCTCTTGTACTTAAGTCGGCATTGAGCCTTTTGTATTAAATTCGGATACAATTTCTGTGTTTCATCATCAATAAAAAGGTCCAAGGGATACAGTAAACCTAAAGTGAAGCATCGGAATCTAATACTGGACTCACAGGAAAGGTTCAAATCATTGAAAGTTAGAGTGTCAGTCCTTTTGTACTTAAGTCGGCATTGTGCTTTTGTATTAATTCGGATGCAATTTCTGTGTTTCATCGTCAATAACAAGGTCCCACGGATACAGTAAACCTGAAGTGAAGCAACGGAATCTAAAAGTGAACTCACAGGAGAGGTTCAAATCATAGAAAGTTAGAGTGTCAGTCCTCTTGTACTTAAGTCGGCATTGTGCCTTTTGTATTAAATTCGGATGCAATTTCTGTGTTTCATCGTCAATAAGAAGGTCTAAGTGATACAGTTAACCTGAAGTGAAGCATTGGAATCTAAAACTGGACTCCCAGGAGAGGTTCTAATCATAGAGAGTTAGAGTGTCAGTCCTCTTGTACTTAAGTCGGCATTGTGCCTTTTGTATTAAATTCGGATGCAATTTCTGTGTTTCATCGTCAATAAGAAGATCCAAGGGATACAGTAAACCTGAAGTGAAGCATCGGAATCTAATACTGGACTCACAGGAGAGATTCAAATCATAGAAAGTTAGAGAGCCAGTCCTCTTGTACTTAAGTCGGCATTGTGCCTTTTGTATTAAATTCGGATGCAAATTCTGTGTTTCATCGTCATTAAGAAGGTCCAAGGGTTACAGTAAACCTGAAGTGAAGCATCGGAATCTTAAACTGGACTCACAGGAGAGGTTCAAATCATAGAGAGTTAGAGTGTCAGTCCTCTTGTACTTAAGTCGGAATTGTGCCTTTTGTATTACATTCGGATGCAATTCCTGTGTTTCATCGTCAATAAGAAGGTCCAAGTGATACAGTAAGCCTGAAGTGAAGCATCGGAATCTAAAACTGGACTCACAGGAGAGGTTCAAATCATAGAGAATTAGAGTGTCAGTCCTCTTGTACTTAAGTCGGCATTGTGCTTTTTGTACTAAATTCGGATGCAATTTCTGTGTTTCATCGTCAATAAGAAAGTCCAAGGGATACAGTAAACCTGAAGTGAAACATCGGAATCTATAACTGGACTCACAGGAGAGGTTCAAATCATAGAGAGTTAGAGTGTCAGTCCCCTTGTACTTAAGTCGGCATTATGCCTTTTGTATTAAATTCGGATGCAATTTCTGTGTTTCATCGTCAACAACAAGGTCCAAGGGATACAGTAAACTTGAGGTGAAGCATCGGAATCTAAAACGGGACTCACAGGAGAGGTTCAAATCATAGAAAGTTAGAGTGTCAGTCCTCTTTAATTTAAGTCGGCATTTTGGCTTTTGTATTAAATTCGGATGCAATTTCTGTGTTTCATCGTCAATAACAAGGTCCCAGGGATACAGTAAACCTGAAGTTAAGCATCGGAATCTAAAATTGGACTCACAGGAGAGGTTCAAATCATAGAAAGTTTGAGTGTCAGTCCTCTTCTACTTAAGTCGGCATTGTGCCTTTTGTATTAAATTCGGATGCAATGTCTGTGTTTCATCGTCAATATGATGGTCCAAGGTATACAGTAACGTGAAGTGAAGCATCGGAACCTAAAACTTAACTCACAGGAGAGGTTCAAATCATAGAAAGTTAGAGTGTCGGTCCTCTTGTACTTAAGTCGGCATTGTGCCTTTTGTATTAAATTCGGATGCAATTTCTGTGTTTCATCGTCAATAAGAAAGTCCAAGGGATACAGTAAACCTGAAGTGAAACATCGGAATCTATAACTGGACTCACAGGAGAGGTTCAAATCATAGAGAGTTAGAGTGTCAGTCCCCTTGTACTTAAGTCGGCATTATGCCTTTTGTATTAAATTCGGATGCAATTTCTGTGTTTCATCGTCAACAACAAGGTCCAAGGGATACAGTAAACTTGAGGTGAAGCATCGGAATCTAAAACGGGACTCACAGGAGAGGTTCAAATCATAGAAAGTTAGAGTGTCAGTCCTCTTTAATTTAAGTCGGCATTTTGGCTTTTGTATTAAATTCGGATGCAATTTCTGTGTTTCATCGTCAATAACAAGGTCCCAGGGATACAGTAAACCTGAAGTTAAGCATCGGAATCTAAAATTGGACTCACAGGAGAGGTTCAAATCATAGAAAGTTTGAGTGTCAGTCCTCTTCTACTTAAGTCGGCATTGTGCCTTTTGTATTAAATTCGGATGCAATGTCTGTGTTTCATCGTCAATATGATGGTCCAAGGTATACAGTAACGTGAAGTGAAGCATCGGAACCTAAAACTTAACTCACAGGAGAGGTTCAAATCATAGAAAGTTAGAGTGTCGGTCCTCTTGTACTTAAGTCGGCATTGTGCCTTTTGTATTAAATTCGGATGCAATTTCTGTGTTTCATCGTCAATAAGAAAGTCCAAGGGATACAGTAAACCTGAAGTGAAGCATCGGAATCTATAACTAGACTCACAGGAGAGGTTCAAATCATAGAAAGTTAGAGTGACAGTCCTCTTGTACTTAAGTCGGCATTGTGCCTTTTGTATTAAATTCAGATTCAATTTCTGTGTTTCTTCGTCAATAAAAGGGTCCAAGGGATACAGTAAACCTGAAGTGAAGCATCGGAATCTAAAACTGGACTCACAGGAGAGATTCAAATCATAGACAGTTAGAGTGTCAGTCCTCTAGTACTTAAGTCGGCATTGTGCCTTTTGAAATTAATTCGGATGCAATATCTGTGTTTCATGTCAATAAGAAGGTCCAAGGGGGTACAGTAAACCTGAAGTGATGCATCAGAATCTAAAACTGGGTTAACAGGGCAGGTTCAAATCATAGAAAGTTAGAGTGTCAGTCCTCTTGTACTTAAGTCGGCATTGTGCCTTTTGTATTACATTCGGGTGCAATTTCTGTGTTTCTTCGTCAATAACAAGGTCCAAGGGGTACAGTAAACCTGAAGTGAAGCATCGGAATCTAAAACTGGACTCACAGGAAAGATTCAAATCATAGTAAGTTAGAGTGTCAGTAATCTAGTACTTAAGTCGGCATTGTGCCTTTTGTATTAAATTCGGATGCAATTTCTGTGTGTCATCGTCAATAAGAAGGTCCAAGGGATACAGTAAACCAGAAGTGAAGCAATGGAATCTAAAACTGGTCTCACAGGAGAGGTTCAAATCATAGAGAGTTTGAGTGTCAGTCCTCTTGTACTTAAGTCGGCATTGTGCCATTTGTATTAAATTCGGATGCAATATCTGTGTTTCATCGTCAATAAGAATGTCCAAGGGATACAGTTAACCTGAAGTGAAGCATCGGAATCTGAAACTGGACTTACAGGAGAGGTTCAAATCATAGAAAGTTAGAGTGTCAGTCCTCTTGTACTTAAGGCGGCATTGTGCCTTTTGTATTAAAATCGGATGCAATTTCTGTGTTTCATCGTCAATAAGAAGGTCCAAGGGATACAGTAAACCTGAAGTGACGCATCGGAATCTAAAACTGGACTCACAGGAGAGGTTCAAATCATCGAGAGTTAGAGTGTCAGTCCTCTTGTACCTAAGTCGGCATTGTGCCCTTTGTATTAAATTCGCAAGCAATTTCTGTGTTTCATCGTCAATAAGAAGGTCCAAGGAATGCTGTAAACCTCAAATAAAGCATCCGAATCTAAAACTGGACTCACAGGAGAGGTTCAAATCATAGAAAGTTAGAGTGTCAGTCCTCTTGTACTTAAGTCGGCATTGTGCCTTTTGTATTAAATTCGGATGCAATTTCTGTGTTTCATCGTCAATAAGAAGGTCCAAGGGACACAGTAAACCTGAAGTGAAGCATCGGAATCTAATACTGGGCTCACAGGAAAGGTTCAAATCATAGAAAGTTAGAGTGTCAGTCCTCTTGTACTTAAGTCGGCATTGTGCCTTTTGTATTTAATTCTGATGCAATTTCTGTGTTTCATCGTCAATAAGAAGGTCCAAGGGATACAGTAAACCTGAAGTGAAGCATCGGAATCTAAAACTGGACTCACAGGAGAGGTTCAAATCATAGAAAGTTAGGGTGTCAGTCCTCTTGTACTTAAGTCGGCATTGTGCCTTTTGTATTAAATTCGGATGCAATTTCTGTGTTTTATCGTCAATACGAAGGTCCAAGGGATACATTAAACCTGAAGTGAAGCATCGGAAACCAAAACTGGACTCACAGGAGAGGTTCAAATCATAGAGAGTTAGAGCGTCAGTCCTCTTCTACTTAAGTCGGCATTGTGCCTTTTGTATTAAATTCGGATGCAATTTCTTTGTTTTATCGTCAATAAGAAGGTCCAAGGGATACATTAAACCTGAAGTGAAGCATCGGAAACTAAAACTGGACTCACAGGAGAGGTTCAAATCATAGAGAGTTAGAGCGTCAGTCCTCTTGTACTTAAGTCGGCATTGTTCCTTTTGTATTAAATTCGGATGCGATTTCTGTGTTATATCGTCAATATGAAGGTCCAAGGTATACAGTAAACCTGAAGTGAAGCATCGGAATCTAAAAGTGGACACATAGGAGAGGTTCAAATCATAGAGAGTTAGAGTATCAGTCTTCTTGTACTTAAGTCGGCATTGTGCCTTTTGTATTAAATTCGGATGCAATTTCTGTGTTTCATCGTCAATAAGAAGGTCCAAGGGATACAGTAAACCTGAAGTGAAACATCGGAATCCAAAACTGGACTCACAGGAGAGGTTCAGATCATAGAGAGTTAGTGTGTCAGTCCTCTTGTACTTAAGTCGGCATAGTGCCTTTTGTATTAAATTCGGATGCAATTTCTGTGTGTCATCGTCAATAAGAAGGTCCAAGGGATACAGTAAACCAGAAGTGAAGCAATGGAATCTAAAACTGGTCTCACAGGAGAGGTTCAAATCATAGAGAGTTTGAGTGTCAGTCCTCTTGTACTTAAGTCGGCATTGTGCCATTTGTATTAAATTCGGATGCAATATCTGTGTTTCATCGTCAATAAGAATGTCCAAGGGATACAGTTAACGTGAAGTGAAGCATCGGAATCTGAAACTGGACTCACAGGAGAGGTTCAAATCATAGAAAGTTGGAGTGTCAGTCCTCTTGTACTTAAGGCGGCTTGTGCCTTTTGTATTAAAATCGGATGCAATTTCTGTGTTTCATTGTCAATAAGAAGGTCCAAGGGATACAGTAAACCTGGAGTGACGCCTCGGAATCTAAAACTGGACTCACAGGAGAGGTTCAAATCATCGAGAGTTAGAGTGTCAGTCCTCTTGTACCTAAGTCGGCATTGTGCCCTTTGTATTAAATTCGCAAGCAATTTCTGTGTTTCATCGTCAATAAGAAGGTCCAAGGAATGCAGTAAACCTCAAGTAAAGCATCCGAATCTAAAACTGGACTCACAGGAGAGGTTCAAATCATAGAAAGTTAGAGTGTCAGTCCTCTTGTACTTAAGTCGGCATTGTGCCTTTTGTATTAAATTCGGATGCAATTTCTGTATTTCATCGTCAATAAGAAGGTCCAAGGGACACAGTAAACCTGAAGTGAAGCATCGGAATCTAATACTGGGCTCACAGGAAAGGGTCAAATCATAGAAAGTTAGAGTGTCGGTCCTCTTGTACTTAAGTCGGCATTGTGCCTTTTGTATTTAATTCTGATGCAATTTCTGTGTTTCATCGTCAATAAGAAGGTCCAAGGGATACAGTAAACCTGAAGTGAAGCATCGGAATCTAAAACTGGACTCACAGGAGAGGTTCAAATCATAGAAAGTTAGAGTGTCAGTCCTCTTGTACTTAAGTCGGCATTGTGCCTATTGTATTAAATTCGGATGCAATTTCTGTGTTTTATCGTCAATAAGAAGGTCCAAGGGATACATTAAACCTGAAGTGAAGCATCGGAAACCAAAACTGGACTCACAGGACAGGTTCAAATCATAGAAAGTTAGAGCGTCAGTCCTCTTGTACTTAAGTCGGCATTGTGCCTTTTGTATTAAATTCGGATGCAATTTCTTTGTTTTATCGTCAATAAGAAGGTCCAAGGGATACATTAAACCTGAAGTGAAGCATCGGAAACTAAAACTGGACTCACAGGAGAGGTTCAAATCATAGAGAGTTAGATGGTCAGTCCTCTTGTACTTAAGTCGGCATTGTGCCTTTTGTATTAAATTCGGATGCGATTTCTGTGTTTCATCGTCAATATAAAGGTCCAAGGTATACAGTAAACCTGAAGTGAAGCATCGGAATCTAAAAGTGGACACATAGGAGAGGTTCAGATCATAGAGAGTTAGTGTGTCAGTCCTCTTGTACTTAAGTCGGCATTGTGCCTTTTGTATTAAATTCGGATGCAATTTCTGTGTGTCATCGTCAATAAGAAGGTCCAAGGGATACAGTAAACCAGAAGTGAAGCAATGGAATCTAAGACTGGTCTCACAGGAGAGGTTCAAATCATAGAGAGTTTGAGTGTCAGTCCTCTTGTACTTAAGTCGGCATTGTGCCATTTGTATTAAATTCGGATGCAATATCTGTGTTTCATCGTCAATAAGAATGTCCAAGGGATACAGTTAACCTGAAGTGAAGCATCGGAATCTGAAACTGGACTCACAGGAGAGGTTTAAATCATAGAAAGTTAGAGTGTCAGTCCTCTTGTACTTAAGGCGGCATTGTGCCTTTTGTATTAAAATCGGATGCAATTTCTGTGTTTCATCGTCAATAAGAAGGTCCAAGGGATACAGTAAACCTGAAGTGACGCATCGGAATCTAAAACTGGACTCACAGGAGAGGTTCAAATCATCGAGAGTTAGAGTGTCAGTCCTCTTGTACCTAAGTCGGCATTGTGCCCTTTGTATTAAATTCGCAAGCAATTTCTGTGTTTCATCGTCAATAAGAAGGTCCAAGGAATGCAGTAAACCTCAAGTAAAACATCCGAATCTAAAACTGGACTCACAGGAGAGGTTCAAATCATAGAAAGTTAGAGTGTCAGTCCTCTTGTACTTAAGTCGGCATTGTGCCTTTTGTATTAAATTCGGATGCAATTTCTGTGTTTCATCGTCAATAAGAAGATCCAAGGGACACAGTAAACCTGAAGTGAAGCATCGGAATCTAATACTGGGCTCACAGGAAAGGTTCAAATCATAGAAAGTTAGAGTGTCAGTCCTCTTGTACTTATGTCGGCATTGTGCCTTTTGTATTTAATTATGATGCAACTTCTGTGTTTCATCGTCAATAAGAAGGTCCAAGGGATACAGTAAACCTGAAGTGAAGCATCGGAATCTAAAACTGGTCTCACAGGAGAGGTTCAAATCATAGAAAATTAGAGTGTCAGTCCTCTTGTACTTAAGTCGGCATTGTGCCTTTCGTATTAAATTCGGATGCAATTTCTGTGTTTTATCGTCAGTAAGAAGGTCCAAGGGATACATTAAACCTGAAGTGAAGCATCGGAAACCAAATCTGGACTCACAGGAGAGGTTCAAATCATAGAGTGTTAGAGCGTCAGTCCTCTTGTACTTAAGTCGGCATTGTGCCTTTTGTATTAAATTCGGATGCAATTTCTTTGTTTTATCGTCAATATGAAGGTCCAAGGTATACAGTAAACCTGAAGTGAAGCATCGGAATCTAAAAGCGGACACATAGGAGAGGTTCAAATCATAGAGAGTTAGAGTATCAGTCTTCTTGTACTTAAGTCGGCATTGTGCCTTTTGTATTAAATTCGGATGCAATTTCTGTGTTTCATCGTCAATAAGAAGGTCCAAGGGATGCAGTAAACCTGAAGTGAAACATCGGAATCCAAAACTGGACTCACAGGAGAGGTTCAGATCATAGAGAGTTAGTGTGTCAGTCCTTTGTACTTAAGTCGGCATTGTGCCTTTTGTATTAAATTCGGATGCAATTTCTGTGTGTCATCGTCAATAGGAAGGTCCAAGGGATACAGTAAACCTGAAGTGAAGCATCGGAATCTAATACTGGGCTCACAGGAAAGGTTCAAATCATAGAAAGTTAGAGTGTCAGTCCTCTTGTACTTAAGTCGGCTTTGTGCCTTTTGTATTTAATTCTGATGCAATTTCTGTGTTTCATCGTCAATAAGAAGGTCCAAGGGATACAGTAAACCTGAAGTGAGGCATCGGAATCTAAAACTGGACTCACAGGAGAGGTTCAAATCATAGAAAGTTAGAGTGTCAGTCCTCTTGTACTTAAGTTGGCATTGTTCCTTTTGTATTAAATTCGGATGCGATTTCTGTGTTTCATCGTCAATATGAAGGTCCAAGGTATACAGTAAACCTGAAGTGAAGCATCGGAATCTAAAAGTGGACACATAGGAGAGGTTCAAATCATAGAGAGTTAGAGTATCAGTCTTCTTGTACTTAAGTCGGCATTGTGCCTTTTGTATTAAATTCGGATGCAATTTCTGTGTTTCATCGTCAATAAGAAGGTCCAAGGGATACAGTAAACCTGAAGTGAAACATCGGAATCCAAAACTGGACTCACAGGAGAGGTTCAGATCATAGAGAGTTAGTGTGTCAGTCCTCTTGTACTTAAGTCGGCATTGTGCCTTTTGTATTAAATTCGGATGCAATTTCTGTGTGTCATCGTCAATAAGAAGGTCCAAGGGATACAGTAAACCAGAAGTGAAGCAATGGAATCTAAAACTGGTCTCACAGGAGAGGTTCAAATCATAGAGAGTTTGAGTGTCAGTCCTCTTGTGCTTAAGTCGGCATTGTGCCATTTGTATTAAATTCGGATGCAATATCTGTGTTTCATCGTCAATAAGAATGTCCAAGGGATACAGTTAACCTGAAGTGAAGCATCGGAATCTGAAACTGGACTCACAGGAGAGGTTCAAATCATAGAAAGTTAGAGTGTCAGTCCTCTTGTACTTAAGGCGGCATTGTGCCTTTTGTATTAAAATCGGATGCAATTTCTGTGTTTCATCGTCAATAAGAAGGTCCAAGGGATACAGTAAACCTGAAGTGAAGCATCGGAATCTAAAACTGGACTCACAGGAGAGATTCATATCATAGAGAGTTAGAGTGTCAGTCCTCTTGTACTTAAGTCGGCATTGTGCATTTTGTATTAAATTCGGATGCGATTTCTGTGTTTCATCGTCAGTAAGAAGGTCCAAGGTATACAGTAAACCTGAAGTGAAGCATCGGAATCTAAAACTGGACTCACAGGAGAGGTTCAAATCATAGAGATTTAGAGTGTCAGTCCTCTTGTACTTAAGTCGGCATTGTGCCTTTTGTATTAAATTCGGATGCAATTTCTGTGTTTCATCGTCAATAAGAAGGTCCAAGGGATACAGTGAACCTGAAGTGAAGCATCGGAATCTAAAACTGGACTCACAGGAGAGGTTCCAATCATAGAGAGTTAGAGTGTCAGTCCTCTTGTACTTAAGTCGGCATTGTGCCTTTTGTATTAAATTCGGATGCAATTTCTGTGTTTCATCGTCAATACGAAGGTTCCACGGATACAGTAAACCTGAAGTGAAGCATCGGAATCTAATACTGGACTCACAGGAGAGGTTCAAATCGTAGAGAGTTCGAGTGTCAGTCCTCTTGTACATAAGTCGGCATTATGCCTTTTGTATTAAATTCGGATGCAATTTCTGTGTTTCATCGTCAATAAGAAGGTCCAAGGGATACAGTAAACCTGAGGTGAAGCATCGGAATCTAAAACGGGACTCACAGGAGAAGTTCAAATCATTGAAAGTTAGAGTGTCAGTCCTTTTGTACTTAAGTCGGCATTGTGCTTTTGTATTAAATTCGGATGCAATTTCTGTGTTTCATTGTCAATAACAAGGTAACACGGATACAGTAAACCTGAAGTGAAGCATCGGAATCTGAAACTGGACTCACAGGAGAGGTACAAATCAACGAAAGTTAGAGTGTCAGTCCTCTTGTACTTAAGTCGGCATTGTGCCTTTTGTATTAAATGCGGATGCAATTTCTGTGTTTCATCGTCAATAAGAAGGTCCAAGGGACACAGTAAACCTGAAGTGAAGCATCGGAATCTAATACTGGGCTCACAGGAAAGGTTCAAATCATAGAAAGTTAGAGTGTCAGTCCTCTTGTACTTAAGTCGGCATTGTGCCTTTTGTATTTAATTCTGATGCAATTTCTGTGTTTCATCGTCAATAAGAAGGTCCAAGGGATACATTAAACCTGAAGTGAAGCATCGGAAACCAAAACTGGACTCAAAGGAGAGGTTCAAATCATAGAGAGTTAGAGCGTCAGTCCTCTTGTACTTAAGTCGGCATTGTGCCTTTTGTATTAAATTCGGATGCAATTTCTTTGTTTTATCGTCAATATGAAGGTCCAAGGTATACAGTAAACCTGAAGTGAAGCATCGGAATCTAAAAGCGGACACATAGGAGAGGTTCAAATCATAGAGAGTTAGAGTATCAGTCTTCTTGTACTTAAGTCGGCATTGTGCCTTTTGTTTTAAATTCGGATGCAATTTCTGTGTTTCATCGTCAATACGAAGGTTCCACGGATACAGAAAACCTGAAGTGAAGCATCGGAATCTAATACTGGACTCACAGGAGAGGTACAAATCAACGAAAGTTAGAGTGTCAGTCCTCTTGTACTTAAGTCGGCATTGTGCTTTTGTATTAAATTGGAATGCAATTACTGTGTTTCATCGTCAGTAACAAGGTCCCACGGATACAGTAAACCGGAAGTGAAGCATCGGAATCTAAAACTGGACTCACAGGAGAGGTTCAAATCATAGAAAGTTAGAGTGTCAGTCCTCTTGTACTTAAGTCGGCATTGTGCCTTTTGTATTAAATTCGGATGCAATTTCTATGTTTCATCGTCAATAAGAAGGTCCAAGAAATACAGTAAACCTGAAGTGAAGCATCGGAATCTATAACTGGACTCACAGGAGAGGTTCAAAACACAGAGAGTTAGAGTGTCAGTCCTCTTGTACTTAAGTCGGCATTGTGCCTTTTGTATTAAATTCGGATGCAATTTCTGTGTTTCATCGTCAATAAGAAGGTCCAAGGGATACAGTAAACCTGAAGTGAAGCATCGGAAACTAAAACTGGACTCACAGGAGAGATTCAAATCATAGAGAGTTAGAGTGTCAGTCCTCTTGTACTTAAGGCGGCATTGTGCCTTTTGTATTAAGTTCGGATGCGATTTCTGTGTTTCATCGTCAATATGAAGGTCCAAGGTATACAGTAAACCTGAAGTGAAGCATCGGAATCTAAAACTGGACTCACAGGAGAGGTTCAAATCATAGAGAGTTAGAGTGTCAGTCCTCTTGTACCTAAGTCGGCATTGTGCCTTTTGTATTAAATTCGGGTGTAATTTCTGTGTTTCATCGTCAATAAGAAGGTCCAAGGGATACAGTAAACCTGATGTGAAGCATCGGAATCTAAAACTGGACTCACAGGAGAGGTTCAAATCATAGAGAGTTAGAGTGTCAGTCCTCTTGTACTTAAGTCGGCATTGTGCCTTTTGCATTATATTCGGATGCAATTTATGTGTTCCATCGTCAATAAGAGGGTCCAAGGGATACAGTAAACCTGAAGTGAAGCATCGGAATCTAAAACTGGACTCACAGGAGAGTTTCAAATCATAGAGAGTTAGAGTGTCAGTCCTTTTGTACTTAAGTCGGCATTGTGCTTTTGTATAAAATTCGGATGCAATTTCTGTGTTTCATCGTCAATAACAAGGTCCCACGGATACAGTAAACCTGAAGTGAAGCATCGGAATCTAAAACTGGACTCACAGGAGAGGTTTAAATCATAGAAAGTTAGAGTGTCAGTCCTCTTGTACTTCAATCGGCATTATGCCTTTTGTATTAAATTCGGATGCATTTTTTGTGTTCCATCGTCAATACGAAGGTCCAAGGGATACAGTAAACCTGAAGTGAAGCATCGGAATCTAAAAATGAACTCACAGGAGAGGTTCAAATCATAGAGAGTTAGAGTGTCAGTCCTCTTGTACTTAAGTCGGCATTGTGCCTTCTGTATTGAATTCGGATGCAATTTCTGTGTTTCATCGACAATAACAAGGTCCCACGGATACTGTAAACCTGAAGTGAAGCATCGGGATCTAAAACCGGACTCACAGGATAGGATCAAATCATAGAAAGTTAGAGTGTCAGTCCTCTTGAACTTAAGTCGGCATTGTGCCTTTTGTATTAAATTCGGATGCAATTTCTGTGTTTCATCGTCAATAAGAAGGTCCAAGGGATACAGTAAACCTCAAGTGAAGCATCGGAATCTAAAACAGGACTCACAGGAGAGGTTCAAATCATAGAGAGTTAGCGTGTCAGTCCTTTTGTACTTAAGTCGGCATTGTGCTTTTGTATTAAATTGGAATGCAATTACTGTGTTTCATCGTCAGTAACAAGGTCCCACGGATACAGTAAACCTGAAGTGAAGCATCGGAATCTAAAACTGGACTCACAGGAGAGGTTCAAATCTAGAAAGTAAGAGTGTCAGTCCTCTTGTACTTAAGTCGGCATTGTGCCTTTTGTATTAAATTCGGATGCAATTTCTATGTTTCATCGTCAATAAGAAGGTCCAAGAAATACAGTAAACCTGAAGTGAAGCATCGGAATCTATAACTGGACTCACAGGAGAGGTTCAAAACACAGAGAGTTAGAGTGTCAGTCCTCTTGTACTTAAGTCGGCATTGTGCCTTTTGTATTAAATTCGGATGCAATTTCTGTGTTTCATCGTCAATATGAAGGTCCAAGGTATACAGTAAACCTGAAGTGAAGCATCGGAATCTAAAAGTGGACACATAGGAGAGGTTCAAATCATAGAGAGTTAGAGTATCAGTCTTCTTGTACTTAAGTCGGCATTGTGCCTTTTGTATTAAATTCGGATGCAATATCTGTGTTTCATCGTCAATAAGAAGGTCCAAGGCATACAGTAAACCTGAAGTGAAACATCGGAATCCAAAACTGGACTCACAGGAGAGGTTCAGATCATAGAGAGTTAGTGTGTTAGTCCTCATGTACTTAAGTCGGCATTGTGCCTTTTGTATTAAATTCGGATGCAATTTCTGTGTGTCATCGTCAATAAGAAGGTCCAAGGGATACAATAAACCAGAAGTGAAGCAATGGAATCTAAAACTGGTCTCACAGGAGAGGTTCAAATCATAGAGAGTTTGAGTGTCAGTCCTCTTGTACTTAAGTCGGCGTTGTGCCATTTGTATTAAATTCGGATGCAATATCTGTGTTTCATCGTCAATAAGAATGTCCAAGGGATACAGTTAACCTGAAGTGAAGCATCGGAATCTGAAACTGGACTCACAGGAGAGGTTCAAATCATAGAAAGTTAGAGTGTCAGTCCTCTTGTACTTAAGGCGGCATTGTGCCTTTTGTATTAAAATCGGATGCAATTTCTGTGTTTCATCGTCAATAAGAAGGTCCAAGGGATACAGTAAACCTGAAGTGACGCATCGGAATCTAAAACTGGACTCACAGGAGAGGTTCAAATCATCGAGAGTTAGAGTGTCAGTCCTCTTGTACCTAAGTCGGCATTGTGCCCTTTGTATTAAATTCGCAAGCAATTTTATGTGTTTCATCGTCAATAAGAAGGTCCAAGGAATGCAGTAAACCTCAAGTAAAACATCCGAATCTAAAACTGGACTCACAGGAGAGGTTCAAATCATAGAAAGTTAGAGTGTCAGTCCTCTTGTACTTAAGTCGGCATTGTGCCTATTGTATTAATTTCGGATGCAATTTCTGTGTTTCATCGTCAATAAGAAGGTCCAAGGGACACAGTAAACCTGAAGTGAAGCATCGGAATCTAATACTGGGCTCACAGGAAAGGTTCAAATCATAGAAAGTTAGAGTGTCAGTCCTCTTGTACTTAAGTCGGCATTGTGCCTTTTGTATTTAATTCTGATGCAATTTCTTTGTTTTATCGTCAATATGAAGGTCCAAGGTATACAGTAAACCTGAAGTGAAGCATCGGAATCTAAAAGCGGACACATAGGAGAGGTTCAAATCATAGAGAGTTAGAGTATCAGTCTTCTTGTACTTAAGTCGACATTGTGCCTTTTGTATTAAATTCGGATGCAATTTCTGTGTTTCATCGTCAATAAGAAGGTCCAAGGGATACAGTAAACCTGAAGTGAAACATCGGAATCCAAAACTGGACTCACAGGAGAGGTTCAGATCATAGAGAGTTAGTGTGTCAGTCCTCTTGTACTTAAGTCGGCATTGTGCCTTTTGTATTAAATTCGGATGCAATTTCTGTGTGTCATCGTCAATAAGAAGGTCCAAGGGATACAGTAAACCAGAAGTGAAGCAATGGAATCTAAAACTGGTCTCACAGGAGAGGTTCAAATCATAGAGAGTTTGAGTGTCAGTCCTCTTGTACTTAAGTCGGCATTGTGCCATTTGTATTAAATTCGGATGCAATATCTGTGGTTCATCGTCAATAAGAATGTCCAAGGGATACAGTTAACCTGAAGTGAAGCATCGGAATCTGAAACTGGACTCACAGGAGAGGTTCAAATCATAGAAAGTTAGAGTGTCAGTCCTCTTGTACTTAAGGCGGCATTGTGCCTTTTGTATTAAAATCGGATGCAATTTCTGTGTTTCATCGTCAATAAGAAGGTCCAAGGGATACAGTAAACCTGAAGTGAAGCATCGGAATCTAAAATTGGACTCACAGGAGAGATTCATATCATAGAGAGTTGGAGTGTCAGACCTCTTGTACTTAAGTCGGCATTGTGCCTTTTGTATTAAATTCGGATGCGATTTCTGTGTTTCATCGTCAATAAGAAGGTCCAAGGAATACAGTAAACCTGAAGTGAAGCATCGGAATCTAAAACTGGACTCACAGGAGAGGTTCAAATCATAGAGAGTTAGAGTGTCAGTCCTCTTGTACTTAAGTCGGCATTGTGCCTTTTGTATTAAATTCGGATGCAATTTCTGTGTTTCATCGTCAATAAGAAGGTCCAAGGGATACAGTGAACCTGAAGTGAAGCATCGGAATCTAAAACTGGACTCACAGGAGAGGTTCCAATCATAGAGAGTTAGAGTGTCAGTCCTCTTGTACTTAAGTCGGCATTGTGTTTTTTGTATTAAATTCGGATGCAATTTCTGTGTTTCATCGTCAATACGAAGGTTCCACGGATACAGTAAACCTGAAGTGAAGCATCGGAAACTAATACTGGACTCACAGGAGAGGTTCAAATCGTAGAGAGTTCGAGTGTCAGTCCTCTTGTACATAAGTCGGCATTATGCCTTTTGTATTAAATTCGGATGCAATTTCTGTGTTTCATCGTCAATAAGAAGGTCCAAGGGATACAGTAAACCTGAGGTGAAGCATCGGAATCTAAAACGGGACTCACAGGAGAAGTTCAAATCATTGAAAGTTAGAGTGTCAGTCCTTTTGTACTTAAGTCGGCATTGTGCTTTTGTATTAAATTCGGATGCAATTTCTGAGTTTCATTGTCAATAACAAGGTAACACGGATACAGTAAACCTGAAGTGAAGCATCGGAATCTGAAACTGGACTCACAGGAGAGGTACAAATCAACGAAAGTTAGAGTGTCAGTCCTCTTGTACTTAAGTCGGCATTGTGCCTTTTGTATTAAATGCGGATGCAATTTCTGTGTTTCATCGTCAGTAGGAAGGTCCAAGGGATACAGTAAACCTGAAGTGAAGCATCGGAATCTAAGACTGAACTCACAGGAGAGGTTCAAATCATAGAGAGTTAGAGTGTCAGTCCTCTTGTAGTTAAGTCGGCATTGTGCTTTCTGTATTAAATTCGGATGCAATTTCTGTGTTTCATCGTCAATAACAAGGTCCCACGGATACTGTAAACCTGAAGTGAAGCATCGGAATCTAAAACCGGACTCACAGGATAGGTTCAAATCATAGAAAGTTAGAGTGTCAGTCCTCTTGTACTTAAGTCGGCATTGTGCCTTTTGTATTAAATTTGGATGCAATTTCTGTGTTTCATCGTCAATAAGAAGGTCCAAGGGATACAGTAAACCTGAAGTGAAGCATCGGAATCTAAAACTGGACTCACAGGAGAGGTTCAAATCATAGAGAGTTAGAGTGTCAGTCCTCTTGTACTTAAGTCGGCATTGTGCCTTTTGTATTAAATTCGGATGCAATTTCTGTGTTTCATCGTCAATAAGAAGGTTCCACGGATACAGTAAACCTGAAGTGAAGCATAGGAATCTAATACTGGACTCACAGGAGAGGTTCAAATCATAGAGAGTTCGAGTGTCAGTCCTCTTGTACATAAGTCGGCATTATGCCTTTTGTAATAAATTCGGATGCAATTTCTGTGTTTCATCGTCAATAAGAAGGTCCAAGGGATACAGTAAACCTGAGGTGAAGCATCGGAATCTAAAACGGGACTCACAGGAGAAGTTCAAATCATTGAAAGTCAGAGTGTCAGTCCTTTTGTACTTAAGTCGGCATTGTGCTTTTGTATTAAATTCGGATGCGATTTCTGTGTTTCATTGTCAGTAACAAGGTAACAGGGATACAGCAAACCTGAAGTGAAGCATCGGAATCTAAAACTGGACTCACAGGAGAGGTTCAGATCGACGAAAGTTAGAGTGTCAGTCCTCTTGTACTTAAGTCGGCATTGTGCCTTTTGTATTAAATTCGGATGCAATTTCTGTGTTTCATCGTCAATAAGAAGGTCCAAGGGATACAGTAAACCTGAAGTGAAGCATCGGAATCTAAAACTGAACTCACAGGAGAGGTTCAAATCATAGAGAGTTAGAGTGTCAGTCCTCTTGTACTTAAGTCGGCATTGTGCCTTCTGTATTAAATTCGGATGCAATTTCTGTGTTTCATCGTCAATAACAAGGTCCCACGGATACTGTAAACCTGAAGTGAAGCATCGGAATCTAAAACCGGACTCACAGGATAGGATCAAATCATAGAAAGTTAGAGTGTCAGTCCTCTTGTACTTAAGTCGGCATTGTGCCTTTTGTATTAAATTCGGATGCAATTTCTGTGTTTCATCGTCAATAAGAAGGTCCAAGGGATACAGTAAACCTCAAGTGAAGCATCGGAATCTAAAACAGGACTCACAGGAGAGGTTCAAATCATAGAGAGTTAGAGTGTCAGTCCTTTTGTACTTAAGTCGGCATTGTGCTTTTGTATTAAATTGGAATGCAATTACTGTGTTTCATCGTCAGTAACAAGGTCCCACGGATACAGTAAACCTGAAGTGAAGCATCGGAATCTAAAACTGGACTCACAGGAGAGGTTCAAATCATAGAAAGTTAGAGTGTCAGTCCTCTTGTACTTAAGTCGGCATTGTGCCTTTTGTATTAAATTCGGATGCAATTTCTGTGTTTCATCGTCAATAAGAAGGTCCAAGGGATACAGTAAACCTGAAGTGAAGCATCGGAATCTATAACTGGACTCACAGGAGAGGTTCAAAACACAGAGAGTTAGAGTGTCAGTCCTCTTGTACTTAAGTCGGCATTGTGCCTTTTGTATTAAATTCGGATGCAATTTCTGTGTTTCATCGTCAATAAGAAGGTCCAAGGGATACAGTAAACCTGAAGTGAAGCATCGAAAACTAAAACTGGACTCACGGGAGAGATTCAAATCATAGAGAGTTAGAGTGTCAGTCCTCTTGTACTTAAGGCGGCATTGTGCCTTTTGTATTAAATTCGGATGCGATTTCTGTGTTTCATCGTCAATATGAAGGTCCAAGGTATACAGTAAACCTGAAGTGAAGCATCGGAATCTAAAACTGGGTTCACAGGAGAGGTTCAAATCATAGAGTGTTAGAGTGTCAGTCCTCTTGTACTTAAGTCGGCATTGTGCCTTTTGTATTAAATTCGGGTGCAATTTCTGTGTTTCATCGTCAATAAGAAGGTCCAAGGGATACAGTAAACCTGAAGTGAAGCATCGGAATCTAAAACTGGACTCACAGGAGAGGTTCAAATCATAGAGTGTTAGAGTGTCAGTCCTTTTGGACTTAAGTCGGCATTGTGCTTTTGTATAAAATTCGGATGCAATTTCTGTGTTTCATCGTCAATAACAAGGTCCCACGGATACAGTAAACCTGAAGTGAAGCATCGGAATCTAAAACTGGACTCACAGGAGAGGTTCAAATCATAGAGTGTTAGAGTGTCAGTCCTTTTGGACTTAAGTCGGCATTGTGCTTTTGTATAAAATTCGGATGCAATTTCTGTGTTTCATCGTCAATAACAAGGTCCCACGGATACAGTAAACCTGAAGTGAAGCGTCGGAATCTAAAACTGGACTCACAGGAGAGGTTCAAATCATAGAAAGTTAGAGTGTCAGTCCTCTTGTACTTCAATCGGCATTATGCCTTTTGTATTAAATTCGGATGCATTTTTTGTGTTCCATCGTCAATAAGAAGGTCCAAGGGATACAGTAAACCTGAAGTGACGCATCGGAATCTAAAACTGAACTCACAGGAGAGGTTCAAATCATAGAGAGTTAGAGTGTCAGTCCTCTTGTACTTAAGTCGGCATTGTGCCTTCTGCATTAAATTCGGATGCAATTTCTGTGTTTCATCGTCAATAACAAGGTCCCACGGATACTGTAAACCTGAAGTGAAGCATCGGAATCTAAAACCGGACTCACAGGATAGGATCAAATCATAGAAAGTTAGAGTGTCAGTCCTCTTGTACTTAAGTCGGCATTGTGCCTTTTGTATTAAATTCGGATGCAATTTCTGTGTTTCATCGTCAATAAGAAGGTCCAAGGGATACAGTAAACCTCAAGTGAAGCATCGGAATCTAAAACAGGACTCACAGGAGAGGTTCAAATCATAGAGAGTTAGAGTGTCAGTCCTTTTGTACTTAAGTCGGCATTGTGCTTTTGTATTCAATTGGAATGCAATTACTGTGTTTCATCGTCAGTAACAAGGTCCCACGGATACAGTAAACCTGAAGTGAAGCATCGGAATCTAAAACTGGACTCACAGGAGAGGTTCAAATCATAGAAAGTTAGAGTGTCAGTCCTCTTGTACTTAAGTCGGCATTGTGCCTTTTGTATTAAATTCGGATGCAATTTCTGTGTTTCATCGTCAATAAGAAGGTCCAAGGGATACAGTAAACCTGAAGTGAAGCATCGGAATCTATAACTGGACTCACAGGAGAGGTTCAAAACACAGAGAGTTAGAGTGTCAGTCCTCTTGTACTTAAGTCGGCATTGTGCCTTTTGTATTAAATTCGGATGCAATTTCTGTGTTTCATCGTCAATAAGAAGGACCAAGGGATACAGTAAACCTGAAGTGAAGCATCGGAAACTAAAACTGGACTCACAGGAGAGATTCAAATCATAGAGAGTTAGAGTGTCAGTCCTCTTGTACTTAAGGCGGCATTGTGCCTTTTGTATTAAATTCGGATGCGATTTCTGTGTTTCATCGTCAATATGAAGGTCCAAGGTATACAGTAAACCTGAAGTGAAGCATCGGAATCTAAAACTGGACTCACAGGAGAGGTTCAAATCATAGAGAGTTAGAGTGTCAGTCCTCTTGTACTTAAGTCGGCATTGTGCCTTTTGTATTAAATTCGGGTGCAATTTCTGTGTTTCATCGTCAATAAGAAGGTCCAAGGGATACAGTAAACCTGAAGTGAAGCATCGGAATCTAAAACTGGACTCACAGGAGAGGTTCCAATCATAGAGAGTTAGAGTGTCAGTCCTCTTGTACTTAAGTCGGCATTGTGCCTTTTGTATTATATTCAGATGCAATTTATGTGTTCCATCGTCAATGAGAGGGTCCAAGGGATACAGTAAACCTGAAGTGAAGCATCGGAATCTAAAACTGGACTCACAGGAGAGGTTCAAATCATAGAGAGTTAGAGTGTCAGTCCTTTTGTACTTAAGTCGGCATTGTGCTTTTGTATAAAATTCGGATGCAATTTCTGTGTTTCATCGTCAATAACAAGGTCCCACGGATACAGTAAACCTGAAGTGAAGCATCGGAATCTAAAACTGGACTCACAGGAGAGGTTCAAATCATAGAAAGTTAGAGTGTCAGTCCTCTTGTACTTCAATCGGCATTGTGCCTTTTGTATTAAATTCGGATGCATTTTTTGTGTTCCATCGTCAATAAGAAGGTCCAAGGGATACAGTAAACCTGAAGTGAAGCATCGGAATCTAAAACTGAACTCACAGGAGAGGTTCAAATCATAGAGAGTTAGAGTGTCAGTCCTCTTGTACTTAAGTCGGCATTGTGCCTTTTGTATTAAATTCGGATGCAATTTCTGTGTTTCATCGTCAATAAGAAGGTCCAAGGGATACAGTAAACCTCAAGTGAAGCATCGGAATCTAATACAGGACTCACAGGAGAGGTTCAAATCATAGAGAGTTAGAGTGCCAGTCCTTTTGTACTTAAGTCGGCATTGTGCTCTTGTATTAAATTGGAATGCAATTACTGTGTTTCATCGTCAATAACAAGGTCCCACGGATACAGTAAACCTGAAGTGAAGCATCGGAATCTAAAACTGGACTCACAGGAGAGGTTCAAATCATAGAGTGTTAGAGTGTCAGTCCTTTTGGACTTAAGTCGGCATTGTGCTTTTGTATAAAATTCGGATGCAATTTCTGTGTTTCATCGTCAATAACAAGGTCCCACGGATACAGTAAACCTGAAGTGAAGCATCGGAATCTAAAACTGGACTCACAGGAGAGGTTCAAATCATAGAAAGTTAGAGTGTCAGTCCTCTTGTACTTCAATCGGCATTATGCCTTTTGTATTAAATTCGGATGCATTTTTTGTGTTCCATCGTCAATAAGAAGGTCCAAGGGATACAGTAAACCTGAAGTGACGCATCGGAATCTAAAACTGAACTCACAGGAGAGGTTCAAATCATAGAGAGTTAGAGTGTCAGTCCTCTTGTACTTAAGTCGGCATTGTGCCTTCTGTATTAAATTCGGATGCAATTTCTGTGTTTCATCGTCAATAACAAGGTCCCACGGATACTGTAAACCTGAAGTGAAGCATCGGAATCTAAAACCGGACTCACAGGATAGGATCAAATCATAGAAAGTTAGAGTGTCAGTCCTCTTGTACTTAAGTCGGCATTGTGCCTTTTGTATTAAATTCGGATGCAATTTCTGTGTTTCATCGTCAATAAGAAGGTCCAAGGGATACAGTAAACCTCAAGTGAAGCATCGGAATCTAAAACAGGACTCACAGGAGAGGTTCAAATCATAGAGAGTTAGAGTGTCAGTCCTTTTGTACTTAAGTCGGCATTGTGCTTTTGTATTAAATTGGAATGCAATTACTGTGTTTCATCGTCAGTAACAAGGTCCCACGGATACAGTAAACCTGAAGTGAAGCATCGGAATCTAAAACTGGACTCACTGGAGAGGTTCAAATCATAGAAAGTTAGAGTGTCAGTCCTCTTGTACTTAAGTCGGCATTGTGCCTTTTGTATTAAATTCGGATGCAATTTCTGTGTTTCATCGTCAATAAGAAGGTCCAAGGGATACAGTAAACCTGAAGTGAAGCATCGGAATCTATAACTGGACTCACAGGAGAGGTTCAAAACACAGAGAGTTAGAGTGTCAGTCCTCTTGTACTTAAGTCGGCATTGTGCCTTTTGTATTAAATTCGGATGCAATTTCTGTGTTTCATCGTCAATAAGAAGGTCCAAGGGATACAGTAAACCTGAAGTGAAGCATCGGAAACTAAAACTGGACTCACAGGAGAGATTCAAATCATAGAGAGTTAGAGTGTCAGTCCTCTTGTACTTAAGGCGGCATTGTGCCTTTTGTATTAAATTCGGATGCGAATTCTGTGTTTCATCGTCAATATGAAGGTCCAAGGTATACAGTAAACCTGAAGTGAAGCATCGGAATCTAAAACTGGACTCACAGGAGAGGTTCAAATCATAGAGAGTTAGAGTGTCAGTCCTCTTGTACTTAAGTCGGCATTGTGCCTTTTGTATTAAATTCGGGTGCAATTTCTGTGTTTCATCGTCAATAAGAAGGTCCAAGGGATACAGTAAACCTGAAGTGAAGCATCGGAATCTAAAACTGGACTCACAGGAGAGGTTCCAATCATAGAGAGTTAGAGTGTCAGTCCTCTTGTACTTAAGTCGGCATTGTGCCTTTTGTATTATATTCAGATGCAATTTATGTGTTCCATCGTCAATGAGAGGGTCCAAGGGATACAGTAAACCTGAAGTGAAGCATCGGAATCTAAAACTGGACTCACAGGAGAGGTTCAAATCATAGAGAGTTAGAGTGTCAGTCCTTTTGTACTTAAGTCGGCATTGTGCTTTTGTATAAAATTCGGATGCAATTTCTGTGTTTCATCGTCAATAACAAGGTCCCACGGATACAGTAAACCTGAAGTGAAGCATCGGAATCTAAAACTGGACTCACAGGAGAGGTTCAAATCATAGAAAGTTAGAGTGTCAGTCCTCTTGTACTTCAATCGGCATTGTGCCTTTTGTATTAAATTCGGATGCATTTTTTGTGTTCCATCGTCAATAAGAAGGTCCAAGGGATACAGTAAACCTGAAGTGAAGCATCGGAATCTAAAACTGAACTCACAGGAGAGGTTCAAATCATAGAGAGTTAGAGTGTCAGTCCTCTTGTACTTAAGTCGGCATTGTGCCTTTTGTATTAAATTCGGATGCAATTTCTGTGTTTCATCGTCAATAAGAAGGTCCAAGGGATACAGTAAACCTCAAGTGAAGCATCGGAATCTAAAACAGGACTCACAGGAGAGGTTCAAATCATAGAGAGTTAGAGTGTCAGTCCTTTTGTACTTAAGTCGGCATTGTGCTCTTGTATTAAATTGGAATGCAATTACTGTGTTTCATCGTCAGTAACAAGGTCCCACGGATACAGTAAACCTGAAGTGAAGCATCGGAATCTAAAACTGGACTCACAGGAGAGGTTCAAATCATAGAAAGTTAGAGTGTCAGTCCTCTTGTACTTAAGTCGGCATTGTGCCTTTTGTATTAAATTCGGATGCAATTTCTATGTTTCATCGTCAATAAGAAGGTCCAAGAAATACAGTAAACCTGAAGTGAAGCATCGGAATCTTTAACTGGACTCGCAGGAGAGGTTCAAAACACAGAGAGTTAGAGTGTCAGTCCTCTTGTACTTAAGTCGGCATTGTGCCTTTTGTATTAAATTCGGATGCAATTTCTGTGTTTCATCGTCAATAAGAAGGTCCAAGGGATACAGTAAACCTGACGTGAAGCATCGGAAACTAAAACTGGACTCTCAGGAGAGATTCAAATCATAGAGAGTTAGAGTGTCAGTCCTCTTGTACTTAAGGCGGCATTGTGCCTTTTGTATTAAATTCGGATGCGATTTCTGTGTTTCATCGTCAATATGAAGGTCCAATGTATACAGTAAACCTGAAGTGAAGCATCGGAATCTAAAACTGGACTCACAGGAGAGGTTCAAATCATAGAGAGTTAGAGTGTCAGTCCTCTTGTACTTAAGTCGGCATTGTGCCTTTTGTATTAAATTCGGGTGCAATTTCTGTGTTTCATCGTCAATAAGAAGGTCCAAGGGATACAGTAAACCTGAAGTGAAGCATCGGAATCTAAAACTGGACTCACAGGAGAGGTTCCAATCATAGAGAGTTAGAGTGTCAGTCCTCTTGTACTTAAGTCGGCATTGTGCCTTTTGTATTATATTCGGATGCAATTTATGTGTTCCATCGTCAATAAGAGGGTCCAACGGATACAGTAAACCTGAAGTGAAGCATCGGAATCTAAAACTGGACTCACAGGAGAGGTTCAAATCGTAGAGAGTTAGAGTGTCAGTCCTTTTGTACTTAAGTCGGCATTGTGCTTTTGTATAAAATTCGGATGCAATTTCTGTGTTTCTTCGTCAATAACAAGGTCCCACGGATACAGTAAACCTGAAGTGAAGCAATGGAATCTAAAAGTGGTGCCACAGGAGAGGTTCAAACCATAGAGAGTTAGAGTGTCAGTCCTCTTGTACTTAAGTCGGCATTGTGCCTTTTGTATTAAATTCGGATGCAATTTCTGTGTTTCACTGGCAATAAGAAGGTCCAAGGGATACAGTAAACCTGAAGTGAAGCATCGGAATCTAAAACTGGACTCACAGGAGGGGTTCAAATCATAGAGAGTTAGAGTGTCAGTCCTCTTGTACTTAGGTCGCCAATGTGCCCTCTGTATTAAATTCGGATGCAATCTCTGTGTTTCATCGTCAATAACAAGGTCCCACGAAAACAGTAAACCTGAAGTGAAGCATCGGAATCTAAAACCGCACTCACAGGGGAGGTTCAAATCATAAAGAGTTAGAGTGTCAGTCCTCTTTTACTTAAGTCGGCATTGTGCCATTTGTATTAAATTCGGATGCAATTTCTGTGTTTCATCGTCAATAAGAAGGTCCAAGGGATACAGTAAACCTGAAGTGAAGCATCGGAATCTAAAACAGGACTCACAGGAAAGGTTCAAATCATAGAGAGTTAGAGTGTCAGTCCTTTTGTACTTAAGTCGGCATTGTGCTTTTGTATTAAATTGGAATTCAATTACTGTGTTTCATCGTCAATAACAAGGTCCCACGGATACAGTAAACCTGAAGTGAAGCATCGGAATCTAAAACTGGACTCACAGGAGGGGTTCAAATCATAGAGAGTTAGAGTGTGTGTCCTCTTGTACTTAAGGCGGCATTGTGCCTTTTGTATTAAATTCGGATGCGATTTCTGTGTTTCATCGTCAATATGAAGGTCCAAGGTAGACTGTAAACCTGAAGTGAAGCATCGGAATCTAAAACTGGACTCACAGGAGAGGTTCAAATCATAGAGAGTTAGAGTGTCAGTCCTCTTGTACTTAAGTCGGCATTGTGCCTTTTGTATTAAATTCGGGTGCAATTTCTGTGTTTCATCGTCAATAAGAAGGTCCAAGGGATACAGTAAACCTGAAGTGAGGCATCGGAATCTAAAACTGGACTCACAGGAGAGGTTCCAATCATAGAGAGTTAGAGTGTCAGTCCTCTTGTACTTAAGGCGGCATTGTGCCTTTTGTATTAAATTCGGATGCGATTTCTGTGTTTCATCGTCAATATGAAGGTCCAAGGTATACAGTAAACCTGAAGTGAAGCATCGGAATCTAAAACTGGACTCACAGGAGAGGTTCAAATCATAGAGAGTTAGAGTGTCAGTCCTCTTGTACTTAAGTCGGCATTGTGCCTTTTGTATTAAATTCGGGTGCAATTTCTGTGTTTCATCGTCAATAAGAAGGTCCAAGGGATACATTAAACCTGAAGTGAAGCATCGGAATCTAAAACTGGACTCGCAGGAGAGGTTCCAATCATAGAGAGTTAGAGTGTCAGTCCTCTTGTACTTAAGTCGGCATTGTGCCTTTTGTATTATATTCGGATGCAATTTATGTGTTCCATCGTCAATAAGAGGGTCCAAGGGATACAGTAAACCTAAAGTGAAGCATCGGAATCTAAAACTGGACTCACAGGAGAGGTTCAAATCATAGAAAGTTAGAGTGTCAGTCCTCTTGTACTTAAGTCGGCATTGTGCCTTTTGTATTAAATTCGGATGCATTTTTTGTGTTCCATCGTCAATAAGAAGGTCCAAGGGATACAGTAAACCTGGAGTGAAGCAATGGAATCTAAAAGTGGTCTCACAGGAGAGGTTCAAACCATAGAGAGTTAGAGTGTCAGTCCTCTTGTACTTAAGTCGGCATTGTGCCTTTTGTATTAAATTCGGATGCAATTTCTGTGTTTCACTGGCAATAAGAAGGTCCAAGGGATACAGTAAGCCTGAAGTGAAGCATCGGAATCTAAAACTGGACTCACAGGAGGGGTTCAAATCATAGAGAGTTAGAGTGTCAGTCCTCTTGTACTTAGGTCGCCATTGTGCCTTCTGTATTAAATTCGGATGCAATTTCTGTGTTTCATCGTCAATAAGAAGGTCCAAGGGATACAGTAAACCTGAAGTGAAGCATCGGAATCTAAAACAGGACTCACAGGAAAGGTTCAAATCATAGAGAGTTAGAGTGTCAGTCCTTTTGTACTTAAGTCGGCATTGTGCTTTTGTATTAAAGTGGAATGCAATTACTGTGTTTCATCGTCAATATCAAGGTCCAACGGATACAGTACACCTGAAGTGAAGCATCGGAATCTAAAACTGGACTCACAGGAGAGGTTCAAATCATAGAAAGTTAGAGTGTCAGTCCTCTTGTACTTAAGTCGGCATTGTGCCTTTTGTATTAAAATCGGATGCAATTTCTATGTTTCGTAGTCAATAAGAAGGTCCAAGAAATACAGTAAACCTGAAGTGAAGCATCGGAATCTATAACTGGACTCACAGGAGAGGTTCAAAACACAGAGAGTTAGAGTGTCAGTCCTCGTGTACTTAAGTCGGCATTGTGCCTTTTGTATTAAATTCGGATGCAATTTCTGTGTTTCATCGTCAATAAGAAGGTCGAAGGGATACAGTAAACCTGAAGTGAAGCATCGGAAACTAAAACTAAACTCACAGGACAGATTCAAATCATAGAGAGTTAGAGTGTCAGTCCTCTTGTACTTAAGTCGCCATTGTGCCTTTTGTATTAAATTCGGATGCGATTTCTGTGTTTCATCGTCAATATGAAGGTCCAAGGTATACAGTAAACCTGAAGTGAAGCATCGGAATCTAAAACTGGACTCACAGGAGAGGTTCAAATCATTGAGAGTTAGAGTGTCAGTCCTTTTGTACTTAAGTCGGCATTGTGCCTTTTGTATTAAATTCGGATGCGATTTCTGTGTTTCATCGTCAATAACAAGGTCCCACGGATACAGTAAACCTGAAGTGAAGCATCGGAATCTAAAACTGGACTCACAGGAGAGGTTCAAATCATAGAAAGTTAGAGTGTCAGTCCTCTTGTACTTAAGTCGGCAATGTGCCTTTTGTATTAAATTCGGATGCAATTTCTGTGTTTCATCGTCAATAAGAAGGACCAAGGTATACAGTAAACCTGAAGTGAAGCATCGGAATCTAAAACCGGACTCACAGGAGAGGTTCAAATCATAGAGAGTTAGAGTGTCAGTCCTTTTGTACTTAATTCGGCATTGTGCTTTTGTATTAAATTCGGATGCAATTTCTGTGTTTCATCGTCAATAACAAGGTCCCACGGATACAGTAAACCTGAAGTGAAGCATCGGAATCTAAAACTGGACTCACAGGAGAGGTTCAAATCATAGAAAGTTAGAGTGACACTCCTCTTGTACTTAAGTCGGCATTGTGCCTTTTGTATTAAATTCGGATGCTATTTCTGTGTTTCATCGTCAATATGAAGGTCCAAGGGATACAGTAAACCTGAAGTGAAGCATCGGAATCTAAAACAGGACTCACAGGATAGGTTCAAATCATAGAGAGTTAGAGTGTCAGTCCTTTTGTACTGAAGTCGGCATTGTGCTTTTGTATTAAATTGGAATGCATTTACTGTGTTTCATCGTCAATAACAAGGTCCCACGGATACAGTAAACCCGAAGTGAAGCACCGGAATCTAAAACTGGACTCACAGGAGAGGTTCAAATCATAGAATGTTAGAGTGTCAGTCCTCTTGTACTTAAGTCGGCATTGTGCCTTTGGTATTAAATTCGGATGCAATTTCTATGTTTCATCGTCAATAAGAATGTCCAAGAAATACAGTAAACCTGAAGTGAAGCATCGGAATCTATAACTGGACTCACAGGAGAGGTTCAAGACACAGAGAGTTAGAGTGTCAGTCCTCTTGTACTTAAGTCGGCATTGTGCCTTTTGTATTAAATTCGGATGCAATTTCTGTGTTTCATCGTCAATAAGAAGATCCAAGGAATACAATAAACCTGAAGTGAAGCATCGGAAACTAAAAGTGGCCTCACAGGAGAGATTCAAATCATAGAGAGTTAGAGTGTCAGTCCTCTTGTACTTAAGTCGGCATTGTGCCTTTAGTATTAAATTCGGATGCGATTTCTATGTTTCATCGTCAATATGAAGGTCCAACGTATACAGTAAACCTGGAGTGAAGCATCGGAGTCTAAAACCGGACTCACAGGAGAGGTTCCAATCATAGAGAGTTAGAGTGTCAGTCCTCTTGTACTTAAGTCGGCATTGTGCCTTTTGTATTACATTCGGATGCAATTTCTGCGTTCCATCGTCAATAAGAGGGTCCAAGGGATACAGTAAACCTGAAGTGAAGCATCGGAATCTAAAACTGGACTCACAGGAGAGGTTCAGATCATAGAGTGTTAGAGTGTCAGTCCTTTTGTACTTAAGTCGGCATTGTGGTTTTGTATTAAATTCGGATGCAATTTCTGTGTTTCATCGTCAATAACAAGGTCCCACGGATACAGTAAACCTGAAGTGAAGCATCGGAATCTAAAACTGGACTCACAGGAGAGGTTCAAACCATAGAAAGTTAGAGTGTCAGTCCTCTTGTACTTAAATCGGCATTGTGCCTTTTGTATTAAATTCGGATGCAATTTTTGTGTGCCATAGTCAATAAGAAGGTCCAAGGGATACAGTGAACCTGAAGTGAAGCATCGGAATCTAAAACTGGACTCACAGGAGTGGTTCAAAACATAGAGAGTTAGAGTGTCAGTCCTCTTGTACTTAAGTCGGCATTGTGCCTTTTGTATTAAATTCGGATGCAATTTCTGTGTTTCACCGTCAATAAGAGGGACCAAGTGATACAGTAAACCTGAAGTGAAGCATCGGAATCAAAAACTGGACTCACAGGAGAGGTTCAAATCATAGAGAGTTAGAGTGTCAATCCTCTTGTACTTAAGTCGGCATTGTGATTTTTGTATTAAATTCGGATGCAATTTCTGTGTTTCATCGTCAATAAGAAGGTCCAAGGCATACAGTAAACCTGAAGTGAAGCATCGGAATCTAAAACTGGACTCACAGGAGAGGTTCAAATCATAGAAAGTTAGAGTGTCAGTCCTCTTGTACTTAAGTCGGCATTGTGCCTTTCGTATTAAATTCGGATGCAATTTCTGTGTTTCATCGTCAATAAGAAGGTCCAAGGGATACAGTAAACCTGAAGTGAAGCATCGGAAACTAAAACTGGACTCACAGGAGAGATTCAAATCATAGAGAGTTAGAGTGTCAGTCCCCTTACACTTAAGTCGGCATTGTGCCTTTTGTATTAAATTCGGATGCGAATTCTGTGTTTCATCATCAATATGAAAGTCCAAGGTATACAGTAAACCTGAAGTGAAGCATCGGAATATAAAACTGGACTCACAGGAGAGATTCAAATCATAGAGAGTTAGAGTGTCAGTCCTCTTGTACTTAAGACGGCATTGTGCCTTTTGTATTAAATTCGGATGCGATTTCTGTGTTTCATCGTCAATATGAAGGTCCAACGTATACAGTAAACCTGAAGTGAAGCATCGGAGTCTAAAACTGGACTCACAGGAGAGGTTCCAATCATAGAGAGTTAGAGTGTCAGTCCTCTTGTATTTAAGTCGGCATTGTGCCCTTTGTATTACATTCGGATGCAATTTCTGTGTTCCATCGTCAAGAAGAGGGTCCAATGGATACAGTAAACCTGAAGTGAAGCATCGGAATCTAAAACTGGACTCACAGGAGAGGTTCAGATCATAGAGAGTTAGAGTGTCAGTCCTTTTGTACTTCAGTCGGCATTGTGGTTTTGTATTAAATTCGGATGCAATTTCTGTGTTTCATCGTCAATAACAAGGTCCCACGGACACAGTAAACCTGAAGTGAAGCATCGGAATCTAAAACTGGACTCACAGGAGAGGTTCAAATCATAGAAAGTTAGAGTGTCAGTCCTCTTGTACTTAAATCGGCATTGTGCCTTTTGTATTAAATTCGGATGCAATTTTTGTGTTCCATCGTCAATAAGAAGGTCCAAGGGATACAGTAAACCTGAAGTGAAGCAATGGAATCTAAAAGTGGTCTCACCGGAGATATTCAAACCATACAGAGTTGAGTGTCAGTCCTCTTGTACTTAAGTCGGCATTGTGCCTTTTGTATTCAATTCGGATGCAATTTCTGTGTTTCACTGGCAATAAGAAGGTCCAAGGGATACAGTAAACCTGAAGTGAAGCATCGGAATCTAAAACTGGACTCACAGGAGAGGTTCAAATCATAGAGAGTTAGAGTGTCAGTCCTCTTGTACTTAAGTCGCCATTGTGCCTTCTGTATTAAATTCGGATGCAATCTGTGTGTTTCATCGTCAATAAGAAGGTCCAAGTGATACAGTAAACCTGAAGTGAAGCATCGGAATCTAAAACCGCACTCACAGGAGAGGTTCAAATCATAAAGAGTTAGAGTGTCAGGCCTCTTTTACTTAAGTGGGCATTGTGCCTTTTGTATTATATTCGGATGCAATTTCTGTGTTTCATCGTCAATAAGAAGGTCTCAGGGATACAGTAAACCTGAAGTGAAGCATCGGAATCTAAAACAGGACTCACAGGAAAGGTTCAAATCATAGAGAGTTAGAGTGTCAGTTCTTTTGTACTTAAGTCGGCATTGTGCTTTTGTATTAAATTGGAATGCAATTACTGTGTTTCATCGTCAATAACAAGGTCCCACGGATACAGTAAACCTGAAGTGAAGCATCGGAATCTAAAACTGGACTCACAGGAGAGGTTCAAATCATAGAAAGTTAGAGTGTCAGTCCTCTTGTACGTAAATCGGCATTGTGCCTTTTGTATTGAATTCGGATGCAATTTTTGTGTTCCAACGTCATTAAGAAGGTGCAAGGGATACAGTAAACCTGAAGTGAAGCAATGGAATCTAAAAGTGGTCTCACAGGTGAGGTTCAAACCATAGAGAGTTAGAGTGTCAGTCCTCTTGTACTCAAGTCGGCATTGTGCCTTTTGTATTAAATTCGGATGCAATTTCTGTGTTTCACTGGCAATAAGAAGGTCCAAGGGATACAGTAAACCTGAAGTGAAGCATCGGAATCTAAAACTGGACTCACAGGAGAGGTTCAAATCATAGAGAGTTAGAGTGTCAGTCCTCTTGTACTTAAGTCGGCATTGTGCCTCCTGTTTTAAATTCGGATGCAATTTCTGTGTTTCACCGTCAATAAGAAGGTCCAAGTGATACAGTAAACCTGAAGTGAAGCATCGGAATCAAAAACTGGACTCACAGGAGAGGTTCAAATCATAGAGAGTTGGAGTGTCAATCCTCTTGTACTTAAGTCGGCATTGTGCCTTTTGTATTAAATTCGGATGCAATTTCTGTGTTTCATCGTCAATAAGAAGGTCCAAGGGATACAGTAAACCTGAAGTGAAGCATCGGAATCTAATACTGGACTCACAGGAGAGGTTTAATTCATAGAGAGTTAGAGTGTCAGTCCTCTTGTACATAAGTCGGCATTATGCCTTTTGTATTAAATTCGGATGCAATTTCTGTGTTTCAACGTCAATAAGAAGGTCCAAGGGAAACAGTAAACCAGAGGTGAAGCATCGGAATCTAAAACGGGACTCACAGGAGAGGTTCAAATCATTGAAAGTTAGAGTGTCAGTCCTTGTGTACTTAAGTCGGCATTGTGCTTTAGTATTACATTCGGATGCAATTTCTGTGTTTCATCGTCAATAACAAGGTCCCACGGATACAGTAAACGTGAAGTGAAGCATCGGAATCTAAAACTGGACTCACAGGAGAGGTTCAAATCATAGAAAGTTAAAGTGTCAGTCCTCTTGTACTTAAGTCGGCATTGTGCCTTTTGTATTAAATTCGGATGCAATTTCTGTGTTTCATCGACAATAGGAAGGTCCAAGGGATACAGTAAACCTGAAGTGAAGCATCGGAATCTAAAACTGGACTCACAGGAGAAATTCAAATCATAGAAAGTTAGAGTGTCAGTCCTCTTGTACTTAAGTCGGCATTGTGCCTTTTGTATTAAATTCGGATGCAATTTCTGTGTTTCATCGTCAATAAGAAGGTCCAACGGATACAGTAAACCTGAAGTGAAGCATCGGAATCTAAAACTGGACTCACAGGAGAGGTTCAAATCATAGAGAGTTAGAGTGTCAGTCCTCTTGTACTTAAGTCGGCATTGTGCCTTTTGTATTAAATTCGGATGCAATTTCTGTGTTTCATCGTCAATAAGAAGGACCAAGGGATACAGTAAACCTGAAGTGAAGCATCGGAATCTAAAACTGGACTCACAGGAGAGGTTCAAATCATAGAGAGTTAGAGTGTCAGTCCTTTTGTACTTAAGTCGGCATTGTGCTTTTGTATTAAATTCGGTTGCAATTTCTTTGTTTCATCGTCAATAACAAGGTCCCACGGATACAGTAAACCTGAAGTGAAGCATCGGAATCTAAAACAGGACTCACAGGAGAGGTTCAAATCATAGAAAGTTAGTGTGTCAGTCCACTTGTACTTAAGTCGGCATTGTGCCTTTCGTATTAAATTCGGATGCAATTTCTGTGTTTCATCGTCAATAAGAAGGTCCAAGGGATACAGTAAACCTGAAGTGAAGCATCGGAAACTAAAACTGGACTCACAGGAGAGATTCAAATCATAGAGAGTTAGAGTGTCAGTCCCCTTGTACTTAAGTCGGCATTGTGCCTTTTGCATTAAATTCGGATGCAAATTCTGTGTTTCATCGTCAATATGAAGGTCCAAGGTATACAGTAAACCTGAAGTGAAGCATCGGAATCTAAAACTGGACTCACAGGAGAGGTTCAAATCATAGAGAGTTAGAGTGTCAATCCTCTTGTACTTAAGTCGGCATTGTGCCCTTTGTATTAAATTCGGATGCAATTTCTTCGTTTCATCGTCAATGAGAAGGTCCAAGGGATACCGTAAACCTGTAGTGAAGCATCGGAATCTAATACTGGACTCACAGGAGAGGTTTAATTCATAGAGAGTTAGAGTGTCAGTCCTCTTGTACATAAGTCGGCATTATGCCTTTTGAATTAAATTCGGACGCAATTTCTGTGTTTCAACGTCAATAAGAAGGTCCAAGGGATACAGTAAACCTGAGGTGAAGCATCGGAATCTAAAACTGGACTCACAGGAGAGGTTCAAATCATAGAAAATTAGAGTGTCAGTCCTCTTGTACTTAAGTCTGCATTGTTCCTTTTGTATTAAATTCGGATGCAATTTCCATGTTTCATCGTCAATAAGAAGGTCCAAGAAATACAGTAAACCTGAAGTGAAGCATCGGAATCTTTAACTGGACTCACAGGAGAGGTTCAAAACACAGAGAGTTAGAGTGTCAGTCCTCTTGTACTTAAGTCGGCATTGTGCCTTTTGTATTAAATTCGGATGCAATTTCTGTGTTTCATCGTCAATAAGAAGGTCCAAGGGATACAGTAAACCTGACGTGAAGCATCGGAAATTAAAACTGGACTCTCAGGAGAGATTCAAATCATAGAGAGTTAGAGTGTCAGTCCTCTTGTACTTAAGGCGGCATTGTGCCTTTTGTATTAAATTCGGGTGCAATTTCTGTGTTTCATCGTCAATAAGAAGGTCCAAAGGATACAGTAAACCTGAAGTGAAGCATCGGAATCTAAAACTGGACTCACAGGAGAGGTTCAAATCATAGAGAGTTAGAGTGTCAGTCCTTTTGTACTTAAGTCGGCATTGTGCTTTTGTATTAAATTGGAATGCAATTACTGTGTTTCATCGTCAGTAACAAGGTCCCACGGATACAGTAAACCTGAAGTGAAGCATCGGAATCTAAAACTGGACTCACAGGAGAGGTTCAAATCATAGAGAGTTAGAGTGTCAGTCCTTTTGTACTTAAGTCGGCATTGTGCTTTTGTATTAAATTGGAATGCAATTACTGTGTTTCATCGTCAGTAACAAGGTCCCACGGATACAGTAAACCTGAAGTGAAGCATCGGAATCTAAAACTGGACTCACAGGAGAGGTTCAAATCATAGAAAGTTAGAGTGTCAGTCCTCTTGTACTTAAGTCGGCATTGTGCCTTTTGTATTAAATTCGGATGCAATTTCTGTGTTTCATCGTCAATAAGAAGGTCCAAGGGATACAGTAAACCTCAAGTGAAGCATCGGAATCTAAAACAGGACTCACAGGAGAGGTTCAAATCATAGAGAGGTAGAGTGTCAGTCCTTTTGTACTTAAGTCGGCATTGTGCTTTTGTATTAAATTGGAATGCAATTACTAAGTTTCATCGTCAGTAACAAGGTCCCACGGATACAGTAAACCTGAAGTGAAGCATCGGAATCTAAAACTGGACTCACAGGAGAGGTTCAAATCATAGAAAGTTAGAGTGTCAGTCCTCTTGTACTTAAGTCGGCATTGTGCCTTTTGTATTAAATTCGGATGCAATTTCTGTGTTTCATCGTCAATAAGAAGGTCCAATGGATACAGTAAACCTGAAGTGAAGCATCGGAATCTATAACTGGACTCACAGGAGAGGTTCAAAACACAGAGAGTTAGAGTGTCAGTCCTCTTGTACTTAAGTCGGCATTGTGCCTTTTGTATTAAATTCGGATGCAATTTCTGTGTTTCATCGTCAATAAGAAGGTCCAAGGGATACAGTAAACCTGAAGTGAAGCATCGGAAACTAAAACTGGACTCACAGGAGAGATTCAAATCATAGAGAGTTAGAGTGTCAGTCCTCTTGTACTTAAGGCGGCATTGTGCCTTTTGTATTAAATTCGGATGCGATTTCTGTGTTTCATCGTCAATATGAAGGTCCAAGGTATACAGTAAACCTGAAGTGAAGCATCGGAATCTAAAACTGGACTCACAGGAGAGGTTCAAATCATAGAGAGTTAGAGTGTCAGTCCTCTTGTACTTAAGTCGGCATTGTGCCTTTTGTATTAAATTCGGGTGCAATTTCTGTGTTTCATCGTCAATAAGAAGGTCCAAGGGATACAGTAAACCTGAAGTGAAGCATCGGAATCTAAAACTGGACTCACAGGAGAGGTTCCAATCATAGAGAGTTAGAGTGTCAGTCCTCTTGTACTTAAGTCGGCATTGTGCCTTTTGTATTATATTCAGATGCAATTTATGTGTTCCATCGTCAATGAGAGGGTCCAAGGGATACAGTAAACCTGAAGTGAAGCATCGGAATCTAAAACTGGACTCACAGGAGAGGTTCAAATCATAGAGAGTTAGAGTGTCAGTCCTTTTGTACTTAAGTCGGCATTGTGCTTTTGTATAAAATTCGGATGCAATTTCTGTGTTTCATCGTCAATAACAAGGTCCCACGGATACAGTAAACCTGAAGTGAAGCATCGGAATCTAAAACTAGACTCACAGGAGAGGTTCAAATCATAGAAAGTTAGAGTGTCAGTCCTCTTGTACTTCAATCGGCATTGTGCCTTTTGTATTTAATTCGGATGCATTTTTTGTGTTCCATCGTCAATAAGAAGGTCCAAGGGATACAGTAAACCTGAAGTGAAGCATCGGAATCTAAAACTGAACTCACAGGAGAGGTTCAAATCATAGAGAGTTAGAGTGTCAGTCCTCTTGTACTTAAGTCGGCATTGTGCCTTTTGTATTAAATTCGGATGCAATTTCTGTGTTTCATCGTCAATAAGAAGGTCCAAGGGATACAGTAAACCTCAAGTGCAGCATCGGAATCTAAAACAGGACTTACAGGAGAGGTTCAAATCATAGAGAGTTAGAGTGTCAGTCCTTTTGTACTTAAGTCGGCATTGTGCTCTTGTATTAAATTGGAATGCAATTACTGTGTTTCATCGTCAGTAACAAGGTCCCACGGATACAGTAAACCTGAAGTGAAGCATCGGAATCTAAAACTGGACTCACAGGAGAGGTTCAAATCATAGAAAGTTAGAGTGTCAGTCCTCTTGTACTTAAGTCGGCATTGTGCCTTTTGTATTAAATTCGGATGCAATTTCTATGTTTCATCGTCAATAAGAAGGTCCAAGAAATACAGTAAACCTGAAGTGAAGCATCGGAATATTTAACTGGACTCACAGGAGAGGTTCAAATCATAGAGAGTTAGAGTGTCAGTCCTTTTGTACTTAAGTCGGCATTGTGCTTTTGTATTAAATTGGAATGCAATTACTGTGTTTCATCGTCAGTAACAAGGTCCCACGGATACAGTAAACCTGAAGTGAAGCATCGGAATCTAAAACTGGACTCACAGGAGAGGTTCAAATCATAGAAAGTTAGAGTGTCAGTCCTCTTGTACTTAAGTCGGCATTGTGCCTTTTGTATTAAATTCGGATGCAATTTCTGTGTTTCATCGTCAATAAGAAGGTCCAAGGGATACAGTAAACCTCAAGTGAAGCATCGGAATCTAAAACAGGACTCACAGGAGAGGTTCAAATCATAGAGAGGTAGAGTGTCAGTCCTTTTGTACTTAAGTCGGCATTGTGCTTTTGTATTAAATTGGAATGCAATTACTAAGTTTCATCGTCAGTAACAAGGTCCCACGGATACAGTAAACCTGAAGTGAAGCATCGGAATCTAAAACTGGACTCACAGGAGAGGTTCAAATCATAGAAAGTTAGAGTGTCAGTCCTCTTGTACTTAAGTCGGCATTGTGCCTTTTGTATTAAATTCGGATGCAATTTCTGTGTTTCATCGTCAATAAGAAGGTCCAATGGATACAGTAAACCTGAAGTGAAGCATCGGAATCTATAACTGGACTCACAGGAGAGGTTCAAAACACAGAGAGTTAGAGTGTCAGTCCTCTTGTACTTAAGTCGGCATTGTGCCTTTTGTATTAAATTCGGATGCAATTTCTGTGTTTCATCGTCAATAAGAAGGTCCAAGGGATACAGTAAACCTGAAGTGAAGCATCGGAAACTAAAACTGGACTCACAGGAGAGATTCAAATCATAGAGAGTTAGAGTGTCAGTCCTCTTGTACTTAAGGCGGCATTGTGCCTTTTGTATTAAATTCGGATGCGATTTCTGTGTTTCATCGTCAATATGAAGGTCCAAGGTATACAGTAAACCTGAAGTGAAGCATCGGAATCTAAAACTGGACTCACAGGAGAGGTTCAAATCATAGAGTGTTAGAGTGTCAGTCCTCTTGTACTTAAGTCGGCATTGTGCCTTTTGTATTAAATTCGGGTGCAATTTCTGTGTTTCATCGTCAATAAGAAGGTCCAAGGGATACAGTAAACCTGAAGTGAAGCATCGGAATCTAAAACTGGACTCACAGGAGAGGTTCCAATCATAGAGAGTTAGAGTGTCAGTCCTCTTGTACTTAAGTCGGCATTGTGCCTTTTGTATTATATTCAGATGCAATTTATGTGTTCCATCGTCAATGAGAGGGTCCAAGGGATACAGTAAACCTGAAGTGAAGCATCGGAATCTAAAACTGGACTCACAGGAGAGGTTCAAATCATAGAGAGTTAGAGTGTCAGTCCTTTTGTACTTAAGTCGGCATTGTGCTTTTGTATAAAATTCGGATGCAATTTCTGTGTTTCATCGTCAATAACAAGGTCCCACGGATACAGTAAACCTGAAGTGAAGCATCGGAATCTAAAACTAGACTCACAGGAGAGGTTCAAATCATAGAAAGTTAGAGTGTCAGTCCTCTTGTACTTCAATCGGCATTGTGCCTTTTGTATTTAATTCGGATGCATTTTTTGTGTTCCATCGTCAATAAGAAGGTCCAAGGGATACAGTAAACCTGAAGTGAAGCATCGGAATCTAAAACTGAACTCACAGGAGAGGTTCAAATCATAGAGAGTTAGAGTGTCAGTCCTCTTGTACTTAAGTCGGCATTGTGCCTTTTGTATTAAATTCGGATGCAATTTCTGTGTTTCATCGTCAATAAGAAGGTCCAAGGGATACAGTAAACCTCAAGTGCAGCATCGGAATCTAAAACAGGACTTACAGGAGAGGTTCAAATCATAGAGAGTTAGAGTGTCAGTCCTTTTGTACTTAAGTCGGCATTGTGCTCTTGTATTAAATTGGAATGCAATTACTGTGTTTCATCGTCAGTAACAAGGTCCCACGGATACAGTAAACCTGAAGTGAAGCATCTTAATCTAAAACTGGACTCACAGGAGAGGTTCAAATCATAGAAAGTTAGAGTGTCAGTCCTCTTGTACTTAAGTCGGCATTGTGCCTTTTGTATTAAATTCGGATGCAATTTCTATGTTTCATCGTCAATAAGAAGGTCCAAGAAATACAGTAAACCTGAAGTGAAGCATCGGAATATTTAACTGGACTCACAGGAGAGGTTCAAAACACAGAGAGTTAGAGTGTCAGTCCGCTTGTACTTAAGTCGGCATTGTGCCTTTTGTATTAAATTCGGATGCAATTTCTGTGTTTCATCGTCAATAAGAAGGTCCAAGGGATACAGTAAACCTGACGTGAAGCATCGGAAACTAAAACTGGACTCTCAGGAGAGATTCAAATCATAGAGAGTTAGAGTGTCAGTCCTCTTGTACTTAAGGCGGCATTGTGCCTTTTGTATTAAATTCGGATGCGATTTCTGTGTTTCATCGTCAATATGAAGGTCCAAGGTATACAGTAAACCTGAAGTGAAGCATCGGAATCTAAAACTGGACTCACAGGAGAGGTTCAAATCATAGAGAGTTAGAGTGTCAGTCCTCTTGTACTTAAGTCGGCATTGTGCCTTTTGTATTAAATTCGGGTGCAATTTCTGTGTTTCATCGTCAATAAGAAGGTCCAAGGGATACAGTAAACCTGAAGTGAAGCATCGGAATCTAAAACTGGACTCACAGGAGAGGTTCCAATCATAGAGAGTTAGAGTGTCAGTCCTCTTGTACTTAAGTCGGCATTGTGCCTTTTGTATTATATTCGGATGCAATTTATGTGTTCCATCGTCAATAAGAGGGTCCAAGGGATACAGTAAACCTGAAGTGAAGCATCGGAATCTAAAACTGGACTCACAGGAGAGGTTCAAATCGTAGAGAGTTAGAGTGTCAGTCCTTTTGTACTTAAGTCGGCATTGTGCTTTTGTATAAAATGCGGATGCAATTTCTGTGTTTCTTCGTCAATAACAAGGTCCCACGGATACAGTAAACCTGAAGTGAAGCAATGGAATCTAACAGTGGTGTCACAGGAGAGGTTCAAACCATAGAGAGTTAGAGTGTCAGTCCTCTTGTACTTAAGTCGGCATTGTGCCTTTTGTATTAAATTCGGATGCAATTTCTGTGTTTCACTGGCAATAAGAAGGTCCAAGGGATACAGTAAACCTGAAGTGAAGCATCGGAATCTAAAACTGGACTCACAGGAGGGGTTCAAATCATAGAGAGTTAGAGTGTCAGTCCTCTTGTACTTAGGTCGCCATTGTGCCTTCTGTATTAAATTCGGATGCAATCTCTGTGTTTCATCGTCAATAACAAGGTCCCACGAAAACAGTAAACCTGAAGTGAAGCATCGGAATCTAAAACCGCACTCACAGGGGAGGTTCAAATCATAAAGAGTTAGAGTGTCAGTCCTCTTTTACTTAAGTCGGCATTGTGCCATTTGTATTAAATTCGGATGCAATTTCTGTGTTTCATCGTCAATAAGATGGTCCAAGGGATACAGTAAACCTGAAGTGAAGCATCGGAATCTAAAACTGGACTCACAGGAGGGGTTCAAATCATAGAGAGTTAGAGTGTCAGTCCTTTTGTACTTAAGTCGGCATTGTGCTTTTGTATAAAATTCGGATGCAATTTCTGTGTTTCATCGTCAATAACAAGGTCCCACGGATACAGTAAACCTGAAGTGAAGCATCGGAATCTAAAACTGGACTCACAGGAGAGGTTCAAATCATAGAAAGTTAGAGTGTCAGTCCTCTTGTACTTCAATCGGCATTGTGCCTTTTGTATTTAATTCGGATGCATTTTTTGTGTTCCATCGTCAATAAGAAGGTCCAAGGGATACAGTAAACCTGAAGTGAAGCATCGGAATCTAAAACTGAACTCACAGGAGAGGTTCAAATCATAGAGAGTTAGAGTGTCAGTCCTCTTGTACTTAAGTCGGCATTGTGCCTTTTGTATTAAATTCGGATGCAATTTCTGTGTTTCATCGTCAATAAGAAGGTCCAAGGGATACAGTAAACCTCAAGTGAAGCATCGGAATCTAAAACAGGACTTACAGGAGAGGTTCAAATCATAGAGAGTTAGAGTGTCAGTCCTTTTGTACTTAAGTCGGCATTGTGCTCTTGTATTAAATTGGAATGCAATTACTGTGTTTCATCGTCAGTAACAAGGTCCCACGGATACAGTAAACCTGAAGTGAAGCATCGGAATCTAAAACTGGACTCACAGGAGAGGTTCAAATCATAGAAAGTTAGAGTGTCAGTCCTCTTGTACTTAAGTCGGCATTGTGCCTTTTGTATTAAATTCGGATGCAATTTCTATGTTTCATCGTCAATAAGAAGGTCCAAGAAATACAGTAAACCTGAAGTGAAGCATCGGAATATTTAACTGGACTCACAGGAGAGGTTCAAAACACAGAGAGTTAGAGTGTCAGTCCTCTTGTACTTAAGTCGGCATTGTGCCTTTTGTATTAAATTCGGATGCAATTTCTGTGTTTCATCGTCAATAAGAAGGTCCAAGGGATACAGTAAACCTGACGTGAAGCATCGGAAACTAAAACTGGACTCTCAGGAGAGATTCAAATCATAGAGAGTTAGAGTGTCAGTCCTCTTGTACTTAAGGCGGCATTGTGCCTTTTGTATTAAATTCGGATGCGATTTCTGTGTTTCATCGTCAATATGAAGGTCCAAGGTATACAGTAAACCTGAAGTGAAGCATCGGAATCTAAAACTGGACTCACAGGAGAGGTTCAATTCATAGAGAGTTAGAGTGTCAGTCCTCTTGTACTTAAGTCGGCATTGAGCCTTTTGTATTAAATTCGGGTGCAATTTCTGTGTTTCATCGTCAATAAGAGGGTCCAAGGGATACAGTAAACCTGAAGTGAAGCATCGGAATCTAAAACTGGACTCACAGGAGAGGTTCCAATCATAGAGAGTTAGAGTGTCAGTCCTCTTGTACTTAAGTCGGCATTGTGCCTTTTGTATTATATTCGGATGCAATTTATGTGTTCCATCGTCAATAAGAGGGTCCAAGGGATACAGTAAACCTGAAGTGAAGCATCGGAATCTAAAACTGGACTCACAGGAGAGGTTCAAATCGTAGAGAGTTAGAGTGTCAGTCCTTTTGTACTTAAGTCGGCATTGTGCTTTTGTATAAAATTCGGATGCAATTTCTGTGTTTCTTCGTCAATAACAAGGTCCCACGGATACAGTAAACCTGAAGTGAAGCAATGGAATCTAAAAGTGGTGTCACAGGAGAGGTTCAAACCATAGAGAGTTAGAGTGTCAGTCCTCTTGTACTTAAGTCGGCATTGTGCCTTTTGTATTAAATTCGGATGCAATTTCTGTGTTTCACTGGCAATAAGAAGGTCCAAGGGATACAGTAAACCTGAAGTGAAGCATCGGAATCTAAAACTGGACTCACAGGAGGGGTTCAAATCATAGAGAGTTAGAGTGTCAGTCCTCTTGTACTTAGGTCGCCATTGTGCCTTCTGTATTAAATTCGGATGCAATCTCTGTGTTTCATCGTCAATAACAAGGTCCCACGAAAACAGTAAACCTGAAGTGAAGCATCGGAATCTAAAACCGCACTCACAGGGGAGGTTCAAATCATAAAGAGTTAGAGTGTCAGTCCTTTTGTACTTAAGTCGGCATTGTGCTTTTGTATTAAATTGGAATTCAATTACTGTGTTTCATCGTCAATAACAAGGTCCCACGGATACAGTAAACCTGAAGTGAAGCATCGGAATCTAAAACTGGACTCACAGGAGGGGTTCAAATCATAGAGAGTTAGAGTGTCAGTCCTCTTGTACTTAAGGCGGCATTGTGCCTTTTGTATTAAATTCGGATGCGATTTCTGTGTTTCATCGTCAATATGAAGGTCCAAGGTAGACTGTAAACCTGAAGTGAAGCATCGGAATCTAAAACTGGACTCACAGGAGAGGTTCAAATCATAGAGAGTTAGAGTGTCAGTCCTCTTGTACTTAAGTCGGCATTGTGCCTTTTGTATTAAATTCGGGTGCAATTTCTGTGTTTCATCGTCAATAAGAAGGTCCAAGGGATACAGTAAACCTGAAGTGAGGCATCGGAATCTAAAACTGGACTCACAGGAGAGGTTCCAATCATAGAGAGTTAGAGTGTCAGTCCTCTTGTACTTAAGTCGGCATTGTGCCTTTTGTATTATATTCGGATGCAATTTCTGTGTTTCATCGTCAATATGAAGGTCCAAGGTATACAGTAAACCTGAAGTGAAGCATCGGAATCTATAACTGGACTCACAGGAGAGGTTCAAATCACAGAGAGTTAGAGTGTCAGTCCTCTTGTACTTAAGTCGGCATTGTGCCTTTTGTATTAAATTCGGATGCAATTTCTGTGTTTCATCGTCAATAAGAAGGTCCAAGGGATACAGTAAACCTGAAGTGAAGCATCGGAAACTAAAACTGAACTCACAGGAGAGATTCAAATCATAGAGAGTTAGAGTGTCAGTCCTCTTGTACTTAAGGCGGCATTGTGCCTTTTGTATTAAATTCGGATGCGATTTCTGTGTTTCATCGTCAATATGAAGGTCCAAGGTATACAGTAAACCTGAAGTGAAGCATCGGAATCTAAAACTGGACTCACAGGAGAGGTTCAAATCATAGAGAGTTAGAGTGTCAGTCCTCTTGTACTTAAGTCGGCATTGTGCCTTTTGTATTAAATTCGGGTGCAATTTCTGTGTTTCATCGTCAATAAGAAGGTCCAAGGGATACATTAAACCTGAAGTGAAGCATCGGAATCCAAAACTGGACTCACAGGGGAGGTTCAAATCATAGAGAGTTAGAGTGTCAGTCCTCTTGTACTTAAGTCGGCATTGTGCCTTTTGTATTATATTCGGATGCAATTTATGTGTTCCATCGTCAATAAGAGGGTCCAAGGGATACAGTAAACCTGAAGTGAAGCATCGGAATCTAAAACTGGACTCACAGGAGAGGTTCAAATCATAGAGAGTTAGAGTGTCAGTCCTTTTGTACTTAAGTCGGCATTGTGCTTTTGTATAAAATTCTGATGCAATTTCTGTGTTTCATCGTCAATGACAAGGTCCCACGGATACAGTAAACCTGAAGCTAAGCATCGGAATCTAAAACTGGACTCACAGGAGTGGTTCAAATCATAGAAAGTTAGAGTGTCAGTCCTCTTGTACTTCAATCGGCATTGTGCCTTTTGTATTAAATTCGGATGCATTTTTTGTGTTCCATCGTCAATAAGAAGGTCCAAGGGATACAGTAAACCTGGAGTGAAGCAATGGAATCTAAAAGTGGTCTCACAGGAGAGGTTCAAACCATAGAGAGTTAGAGTGTCAGTCCTCTTGTACTTAAGTCGGCATTGTGCCTTTTGTATTAAATTCGGATGCAATTTCTGTGTTTCACTGGCAATAAGAAGGTCCAAGGGATACAGTGAGCCTGAAGTGAAGCATCGGAATCTAAAACTGGACTCACAGGAGGGGTTCAAATCATAGAGAGTTAGAGTGTCAGTCCTCTTGTACTTAGGTCGCCATTGTGCCTTCTGTATTAAATTCGGATGCAATTTCTGTGTTTCATCGTCAATAAGAAGGTCCAAGGGATACAGTAAACCTGAAGTTAAGCATCGGAATCTAAAACAGGACTCACAGGAAAGGTTCAAATCATAGAGAGTTAGAGTGTCAGTCCTTTTGTACTTAAGTCGGCATTGTGCTTTTGTATTAAAGTGGAATGCAATTACTGTGTTTCATCGTCAATAACAAGGTCCAACGGATACAGTACACCTGAAGTGAAGCATCGGAATCTAAAACTGGACTCACAGGAGAGGTTCAAATCATAGAAAGTTAGAGTGTCAGTCCTCTTGTACTTAAGTCGGCAATGTGCCTTTTGTATTAAATTCGGATGCAATTTCTGTGTTTCATCGTCAATAAGAAGGACCAAGGTATACAGTAAACCTGAAGTGAAGCATCGGAATCTAAAACTGGACTCACAGGAGAGGTTCAAATCATAGAGAGTTAGAGTGTCAGTCCTTTTGTACTTAAGTCGGCATTGTGCTTTTGTATTAAATTCGGATGCAATTTCTGTGTTTCATCGTCAATATCAAGGTCCCACGGATACAGTAAACCTGAAGTGAAGCATCGGAATCTAAAACTGGACTCACAGGAGAGGTTCAAATCATAGAAAGTTAGAGTGACACTCCTCTTGTACTTAAGTCGGCATTGTGCCTTTTGTATTAAATTCGGATGCTATTTCTGTGTTTCATCGTCAATATGAAGGTCCAAGGGATACAGTAAACCTGAAGTGAAGCATCGGAATCTAAAACAGGACTCACAGGATAGGTTCAAATCATAGAGAGTTAGAGTGTCAGTCCTTTTGTACTGAAGTCGGCATTGTGCTTTTGTATTAAATTGGAATGCATTTACTGTGTTTCATCGTCAATAACAAGGTCCCACGGATACAGTAAACCTGAAGTGAAGCACCGGAATCTAAAACTGGACTCACAGGAGAGGTTCAAATCATAGAAAGTTAGAGTGTCAGTCCTCTTGCACTTAAGTCGGCATTGTGCCTTTTGTATTAAATTCGGATGCAATTTCTATGTTTCATCGTCAATAAGAATGTCCAAGAAATACAGTAAACCTGAAGTGAAGCATCGGAATCTATAACTGGACTCACAGGAGAGGTTCAAAACACAGAGAGTTAGAGTGTCAGTCCTCTTGTACTTAAGTCGGCATTGTGCCTTTTGTATTAAATTCGGATGCAATTTCTGTGTTTCATCGTCAATAAGAAGATCCAAGGAATACAGTAAACCTGAAGTGAAGCATCGGAAACTAAAAGTGGCCTCACAGGAGAGATTCAAATCATAGAGAGTTAGAGTGTCAGTCCTCTTGTACTTAAGTCGGCATTGTGCCTTTAGTATTAAATTCGGATGCGATTTCTATGTTTCATCGTCAATATGAAGGTCCAACGTATACAGTAAACCTGGAGTGAAGCATCGGAGTCTAAAACCGGACTCACAGGAGAGGTTCCAATCATAGAGAGTTAGAGTGTCAGTCCTCTTGTACTTAAGTCGGCATTGTGCCTATTGTATTACATTCGGATGCAATTTCTGCGTTCCATCGTCAATAAGAGGGTCCAAGGGATACAGTAAACCTGAAGTGAAGCATCGGAATCTAAAACTGGACTCACAGGAGAGGTTCAGATCATAGAGTGTTAGAGTGTCAGTCCTTTTGTACTTAAGTCGGCATTGTGGTTTTGTATTAAATTCGGATGCAATTTCTGTGTTTCATCGTCAATAACAAGGTACCACGGATACAGTAAACCTGAAGTGAAGCATCGGAATCTAAAACTGGACTCACAGGAGAGGTTCAAACCATAGAAAGTTAGAGTGTCAGACCTCTTGTACTTAAATCGGCATTGTGCCTTTTGTATTAAATTCGGATGCAATTTTTGTGTGCCATAGTCAATAAGAAGGTCCAAGGGATACAGTGAACCTGAAGTGAAGCATCGGAATCTAAAACTGGACTCACAGGAGTGGTTCAAAACATAGAGAGTTAGAGTGTCAGTCCTCTTGTACTTAAGTCGGCATTGTGCCTTTTGTATTAAATTCGGATGCAATTTCTGTGTTTCACCGTCAATAAGAGGGACCAAGTGATACAGTAAACCTGAAGTGAAGCATCGGAATCAAAAACTGGACTCACAGGAGAGGTTCAAATCATAGAGAGTTAGAGTGTCAATCCTCTTGTACTTAAGTCGGCATTGTGCCTTTTGTATTAAATTCGGATGCAATTTCTGTGTTTCATCGTCAATAAGAAGGTCCAAGGCATACAGTAAACCTGAAGTGAAGCATCGGAATCTAATACTGGACTCACAGGAGAGGTTTAATTCATAGAGAGTTAGAGTGTCAGTCCTCTTGTACATAAGTCGGCATTATGCCTTTTCAATTAAATTCGGATGCAATTTCTGTGTTTCAACGTCAATAAGAATGTCCAAGGGATACAGTAAACCTGAGGTGAAGCATCGGAATCTAAAACGGGACTCACAGGAGAGGTTCAAATCATTGAAAGTTAGAGTGTCAGTCCTTTTGTACTTAAGTCGGCATTGTGCTTTAGTATTACATTCGGATGCAATTTCTGTGTTTCATCGTCAATAACAAGGTCCCACGGATACAGTAAACGTGAAGTGAATCATCGGAATCTAAAACTGGACTCACAGGAGAGGTTCAAATCATAGAAATTTAGAGTGTCAGTCCTCTTGTACTTAAGTCGGCATTGTGCCTTTCGTATTAAATTCGGATGCAATTTCTGTGTTTCATCGTCAATAAGAAGGTCCAAGGGATACAGTAAACCTGAAGTGAAGCATCGGAAACTAAAACTGGACTCACAGGAGGGATTCAAATCATAGAGAGTTAGAGTGTCAGTCCCCTTACACTTAAGTCGGCATTGTGCCTTTTGTATTAAATTCGGATGCGAATTCTGTGTTTCATCATCAATATGAAGGTCCAACGTATACAGTAAACCTGAAGTGAAGCATCGGAGTCTAAAACTGGACTCACAGGAGAGGTTCCAATCATAGAGAGTTAGAGTGTCAGTCCTCTTGTATTTAAGTCGGCATTGTGCCCTTTGTATTACATTCGGATGCAATTTCTGTGTTCCATCGTCAAGATGAGGGTCCAAAGGATACAGTAAACCTGAAGTGAAGCATCGGAATCTAAAACTGGACTCACAGGAGAGGTTCAGATCATAGAGAGTTAGAGTGTCAGTCCTTTTGTACTTCAGTCGGCATTGTGGTTTTGTATTAAATTCGGATGCAATTTCTGTGTTTCATCGTCAATAACAAGGTCCCACGGACACAGTAAACCAGAAGTGAAGCATCGGAATCTAAAACTGGACTCACAGGAGAGGTTCAAATCATAGAAAGTTAGAGTGTCAGTCCTCTTGTACTTAAATCGGCATTGTGCCTTTTGTATTAAATTCGGATGCAATTTTTGTGTTCCATCGTCAATAAGAAGGTCCAAGGGATACAGTAAACCTGAAGTGAAGCAATGGAATCTAAAAGTGGTCTCACCGGAGATATTCAAACCATACAGAGTTGAGTGTCAGTCCTCTTGTACTTAAGTCGGCATTGTGCCTTTTGTATTCAATTCGGATGCAATTTCTGTGTTTCACTGGCAATAAGATGGTCCAAGGGATACAGTAAACCTGAAGTGAAGCATCGGAATCTAAAACTGGACTCACAGGAGAGGTTCAAATCATAGAGAGTTAGAGTGTCAGTCCTCTTGTACTTAAGTCGTTATTGTGCCGTCTGTATTAAATTCGGATGCAATCTGTGTGTTTCATCGTCAATAAGAAGGTCCAAGTGATACAGTAAACCTGAAGTGAAGCATCGGAATCTAAAACCGCACTCACAGGAGAGGTTCAAATCATAAAGAGTTAGAGTATCAGGCCTCTTTTACTTAAGTGGGCATTGTGCCTTTTGTATTATATTCGGATGCAATTTCTGTGTTTCATCGTCAATAAGAAGGTCTCAGGGATACAGTAAACCTGAAGTGAAGCATTGGAATCTAAAACAGGACTCACAGGAAAGGTTCAAATCATAGAGAGTTAGAGTGTCAGTTCTTTTGTACTTAAGTCGGCATTGTGCTTTTGTATTACATTGGAATGCAATTACTGTGTTTCATCGTCAATAACAAGGTCCCACGGATACAGTAAACCTGAAGTGAAGCATCGGAATCTAAAACTGGACTCACAGGAGAGATTCAAATCATAGAGAGTTTGAGTGTCAGTCCTCTTGTACTTAAGTCGGCATTGTGCCTTTTGTATTAAATTCGGATGCGATTTCTGTGTTTCATCGTCAATATGAAGGTCCAAGGTATACAGTAAACCTGAAGTGAAGCATCGGAATCTATAACTGGACTCACAGGAGAGGTTCAAATCATAGAGAGTTAGAGTGTCAGTCCTCTTGTACTTAAGTCGGCATTGTGCCTTTTGTATTAAATTCGGATGCAATTTCTGTGTTTCATCGTCAATAAGAAGGTCCAAGGTATACAGTAAACCTAAAGTGAAGCATCGGAATCTAAAACTGGACTCACAGGAGAGGTACAAATCATAGAGAGTTGGAGTGTCAGTCCTCTTGTACTTAAGTCGGCATTGTGCTTTTGTATTAAATTGGGATGCAATTTCTGTGTTTCATCGTCAATAACAAGGTCCCACGGATACAGTAAACCTGAAGTGAAGCATCGGAATCTAAAACTGGACTCACAGGAGAGGTTCAAATCATAGAATATTAGAGTGTCAGTCCTCTTGTACGTAAATCGGCATTGTGCCTTTTGTATTGAATTCGGATGCAATTTTTGTGTTCCAACGTCATTAAGAAGGTCCAAGGGATACAGTAAACCTGAAGTGAAGCAATGGAATCTAAAAGTGGTCTCACTGGTGAGGTTCAAACCATAGAGAGTTAGAGTGTCAGTCCTCTTGTACTCAAGTCGGCATTGTGCCTTTTGTATTAAATTCGGATGCAATTTCTGTGTTTCACTGGCAATAAGAAGGTCCAAGGGATACAGTAAACCTGAAGTGAAGCATCGGAATCTAAAACTGGACTCACAGGAGAGGTTCAAATCATAGAGAGTTAGAGTGTCAGTCCTCTTGTACTTAAGTCGGCATTGTGCCTTCTGTATTAAATTCGGATGCAATTTCTGTGTTTCACCGTCAATAAGAAGGTCCAACTGATACAGTAAACCTGAAGTGAAGCATCGGAATCAAAAACTGGACTCACAGGAGAGGTTCAAATCATAGAGAGTTGGAGTGTCAATCCTCTTGTACTTAAGTCGGCATTGTGCCTTTTGTATTAAATTCGGATGCAATTTCTGTGTTTCATCGTCAATAAGAAGGTCCAAGGGATACAGTAAACCTGAAGTGAAGCATCGGAATCTAATACTGGACTCACAGGAGAGGTTTAATTCATAGAGAGTTAGAGTGTCAGTCCTCTTGTACATAAGTCGGCATTATGCCTTTTGAATTAAATTCGGATGCAATTTCTGTGTTTCAGCGTCAATAAGAAGGTCCAAGGGAAACAGTAAACCAGAGGTGAAGCATCGGAATCTAAAACGGGACTCACAGGAGAGGTTCAAATCATTGAAAGTTAGAGTGTCAGTCCTTTTGTACTTAAGTCGGCATTGTGCTTTAGTATTACATTCGGATGCAATTTCTGTGTTTCATCGTCAATAACAAGGTCCCACGGATACAGTAAACGTGAAGTGAAGCATCGGAATCTAAAACTGGACTCACAGGAGAGGTTCAAATCATAGAAAGTTAGAGTGTCAGTCCTCTTGTACTTAAGTCGGCATTGTGCCATTTGTATTAAATTCGGATGCAATTTCTGTGTTTCATCGTCAATAGGAAGGTCCAAGGGATACAGTAAACCTGAAGTGAAGCATCGGAATCTAAAACTGGACTCACAGGAGAAATTCAAATCATAGAAAGTTAGAGTGTCAGTCCTCTTGTACTTAAGTCGGCATTGTGCCTTTTGTATTAAATTCGGATGCAATTTCTGTGTTTCATCGTCAATAAGAAGGTTCAACGGATACAGTAAACCTGAAGTGAAGCATCGGAATCTAAAACTGGACTCACAGGAGAGGTTCAAATCATAGAGAGTTAGAGTGTCAGTCCTCTTGTACTTAAGTCGGCATTGTGCCTTTTGTATTAAATTCGGATGCAATTTCTGTGTTTCATCGTCAATAAGAAGGACCAAGGGATACAGTAAACCTGAAGTGAAGCATCGGAATCTAAAACTGGACTCACAGGAGAGGTTCAAATCATAGAGAGTTAGAGTGTCAGTCCTTTTGTACTTAAGTCGGCATTGTGCTTTTGTATTAAATTCGGTTGCAATTTCTTTGTTTCATCGTCAATAACAAGGTCCCACGGATACAGTAAACCTGAAGTGAAGCATCGGAATCTAAAACTGGACTCACAGGAGAGGTTCAAATCATAGAAAGTTAGAGTGTCAGTCCACTTGTACTTAAGTCGGCATTGTGCCTTTCGTATTAAATTCGGATGCAATTTCTGTGTTTCATCGTCAATAAGAAGGTCCAAGGGATACAGTAAACCTGAAGTGAAGCATCGGAAACTAAAACTGGACTCACAGGAGAGATTCAAATCATAGAGAGTTAGAGTGTCAGTCCCCTTGTACTTAAGTCGGCATTGTGCCTTTTGCATTAAATTCGGATGCAAATTCTGTGTCTCATCGTCAATATGAAGGTCCAAGGTATACAGTAAACCTGAAGTGAAGCATCGGAATCTAAAACTGGACTCACAGGAGAGGTTCAAATCATAGAGAGTTAGAGTGTCAATCCTCTTGTACTTAAGTCGGCATTGTGCCCTTTGTATTAAATTCGGATGCAATTTCTTCGTTTCATCGTCAATGAGAAGGTCCAAGGGATACCGTAAACCTGTAGTGAAGCATCGGAATCTAATACTGGACTCACAGGAGAGGTTTAATTCATAGAGAGTTAGAGTGTCAGTCCTCTTGTACATAAGTCGGCATTATGCCTTTTGAATTAAATTCGGACGCAATTTCTGTGTTTCAACGTCAATAAGAAGGTCCAAGGGATACAGTAAACCTGAAGTGAAGCATCGGAATCTAAAACTGGACTCACAGGAGAGGTTCAAATCATAGAAAGTTAGAGTGTCAGTCCTCTTGTACTTAAGTCGGCATTTTGCCTTTTGTATTAAATTCGGATGCAATTTCTATGTTTCATCGTCAATAAGAAGGTCCAAGAAATACAGTAAACCTGAAGTGAAGCATCGGAATCTTTAACTGGACTCACAGGAGAGGTTCAAAACACAGAGAGTTAGAGTGTCAGTCCTCTTGTACTTAAGTCGGCATTGTGCCTTTTGTATTAAATTCGGATGCAATTTCTGTGTTTCATCGTCAATAAGAAGGTCCAAGGGATACAGTAAACCTGAAGTGAAGCATCGGAATCTAAAACTGGACTCACAGGAGAAATTCAAATCATAGAAAGTTAGAGTGTCAGTCCTCTTGTACTTAAGTCGGCATTGTGCCTTTTGTATTAAATTCGGATGCAATTTCTGTGTTTCATCGTCAATAAGAAGGTTCAACGGATACAGTAAACCTGAAGTGAAGCATCGGAATCTAATACTGGACTCACAGGAGAGGTTTAATTCATAGAGAGTTAGAGTGTCAGTCCTCTTGTACATAAGTCGGCATTATGCCTTTTGAATTAAATTCGGATGCAATTTCTGTGTTTCAGCGTCAATAAGAAGGTCCAAGGGAAACAGTAAACCAGAGGTGAAGCATCGGAATCTAAAACGGGACTCACAGGAGAGGTTCAAATCATTGAAAGTTAGAGTGTCAGTCCTTTTGTACTTAAGTCGGCATTGTGCTTTAGTATTACATTCGGATGCAATTTCTGTGTTTCATCGTCAATAACAAGGTCCCACGGATACAGTAAACGTGAAGTGAAGCATCGGAATCTAAAACTGGACTCACAGGAGAGGTTCAAATCATAGAAAGTTAGAGTGTCAGTCCTCTTGTACTTAAGTCGGCATTGTGCCATTTGTATTAAATTCGGATGCAATTTCTGTGTTTCATCGTCAATAGGAAGGTCCAAGGGATACAGTAAACCTGAAGTGAAGCATCGGAATCTAAAACTGGACTCACAGGAGAAATTCAAATCATAGAAAGTTAGAGTGTCAGTCCTCTTGTACTTAAGTCGGCATTGTGCCTTTTGTATTAAATTCGGATGCAATTTCTGTGTTTCATCGTCAATAAGAAGGTTCAACGGATACAGTAAACCTGAAGTGAAGCATCGGAATCTAAAACTGGACTCACAGGAGAGGTTCAAATCATAGAGAGTTAGAGTGTCAGTCGTCTTGTACTTAAGTCGGCATTGTGCCTTTTGTATTAAATTCGGATGCAATTTCTGTGTTTCATCGTCAATAAGAAGGACCAAGGGATACAGTAAACCTGAAGTGAAGCATCGGAATCTAAAACTGGACTCACAGGAGAGGTTCAAATCATAGAGAGTTAGAGTGTCAGTCCTTTTGTACTTAAGTCGGCATTGTGCTTTTGTATTAAATTCGGTTGCAATTTCTTTGTTTCATCGTCAATAACAAGGTCCCACGGATACAGTAAACCTGAAGTGAAGCATCGGAATCTAAAACTGGACTCACAGGAGAGGTTCAAATCATAGAAAGTTAGAGTGTCAGTCCACTTGTACTTAAGTCGGCATTGTGCCTTTCGTATTAAATTCGGATGCAATTTCTGTGTTTCATCGTCAATAAGAAGGTCCAAGGGATACAGTAAACCTGAAGTGAAGCATCGGAAACTAAAACTGGACTCACAGGAGAGATTCAAATCATAGAGAGTTAGAGTGTCAGTCCCCTTGTACTTAAGTCGGCATTGTGCCTTTTGCATTAAATTCGGATGCAAATTCTGTGTTTCATCGTCAATATGAAGGTCCAAGGTATACAGTAAACCTGAAGTGAAGCATCGGAATCTAAAACTGGACTCACAGGAGAGGTTCAAATCATAGAGAGTTAGAGTGTCAATCCTCTTGTACTTAAGTCGGCATTGTGCCCTTTGTATTAAATTCGGATGCAATTTCTTCGTTTCATCGTCAATGAGAAGGTCCAAGGGATACCGTAAACCTGTAGTGAAGCATCGGAATCTAATACTGGACTCACAGGAGAGGTTTAATTCATAGAGAGTTAGAGTGTCAGTCCTCTTGTACATAAGTCGGCATTATGCCTTTTGAATTAAATTCGGACGCAATTTCTGTGTTTCAACGTCAATAAGAAGGTCCAAGGGATACAGTAAACCTGAGGTGAAGCATCGGAATCTAAAACTGGACTCACAGGAGAGGTTCAAATCATAGAAAGTTAGAGTGTCAGTCCTCTTGTACTTAAGTCGGCATTGTGCCTTTTGTATTAAATTCGGATGCAATTTCTATGTTTCATCGTCAATAAGAAGGTCCAAGAAATACAGTAAACCTGAAGTGAAGCATCGGAATCTTTAACTGGACTCACAGGAGAGGTTCAAAACACAGAGAGTTAGAGTGTCAGTCCTCTTGTACTTAAGTCGGCATTGTGCCTTTTGTATTAAATTCGGATGCAATTTCTGTGTTTCATCGTCAATAAGAAGGTCCAAGGGATACAGTAAACCTGACGTGAAGCATCGGAAACTAAAACTGGACTCTCAGGAGAGATTCAAATCATAGAGAGTTAGAGTGTCAGTCCTCTTGTACTTAAGTCGGCATTGTGCCTTTTGTACTAAATTCGGATGCAATTCCTATGTTTCGTCGTCAATAAGAAGGTCCAAGAAATACAGTAAACCTGAAGTGAAGCATCGGAATCTATAACTGGACTCACAGGAGAGGTTCAAAACACACAGTGTTAGACTGTCAGTCCCCTTGTACTTAAGACGGCATTGTGCCTTTTGTAATTAATTCGGATGCGATTTCTGTGTTCCATCGTTAATATAAAGGTCCAAGGTATACAGTAAACCTGAAGTGAAGCATCGGAATCTAAAACTGGACTCACAGGAGAGGTTCAAATCATAGAGAGTTAGAGTGTCAGTTCTCTTGTACTTAAGTCGGCATTGTGCCTTTTGTATTAAATTCGAATGCAATTTCTGTGTTTCATCGTCAATAAGAAGGTCCAAGTGATACAGTAAACCTGAAGTGAAGCATCGGAATCAAAAACTGGACTCACAGGAGAGGTTCAAATCATAGAGAGTTAGAGTGTCAGTTCTCTTGTACTTAAGTCGGCATTATGCCTTTTGAATTAAATTCGGATGCAATTTCTGTGTTTCAACGTCAATAAGAAGGTCCAAGGGATACAGTAAACCTGAGGTGAAGCATCGGAATCTAATACGGGACTCACAGGAGAGGTTCAAATCATTGTAAGTTAGAGTGTCAGTCCTTTTGTACTTAAGTCGGCATTGTGCTTTTGTATTACATTCGGATGCAATTTCTGTGTTTCATCGTCAATAACAAGGTCCCACGGATACAGTAAACGTGAAGTGAAGCATCGGAATCTACAACTGGACTCACAGGGGAGGTTCAAATCATAGAAAGTTAGAGTGTCAGTCCTCTTGTACTTAAGTCGGCATTGTGATTTTTGTATTAAATTCGGTTGCAATTTCTTTGTTTCATCGTCAATAACAAGGTCCCACGGATACAGTAAACCTGAAGTGAAGCATCGGAATCTAAAACTGGACTCACAGGAGAGGTTCAAATCATAGAAAGTTAGAGTGTCAGTCCACTTGTACTTAAGTCGGCATTGTGCCTTTCGTATTAAATTCGGATGCAATTTCTGTGTTTCATCGTCAATAAGAAGGTCCAAGGGATACAGTAAACCTGAAGTGAAGCATCGGAAACTAAAACTGGACTCACAGGAGAGATTCAAATCATAGAGAGTTAGAGTGTCAGTCCCCTTGTACTTAAGTCGGCATTGTGCCTTTAGCATTAAATTCGGATGCAAATTCTGTGTTTCATCGTCAATATGAAGGTCCAAGGTATACAGTAAACCTGAAGTGAAGCATCGGAATCTAAAACTGGACTCACAGGAGAGGTTCAAATCATAGAGAGTTAGAGTGTCAATCCTCTTGTACTTAAGTCGGCATTGTGCCCTTTGTATTAAATTCGGATGCAATTTCTTCGTTTCATCGTCAATGAGAAGGTCCAAGGGATACCGTAAACCTGTAGTGAAGCATCGGAATCTAATACTGGACTCACAGGAGAGGTTTAATTCATAGAGAGTTAGAGTGTCAGTCCTCTTGTACATAAGTCGGCATTATGCCTTTTGAATTAAATTCGGACGCAATTTCTGTGTTTCAACGTCAATAAGAAGGTCCAAGGGATACAGTAAACCTGAGGTGAAGCATCGGAATCTAAAACTGGACTCACAGGAGAGGTTCAAATCATAGAAAGTTAGAGTGTCAGTCCTCTTGTACTTAAGTCGGCATTGTGCCTTTTGTATTAAATTCGGATGCAATTTCTATGTTTCATCGTCAATAAGAAGGTCCAAGAAATACAGTAAACCTGAAGTGAAGCATCGGAATCTTTAACTGGACTCACAGGAGAGGTTCAAAACACAGAGAGTTAGAGTGTCAGTCCTCTTGTACTTAAGTCGGCATTGTGCCTTTTGTATTAAATTCGGATGCAATTTCTGTGTTTCATCGTCAATAAGAAGGTCCAAGAGATACAGTAAAACCTGAAGAGAAGCATTGGAATCTAAAACTGGCCTCACAGGAGAGGTTCAAATCATAGAAAGTTAGAGTGTCAGTCCTCTTGTACCTAAGACGGCATTGTGCCTTTTGTATTAAATTCGGATGCAATTTCTGTGTTTCATCGTCAATAAGAAGGTCCAAGGGATACAGTAAACCTGACGTGAAGCATCGGAAACTAAAACTGGACTCTCAGGAGAGATTCAAATCATAGAGAGTTAGAGTGTCAGTCCTCTTGTACTTAAGGCGGCATTGTGCCTTTTGTATTAAATTCGGATGCGATTTCTGTGTTTCATCGTCAATATGAAGGTCCAAGGTATACAGTAAACCTGAAGTGAAGCATCGGAATCTAAAACTGGACTCACAGGAGAGGTTCAAATCATAGAGAGTTAGAGTGTCAGTCCTCTTGTACATAAGTCGGCATTGTGCCTTTTGTATTAAATTCGGATGCAATTTCTGTGTTTCATCGTCAATAAGAAGGTCCAAGTGATACAGTAAACCTAAAGTGAAGCATCAGAATCTAAAACTGGACTCACAGGAGAGGTTCAAATCATAGAGAATTAGAGTGTCAGTCCGCTTGTACTTAAGTCGGCATTGTGCCTTTTGTACTAAATTCGGATGCAATTCCTATGTTTCGTCGTCAATAAGAAGGTCCAAGAAATACAGTAAACCTGAAGTGAAGCATCGGAATCTATAACTGGACTCACAGGAGAGGTTCAAAACACACAGTGTTAGACTGTCAGTCCCCCTGTACTTAAGACGGCATTGTGCCTTTTGTATTAAATTCGGATGCGATTTCTGTGTTCCATCGTTAATATAAAGGTCCAAGGTATACAGTAAACCTGAAGTGAAGCATCGGAATCTAAAACTGGACTCACAGGAGAGGTTCAAATCATAGAGAGTTAGAGTGTCAGTTCTCTTGTACTTAAGTCGGCATTGTGCCTTTTGTATTAAATTCGAATGCAATTTCTGTGTTTCATCGTCAATAAGAAGGTCCAAGTGATACAGTAAACCTGAAGTGAAGCATCGGAATCAAAAACTGGACTCACAGGAGAGGTTCAAATCATAGAGAGTTAGAGTGTCAGTTCTCTTGTACTTAAGTCGGCATTATGCCTTTTGAATTAAATTCGGATGCAATTTCTGTGTTTCAACGTCAATAAGAAGGTCCAAGGGATACAGTAAACCTGAGGTGAAGCATCGGAATCTAATACTGGACTCACAGGAGAGGTTCAAATCATTGTAAGTTAGAGTGTCAGTACTTTTGTACTTAAGTCGGCATTGTGCTTTTGTATTACATTCGGATGCAATTTCTGTGTTTCATCGTCAATAACAAGGTCCCACGGATACAGTAAACGTGAAGTGAAGCATCGGAATCTACAACTGGACTCACAGGGGAAGTTCAAATCATAGAAAGTTAGAGTGTCAGTCCTCTTGTACTTAAGTCGGCATTGTGATTTTTGTATTAAATTCGGATGCAATATCTGTGTTTCATCGTCAATAAGAAGGTCCAAGTGATACAGTAAACCTGAAGTGAAGCATCGGAATCTAAAACTGAACTCACAGGAGAGGTTCAAATCATAGGGAATTAGAGTGTCAGTCCGCTTGTACTTAAGTCGGCATTGTGCCTTTTGGACTAAATTCGGATGCAATATCTGTGTTTCATCGTCAATAAGAAGGTCCAAGGGATACAGTAAACCTGAAGTGAAGCATCGGAATCTAAAACTGGACTCACAGGAGAGGTTCAAATCACAGAGAGTTAGAGTGTCAGTCCTCTTGTACTTAAGTCGGCATTATGCCTTTTGAATTAATTTCGGATGCAATTTCTGTGTTTAATCGTCAATAACAAGGTCCCAGGGATACAGTAAACCTGAAGTGAAGCATCGGAATCTAAAACTGGACTCACAGGAGAGGTTCAAATCATAGAAAGTTAGAGTGTCAGTCTTCTTGTACTTAAGTCGGCATTATGCCTTTTGTATTAAATTCGGATGCTATTTCTGTGTTTCATCGTCAATAAGAAAGTCCAAGGGATACAGTAAACCTGAAGTGAAGCATCGGAATCTATAACTGGACTCACAGGAGAGGTTCAAATCATAGAAACTTAGAGAGTCAGTCCTCTTGTACTGAAGTCGGCATTGTGCCTTTTGTATTTAATTCGGATGCAATTTCTGTGTTTCATCGTCAATAAGAAGGTCCAAGGGATACAGTAAACCTGACGTGAAGCATCGGAATCTAAAACTGGACTCACAGGAGAGGTTCAAATCATAGAGTGTTAGAGTGTTAGTCCTCTTGTACTTAAGTCGGCATTGTGCCTTCTGTATTAAATTTGGATGCAATTTCTGTGTTTCACCGTCAATAAGAAGGTCCAAGTGATACAGTAAACCTGAAGTGAAGCATCGGAATCTAAAACTGGACTCTTAGGAGAGGTTCAAATCATAGAGAATTAGAGTGTCAGTCCTCTTGTACTTAAGTCGGCATTGTGCCTTTTGTACTAATTCGGATGCAATATCTGTGTTTCATCGTCAATAAGAAGGTCCAAGGGATACAGTAAACCTGTAGTGAAACATCGGAATCTAAAACTGGACCCACAGGAGAGGTTCAAATCATAGGGTGTTAGAGTTTCAGTCGTCTTGTACCGTAGTCGGCATTATGCCTTTTGTATTAAATTCGGATGCAATTTCTATGTTTAATCGTCAATAAAAAGGGCCAAGGGTTACAGTAAACCTGAGGTGAAGCATCGGAATCTAAAACGGGACTCACAGGAGAGGTTCAAATCATAGAAAGTTAGAGTGTCAGTCCTCTTGTACTTATGTCGGCATTGTGCCTTTTGTATTAAATTCGGATGCAATTTCTGTGCTTCATCGTCAATAAGAAGGTCCAAGGGATACAGTAAACCTGAAGTGAAGCATCGGAATCTAAAACTGGACTCACAGGAGAGGTTCAAATCATGGAGAGTTAGAGTGTCAATCCTCTTGTACTTAAGTCGGCATTGTGCCTTTTGTATTAAATTCGGATGCAATTTCTTCGTTTCATCGTCAATGAGAAGGTCCAAGGGATACAGTAAACCTGAAGTGAAGCATCGGAATCTAATACTGGACTCACAGGAGAGGTTTAATTCATAGAGAGTTAGAGTGTCAGTCCTCTTGTACATAAGTCGGCATTATGCCTTTTGAATTAAATTCGGACGCAATTTCTGTGTTTCAACGTCAATAAGAAGGTCCAAGGGATACAGTAAACCTGAGGTGAAGCATCGGAATCTAAAACGGGACTCACAGGAGAGGATCAAATCCTTGAAAGTTAGAGTGTCAGTCCTTTTGTACTTAAGTCGGCATTGTGCTTTTGTATTACATTCGGCTGCAATTTCTGTGTTTCATCGTCAATAACAAGGTCCCACGGATACTGTAAACGTGAAGTGAAGCATCGGAATCTAAAACTGGACTCACAGGAGAGGTTCAAATCATAGAAAGTTAGAGTGTCAGTCCTCTTGTACTTAATTCGGCATTGTGCCTTTTGTATTAAATTCGGATGCAATTTCTGTGTTTCATCGTTAATAAGAAGGTCCAAGGGATACAGTAAACCTGAAGTGAAGCATCGGAACCTAAAACTGGACTCACAGAAGAAATTCAAATCATAGAAAGTTAGAGTGTCAGTCCACTTGTACTTAAGTCGGCATTGTGCCTTTTGTATTAAATTCGGATGCAATTTCTGTGTTTCATCGTCAATAAGAAGGTCCAACGGATACAGTAAACCTGAAGTGAAGCATCGGAATCTAAAACTGGACTCACAGGAGAGGTTCAAATCATAGAGAGTTAGAGTGTCAGTCCTCTTGTACATAAGTCGGCATTGTGCCTTTTGTATTAAATTCGGATGCAATTTCTGTGTTTCATCGTCAATAAGAAGGTCCAAGTGATACAGTAAACCTAAAGTGAAGCATCAGAATCTAAAACTGGACTCACAGGAGAGGTTCAAATCATAGTGAATTAGAGTGTCAGTCCGCTTGTACTTAAGTCGGCATTGTGCCTTTTGTACTAAATTCGGATGCAATTCCTATGTTTCGTCGTCAATCAGAAGGTCCAAGAAATACAGTAAACCTGAAGTGAAGCATCGGAATCTATAACTGGACTCACAGGAGAGGTTCAAAACACACAGGGTTAGAGTGTCAGTCCTCTTGTACTTAAGTCGGCATTGTGCCTTTTGTATTCAATTCGGATGCAATTTCTGTGTTTCATCGTCAATAACAAGGTCCCACGGATACAGTAAACCTGAAGTGAAGCAATCGAATCTAAAAGCGGTCTCACAGGAGAGGTTCAAACCATAGAGAGTTAGACTGTCAGCCCTCTTGTACTTAAGTCGGCATTGTGCCTTTTGTATTAAATTCGGATGCAATTTCTGTGTTTCACTGGCAATAAGAAGGTCCAAGGGATACAGTAAACCTGAAGTGAAGCATCGGAATCTAAAACTGGACTCACAGGAGAGGTTCAAATCATAGAGAGTTAGAGTGTCAGTCCTCGTGTACTTAAGTCGGCATTGTGCCTTCTGTAGTAAACTCGGATGCAATCTCTGTGTTTCATCGTCAATAACAAGGTCCCACGGATACAGTAAACCTGAAGTGAAGCATCGGAATCTAAAACCGGATTCACAGGAGAGGTTCAAATCATAGAAAGTTAGAGTGTCAGTCCCCTTGTACTTAAGACGGCATTGTGCCTTTTGTATTAAATTCAGATGCGATTTCTGTGTTCCATCGTTAATATAAAGGTCCAAGGTATACAGTAAACCTGAAGTGAAGCATCGGAATCTAAAACTGGACTCACAGGAGAGGTTCAAATCATAGAGAGTTAGAGTGTCAGTTCTCTTGTACTTAAGTCGGCATTGTGCCTTTTGTATTAAATTCGAATGCAATTTCTGTGTTTCATCGTCAATAAGAAGGTCCAAGTGATACAGTAAACCTGAAGTGAAGCATCGGAATCAAAAACTGGACTCACAGGAGAGGTTCAAATCATAGAGAGTTAGAGTGTCAGTTCTCTTGTACTTAAGTCGGCATTATGCCTTTTGAATTAAATTCGGATGCAATTTCTGTGTTTCAACGTCAATAAGAAGGTCCAAGGGATACAGTAAACCTGAGGTGAAGCATCGGAATCTAATACGGGACTCACAGGAGAGGTTCAAATCATTGTAAGTTAGAGTGTCAGTCCTTTTGTACTTAAGTCGGCATTGTGCTTTTGTATTACATTCGGATGCAATTTCTATGTTTCATCGTCAATAACAAGGTCCCACGGATACAGTAAACGTGAAGTGAAGCATCGGAATCTAAAACTGGACTCACGGGAGAGGTTCAAATCATAGAGAATTAGAGTGTCAGTCCGCTTGTACTTAAGTCGGCATTGTGCCTTTTGGACTAAATTCGGATGCAATATCTGTGTTTCATCGTCAATAAGAAGGTCCAAGGGATACAGTAAACCTGAAGTGAAGCATCGGAAACTAAAACTGGACTCACAGGAGAGGTTCAAATCACAGAGAGTTACAGTGTCAGTCCTCTTGTACTTAAGTCGGCATTATGCCTTTTGAATTAAATTCGGATGCAATTTCTGTGTTTAATCGTCAATAACAAGGTCCCAGGGATACAGTAAACCTGAAGTGAAGCATCGGAATCTAAAACTGGACTCACAGGAGAGGTTCAAATCATAGAAAGTTAGAGTGTCAGTCTTCTTGTACTTAAGTCGGCATTATGCCTTTTGTATTAAATTCGGATGCTATTTCTGTGTTTCATCGTCAATAAGAAAGTCCAAGGGATACAGTAAACCTGAAGTGAAGCATCGGAATCTATTACTGGACTCACAGGAGAGGTTCAAATCATAGAAACTTAGAGTGACAGTCCTCTTGTACTTATGTCGGCATTGTGCCTTTTGTATTAAATTCGGATGCAATTTCTGTGTTTCATCGTCAATAGGAAGGTCCAAGGGATACAGTTAACCTGAAGTGAAGCATCGGAATCTATAACTGGACTCACAGGAGAGATTCAAATCATAGAAAGTTAGAGTGTCAGTCCTGTAGTACTTAAGTCGGCATTGTGCCTTTTGTATTAAATTCGGATGCAATATCTGTGTTTCATCGTCAATAAGAAGGCCAAGGGATACAGTAAACCTGAAGTGAAGCATCGGAATCTAAAACTTGGCTAACAGGAGAGGTTCAAATCATGGAAAGTTAGAGTGTCAGCCCTCTTGTACTTAGGTCGGCATTGTGCCTTTTGTATTAAATTCGGATGCAATTTCTGTGTTTCATCGTCAATAAGAAGGTCCAAGGGATACAGTAAACCTGTAGTGAAACATCGGAATCTAAAACTGGACCCACAGGAGAGGTTCAAATCATAGGGTGTTAGAGTTTCAGTCGTCATGTACCGTAGTCGGCATTATGGCTTTTGTATTAAATTCGGATGCAATTTCTATGTTTAATCGTCAATAAAAAGGGCCAAGGGATACAGTTAACCTGAGGTGAAGCATCGGAATCTAAAACGGGACTCACAGGAGAGGTTCAAATCATAGAAAGTTAGAGTGTCAGTCCTCTTGTACTTATGTCGGCATTGTGCCTTTTGTATTAAATTCGGATGCAATTTCTGTGTTTCATCGTCAATAAGAAGGTCCAAGGGATACAGTAAACCTGAAGTGAAGCATCGGAATCTAAAACTGGACTCACAGGAGAAATTCAAATCATAGAAAGTTAGAGTGTCAGTCCTCTTGTACTTAAGTCGGCATTGTGCCTTTTGTATTAAATTCGGATGCAATTTCTGTGTTTCATCGTCAATAAGAAGGTCCAACGGATACAGTAAACCTGAAGTGAAGCATCGGAATCTAAAACTGGACTCACAGGAGAGGTTCAAATCATAGAGATTTAGAGTGTCAGTCCTCTTGTACTTAAGTCGGAAATGTGCCTTTTGTATTAAATTCGGATGCAATTTCTGTGTTTCATCGTCAATAAGAAGGTCCAAGTGATACAGTAAACCTGAAGTGAAGCATCGAAATCTAAAACTGGACTCACAGGAGAGGTTCAAATTATAGAGAATTAGAGTGTCAGTCCGCTTGTATTTAAGTCGGCATTGTGCCTTTTGGACTAAATTTGGATGCAATATCTGTGTTTCATCGTCAATAAGAAGGTCCAAGGGATACAGTAAACCTGAAGTGAAGCATCGGAATCTAAAACTGGACTCACAGGAGAGGTTCAAATCATAGAGAGTTAGAGTGTCAGTCCTCTTGTACTTAAGTCGGCATTATGCCTTTTGAATTAAATTCGGATGCAATTTCTGTGTTTAATCGTCAATAACAAGGTCCCAGGGATACAGTAAACCTGAAGTGAAGATCGGAATCTAAAACTGGACTCACAGGAGAGGTTCAAATCATAGAAAGTTAGAGTGTCAGTCTTCTTGTACTTAAGTCGGCATTGTGCCTTTTGTATTAAATTCGGATGCAATTTCTGTGTTTCATCGTCAATAAGAAGGTCCAAGGTATACAGTAACCTGAAGTGAAGCATCGGAATCTAAAACTTTACTCACAGGAGAGGTTCAAATCGTAGAAAGTTAGAGGGTTAGTCCTCTTGTACTTAAGTCGGCATTATGCCTTTTGTATTAAATTCGGATGCTATTTCTGTATTTCATCGTCAATAAGAAAGTCCAAGGGATACAGTAAACCTGAAGTGAAGCATCGGAATCTATAACTGGACTCACAGGAGAGGTTCAAATCATAGAAACTTAGAGTGACAGTCCTCTTGTACTTATGTCGGCATTGTACCTTTTGTATTAAATTCGGATGCAATTTCTGTGTTTCATCGTCAATAGGAAGGTCCAAGGGATACAGTTAACCTGAAGTGAAGCATCGGAATCTATAACTGGACTCACAGGAGAGATTCAAATCATAGAAAGTTAGAGTGTCAGTCCTCTAGTACTTAAGTCGGCATTGTGCCTTTTGTATTAAATTCGGATGCAATATCTGTGTTTCATCGTCAATAAGAAGGCCATGGGATACAGTAAACCTGAAGTGAAGCATCGGAATCTAAAACTTGGCTAACAGGAGAGGTTCAAATCATGGAAAGTTAGAGTGTCAGCCCTCTTGTACTTAGGTCGGCATTGTGCCTTTTGTATTAAATTCGGATGCAATTTCTGTGTTTCATCGACAATAAGAAGGTCCATGGGATACAGTAAACCTGAAGTGAAGCATCGGAAACTAAAACTGGACTCACAGGAGAAATTCAAATCATAGAAAGTTAGAGTGTCAGTCCTCTTGTACTGAAGTCCGCATTGTGCCTTTTGTATTTAATTCGGATGCAATTTCTGTGTTTCATCGTCAATAAGAAGGTCCAAGGGATACAGTAAACCTGAAGGGAAGCATCGGAATCTAAAACTGGACTCACAGGAGAGGTTCAAATCATAGAGAGTTAGAGTGTCAGTCCTCTTGTACTTAAGTCGGCATTGTGCCTTTTGTATTAAATTCGGATGCAATTTCTGTGTTTCACCGTCAATAAGAAGGTCCAAGTGATACAGTAAACCTGAAGTGAAGCATCGGAATCTAAAACTGGACTCACAGGAGAGGTTCAAATCATAGAGAATTAGAGTGTCAGTCCTCTTGTACTTAAGTCGGCATTGTGCCTTTTGTACTAATTCGGATGCAATATCTGTGTTTCATCGTCAATAAGAAGGTCCAAGGGATACAGTAAACCTGTAGTGAAACATCGGAATCTAAAACTGGACTCACAGGAGAGGTTCAAATCATAGGGAGTTAGAGTTTCAGTCGTCTTGTACTGAAGTCGGCATTATGCCTTTTGTATTAAATTCGGATGCAATTTCTATGTTTAATCGTCAATAAAAAGGGCCAAGGGATACAGTAAACCTGAGGTGAAGCATAGGAATCTAAAACGGGACTCACAGAAGAGGTTCAAATCATAGAAAGTTAGAGTGTCAGTCCTCTTGTACTTATGTCGGCATTGTGCCTTTTGTATTAAAGTCGGATGCAATTTCTGTGTTTCATCGTCAGTAAGAAGGTCCAAGGGATACAGTAAACCTGAAGTGAGGCATCGGAACCTAAAACTGGACTCACAGGAGAGGTTCAAATCATAAAGAGTTAGAGTGTCAGTCCTCTTTCACTTAAGTCGGCATTGTGCTTTTGTATTAAATTCGGATGCAATTTCTGTGTTTCATCGTCAATAAGAAGGTCCAAGGGATACAGTAAACCTGAAGTGAAGCATCGGAATCTAAAACTGGACTCACAGGAGAGATTCAAATCATAGAGAGTTAGAGTGTCAGTCCACTTGTACTTAAGTCGGCATTGTGCCTTTTGTATTAAATTCGGATGCGATTTCTGTGTTTCTTCGTTAATATGAAGGTTCAAGGTATACGCTAAACCTGAAGTGAAGCATCGGAAACTAAAACTGGACTTACAAGAGAGGTTCAAATCATAGAGAGTTAGAGTGTCAGTCCTCTTTTACTTAAGTCGGCATTGTGCCTTTTGTATTAATTTCGGATGCAATTTCTGTGTTTCATCGTCAATATAAAGGTCCAAGTGATACAGATAACCTGAAGTGAAGCATCGGAATCTAAAACTGGACTCACAGGAGAGGTTCAAATCATAGAGAGTTAGACTGTCAGTCCTCTTGTACTTAAGTCGGCGTTGTGCCTTTTGTATTAAATTCGGATGCAATTTCTATGTTTCATCGTCAATAAAGAAGGTCCAAGGGATACAGCAAACCTGAAGTGAAGCATCGGAATCTAATACTAGACTCAGAGAAGAGGTTCAATTCATAGAGAGCTAGAGTGTCAGTCCTCTTGTACATAAGTCGGCATTATGCCTTTTGAATTAAATTCGGATTCAATTTCTGTGTTCCATCGTCAATAAGAAGGTCCAAGGGATACATTTAACCTGAAGTGAAGCATCGGAATCTAAAACTGGACTCACAGGAGAAATTCAAATCATAGTAAGTTAGAGTGTCAGTCCTCTTGTACATAAGTCGGCATTGTGCCTTTTGTATTAAATTCGGATGTAATTTCTGTGTTTCATCGTCACTAAGAAGGTCCATGGGATACAGTAAACCTGAAGTGAAGCATCGGAATCTAAAACTGGACTCACAGGAGAGGTTCAAATCATAGAGAGTTAGAGTGTCAGTCCTCATTGTACTTAAGTCGGCATTGTGCCTTTTGTATTAATTTCGGATGCAATATCTGTGTTTCATCGTCAATAAGAAGGTCCAAGGGATACAGTAAACCTCAAGTAAAGCATCCGAATCTGAAACTGGACTCACAGGATAGGTTCAAATCATAGAAAGTTAGAGTGTCAGTCCTCTTGTACTTAAGTAAGCATTCTGCTTTTTGTATTAAATTCGGATGCAATTTCTGTGTTTCATCGTCAATAAGAAGGTCCAAGGGACACAGTAAACCTGAAGTGAAGCATCGGAATCTAAAACTGGACTCACAGGAGTTGTTCAAATCATAGTAAGTTAGAGTGACAGTGCCTTGTACTTAAGTCGGCATTGTTCCTTTTGTATTAAATTCGGATGCAATTACTGTGTTTTATCGTCAATAGGAAGGACCAAGGTATACAGTAACCTGAAGGGAAGCATCAAAATCTAAAACTGGACTCACAGGAGAGGTTCAAATCATAGAAAGTTAGAGTGTCAGTCGTCTTGTACTTAAGTCGGCATTGTGCCTTTTGTATTAATATCGGATGCAATTTCTGTGTTTCATCGTCAATAAGAAGGTCCAAGGGATACAGTAAAACTAAAGTGAAGCATCGGAATCTATAACTGGACTCACAGGAGAGGATCAAATCATAGAAAGTTAGAGTATCAGTCCTCTTGTACTTAAGTCGGCATTGTGCCTTTTGTATTAAATTCTGATGCAATTTCTGTGTTTCATCGTCAATAGGAAGGTCCAAGGGATACAGTAAACCTGAAGTGAAGCATCAGAATCTAAAACTGGACTCACAGGAGAGGTTCAAATCATAGAAAGTTAGAGTGTCAGTCCTCTTGTACTTAAGTCGGCATTTTGCCTTTTGTATTAAATTCGGATGCAATTTCTGTGTTTCATCATCAATAACAAGGTCCCAGGGATACAGTAAACCTGAAGTGAAGCATCGGAATCTAAAACTGGACTCACGGGAGAGGTTCAAATCATAGAAAGTTAGAGTGACAGTCCTCTTGTACTTAAGTCGGCATTGTGCCTTTTGTATTAAATTCGGATGCAATTTCTGTGTTTCATCGTCAATAAGAAGGTCCAAGGGATACAGTTAACCTGAAGTGAAGCATCGGAATCTAAAACTGGACTCACAGGAGAGATTCAAATCATAGAAAGTTAGAGTGTCAGTCCTCTAGTACTTAAGTCGGCATTGTGCCATTTGTATTAAATTCGGATGCAATATCTGTGTTTCATCGTCAATAAGAAGGCCAAGGGATACAGTAAACCTGAAGTGAAGCATCGGAATCTAGAACTTGGCTAACAGGAGAGGTTCCAATCATAGAAAGTTAGAGTGTCAGTCCTCTTGTACTTAAGTCGGCATTGTGCCTTTTGTATTAAATTCGGATGCATTATCTGTGTTTCATCGTCAATAAGAAGGTCCAAGGGATACAGTAAACCTGAAGTGAAGCATCGGAATCTAAAACTGGACTCAGAGGAGAGGTTCAAATCATAGAGAGTTAGAGTGTCAAACCTCTTGTACTTAAGTCGGCATTGTGCCTTTTGTATTAAATTCGGATGCAATTTCTGTGTTTCATCGTCAATAAGAAGGTCCAAGGGATACAGTAAGCTTGAAGTGAAGCATCGGAATCTGAAACTGGACTCACAGGAGAGGTTCAAATCATAGTAATTTAAAGTGTCAGTCCCTTGTACTTAGGTCGGCATTGTGCCTTTTGTATTAAATTCGGATGCAATTTCTGTATTTCATCGTCAATAAGAAGGTCCAAGGGATACAGTAATCCTGAAGTGAAGCATCGGAATCTAAAACTGCACTCACAGGAGGGATTCAAATCATAGAAAGTTAGAGTGTCAGTCCTCTTGTACTTAAGTCTGCATTGTGCTCTTTGTAATAAATTCGGATGGAATTTCTGTGTTTCATCGTCAATAAGAAGGTAAAAGGGACACAGTAAACCTGAAGTGAAGCATCGGAATCTAAAACTGGACTCACAGGAGAGGTTCAAATCATAGAAAGTTAGAGAGTCAGTCCACTGGTAGATAGGTCGGCATTGTGCCTTTTGTATTAAATTCGGATGGAATTTCTGTGTTTCATCGTCAATAAGAAGGTAAAAGGGACACAGTAAACCTGAAGTGAAGCATCGGATTCTAAAACTGGTCTCACTGGAGAGGATCAAATCATAGAAAGTTAGAGTGTCAGTCCTCTTGTACTTAAGTCGGCATTTTGCCTTTTGTATTAAATTCGGATGCAATTTCTGTGTTTCATCGTCAATAACAAGGTCCCAGGGATACAGTAAACCTGAAGTGAAGCATCGGAATCTAAAACTGGACTCACGGGAGAGGTTCAAATCATAGAAAGTTAGAGTGTCAGTCCTCTTGTACTTAAGTCGGCACTGTGCCTTTTGTATTAAATTCGGATGCAATTTCTGTGTTTCATCGTCAATAAGAAGGTCCCAGGTATACAGTAACCTGAAGTGAAGCATCGGAATCCAAAACTTTACTCACAGGAGAGGTTCAAATCATAGAAAGTTAGGGTGTCAGTCCTCTTGTACTTAAGCCGGCATTGTGCCTATTGTATTAAATTCGGATACAATTTCTGTGTTTCATCGTCAATAGGAAAGTCCTAGGGATACAGTAAACCTGAAGTGCAGCATCGGAATCTATAACTGGACTCACAGGAGAGGTTCAAATCATAGAAATTTAGAGTGACAGTCCTCTTGTACTTAAGTCGGCATTGTGCCTTTTGTATTAAATTCGGATCCAATTTCTGTGTTTCATCGTCAATAAGAAGGTCCAAGGGATACAGTTAACCTGAAGTGAAGCATCGGAATCTAAAACTGGACTCACAGGAGAGATTCAAATCATAGAAAGTTAGAGTGTCAGTCCTCTAGTACTTAAGTCAGCATTGTGCCTATTGTATTAAATTCAGATGCAATATCTGTGTTTCATCGTCAATAAGAAGGCCAAGGGATACAGTAAACCTGAAGTGAAGCATCGGAATCTAGAACTTGGCTAACAGGAGAGGTTCCAATCATAGAAAGTTAGAGTGTCAGTCCTCTTGTACTTAAGTCGGCATTGTGCCTTTTGTATTAATTTCGGATGCAATATCTGTGTTTCATCGTCAATAAGAAGGTCCAAGGGATACAGTAAACCTGAAGTGACGCTTCGGAATCTAAAACTGGAATCACAGGAGAGGTTCAAATCATAGAAAGTTAGAGTGTCATTCCTCTTGTACCTAAGTTGGCACTGTGCCCTTTGTATTAAATTCGGAAGCAATTTCTGTGTTTCATCGTCAATAAGAAGGTCCAAGGGATACAGAAAACCTCAAGTAAAGCATCCGAATCTGAAACTGGACTCACAGGATAGGTTCAAATCATAGAAAGTTAGAGTGTCAGTCCTCTTGTACTTAAGTAAGCATTGTGCTTTTTGTATTAAATTCGGATGCAATTTCTGTGTTTCATCGTCAATAAGAAGGTCCAAGGGACACAGTAAACATGAAGTGAAGCATCGGAATCTAAAACTGGACTCACAGGAGATGTTCAAATCATAGTAAGTTAGAGTGACAGTGCCTTGTACTTAAGTCGGCATTGTTCCTTTTGTATTAAATTCGGATGCTATTACTGTGTTTTATCGTCAATAGGAAGGACCAAGGTATACAGTAACCTGAAGGGAAGCATCGAAATCTAAAACTGGACTCACAGGAGAGGTTCAAATCATAGAAAGTTAGAGTGTCAGTCGTCTTGTACTTAAGTCGGCATTGTGCCTTTTGTATTAATATCGGATGCAATTTCTGTGTTTCATCGTCAATAAGAAGGTCCAAGGGATACAGTAAAACTAAACTGAAGCATCGGAATCTATAACTGGACTCACAGGAGAGGTTCAAGTCATAGAAAGTTAGAGTATCAGTCCTCTTGTACTTAAGTCGGCATTGTGCCTTTTGTATTAAATTCTGATGCAATTTCTGTGTTTCATCGTCAATAAGAAGGTCCAAGGGATACAGTAAACCTGAAGTGAAGCATCAGAATCTAAAACTGGACTCACAGGAGAGGTTCAAATCATAGAAAGTTAGAGTGTCAGTCCTCTTGTACTTAAGTCGGCATTTTGCCTTTTGTATTAAATTCGGATGCAATTTCTGTGTTTCATCATCAATAACAAGGTCCCAGGGATACAGTAAACCTGAAGTGAAGCATCGGAATCTAAAACTGGACTCACGGGAGAGGTTCAAATCATAGAAAGTTAGAGTGACAGTCCTCTTGTACTTAAGTCGGCATTGTGCCTTTTGTATTAAATTCGGATGCAATTTCTGTGTTTCATCGTCAATAAGAAGGTCCAAGGGATACAGTTAACCTGAAGTGAAGCATCGGAATCTAAAACTGGACTCACAGGAGAGATTCAAATCATAGAAAGTTAGAGTGTCAGTCCTCTAGTACTTAAGTCGGCATTGTGCCATTTGTATTAAATTCGGATGCAATATCTGTGTTTCATCGTCAATAAGAAGGCCAAGGGATACAGTAAATCTGAAGTGAAGCATCGGAATCTAGAACTTGGCTAACAGGAGAGGTTCCAATCATAGAAAGTTAGAGTGTCAGTCCTCTTGTACTTAAGTCGGCATTGTGCCTTTTGTATTAAATTCGGATGCATTATCTGTGTTTCATCGTCAATAAGAAGGTCCAAGGGATACAGTAAACCTGAAGTGAAGCATCGGAATCTAAAACTGGACTCAGAGGAGAGGTTCAAATCATAGAGAGTTAGAGTGTCAAACCTCTTGTACTTAAGTCGGCATTGTGCTTTTGTATTAAATTCGGATGCAATTTCTGTGTTTCATCGTCAATAAGAAGGTCCAAGGGATACAGTAAGCTTGAAGTGAAGCATCGGAATCTGAAACAGGACTCACAGGAGAGGTGCAAATCATAGTAAGTTAGAGTGTCAGTCCCTTGTACTTAGGTCGGCATTGTGCCTTTTGTATTAAATTCGGATGCAATTTCTGTATTTCATCGTCAATAAGAAGGTCCAAGGGATACAGTAAACCTGAAGTGAAGCATCGGAATCTAAAACTGCACTTACAGGAGGGATTCAAATCATAGAAAGTTAGAGTGTCAGTCCTCTTGTACTTAAGTCTGCATTGTGCTCTTTGTAATAAATTCGGATGGAATTTCTGTGTTTCATCGTCAATAAGAAGGTAAAAGGGACACAGTAAACCTGAAGTGAAGCATCGGAATCTAAAACTGGACTCACAGGAGAGGTTCAAATCATAGAAAGTTAGAGAGTCAGTCCTCTGGTAGTTAGGTCGGCATTGTGCCTTTTGTACTAAATTCGGATGCAATTTCTGTGTTTCATCGTCAATAAGAAGGTCCAAGGTATTCAGTAACCTGAAGTGAAGCATCGGAATCTAAAACTTTACTCACTGGAGAGTTTCAAATCATAGAAAGTTAGAGTGTCAGTCCTCTTGTACTTAAGTATGTATTGTCCTCTTTGTATTAAATTCGGATGCAATTTCTGTGTTTCATCGTCAATAAGAAGATAAAAGGGATACAGTAAACCTGAAGTGAAGCATCGGAATCTAAAACTGGACTCACAGGAGAGGTTCAAATCATAGAAAGTTAGAGTGTCAATCCTCTTGTACTTAAGTCGGCATTGTGCCTTTTGTATTAAATTCGGATGAAATTTCTGTGTTTCATCGTCAATAAGAAGGTCCAAGGTATACAGTAACCTGATGTGAAGCATCGGAATCTAAAACTTTACTCACAGGAGAGGTTCAAATCATAGAAAGTTAGAGTGTCAGTCCTCTTGTACTTAAGTCGGCATATGTGACTTTTGTATTAAATTCGGATGCAATTTCTGTGTTTCATCGTCAATAAGAAGGTCCAAGGGATACAGTAAACCCGAAGTGAAGCATCGGAATCTAAAACTGGACTCACAGGAGAGGATCAAATCATAAAAAGTTAGAGTGTCAGTCCTCTTTTACTTAGGTCGGCATTGTGCCTTTTGTATTAAATTTGGATGCAATTTCTGTGTTTCATCGTCAATAAGAAGGTCCAAGGGATACAGTAAACCTGAAGTGAAGCATCGGAATCTAAAACTGGACTCACAGGAGAGATTCAAATCATAGAGAGCTAGAGTGTCAGTCCTCTTGTACTGAAGTCGGCATTGTGCCTTTTGTATTAAATTCGGATGCGATTTCTGTGTTTCATCGTTAATATGAAGGTCCAAGGTATACAGTAAACCTGAAGTGAAGCATCGGAATCTAAAACTGGACTCACAGGAGAGGTTCAAATCATAGAGAGTTAGAGTGTCACTCCTCTTGTACTGAAGTCGGCATTGTGCCTTTTGTATTAAATTCGGATGCATTTTCTGTGTTTCATCTTCAATAAGAAGATCCAAGTGATACAGTAGACCTGAAGTGAAGCATCGGAATCTAAAACTGGACTCACAGGAGAGGTTCAAATCATAGAGAGTTAGTGTGTCAGTCCTCTTGTACTTAAGTCGGCATTGTGCCTTTTGTATTAAATTCGGATGCAATTTCTGTGTTTCATCGTCAATAAGAAGGTCCAAGGGATACAGCAAACCTGAAGTGAAGCATCGGAATCTAATACTGGACTCACAGGAGAGGTTCAATTCATAGAGAGTTAGAGTGTCAGTCCTCTTGTACATAAGTCGGCATTATGCCTTTTGAATTAAATTCGGATGCAATTTCTGTGTTACATCGTCAATAAGAAAGTCCAAGGGATACAGTAAATCTGAAGTGAAGCATCGGAATCTAAAACGGGACTCACAGGAGAGGTTCAAATCATTGAAAGTTAGTGTCAGTCCTTTTGTACTTAAGTCGGCATTGTGCTTTTGTATTAAATTCGGATGCAACTTCTATGTTTCATCGTCAATAACAAGGTCCCACGGATACAGTAAACGTGAAGTGAAGCATCGGAATCTAAACTGGACTCACAGGAGCTGTTCAACTCATAGAAAGTTAGAGTGTCAGTCCTCTTGTACTTAAGTCTTCATTGTGCCTTTTGTATTAAATTCGGATGCAATTTCTGTGTTTCATCGTCAATAAGAAGGTCCAAGGGATACAGTAAATCTGAAGTGAAGCATCGGAATCTAAAACTGGACTCACAGGAGGGGTTCAAATCATACAGAATTAGAGTGTCAGTCCTCTTGTACTTAAGTCAGCATTGTGCGTTTTGTACTAAATTCGAATGCAATTTCTGTGTTTCATCGTCAATGAGAAGGTCCAAGGGATACAGTAAACCTGAAGGGAAGCATCGGAATCAAAAACTGGACTCACAGGAGAGGTTCAAATCATAGAGAGTTAGAGTGACAGTCCTCTTGTACTTAAGTCGGCATTATGCCTTTTGTATTAAATTCGGATGCAATTTCTGTGTTTAATCGTCAATAAAAAGGGCCAAGGGATACAGTTAACCTGAGGTGAAGCATCGGAATCTAAAACGGGACTCACAGGAGAGGTTTAAATCATAGAAAGTTAGAGTGTCAGTCCTCTTGTACTTAAGTCGGCATTTTGCCTTTTGTATTAAATTCGGATGCAATATCTGTGTTTCATCGTCGATAACAAGGTCCCAGGGATACAGTAAACCTGAAGAGAAGCATCGGAATCTAAAACTGGACTCACAGGAGAGGTTCAAATCATAGAAAGTTAGAGTGTCAGTCCTCTTGTACTTAAGTCGGCATTGTGCCTTTTGTATTAAATTCGGATGCAATTTCTGTGTTTCATCGTCAATAAGAAGGTCCAAGGTGTACAGTAACCTGAAGTGAAGCATCGGAATCTAAAACTTTACTCACAGGAGAGGTTCAAATCATAGAAAGTTAGTGGGTCAGTCCTCTTGTAGTTAAGTCGGCATTGTGCCTTTTGAATTTAATTCCGAAGCAATCTCTGTCTTTCATTGTCAATAAGAAATTCCAAGGTATACGGTCAATCTGAAGTGAAGCACCGGAATCTAAAACTGGACTCACAGGACTGGTTCAAATCATAGAAAGTTGGAGTGTCAGTCCTCTTGTACTTAAGTCGGCATTTTGCCTTTTGTATTAAATTGGGATGCAATTTCTGTGTTTCATCGTCAATAACAAGGTCCCACGGATACAGTAAACCTGAAGTGAAGCATCGGAATCTAAAACTAGACTCACGGGAGAGGTTCAAATCATAGAAAGTTAGAGTGTCAGTCCTCTTGTACTTAAGTCGGCACTGTGCCTTTTGTATTAAATGCGGATGCAATTTCTGTGTTTCATCGTCAATAAGAAGGTCCACGGTATACAGTAACCTGAAGTGAAGCATCGGATTCCAAAACTTTACTCACAGGAGAGGTTCAAATCATAGTAAGTTAGAGTGTCAGTCCTCTTGTACTTAAGTCGGCATTGTGCCTTTTGTATTAAATTCGGATGCAATTTTTGTGTTTCATCGTCAATAAGAAAGTCCAAGGGATACAGTAAACCTGAAGTGAAGCATCGGAATCTATAACTGGACTCACAGGAGAGGTTCAAATCATAAAAAGTTAGAGTGACAGTCCTCTTGTACTTATGTCGGCTTTGTGCCTTTTGTATTAAATTCGGATGCAATTTCTGTGTTTCATCGTCAATACGAAGGTCCAAGGGATACAGTTAACCTGAAGTGAAGCATCGGAATCTAAAACTGGACTCACAGGAGAGATTCAAATCATAGAAAGTTAAAGTGTCAGTCCTCTAGTAATTAAGTCGTCATTGTGCCTTTTTTATTAAATTCGGATGCAATATCTGTGTTTCATCGTCAGTAAGAAGGCCAAGGGATACAGTAAACCTGAAGTGAAGCATCGGGATCTAAAACTTGGCTAACAGGAGAAGTTCAAATCATTGAAAGTTAGAGTGTCTGTCCTATTGTACTTAAGTCGGCATTGTGCCTTTTGTATTAAAATCGGAAGCAATATCTGTGTTTCATCGTCAATAAGAAGGTCCAAGGGATAATGTTAACCTGAAGTGACGCATCGGAATCTAAAACTGAACTCACAGGAGAAGTTCAAATCATAGAGAGTTAGAGTGTCAGTCCTCTTGTACCTAAGTCGGCACTGTGCCCTTTGTATTACATTCGGAAGCAATTTCTGTGTTTCATCGTCAATAAGAAGGTCCAAGGGATACAGTAAACATCAAGTGAAGCATCCGAAAATAAAACTGGACTCACAGGAGAGGTGCAAATCATAGAAAGTGAGAGTGTCAGTCCTCTTGTACTTAAGTCGGCATTGTGCCTTTTGTATTAAATTCGGATGCAATTTCTGTGTTTCATCGTCAATAAGAAGGTCCAAGGGACACAGTAAACCTGAAGAGAAGCATCGGAATCTAAAACTGGACTCACAGGAGAGATTCAAATCATAGGAAGTTAGAGTGTCAGTCCTCTAGTACTTAAGTCGGCTTTGTGCCTTTTGTGTTAAATTCGGATGCAATATCTGTGTTTCATCGTCAATAAGAAGGCCAAGGGATACAGTAAACCTGAAGTGAAGCATCGGAATCTAAAATTTGGCTAACAGTAGACGTTCAAATCATATAAAGTTAGAGTGTCAATCCTCTTGTACTTAAGTCGGCGTTGTGCCTTTTGTATTAAATTCGGATGCAATAACTGTGTGTCATCGTCAATAAGAAGGTCCAAGGGATACAGTAAACCTGAAGTGACGCATCGGAATCTAAAACTGGAGTCACAGGAGAGGTTCAAATCATAGAAAGTTAGAGTGTCAGTCACTTGTACTTAAGTCGGCATTGTGCCTTTTGTATTATTTCGGATGCAATTTCTGTGTTTCATCGTCAATAAGAAGGTCCAAGGGACACAGTAAACCTGAAGTGAAGCATCGGAATCTAAAACTGGACTCACTGGAGGGGTTCAAATGATAGAAAGTTAGAGTGTCAGTCCTCTTGTACTTAAGTCGGCATTGTGCTTTTGTATTAAATTCGGATGCAATTTCTGTGTTTCATCGTCAATAAGAAGGTCCAAGGGATACAGTAAACCTGAAGAGAAGCATCGGAATCTAAAACTGGTCTCTCAGGAGAGGTTCAAGTCATAGAAATTTAGAGTGTCAGTCCACTTGTACTTAAGTCGGCATTGTGCCTTTTGTATTAAATTCGGAAGCAATTTCTGTGTTTCATCGTCAATAAGAAGGTCCAAGCGATACAGTAAACCTGAAGTGAAGCATCGGAATCTAAAACTGGACTCACAGGAGAGGTACAAATTATAGAAAGTTAGAATGTGAGACCTCTTGTACTTAAGTCGGCATTGTGCCTTTTGTATTAAATTCGGATGCAATTTCTGTGTTGCATCGACAATTCCAAGGCCCAAGGGATACAATAAACCTGAAGTGAAGCATCGGAATCTGAAACTGGACTCACAGGAGAGATTCAAATCATAGGAAGTTAGAGTGTCAGTCCTCTAGTACTTAAGTCGGCTTTGTGCCTTTTGTGTTAAATTCGGATGCAATATCTGTGTTTCATCGTCAATAAGAAGGCCAAGGCATACAGTAAACCTGAAGTGAAGCATCGGAATCTAAAATTTGGCTAACAGTAGACGTTCAAATCATATAAAGTTAGAGTGTCAATCCTCTTGTACTTAAGTCGGCATTGTGCCTTTTGTATTAAATTCGGATGCAATAACTGTGTGTCATCGTCAATAAGAAGGTCCAAGGGATACAGTAAACCTGAAGTGACGCATCGGAATCTAAAACTGGAGTCACAGGAGAGGTTCAAATCATAGAAAGTTAGAGTGTCAGTCTCTTGTACTTAAGTCGGCATTGTGCCTTTTGTATTAAATTCGGATGCAATTTCTGTGTTTCATCGTCAATAAGAAGGTCCAAGGGACACAGTAAACCTGAAGTGAAGCATCGGAATCTAAAACTGGACTCACTGGAGAGGTTCAAATGATAGAAAGTTAGAGTGTCAGTCCTCTTGTACTTAAGTCGGCATTGTGCTTTTGTATTAAATTCGGATGCAATTTCTGTGTTTCATCGTCAATAAGAAGGTCCAAGGGATACAGTAAACCTGAAGAGAAGCATCGGAATCTAAAACTGGTCTCTCAGGAGAGGTTCAAGTCATAGAAAGTTAGAGTGTCAGTCCACTTGTACTTAAGTCGGCATTGTGCCTTTTGTATTAAATTCGGATGCAATTTCTGTGTTTCATCGTCAATAAGAAGGTCCAAGCGATACTGTAAACCTGAAGTGAAGCATCGGAATCTAAAACTGGACTCACAGGAGAGGTTAAAATTATAGAAAGTTAGAATGTCAGACCTCTTGCACTTAAGTCGGCATTGTGCCTTTTGTATTAAATTCGGATGCAATTTCTGTGTTGCATCGACAATTGCAAGGCCCAAGGGATACAATAAACCTGAAGTGAAGCATCGGAATCTAAAACTGGACTCAGAGGAGATTTTCATATCATAGAAAGTTAGAGTGTCAAACCTCTTGTACTTAAGTCGGCATTGTGCCTTTTGTATTAAATTCGGATGCAATTCCTGTGTTTCTTCGTCAATAAGAAGGTCCAAGGGATACAGTAAACCTGAAGTGAAGCATCGAAATCTAAAACTGGACTCAGAGGAGATTTTCATATCATAGAAAGTTAAAGTGTCAAACCTCTTGTACTTAAGTCGGCATTGTGCCTTTTGTATTAAATTCGGATGCAATTCCTGTGTTACTTCGTCAATAAGAAGGTCCAAGGGATACAGTAAACCTGAAGTGAAGCATCGAAATCTAAAACTGGACTCACAGGAGAGGTTCAAATCATAGAAAGTTAGAGTGGCAGTGCGTTGTACTTAAGTCGGCATTGTGCCTTTTGTATTAAATTCGGATGCAATATCTGTATTTCATCGTCAATAAGAAGGTCCAAGGGATACGGTAAACCTGAAGTGAAGCATCGGAATCTAAAACAGGACTCACAGGAGAGGTTCAAATCATAGAAACTTAGAGTGTCAGTCCTCTTGTACTGAATTCGGCATTGTGCCTTTTGTATTAAATTCGGATGCAATATCTGTGTTTCATCGTCAATAAGCAGGTCCAAGGGATAAAGTAAACCTGAAGTGACGCATCGGAATCTAAAACTGGACTCACAGGAGAAGTTCAAATCATAGAGAGTTAGAGTGTCAGTCCTCTTGTACCTAAGTCGGCACTGTGCCCTTTGTATTAAATTCGGAAGCAATTTCTGTGTTTCATCGTCAATAAGAAGGTCCAAGGGATACAGTAAACCTCAAGTGAAGCATCCGAAATTAAAACTGGACTCACAGGAGAGGTGCAAATCATAGAAAGTTAGAGTGGCAGTGCCTTGTACTTAAGTCGGCATTGTGCCTTTTGTATTAAATTCGGATGCAATTTCTGTATTTCATCGTCAATAAGAAGGTCCAAGGGATACGGTAAACCTGAAGTGAAGCATCGGAATCTAAAACAGGACTCACAGGAGAGGTTCAAATCATAGAAACTTAGAGTGTCAGTCCTCTTGTACTGAATTCGGCATTGTGCCTTTAGTATTTAATTCCGATGGAATTTCTGTGTTTCATCGTTAATAAGAAGGTCCAAGGGATACAGTAAACCTGAAGTGAAGCATCGGAATCTAAAACTGGACACACAGGAGGGGTTCAAATCATAGAAAGTTAGAGTGTCAGTCCCCTTGTACATAAGTGTGCATTGTGCTCTTTGTATTAAATTCGGATGCAATATCTGTGTTTCATCGTCAATAACACGATCCCACGGATACAGTAAACCTGAAGTGAAGCACCGGAATGTAAAACTGGACTCTAAGGAGAGGTTCAAATCATAGTAAGTTAGAGTGACAGTGCCTTGTACTTAAGTCGGCATTGTTACTTTTGTATTAAATTCGGATGCAATTTCTGTGTTTTATCGTCAATAGGAAGGAGCAAGGTATACAGTAACCTGAAGTGAAGCATCGAAATCTAAAACTGGACTCACAGGAGAGGTTCAAATCATAGAAAGTTAGAGTGTCAGTCGTCTCGTCCTTAAGTCGGCATTGTGCCTTTTGTATTAAAATCGGATGCAATTTCAGTGTTTCATCGTGAATAAGAAGGTCCAAGGGATACAGTAAACCTGAAGTGAAGCATCGGAATCTAAAACTGGACTCACAGGAGAGATTCAAATCATAGAAAGTTAGAGTGTCAGTCCTCTTGTACTTAAGTCGGCATTGTGCCTTTTGTATTAAATTCGGATGCAATTTCTGTGTTTCATCGTCAATAAGAAGGTCCAAGGGATACAGTGATCCTGAACTGAAGCATCGGAATCTAAAACTGGACTCACAGGAGGGGTTCAAATCATACAGAGATAGAGTGTCAGTCCTCTTGTACATAAGTCGGCATTGTGCCCTTTGTATTAAATTCGAATGTAATTTCTGTGTTTCATCGTCAATAAGACGGTCCAAGGGATACAGTAAACCAGAAGTGACGCATCGGAATCTGAAACTGGACTCACAGGAGATTTTCAAATCATAGAGAGTTAGAGTGTCAGTCCTCTTGTACTTAAGTCGGCATTGTGCCTTTTGTATTAAATTCGGATGCAATATCTATGTATCATCGTCAATAACAAGGTCCAAGGGATACAGTAAACCTGAAGTGAAGCATCGGAATCTAAAACTGGACTCACAGGAGAGGTTCAAATCGTAGAGAATTAGAGTGTCAGTCCTCTTGTACTTATGTCGGCATTGTGCCTTTTTCTATTAAATTCTGATGCAATTTCTGTGTTTCATCGTCAGTAAGAAGGTCCAAGAGATACAGTAAACCTGAAGTGAAGCATCGGAATCTAAAACTGGGCTCACAGGAGAAGATCAAATCATAGAAAGTTAGAGTGTCAGTTCTCTTGTACTTAAGTCGGCATTGTGCCTTTTGTATTAAATTCGGATGCAATTTCTGTGTTTCATCGTCAATAAGAAGGTCCAAGGGATACATTAAACCTGAAGAGAAGCATCGGAATCTAAAACTGGTCTCTCAGGAGAGGTTCAAGTCATAGAAAGTTGGAGTGTCAGTCCACTTGTACTTAAGTCGGCATTGTGCCTTTTGTATTAAAATCGGATGCAATTTCAGTGTTTCTTCGTGAATAAGAAGGTCCAAGGGATACGGTAAACCTGAAGTGAAGCATCGGAATCTAAAACTGGTCTCACAGGAGAGATTCAAATCATAGAAAGTTAGAGTGTCAGTCCTCTTGTACTTAAGTCGGCGTTGTGCATTTTGTATTAAATTCGGATGCAATTTCTGTGTTACATCGTTAATAAGAAGGTCCAAGGGATACAGTAAACCTGAAGTGAAGCATCGGAATCTAAAAGTGGGCTCACAGCAGAGGTTCAAATAATAGAAAGTTAGGGTGTCAGTATGCTTGTACGTAACTCGGCATTGTGCCTTTTGTGTTAAATTCGGATGCAATTTCTGTTTTTAATCGTCAATAAGAAGGTCCAAGGGATACAGTAATCCTGAACTGAAGCATCGGAATCTAAAACTGGACTCACAGGAGGGGTTTAAATCATAGAGAGATAGAGTGTCAGTCCTCTTGTACATAAGTCGGCATTGTGCCCTTTGTATTAAATTCGGATGTAATTTCTGTGTTTCATCGTCAATAAGACGGTCCAAGGGATACAGTAAACCTGAAGTGACGCATCGGAATCTGCAACTGGACTCACAGGAGAGGTTCAAATCATAGAGAGTTAGAGTGTCAGTCCTCTTGTACTTAAGTCGGCATTGTGCCTTTTGTATTAAATTCGGATGCAATTTCTTTGTATCATCGTCAATAAGAAGGTCCAAGGGATACAGTAAACCTGAAGTGAAGCATCGGAATCTAAAACTGGACTCACAGGAGAGGTTCAAATCATAGAGAATTAGAGTGTCAGTCCTCTTGCACTTATGTCGGCATTGTGCCTTTTTCAATTAAATTCTGATGCAATTTCTGTGTTTCATCGTCAGTAAGAAGGTCCAAGAGATACAGTAAACCTGAAGTGAAGAATCGGAATCTAAAACTGGGCTCACAGGAGAGGTTCAAATCATAGAAAGTTAGAGTGTCAGTTCTCTTGTACTTAAGTCGGCATTGTGCCTTTTGTATTAAATTCGGATGCAATTTCTGTGTTTCATCGCCAATAAGAAGGTCCAAGGGATACAGTAAACCTGAAGAGAAGCATCGGAATCTAAAACTGGTCTCTCAGGAGAGGTTCAAGTCATAGAAAGTTGGAGTGTCAGTCCACTTGTACTTAAGTCGGCATTATGCCTTTTGTATAAAATTCGGATGCAATTTCTGTGTTTCATCGTCAATAAGAAGGTCCAAGCGATACAGTAAACCTGAAGTGAAGCAGCGGAATCTAAAACTGGACTCACAGGAAAGGTTCAAATTATAGGAAGTTAGAATGTCAGACCTCTTGTACTTAAGTCGGCACTGTGCCTTTTGTATTAAATTCGGATGCGATTTCTGTGTTGCATCGACAATTCCAAGGTCCAAGGGATACAATAAACCTGAAGTGAAGCATCGGAATCTAAAACTGGACTCAGAGGAGAGGTTCAAATCATAGAAAGTTAGAGTGTCAAACCTCTTGTACTTAAGTCGGCATTGTGCCTTTTCTATCAAATTCGGATGCAATTTCTGTGTTTCATCGTCAATAAGGAGGTCCAAGGGATACAGTAAACCTGAAGTGAAACATCGGAATCTAAAACTGGACTCACAGGAGAGGTTCAAATCATAGAGAGTTAGAGTGTCAGTCCTCTTGTACATAAGTCGGCATTATGCCTTTTGTATTATATTCGGATGCAATTTCTGTGTTTCATCGTCAATAAGAAGGTCCAAGGGATACAGTAAACCTGAAGTGAAGCATCGGAATCTAAAACTGGACACACAGGAGGGGTTCAAATCATAGAAAGTTTGAGTGTCAGTCCCCTTGTACATAAGTGTGCATTGTGCTCTTTGTATTAAATTCGGATGCAATATCTGTGTTTCATCGTCAATAACACGGTCCCACGGATGCAGTAAACCTGAAGTGAAGCTTCGGAATCTAAAACTGGACTCACAGGAGGGGTTCAAATCGTAGTAAGTTAGAGTGACAGTGCCTTGTACTTAAGTCGGAATTGTTCCTTTTGTATTAAATTTGGATGCAATTTCTGTGATTTATCGTCAATAGGAAGGACCAAGGTATACAGTAACCTGAAGGGAAGCATCGAAATCTAAAACTGGACTCACAGGTGAAGTTCAAATCATAGAAAGTTAGAGTGTCAGTCGTCTCGTACTTAAGTAGGTATTGTGCCTTTTGTATTGAAATCAGATGCAATTTCTGTGTTTCATCGTCAATACGAAGGTCCAAGGGATACAGTAAACCTGAAGTGAAGCATCGGAATCTATAACTGGACTCACAGGAGAGGTTCAAATCATAGAAACTTAGAGTATCAGTAATCTTGTACTTAAGTCGGCATTGTGCCTTTTGTATTAAATTCGGATGCAATTTCTGTGTTTCATCGTCAATAAGAAGGTCCAAGGGATACATTAAACCTGAAGAGAAGCATCGGAATCTAAAACTGGGCTCACAGGAGAGGATCAAATCATAGAAAGTTAGAGTGTCAGTTCTCTTGTACTTAAGTCGGCATTGTGCCTTTTGTATTAAATTCGGATGCAATTTCTGTGTTTCATCGTCAATAAGAAGGTCCAAGGGATACATTAAACCTGAAGAGTAGCATCGGAATCTAAAACTGGTCTCTCAGGAGAGGTTCAAGTCATAGAAAGTTGGAGTGTCAGTCCACTTGTACTTAAGTCGGCATTGTGCCTTTTGTATTAAAATCGGATGCAATTTCTGTGTTTCATCGTGAATAAGAAGGTCCAAGGGATACAGTAAACCTGAAGTTAAGCATCGGAATCTAAAACTGGACTCACAGGAGAGATTCAAATCATAGAAAGTTAGAGTGTCAGTTCTCTTGTACTTAAGTCGGCGTTGTGCATTTTGTATTAAATTCGGATGCAATTTCTGTGTTACATCGTTAATAAGAAGATCCAAGGGATACAGTAAACCTGAAGTGAAGCATCGGAATCTAAAAGTGGGCTCACAGCAGAGGTTCAAATAATAGAAAGTTAGGGTGTCAGTATGCTTGTACGTAACTCGGCATTGTGCCTTTTGTATTAAATTCGGATGCAATTTCTGTGTTTAATCGTCAATAAGAAGGTCCAAGGGATACAGTAATCCTGAACTGAAGCATCGGAATCTAAAACTGGACTCACAGCGGGGGTTCAAATCATAGAGAGATAGAGTGTCAGTCCTCTTGTACATAAGTCGGCATTGTGCCCTTTGTATTAAATTCGGATGTAATTTCTGTGTTTCATCGTCAATAAGACGGTCCAAGGGATACAGTAAACCTGAAGTGACGCATCGAAATCTGAAACTGGACTCACAGGAGAGGTTCAAATCATAGAGAGTCAGAGTGTCAGTCCTCTTGTACTTAAGTCGGCATTGTGCCTTTTGTATTAAAATCGGATGCAATTTCTGTGTTTCATCGTGAATAAGAAGGTCCAAGGGATACAGTAAACCTGAAGTTAAGCATCGGAATCTAAAACTGGACTCACAGGAGAGATTCAAATCATAGAAAGTTAGAGTGTCAGTTCTCTTGTACTTAAGTCGGCGTTGTGCATTTTGTATTAAATTCGGATGCAATTTCTGTGTTACATCGTTAATAAGAAGATCCAAGGGATACAGTAAACCTGAAGTGAAGCATCGGAATCTAAAAGTGGGCTCACAGCAGAGGTTCAAATAATAGAAAGTTAGGGTGTCAGTATGCTTGTACGTAACTCGGCATTGTGCCTTTTGTATTAAATTCGGATGCAATTTCTGTGTTTAATCGTCAATAAGAAGGTCCAAGGGATACAGTAATCCTGAACTGAAGCATCGGAATCTAAAACTGGACTCACAGCGGGGGTTCAAATCATAGAGAGATAGAGTGTCAGTCCTCTTGTACATAAGTCGGCATTGTGCCCTTTGTATTAAATTCGGATGTAATTTCTGTGTTTCATCGTCAATAAGACGGTCCAAGGGATACAGTAAACCTGAAGTGACGCATCGAAATCTGAAACTGGACTCACAGGAGAGGTTCAAATCATAGAGAGTCAGAGTGTCAGTCCTCTTGTACTTAAGTCGGCATTGTGCCTTTTGTATTAAATTCGGATGCAATTTCTTTGTATCATCGTCAATAAGAAGGTCCAAGGGATACAGTAAACCTGAAGTGAAGCATCGGAATCTAAAACTGGACTCACAGGAGAGGTTCAAATCATAGAGAATTAGAGTGTCAGTCCTCTTGCACTTATGTCGGCATTGTGCCTTTTTCTATTAAATTCTGATGCAATTTCTGTGTTTCATCGTCAGTAAGAAGGTCCAAGAGATACAGTAAACCTGAAGTGAAGCATCGGAATCTAAAACTGGGCTCACAGGAGAGGTTCAAATCATAGAAAGTTAGAGTGTCAGTTCTCTTGTACTTAAGTCGGCATTGTGCCTTTTGTATTAAATTCGGATGCAATTTCTGTGTTTCATCGTCAATAAGAAGGTCCAAGGGATACAGTAAACCTGAAGAGAAGCATCGGAATCTAAAACTGGTCTCTCAGGAGAGGTTCAAGTCATAGAAAGTTGGAGTGTCAGTCCACTTGTACTTAAGTCGGCATTGTGCCTTTTGTATAAAATTCGGATGCAATTTCTGTGTTTCATCGTCAATAAGAAGGTCCAAGCGATACAGTAAACCTGAAGTGAAGCAGCGGAATCTAAAACTGGACTCACAGGAAAGGTTCAAATTATAGAAAGTTAGAATGTCAGACCTCTTGTACTTAAGTCGGCACTGTGCCTTTTGTATTAAATTCGGATGCGATTTCTGTGTTGCATCGACAATTCCAAGGTCCAAGGGATACAATAAACCTGAAGTGAAGCATCGGAATCTAAAACTGGACTCAGAGGAGAGGTTCAAATCATAGAAAGTTAGAGTGTCAAACCTCTTGTACTTAAGTCGGCATTGTGCCTTTTCTATCAAATTCGGATGCAATTTCTGTGTTTCATCGTCAATAAGGAGGTCCAAGGGATACAGTAAACCTGAAGTGAAACATCGGAATCTAAAACTGGACTCATAGGAGAGGTTCAAATCATAGAAAGTTAGAGTGTCAGTCCTCTTGTAGTTAAGTCGGCATTGTGCCTTTTGTATTGAATTCGGATGCAATATCTGTGTTTCATCGTCAGTAAGAAGGTCCAAGGGATACAGTAAACCTGAAGTGAAGCATCGGAATCTAAAACTGGACACACAGGAGGGGTTCAAATCATAGAAAGTTTGAGTGTCAGTCCCCTTGTACATAAGTGTGCATTGTGCTCTTTGTATTAAATTCGGATGCAATATCTGTGTTTCATCGTCAATAACACGGTCCCACGGATACAGTAAACCTGAAGTGAAGCTTCGGAATCTAAAACTGGACTCACAGGAGGGGTTCAAATCGTAGTAAGTTAGAGTGACAGTGCCTTGTACTTAAGTCGGCATTGTTCCTTTTGTATTAAATTCGGATGCAATTTCTGTGTTTTATCGTCAATAGGAAGGACCAAGGTATACAGTAACCTGAAGTGAAGCATCGAAATCTAAAATTGGACTCACAGGTGAGGTTCAAATCATAGAAAGTTAGAGTGTCAGTCGTCTCGTACTTAAGTAGGTATTGTGCCTTTTGTATTGAAATCAGATGCAATTTCTGTGTTTCATCGTCAATACGATGGTCCAAGGGATACAGTAAACCTGAAGTGAAGCATCGGAATCTATAACTGGACTCACAGGAGAGGTTCAAATCATAGAAAGTTAGAGTATCAGTAATCTTGTACTTAAGTCGGCATTGTGCCTTTTGTATTAAATTCGGATGCAATTTCTGTGTTTCATCGTCAATAAGAAGGTCCAAGAGATACAGTAAACCTGAAGTGAAGCATCGGAATCTAAAACAGGACTCACAGGAGAGATTCAAATCATAGAAAGTTAGAGTGTCAGTCCTCTTGTACTTAAGTCAGCATTGTGCATTTTGTATTAAATTCAGATGCAATTTCTGTGTCTCATCGTTAATAAGAAGGTCCAAGGGATGCAGTAAACCTGAAGTGAAGCATCGGAATCTAAAAGTGGACTCACAGCACAGGTTCAAATAATCGAAAGTTAGGGTGTCAGTATTCTTGTACGTAACTCCGCATTGTGCCTTTTGTATCAAATTCGGATGCAATTTCTGTGTTTCATCGTCAATAAGAAGGTCGAAGGGAGACAGTAAACCTGAAGTGAAGCATCGGAATCTAAAACTGGACTCACAGGAGTGGTTCAATTCATAGAAAATCAGAGTGTCAGTCCTCATGTACTTATGTCGGCATTGTGCCTTTTGTGTTAAATTATGATGCAATTTCTGTGTTCCATCGTCAATAAGAAGGTCCTAGAGATACAGTAAACCTGAAGTGAAGCATCGGAATCAAAAACTGGACTCACAGGAGAGATTCAAATCATAGAAAGTTAGAGTGTCAGTCCTCTTGTACTTAAGTCAGCATTGTGCATTTTGTATTAAATTCGGATGCAATTTCTGTGTTTCATCATCAATAAGAAGGTCCAAGGGATACAGTAAACCTGAAGAGAAGCATCGGAATCTAAAACTGGTCTCTCAGGAGAGGTTCAAATTATACAAAGTTAGAATGTCAGACCTCTTGTACTTATGTCGGCATTGTGCATTTTGTATTAAATTCGGATGCAATTTCAGTCTTTCATCGACAGGTCGAAGGTCCAAGGGATACAGTAAACCTGAAGTGAAGCATCGGAATCTAAAACTGGACTCTCAGGAGAGGTTCAAATCATAGAGAGTTAGAGTGTCAGTCCTCTTGAACCTAAGTCGGCATTGTGCCTTTTGTATTAAGTTCGGATGCAATTTCTGTGTTTCATTGTCAATAAGAAGGTCCAAGAGATACAGTAAACCTGAAGTGAAGCCTCAGAATCTAAAACTGGACTCATAGGAGAGGTTCAAATCATAGAGAGTTAGAGTGTCAGTCCTCTTGTACTTAAGTCGGCATTATGCCTTTTGTATTAAATTCGGATGCTATTTCTGTGTTTCATCGTCAATAACAAGGTCCAAGGGTTACAGTAATCCTGAGGTGAAGCATCAGAAACTAAAACTGGACTCACAGGAGAGGTTCAAATCATAGAAAATTAGAGTGTCAGTCCTCTTGTACTTAAGTCAGCATTGTGCCTTTTGTATTAAATTCGGATGCAAATTCTGTGTTTCATCGTCAATAAGAAGGTCCAAGGGACACAGTAAACCTGAAGTGAAGCATTGGAATCTAAAACTGGACTCCCAGTAGAGGTTCAATTTGTAGAAAATTAGAGTGTCAGTTCTCTTGTACTTAAGTCAGCATTGTGCCTTTTGTATTAAATTCGGATGCAATTTCTGTGTTTCATCGTTAATAAGAAGGTCCATGGGATGCAGTAAACCTGAAGTGAAGCATCGGAATCTAAAAGTGGACTCACAGCACAGGTTCAAATAATAGAAAGTTAGGGTGTCAGTATTCTTGTACGTAACTCGGCATTCGCCTTTTGTATTAAATTCGGATGCAATTTCTGTGTTTCATCGTCAATAAGAAGGTCCAAGGGAGACAGTAAACCTGAAGTGAAGCATCGGAATCTAAAACTGTACTCACAGGAGAGGTTCAATTCCTAGAAAATTAGAGTGTCAGTCCTCATGTACTTATGTCGGCATTGTGCCTTTTGTATTAAATTCTGATGCAATTTCTGGGTTTTCTTCGTCAATAAGAGGGTCCAAGAGATACAGTAAACCTGAAGTGAAGCATCGGAATCTAAAACTGGACTCACAGGAGGGGTTCAAATTATAGAAAGTTAGAGTGTCTGTCCTCTTGTACTTAAGTCAGCTTTGTGCATTTTGCATTAAATTCGGATGCAATTTCTGTGTTTCATCATCAATAAGAAGGTCCAAGGGATACAGTAAACCTGAAGAGAAGCATCGGAATCTAAACCTGGTCTCTCAGGAGAGGTTCAAATTATACAAAGTTAGAATGTCAGACCTCTTGTACTTATGTCGGCATTGTGCATTTTGTATTAAATTCGGATGCAATTTCAGTCTTTCATCGACAGTTCGAAGGTCCAAAGGATACTGCAAACCTGAAGTGAAGCATCGGAATCTAAAACTGGACTCTCAGGAGAGGTTCAAATCATAGAGAGTTAGAGTGTCAGTCCTCTTGTACCTAAGTCGGCATTGTGCCTTTTGTATTAAGTTCGGATGCAATTTCTGTTTTTCATTGTCAATAAGAATGTCCAAGAGATACAGTAAACCTGAAGTGAAGCATCAGAATCTAAAACTGGACTCACAGGAGAGGTTCAAATCATAGAGAGTTAGAGTGTCAGTCCTCTTGTACTTAAGTCGGCATTATGCCTTTTGTATTAAATTCGGATGCAATTTCTGTGTTTCATCGTCAATAACAAGGTCCAAGGGTTACAGTAATCCTGAGGTGAAGCATCGAAATCTAAAACTGGACTCACAGGAGAGGTTCAAATCATAGAAAATTAGAGGGTCAGTCCTCTTGTACTTAAGTCAGCATTGTGCCTTTTGTATTAAATTCGGATGCAATTTCTGTGTTTCATCGTCAATAAGAATGTCCAAGGGACACAGTAATCCTGAAGTGAAGCATCGGAATCTAAAACTGGACTCCCAGGAGAGGTTCAATTTGTAGAAAATTAGAGTGTCAGTCCTCTTGTACTTAAGTCGGCATTGTGCCTTTTGTATTAAATTCTGATGCAATTTCTGTGTTTCATCGTCAATAAGAAGGTCCAAGAGATACAGTAAACCTGAAGTGAAGCATCGGAATCTAAAACTGGACTCACAGGAGAGGCTCAAATCATAGAGAGTTAGAGTGTCAGTCCTCTTGTACTTAAGTCGGCATTGTGCCTTTTGTATTACATTCGGATGAGATTTCTGTGTTTCATCGTCAATAAGAAGGTCCAAGGGATACAATAAACCTGAAAAGAAGCATCGGAATCTGAAACTGGTCTCTCAGGATAGGTTCAAATTACACAAAGTTAGAATGTCAGACCTCTTGTACTTAAGTCGGCATTGTGTCTTTTGTATTAAATTCGGATGCAATTTCAGTGTTTCATCGACAATTCGAAGGTCCAAGGGACACAGTAAACCTGAAGTGAAGCATCGGAATCTAAAACTGGACTCAGAGGAGAGGTTCAAATCATAGAGAGTTAGAGTGTCAAACCTCTTGTACTGAAGTCGGCATTGTGCCTTTTGTATTAAATTCGGATGCAATTTCTGTGTTTCATCGTCAATAAGAAGGTCCAAGGGATACAGTAAACCTGAAGTGAAGGATCGGAATCTAAAACTGGACTCACAGTAGAGACTCAAATCATAGAAAGTTAGAGTGTCAGTCCTCTTGCACTTTAGTCGGCATTGTGCCTTTTGTATTAAATTCGGATGCAATTGCAGTGTTTTATCGTCAATTGGAAGGTCAAAGGTATACAGTAACCTGAAGTGAAGCATCGATATCTAAAACTGGACTCACAGGAGAGGTTCAAATCATAGAAAGTTAGAGTGTCAGTCGTAGTGTACTTAAGTCGGCTTTGTGCCTTTTGTATTAAAATCGGATGCAATTTCTGTGTTTCTTCGTCAATAAGAAGGTCCAAGGGATACAGTAAACCTGAAGAGAAGCATCGGAATCTATAACTGGACTCACAGGAGAGGTTCAAATCATAGAAAGTTAGAGTATCAGTCCTCTTTTACTTAAGTCGGCATTGTGCCTTTTGTATTAAATTCGGATGCAATTTCTGTGTTTCATCGTCAATAAGAAGGTCCAAGGGATACAGTAAACCTGAAGTGAAGCATCGGAATCTAAAACTTTACTCACAGGAGAGGTTCAAATCATAGAGAGTTAGAGTGTCAGTCCTCTTGTACTTAAGTCGGCATTGTGCCTTTTGTATTAAATTCGGATGCAATTTCTGTGTTTCATCGTCAATAAGAAGGTCCAAGGGATACAGTAAACCCGAAGTGAAGCATCGGAATCTAAAACTGGACTCACAGGAAAGGTTCCAATCACAGAAAGTTAGAGAGTCAGTCCTCTGGTACTTTGGTCGGCATTGTGCCTTTTGTATTAAATTCGGATGCAATTTCTGTGTTTCATCGTCAATAAGAAGGTCCAAGGTATACAGTAACCTGAAGTGAAGCATCGGATTCAAAACTTTGACTCAGTGGAGAGGTTCAAATCATAGAAAGTTAGAGTGTCAGTCCTCGTGTACTTAAGTATGCATTGTGCTCTTTGTATTAAATTCGGATGCAATTTCTGTGTTTCATTGTCAATAAGAAGGTAAAAGGGATACAGTAAACCTGAAGTGAAGCATCGAATTTCAACTGGACTCACAGGAGAGGTTCAAATCATAGAGAATTAGTGTGTCAGTCCTCTTGTGCTTATGTCGGCATTATGAATTTTGTATTAAATTCGGATGCAATTTCTGTGTTTCATCATCAATAACAAGGTCCAAGTGATACAGTAAACCTGAGGTGAAGCATCGGAATCTGAACGGGACTCACAGGAGAGGTTCAAATCATAGAAAGTTAGAGTGTCAGTCCTCTAGTACTTAAGTCGGCATTGTGCCTTTTGTATTAAACTCGGATGCAATATCTGTGTTTCATCGTCAATAAGAAGGTCCAAAGGATACTGTAAATCTGAAGTGAAGCATCGGAATCTAAAACTGGACTCGCAGGAGAGGTTCAAATAATAGTAAGTTAGAGCGTCCGTCCCTTGCACTTGAGTCGGCATTGTGCCTTTTGTATTAAATTCGGATGCAATTTCTGTATTTCATCGTCAATAAGAAGGTCCAAGGGATACAGTAAACCTGAAGTGAAGCATCGGAAACTAAAACTGGACTCACAGGAGCGGTTCAAATCGTAGAAAATTAGAGTGTCAGTCCTCTTGTACTTAAGTATGCATTGAGCTCTTTGTATTAAATTCGGATGCAATTTCTGTGTTTCATCGTCAATAAGAAGGTAAAAGGGATACAGTGAACCTGAAGTGAAGCATCGGAATCTAAAACTGGACTCACAGGAGAGGTTCAAATCAATGAAAGTTATAGTGTCAGTCCTCTTGTACTTATGTCGGCATTGTTCCTTTTGCATTAATTTCGGATGCAATTTCTGTGATTTATCGTCAATAGGAAGGTCCAAGGTATACAGTAACCTGAAGTGAATCATCGAAATCTAAAACTGGACTCACAGGAGAGGTTCAAATCATAGAAAGTTAGAGTGTCAGTCCTCTTGTACTTAAGTCGGCATTGTGCCTTTTGTATTAAAATCGGATGCAATTTCAGTGTTTCATCGTCAATAAGAAGGTCCAAGGGATACAGTAAACCTGAAGTGAAGCATCGGAATCTCAAACTGGACTCACAGGAGAGGTTCAAATCATAGAGAGTTAGAGTGTCAGTCCTCTTGTACTTAAGTCGGCATTGTGGCTTTTGTATTAAATTCGCATGCAATCTCTGTGTTTCATCGTCAATAAATAGGTCCAAGGGATACAGTAAACATGAAGAGAAGCATCGGAATCTAGAACTGGTCTCACAGCAGAGGTTCAAATAATAGAAAGTTAGAGTGTCAGTATTCTTGTACTTAACTCGGCATTGTGTATTTTGTATTAAATTCGGATGCAATTACTGTGTTTTATCGTCAATAAGAAGGTCCAAGGGATACAGTAAACCTGAACTGAAGCATCGGAATCTAAAACTGGACTCACAGGAGGGGTTCAAATCATAGAGAGTTAGAGTGTCAGTCCTCTTGACATAAGTCGGCATTGTTCCCTTTGTATTAAATTCGGATGCAATTTCTGTGTTTCATCGTCAATAAGAAGGGCCAAGGGATACAGTAAACCTAAAGTGAAGCATCGGAATCTGAAACTGGACTCACAGGAGAGGTTCAAATCATAGAGAGTTAGAGTGTCAGTCCTCTTGTACTTAAGTCGGCATTGTGCCTTTTGTATTAAATCGGATGCAATTTCTGTGTTTCATCGTCATTAGGAAGGTCCAAGTGATTCAGTAAACCTGAGGTGAAGTATCGGAATCTCAAACTGGACTCACAGGAGAGGTTCATATCATAGAGAATTAGAGTGTCAGTCCCCTTGTACTTCAGTCGGCATTGTGCCTTTTGTATTAAATTCGGATGCAATTTCTGTCTTTCATTGTCAATAAGAAGGTCCAAGGGATACAGTAAACCTGAAGTGAAGCATCGGAATCTAAAACTGGACTCACAGGAGAGGTTCAAATCACAGAGAGTTAGAGTGTCAGTCCACTTGTGCTTAAGTCGGCATTATGAATTTTGTATTAAATTTGGATGTAATTTCTTTGTTTCATCGTCAATAACAAGGTCCAAGGGATACAGTTAACCTGAGGTGAAGCATCGGAATCCAAAGCGGGACTCACAGGAGAGGTTCAAATCATAGTAAGTTAGAGTGTCAGTCCACTTGTACTTAAGACGGCATTGTGCTTTTGTATTAAATTCGGATGCAATTTCTGTGTTTCATCGTCAATAACAAGGTCCCAGTGATACAGTAAACCTGAAGTGAGGCATCGGAATCTATAACTGGACTCACAGGAGAGGTTCAAATCGTAGAAAGTTAGAGTGTCAGTCCTCATGTGCTTAAGTCGGCATTGTGCCTTTTGTATTAAATTCGGATGCAATTTCTGTGTTTCATCGTCAATAAGAAGGTCCAAGGGATACAGTAAACCTTAAGTGAAGCATCGGAATCTAAAACTGGACTCACAGGAGAGGTTCAAATCATAGGAAGTTAGAGTGTCAGTCCTCTTGTACTTAAGTCGGCATTGTGCCTTTTGTATTAAATTCGGATGCAATATCTGTGTTTCATCGTCAATAAGAAGGTCCAAGGGATACAGTAAAACTGAAGTGAAGCATCGGAATCTAAAACTGGACTCACAGGAGGGGTTCAAATCATAGTAAGTTAGAGTGACAGTGCCTTGTTCTTATGTCGGCATTGTGCATTTGGTATTAAATTCGGATGCAGTTTCTGTATTTCATCGCCAATAAGAAGGTCCAAGGGATACAGTAAACCTGAAGTGAAGCATCGGAATCTAAAACTGGACTCACAGGAGGGGTTCAAATCATAGAAAGCTTGAGTGTCAGTCCTCTTGTACTTACGTTTGCATTGTGCTCTTTGTATTAAATTCAGATGCAATTTCTGTGTTTCATCGTCAATAAGAAGGTAAAAGGGATACAGTGAACCTGAAGTGAAGCATCGGAATCTAAAACTGGACTCACAGGAGAGGTTCAAATCAACGAAAGTTAGAGTGTCAGTCCTCTTGTACTTATGTCGGCATTGTTCCTTTTGTATTAAATTCGGATGCAATTTCTGTGACTTATGGTCAATAGGAAGGTCCAAGGTATACAGTAACCTGAAGTGAATCATCGAAATCTAAAACTGGACTTACAGGAGAGGTTCAAATCATAGAAAGTTAGAGTGTCAGTCCTCTTGACATAAGTCGGCATTGTTCCCTTTGTATTAAATTCGGATGCAATTTCTGTGTTTCATCGTCAATAAGAAGGGCCAAGGTATACAGTAAACCTTAAGTGAAGCATCGGAATCTAAAACTGGACTCACAGGAGAGGTTCAAATCATAGGAAGTTAGAGTGTCAGTCCTCTTGTACTTAAGTCGGCATTGTGCCTTTTGTATTAAAATCGGATGCAATTTCAGTGTTTCATCGTCAATAAGAAGGTCCAAGGGATACAGTAAACCTGATGTGAAGCATCGGAACCTCAAACTGGACTCACAGGAGAGGTTGAAATCATAGAGAGTTAGAGTGCCAGTCCTCTTGTACTTAAGTCGGCATTGTGCCTTTTGTATTAAATTCGGATGCAATCTCTGTGTTTCATCGTCAATAAGAAGGTCCAAGGTATACAGTAAACCTGAAGAGAAGCATCGGAATCTAAAACTGGTCTCACAGCAGAGGTTCAAATAATAGAGAGTTAGAGTGTCAGTCCTCTTGACATAAGTCGGCATTGTTCCCTTTGTATTAAATTCGGATGCAATTTCTGTGTTTCATCGTCAATAAGAAGGGCCAAGGGATACAGTAAATCTGAAGTGAAGCATCGGAATCTGAAACTGGACTCACAGGAGAGGTTCAAATCATAGAGAGTTAGAGTGTCAGTCCTCTTGTACTTAAGTCGGCATTGTGCCTTTTGTATTAAATTCGGATGCCATTTCTGTGTTTCATCGTCATTAGGAAGGTCTATGTGATTCAGTAAACCTGAGGTGAAGTATCGGAATCTCAAACTGGACTCACAGGAGAGGTTCATATCATAGAGAATTAGAGTGTCAGTCCTCTTGTACTTAAGTCGGCATTGTGCCTTTTGTATTAAATTCGGATGCAATTTCTGTCTTTCATTGTCAATAAGAAGGTCCAAGGGATACAGTAAACCTGAAGTGAAGCATCGGAATCTAAAACTGGACTCACAGGAGAGGTTCAAATCACAGAGAGTTAGAGTGTCAGTCCACTTGTGCTTAAGTCGGCATTATGAATTTTGTATTAAATTCGGATGTAATTTATGTGTTTCATCGTCAATAACAAGGTCCAAGGGATACAGTTAACCTGAGGTGAAGCATCGGAATCTAAAACGGGACTCACAGGAGAGTTTCAAATCATAGAAAGTTAGAGTGTAAGTGATCTTGTACTTAAGACGGCATTGTGCTTTTGTATTAAATTCGGATGCAATTTCTGTGTTTCATCGTCAAGAAGAAGGTCCAAGGGATACGGTAAATCTGAAGTGAATCATCGGAATCTAAAACTGGACACACAGGAGAGGTTCAAATCATAGAAAGTTAGAGTGTCAGTCGTCTATTACTTAAGTCGGCATTGTGATTTTTGTATTAAATCCGGATGCAATTTCTGTGTTTCATCGTCAATAAGAAGGTCCAAGGGATACAGTAAACCTTAAGTGAAGCATCGGAATCTAAAACTGGACTCGCAGGGGAGGTTCAAATCATAGAAAGTCAGAGTGTCAGTCCTCTTGTACTTAAGTCGGCATTGTGAATTTTGTAATAAATTCGGATGCAATTTCTGTGTTTCATCGTCAATAAAAAGGTCCAAGGGATACAGTAAACCTGAAGTGAAGCATCGGAATCTAAAACTGGGCTCACAGGAGAGGTTCAAATCATAGAAAGTGAGAGTGTCAGTCCTCTTGTAGGTAAGTCGGCACTGTGCCTTTTGTATTAAAATCGGATGCAATTTCTGTGTTTCGTCGTCAATAAGAAGGTCCAAGGTATACAGTAAACATGAAGTGAAGCACCGGATTCTAAAACTGGGCTCACAGTAGAGGTTCAAATCACAGAAAGTTAGAGTGTCAGTCCTCTTGTACTTAGGTCGGCATTGTGCCTTCTGTATTAAATTCGGATGCAATTTCTGTGTTTCATCGTCAATAAGAAGGTCCAAGGTATACAGTAAACCTGAAGTGAGGCATCGGATTCTAAAACTGGACTCACAGGAGAGGTTCAAATCATAGAAAGTTAGAGTGTCAGTCCTCTTGTACTTAAGTCGGCATTGCGCCATTTGTATTAAATTCGGATGCAATTTCGGTGTTTCATCTTTAATAAGAAGGTACAAGGGATTCAGTAAACCTGAAGTGAAGCATCGGAATCTAAAACTGGGATCACAGGAGAGGTTCAAATCATAGAAAGTGAGAGAATCAGTCCTCTTGTACGTAAGTCGGCATTGTGATTTTTGTATTAAATCCGGATGCAATTTCTGTGTTTCATCATCAATAAGAAGGTCCAAGGCATACAGTAAACCTGAAGTGAAGCATTGGAATCTAGAACTGGCCTCACAGGAGAGGTTCAAATCATAGAAAGTTAGAGTGTCAGTCCTCTTGTACTTAGGTCGGCATTGTGCCTATTGTATTAAATTCGGATGCAATTTCTGTGTTTCATCGTCAATAAGAAGGTCCAAGGGATACGGTAAATCTGAAGTGAATCATCGGAATCTAAAACTGGACACACAGGAGAGGTTCAAATCATAGAATGTTAGAGTGTCAGTCGTCTTGTACTTAATTCGGCATTGTGCCTTTTGTGTTAAATTCGAATGCAATTTCTGTGTTTCATCGTCAATAAGAAGGTCCAAGGGATAAAGTAAACCTGAAACGAAGCATCGGATTCTAAAACTGGACTCACTGGAGCGGTTCAAATCATAGAAAGTGAGAGTGTCAGTCCTCTTGTACTTAAGTCGGCATTGTGCCTTTTGTATTAAATCCGGATGCAATTTCTGTGTTTCATCGTCAATAAGAAAGTCCAAGGGATACAGTAAACCTGAAGTGAAGCATCGCTATGTAAAACTGGACTCACAGGAGAATTTCAAATCACAGAAAGATAGAGTGTCATTCCTCTTGTACTTAAGTCGGCATTGTGGCTTTTGTATTAAAGTCGTATGCAATTACTGTGTTTCATCGTCAATAAGAAGGTCCAAGGGATACAGTAAACCTGAAGTGAAGGATCGGAATCAAAAACGGGACTCACAGGACAGGTTCAAATGATAGAAAGTGAGAGTGTCAGTGCTCTTGTACTTAAGTCGGCATTGTGCCTTTTGTATTAAAGTCGGATGCAATTTCTGTGTTTCATCTTCAATAAGAAGGTCCAAGGGATACAGTAAACCTGAAGTGAAGCATCGGAATCTAAAACTGGACTCACAGGAGAGGTTCAAATCATAGTAAGTGTGAGTGTCAGACCTCTTGTACTTATGTCGGCATTGTGATTTTTGTATTAAATCCGGATGCAATTTCTGTGTTTCATCGTCAATAAGAAGGTCCAAGGGATACAGTAAACCTTAAGTGAAGCATCGGAATCTAAAACTGGACTCGCAGGAGAGGTTCAAATCATAGAAAGTCAGAGTGTCAGTCCTCTTGTACTTTAGTCGGCATTGTGCCTTCTGTATTAAATTCGGATGCAATTTCTGTGTTTCATCGTCAATAAGAAGGTCCAAGGTATACAGTAAACCTGAAGTGAGGCATCGGATTCTAAAACTGGACTCACAGGGAAGGTTCAAATCATAGAAAGTTAGAGTGTCAGTCCTCTTGTACTTAAGTCGGCATTGCGCCATTTGTATTAAATTCGGATGCAATTTCGGTGTTTCATCTTTAATAAGATGGTACAAGGGATACAGTAAACCTGAAGTGAAGCATCGGAATCTAAAACTGGGCTCACAGGAGAGGTTCAAATCGTAGAAAGTGAGAGTATCAGTCCTCTTGTGCGTAAGTCGGCATTGTGATTTTTGTATTAAATCCGGATGCAATTTCTGTGTTTCATCGTCAATAAGAAGGTCCAAGGGATACAGTAAACCTGAAGTGAAGCATCGGAATCTAAAACTGGACTCGCAGGAGAGGTTCAAATCATAGAAAGTCAGAGTGTAAGTCCTCGTGTGCTTGTCGGCATTGTGCTTTTTGAATTTAATTCCGATGCAATTTCTGTGTTTCATCGTCAATAAGAAGGTCCAAGGGATACAGTAAACCTGAAGTGAAGCATCGTAATGTAAAACTGGGCTCACAGGAGAATTTCAAATCACAGAAAGATAAAGTGTCAGTCCTCTTGTACATAAGTCGGCATTGTGGCTTTTGTATTAAAGTCGGATACAATTACTGTGTTTCATCGTCAATAAGAAGGTCCAAGGGATACAGTAAACCTGAAGTTAAGCATCGGAATCAAAAACTGGAGTCACAGGAGAGGTTCAAATCATAGAAAGTGAGAGTGTCAGTTCTCTTGTACTTAAGGCGGCATTGTGCCTTTTGTATTAATTTCGGATGCAATTTCTGTGTTTCATCGTCAATAAGAAGGTCCAAGGGATACAGTAAACCTGAAGTGAAGCATCGGAATCTAAAACTGGACTCACAGGAGAGGTTCAAAACATAGAATGTGAGAGTGTCAGTCCTCTTGTACTTATGTCGGCATTCTGCCTTTTGTATTAAAGTCGGATGCAATTTCTATGTTCCATCGTCAATAAGAAGGTCCAAGGGATACAGAACTGGACTCACAGGAGAATTTCATATCATAGAAAGTTAGAGTGTCAGTTCCTCTTGTTCTTAAGTCGGCATTGTGCCTTTTGTATTAAATTCGGATGCAATTTCCGTGTTTCATCATCAATAAGAACGTCCAAGGGATACAGTAAACCTGAAGTGAAGCATCGGAATCTAAAACTAGACTCACAGGAGAGGTTCAAATCATAGAAAGTGAAAGTGTCAGTCCTCTTGTACGTAAGTCGGCATTGTGCCTTTTGTATTAAATGCGGATGGAATTTCTGTGTTTCATCGTCAATAAGAAGGTCCAAGGGATACAGTAAACCTGAAGTGAAGCATCGGAATCTAAAACTGGGCTCACAGGAGAGGTTCATATCATAGAAAGTGAGAGTGTCAGTCCTCTTGTACTTAAGTCGGCATTGTGAATTTTTTAATAAATTGGGATGCAATTTCTGTGTTTCATCATCAATAAGAAGGTCCAAGGCATACAGTAAACCTGAAGTGAAGCATTGGAATCTAGAACTGGCCTCACAGGAGAGGTTCAAATCATAGAAAGTTAGAGTGTCAGTCCTCTTGTACTTAGGTCGGCATTGTGCCTTTTGTATTAAATTCGGATGCAATTTCTGTGTTTCATCGTAAATAAGAAGGTCCAAGGGATACGGTTAATCTGAAGTGAATCATCGGAATCTAAAACTGGACACACAGGAGAGGTTCAAATCATAGAAAGTTAGAGTGTCAGTAGTCTATTACTTAAGTCGGCATTGTGCCTTTTGTATTAAATTCGGATGCAATTTCTGTGTTTCATCGTCAATAAGAAGGTCCAAGGGATACAGTAAACCTGAAGAGGAGCATAGGAATCCAAAACTGGACTCACAGGAGAGGTTCTTATCATAGAAATCGAGAGTGTCAGTCCTCTTATACTTAAGTCGGCATTGTGAATTTTGTAATAAATTCGAATGCAATTTCTGTGTTTCATCGTCAATAAGAAGGTCCAAGTTATACAGTAAACATGAAGTGAAGCACCGGATTCTAAAACTGGGCTCACAGGAGAGGTTCAAATCATAGAAAGTGAGAGTGTCAGTCCTCTTGTACGTAAGTCGGCATTGTGCCTTTTGTATTAAAATCGGATGCAATTTCTGTGTTTCATCGTCAATAAGAAGGTCCAAGTTATACAGTAAACATGAAGTGAAGCACCGGATTCTAAAACTGGACTCACAGTAGAGGTTCAAATCACAGAAAGTTAGAGTGTCAGTCCTCTTGTACTTAGGTCGGCATTGTGCCTTCTGTATTAAATTCGGATGCAATTTCTGTGTTTCATCGTCAATAAGAAGGTCCAAGGTATACAGTAAACCTGAAGTGAGGCATCGGATTGTAAAACTGGACTCACAGGAGAGGTTCAAATCATATAAAATTAGAGTGTCAGTCCTCTTGTACTTAAGTCGGCATTGCGCCATTTGTATTAAATTCGGTTGCAATTTCTGTGTTTCATCGTCAATAAGAAAGTCCAAGGGAAACAGAAAACCTGAAGTGAAGCATCGGAATCTAAAACTGGACTCACAGGAGAGGTTCAAATCATAGAAAGTTAGAGTGTCAGTCGTCTTGTACTTAATTCGGCATTGTGCCTTTTGTATTAAATTCGGTGCAATTTCTGTGTTTCTTCGTCAATAAGAAGGTCCAAGGGATACAGTAAACCTGAAGTGAAGCATCGGAATCTAAAACTGGGCTCACAGGAGAGGTTCAAATCATAGAAAGTGTGAGTGTCAGTCCTCTTGTACGTAAGTCTGCATTGTGCTTTTTGTATTAAATTCGAATGCAATTTCTGTGTTTCATCGTCAAAAGAAGGTCCAAGGGATAAAGTAAACCTGAAACGAAGCATCGGAATCTAAAACTGGACTCACTGGAGAGGTTCAAATCATAGAAAGTGAGAGTATCAATCCTCTTGTTCTTAAGTCGGCATTGTGCCTTTTGTATTAAAATCGGATGCAATTTCTGTGTTTCATCGTCAATAGGAAGGTCAAAGGTATACAGTAAACATGAAGTGAAGCACCGGATTCTAAAACTGGACTCACAGTAGAGGTTCAAATCACAGAAAGTTAGAGTGTCAGTCCTCTTGTACTTAGGACGGCATTGTGCCTTCTGTATTAAATTCGGATGCAATTTCTGTGTTTCATCGTCAATAAGAAGGTCCAAGGTATACAGTAAACCTGAAGTGAGGCATCGGATTCTAAAACTGGACTCACAGGAGAGGTTCAAATCATAGAAAGTTAGAGTGTCAGTCCTCTTGTACTTAAGTCGGCATTGCGCCATTTGTATTAAATTCGGTTGCAATTTCTGTGTTTCATCGTCAATAAGAAGGTCCAAGGGATACAGTAAACCTGAAGTGAAGGATCGGAATCAAAAACGGGACTCTCAGGACAGGTTCAAATGATGGAAAGTGAGAGTGTCAGTGCTCTTGTACTTAAGTCGGCATTGTGCCTTTTGTATTAAAGTCGGATGCAATTGCTGTGTTTCATCTTCAATAAGAATGTCCAAGGGATACAGTAAACCTGAAGTGAAGCATCGAAATCTAAAACTGTACTCACTGGACAGGTTCAAATCATAGTAAGTGAGAGTGTCAGACCTCTTGTACTTATGTCGGCATTCTGCCTTTTGTATTAAATTCGGATGCAATTTCTGTGTTTCATCGTCAATTAGAAGGTCCAAGGAATACAGAACTGGACTCACAGGAGAAATTCATATCATAGAAAGTTAGAGTGTCAGTTCCTCTTGTACTTAAGTCGGCATTGTGCCTTTTGTATTAAATTCGGATGCAATTTCGGTGTTTCATCTTTAATAAGAAGGTACAAGGGATACAGTAAACCTGAAGTGAAGCATCGGAATCTAAAACTGGGCTCACAGGAGAGGTTCAAATCATAGAAAGTGAGGGTATCAGTCCTCTTGTACGTAAGTCGGCATTGTGATTTTTGTATTAAATCCGGATGCAATTCCTGTGTTTCATCGTCAATAAGAAGGTCCAAGGGATACAGTAAACCTGAAGTGAAGCATCGGAATCTAAAACTGGACTCGCAGGAGAGGTTCAAATCATAGAGAGTCAGAGTGTAAGTCCTCGTGTGCTTGTCGGCATTGTGCTTTTTGAATTTAATTCCGATGCAATTTCTGTGTTTCATCGTCAATAAGAAGGTCCAAGGGATACAGTAAACCTGAAGTGAAGCATCGTAATGTAAAACTGGGCTCACAGGAGAATTTCAAATCACAGAAAGATAGAGTGTCAGTCCTCTTGTACTTATGTCGGCATTGTGGCTTTTGTATTAAAGTCGGATACAATTACTGTGTTTCATCGTCAATAAGAAGGTCCAAGGGATACAGTAAACCTGAAGGTAAGCATCGGAATCAAAAACTGGACTCACAGGAGAGGTTCAAATCATAGAAAGTGAGAGTGTCAGTGCTCTTGTACTTTAGTCGGCATTGTGCCTTTTGTATTAATTTCGGATGCAATTTCTGTGTTTCATCGTCAATAAGAAGGTCCAAGGGATACAGTAAACCTGAAGTGAAGCATCGGAATCTAAGACTGGACTCACAGGAGAGGTTCAAATCATAGAATGTGAGAGTGGCAGTCCTCTTGTACTTATGTCGGCATTCTGCATTTTGTATTAAATTCGGATGCAATTTCTGTGTTCCATCGTCAATAAGAATGTCCAAGGGATAGAGAACTGGACTCACAGGAGAATTTCATATCATAGAAAGTTAAAGTGTCAGTTCCTCTTGTTCTTAAGTCGGCATTGTGCCTTTTGTATTAAATTCGGATGCAATTTCGGTGTTTCATCATCAATAAGAAGGTCCAAGGGATACAGTAAACCTGAAGTGAAGCATCGGAATCTAAAACTGGACTCACAGGAGAGGTTCAAATCATAGAAAGTGAAAGTGTCAGTCCTCTTGTACGTAAGTCGGCATTGTGCCTTTTGTATTAAATCCGGATGGAATTTCTGTGTTTCATCGTCAATAAGATGGTCCAAGGGATACAGTAAACCTGAAGTGAAGCATCGGAATCTAGAACTGGGCTCACAGGAGAGGTTCATATCATAGAAAGTGAGAGTGTCAGTCCTCTTGTACTTAAATCGGCATTGTGAATTTTTTAATAAATTGGAATGCAATTTCTGTTTTTCATCATCAATAAGAAGGTCCAAGGCATACAGTAAACCTGAAGTGAAGCATTGGAATCTAGAACTGGCCTCACAGGAGAGGTTCAAATCATAGAAAGTTAGAGTGTCAGTCCTCTTGTACTTAGGTCGGCATTGTGCCTTTTGTATTAAATTCGGATGCAATTTCTGTGTTTCATCGTCAATAAGAAGGTCCAAGGGATACGGTAAATCTGTAGTGAATCATCGGAATCTAAGACTGGACACACAGGAGAGGTTCAAATCATAGAAAGTTAGAGTGTCTGTCGTCTATTACTTAAGTCGGCATTGTGCCTTTTGTACTAAATTCGGATGCAATTTCTGTGTTTCATCGTCAATAAGAAGGTCCAAGGGATACAGTAAACCTGAAGAGGAGCATAGGAATCCAAAACTGGACTCACAGGAGAGGTTCTTATCATAGAAAGTGAGAGTGTCAGTCCTCTTGTACTTAAGTCGGCATTGTGAATTTTGTAATAAATTCGAATGCAATTTCTGTGTTTCATAGTCAATAAAAAGGTCCAAGGGATTCAGTAAACCTGAAGTAAAGCATCGGAATCTAAAACTGGGCTCACAGGAGAGGTTCAAATCATAGAAAGTGAGAGTGTCAGTCCTCTTGCACGTAAGTCGGCATTGTGCCTTTTGTATTAAAATCGGATGCAATTTCTGTGTTTCATCGTCAATAAGAAGGTCCAAGTTATACAGTGAACATGAAGTGAAGCACCGGATTCTAAAACTGGACTCACAGTAGAGGTTCAAATCACAGAAAGTTAGAGTGTCAGTCCTCTTGTACTTAGGTCGGCATTGTGCCTTCTGTATTAAATTCGGATGCAATTTCTGTGTTTCATCGTCAATAAGAAGGTCCAAGGTATACAGTAAACCTGAAGTGAGGCATCGGATTCTAAAACTGGACTCACAGGAGAGGTTCAAATCATAGAATGTTAGAGTGTCAGTCGTCTTGTACTTAATTCGGCATTGTGCCTTTTGTATTAAATTCGGTGCAATATCTGTGTTTCATCGTCAATAAGAAGGTCCAAGGGATACAGTAAACCTGAAGTGAAGCATCGGAATCTAAAACTGGGCTCACAGGAGAGGTTCCAATCATAGAAAGTGAGAGTGTCAGTCCTCTTGTACGTAAGTCTGCATTGTGCCTTTTGTATTAAATTCGAATGCAATTTCTGTGTTTCATCGTCAATAAGAAGGTCCAAGGGATAAAGTAAACCTGAAACGAAGCATCGAAATCTAAAACTGGACTCACTGGAGAGGTTCAAATCATAGAAAGTGAGAGTGTCAATCCTCTTGTACTTAAGTCGGCATTGTGCCTTTTGTATTTAATCCGGATGCAATTTCTGTGTTTCATCGTCAATAAGAAGGTCCAAGGGGCACAGTAAACCTGAAACGAAGCATCGGAATCTAAAACTGGACTCACAGGAGAGGTTCAAATCATAGAAAGTGAGAGTGTCAGTCCTCTTGTACTTAAGTCGGCATTGTGCCTTTTGTATTAATTCCAGATGCAATTTCAGTGTTTCATCGTCAATAAGAAGGTCCGAGGGATACAGTAAACCTGAAGTGAAGCATCGGAATCTAAAATTGGACTCACAGGAGCGGTACAAATCATAGAAAGTCAGGGTGTCAGTCCTTTCGTACTTATGTCGGCATTGTGCATTTTGTATTAAATTCGGATGCAATTTCTGTGTTTCATCTTCAATAAGAAAGTCCAAGGTATACAGTAAACCTCAAGTGGGGCATCGGATTCTGAAACTGGACTCACAGGAGAGGTTCAAATCATAGAAAGTGAGAGTGTCAGTCCTCTTGTACTTAGGTCGGCATTGTGCCTTTTGTATTAAATTCGGATGCAATTTCTGTGTTTCATCGTCAATAAGAAGGTCCAAGGGATACAGTAAACCTGAAGTGAAGCATCGCTATGTAAAACTGGACTCACAAGAGAATTTCAAATCACAGAAAGATAGAGTGTCAGTCCTCTTGTACTTAAGTCGGCATTGTGGCTTTTGTATTAAAGTCGGATGCAATTACTGTGTTTCATCGTCAATAAGAAGGTCCAAGGGATACAGTAAACCTGAAGTGAAGCATCGGAATCAAAAACGGGACTCACAGGAGAGGTTCAAATGATAGAAAGTGAGAGTGTCAGTGCTCTTGTACTTAAGTCGGCATTGTGGCTTTTGTATTAAAGTCGGATGCAATTTCTGTGTTTCATCTTCAATAAGAAGGTCCAAGGGATACAGTAAACCTGAAGTGAAGCATCGGAATCTAAAACTGGACTCACAGGAGAGGTTCAAATCATAGAAAGTGAGAGTGTCAGACCTCTTGTACTTATGTCGGCATTCTGCCTTTTGTATTAAATTCGGATGCAATTTCTGTGTTTCATCGTCAATAAGAAGGTCCAAGGGATACAGAACTGGACTCACAGGAGAATTTCATATCATAGAAAGTTAGAGTGTCAGTTCCTCTTGTTCTTAAGTCGGCATTGTGCCTTTTGTATTAAATACGGATGCAATTTCGGTGTTTCATCATCAATAAGAAGGTCCAAGAGATACAGTAAAACTGAAGTGAAGCATTGGAATCTAGAACTGGCCTCACAGGAGAGGTTCAAATCATAGAAAGTTAGAGTGTCAGTCGTCTATTACTTAAGTTGGCATTGTGCCTTTTGTATTAAATTCGGATGCAATTTCTGTGTTTCATCGTCAATAAGAAGGTCCAAGGGATACAGTAAACCTGAAGAGGAGCATAGGAATCTAAAACTGGACTCACAGGTGAGGTTATTATCATAGAAAGTGAGAGTGTCAGTCCTCTTGTACTTAAGTCGGCATTGTGAATTTTGTAATACATTCGGATGCAATTTCTGTGTTTCATCGTCAATAAAAAGGTCCAAGGGATACAGTAAACCTGAAGTGAAGCATCGGAATCTAAAACTGGGCTCACAGGAGAGGTTCAAATCATAGAAAGTGAGAGTGTCAGTCCTCTTGTACGTAAGTCGGCATTGTGCCTTTTGTATTAAAATCGGATGCAATTTCTGTGTTTCATCGTCAATATGAAGGTCCAAGGTATACAGTAAACATGAAGTGAAGCACCGGATTCTAAAACTGGACTCACAGTAGAGGTTCAAATCACAGAAAGTTAGAGTGTCAGTCCTCTTGTACTTAAGTCGGCATTGCGCCATTTGTATTAAATTCGGTTGCAATTTCTGTGTTTCATCGTCAATAAGAAAGTCCAAGGGAAACAGAAAACCTGAAGTGAAGCATCGGAATCTAAAACTGGACTCAAAGGAGAGGTTCAAATCATAGAAAGTTAGAGTGTCAGTCGTCTTGTACTTAATTCGGCATTGTGCCTTTTGTATTACATTCGGTGCAATTTCTGTGTTTCATCGTCAATAAGAAGGTCCAAGGGATAAGGTATACCTGAAACGAAGCATCGGAATCTAAAACTGGACTCACTGGAGAGGTTCAAATCATAGAAAGTGAGAGTGTCAGTCCTCTTGTACTTAAGTCGGCATTGTGCCTTTTGTATTAAATCCAGATGCAATTTCTATGTTTCATCGTCAATAAGAAGGTCCAAGGGACACATTAAACCTGAAACGAAGCATCGGAATCTAAAACTGGACTCACAGGAGAGGTTCAAATCATAGATAGTAAGAGTGTCAGTCCTCTTGTACTTATGTCGGCATTGTGCCTTTTGTATTAATTCCAGATGCAATATCAGTGTTTCATCGTCAATAATAAGGTCCGAGGGATACAGTAAACCTGAAGTGAAGCATCGGAATCTAAAATTGGACTCACAGGAGCGGTACAAATCATAGAAAGTGAGGGTGTCAGTCCTTTCGTACTTAAGTCGGCATTGTGCATTTTGTATTAAATTCGGATGCAATTTCTGTGTTTCATCGTCAATAAGAACATCCAAGGTATACAGTAACGTGAAGTGAAGCATCGGAATCTAAAACTGGACTCACAGTAGAGGTTCAAATCACAGAAAGTTAGACTGTCAGTCCTGTTGTACTTAGGTCGGCATTGTACCCTCTGTATTAAATTCGGATGCAATTTCTGTGTTTCATCTTCAATAAGAAGGTCCAAGGTATACAGTAAATCTCAAGTGAGGCATCGGATTCTGAAACTGGACTCACAGGAGAGGTTCAAATCATAGAAAGTGAGACTGTCAGTCCTCTTGTACTTAAGTCGGCATTGTGCCTTTTGTATTAAATTCGGATGCAATTTCTGTGTTTCATCGTCAATAAGAAGGTCCAAGGGATACAGTAAACCTGAAGTGAAGCATCGCTATGTACAACTGGACTCACAAGAGAATTTCAAATCACAGAAAGATAGAGTGTCAGTCCTCTTGTACTTAAGTCGGCATTGTGGCTTTTGTATTAAAGTCGGATGCAATTACTCTGTTTCATCGTCAATAAGAAGGTCCAAGGGATACAGTAAACCTGAAGTGAAGCATCGGAATCAAAAACGGGACTCACAGGAGAGGTTCAAATGATAGAAAGTGAGAGTGTCAGTGCTCTTGTACTTAAGGCGGCATTGTGGCTTTTGTATTAAAGTCGGATGCAATTTCTGTGTTTCATCTTCAATAAGAAGGTCCAAGGGATACAGTAAACCTGAAGTAAAGCATCGGAATCTAAAACTGGACTCACAGGAGAGGTTCAAATCATAGAAAGTGAGAGTGTCAGACCTCTTGTACTTATGTCGGCATTCTGCCTTTTGTATTAAATTCGGATGCAATTTCTGTGTTTCGTCGTCAATAAGAAGGTCCAAGGGATACAGAACTGGACTCACAGGAGAATTTCATATCATAGAAAGTTAGAGTGTCAGTTCCTCTTGTACTTAAGTCGGCAATGTGCCTTTTGTATTAAATTCGGATGCAATTTCGGTGTTTCATCTTTAATAAGAAGGTACAAGGGATACAGTAAACCTGAAGTGAAGCATCGGAATCTAAAACTGGGCTCACAGGAGAGGTTCAAATCATAGAAAGTGAGAGTATCAGTCCTCTTGTACGTAAGTCGGCATTGTGATATTTGTATTAAATCCGGATGCAATTTCTGTGTTTCATCGTCAATAAGAAGGTCCAAGGGATACAGTAAACCTGAAGTGAAGCATCGGAATCTAAAACTGGACTCGCAGGAGAGGTTCAAATCATAGAGAGTCAGAGTGTAAGTCCTCGTGTGCTTGTCGGCATTGTGCTTTTTGAATTTAATTCCGATGCAATTTCTGTGTTTCATCGTCAATAAGAAGGTCCAAGGGATACAGTAAACCTGAAGTGAAGCATCGTAATGTAAAACTGGGCTCATAGGAGAATTTCAAATCACAGAAAGATAAGGTGTCAGTCCTCTTGTACTTAAGTCGGCACTGTGGCTTTTGTATTAAAGTCGGATACAATTACTGTGTTTCATCGTCAATAAGAAGGTCCATGGGATACAGTAAACCTGAAGTTAAGCATCGGAATCAAAAACTGGACTCACAGGAGAGGTTCAAATCATAGAAAGTGAGAGTGTCAGTACTCTTGTACTTAAGTCGGCATTGTGCCTTTTGTATTAATTTCGGATGCAATTTCTGTGTTTCATCGTCAATAAGAAGGTCCAAGGGATACAGTAAACCTGAAGTGAAGCATCGGAATCTAAAACTGGGCTCACAGGAGAGGTTCAAACCATAGAAAGTGAGAGTGTCAGTCCTCTTGTACGTAAGTCTGCATTGTGCCTTTTGTATTAAATTCGAATGCAATTTCTGTGTTTCATCGTCAATAAGAAGGTCCAAGGGGTAAGGTAAACCTGAAACGAAGCATCGGAATCTAAAACTGGACTCACTGGAGAGGTTCAAATCATAGAAAGTGAGAGTGTCAGTCCTCTTGTACTTAAGTCGGCATTGTGCCTTTTGTATTAAATCCAGATGCAATTTCTATGTTTCATCGTCAATAAGAAGGTCCAAGGGACACATTAAACCTGAAACGAAGCATCGGAATCTAAAACTGGACTCACAGGAGAGGTTCAAATCATAGATAGTAAGAGTGTCAGTCCTCTTGTACTTATGTCGGCATTGTGCCTTTTGTATTAATTCCAGATGCAATATCAGTGTTTCATCGTCAATAATAAGGTCCGAGGGATACAGTAAACCTGAAGTGAAGCATCGGAATCTAAAATTGGACTCACAGGAGCGGTACAAATCATAGAAAGTGAGGGTGTCAGTCCTTTCGTACTTAAGTCGGCATTGTGCATTTTGTATTAAATTCGGATGCAATTTCTGTGTTTCATCGTCAATAAGAACGTCCAAGGTATACAGTAACGTGAAGTGAAGCATCGGAATCTAAAACTGGACTCACAGTAGAGGTTCAAATCACAGAAAGTTAGACTGTCAGTCCTGTTGTACTTAGGTCGGCATTGTACCCTCTGTATTAAATTCGGATGCAATTTCTGTGTTTCATCTTCAATAAGAAGGTCCAAGGTATACAGTAAATCTCAAGTGAGGTTCGGATTCTGAAACTGGACTCACAGGAGAGGTTCAAATCATAGAAAGTGAGAGTGTCAGTCCTCTTGTACTTAAGTCGGCATTGTGCCTTTTGTATTAAATTCGGATGCAATTTCTGTGTTTCATCGTCAATAAGAAGGTCCAAGGGATACAGTAAACCTGAAGTGAAGCATCGCTATGTACAACTGGACTCACAAGAGAACTTCAAATCACAGAAAGATAGAGTGTCAGTCCTCATGTACTTAAGTCGGCATTGTGGCTTTTGTATTAAAGTCGGATGCAATTACTGTGTTTCATCGTCAATAAGAAGGTCCAAGGGATACAGTAAACCTGAAGTGAAGCATCGGAATCAAAAACGGGACTCACAGGAGAGGTTCAAATGATAGAAAGTGAGAGTGTCAGTGCTCTTGTACTTAAGGCGGCATTGTGGCTTTTGTATTAAAGTCGGATGCAATTTCTGTGTTTCATCTTCAATAAGAATGTCCAAGGGATACAGTAAACCTGAAGTAAAGCATCGGAATCTAAAACTGGACTCACAGGAGAGGTTCAAATCATAGAAAGTGAGAGTGTCAGACCTCTTGTACTTATGTCGGCATTCTGCCTTTTGTATTAAATTCGGATGCAATTTTTGTGTTTCATCGTCAATAAAAAGGTCCAAGGGATACAGAACTGGACTCACAGGAGAATTTCATATCATAGAAAGTTAGAGTGTCAGTTCCTCTTGTACTTAAGTCGGCAATGTGCCTTTTGTATTAAATTCGGATGCAATTTCGGTGTTTCATCTTTAATAAGAAGGTACAAGGGATACAGTAAACCTGAAGTGAAGCATCGGAATCTAAAACTGGGCTCACAGGAGAGGTTCAAATCATAGAAAGTGAGAGTATCAGTCCTCTTGTACGTAAGTCGGCATTGTGATATTTGTATTAAATCCGGATGCAATTTCTGTGTTTCATCGTCAATAAGAATGTCCAAGGGATACAGTAAACCTGAAGTGAAGCATCGGAATCTAAAACTGGACTCGCAGGAGAGGTTCAAATCATAGAAAGTCAGAGTGTAAGTCCTCGGTTGCTTGTCGGCATTGTGCTTTTTGAATTTAATTCCGATGCAATTTCTGTGTTTCATCGTCAATAAGAGGGTCCAAGGGATACAGTAAACCTGAAATGAAGCATCGTAATGTAAAACTGGGCTCACAGGAGAATTTCAAATCACAGAAAGATAAGGTGTCAGTCCTCTTGTACTTAAGTCGGCACTGTGGCTTTTGTATTAAAGTCGGATACAATTACTGTGTTTCATCGTCAATAAGAAGGTCCAAGGGATACAGTAAACCTGAAGTGAAGCATCGTAATGTAAAACTGGGCTCACAGGAGAATTTCAAATCACAGAAAGATAAGGTGTCAGTCCTCTTGTACTTAAGTCGGCACTGTGGCTTTTGTATTAAAGTCGGGTACAATTACTGTGTTTCATCGTCAATAAGAAGGTCCATGGGATACAGTAAACCTGAAGTTAAGCATCGGAATCAAAAACTGGACTCACAGGAGAGGTTCAAATCATAGAAAGTGAGAGTGTCAGTACTCTTGTACTTAAGTCGGCATTGTGCCTTTTGTATTAATTTCGGATGCAATTTCTGTGTTTCATCGTCAATAAGAAGGTCCAAGGGATACAGTAAACCTGAAGTGAAGCATCGGAATCTAAAACTGGACTCACAGGAGAGGTTCAAATCATAGAAAGTGAGAGTGTCAATCCTCTTGTCCTTATGTCGGCATTCTGCCTTTTGTATTAAATTCGGATGCAATTTCTGTGTTTCATCGTCAATAAGAAGGTCCAAGGGATACAGAACTGGACTCACAGGAGAATTTCATATCATAGAAAGTTAGAGTGTCAGTTCCTCTTGTTCTTAAGTCGGCATTGTGCCTTTTGTATTAAATTCGGATGCAATTTCGGTGTTTCATCGTTAATAAGAAGGTACAAGGGATACAGTAAACCTGAAGTGAAGCATCGGAATCTAAAACTGGGCTCACAGGAGAGGTTCAAATCATAGAAAGTGAGAGTGTCAATCCTCTTGTACGTAAGTCGGCATTGTGATTTTTGTATTAAATCCGGATGCAATTTCTGTGCTTCATCGTCAATAAGAAGGTCCAAGGGATACAGTAAACCTGAAGTGAAGCATCGGAATCTAAAATTGGACTCACAGGAGCGGTACAAATCATAGAAAGTGAGGGTGTCAGTCCTCTCGTACTTAAGTCGGCATTGTGCATTTTGTATTAAATTCGGATGCAATTTCTGTGTTTCATCGTCAATAAGAACGTCCAAGGTATACAGTAACGTGAAGTGAAGCATCGGAATCTTAAACTGGACTCACAGGAGAGGTTCAAATCATAGAAAGTGAGAGTGTCAGTCCTCTTGTACTTAAGTCGGCATTGTGCCTTTTGTATTAAATTCGGATGCAATTTCTGTGTTTCATCGTCAATAGGATGGTCCAAGGGATACAGTAAACCAGAAGTGAAGCATCGTAATGTAAAACTGGACTCACAGGAGAATTTCAAATCACAGAAAGATAGAGTGTCAGTCCTCTTGTACTCAAGTCGGCATTGTGGCTTTTCTATTAAAGTCGGATGCAATTACTGTGTTTCATCGTCAATAAGAAGGTCCAAGGGATACAGTAAACGTGAAGTCAAGCATCGGAATCAAAAACTGGACTCACAGGAGAGGTTCAAATCATAGAAAGTGAGAGTGTCAGTGCTCTTGTACTTAAGTCGGCATTGTGCCTTTTGTATTAATTTCGGATGCAATTTCTGTGTTTCATCGTCAATAAGAAGGTCCAAGGGATACAGTTAACCTGAAGTGAAGCATCGGAATCTAAAACTGGACTCACAGGAGAGGTTCAAATCATAGTAAGTTAGAGTGTCAGTCCTCTTGTACTTATATCGGCATTCTGCCTTTTCTATTAAAGTCGGATGCAATTACTGTGTTTCATCGTCAATAAGAAGGTCCAAGGGATACAGTAAACGTGAAGTCAAGCATCGGAATCAAAAACTGGACTCACAGGAGAGGTTCAAATCATAGAAAGTGAGAGTGTCAGTGCTCTTGTACTTAAGTCGGCATTGTGCCTTTTGTATGAATTTCGGATGCAATTTCTGTGTTTCATCGTCAATAAGAAGGTCCAAGGGATACAGTAAACCTGAAGTGAAGCATCGGAATCTAAAACTGGACTCACAGGAGAGGTTCAAATCATAGAAAGTGAGAAAGTCAGTCCTCTTGTACGTAAGTCGGCATTGTGATTCTTGTATTAAATCCGGATGCAACTTCTGTGTTTCATCGTCAATAAGAAGGTCCAAGGGATACAGTAAACGTGAAGTCAAGCATCGGAATCAAAAACTGGACTCACAGGAGAGGTTCAAATCATAGAAAGTGAGAGTGTCAGTGCTCTTGTACTTAAGTCGGCATTGTGCCTTTTGTATTAATTTCGGATGCAATTTCTGTGTTTCATCGTCAATAAGAAGGTCCAAGGTATACAGTAAACCTGAAGTGAGGCATCGGATTCAAAAACTGGTCTCACAGGAGAGGTTCAAATCATAGAAAGTTAGAGTGTCAGTCCTCTTGTACTTAAGTCGGCATTGCGCCATTTGTATTAAATTCGGTTGCAATTTCTGTGTTTCATCGTCAATAAGAAAGTCCAAGGGAAACAGTAAACCTTAAGTGAAGCATCGGAATCTAAAACTGGACTCACAGGAGAGGTTCAAATCATAGAAAGTTAGAGTGTCAAACTTCTTGTACTTAATTCGGCATGTGCCTTTTGTATTAAAGTCGGATACAATTACTGTGTTTCATCGTCAATAAGAAGGTCCAAGGGATACAGTAAACCTGAAGTTAAGCATCGGAATCAAAAACTGGACTCACAGGAGAGGTTCAAATCATAGAAAGTGAGAGTGTCAGTGCTCTTGTACTTCAGTCGGCATTGTGCCTTTTGTATTAATTTCGGATGCAATTTCTGTGTTTCATCGTCAATATGAAGGTCCAAGGGATACAGTAAACCTGAAGTGAAGCATCGGAATTTAAAACTGGACTCACAGGAGAGGTTCAAATCATAGAAAGTGAGAGTGTCAGTCCTCTTGTACTTATGTCGGCATTCTGCCTTTTGTATTAAATTCGGATGCAATTTCTGTGTTTCATCGTCAATAAGAAGGTACAAGGGATACAGAACTGGACTCACAGGAGAATTTCATATCATAGAAAGTTAGAGTGTCAGTTCCTCTTGTTCTTAAGTCGGCATTGTGCCTTTTGTATTAAATCCGGATGCAATTTCTGTGCTTCATCGTCAATAAGAAGGTCCAAGGGATACAGTAAACCTGAAGTGAAGCATTGGAATCTAAAATTGGACTCACAGGAGCGGTACAAATCATAGAAAGTGAGGGTGTCAGTCCTCTCTTACTTAAGTCGGCATTGTGCTTTTTGTATTAAATTCGGATGCAATTTCTGTGTTTCATCGTCAATAAGAACGTCCAAGGTATACAGTAACGTGAAGTGAAGCATCGGAATCTAAAACTGGACTCACAGGAGAGGTTCAAATCATAGAAAGTGAGAGTGTCAGTCCTCTTGTACTTAAGTCGGCATTGTGGCTTTTGTATTAAAGTCGGATGCAATTACTGTGTTTCATCGTCAATAAGAAGGTCCAAGGGATACAGTAAACCTGAAGTGAAGCATCGGAATCAAAAACTGGGCTCACAGGAGAGGTTCAAATCATAGAAAGTGAGAGTGTCAGTCCTCTATTACGTAAGTCGGCATTGTGATTTTTGTATTAAATCCGGATGCAATTTCTGTGTTTCATCGTCAATAAGAAGGTCCAAGGGGTACAGTAAACCTGATGTGAAGCATCAGAATCTAAAACTGGACTCGAAAGGAGAGGTTCAAATCATAGAAAGTCAGAGTGTAAGTCCTCTTGTGCTTGTCGGCATTGTGCTTTTTGAATTTAATTCCGATGCAATTTCTGTGTTTCATCGTCAATAAGAAGGTCCAAGGTATACAGTAAACCTGAAGTGAGGCATCGGATTCTAAAACTGGACTCACAGGAGAGGTTCAAATCATAGAAAGTTAGAGTGTCAGTCCTCTTGTACTTAAGTCGGCATTGCGCCATTTGTATTAAATTCGGTTGCAATTTCTGTGTTTCATCGTCAATAAGAAAGTCCAAGGGAAACAGTAAACCTTAAGTGAAGCATCGGAATCTAGAACTGGGCTCGCAGGAGAGGTTCAAATCATAGAAAGTGAGAGTATCAGTCCTCTTGTACGTAAGTCGGCATTGTGATTTTTGTATTAAATCCGGATGCAATTTCTGTGTTTCATCGTCAATAAGAAGGTCCAAGGGATACAGTAAACCTGAAGTGAAGCATCGGAATATAAAACTGGACTCGCAGGAGAGGTTCAAATCATAGAAAGTCAGAGTGTAAGTCCTCGTGTGCTTGTCGGCATTGTGCATTTTGAATTTAATTCCGATGCAAGTTCTGTGTTTCATCGTCAATAAGAAGGTCCAAGGGATACAGTAAACCTGAAGTGAAGCATCGTAATGTAAAACTGGGCTCACAGGAGAATTTCAAATCACAGAAAGATAGAGAATCAGTCCTCTTGTACTTAAGTCGGCATTGTGGCTTTTGTATTAAAGTCGGATACAATTACTGTGTTTCATCGTCAATAAGAAGGTCCAAGGGATACAGTAAACCTGAAGTTAAGCATCGGAATCAAAAACTTGACTCACAGGAGAGGTTCAAATCATAGAAAGTGAGAGTGTCAGTGCTCTTGTACTTAAGTCGGCATTGTGCCTTTTGTATTAATTTCGGATGCAATTTCTGTGTTTCATCGTCAATAAGAAGGTCCAAGGGATACAGTAAACCTGAAGTGAAGCATCGGAATCTAAAACTGGACTCACAGGAGAGGTTCAAATCATAGAAAGTGAGAGTGTCAGTCCTCTTGTACTTATGTCGGCATTCTGCCTTTTGTATTAAATTCGGATGCAATTTCTGTGTTTCATCGTCAATAAGAAGGTCCAAGGGATACAGAACTGGACTCACAAGAGAATTTCATATCATAGAAAGTTAGAGTGTCAGTTCCTCTTGTTCTTAAGTCGGCATTGTGCCTTTTGTATTAAATTCGGATGCAATTTCGGTGTTTCATCGTTAATAAGAAGTTACAAGGGATACAGTAAACCTGAAGTGAAGCATCGGAATCTAAAACTGGGCTCACAGGAGAGGTTCAAATCATAGAAAGTGAGAGTGTCAGTCCACTTGTACGTAAGTCGGCATTGTGATTTTTGTATTAAATCCGGATGCAATTTCTGTGCTTCATCGTCAATAAGAAGGTCCAAGGGATACAGTAAACCTGAAGTGAAGCATTGGAATCTAAAATTGGACTCACAGGAGCGGTACAAATCATAGAAAGTGAGGGTGTCAGTCCTCTCGTACTTAAGTCGGCATTGTGCATTTTGTATTAAATTCGGATGCAATTTCTGTGTTTCATCGTCAATAAGAAGGTCCAAGGGATACAGTAAACCTGAAGTGAAGCATCGGAATCTAAAACTGGACTCACAGGAGAGGTTCAAATCATAGAAAGTGAGAGTGTCAGTCCTCTTGTACTTATGTCGGCATTCTGCCTTTTGTATTAAATTCGGATGCAATTTCTGTGTTTCATCGTCAATAAGAAGGTCCAAGGGATACAGAACTGGACTCACAAGAGAATTTCATATCATAGAAAGTTAGAGTGTCAGTTCCTCTTGTTCTTAAGTCGGCATTGTGCCTTTTGTATTAAATTCGGATGCAATTCCGGTGTTTCATCGTTAATAAGAAGTTACAAGGGATACAGTAAACCTGAAGTGAAGCATCGGAATCAAAAACTGGGCTCACAGGAGAGGTTCAAATCATAGAAAGTGAGAGTGTCAGTCCTCTATTACGTAAGTCGGCATTGTGATTTTTGTATTAAATCCGGATGCAATTTGTGTGTTTCATCGTCAATAAGAAGGTCCAAGGGGTACAGTAAACCTGATGTGAAGCATCGGAATCTAAAACTGGACTCGCAGGAGAGGTTCAAATCATAGAAAGTCAGAGTGTCAGTCCTCTTGTACGTAAGTCGGCATTGTGATTTTTGTATTAAATCCGGATGCAATTTCTGTGCTTCATCGTCAATAAGAAGGTCCAAGGGATACAGTAAACCTGAAGTGAAGCATTGGAATCTAAAATTGGACTCACAGGAGCGGTACAAATCATAGAAAGTGAGGGTGTCAGTCCTCTCGTACTTAAGTCGGCATTGCGCCATTTGTATTAAATTCGGTTGCAATTTCTGTGTTTCATCGTCAATAAGAAAGTCCAAGGGAAACAGTAAACCTTAAATGAAGCATCGGAATCTAAAACTGGACTCACAGGAGAGGTTCAAATCATAGAAAGTTAGAGTGTCAGTCGTCTTGTACTTAATTCGGCATTGTGCCTTTTGTATTAAATTCGGTGCAGTTTCTGTGTTTCATCGTCAATAAGAAGGTCCAAGGGATACAGTAAACCTGAAGTGAAGCATCGGAATCTAAAACCGGGCTCACAGGAGAGGTTCAAACCATAGAAAGTGAGAGTGTCAGTCCTCTTGTACATAAGTCTGCATTGTGCCTTTTGTATTAAATTCGAATGCAATTTCTGTTTTTCATCGTCAATAAGAAGGTCCAAGGGATAAAGTAAACCTGAAACGAAGCATCGGAATCTAAAACTGGACTCACTGGAGAGGTTCAAATCATAGAAAGTGAGAGTGTCAGTCCTCTTGTACTTAAGTCGGCATTGTGCCTTTTGTATTAATTCCAGATGCAATTTCAGTGATTCATCGTCAATAAGAAGGTCCGAGGGATACAGTAAACCTGATGTATAGCATCGGAATCTAAAATTGGACTCACAGGAGCGGTACAAATCATAGAAAGTGAGGGTGTCAGTCCTTTCGTACTTAAGTCGGCATTGTGCATTTTCTATTAAATTCGGATGGAATTTCTGTGTTTCATCGTCAATAAGAACGTTCAAAGTATACAGTAAAGTGAAGTGAAGCATCGGAATCTAAAACTGGACTCACAGTAGAGGTTCAAATCACAGAAAGTTAGCCTGTCAGTCCTCTTGTACTTAGGTCGGCATTGTACCCTCTGTATTAAATTCGGATGCAAATTCTGTGTTTCATCTTCAATAAGAAGGTCCAAGGTATACAGTAAACCTCAAGTGAGGCATCGGATTCTGAAACTGGACTCACAGGAGAGGTTCAAATCATAGAAAGTGAGAGTGTCACTCCTCTTGTACTTAAGTCATCATTGTGCCTTTTGTATTAAATTCGGATGCAATTTCTGTGTTTCATCGTCAATAAGAAGGTCCAAGGGATACAGTAAACCTGATGTGAAGCATCGCTATGTAAAACTGGACTGACAAGAGAATTTCAAATCACAGAAAGATAGAGTGTCAGTCCTCTTGTACTTAAGTCGGCATTGTGGCTTTTGTATTAAAGTCGGATGCAATTACTGTGTTTCATCGTCAATAAGATGGTCCAAGGGATACAGTAAACCTGAAGTGAAGCATCGGAATCAAAAACGATACTCACAGGAGAGGTTCAAATGATTGAAAGTGAGAGTGTCAGTGCTCTTGTACTTAAGTCGGCATTGTGGCTTTTGTATTAAAGTCGGATGCAATTTCTGTGTTTCATCGTCAATAAGAAGGTCCAAGGGATACAGTAAACCTGAAGTGAAGCATTGGAATCTAAAATTGGATCTCACAGGAGCGGTACAAATCATAGAAAGTGAGGGTGTCAGTCCTCTCTTACTTAAGTCGGCATTGTGCTTTTTGTATTAAATTCGGATGCAATTTCTGTGTTTCATCGTCAATAAGAACGTCCAAGGTATACAGTAACGTGAAGTGAAGCATCGGAATCAAAAACGGGACTCACAGGAGAGGTTCAAATGATAGAAAGTGAGAGTGTCAGTGCTCTTGTACTTAAGTCGGCATTGTGATATTTGTATTAAATCCGGATGCAATTTCTGTGCTTCATCGTCAATAAGAAGGTCCAAGGGATACAGTAAACCTGAATTGAAGCATTGGAATCTAAAATTGGACTCACAGGAGCGGTACAAATCATAGAAAGTGAGGGTGTCAGTCCTCTCTTACTTAAGTCGGCATTGTGCTTTTTGTATTAAATTCGGATGCAATTTCTGTGTTTCATCGTCAATAAGAACGTCCAAGGTATACAGTAACGTGAAGTGAAGCATCGGAATCTAAAACTGGACTCACAGGAGGGGTTCAAATCATAGAAAGTGAGAGAGTCAGTCCTCTTGTACTTAAGTCGGCATTGTGCCTTTTGTATTAAATTCGGATGCAATTTCTGTGTTTCATCGTCAATAAGAAGGTCCAAGGGATACAGTAAACCAGAAGTGAAGCATCGTAATGTAAAACTGGACTCACAGCAGAATTTCAAATCACAGAAAGATAGAGTGTCAGTCCTCTTGTACTTAAGTCGGCATTGTGGCTTTTGTATTAAAGTCGGATGCAATTACTGTGTTTCATCGTCAATAAGAAGGTCCAAGGGATACAGTAAACCTGAAGTGAAGCATCGGAATCAAAAACTGGGCTCACAGGAGAGGTTCAAATCATAGAAAGTGAGAGTGTCTGTCCTCTATTACGTAAGTCGGCATTGTGATTTTTGTATTAAATCCGGATGCAATTTCTGTGTTTCATCGTCAATAAGAAGGTCCAAGGGGTACAGTAAACCTGATGTGAAGCATCGGAATCTAAAACTGGACTCGAAAGGAGAGGTTCAAATCATAGAAAGTCAGAGTGTAAGTCCTCTTGTGCTTGTCGGCATTGTGCTTTTTGAATTTAATTCCGACGCAATTTCTGTGTTTCATCGTCAATAAGAAGGTCCAAGGTATACAGTAAACCTGAAGTGAGGTATCGGATTCTAAAACTGGACTCACAGGAGAGGTTCAAATCATAGAAAGTTAGAGTGTCAGTCCTCTTGTACTTAAGTCGGCATTGCGCCATTTGTATTAAATTCGGTTGCAATTTCTGTGTTTCATCGTCAATAAGAAAGTCCAAGGGAAACAGTAAACCTTCAGTGAAGCATCGGAATCTAGAACTGGGCTCACAGGAGAGGTTCAAATCATAGAAAGTGAGAGTATCAGTCCTCTTGTACGTAAGTCGGCATTGTGATTTTTGTATTAAATCCGGATGCAATTTCTGTGTTTCATCGTCAATAAGAAGGTCCAAGGGATACAGTAAACCTGAAGTTAAGCATCGGAATCTAAAACTGGACTCACAGGAGAGGTTCAAATCATAGAAAGTGAGAGTGTCAGTGCTCTTGTACTTAAGTCGGCATTGTGCCTTTTGTATTAATTTCGGATGCAATTTCTGTGTTTCATCGTCAATGAGAAGGTCCAAGGGATACAGTAAACCTGAAGTGAAGCATCGGAATCTAAAACTGGACTCACAGGAGAGGTTCAAATCATAGAAAGTGAGAGTGTCAGTCCTCTTGTACTTATGTCGGCATTCTGCCTTTTGTATTAAATTCGGATGCATTTTCTGTGTTACATCGTCAATAAGAAGGTCCAAGGGATACAGAACTGGACTCACAGGAGAATTTCATATCATAGAAAGTTAGAGTGTCAGTTGCTCTTGTTCTTAAGTCGGCATTGTGCCTTTTGTATTAAATTCGGATGCAATTTCGGTGTTTCATCGTTAATAAGAAGGTACAAGGGATACAGTAAACCTGAAGTGAAGCATCGGAATCTAAAACTGGGATCACAGGAGAGGTTCAAATCATAGAAAGTGAGAGTGTCAGTCCTCTTGTACGTAAGTCGGCATTGTGATTTTTGTATTAAATCCGGATGCAATTTCTGTGCTTCATCGTCAATAAGAAGGTCCAAGGGATACAGTAAACCTGAAGTGAAGCATTAGAATCTAAAATTGGACTCACAGGAGCGGTACAAATCATAGAAAGTGAGGGTGTCAGTCCTCTCGTACTTAAGTGGGCATTGTGCATTTTGTATTAAATTCGGATGCAATTTCTGTGTTTCATCGTCAATAAGAACGTCCAAGGTATACAGTAACGTGAAGTGAAGCATCGGAATCTAAAACTGGACTCACAGGAGAGGTTCAAATCATAGAAGGTGAGAGTGTCAGTCCTCTTGTACTTAAGTCGGCATTGTGCCTTTTGTATTAAATTCGGATGCAATTTCTGTGTTTCATCGTCAATAAGAAGGTCCAAGGGATACAGTAAACCAGAAGTGAAGCATCGTAATGTAAAACTGGACTCACAGGAGAATTTCAAATCACAGAAAGATAGAGTGTCAGTCCTCTTGTACTTAAGTCGGCATTGTGGCTTTTGTATTAAAGTCGGATGCAATTACTGTGTTTCATCGTCAATAAGAAGGTCCAAGGGATACAGTAAACCTGAAGTGAAGCATCGGAATCAAAAACTGGGCTCACAGGAGAGGTTCAAATCATAGAAAGTGAGAGTGTCAGTCCTCTATTACGTAAGTCGGCATTGTGATTTTTGAATTAAATCCGGATGCAATTTCTGTGTTTCATCGTCAATAAGAAGGTCCAAGGGGTACAGTAAACCTGATGTGAAGCATCGGAATCTAAAACTGGACTCGCAGGAGAGGTTCAAATCATAGAAAGTCAGAGTGTAAGTCCTCTTGTGCTTGTCGGCATTGTGCTTTTTGAATTTATTTCCGATGCAATTTCTGTGTTTCATCGTCAATAAGAAGGTCCAAGGTATACAGTAAACCTGAAGTGAGGCATCGGATTCTAAAACTGGACTCACAGGAGAGGTTCAAATCATAGAAAGTTAGAGTGTCAGTCCTCTTGTACTTAAGTCGGCATTGCGCCATTTGTATTAAATTCGGTTGCAATTTCTGTGTTTCATCGTCAATAAGAAAGTCCAAGGGAAACAGTAAACCTTAAGTGAAGCATCGGAATCTAAAACCGGGCTCACAGGAGAGGTTCAAATCATAGAAAGTGAGAGTATCAGTCCTCTTGTACGTAAGTCGGCATTGTGATTTTTGTATTAAATCCGGATGCAATTTCTGTGTTTCATCGTCAATAAGAAGGTCCAAGGGATACAGTAAACCTGAAGTCAAGCATCGGAATATAAAACTGGACTCGCAGGAGAGGTTCAAATCATAGAAAGTCAGAGTGTAAGTCCTCGTGTGCTTGTCGGCATTGTGCATTTTGAATTTATTTCCGATGCAATTTCTGTGTTTCATCGTCAATAAGAAGGTCCAAGGGATACAGTAAACCTGAAGTGAAGCATCGTAATGTAAAACTGGGCTCACAGGAGAATTTCAAATCACAGAAAGATAGAGAATCAGTCCTCTTGTACTTAAGTCGGCATTGTGGCTTTTGTATTAAAGTCGGATACAATTACTGTGTTTCATCGTCAATAAGAAGGTCCAAGGGATACAGTAAACCTGAAGTTAAGCATCGGAATCAAAAACTGGACTCACAGGAGAGGTTCAAATCATAGAAAGTGAGAGTGTCAGTGCCCTTGTACTTAAGACGGCATTGTGCCTTTTGTATTAATTTCGGATGCAATTTCTGTGTTTCATCGTCAATAAGAAGGTCCAAGGGATACAGTAAACCTGAAGTGAAGCATCGGAATCTAAAACTGGACTCACAGGAGAGGTTCAAATCATAGAAAGTGAGAGTGTCAGTCCTCTTGTACTTATGTCGGCATTCTGCCTTTTGTATTAAATTCGGATGCAATTTCTGTGTTTCATCGTCAATAAGAAGGTCCAAGGGATACAGAACTGGACTCACAGGAGAATTTCATATCATAGAAAGTTAGAGTGTCAGTTCCTCTTGTTCTTAAGTCGGCATTGTGCCTTTTGTATTAAATTCGGATGCAATTTCGGTGTTTCATCGTTAATAAGAAGGTACAAGGAATACAGTAAACCTGAAGTGAAGCATCGGAATCTAAAACTGGGCTCACAGGAGAGGTTCAAATCATAGAAAGTGAGAGTGTCAGTCCTCTTGTACGTAAGTCGGCATTGTGATTTTTGTATTAAATCCAGATGCAATTTCTGTGCTTCATCGTCAATAAGAAGGTCCAAGGGATACAGTAAACCTGAAGTGAAGCATTGGAATCTAAAATTGGACTCACAGGAGCGGTACAAATCATAGAAAGTGAGGGTGTCAGTCCTCTCGTACTCAAGTCGGCATTATGCATTTTGTATTAAATTCGGATGCAATTTCTGTGATTCATCGTCAATAAGAACGTCCAAGGTAAACAGTAACGTGAAGTGAAGCATCGGAATCTAAAACTGGACTCACAGGAGAGGTTCAAATCATAGAAAGTGAGTGTGTCAGTCCTCTTGTACTTAAGTCGGCATTGTGCCTTTTGTATTAAATTCGGATGCAATTTCTGTGTTTCATCGTCAATAAGAAGGTCCAAGGGATACAGTAAACCAGAAGTGAAGCATCGTAATGTAAAACTTCACTCACAGGAGAATTTCAAATCACAGAAAGATAGAGTGTCAGTCCTCTTGTACTTAAGTCAGCATTGTGGCTTTTGTATTAAAGTCGGATGCAATTACTGTGTTTCATCGTCAATAAGAAGGTCCAAGGGATACAGTTAACCTGAAGTGAAGCATCGGAATCAAAAACTGGGCTCACAGGAGAGGTTCAAATCATAGAAAGTGAGAGTGTCAGTCCTCTATTACGTAAGTCGGCATTGTGATTTTTGTATTAAATTCGGATGCAATTTCTGTGTCTCATCGTCAATAAGAAGGTCCAAGGGATACAGAACTGGACTCACAGGAGAATTTCATATCATAGAAAGTTAGAGTGTCAGTTCCTCTTGTTCTTAAGTCGGCATTGTGCCTTTTGTATTAAATTCGGATGCAATTTCGGTCTTTCATCGTTAATAAGAAGGTACAAGGGATACAGTAAACCTGAAGTGAAGCATCGGAATCTAAAACTGGGCTCACAGGAGAGGTTCAAATCATAGAAAGTGAGAGTGTCAGTCCTCTTGTACGTAAGTCGGCATTGTGATTTTTGTATTAAATCCGGATGCAATTTCTGTGCTTCATCGTCAATAAGAAGGTCCAAGGGATACAGTAAACCTGAAGTGAAGCATTGGAATCTAAAATTGGACTCACAGGAGCGGTACAAATCATAGAAAGTGAGGGTGTCAGTCCTCTCTTACTTAAGTCGGCATTGTGCTTTTTGTATTAAATTCGGATGCAATTTCTGTGTTTCATCGTCAATAAGAACGTCCAAGGTATACAGTAACGTGAAGTGAAGCATCGGAATCTAAAACTGGACTCACAGGAGAGGTTCAAATCATAGAAAGTGAGAGTGTCAGTCCTCTATTACGTAAGTCGGCATTGTGATTTTTGTATTAAATCCGGATGCAATTTCTGTGTTTCATCGTCAATAAGAAGGTCCAAGGGGTACAGTAAACCTGATGTGAAGCATCAGAATCTAAAACTGGACTCGAAAGGAGAGGTTCAAATCATAGAAAGTCAGAGTGTAAGTCCTCTTGTGCTTGTCGGCATTGTGCTTTTTGAATTTAATTCCGATGCAATTTCTGTGTTTCATCGTCAATAAGAAGGTCCAAGGTATACAGTAAACCTGAAGTGAGAAATCGGATTCTAAAACTGGACTCACAGGAGAGGTTCGAATCATAGAAAGTTAGAGTGTCAGTCCTCTTGTACTTAAGTCGGCATTGCGCCATTTGTATTAAATTCGGTTGCAATTTCTGTGTTTCATCGTCAATAAGAAAGTCCAAGGGAAACAGTAAACCTTAAGTGAAGCATCGGAATCTAGAACTGGGCTCGCAGGAGAGGTTCAAATCATAGAAAGTGAGAGTATCAGTCCTCTTGTACGTAAGTCGGCATTGTGATTTTTGTATTAAATCCGGATGCAATTTCTGTGTTTCATCGTCAATAAGAAGGTCCAAGGGATACAGTAAACCTGAAGTGAAGCATCGGAATATAAAACTGGACTCGCAGGAGAGGTTCAAATCATAGAAAGTCAGAGTGTAAGTCCTCGTGTGCTTGTCGGCATTGTGCTTTTTGAATTTAATTCCGATGCAATTTCTGTGTTTCATCGTCAATAGGAAGGTCCAAGGGATACAGTAAACCTGAAGTGAAGCATCGTAATGTAAAACTGGGCTCACAGGAGAATTTCAAATCACAGAAAGATAGAGAATCAGTCCTCTTGTACTTAAGTCGGCATTGTGGCTTTTGTATTAAAGTCGGATACAATTACTGTGTTTCATCGTCAATAAGAATGTCCAAGGGATACAGTAAACCTGAAGTTAAGCATCGGAATCTAAAACTGGACTCACAGGAGAGGTTCAAATCATAGAAAGTGAGAGTGTCAGTGCTCTTGTACTTAAGTCGGCATTGTGCCTTTTGTATTAATTTCGGATGCAATTTCTGTGTTTCATCGTCAATAAGAAGGTCCAAGGGATACAGTAAACCTGAAGTGAAGCATCGGAATCTAAAACTGGACTCACAGGAGAGGTTCAAATCATGGAAAGTGAGAGTGTCAGTCCTCTTGTACTTATGTCGGCATTCTGCCTTTTGTATTAAATTCGGATGCATTTTCTGTGTTTCATCGTCAATAAGAAGGTCCAAGGGATACAGAACTGGACTCACAGGAGAATTTCATATCATAGAAAGTTAGAGTGTCAGTTGCTCTTGTTCTTAAGTCGGCATTGTGCCTTTTGTATTAAATTCGGATGCAATTTCGGTGTTTCATCGTTAATAAGAAGGTACAAGGGATACAGTAAACCTGAAGTGAAGCATCGGAATCTAAAACTGGGATCACAGGAGAGGTTCAAATCATAGAAAGTGAGAGTGTCAGTCCTCTTGTACGTAAGTCGGCATTGTGATTTTTGTACTAAATCCGGATGCAATTTCTGTGCTTCATCGTCAATAAGAAGGTCCAAGGGATACAGTAAACCTGAAGTGAAGCATTGGAATCTAAAATTGGACTCACAGGAGCGGTACAAATCATAGAAAGTGAGGGTGTCAGTCCTCTCGTACTTAAGTCGGCATTGTGCATTTTGTATTAAATTCGGATGCAATTTCTGTGTTTCATCGTCAATAAGAACGTCCAAGGTATACAGTAACGTGAAGTGAAGCATCGGAATCTAAAACTGGACTCACAGGAGAGGTTCAAATCATAGAAAGTGAGAGTGTCAGTCCTCTTGTACTTAAGTCGGCATTGTGCCTTTTGTATTAAATTCGGATGCAATTTCTGTGTTTCATCGTCAATAAGAAGGTCCAAGGGATACAGTAAACCAGAAGTGAAGCATCGTAATGTAAAACTGGACTCACAGGAGAATTTCAAATCACAGAAAGATAGAGTGTCAGTCCTCTTGTACTTAAGTCGGCATTGTGGCTTTTGTATTAAAGTCGGGTGCAATTACTGTGTTTCATCGTCAATAAGAAGGTCCAAGGGATACAGTAAACCTGAAGTGAAGCGTCGGAATATAAAACTGGACTCGCAGGAGAGGTTCAAATCATAGAAATTTAGAGTGTCAGTCCTCTTGTACTTAAGTCGGCATTGCGCCATTTGTATTAAATTCGGTTGCAATTTCTGTGTTTCATCGTCAATAAGAAAGTCCAAGGGAAACAGTAAACCTTAAGTGAAGCATCGGAATCTAAAACTGGGCTCACAGGAAAGGTTCAAATCATAGAAAGTGAGAGTATCAGTCCTCTTGTACGTAAGTCGGCATTGTGATTTTTGTATTAAATCCGGATGCAATTTCTGTGTTTCATCGTCAATAAGAAGGTCCAAGGGATACAGTAAACCTGAAGTGAAGCATCGGAATATAAAACTGGACTCGCAGGAGAGGTTCAAATCATAGAAAGTCAGAGTGTAAGTCCTCGTGTGCTTGTCGGCATTGTGCATTTTGAATTTAATTCCGATGCAATTTCTGTGTTTCATCGTCAATAAGAAGGTCCAAGGGATACAGTAAACCTGAAGTGAAGCATCGTAATGTAAAACTGGGCTCACAGGCGAATTTCAAATCACAGAAAGATAGAGAATCAGTCCTCTTGTACTTAAGTAGGCATTGTGGCTTTTGTATTAAAGTCGGATACAATTACTGTGTTTCATCGTCAATAAGAAGGTCCAAGGGATACAGTAAACCTGAAGTTAAGCATCGGAATCAAAAACTGGACTCACGGGAGAGGTTCAAATCATAGAAAGAGAGAGTGTCAGTGCTCTTGTACTTCAGTCGGCATTGTGCCTTTTGTATTAATTTCGGATGCAATTTCTGTGTTTCATCGTCAATATGAAGGTCCAAGGGGTACAGTAAACCTGAAGTGAAGCATCGGAATTTAAAACTGGACTCACAGGAGAGGTTCAAATCATAGAAAGTGAGAGTGTCAGTCCTCTTGTACTTATGTCGGCATTCTGCCTTTTGTATTAAATTCGGATGCAATTTCTGTGTTTCATCGTCAATAAGAAGGTCCAAGGGATACAGAACTGGACTCACAGGAGAATTTCATATCATAGAAAGTTAGAGTGTCAGTCCTCTTGTACTTAAGTCGGCATTGCGCCATTTGTATTAAATTCGGTTGCAATTTCTGTGTTTCATCGTCAATAGGAAAGTCCAAGGGAAACAGTAAACCTTAAGTGAAGCATCGGAATCTAGAACTGGGCTCGCAGGAGAGGTTCAAATCATAGAAAGTGAGAGTGTCAGTCCTCTATTACGTAAGTCGGCATTGTGATTTTTGTATTAAATCCGGATGCAATTTCTGTGTTTCATCGTCAATAAGAAGGTCCAAGGGGTACAGTAAACCTGATGTGAAGCATCAGAATCTAAAACTGGACTCGAAAGGAGAGGTTCAAATCATAGAAAGTCAGAGTGTAAGTCCTCTTGTGCTTGTCGGCATTGTGCTTTTTGAATTTAATTCCGATGCAATTTGTGTGTTTCATCGTCAATAAGAAGGTCCAAGGTATACAGTAAACCTGAAGTGAGGCATCGGATTCTAAAACTGGACTCACAGGAGAGGTTCAAATCATAGAAAGTTAGAGTGTCAGTCCTCTTGTACTTAAGTCGGCATTGCGCCATTTGTATTAAATTCGGTTGCAATTTCTGTGTTTCATCGTCAATAAGAAAGTCCAAGGGAAACAGTAAACCTTAAGTGAAGCATCGGAATCTAGAACTGGGCTCGCAGGAGAGGTTCAAATCATAGAAAGTGAGAGTATCAGTCCTCTTGTACGTAAGTCGGCATTGTGATTTTTGTATTAAATCCGGATGCAATTTCTGTGTTTCATCGTCAATAAGAAGGTCCAAGGGATACAGTAAACCTGAAGTGAAGCATCGGAATATAAAACTGGACTCGCAGGAGAGGTTCAAATCATAGAAAGTCAGAGTGTAAGTCCTCGTGTGCTTGTCGGCATTGTGCTTTTTGAATTTAATTCCGATGCAATTTCTGTGTTTCATCGTCAATAAGAAGGTCCAAGGGATACAGTAAACCTGATGTGAAGCATCGCTATGTAAAACTGGACTGACAAGAGAATTTCAAATCACAGAAAGATAGAGTGTCAGTCCTCTTGTACTTATGTCGGCATTGTGGCTTTTGTATTAAAGTCGGATGCAATTACTGTGTTTCATCGTCAATAAGATGGTCCAAGGGATACAGTAAACCTGAAGTGAAGCATCGGAATCAAAAACGATACTCACAGGAGAGGTTCAAATGATTGAAAGTGAGAGTGTCAGTGCTCTTGTACTTAAGTCGGCATTGTGGCTTTTGTATTAAAGTCGGATGCAATTTCTGTGTTTCATCGTCAATAAGAAGGTCCAAGGGATACAGTAAACCTGAAGTGAAGCATTGGAATCTAAAATTGGATCTCACAGGAGCGGTACAAATCATAGAAAGTGAGGGTGTCAGTCCTCTCTTACTTAAGTCGGCATTGTGCTTTTTGTATTAAATTCGGATGCAATTTCTGTGTTTCATCGTCAATAAGAACGTCCAAGGTATACAGTAACGTGAAGTGAAGCATCGGAATCAAAAACGGGACTCACAGGAGAGGTTCAAATGATAGAAAGTGAGAGTGTCAGTGCTCTTGTACTTAAGTCGGCATTGTGATACTTGTATTAAATCCGGATTCAATTTCTGTGCATCATCGTCAATAAGAAGGTCCAAGGGATACAGTAAACCTGAATTGAAGCATTGGAATCTAAAATTGGACTCACAGGAGCGGTATAAATCATAGAAAGTGAGGGTGTCAGTCCTCTCTTACTTAAGTCGGCATTGTGCTTTTTGTATTAAATTCGGATGCAATTTCTGTGTTTCATCGTCAATAAGAACGTCCAAGGTATACAGTAACGTGAAGTGAAGCATCGGAATCTAAAACTGGACTCACAGGAGGGGTTCAAATCATAGAAAGTGAGAGAGTCAGTCCTCTTGTACTTAAGTCGGCATTGTGCCTTTTGTATTAAATTCGGATGCAATTTCTGTGTTTCATCGTCAATAAGAAGGTCCAAGGGATACAGTAAACCAGAAGTGAAGCATCGTAATGTAAAACTGGACTCACAGCAGAATTTCAAATCACAGAAAGATAGAGTGTCAGTCCTCTTGTACTTAAGTCGGCATTGTGGCTTTTGTATTAAAGTCGGATGCAATTACTGTGTTTCATCGTCAATAAGAAGGTCCAAGGGATACAGTAAACCTGAAGTGAAGCATCGGAATCAAAAACTGGGCTCACAGGAGAGGTTCAAATCATAGAAAGTGAGAGTGTCTGTCCTCTATTGCGTAAGTCGGCATTGTGATTTTTGTACTAAATCCGGATGCAATTTCTGTGTTTCATCGTCAATAAGAAGGTCCAAGGGGTACAGTAAACCTGATGTGAAGCATCGGAATCTAAAACTGGACCCGAAAGGAGAGGTTCAAATCATAGAAAGTCAGAGTGTAAGTCCTCTTGTGCTTGTCGGCATTGTGCTTTTTGAATTTAATTCCGACGCAATTTCTGTGTTTCATCGTCAATAAGAAGGTCCAAGGTATACAGTAAACCTGAAGTGAGGTATCGGATTCTAAAACTGGACTCACAGGAGAGGTTCAAATCATAGAAAGTTAGAGTGTCAGTCCTCTTGTACTTAAGTCGGCATTGCGCCATTTGTATTAAATTCGGTTGCAATTTCTGTGTTTCATCGTCAATAAGAAAGTCCAAGGGAAACAGTAAACCTTAAGTGAAGCATCGGAATCTAGAACTGGGCTCACAGGAGAGGTTCAAATCATAGAAAGTGAGAGTATCAGTCCTCTTGTACGTAAGTCGGCATTGTGATTTTTGTATTAAATCCGGATGCAATTTCTGTGTTTCATCGTCAATAAGAAGGTCCAAGGGATACAGTAAACCTGAAGTTAAGCATCGGAATCTAAAACTGGACTCACAGGAGAGGTTCAAATCATAGAAAGTGAGAGTGTCAGTGCTCTTGTACTTAAGTCGGCATTGTGCCTTTTGTATTAATTTCGGATGCAATTTCTGTGTTTCATCGTCAATAAGAAGGTCCAAGGGATACAGTAAACCTGAAGTGAAGCATCGGAATCTAAAACTGGGATCACAGGAGAGGTTCAAATCATAGAAAGTGAGAGTGTCAGTCCTCTTGTACGTAAGTCGGCATTGTGATTTTTGTATTAAATCCGGATGCAATTTCTGTTCTTCATCGTCAATAAGAAGGTCCAAGGGATACAGTAAACCTGAAGTGAAGCTTTAGAATCTAAAATTGGACTCACAGGAGCGGTACAAATCATAGAAAGTGAGGGTGTCAGTCCTCTCGTACTTAAGTGGGCATTGTGCATTTTGTATTAAATTCGGATGCAATTTCTGTGTTTCATCGTCAATAAGAACGTCCAAGGTATACAGTAACGTGAAGTGAAGCATCGGAATCTAAAACTGGACTCACAGGAGAGGTTCAAATCATAGAAGGTGAGAGTGTCAGTCCTCTTGTACTTAAGTCGGCATTGTGCCTTTTGTATTAAATTCGGATGCAATTTCTGTGTTTCATCGTCAATAAGAAGGTCCAAGGGATACAGTAAACCAGAAGTGAAGCATCGTAATGTAAAACTGGACTCACAGGAGAATTTCAAATCACAGAAAGATAGAGTGTCAGTCCTCTTGTACTTAAGTCGGCATTGTGGCTTTTGTATTAAAGTCGGATGCAATTACTGTGTTTCATCGTCAATAAGAAGGTCCAAGGGATACAGTAAACCTGAAGTGAAGCATCGGAATCAAAAACTGGGCTCACAGGAGAGGTTCAAATCATAGAAAGTGAGAGTGTCAGTCCTCTATTGCGTAAGTCGGCATTGTGATTTTTGAATTAAATCCGGATGCAATTTCTGTGTTTCATCGTCAATAAGAAGGTCCAAGGGGTACAGTAAACCTGATGTGAAGCATCGGAATCTAAAACTGGACTTGCAGGAGAGGTTCAAATCATAGAAAGTCAGAGTGTAAGTCCTCTTGTGCTTGTCGGCATTGTGCTTTTTGAATTTATTTCCGATGCAATTTCTGTGTTTCATCGTCAATAAGAAGGTCCAAGGTATACAGTAAACCTGAAGTGAGGCATCGGATTCTAAAACTGGACTCACAGGAGAGGTTCAAATCATAGAAAGTTAGAGTGTCAGTCCTCTTGTACTTAAGTCGGCATTGCGCCATTTGTATTAAATTCGGTTGCAATTTCTGTGTTTCATCGTCAATAAGAAAGTCCAAGGGAAACAGTAAACCTTAAGTGAAGCATCGGAATCTAAAACGGGGCTCACAGGAGAGGTTCAAATCATAGAAAGTGAGAGTATCAGTCCTCTTGTACGTAAGTCGGCATTGTGATTTTTGTATTAAATCCGGATGCAATTTCTGTGTTTCATCGTCAATAAGAAGGTCCAAGGGATACAGTAAACCTGAAGTGAAGCATCGGAATATAAAACTGGACTCGCAGGAGAGGTTCAAATCATAGAAAGTCAGAGTGTAAGTCCTCGTGTGCTTGTCGGCATTGTGCATTTTGAATTTATTTCCGATGCAATTTCTGTGTTTCATCGTCAATAAGAAGGTCCAAGGGATACAGTAAACCTGAAGTGAAGCATCGTAATGTAAAACTGGGCTCACAGGAGAATTTCAAATCACAGAAAGATAGAGAATCAGTCCTCTTGTACTTAAGTCGGCATTGTGGCTTTTGTATTAAAGTCGGATACAATTACTGTGTTTCATCGTCAATAAGAAGGTCCAAGGGATACAGTAAACCTGAAGTTAAGCATCGGAATCAAAAACTGGACTCACAGGAGAGGTTCAAATCATAGAAAGTGAGAGTGTCAGTGCCCTTGTACTTAAGACGGCATTGTGCCTTTTGTATTAATTTCGGATGCAATTTCTGTGTTTCATCGTCAATAAGAAGGTCCAAGGGATACAGTAAACCTGAAGTGAAGCATCGGAATCTAAAACTGGACTCACAGGAGAGGTTCAAATCATAGAAAGTGAGAGTGTCAGTCCTCTTGTACTTATGTCGGCATTCTGCCTTTTGTATTAAATTCGGATGCAATTTCTGTGTTTCATCGTCAATAAGAAGGTCCAAGGGATACAGAACTGGACTCACAGGAGAATTTCATATCATAGAAAGTTAGAGTGTCAGTTCCTCTTGTTCTTAAGTCGGCATTGTGCCTTTTGTATTAAATTCGGATGCAATTTCGGTGTTTCATCGTTAATAAGAAGGTACAAGGAATACAGTAAACCTGAAGTGAAGCATCGGAATCTAAAACTGGGCTCACAGGAGAGGTTCAAATCATAGAAAGTGAGAGTGTCAGTCCTCTTGTACGTAAGTCGGCATTGTGATTTTTGTATTAAATCCAGATGCAATTTCTGTGCTTCATCGTCAATAAGAAGGTCCAAGGGATACAGTAAACCTGAAGTGAAGCATTGGAATCTAAAATTGGACTCACAGGAGCGGTACAAATCATAGAAAGTGAGGGTGTCAGTCCTCTCGTACTCAAGTCGGCATAATGCATTTTGTATTAAATTCGGATGCAATTTCTGTGTTTCATCGTCAATAAGAACGTCCAAGGTAAACAGTAACGTGAAGTGAAGCATCGGAATCTAAAACTGGACTCACAGGAGAGGTTCAAATCATAGAAAGTGAGTGTGTCAGTCCTCTTGTACTTAAGTCGGCATTGTGCCTTTTGTATTAAATTCGGATGCAATTTCTGTGTTTCATCGTCAATAAGAAGGTCCAAGGGATACAGTAAACCAGAAGTGAAGCATCGTAATGTAAAACTTCACTCACAGGAGAATTTCAAATCACAGAAAGATAGAGTGTCAGTCCTCTTGTACTTAAGTCAGCATTGTGGCTTTTGTATTAAAGTCGGATGCAATTACTGTGTTTCATCGTCAATAAGAAGGTCCAAGGGATACAGTTAACCTGAAGTGAAGCATCGGAATCAAAAACTGGGCTCACAGGAGAGGTTCAAATCATAGAAAGTGAGAGTGTCAGTCCTCTATTACGTAAGTCGGCATTGTGATTTTTGTATTAAATCCGGATGCAATTTGTGTGTTTCATCGTCAATAAGAAGGTCCAAGGGGTACAGTAAACCTGATGTGAAGCATCGGAATCTAAAACTGGGCTCACAGGAGAGGTTCAAACCATAGAAAGTGAGAGTGTCAGTCCTCTTGTACGTAAGTCTGCATTGTGCCTTTTGTATTAAATTCGAATGCAATTTCTGTGTTTCATCGTCAATAAGAAGGTCCAAGGGATAAAGTAAACCTGAAACGAAGCATCGGAATCTAAAACTGGACTCACTGGAGAGGTTCAAATCATAGAAACTGAGAGTGTCAGTCCTCTTGTACTTAAGTCGGCTTTGTGCCTTTTGTATTAAATCCGGATGCAATTTCTGTGTTTCATCGTCAATAAGAAGGTCCAAGGGACACAGTAAACCTGAAACGAAGCATTGGAATCTAAAACTGGACTCACAGGAGAGGTTCAAATCATAGAAAGTCAGAGTGTCAGTCCTCTTGTACTTAAGTCGGCATTGTGCCTTTTGTATTAATTCCAGATGCAATTTCAGTGTTTCATCGTCAATAAGAAGGTCCGAGGGATACAGTAAACCTGATGTATAGCATCGGAATCTAAAATTGGACTCACAGGAGCGGTACAAATCATAGAAAGTGAGGGTGTCAGTCCTTTCGTACTTAAGTCGGCATTGTGCATTTTCTATTAAATTCGGATGCAATTTCTGTGTTTCATCGTCAATAAGAACGTTCAAAGTATACAGTAACGTGAAGTGAAGCATCGGAATCTAAAACTGGACTCACAGTAGAGGTTCAAATCACAGAAAGTTAGACTGTCAGTCCTCTTGTACTTAGGTCGGCATTGTACCCTCTGTATTAAATTCGGATGCAATTTCTGTGTTTCATCTTCAATAAGAAGGTCCAAGGTATACAGTAAACCTCAAGTGAGGCATCGGATTCTGAAACTGGACTCACAGGAGAGGTTCAAATCATAGAAAGTGAGAGTGTCAGTCCTCTTGTACTTAAGTCGGCATTGTGCCTTTTGTATTAAATTCGGATGCAATTTCTGTGTTTCATCGTCAATAAGAAGGTCCAAGGGATACAGTAAACCTGATGTGAAGCATCGCTATGTAAAACTGGACTGACAAGAGAATTTCAAATCACAGAAAGATAGAGTGTCAGTCCTCTTGTACTTAAGTCGGCATTGTGGCTTTTGTATTAAAGTCGGATGCAATTACTGTGTTTCATCGTCAATAAGATGGTCCAAGGGATACAGTAAACCTGAAGTGAAGCATCGGAATCAAAAACGGGACTCACAGGAGAGGTTCAAATGATAGAAAGTGAGAGTGTCAGTGCTCTTGTACTTAAGTCGGCATTGTGGCTTTTGTATTAAAGTCGGATGCAATTTCTGTGTTTCATCTTCAATAAGAATGTCCAAGGGATACAGTAAACCTGAAGTGAAGCATCGGAATCTAAAACTGCACTCACAGGAGTGGTTCAAATCATAGAAAATGAGAGTGTCAGACCTCTTGTACTTATGTCGGCATTCTGCCTTTTGTATTAAATTCGGATGCAATTTCTGTGTTTCATCGTCAATAAGAAGGTCCAAGGGATACAGAACTGGACTCACAGGAGAGTTTCATATCATAGAAAGTTAGAGTGTCAGTTCCTCTTGTACTTAAGTCGGCATTGTGCCTTTTGTATTAAATTCGGATGCAATTTCGGTGTTTCATCTTTAATAAGAAGGTCCAAGGGATACAGTAAACCTGAAGTGAAGCATCGGAATCTAAAACTGGACTCGCAGGAGAGGTTCAAATCAGAGAAAGTCAGAGTGTAAGTCCTCGTGTGCTTGTCGGCATTGTGCTTTTTGAATTTAATTCCGATGCAATTTCTGTGTTTCATCGTCAATAAGAAGGTCCAAGGGATACAGTAAACCTGAAGTGAAGCATCGTAATTTAAAACTGGGCTCAAGGGAGAATTTCAAATCACAGAAAGATAGAGTGTCAGTCCTCTTGTACTTAAGGCGGCATTGTGGCTTTTGTATTAAAGTCGGATACAATTACTGTGTTTCATCGTCAATAAGAAGGTCCAAGGGATACAGTAAACCTGAAGTTAAGCATCGGAATCAAAAACTGGACTCACAGGAGAGGTTCAAATCATAGAAAGTGAGAGTGTCAGTGCTCTTGTACTTAAGTCGGCATTGTGCCTTTTGTATTAATTTCGGATGCAATTTCTGTGTTTCATCGTCAATAAGAAGGTCCAAGGGATACAGTAAACCTGAAGTGAAGCATCGGAATCTAAAACTGCACTGACAGGAGAGGTTCAAATCATAGAAAGTGAGAGTGTCAGTCCTCTTGTACTTATGTCGGCATTCAGCCTTTTGTATTAAATTCGGATGCAATTTCTGTGTTTCATCGTCAATAAGAAGGTCCGAGGGATACAGAACTGGACTCACAGGAGAATTTCATATCATAGAAAGTTAGAGTGTCAGTTCCTCTTGTTCTTAAGTCGGCATTGTGCCTTTTGTATTAAATTCGGATGCAATTTCGGTGTTTCATCGTTAATAAGAAGGTACAAGGGATACAGTAAACCTGAAGTGAAGCATCGGGATCTAAAACTGGGCTCACAGGAGAGGTTCAAATCATAGAAAGCAAGAGTGTCAGTTCCTCTTGTTCTTAAGTCGGCATTGTGCCTTTTGTATTAAATTCGGATGCAATTTCTGTGTTTCATCGTCAATAAGAAGGTCCACGGGATACAGTAAACCAGAAGTGAAGCATCGTAATGTAAAACTGGACTCACAGGAGAATTTCAAATCACAGAAAGATAGAGTGTCAGTCCTCTTGTACTTAAGTCGGCATTGTGGCTTTTGTATTAAAGTCGGATGCAATTACTGTGTTTCATCGTCAATAAGAAGGTCCAAGGGATACAGTAAACCTGAAGTGAAGCATCGGAATCAAAAACTGGGCTCACAGGAGAGGTTCAAATCATAGAAAGTGAGAGTGTCAGTCCTCTATTACGTAAGTCGGCATTGTGATTTTTGTATTAAATCCGGATGCAATTTCTGTGTTTCATCGTCAATAAGAAGGTCCAAGGGGTACAGTAAACCTGATGTGAAGCATCGGAATCTAAAACTGGACTCGCAGGAGAGGTTCAAATCATAGAAAGTCAGAGTGTAAGTCCTCTTGTGCTTGTCGGCATTGTGGTTTTTGAATTTAATTCCGATGCAATTTCTGTGTTTCATCGTCAATAAGAAGGTCCAAGGTATACAGTAAACCTGAAGTGAGGCATCGGATTCTAAAACTGGACTCACAGGAGAGGTTCAAATCATAGAAAGTTAGAGTGTCAGTCCTCTTGTACTTAAGTCGGCATTGCGCCATTTGTATTAAATTCGGTTGCAATTTCTGTGTTTCATCGTCAATAAGAAAGTCCAAGGGAAACAGTAAACCTTAAGTGAAGCATCGGAATCTAAAACTGGGCTCACAGGAGAGGTTCAAATCATAGAAAGTGAGAGTATCAGTCCTCTTGTACGTAAGTCGGCATTGTGATTTTTGTATTAAATCCGGATGCAATTTCTATGTTTCATCGTCAATAAGAAGGTCCAAGGGATACAGTAAACCTGAAGTGAAGCATCGGAATATAAAACTGGACTCGCAGGAGAGGTTCAAATCATAGAAAGTCAGAGTGTAAGTCCTCGTGTGCTTGTCGGCATTGTGCATTTTGAATTTAATTCCGATGCAATTTCTGTGTTTCATCGTCAATAAGAAGGTCCGAGGGATACAGTAAACCTGAAGTGAAGCATCGTAATGTAAAACTGGGCTCACAGGAGAATTTCAAATCACAGAAAGATAGAGAATCAGTCCTCTTGTACTTAAGTCGGCATTGTGGCTTTTGTATTAAAGTCGGATACAGTTACTGTGTTTCATCGTCAATAAGAAGGTCCAAGGGATACAGTAATCCTGAAGTTAAGCATCGGAATCAAAAACTTGACTCACAGGAGAGGTTCAAATCATAGAAAGTGAGAGTGTCAGTGCTCTTATACTTAAGTCGGCATTGTGCCTTTTGTATTAATTTCGGATGCAATTTCTGTGTTTCATCGTCCATAAGAAGGTCCAAGGGATACAGTAAACCTAATAAGAAGGTACAAGGGATACAGTAAACCTGAAGTGAAGCATCGGAATCTAAAACTGGGCTCACAGGAGAGGTCCAAATCATAGAAAGTGAGAGTGTCAGTCCTCTTGTACGTAAGTCGGCATTGTGATTTTTGTATTAAATTCGGATGCAATTTCTGTGCTTCATCGTCAATAAGAAGGTCCAAGGGATACAGTAAACCTGAAGTGAAGCATTGGAATCTAAAATTGGACTCACAGGAGCGGTACAAATCATAGAAAGTGAGTGTGTCAGTCCTCTCGTACTTAAGTCGGCATTGTGCATTTTGTATTAAATTCGGATGCAATTTCTGTGTTTCATCGTCAATAAGAACGTCCAAGGTAAACAGTAACGTGAAGTGAAGCATCGGAATCTAAAACTGGACTCACAGGAGAGGTTCAAATCATAGGAAGTGAGTGTGTCAGTCCTCTTGTACTTAAGTCGGCATTGTGCCTTTTGTATTAAATTCGGATGCAATTTCTGTGTTTCATCGTCAATAAGAAGGTCCAAGGGATACAGTAAACCAGAAGTGAAGCATCATAATGTAAAACTGGACTCACAGGAGAATTTCAAATCACAGAAAGAGAGAGTGTCAGTCCTCTTGTACTTAAGTCAGCATTGTGGCTTTTGTATTAAAGTCGGATGCAATTACTGTGTTTCATCGTCAATAAGAAGGTCCAAGGGATACAGTTAACCTGAAGTGACGCATCGGAACCAAAAACTGGGCTCACAGGAGAGGTTCAAATCATAGAAAGTGAGAGTGTCAGTCCTCTATTACGTAAGTCGGCATTGTGATTTTTGTATTAAATCCGGATGCAATTTGTGTGTTTCATCGTCAATAAGAAGGTCCAAGGGGTACAGTAAACCTGATGTGAAGCATCGGAATCTAAAACTGGACTCGCAGGAGAGGTTCAAATCAAAGAAAGTCAGAGTGTAAGTCCTCTTGTGCTTGTCGGCATTGTGCTTTTTGAATTTAATTCCGATGCAATTTCTGTGTTTCATCGTCAATAAGAAGGTCCAAGGTATACAGTAAACCTGAAGTGAGGCATCGGATTCTAAAACTGGACTCACAGGAGAGGTTCAAATCATAGAAAGTTAGAGTGTCAGTCCTCTTGTACTTAAGTCTGCATTGCGCCATTTGTATTAAATTCGGTTGCAATTTCTGTGTTTCATCGTCAATAAGAAAGTCCAAGGGAAACAGTAAACCTTAAATGAAGCATCGGAATCTAAAACTGGACTCACAGGAGAGGTTCAAATCATAGAAAGTTAGTGTGTCAGTCGTCTTGTACTTAATTCGGCATTGTGCCTTTTGTATTAAATTCGGTGCAGTTTCTGTGTTTCATCGTCAATAAGAAGGTCCAAGGGATACAGTAAACCTGAAGTGAAGCATCGGAATCTAAAACTGGGCTCACAGGAGAGGTTCAAACCATAGAAAGTGAGAGTGTCAGTCCTCTTGTACGTAAGTCTGCATTGTGCCTTTTGTATTAAATTCGAATGCAATTTCTGTGTTTCATCGTCAATAAGAAGGTCCAAGGGATAAAGTAAACCTGAAACGAAGCATCGGAATCTAAAACTGGACTCACTGGAGAGGTTCAAATCATAGAAAGTGAGAGTGTCAGCCCTCTTGTACTTAAGTAGGCATTGTGCCTTTTATATTAAATCCGGATGCAATTTCTGTGTTTCATCGTCAATAAGAAGGTCCAAGGGACACAGTAAACCTGAAACGAAGCATTGGAATCTAAAACTGGACTCACAGGAGAGGTTCAAATCATAGAAAGTGAGAGTGTCAGTCCTCTTGTACTTAAGTCGGCATTGTGCCTTTTGTATTAATTCCAGATGCAATTTCAGTGTTTCATCGTCAATAAGAAGGTCCGAGGGATACAGTAAACCTGATGTATAGCATCGGAATCTAAAATTGGACTCACAGGAGCGGTACAAATCATAGAAAGTGAGGGTGTCAGTCCTTTCGTACTTAAGTCGGCATTGTGCATTTTCTATTAAATTCGGATGCAATTTCTGTGTTTCATCGTCAATAAGAACGTTCAAAGTATACAGTAACGTGAAGTGAAGCATCGGAATCTAAAGCTGGACTCACAGTAGAGGTTCAAATCGCAGAAAGTTAGACTGTCAGTTCTCTTGTACTTAGGTCGGCATTGTACCCTCTGTATTTAATTCGGATGCAATTTCTGTGTTTCATCTTCAATAAGAAGGTCCAAGGTATACAGTAAACCTCAAGTGAGGCATCGGATTCTGAAACTGGACTCACAGGATAGGTTCAAATCATAGAAAGTGAGAGTGTCAGTCCTCTTGTACTTAAGTCGGCATTGTGCCTTTTGTATTAAATTCGGATGCAATTTCTGTGTTTCATCGTCAATAAGAAGGTCCAAGGGATACAGTAAACCTGATGTGAAGCATCGCTATGTAAAACTGGACTGACAAGAGAATTTCAAATCACAGAAAGGTAGAGTGTCAGTCCTCTTGTACTTAAGTCGGCATTGTGGCTTTTGTATTAAAGTCGGATGCAATTACTGTGTTTCATCGTCAATAAGATGGTCCAAGGGATACAGTAAACCTGAAGTGAAGCATCGGAATCAAAAACGGGACTCACAGGAGAGGTTCAAATGATAGAAAGTGAGAGTGTCAGTGCTCTTGTACTTAAGTCGGCATTGTGGCTTTTGTATTAAAGTCGGATGCAATTTCTGTGTTTCATCGTCAATAAGAAGGTCCAATGGATAAAGTAAACCTGAAGTGAAGCATTGGAATCTAAAATTGGACTCACAGGAGCGGTACAAATCATAGAAAGTGAGGGTGTCAGTCCTCTCTTACTTAAGTCGGCATTGTGCTTTTTGTATTAAATTCGGATGCAATTTCTGTGTTTCATCGTCAATAAGAACGTCCAAGGTATACAGTAACGTGAAGTGAAGCATCGGAATCAAAAACGGGACTCACAGGAGAGGTTCAAATGATAGAAAGTGAGAGTGTCAGTGCTCCTGTACTTAAGTCGGCATTGTGATTTTTGTATTAAATCCGGATGCAATTTCTGTGCTTCATCGTCAATAAGAAGGTCCAAGGGATACAGTAAACCTGAAGTGAAGCATTGGAATCTAAAATTGGACTCACAGGAGCGGTACAAATCATAGAAAGTGAGGGTGTCAGTCCTCTCTTACTTAAGTCGGCATTGTGCTTTTTGTATTAAATTCGGATGCAATTTCTGTGTTTCATCGTCAATAAGAACGTCCAAGGTATACAGTAACGTGAAGTGAAGCATCGGAATCTAAAACTGGACTCACAGGAGAGGTTCAAATCATAGAAAGTGAGAGTGTCAGTCCTCTTGTACTTAAGTCGGCATTGTGCCTTTTGTATTAAATTCGGATGCAATTTCTGTGTTTCATCGTCAATAAGAAGGTCCAAGGGATACAGTAAACCAGAAGTGAAGCATCGTAATGCAAAACTGGACTCACAGGAGAATTACAAATCACAGAAAGATAGAGTGTCAGTCCTCTTGTACTTAAGTCGGCATTGTGGCTTTTGTATTAAAGTCGGATGCAATTACTGTGTTTCATCGTCAATAAGAAGGTCCAAGGGATACAGTAAACCTGAAGTGAAGCATCGGAATCAAAAACTGGGCTCACAGGAGAGGTTCAAATCATAGAAAGTGAGAGTGTCAGTCCTCTATTACGTAAGTCGGCATTGTGATTTTTGTATTAAATCCGGATGCAATTTCTGTGTTTCATCGTCAATAAGAAGGTCCAAGGGGTACAGTAAACCTGATGTGAAGCATCGGAATCTAAAACTGGACTCGAAAGGACAGGTTCAAATCATAGAAAGTCAGAGTGTAAGTCCTCTTGTGCTTGTCGGCATTGTGCTTTTTGAATTTAATTCCGATGCAATTTCTGTGTTTCATCGTCAATAAGAAGGTCCAAGGTATACAGTAAACCTGAAGTGAGGCATCGGATTCTAAAACTGGACTCACAGGAGAGGTTCAAATCATAGAAAGTTAGAGTGTCAGTCCTCTTGTACTTAAGTCGTCATTGCGCCATTTGTATTAAATTCGGTTGCAATTTCTGTGTTTCATCGTCAATAAGAAAGTCCAAGGGAAACAGTAAACCTTAAGTGAAGCATCGGAATCTAAAACTGGGCTCACAGGAGAGGTTCAAATCACAGAAAGTGAGAGTATCAGTCCTCTTGTACGTAAGTCGGCATTGTGATTTTTGTATTAAATCCGGATGCAATTTCTGTGTTTCATCGTCAATAAGAAGGTCCAAGGGATACAGTAAACCTGAAGTGAAGCATCGGAATATAAAACTGGACTCGCAGGAGAGGTTCAAATCATAGAAAGTCAGAGTGTAAGTCCTCGTGTGCTTGTCGGCATTGTGCATTTTGAATTTAATTCCGATGCAATTTCTGTGTTTCATCGTCAATAAGAAGGTCCAAGGGATACAGTAAACCTGAAGTGAAGCATCGTAATGTAAAACTGGGCTCACAGGAGAATTTCAAATCACAGAAAGATAGAGAATCAGTCCTCTTGTACTTAAGTCGGCATTGTGGCTTTTGTATTAAAGTCGGATACAATTACTGTGTTTCATCGTCAATAAGAAGGTCCAAGGGATACAGTAAACCTGAAGTTAAGCATCGGAATCAAAAACTGGACTCACAGGAGAGGTTCAAATCATAGAAAGTGAGAGTGTCAGTGCTCTTGTACTTAAGTCGGCATTGTGCCTTTTGTATTAATTTCGGATGCAATTTCTGTGTTTCATCGTCAATAAGAAGGTCCAAGGGATACAGTAAACCTGAAGTGAAGCATCGGAATCTAAAACTGGACTCACAGGAGAGGTTCAAATCATAGAAAGTGAGAGTGTCAGTCCTCTTGTACTTATGTCGGCATTCTGCCTTTTGTATTAAATTCGGATGCAATTTCTGTGTTTCATCGTCAATAAGAAGGTCCAAGGGATACAGAACTGGACTCACAGGAGAATTTCATATCATAGAAAGTTAGAGTGTCAGTTCCTCTTGTTCTTAAGTCGGCATTGTGCCTTTTGTATTAAATTCGGATGCAATTTCGGTGTTTCATCGTTAATAAGAAGGTACAAGGGATACAGTAAACCTGAAGCGAAGCATCGGAATCTAAAACTGGGCTCACAGGAGAGGTTCAAATCATAGAAAGTGAGAGTGTCAGTCCTCTTGTACGTAAGTCGGCATTGTGATTTTTGTATTAAATCCGGATGCAATTTCTGTGCTTCATCGTCAATAAGAAGGTCCAAGGGATACAGTAAACCTGAAGTGAAGCATTGGAATCTAAAATTGGACTCACAGGAGCGGTACAAATCATAGAAAGTGAGGGTGTCAGTCCTCTCGTACTTAAGTCGGCATTGTGCATTTTGTATTAAATTCGGATGCAATTTCTGTGTTTCATCGTCAATAAGAAGGTCCAAGGGATACAGTAAACCAGAAGTGAAGCATCGTAATGTAAATCTGGACTCACAGGAGAATTTCAAATCATAGAAAGTGAGAGTGTCAGTCCTCTATTACGTAAGTCGGCATTGTGATTTTTGTATTTAATCCGGATGCAATTTGTGTGTTTCATCGTCAATAAGAAGGTCCAAGGGGTACAGTAAACCTGATGTGAAGCATCGGAATCTAAAACTGGACTCACAGGAGAGGTTCAAATCATAGAAAGTTAGAGTGTCAGTCCTCTTGTACTTAAGTCGGCATTGCGCCATTTGTATTAAATTCGGTTGCAATTTCTGTGTTTCATCGTAAATAAGAAAGTCCAAGGGAAACAGTAAACCTTAAATGAAGCATCGGAATCTAAAACTGGACTCACAGGAGAGGTTCAAATCATAGAAAGTTAGAGTGTCAGTCGTCTTGTACTTAATTCGGCATTGTGCCTTTTGTATTAAATTCGGTGCAGTTTCTGTGTTTCATCGTCAATAAGAAGGTCCAAGGGATACAGTAAACCTGAAGTGAAGCATCGGAATCTAAAACTGGGCTCACAGGAGAGGTTCAAACCATAGAAAGTGAGAGTGTCAGTCCTCTTGTACGTAAGTCTGCATTGTGCCTTTTGTATTAAATTCGAATGCAATTTCTGTGTTTCATCGTCAATAAGAAGGTCCAAGGGATAAAGTAAACCTGAAACGAAGCATCGGAATCTAAAACTGGACACACTGGAGAGGTTCAAATCATAGAAAGTGAGAGTGTCAGTCCTCTTGTACTTAAGTCGGCATTGTGCCTCTTGTATTAAATCCGGATGCAATTTCTGTGTTTCATCGTCAATAAGAAGGTCCAAGGGACACAGTAAACCTGAAACGAAGCATTGGAATCTAAAACTGGACTCACAGGAGAGGTTCAAATCATAGAGAGTGAGAGTGTCAGTCCTCTTGTACTTAAGTCGGCATTGTGCCTTTTGTATTAATTCCAGATGCAATTTCAGTGTTTCATCGTCAATAAGAAGGTCCGAGGGATACAGTAAACCTGATGTATAGCATCGGAATCTAAAATTGGACTCACAGGAGCGGTACAAATCATAGAAAGTGAGGGTGTCAGTCCTTTCGTACTTAAGTCGGCATTGTGCATTTTCTATTAAATTCGGATGCAATTTCTGTGTTTCATCGTCAATAAGAACGTTCAAAGTATACAGTAACGTGAAGTGAAGCATCGAAATCTAAAACTGGACTCACAGTAGAGGTTCAAATCACAGAAAGTTAGACTGTCAGTCCTCTTGTACTTAGGTCGGCATTGTACCCTCTGTATTAAATTCGGATGCAATTTCTGTGTTTCATCTTCAATAAGAAGGTCCAAGGTATACAGTAAACCTCAAGTGAGGCATCGGATTCTGAAACTGGACTCACAGGAGAGGTTCAAATCATAGAAAGTGAGAGTGTCAGTCCTCTTGTACTTAAGTCGGCATTGTGCCTTTTGTATTAAATTCGGATGCAATTTCTGTGTTTCATCGTCAATAAGAAGGTCCAAGGGATACAGTAAACCTGATGTGAAGCATCGCTATGTAAAACTGGACTGAGAAGAGAATTTCAAATCACAGAAAGATAGAGTGTCAGTCCTCTTGTACTTAAGTCGGCATTGTGGCTTTTGTATTAAAGTCGGATGCAATTACTGTGTTTCATCGTCAATAAGATGGTCCAAGGGATACTGTAAACCTGAAGTGAAGCATCGGAATCAAAAACGGGACTCACAGGAGAGGTTCAAATGATAGAAAGTGAGAGTGTCAGTGCTCTTGTACTTAAGTCGGCATTGTGGCTTTTGTATTAAAGTCGGATGCAATTTCTGTGTTTCATCTTCAATAAGAAGGTCCAAGGGATACAGTAAACCTGAAGTGAAGCATCGGAATCTAAAACTGGACTCACAGGAGTGGTTCAAATCATAGAAAGTGAGAGTGTCAGACCTCTTGTACGTATGTCGGCATTGTGCCTTTTGTATTAAATTCGGATGCAATTTCGGTGTTTCATCTTTAATAAGAAGGTCCAAGGGATACAGTAAACCTGAAGTAAAGCATCGGAATCTAAAACTGGACTCGCAGGAGAGGTTCAAATCAGAGAAAGTCAGAGTGTAAGTCCTCGTGTGCTTGTCGGCATTGTGCTTTTTGAATTTAATTCCGATGCAATTTCTGTGTTTCATCGTCAATAAGAAGGTCCAAGGGATACAGTAAACCTGACGTGAAGCATCGGAATCTAAAACTGGGCTCACAGGAGCGGTTCAAATCATAGAAAGCAAGAGAGTCAGTTCCTCTTGTTCTTAAGTCGGCATTGTGCCTTTTGTATTAAATTCGGATGCAATTTCGGTGTTTCATCGTTAATAAGAAGGTACAAGGGATACAGTAAACCTGAAGTGAAGCATCGGAATCTAAAACTGGGCTCCCAGGAGAGGTTCAAATCATAGAGAGTGAGAGTGTCAGTCCTCTTGTATGTAAGTCGGCATTGTTATTTTTGTATTCAATCCGGATGCAATTTCTGTGTTTCATCGTCAATAAGAAAGTCCAAAGGGTACAGTAAACCTGATGTGAAGCATCGGAATCTAAAACTGGACTCGCAGGAGAGGTTCAAATCATAGAAGTCAGAGTGTAAGTATTCTTGTGCTTGTCGGCATTGTGCTTTTTGAATTTAATTCCGATGCAATTTCTGTGTTTCATCGTCAATAAGAAGTTCCAAGGTATACAGTAAACCTGAAGTGAAGCATCGGAATCTAAAACTGGACTCACAGGAGAGGTTCAAATCATAGAAAGTTAGAGTGTCAGTCCTCTTGTACTTAGGTCGGCATTGTGCCCTTTGTATTAAATTCGGATGTAATTTCTGTGTTTCATCGTCAATAAGAAGGTCCAAGGGATACAGTAAACCTGAAGTGAAGCAACGGAATCAAAAACTGCACTCACAGGAGAGGTTCATATCATAGAAAGAGAGAGTGTCAGTCCTCTTGTACTTAAGTCGGCATTGTGAAATTTGTAATACATTCGGATGCAATTTCTGTGTTTCATCGTCAATAAAAAGGTCCAAGGGATACAATAAACCTGAAGAGAAGCATAGGAATCTTAAACTGGACTCACAGGAGAGGTTCAAATCATAGAAAGTTAGAGTGTCAGTCCTCTTGTACCTAAGACGGCATTGTGCCTTTTGTATTAAATTCGTATGCAATTTCTGTGCTTCATCGTCAATAAGAAGGTCCAAGGGATACAGTAAACCTGAAGAGTAGCAACGGAATCTAAAACTGGACTCACAGGAGTGGTTCAAATCATAGAAAATGAGAGTGTCAGTCCTCTTGTACTTAAGTCGGCATTGTGCCTTTTGTATTAAATTCGGATGCAATTTCTGTGTTTCATCATCAATAAGAAGGTCCAAGGGATACAGTAAACCTGAAGTGAAGCATCGGAGTCTAGAACTGTCCTCACAGGAGAGGTTCAAATCATAGAAAGTTAGAGTGTCAGTCCTCTTGTACTTAGGTCGGCATTGTGCCTTTTGTATTAAATTCGGATGCAATTTCTGTGTTTCATCGTCAATAAGAAGGTCCAAGGGGTATAGTAAACCTGAAGTGAAGTATCGGAATCTAAACTGGACTCACAGGAGAGGTTCAAAGCATAGAAAGTGTGAGTGTCAGTCCTCTTGTACTTAAGTCGACATTGTGCCTTTTGTATTAAATTCGGATGCAATTTCTGTGTTTCATCGTCAATAAGAAGGTCCAAGGGATACAGTAAACCTGAAGAGAAGCATAGGAATCTAAAATTTGACTCACAGGAGAGGTTCTTATCATAGAAAGTGAGAGTGTCTGTCCTCTTGTACTTAAGTCGGCATTGTGAATTTTGTAATAAATTCGGATGCAATTTCTGTGTTTCATCGTCAATAAAAAGGTCCAAGGGTTACAGTAAACCTTAAGTGAAGCATAGGAATCTAAAACTGGACTCACGGGAGAGGTTCAAATCATAGAAAGTTACAGTGTCAGTCCTCTTGTACTTAAGTCGGCATTTTGCATTTTGTATTATATTTGAATGTAAATTCTGTGTTTCATCGTCAATAAGAAGGTCCAAGGGATACAGTAAACCTGAAGTGATGCATCGGTATCTGAAACTGGAATCACAGGAGAGGTTCAGATCATAGAAAGTTAGAGTGTCAGTTATCCTGTACTTAAGTCGGCATTGGGCCTTTTGTATTAAATTCGGATGCAATTTATGTGTTTCATCGTCAATAAGAAGGTCCAAGGGATAAAGTAAACCTGAAACGAAGCATCGGAATCTAAAACTGGACTCACAGGAGAGGTTCAAATCATAGAAAGTGAAAGTGTCAGTCCTCTTGTACGTAAGTCGGCATTGTGCCTTTTATATTAAATCCGGATGCAATTTCTGTGTTTCATCGTCAATACGAAGGTCCAAGGGATGCAGTAAACCTGAAGTGAAGCATCGGAATCTAAAACTGGGCTCACAGGAGAGGTTCAAATCGTAGAAAGTGAGAGTGTCAGTCCTCTTGTACGTAAGTCGGCTTTGTGCCTTTTGTATTAAATTTGGATGCAATTTCTGTGTTTCATCGTCAATAAGAAGGTCCAAGGGATACAGTAAACCTGAAACAAAGCATCGGAATCTAAAACTGGACTCACAGGAGAGGTTCAAATCATAGAAAGTGAGAGTGTCAGTCCTCTTGTACTTACGTCGGCATTGTGCCTTTTGTATTAAATCCGGATGCAATTTCTGTGTTTCATCGTTAATAAGAAAGTCCAAGGGATACAGTAAACCTGAAATGAAGCATCGGAATCTAAAACTGGACTCACAGGAGAGGTTCAAATCATAGAAAGTGAAAGTGTCAGTCCTCTTGTACTTAAGTCGGCATTGTGCCTTTTATATTAAATCCGGATGCAATTTCTGTGTTTCATCGTCAATAAGAAGGTCCAAGTTATACAGTAAACCTGAAGTGAAACATCGGAATCTAAAACTGGACTCACAGAAGAGGTTCAAATCATAGAAAGTTAGAGTGTCAGTCCTCTTGTACTTAGGTCGGCATTGTGCCTTTTGTATTACGTTCGGATGCAATTTCTGTGTTTCATCGTCAATAAGAAGGTCCAAGGGATATAGTAAACCTGAAGTGAAGTATCGGAATCTAAACTGGTCTCACAGGAGAGGTTCAAAACATAGAAAGTGTGAGTGTCAGTCCTCTTGTACTTAAGTCGACATTGTGCATTTTGTATTACATTCGGATGCAATTTCTGTGTTTCATCGTCAATAAGAAGGTCCAAGGGATACGGTAAATCTGAAGTGAATCATCGGAATCTAAAACTGGACTCACAGGAGAGGTTCAAATCATAGAAAGTTAGAGTGTCAGTCGTCTAGTACTTAAGTCGGCATTGTGCGTTTTGTATTAAATTCGGATGCAATTTCTGTGTTTCATCGTCAATAAGAAAGTCCAAGGGATACAGTAAACCTGAAGAGAAGCATAGGAATCTAAAATTTGACTCACAGGAGAGGTTCTTATCATAGAAAGTGAGAGTGTAAGTCCTCTTGTACTTAAGTCGGCATTGTGAATTTTGTAATAAATTCGGATGCAATTTCTTTGTTTCATCGTCAATAAAAAGGTCCAAGGGATACAGTAAACCTGAAGTGAAGCATAGGAATCTAAAACTGGACTCACAGGAGAGGTTCAAATCATAGAAAGTTAGAGTGTCAGTCCTCTTGTACTTAAGTCGGCATTGTGCCTTTTGAATTTAAATCCGATGTAATTTCTGTGTTACATCATCAATAAGAAGTTCCAAGGTATACAGTAAACCTGAAGTGAAGCATCAGAATCTAACACTGGACTCGCAGGAGAGGTTCAAATCATAGAAAGTTAGAGAGTCAGTCCTCTTGTACTTAAGTCGGCATTGTGCCTTTTGTATTAAATTCGGATGCAATTTCTGTGTTTCATCGTCAATAAGAAGGTCCAAGGGATACAGTAAACCTGAAGTGATGCATCGGTATCTGAAACTGGACTCACAGGAGAGGTTCAGATCATAGAAAGTTAGAGTGTCAGTCCTCCTGTACTTAAGTCGGCATTGTGCCTTTTGTATTATATTCGGATGCAATTTATGTGTTTCATCGTCAATAAGAAGGTCCAAGGGATAAAGTAAACCTGAAACGAAGCATCGGAATCTAAAATTGGACTCACAGGAGAGGTTCAAATCATAGAAAGTAAAAGTGTCAGTCCTCTTGTACGTAAGTCGGCATTGTGCCTTTTATATTAAATCCAGATGCAATTTCTGTGTTTCATCGTCAATAAGAGGGTCCAAGGGATACAGTAAACCTGAAGTGAAGCATCGGAATCTAAAACTGGGCTCACAGGTGAGGTTCAAATCATAGAAAGTGAGAGTGTCAGTCCTCTTGTACGTAAGTCGGCATTTTGCCTTTTGTATTAAATTCGGATGCAATTTCTGTGATTCATCGTCAATAAGAAGGTCCAAGGGATACAGTAAACCTGAAACGAAGCATCGGAATCTAAAACTGGACTCACAGGAGAGGTTCAAATCATAGAAAGTGAGAGTGTCAGTCCTCTTGTACGTAAGTCGGCATTTTGCCTTTTGTATTAGATTCGGATGCAATTTCTGTGTTTCATCGTCAATAAGAAGGTCCAAGGGATACAGTAAACCTGAAGAGAACCATAGGAATCTAAAACTGGACTCACACGAGAGGTTCAAATCATAGAAAGTTAGAGTGTCAGTCCTCTTGTACCTAAGACGGCATTATGCCTTTTGTATTAAATTCGGATGCAATTTCTGTGTTTCATCGTCAATAAGAAGGTCCAAGGGATACAGAACTGGACTCACAGGAGAGTTTCATATCATAGAAAGTTAGAGTGTCAGTTCCTCTTGTACTTAAGTCGGCTTTGTGACTTTTGTATTAAATTCTGATGCAATTTCTGTGTTTCATCGTCAATAAGAAGGTACAAGGGAAACAGTAAACCTGAAGTGAAGCATCGGAATTTAAAACTGGACTCACAGGAGAGGTTCAAATCATAGAAAGTCGGAGTGTCAGTCCACTTGTGCTTAAGTCGGCATTGTGCTTTTTGAATTTAATTCCGATGCAATTTCTGTGTTTCATCGTCAATAAGAAGGTCCAAGGGATACAGTAAACCTGAAGTGAAGCATCGGAATCTAAAACTGGACTCACAGGAGAGGTTCAAATCATAGAAAGTGAGAGTGTCAGTCCTCTTATACGTATGTTGGCATTGTGCCTTTTGTATTAAATTCGAATGCAATTTCAGTGTTTCATCGTCAATAAGAAGGTCCAAGGGACACAGTAAACCTGAAGTGAAGCATGGGAATCTAAAACTGGACTCACAGGAGAGGTTCAAATCATAGAAAGTGAGAGTGTCAGTCCTCTTGTACTTATGTCGGCATTGTGCCTTTTGTATTAAATTCGGATGCCATTTCTGTGTTTCATCGTCAATATGAAGGTCCAAGGGATACAGAACTGGACTCACAGGAGAATTTCATATCATAGAAAGTTAGAGTGTCAGTCCCTCTTGTACTTAAGTCGGCATTGTGCCTTTTGTATTAAATTCGGATGCAATTTCGGTGTTTCATCGTTAATAAGAAGGTACAAGGGATACAGTAAACCTGAAGTGAAGCATCGGAATCTAGAACTGGCCTCACAGGAGAGGTTCAAATCATAGAAAGTTAGTGTGTCAGTCCTCTTGTACTTACGTCGACATTGTGCCTTTTGTATAAAATTCGGATGCGATTTCTGTGTTTCATCGTCAATAAGAAGGTCCAAGGGATATAGTAAACCTGAAGTGAAGCATCGGAATCTAAACTGGACTCACAGGAGAGGTTCAAAACATAGATAGTGTGAGTGTCAGTCCTCTTGTACTTAAGTCGACATTGTGCATTTTGTATTAAATTCGGATGCAATTTCTGTGTTTCATCGTCATTAAGAAGGTCCAAGGGATACGGTAAATCTGAAGTGAATCATCGGAATCTAAAACTGGACTCACAGGAGAGGTTCTAATCATAGAAAGTTAGAGTGCCAGTCCTCTAGTACTTAAGTCGACATTGTGCCTTTTGTATTAAATTCGGATGCAATTTCTGTGTTTCATCGTCAATAAGAAGGTCCAAGGGATACAGTAAACCTGAAGAGAAGCATAGGAATCTAAAACTGCTCTCACAGGAGAGTTTCTTATCATAGAAAGTGAGAGTGTCAGTCCTCTTGTACTTAAGTCGGCATTGTGAATTTTGTAATAAATTCGGATGCAATTTCTGCGTTTCATCGTCAATAAAAAGGTCCAAGGGATACAGTAAACCTGAAGTGAAGCATAGGAATCTAAAACTGGACTCACAGGAGAGGTTCAAATCATAGAAAGTTAGAGTGTCAGTCCTCTTGTACTTAAGTCGGCATTGTGCCGTTTGAATTTAAATCCGATGTAATTTCTGTGTTACATCGTGAATAAGCAGTTCCAAGGTATACAGTAAACCTGAAGTGAAGCATCAGAATCTAACACTGGACTCACAGGAGAGGTTCAAATCATAGAAAGTTAGAGAGTCAGTCCTCTTGTACTTAGGTAGGCATTGTGCCTTCTGTATTAAATTCGGATGCAATTTCTGTGTTTCATCGTCAATAAGAAAGTCCAAGGTATACAGTAAACCTGAAGTGAGGCATCTGATTCTAATACTGGACTCGCAGGAGAGATTCAAATCATATAAAGAGAGAGTGTCTGTCCTCTTGTACTTAAGTCGGCATTGTGCCTTTTGTATTAAATTAGGATGCAATTTCTGTGTTTCATCGTCAATAAGAAGGTCCAAGGTATACAGTAAACCAGAAGTGAAGCATCGGAATGTAAAACTGGACTCACAGGAGAATTTCAAATCATAGAGAGATAGAGTTACAGTCCTCTTGTACTTATGTCGGCATTGTGCCTTTTGTATTAAAGTCGGATGCAATTTCTGTGTTTCATCGTCAATAAGAAGGTCCAAGGGATACAGTAAACCTGAAGTGAAGCATCGGAATCTAAAACTGGACTCACAGGAGAGGTTCAAATCATAGAAAGTTAGAGTGTCAGTGCTCTTGTACTTAAGTCGGCATTGTGCTTTTGTATTAATTTCGGATGCAATTTCTGTGTTTCATCGTCAATAAGAAGGTCCAAGGGATACAGTAAACCTGAAGTGAAGCATCGGAATCTAAAACTGGACTCACATGAGAGGTTCAAATCATAGAAAGTTACAGTGTCAGTCCTCTTGTACTTAAGTCGGCATTGTGCATTTTGTATTATATTTGAATGCAAATTCTGTGTTTCATCGTCAATAAGAAGGTCCAAGGGCTACAGCAAACCTGAAGTGATGCATCGGTATCTGAAACTGGACTCACAGGAGAGGTTCAAATCATAGAAAGTTAGAGTGTCAGTCCTCCTGTACTTAAGTCGGCATTGTGCCTTTTGTATTAAATTCGGATGTAATTTATGTGTTTCATCGTCAATAAGAAGGTCCAAGGGATAACGTAAACCTGAAACGAAGCATCGGAATCTAAAACTGGACTCACAGGAGAGGTTCAAATCATAGAAAGTGAAAGTGTCAGTCCTCTTGTACGTAAGTCGGCATTGTGCCTTTAGTATTAAATCCGGATGCAATTTCTGTGTTTCATCGTCAATAAGAAGGTCCAAGGGATACAGTAAACCTGAGGTGAAGCATCGGAATCTAAAACTGGGCTCACAGGAGAGGTTCAAATCATAGAAAGTGAGAGTGTCAGTACTCTTGTACGTAAGTCGGCATTGTGCTTTTTGTATTAAATCCGGATGCAATTTCTGTGTTTCATCGTTAATAAGAAAGTCCAAGGGATACAGTAAACCTGAAACGAAGCATCGGAATCTAAAACTGGACTCACAGGAGAGGTTCACATCATAGAAAGTGAAAGTGTCAGTCCTCTTGTACTTAAGTCGGCATTGTGCCTTTTATATTAAATCCGGATGCAATTTATGTGTTTCATCGTCAATAAGAAGGTCCAAGTTATACAGTAAACCTGAAGTGAAGCATCGGAATCTAAAACTGGCCTCACAGGAGAGGTTCAAATCATAGAAAGTGAGGGTGTCAGTCCTCTCGTACTTAAGTCGGCATTGTGCCATTTGTATTAAAATCGGATGCAATTTCTGTTTTTCATCGTCAATAAGAAGGTCCAAGGTATACAGTAAACGTGAAGTGAAGCACCGGATTCTAAAACTGGACTCACAGTAGAGGTTCAAATCACAGAAAGTTAGAGTGTCAGTCCTCTTGTACTTAGGTAGGCATTGTGCCTTCTGTATTAAATTCGGATGCAATTTCTGTGTTTCATCGTCAATAAGAAAGTCCAAGGTATACAGTAAACCTGAAGTGAGGCATCTGATTCTAATACTGGACTCTCAGGAGAGGTTCAAATCATATAAAGAGAGAGTGTCTGTCCTCTTGTACTTAAGTCGGCATTGTGCCTTTTGTATTAAATTCGGATGCAATTTCTGTGTTTCATCGTCAATAAGAAGGTCCAAGGTATACAGTAAACCAGAAGTGAAGCATCGGAATGTAAAACTGGACTCACAGGAGAATTTCAAATCATAGAAAGATAGAGTAACAGTCCTCTTGTACTTATGTCGGCATTGTGCCTTTTGTATTAAAGTCGGATGCAATTTCTGTGTTTCATCGTCAATATGAAGGTCCAAGGGATGCAGTAAACCTGAAGTGGAGCATCGGAATCTAAAACTGGACTCACAGGAGAGGTTCAAATCATAGAAAGTTAGAGTGTCAGTGCTCTTGTACTTAAGTCGGCATTGTGCTTTTGTATTAATTTCGGATGCAATTTCTGTGTTTCATCGTCAATAAGAAGGTCCAAGGGATACAGTAAACCTGAAGTGAAGCATCGGAATCTAAAACTGGACTCACATGAGAGGTTCAAATCATAGAAAGTTACAGTGTCAGTCCTTTTGTACTTAAGTCGGCATTGTGCATTTTGTATTATATTTGAATGCAAATTCTGTGTTTCATCGTCAATAAGTAGGTCCAAGGGATACAGCAAACCTGAAGTGATGCATCGGTATCTGAAACTGGACTCACAGGAGAGGTTCAAATCATAGAAAGTTAGAGTGTCAGTCCTCCTGTACTTAAGTCGGCATTGTGCCTTTTGTATTAAATTCGGATGTAATTTATGTGTTTCATCGTCAATAAGAAGGTCCAAGGGATAACGTAAACCTGAAACGAAGCATCGGAATCTAAAACTGGACTCACAGGAGAGGTTCAAATCATAGAAAGTGAAAGTGTCAGTCCTCTTGTACGTAAGTCGGCATTGTGCCTTTAGTATTAAATCCGGATGCAATTTCTGTGTTTCATCGTCAATAAGAAGGTCCAAGGGATACAGTAAACCTGAGGTGAAGCATCGGAATCTAAAACTGGGCTCACAGGAGAGGTTCAAATCATAGAAAGTGAGAGTGTCAGTACTCTTGTACGTAAGTCGCCATTGTGCCTTTTGTATTAAATCCGGATGCAATTTCTGTGTTTCATCGTTAATAAGAAAGTCCAAGTGATACAGTAAACCTGAAACGAAGCATCGGAATCTAAAACTGGACTCACAGGAGAGGTTCAAATCATAGAAAGTGAAAGTGTCAGTCCTCTTGTACTTAAGTCGGCATTGTGCCTTTTATATTAAATCCGGATGCAATTTCTGTGTTTCATCGTCAATAAGAAGGTCCAAGTTATACAGTAAACCTGAATTGAAGCATCGGAATCTAAAACTGGCCTCACAGGAGAGGTTCAAATCATAGAAAGTGAGGGTGTCAGTCCTCTCGTACTTAAGTCGGCATTGTGCCATTTGTATTAAAATCGGATGCAATTTCTGTTTTTCATCGTCAATAAGAAGGTCCAAGGTATACAGTAAACGTGAAGTGAAGCACCGGATTCTAAAACTGGACTCACAGTAGAGGTTCAAATCACAGAAAGTTAGAGTGTCAGTCCTCTTGTACTTAGGTCGGCATTGTGCCTTCTGAATTAAATTCGGATGCAATTTCTGTGTTTCATCGTCAATAAGAAAGTCCAAGGTATACAGTAAACCTGAAGTGAGGCATCTGATTCTAACACTGGACTCACAGGAGAGGTTCAAATCATATAAAGAGAGAGTGTCTGTCCTCTTGTACTTAAGTCGGCATTGTGCCTTTTGTATTAAATTCGGATGCAATTTCTGTGTTTCATCGTCAATAAGAAGGTCCAAGGTATACAGTAAACCAGAAGTGAAGCATCGGAATGTAAAACTGGACTCACAGGAGAATTTCAAATCATAGAAAGATAGAGTAACAGTCCTCTTGTACTTATGTCGGCATTGTGCCTTTTGTATTAAAGCCGGATGCAATTTCTGCGTTTCATCGTCAATAAGAAGGTCCAAGGGATACAGTAAACCTGAAGTGAAGCATCGGAATCTAAAACTGGACTCACAGGAGAGGTTCAAATCATAGAATGTTAGAGTGTCAGTCATCTTGCACTTAAGTCGGCTTTGTGACTTTTGTATTAAATTCGGATGCAATTTCTGTGTTTCATCGTCAATAAGAAGGTACAAGGGATACAGTAAACCTGAAGTGAAGCATCGGAATCTAAAACTGGACTCACAGGAGAGGTTCAAATCATAGAAAGTGAGAGTGTCAGTCCTCTTGTACTTCAGTCGGCATTGTGCCTTTTGTATTAAATTCGGATGCAATTTCTGCCTTTCATCGTCTATAAGAAGGTCCAAGGGATACAGTAAACCTGAAGTGAAGCATTGGAATCTAAAACTGGACTCACAGGAGAGGTTCAAATCACAGAAAGAGAGAGTGTCAGTCCTCTTGTATTTAAGTCGGCATTGTGAATTTTGTAATTAATTCGGATGCAATATCTGTGTTTCATCGTCAATAAAAAGGTCCAAGGGATACAGTAAACCTGAAGTGAAGCATAGGAATCTAAAACTGGACTCACAGGAGAGGTTCAAATCATAGAAAGATACAGTGTCAGTCCTCTTGTACTTAAGTCGGCATTGTGCCTTTTGAATTTAAATCCGATGTAATTTCTGTGTTACATCGTCAATAAGAAGTTCCAAGGTATACAGTAAACCTGAAGTGTAGCATCAGAATCTAACACTGGACTCACAGGAGAGGTTCAAATCATAGAAAGTTAGAGTGTCAGTGCTCTTGTACTTAAGTCGGCATTGTGCTTTTGTATTAATTTCGGATGCAATTTCTGTGTTTCATCGTCAATAAGAAGGTCCAAGGGATACAGTAAACCTGAAGTGAAACATCGGAATCTAAAACTGGACTCACAGGAGAGGTTCAAATCATAGAAAGTTACAGTGTCAGTCCTCTTGTACTTAAGTCGGCATTGTGCATTTTGTATTATATTTGAATGCAAATTCTGTGTTTCATCGTCAATAAGAAGGTCCAAGGGATACAGCAAACCTGAAGTGATGCATCGGTATCTGAAACTGGACTCACAGGAGAGGTTCAAATCATAGAAAGTTAGAGTGTCAGTCCTCCTGTACTTAAGTCGGCATTGTGCCTTTTGTATTAAATTCGGATACAATTTATGTGTTTCATCGTCAATAAGAAGGTCCAAGGGATAACGTAAACCTGAAACGAAGCATCGGAATCTAAAACTGGACTCACAGGAGAGGTTCAAATCATAGAAAGTGAAAGTGTCAGTCCTCTTGTACGTAAGTCGGCATTGTGCCTTTAGTATTAAATCCGGATGCAATTTCTGTGTTTCATCGTCAATAAGAAGGTCCAAGGGATACAGTAAACCTGAGGTGAAGCATCGGAATCTAAAACTGGGCTCACAGGAGAGGTTCAAATCATAGAAAGTGAGAGTGTCAGTACTCTTGTACGTAAGTCGGCATTGTGCCTTTTGTATTAAATTCGGATGCAATTTCTGTTTTTCATCGTCAATAAGAAGGTCCAAGGGATACAGTAAACCTGAAACGAAGCATCGGAATCTAAAACTGGACTCACAGGAGAGGTTCAAATCATAGAAAGTAAGAGTGTCAGTCCTCTTTTACTTAAGTCGGCATTGTGCCTTTTGTATTAAATCCGGATGCAATTTCTGTGTTTCGTCGTTAATAAGAAAGTCCAAGGGATACAGTAAACCTGAAACGAAGCATCGGAATCTAAAACTGGACTCACAGGAGAGGTTCAAATCATAGAAAGTGAGAGTGTCAGTCCTATTGTACTTAAGTCGGCATTGTGCCTTTTATATTAAATCCGGATGCAATTTCTGTGTTTCGTCGTCAATAAGAAGGTCCAAGCGATACAGTAAACCAGAAGTGAAGCATCGGAACCTAAAACTGGACTCACAGTAGAGGTTTAAATCACAGAAAGTTAGAGTATCAGTCCTCTTGTACTTAGGTCGGCATTGTGCCTTCTGTTTTAAATTCGGATGCAATTTCTGTCTTTCATCGTCAATAAGAAGGTCCAAGGGAAACAGTAAACCTGAAGTGAAGCATCGGAATCTGAAACTGGACTTACAGGAGAGGTTCAAATCATAGAAAGTTAGAGTGTCAGTGCTCTTGTACTTAAGTCGGCATTGTGCCTTTTGAATTTAAATCCGATGTAATTTCTGTGTTACATCGTCAATAAGAAGTTCCAAGGTATACAGTAAACCTGAAGTGTAGCATCAGAATCTAACACTGGACTCACAGGAGAGGTTCAAATCATAGAAAGTTAGAGTGTCAGTGCTCTTGTACTTAAGTCGGCATTGTGCTTTTGTATTAATTTCGGATGCAATTTCTGTGTTTCATCGTCAATAAGAAGGTCCAAGGGATACAGTAAACCTGAAGTGAAGCATCGGAATCTAAAACTGGACTCACAGGAGAGGTTCAAATCATAGAAAGTTACAGTGTCAGTCCTCTTGTACTTAAGTCGGCATTGTGCATTTTGTATTATATTTGAATGCAAATTCTGTGTTTCATCGTCAATAAGAAGGTCCAAGGGATACAGCAAACCTGAAGTGATGCATCGGTATCTGAAACTGGACTCAAAGGAGAGGTTCAAATCATAGAAAGTTAGAGTGTCAGTCCTCCTGTACTTAAGTCGGCATTGTGCCTTTTGTATTAAATTCGGATGCAATTTATGTGTTTCATCGTCAATAAGAAGGTCCAAGGGATAACGTAAACCTGAAACGAAGCATCGGAATCTAAAACTGGACTCACAGGAGAGGTTCAAATCATAGAAAGTGAAAGTGTCAGTCCTCTTGTACGTAAGTCGGCATTGTGCCTTTAGTATTAAATCCGGATGCAATTTCTGTGTTTCATCGTCAATAAGAAGTGCCAAAGGATACAGTAAACCTGAGGTGAAGCATCGGAATCTAAAACTGGGCTCACAGGAGAGGTTCAAATCATAGAAAGTGAGAGTGTCAGTACTCTTGTACGTAAGTCGGCATTGTGCGTTTTGTATTAAATTCGGATGCAATTTCTGTTTTTCATCGTCAATGAGAAGGTCCAAGGGATACAGTAAACCTGAAACGAAGCATCGGAATCTAAAACTGGACTCACAGGAGAGGTTCAAATCATAGAAAGTGAGAGTGTCAGTCCTCTTTTGCTTAAGTCGGCATTGTGCCTTTTGTATTAAATCCGGATGCAATTTCTGTGTTTCATCGTTAATAAGAAAGTCCAAAACCTGAAACGAAGCATCGGAATCCAAAACTGGACTCACAGGAGAGGTTCAATTCATAGAAAGTGAGAGTGTCAGTCCTATTGTACTTAAGTCGGCATTGTGCCTTTTATATTAAATCCGCATGCAATTTCTGTGTTTCATCGTCAATAAGAAGGACCAAGGGATACAGTAAACCTGAAGTGAAGCATCGGAATCTAAAAGTGGACTCACAGGAGAGGTTTAAATCATAGAAAGAGAGAGTGTCTGTCCACTTGTACTTAAGTCGGCATTGTGCCTTTTGTATTAAATTCGGATGCAATTTCTGTGTTTCATCGTCAATAAGAAGGTCCAAGGGATACTGTAAACCAGAAGTGAAGCATCGGAATGAAAAACTGGACTCACAGGAGAATTTCAAATCATAGAAAGATAGATTGTCAGTCCTCTTGTACTTAAGTCGGTATTGTACTTTTTGTATTAAAGTCGGATGCAATTTCTGTGTTTCATCGTCAAAAAGAAGGTCCAAGGGATACAGTAAACCTGAAGTGAAGCATCGGAATCTAAAACTGGACTCACAGGAGAGGTTCAAATCATAGAATGTTAGAGTGTCAGTCCTCTTGCACATAAGTCGGCTTTGTGACTTTTGTAATAAATTCGGATGCAATATCTGTGTTTCGTCGTCAATAAGAAGGTCCAAGCGATACAGTAAACCAGAAGTGAAGCATCGGAACCTAAAACTGGACTCACAGGGGAGGTTTAAATCACAGAAAGTTAGAGTATCTGTCCTCTTGTACTTAGGTCGGCATTGTGCCTTCTGTTTTAAATTCGGATGCAATTTCTGTCTTTCATCGTCAATAAGAAGGTCCAAGGGAAACAGTAAACCTGAAGTGAAGCATCGGAATCTGAAACTGGACTCACAGGAGAGGTTCAAATCATAGAAAGTTAGAGTGTCAGTGCTCTTGTACTTAAGTCGGCATTGTGCCTTTTGAATTTAAATCCGATGTAATTTCTGTGTTACATCGTCAATAAGAAGTTCCAAGGTATACAGTAAACCTGAAGTGTAGCATCAGAATCTAACACTGGACTCACAGGAGAGGTTCAAATCATAGAAAGTTAGAGTGTCAGTGCACTTGCACTTAAGTCGGCATTGTGCTTTTGTATTAATTTCGGATGCAATTTCTGTGTTTCATCGTTAATAAGAAGGGCCAAGGGATACAGTAAACCTGAAGTGAAGCATCGGAATCTAAAACTGGACTCACAGGAGAGGTTCAAATCATAGAAAGTGAGGGTGTCAGTCCTCTTGTACTTAAGTCGGCATTGTGCATTTTGTATTATATTTGAATGCAAATTCTGTGTTTCATCGTCAATAAGAAGGTCCAAGGGATACAGCAAACCTGAAGTGATGCATCGGTATCTGAAACTGGACTCACAGGAGAAGTTCAAATCATAGAAAGTTAGAGTGTCAGTCCTCCTGTACTTAAGTCGGCATTGTGCCTTTTGTATTAAATTCGGATGCAATTTATGTGTTTCATCGTCAATAAGAAGGTATAAGGGATAACGTAAACCTGAAACGAAGCATCGGAATCTAAAACTGGACTCACAGGAGAGGTTCAAATCATAGAAAGTGAAAGTGTCAGTCCTCTTGTACGTAAGTCGGCATTGTGCCTTTAGTATTAAATCCGGATGCAATTTCTGTGTTTCATCGTCAATAAGAAGGTCCAAGGGATACAGTAAACCTGAGGTGAAGCATCGGAATCTAAAACTGGGCTCACAGGAGAGGTTCAAATCATAGAAAGTGAGAGTGTCAGTACTCTTGTACGTAAGTCGGCATTGTGCCTTTTGTATTAAATTCGGATGCAATTTCTGTTTTTCATCGTCAATAAGAAGGTCCAAGGGATACAGTAAACCTGAAACGAAGCATCGGAATCTAAAACTGGACTCACAGGAGAGGTTCAAATCATAGAAAGTGAGAGTGTCAGTCCTCTTTTACTTAAGTCGGCATTGTGCCTTTTGTATTAAATCCGGATGCAATTTCTGTGTTTCATCGTTAATAAGAAAGTCCAAAACCTGAAACGAAGCATCGGAATCCAAAACTGGACTCACAGGAGAGGTTCAATTCATAGAAAGTGAGAGTGTCAGTCCTATTGTACTTAAGTCGGCATTGTGCCTTTTATATTAAATCCGCATGCAATTTCTGTGTTTCATCGTCAATAAGAAGGACCAAGGGATACAGTAAACCTGAAGTGAAGCATCGGAATCTAAAACTGGACTCACAGGAGAGGTTCCAATCATAGAAAGAGAGAGTGTCTGTCCACTTGTACTTAAGTCGGCATTGTGCCTTTTGTATTAAATTTGGATGCAATTTCTGTGTTTCATCGTCAATAAGAACGTCCAAGGGATACTGTAAACCAGAAGTGAAGCATCGGAATGTAAAACTGGACTCACAGGAGAATTTCAAATCATAGAAAGATAGAGTGTCAGTCCTCTTGTACATAAGTCGGTATTGTGCTTTTTGTATTAAAGTCGGATGCAATTTCTGTGTTTCATCGTCAATAAGAAGGTCCAAGGGATACAGTAAACCTGAAGTGAAGCATCGGAATCTAAAACTGGACTCACAGGAGAGGTTCAAATCATAGAATGTTAGAGTGTCAGTCCTCTTGCACATAAGTCGGCTTTGTGACTTTTGTATTAAATTCGGATGCAATATCTGTGTTTCATCGTCAATAAAAAGGTCCAAGGGATACAGTAAACCTGAAGTGAAGCATCGGAATCTAAAACTGGACTCACAGGAGAGGTTCAAATCATAGAAAGTGAGAGTGTCAGTCCTCTTGTACTTCAGCCGGCATTGTGCCTTTTGTATTAAATTCGGATGCAATTTCTGCCTTTCATCGTCTATAAGAAGGTCCAAGGGATACAGTAAACCTGAAGTGAAGCATCGGAATCTAAAACTGGACTCACAGGAGAGGTTCAAATCACAGAAAGAGAGTGTGTCAGTCCTCTTGTACTTAAGTCGGCATTGTGAATTTTGTAATTAATTCGGATGCAATATCTGTGTTTCATCGTCAATAAAAAGGTCCAAGGGATACAGTAAACCTGAAGTGAAGCATAGTAATCCAAAACTGGACTCACAGGAGAGGTTCAAATCATAGAAAGTTAGAGTGACAGTCCTCTTGTACTTAAGTCGGCATTGTGCCTTTTGAATTTAAATCCGATGTAATTTCTGTGTTACATCGTCAATAAGAAGTTCCAAGGTATACTGTAAACCTGAAGTGTAGCATCAGAATCTAACACTGGACTCACAGGAGAGGTTCAAATCATAGAAAGTTAGAGTGTCAGTGCTCTTGTACTTAAGTCGGCATTGTGCTTTTGTATTAATTTCGGATGCAATATCTGTGTTTCATCGTCAATAAGAAGGTCCAAGGGATACAGTAAACCTGAAGTGAGGCATTGGAATCTAAAACTGGACTCACAGGAGAGGTACAAGTCATAGAAAGTTACAGTGTCAGTCCTCTTGTACTTATGTCGGCATTGTGCATTTTGTATTATATTTGAATGCAAATTCTGTGTTTCATCGTCAATAAGAAGGTCCAAGGGATACAGCAAACCTGAAGTGATGCATTGGTATCTGAAACTGGACTCACAGGAGAGGTTCAAATCATAGAAAGTTAGAGTGTCAGTCCTCCTGTACTTAAGTCGGCATTGTGCCTTTTGTAGTAATTTCGGATGCAATTTATGTGTTTCATCGTCAATAAGAAGGTCCAAGGGATAAAGTAAACCTGAAACGAAGCATCGGAATCTAAAACTGGACTCACAGGAGAGGTTCAAATCATAGAAAGTGAAAGTGTCAGTCCTCTTGTACGTAAGTCGGCATTGTGCCTTTAGTATTAAATCCGGATGCAATTTCTGTGTTTCATCGTCAATAAGAAGGTCCAAGGGATACAGTAAACCTGAAGTGAAGCATCGGAATCTAAAACTGGGCTCACAGGAGAGGTTCAAATCATAGAAAGTGAGAGTGTCAGTACTCTTGTACGTAAGTCGGCATTGTGCCTTTTGTATTAAATTCGGATGCAATTTCTGTTTTTCATCGTCAATAAGAAGGTCCAAGGGATACAGTAAACCTGAAACGAAGCATCGGAATCTAAAACTGGACTCACAGGAGAGGTTCAAATCATAGAAAGTGAGAGTGTCAGTCCTCTTTTACTTAAGTCGGCATTGTGCCTTTTGTATTAAATCCGGATGCAATTTCTGTGTTTCATCGTTAACAAGAAAGTCCAAGGGATACAGTAAACCTGAAACGAAGCATCGGAATCTAAAACTGGACTCACAGGAGAGGTTCAATTCATAGAAAGTGAGTGTGTCAGTCCTATTGTACTTAAGTCGGCATTGTGCCTTTTATATTTAATCTGGTTTCAATTTCTGTGTTTCATCGTCAATAAGAAGGTCCAAGGGATACAGTAAACCTGAAGTGAAGCATCGGAATCTAAAACTGGACTCACAGGAGAGGTTCAAATCATAGAAAGTGAGGGTGTCAGTCCTCTCGTACTTAAGTCGGCATTGTGCCTTTTGTATTAAAATCGGATGCAATTTCTGTGTTTCATCGTCAATAAGAAGGTCCAAGGTATACAGTAAACGTGAAGTGAAGCACCGGATTCTAAAACTGGACTCACAGTAGAGCTTCAAATCACAGAAAGTTAGAGTGTCAGTCCTCTTGTACTTAGGTCGGCATTGTGCCTTCTGTATTAAATTCGGATGCAATTTCTGTTTTTCATCGTCAATAAGAAGGCCCAAGGGATACAGTAAACCTGAAGTGAAGCATCGGAATCTAAAACTGGACTCACAGGAGAGGTTCAAATCACAGAAAGAGAGAGTGTCAGTCCTCTTGCAATTAAGTCGGCATTGTGAATTTTGTAATTAATTCGGATGCAATTTCTGTGTTTCATCGTCAATAAAAAGGTCCAAGGGATACAGTAAACCTGACGTGAAGCATAGGAATCTAAAACTGGACTCACAGGAGAGGTTCAAATCATAGAATGTTAGAGTGTCAGTCCTCTTGCACATAAGTCGGCTTTGTGACTTTTGTATTAAATTCGGATGCAATATCTGTGTTTCATCGTCAATAAAAAGGTCCAAGGGATACAGTAAACCTGAAGTGAAGCATCGGAATCTAAAACTGGACTCACAGGAGAGGTTCAAATCATAGAAAGTGAGAGTGTCAGTCCTCTTGTACTTCAGCCGGCATTGTGCCTTTTGTATTAAATTCGGATGCAATTTCTGCCTTTCATCGTCTATAAGAAGGTCCAAGGGATACAGTAAACCTGAAGTGAAGCATCGGAATCTAAAACTGGACTCACAGGAGAGGTTCAAATCACAGAAAGAGAGTGTGTCAGTCCTCTTGTACTTAAGTCGGCATTGTGAATTTTGTAATTAATTCGGATGCAATATCTGTGTTTCATCGTCAATAAAAAGGTCCAAGGGATACAGTAAACCTGAAGTGAAGCATAGTAATCCAAAACTGGACTCACAGGAGAGGTTCAAATCATAGAAAGTTAGAGTGACAGTCCTCTTGTACTTAAGTCGGCATTGTGCCTTTTGAATTTAAATCCGATGTAATTTCTGTGTTACATCGTCAATAAGAAGTTCCAAGGTATACTGTAAACCTGAAGTGTAGCATCAGAATCTAACACTGGACTCACAGGAGAGGTTCAAATCATAGAAAGTTAGAGTGTCAGTGCTCTTGTACTTAAGTCGGCATTGTGCTTTTGTATTAATTTCGGATGCAATATCTGTGTTTCATCGTCAATAAGAAGGTCCAAGGGATACAGTAAACCTGAAGTGAGGCATTGGAATCTAAAACTGGACTCACAGGAGAGGTACAAGTCATAGAAAGTTACAGTGTCAGTCCTCTTGTACTTATGTCGGCATTGTGCATTTTGTATTATATTTGAATGCAAATTCTGTGTTTCATCGTCAATAAGAAGGTCCAAGGGATACAGCAAACCTGAAGTGATGCATCGGTATCTGAAGCTGGACTCACAGGAGAGGTTCAAATCATAGAAAGTTAGAGTGTCAGTCCTCCTGTACTTAAGTCGGCATTGTGCCTTTTGTAGTAATTTCGGATGCAATTTATGTGTTTCATCGTCAATAAGAAGGTCCAAGGGATAAAGTAAACCTGAAACGAAGCATCGGAATCTAAAACTGGACTCACAGGAGAGGTTCAAATCATAGAAAGTGAAAGTGTCAGTCCTCTTGTACGTAAGTCGGCATTGTGCCTTTAGTATTAAATCCGGATGCAATTTCTGTGTTTCATCGTCAATAAGAATGTCCAAGGGATACAGTAAACCTGAAGTGAAGCATCGGAATCTAAAACTGGGCTCACAGGAGAGGTTCAAATCATAGAAAGTGAGAGTGTCAGTACTCTTGTACGTAAGTCGGCATTGTGCCTTTTGTATTAAATTCGGATGCAATTTCTGTTTTTCATCGTCAATAAGAAGGTCCAAGGGATACAGTAAACCTGAAACGAAGCATCGGAATCTAAAACTGGACTCACAGGAGAGGTTCAAATCATAGAAAGTGAGAGTGTCAGTCCTCTTTTACTTAAGTCGGCATTGTGCCTTTTGTATTAAATCCGGATGCAATTTCTGTGTTTCATCGTTAACAAGAAAGTCCAAGGGATACAGTAAACCTGAAACGAAGCATCGGAATCTAAAACTGGACTCACAGGAGAGGTTCAATTCATAGAAAGTGAGTGTGTCAGTCCTATTGTACTTATGTCGGCATTGTGCCTTTTATATTTAATCTGGTTTCAATTTCTGTGTTTCATCGTCAATAAGAAGGTCCAAGGGATACAGTAAACCTGAAGTGAAGCATCGGAATCTAAAACTGGACTCACAGGAGAGGTTCAAATCATAGAAAGTGAGGGTGTCAGTCCTCTCGTACTTAAGTCGGCATTGTGCCTTTTGTATTAAAATCGGATGCAATTTCTGTGTTTCATCGTCAATAAGAAGGTCCAAGGTATACAGTAAACGTGAAGTGAAGCACCGGATTCTAAAACTGGACTCACAGTAGAGCTTCAAATCACAGAAAGTTAGAGTGTCAGTCCTCTTGTACTTAGGTCGGCATTGTGCCTTCTGTATTAAATTCGGATGCAATTTCTGTTTTTCATCGTCAATAAGAAGGCCCAAGGGATACAGTAAACCTGAAGTGAAGCATCGGAATCTAAAACTGGACTCACAGGAGAGGTTCAAATCACAGAAAGAGAGAGTGTCAGTCCTCTTGCACTTAAGTCGGCATTGTGAATTTTGTAATTAATTCGGATGCAATTTCTGTGTTTCATCGTCAATAAAAAGGTCCAAGGGATACAGTAAACCTGACGTGAAGCATAGGAATCTAAAACTGGACTCACAGGAGAGGTTCAAATCATAGAAAGTGAGAGTGTCAGTCCTCTTGTACGTAAGTCGGCATTGTGCCTTTTGTATTAAATTCGGATGCAATTTCTGTTTTTCATCGTCAATAAGAAGGTCCAAGGGATACAGTAAACCTGAAACGAAGCATCGGAATCTAAAACTGGACTCACAGGAGAGGTTCAAATCATAGAAAGTAAGAGTGTCAGTCCTCTTTTACTTAAGTCGGCATTGTGCCTTTTGTATTAAATCCGGATGCAATTTCTGTGTTTCGTCGTAATAAGAAAGTCCAAGGGATACAGTAAACCTGAAACGAAGCATCGGAATCTAAAACTGGACTCACAGGAGAGGTTCAAATCATAGAAAGTGAGAGTGTCAGTCCTATTGTACTTAAGTCGGCATTGTGCCTTTTATATTAAATCCGGATGCAATTTCTGTGTTTCGTCGTCAATAAGAAGGTCCAAGCGATACAGTAAAGCAGAAGTGAAGCATCGGAACCTAAAACTGGACTCACAGGGGAGGTTTAAATCACAGAAAGTTAGAGTATCAGTCCTCTTGTACTTAGGTCGGCATTGTGCCTTCTGTTTTAAATTCGGATGCAATTTCTGTCTTTCATCGTCAATAAGAAGGTCCAAGGGAAATAGTAAACCTGAAGTGAAGCATCGGAATCTGAAACTGGACTCACAGGAGAGGTTCAAATCATAGAAAGTTAGAGTGTCAGTGCTCTTGTACTTAAGTCGGCATTGTGCTTTTGTATTAATTTCGGATGCAATTTCTGTGTTTCATCGTCAATAAGAAGGTCCAAGGGATACAGTAAACCTGAAGTGAAGCATCGGAATCTGAAACTGGACTCACAGGAGAGGTTCAAATCATAGAAAGTGAGAGTGTCAGTCCTCTTGTACTTATGTCGGCATTGTGCCTTTTGTATTAAATTCGGATGCAATTTCTGTGTTTCATCGTCAATAAGAAGATCCAAGGGATACAGAACTGGACTCACAGGAGAATTTCATATCATAGAAAGTTAGAATGTCAGTTCCTCTTGTACTTAAGTCGGCATTGTGCCTTTTGTATTAAATTGGGATGCAATTTCGGTGTTTCATCGTCAATAAGAAGGTACAAGGGATACAGTAAACCTGAAGTGAAGCATCGGAATCTAAAACTGGGCTCACAGGAGAGGTTCAAATCATAGAAAGTGAGAGTGTCAGTCCTCTTGTACGTAAGTCGGCATTGTGATTTTTGTATTAAATCCGGATGCAATATCTGTGTATGATCGTCAATAAGAGGGTCCAAGGGATACAGTAAACCTGATGTGAAGCATCGGAATCTAAAACTGGACTCGCAGCAGAGGTTCAAATCATAGAAAGTCAGAGTGTAAGTCCTCTTGTGCTTGTCGGCATTGTGCTTTTTGAATTTAATTCCGAAGCAATTTCTGTGTTTTATCGTCAATAAAAGTTCCAAGGTATACAGTGAACCTGAAGTGAAGCATCGGAATCTAAAACTGGACTCACTGGAGAGGTTCAAATCATAGAAAGTTAGAGTGTCGGTCCTCTTGTACTTAAGTCGGCATTGTACCTTTTGTATTAAATTCGGATGCAATTTCTGTGTTTCATCGTTAATAAGAAGGTCCAAGAGATACAATAAACCTGAAGTGAAGCAACGGAATCTAAAACTGCACTCACAGGAGAGGATCATATCATAGAAAGTGAGAGTGTCAGTCCTTTTGTACTTAAGTCGGCATTGTGAATTTTGTAAAAAATTCGGATGCACTTTCTGTGTTTCATCGTCAATATAAAGGTCCAAGGGATACAGTAAACCTAAAGAGAAGCATAGGAATCTATAACTGGACTCACAGGAGAGGTTCAAATCATAGAAAGTTAGAGTGTCAGTCCTCTTGTACCTAAGACGGCATTGTGCCTCTTGTATTAAATTCGGATGCAATTTCTGTGTTTCATCGTCAATAAAAGTGTCCAAGGGATACAGTAAACCTGAAGTGTAGCAACGGAATCTAAAACTGGACTCACAGGAGTGGTTCAAATCATAGAAAGTTAGGGTGTCAGTCCTCTTGTACCTAGGTCGGCATTGTGCCTTTTGTATTAAATTCGGATGCAATTTCTGTGTTTCATCGTCAATAAGAAGGTCCAAGGGATATAGTAAACCTGAAGTGAAGCATCGGAATCTGAACTTGACTCACAGGAGAGGTTCAAATCATAGAAAGTGTGAGTGTCACTCCTCTTGTACTTAAGTCGACATTGTGCATTTTGTATTAAATTCGGATGCAATTTCTGTGTTTCATCGGCAATAAGAAGGTCCAAGGGATACGGTAAACCTGAAGTGAAGCATCGGAATCTAAAACTGGACTCACAGGAGAGGTTCAAATCATAGAAAGTTAGAGTGTCAGTCCTCTAGTACTTAAGTCGGCATTGTGCCTTTTGTATTAAATTCGGATGCAATTTCTGTGTTTCATCGTCAATAAGAAGGTCCAAGGGATACAGTCCCACATCCTGCGACACCTCACTTTAGTGAATACTAACCCTTATGCAGAGATGGCAGTAGACATTTTTGTGTTGGCCATCATGCCGGTGTGGGCTTGGAGGGGCTCCACCTCTTGCTTGCAGTAAACCTGAAGAGAAGCATAGGAATCTAAAACTGGACTCACAGGAGTGGTTCATATCCTAGAAAGTGAGAGTGTCAGTTCTCTTGTACTTAAGTCGGCATTGTGAATTTTGTAATAAATTCGGATGCAATTTCTGTGTTTCATCGTCAATAAAAAGGACCAAGGGATACAGTAAACCTGAAGTGAAGCATAGGAATCTAAAACTGGACTGACAGGAGAGGTTCAAATAATAGAAAGTTAGAGTGTCAGTCCCCTTGTACTTAAGTCGGCATTGTGCCTTTTGAATTTAAATCCGATGTAATTTCTGTGTTACATCGTCAATAAGAAGTTCCAAGGTATACAGTAAACCTGTAGTGAAGCATCAGAATCTAACACTGGACTCACAGGAGAGGTTCAAATCATAGAAAGTTAGAGTGTCAGTCCTCTTGTACTTAAGTCGGCATTGTGCCTTATGTATTAAATTCGGATGCAATTTCTGTGTTTCATCGTCAATAAGAAGGTCCAAGGGATACAGTGAACGTAAAGTGAAGCATCGGAATCTAAAACTGGACTCACAGGAGAGGTTCAAATCATAGATAGTGAGAGTGTCAGTCCTCTTGTTCTTAAGTCGGCATTGTGCCTTTTGTATTAAATTCGGATGCAATTTCTGGTTTTCATCGTCAATAAAAAGGTCCAAGGGATACAGTAAACCTGAAACGATGCATCGGAATCTAAAACTGGACTCACAGGAGAGGTTCAAATCATAGAAAGTGAGAGTGTCAGTCCTCTTTTACTTAAGTCGGCATTGTGCCTTTTGTATTAAATCCGAATGCAATTTCTGTGTTTCATCGTTAATAAGAAAGTCCAAGGGATACAGTAGACCTGAAACGAAGCATCAGAATCTAAAACTGGACTCACAGGAGAAGTTCAAATCATAGAAAGTGAGAGTATCAGTCCTATTGTACTTAAGTCGGCATTGTGCCTATTATATTAAATCCGGATGCAATTTCTGTGTTTCATCGTCAATAAGAAGGTCCAAGGGAAACAGGAAACCTGAAGTGAAGCATCGGAATAAAAAACTGGACTCACAGGAGAGGTTCAAATCATAGAAAGATAGAGGGTCAGTACTCTTGTACTTAAGTCGGCATTGTGCCTTTTGTATTAAATTCGGATGCAATTTCTGTGTTTCATCGTCAATTATAAGGTACAAGGGATACAGTAAAGCTGAAGTGAAGCATCGGAATCTAAAACTGGACTCACAGGAGAGGTTCAAACCATAGAAAGTGTGAGTGTCAGTCCTCTTGTACTTAAGTCAACACTGTGCATTTTGTATTAAATTCGGATGCAATTTCTGTGTTTCATCGTCAATAAGAAGGTCCAAGGGATACGGTAAACCTGAAGTGAAGCATCGGAATCTAAAACTGGACTCACAGGAGAGGTTCAAATCATAGAAAGTTAGAGTGTCAGTCCTCTAGTACTTAAGTCGGCATTGTGCCTTTTGTATTAAATTCGGATGCAATTTCTGTGTTTCATCGTCAATAAGAAGGTCCAAGGGATACAGTCCCACATCCTGCGACACCTCACTTTAGTGAATACTAACCCTGATGCAGACATGGCAGTAGACCTTTTTGTGTATGCCATCATGCCGGTGTTTAGCGTGGAGGGGCTCCACCTCTTGCTTGCAGTAAACCTGAAGAGAAGCATAGGAATCTAAAACTGGACTCACAGGAGTGGTTCATATCATAGAAAGTGAGAGTGTCAGTCCTCTTGTACTTAAGTCGGCATTGTGAATTTTGTAATAAATTCGGATGCAATTTCTGTGTTTCATCGTCAATAAAAAGGACCAAGGGATACAGTAAACCTGAAGTGAAGCATAGGAATCTAAAACTGGACTCACAGGAGAGGTTCAAATCATAGAAAGTTAGAGTGTCAGTCCTCTTGTACTTAAGTCGGCATTGTGCCTTTTGAATTTAAATCCGATGTAATTTCTGTGTTACATCGTCAATAAGAAGTTCCAAGGTATACAGTAAACCTGAAGTGAAGCATCAGAATCTAACACTGGACTCACAGGAGAGGTTCAAATCATAGAAAGTGAGAGTGTCAGACCTCTTGACTTACGTCGGCATTGTGCCTTTTGTATAAAATTCGGATGCAATATCTGTGTTTCATCGTCAATAAGAAGGTCCAAGGGATACAGTAAACCTGAAGTGAAGCATCGGAATCTAAAACTGGGCTCACAGGAGAGGTTCAAATCATAGAAAGTGAGAGTGTCAGTCCTCTTGTACGTAAGTCGGCATTGTGCCTTTTGTATTAAATTTGGATGCAATTTCTGTTTTTCATCGTCAATAAGAAGGTCCAAGGGATACAGTAAACCTGAAACGATGCATCGGAATCTAAAACTGGACTCACAGGAGAGGTTCAAATCATAGAAAGTGAGAGTGACAGTCCTCTTTTACATAAGTCGGCATTGTGCCTTTTGTATTAAATCCGGATGCAATTTCTGTGTTTCATCGTTAATAAGAAAGTCCAAGGGATACAGTAAACCTGAAACGAAGCATCGGAATCTAAAACTGGACTCACAGGAGAAGTTCAAATCATAGAAAGTCAGAGTGTCAGTCCTATTGTACTTAAGTCGGCATTGTGCCTATTATATTAAATCCGGATGCAATTTCTGTGTTTCATCGTCAATAAGAAGGTCCAAGGGAAACAGGAAACCTGAAGTGAAGCATCGGAATATAAAACTGGACTCACAGGAGAGGTTCAAATCATAGAATGTTAGAGTGTCAGTCCTCTTGCACTTAAGTCGGCTTTGTGACTTTTGTATTAAATTCGGATGCAATTTCTGTGTTTCATCGTCAATAAGTAGGTACAAGGGATACAGTAAACCTGAAGTGAAGCACCGGAATCTAAAACTGGACTCACAGGAGAGGTTCAAATCATAGAAAGTGTGAGTGTCAGTCCTCTTGTACTTAAGTCGACATTGTGCATTTTGTATTAAATTCGGATGCAATTTCTGTGTTTCATCGTCAATAAGAAGGTCCAAGGGATACGGTAAACCTGAAGTGATGCATCGGAATCTAAAACTGGACTCACAGGAGAGGTTCAAATCATAGAAAGTTAGAGTGTCAGTCCTCTAGTACTTAAGTCGGCATTGTGCTTTTGTATTAAATTCGGATGCAATTTCTGTGTTTCATCGTCAATAAGATGGTCCGAGGGACACAGAAAAAATTAAGTGAAGCATCGGAATCTAAATCTGGACTCACAGGAGAGGTTCAAATCATAGAAAGTTACATTGTCAGTCCTCTTGTACTTAAGTCGGCATTGTGCATTTTGTATTATATTTGAATATAATTCTGTGTTTCATCGTCAATAAGAGGGTCCAAGGGATACAGTAAACCTGAAGTGATGCATCGGTATCTGAAACTGGACTCACAGGAGAAGTTCATATCATAGAAAGTTAGAGTGTCAGTCCTCCTGTGCTTAAGTCGGCATTGTGCCTTTTCTATTAAATTCGGATGCAATTTATGTGTTTCATCGTCAATAAGAGGGTCCAAGGGATAAAGTAAACCTGAAACGAAGCATCGGAATCTAAAACTGGACTCACAGGAGAGGTTCAAATCATAGAAAGTGAAAGTGTCAGTCCTCTTGTACGTAAGTCGGCATTGTGCCTTTAGTATTAAATCCGGATGCAATTTCTGTGATTCATCGTCAATTAGAAGGTCCAAGGGATAAAGTAAACCTGTAACGAAGCATCGGAATCTAAAACTGGACTCACAGGAGAGGTTCAAATCATAGAAAGTGAAAGTGTCAGTCCTCTCGTACTTAAGTCGGCATTGTACCTTTTGTATTAAAATCGGAAGCAATTTCTGTGTTTCATCGTCAATAAGAAGGTCCAAGGTATACAGTAAACGTGAAGTGAAGCACCGGATTCTAAAACTGAACTCACAGTAGAGGTTCAAATCACAGAAAGTTAGAGTGTCAGTCCTCTTGTACTTAGGTCGGCATTGTGCCTTCTGTATTAAATTCGGATGCAATTTCTGTGTTTCATCGTCAATAAGAAGGTCCAAGGTATACAGTAAACCTGAAGTGAGGTATCGGATTCTAAAACTGGACTCACAGGAGAGGTTCAAATCATAGAAAGTTAGAGTGTCAGTCCTCTTGTACTTAAGTCGGCATTGCGCCATTTGTATTAAATTCGGTTGCAACTTCTGTGTTTCATCGTCAATAAGAAGGTCCAAGGGAAACAGGAAACCTGAAGTGCAGCATCGGAATCTAAAACTGGACTCACAGGAGAGGCTCAAATCATAGAAAGAGAGAGTGTCTGTCCTTTTGTACTTAAGTCGGCATTGTGCCTTTTTTATTAAATTCGGATGCAATTTCTGTGTTTCATCGTCAATAAGAAGGTCCAAGGGATACTGTAAACCAGAAGCGAAGCATCGGAATGTAAAACTGGACTCACAGGAGAATTTCAAATCATAGAAAGATAGAGTGTCAGTCCTCTTGTACTTAAGTCGGCATTGTGCCTTTTGTATTAAAGTCGGATGCAATTTCTGTGTTTCATCGTCAATAAGAGGGTCCAAGGGATACAGTAAACCTGAAGTGAAGCATCGGAATCTAAAACTGGACTCACAGGAGGGGTTCAAATCATAGAATGTTAGAGTGTCAGTCCTCTTGCACTTAAGTCGGCTTTGTGACTTTTGTATTAAATTCGGATGCAATTTCTGTGTTTCATCGTCAATAAGAAGGTACAAGGGATACAGTAAACCTGAAGTGAAGCATCGGATTCTAAAACTGGACTCTCAGGAGAGGTTCAAATCATAGAAAGTTAGAGTGTCAGTCCTCTTGTACTTAAGTCGGCATTGCGCCATTTGTATTAAATTCGGTTGCAATTTCAGTGTTTCATCGTCAATAAGAAGGTCCAAGGGATACAGGAAACCTGAAGTGAAGCATCGGAATCTAAAACTGGACTCACAGGAGACGTTCAAATCATAGAAAGAGAGAGTGTCTGTTCTTTTGTATTTAAGTCGGCATTGGTCCTTTTGTATTAAATTCGGATGCAATTTCTGTGTTTCATCGTCAATAAGAAGGTCCAAGGGATACAGTAAACCTGAAGTGAAGCATCGGAATCTAAAACTGGACTCACAGGAGAGGTTCAAATCATAGAAAGTCAGAGTGTCAGTCCACTTGTGCTTAAGTCGGCATTGTGCTTTTTGAATTTAATTCCGATGCAATTTCTGTGTTTCATCGACAATAAGAAGGTCCAAGGGATACAGTAAACCTAAAGTGAAGCATCGGCATTTAAAACTGGACTCACAGGAGAGGTTCAAACCATAGAAAGTGAGAGTGTCATTCCTCTTGTACTTATGTCGGCGTTGTGCCTTTTGTATTAATTTCGGATGCAATTACTGTGTTTCATCGTCAATAAGAAGGTCCAAGGGATACAGTAAACCTGTAGTGAAGCATCGTAATCTAAAACTGGACTCACAGGAGAGGTTCAAATCATAGAAAGTGAGAGTGTCAGTCCTATTGTACTTAAGTCGGCATTGTGCCTTTTATATTAAATCCGGATGCAATTTCTGTGTTTCATCGTCAATAAGAAGGTCCAAGGGATACTGTAAACCAGAAGTGAAGCATCGGAATGTAAAACTGGACTCACTGGAGAATTTCAAATCATAGAAAGATAGAGTGTCAGTCCTCTTGTACTTAAGTCGGCATTGTGCCTTTTGTATTAAAGTTGGATGTAATTTCAGTGTTTCATCGTCAATAAGAAGGTCCAAGGGATACAGTAAACCTGAAGTGAAGCATCGGAATCTAAAACTGGACTCACAGGAGAGGTTCAAATCATAGAATGTTAGAGTGTCAGTCCACATGTACATATCTCGGCATTGCGCCTTTTGTTTTACTTTCGGATGCAATTTCTGTGTTTCATCGTCAATAGGAAGGCCCAAGGGATACAGTAAACCTGAAGTGAAGCATTGGAATCCAAAAGTGGACCCACAGGGGAATTTCATATCATAGAAAGTTAGAGTGTCAGTCCTCTTGTACTTACGTCGGCATTGTTCACTTTGTATTAAATTAGGATGCAATTTCGGTGTTTCATCGTCAATAAGAAGGTACAAGGGATACAGTAAACCTGAAGTGAAGCATCGGAATCTAAAACTGGACTCACAACAGAGGTTCAAATCATAGAAAGTGAGAGTGTCAGACCTCTTGACTTATGTCGGCATTGTGCCTTTTGTATAAAATTCGGATGCAATTTCTGTGTTTCATCGTCAATAAGAAGGTCCAAGGGATACAGTAAACCTGAAGTGAAGCATCGGAATCTAAAACTGGGCTCACTGGAGAGGTTCAAATCATAGAAACTGAGAGTGACAGTCCTCTTTACGTAAGTCGGCATTGTGCCTTTTGTATTAAATTCGGATGCAATTTCTGTGTTTCATCGTCAATAAGAAGGTCCAAGGGATACAGTAAACCTGAAGTGAAGCATCGGAATCTAAAACTGGACCAACAGGAGAGGTTCAAATCATAGAAAGTGAGAGTGTCAGTCCTCTTGTACTTATGTCGGCGTTGTGCCTTTTGTATTAAATTCGGATGCAATTTCTGTGTTTCATTGTCAATAAGAAGGTCCAAGGGATACAGTAAACCTGAAGTGAAGCATCGGAATCTAAAACTGGACTCACAGGAGAATTTCATATCATAGAAAGTTAGAGTGTCAGTCCTCTTGTACTTAAGTCGGCATTGTGCCTTTTGTATTAAATTCGGAGGCAATTTCTGTGTTACATCGTCAATAAGAAGGTCCAAGGGATACAGTAAACCTGAAGTGAAGCATCGGAATCTAAAACTGGACTCGCAGGAGAGGTTCAGATCATAGAAAATCAGAGCGGAAGTCCTCTTGTGCTTAAGTCGGCATTGTGCTTTTTGAATTTAATTCCGATGCAATTTCTGTGTTTCATCGTCAATAAGAAGTTCCAAGGTTTACAGTAAACCTGAAGTGAAGCATCGGAATCTAGAACTGGACTCACAGGAGAGGTTCAAATCATAGAAAGTGAGAGAGTCAGTCCTCTTGTACTTAAGTCGGCATTTTGCCTTTTGTATTAAATTCGGATGCAATTTCTGTCTTTCATCGTCAATAAGAAGGTCCAAGGGATACAGTAAAATTGAAGTGAAGCATCGGAATCTAAAACTGGACTCACAGGAGAGGTTCAAATCACAGAAAGAGAGAGTGTCTGTCCTCTTGTACTTAAGTTGGCATTGTGCCTTTTGTATTAAATTCGGATGCAATTTCTGTGTTTCATCGTCAATAAGAAAGTCCAAGGGTTACAGTAAACCTGAAGTGAAGCATCGGAATGTAAAACTGGATTCACAGGAGAATTTCAAATCATAGAAAGATAGAGTGTCAGTCCTCTAGTAGTTAAGTCGGCATTGTGCCTCTCATATTAAATTCGGATGCAATTACTGTGTTTCATCGTCAATAAGAAGGTCCGAGGGATACAGTAAACCTGTAGTGAAGCATCGTAATCTAAAACTGGACTCACAGGAGAGGTTCAAATCATAGAATGTTAGAGTGTCAGTCCTCTTGTACTTAAGTCGGCATTGTAACTTTTGTATTATATTCCGATGCAATTTCGGTGTTTCATCGTCAATAAGAAGGTACAAGGGATACAGTAAACCTGAAGTGAAGCATCGGAATCTAACACTGGACTCACAGGAGAGGTTCAAATCATAGAAAGTCAGAGTGTCAGTCCACTTGTGCTTAAGTCGGCATTGTGCTTTTTGAATTTAATTCTGATGCAATTTCTGTGTTTCATCGTCAATAAGAAGGTCCAAGGGATACAGTAAACCTGAAGTGAAGCATCGGAATCTAAAACTGGACTCACAGGAGAGGTTCAAATCATAGAATGTTAGAGTGTCAGTCCTCTTGTACTTAAGTCGGCATTGTGCCAAGGTGCTAGGGAGACAGTAAACCTGAAGTGAAGCATCGGAATCTAAAACTATACTCACAGGAGAGGTTCAAATCATAGAAAGTGAGAGTGTCAGTCCTCTTCTACTTATGTCGGCATTGTGCCTTTTGTATTTAATTCGGATGCAATTTCTGTGTTTCATTTAATAAGAAAGTCCAAGGGATACAGTAAACTTGAAGTGAAGCATCGGAATCAAAACTGGACTCACAGGAGAGGTTTAAATCATAGAAAGTGAGAGTGGCAATCCTCTTGTACTTAAGTCGGCATTGTGCATTTTGTATTAAATTCCGATGCAATTTCTATGTTTCATCGTCAATAAGGAGGTCCAAGGGATACAGTAAACCTGAAGTAAAGCATCGGAATCTAAAACTGGACTCACAGGAGAGGCTCAAATCATAGAAAGTTAGAGTGTCAGTCCTCTTGTACTTAGGTCGGCATTGTGCCTTTTGTATTAAGTTTGGATGCAATTTAGGTGTTTCATCGTCAATAAGAAGGTCCAAGTTATACAGTAAACCTGAAGAGAAGCATCGGAATATAAAACTAGACTCACAGGAAAGGTTCAAATCATAGAAAGTTAGAGTGTCAGTTCTCTTGTACTTAAGTCGGCATTGTGCCTTTTGTATTAAATTCGGATGCAAGTCTGTGTTTCATCGTCAATAAGAAGGTCCAAGGGATACAGTAAACCTGAAGTGAAGCATCGGAATCCAAAACTGGACTCACAGGAGAATTTCATATCATAGAAAGTTAGAGTGTCAGTCCTCTTGTACTTAAGTCGGCATTGTGCCTTTTGTATTAAATTCGGAGGCAATTTCTGTGTTACATCGTCAATAAGAAGGTCCAAGGGATACAGTAAACCTGAAGTGAAGCATCGGAATCTAAAACTGGACTCGCAGGAGAGGTTCAGATCATAGAAAATCAGAGCGGAAGTCCTCTTGTGCTTAAGTCGGCATTGTGCTTTTTGAATTTAATTCCGATGCAATTTCTGTGTTTCATCGTCAATAAGAAGTTCCAAGGTTTACAGTAAACCTGAAGTGAAGCATCGGAATCTAGCACTGGACTCACAGGAGAGGTTCAAATCATAGAAAGTGAGAGAGTCAGTCCTCTTGTACTTAAGTCGGCATTTTGCCTTTTGTATTAAATTCGGATGCAATTTCTGTCTTTCATCGTCAATAAGAAGGTCCAAGGGATACAGTAAACCTGAAGTGAAGCATCGGAATCTAAAACTGGACTCACAGGAGAGGTTCAAATCACAGAAAGAGAGAGTGTCTGTCCTCTTGTACTTAAGTTGGCATTGTGCCTTTTGTATTAAATTCGGATGCAATTTCTGTGTTTCATCGTCAATAAGAAAGTCCAAGGGTTACAGTAAACCTGAAGTGAAGCATCGGAATGTAAAACTGGATTCACAGGAGAATTTCAAATCATAGAAAGATAGAGTGTAAGTCCTCTTGTAGTTAAGTCGGCATTGTGCCTCTCATATTAAATTCGGATGCAATTACTGTGTTTCATCGTCAATAAGAAGGTCCAAGGGATACAGTAAACCTGTAGTGAAGCATCGTAATCTAAAACTGGACTCACAGGAGAGGTTCAAATCATTGAATGTTAGAGTGTCAGTCCTCTTGTACTTAAGTCGGCATTGTAACTTTTGTATTATATTCCGATGCAATTTCGGTGTTTCATCGTCAATAAGAAGGTACAAGGGATAAAGTAAACCTGAAGTGAAGCATCGGAATCTAACACTGGACTCACAGGAGAGGTTCACATCATAGAAAGTCAGAGTGTCAGTCCACTTGTGCTTAAGTCGGCATTGTGCTTTTTGAATTTAATTCCGATGCAATTTCTGTGTTTCATCGTCAATAAGAAGGTCCAAGGGATACAGTAAACCTGAAGTGAAGCATCGGAATCTAAAACTGGACTCACAGGAGAGGTTCAAATCATAGAATGTTAGAGTGTCAGTCCTATTGTACTTAAGTCGGCATTGTGCCAAGGTGCTAGGGAGACAGTAAACCTGAAGTGAAGCATCGGAATCTAAAACTGGACTCACAGGAGAGGTTCAAATCATAGAAAGTGAGAGTGTCAGTCCTCTTCTACTTATGTCGGCATTGTGCCTTTTGTATTTAATTCGGATGCAATTTCTGTGTTTCATTTAATAAGAAAGTCCAAGGGATACAGTAAACCTGAAGTGAAGCATCGGAATCAAAACTGGACTCACAGGAGAGGTTTAAATCATAGAAAGTGAGAGTGGCAATCCTCTTGTACTTAAGTCGGCATTGTGCATTTTGTATTAAATTCCGATGCAATTTCTATGTTTCATCGTCAATAAGGAGGTCCAAGGGATACAGTAAACCTGAAGTAAAGCATCGGAATCTAAAACTGGACTCACAGGAGAGGCTCAAATCATAGAAAGTTAGAGTGTCAGTCCTATTGTACTTAGGTCGGCATTGTGCCTTTTGTATTAAGTTTGGATGCAATTTAGGTGTTTCATCGTCAATAAGAAGGTCCAAGTTATACAGTAAACCTGAAGAGAAGCATCGGAATCTAAAACTGGACTCACAGGAAAGGTTCAAATCATAGAAAGTTAGAGTGTCAGTCCTCTTGTACTTAAGTCGGCATTGTGCCTTTTGTATTAAATTCGGATGCAAGTCTGTGTTTCATCGTCAATAAGAAGGTCCAAGGGATACAGTTAGCCTGAAGTGAAGCATCGGAATCTAGAACTGGACCCACAGGAAAGGTTCAAATCATAGAAAGTGAGAGTGTCAGTCCTCTTGTACTTAAGTTGGCACTGTGCCTTTTTATTAAATTCGGATGCAATTTCTGTGTTTCATCGTCAATAAGAAGGTCCAAGGGATACAGTAAACCTGAAGTGAAGCATCGGAATCTAAAACTGGACTCACAGGAGAATTTCATATCATAGAAAGGTAGAGTGTCAGTCCTCTTGTACTTAAGTCGGCATTGTGCCTTTTGTATTAAATTCGGATGCAATTTCTGTGTTTCATCGTCAATAAGAAGGTCCAAGGGATACAGTAAACCTGAAGTGAAGCATCGGAATCAAAACTGGACTCACAGGAGAGGTTCAAATCATAGAAAGTGAGAGTGTCAATCCTCTTGTACTTAAGTCCGCATTGTGCATTTTGTATTAAATTCCGATGCAATTTCTGTGTTTCGTCGTCAATAAGAAGGTCCAAGGGATACAGTAAACCTGAAGTGAAGCATCGGAATCTAAAACTGGAGTCACAGGTGAGGCTCAAATCATATAAAGTTAGAGTGTCAGTCCTCTTGTACTTAGGTCGGGATTGTGCTTTTTGTATTAAGTTTGGATGCAATTTAGGTGTTTCATCGTCAATATGAAAGTCCAAGGGATACAGTAAACCTGAAGTGAAGCATCGGAATCTAAAATTGGACTCACAGGAGAGTTTCAAATCATAGAAAGTGAGGGTGTCAGTCCTCTTGTACTTAGGTCGCCATTGTGCCTTTTGTATTAAGTTTGGATGCAATTTAGGTGTTTCATCGTCAATTAGAAGGTCCAAGGGATACAGTAAACCTGAAGTGAAGCATCGGAATCTAAACTGGACTCACGGGTGAGGTTCAAATCATAGAATGTGAGAGTGTCAATCCTCATGTACTTAAGTCGGCATTGTGCATTTTGTATTAAATTCGGATGCAATTTCTGTGTTTCATTGTCAATAAGAAGGTCCAAGGGATACAGTAAACCTGAAGTGAAGCATCGGAATCTAAAATTGGTCTCACAGGAGAGGCTCAAATCATAGGAAGTTAGAGTGTCAGTCCTCTTGTACTTATGCCGGCATTGTGCCTTTTGTATTAAGTTTGGATGCAATTTAGGTGTTTAATCGTCAATAAGAAGGTCCAAGTTATACAGTATACCTGAAGAGAAGCATCGGAATCTAAAACTGGACTCACAGGAGAGGTTCAAATCATAGAATGTTAGAGTGTCAGTCCTCTTGTACTTAAGTCGGCATTGTGCCATGGAGCTAGGGATACAGTAAACCTGAAGTGAAGCATCGGAATCTAAAACTGGACTCACAGGAGAGGTTCAAATCATAGAAAGTGGGAGTGTGAGTCCTCTTGTACTTATGTCGGCATTGTGCCTTCTGTATTAAATTCGGATGCAATTTCTGTGTTTCATCGTCAGTAAGAAGGTCCAAGGGTTACAGTAAACCGGAAGTGAAGCATCGGAATCTAAAACTGGACTCACAGGAGAATTTCATGTCATAGAAAGTTAGAGTGTCAGTCCTCTTGTACTTACGTCGGCATTGTGCTTTTTGTATTAAATTCGGATGCAATTTCTGTGTATCATCGTCAATAAGAAGGTCCAAGGGATACAGTAAACCTGAAGTGAAGCATCGGAATCTAAACTGGACTCACAGGAGAGTTTCAAATCATAGAATGTGAGAGTGTCAATCCGCTTGTACTTAAGTCGGCATTGTGCATTTTGTATTAAATTCGGATGCAATTTCTGTGTTTCATTGTCAATAAGAAGGTCCAAGGGATACAGTAAACCTGAAGTGAAGCGTCGGAATCTAAAATTGGACTCACAGGAGAGGCTCAAATCATAGAAAGTTAGAGTGTCAGTCCTCTTGTACTTATGCCGGCATTGTGCCTTTTGTATTAAGTTTGGATGCAATTTAGGTGTTTCATCGTCAATAAGAAGGTCCAAGTTATACAGTAAACCTGAAGAGAAGCATCGGAATCTAAAACTGGACTCACAGGAGAGGTTCAAATCATAGAATGTTAGAGTGTCAGTCCTCTTGTACTTAAGTCGGCATTGTGCCAAGGTGCTCGGGATACAGTAAACCTGAAGTGAAGCATCGGAATCAAAAACTGGACTCACAGGAGAGTTTCAAATCATAGAAAGTGAGGGTGTCAGTCCTCTTGTACTTAGGTCGCCATTGTGCCTTTTGTTTTAAGTTTGGATGCAATTTAGGCGTTTCATCGTCAATTAGAAGGTCCAAGGGATACAGTAAACCTGAAGGGAAGCATCGGAATCTAAACTGGACTCACAGGTGAGGTTCAAATCATAGAATGTGAGAGTGTCAATCCTCTTGTACTTAAGTCGGCATTGTGCATTTTGTATTAAATTCGGATGCAATTTCTGTGTTTCATTGTCAATAAGAAGGTCCAAGGGATACAGTAAACCTGAAGTGAAGCATCGGAATCTAAAATTGGACTCACAGGAGAGGCTCAAATCATAGGAAGTTAGAGTGTCAGTCCTCTTGTACTTATGCCGGCATTGTGCCTTTCGTATTAAGTTTGGATGCAATTTAGGTGTTTCATCGTCAATAAGAAGGTCCAAGTTATACAGTATACCTGAAGAGAAGCATCGGAATCTAAAACTGGACTCACAGGAGAGGTTCAAATCATAGAAAGTGAGAGTGTGAGTCCTCTTGTACTTAAGTCGGCATTGAACCTTTTGTATTAAATTCGGATGCAATTTCTGTGTTTCATCGTCAATAAGAAGGTCCAAGGGTTACAGTAAACCTGAAGTGAAATATCGGAATCTAAAACTGGACTCACAGGAGAATTTCATGTCATAGAAAGTTAGAGTGTCAGTCCTCTTGTACTTAAGTTGGCATTGTGCCTTTTGTATTAAATTCGGATGCAATTTCTGTGTATCATCGTCAATAAGAAGGTCCAAGGGATACAGTAAACCTGAAGTGAAGCATCGGAATCTAAACTGGACTCAGAGGAGAGTTTCAAATCATAGAATGTGAGAGTGTCAATCCGCTTGTACTTAAGTCGGCATTGTGCATTTTGTATTAAATTCGGATGCAATTTCTGTGTTTCATTGTCAATAAGAAGGTCCAAGGGATACAGTAAACCTGAAGTTAAGAATCGGAATCTAAAACTGGCCTCACATGAGAAGTTCAAATCATAGAAGGTGAGAGTGTCAGTCCTCTTGTACTTAAGTCGGCATTGTGCCTTTTGTATTAAATTCGGATGCAATTTCTGTGTTTCATCGTCAATAAGAAGGTCCAAGGGATACAGTAAACCTGAAGTGAAGCATCGGAATCAAAACTGGACTCACAGGAGAGGTTTAAATCATTGAAAGTGAGAGTGTCAGTCCTCTTGTACTTAAGTCGGCATTGTGCCTTTTGTATTAAATTCGGATGCAAGTCTGTGTTTCATCGTCAATAAGAAGGTCCAAGGGATACAGTTAACCTGAAGTGAAGCATCGGAATCTAGAACTGGACCCACAGGAAAGGTTCAAATCATAGAAAGTTAGAGTGTCAGTCCTCTTGTACTTAAGTTGGCACTGTTCCTTTTGTATTAAATTCGGATGCAATTTCTGTGTTTCATCGTCAATAAGAAGGTCCAAGGGATACAGTAAACCTGAAGTGAAGCATCGGAATCTAAAACTGGACTCACAGGATAGGTTCAAATCATAGAAAGTTAGAGTGTCAGTCCTCTTGTACTTATGTCGGCATTGTGCCTTTTGTATTAAATTCGGATGCAATTTCTGTGTTTCATCGTCAATAAGAAGGTCCAAGGGATACAGTAAACCTGAAGTGAAGCATCGGAATCTAAAACTGGACTCACAGGAGAGGTTCAAATCATAGAATGTTAGAGTGTCAGTCCTCTTGTACTTAGATCGGTATTGTGCTTTCTGTATTAAATTCGGATGCAATTTCTGTGTTTCATCGTCAATAAGAAGGTCCAAGGGATACAGTAAACCTGAAGTGAAGCATCGGAATCTAAAACTGGACTCATTGGAGAGGTTTAAATCATAGAAAGATAGAGTGTCAGTCCTCCTGCACTTAAGTCGGCATTGTGACTTTTGTATTAAATTCGGATGCAATTTCGGTGTTTCATCGACAATAAGAAGGTACAAGGTATACAGTAAACCTGAAGTGAAGCATCGGAATCTAAAACTGGACCCACAGGAGAGGTTCAAATCATAGAAAGTCAGAGTGTCAGTCCACTTGTGCTTAAGTCGGCATAGTGCTTTTTTGAATTTAATTCCGATGGAATTTCTGTGTTGCATCGTCAATAAGAAGTTCCAAGGTATACAGTAAACCTGAAGTGAAGCATCGGAATCTAAAACTGGACTCACAGGAGAGGTTCAAATCATAGAAAGTGAGAGTGTCAGTCCTCTTGTACTTAAATCGACATTGTGCCTTTTGTATTTAATTCGGTTGCAATTTCTGTGATTCATCGTCATTAAGAAGGTCCAAGGGATACAGTAAACTTGAAGTGAAGCATCGGAATCTAAAACTGGACTCACAGCAGAGGTTCAAATCATAGAAAGTTAGAGTGTCAGTCCTCTTGTACTTAAGTCGGCATTGTGCCTTTTGTGTTAAATTCGGATGCAATGTCTGTGGTTCATCGTCAATAAGAAGGTCCAAGGGATACAGTTAACCTGAAGTGAAGCATCGGAATCAAAACTGGACTCACAGGAGGGGTTCAAATCATAGAAAGTGAGAGTGTCAATCCTCTTGTACTTAAGTCGGCATTGTGCCTTTTGTATTAAATTCGGATGCAATTTCTGTGTTTCATCGTCAATATGAAGGTCCAAGAGATACAGTAATACTGAAGTGAACCATCGGAATCTAAAACTGGACTCACAGGTGAGGCTCAAATCATAGAAAGTTATAGTGTCAGTAATCTTGTACTTAGGGCGGCATTATGCCTTTTGTATTAAGTTTGGATGCACTTTAGGTGTTTCATCGTCAATAAGAAGGTCCAAGTTATACATTAAACCTGAAGAGAAGCATCGGAATCTAAAACTGGACTCACAGGAGAGGTTCAAATCATAGAAAGTTAGAGTGTCAGTCCTCTTGTACTTAAGTCGGCATTGTGCCTTTTGTGTTAAATTCGGATGCAATGTCTGTGGTTCATCGTCAATAAGAAGGTCCAAGGGATACAGTTAACCTGAAGTGAAGCATTGGAATCTAGAACTGGACTCACAGGAGAGGTTCAAATCGTAGAAAGTGAGAGTGTCAGTCCTCTTGTACTTAAGTTGGCACTGTGCCTTTCGTATTAAATTCGGATGCTATTTCTGTGTTTCATCGTCAATAAGAAATTCCAAGGGATACAGTAAACCTGAAGTGAAGCATCGGAATCTAAAATTGGACTCACAGGAGAGTTTCAAATCATAGAAAGTAAGGGTGTCAGTCCTCTTGTACTTATGCCGGCATTGTGCCTTTTGTATTAAGTTTGGATGCAATTTAGGTGTTTCATCGTCAATAAGAAGGTCCAAGTTATACAGTATACCTGAAGAGAAGCATCGGAATCTAAAACTGGACTCACAGGAGAGGTTCAAATCATAGAATGTTAGAGTGTCAGTCCTCTTGTACTTAAGTCGGCATTGTGCCAAGGTGCTAGGGATACAGTAAATCTGAAGTGAAGCATCGGAATCTAAAACTGGACTCCCAGGAGAGGTTCAAATCATAGAAAGTGAGAGTATCAGTCCTCTTCTACTTATGTCGGCATTGTGCCGTTTGTATTAAATTCGGATGCTATTTCTGTGTTTCATCGTCAAAAAGAAAGTAAAAGGGATACAGTAAACCTGAAGTGAAGCATCGGAATCTAAAACTGGACTCTCAGGAGAATTTCATATCATAGAAAGTTAGCGTGTCAGTCCTCTTGTACTTATGTCGGCATTGTGCCTTTTGTATTAAATTCGGATGCAATTTCTGTGTTTCATCGTCAATACGAAGGTCCAAGGGATACAGTAAACCAGAAGTGAAGCATCGGAATCAAAACTGGACTCACAGGAGAGGTTTAAATCATAGAAAGTGAGAGTGTCAATCCTCCTGTACTTCAGTCGGCATTGTGCATTTTGTATTAAATTCCGATGCAATTTCTGTGTTTCATCGTCAATAAGGAGGTCCAAGGGATACAGTAAACCTGAAGTGAAGCATCGGAATCTAAAACTGGACTCACAGGAGAGGCTCAAATCATAGAAAGTTAGAGTGTCAGTCCTCTTGTACATAGGTCGGCATTGTGCCTTTTGTATTAAGTTTGTATGCAAAGTAGGTGTTTCATCGTCAATACGAAGGTCCAAGTTATACAGTAAACCAGAAGAGAAGCATCGGAATCTAAAGTTGGACTCACAGGAGAGGCTCAAATCATTGAAAGTTAGAGTGTCAGTCTACTTGTACTTAGGTCGGCATTGTGCTTTTTGTATTAAGTTTGGATGCAATTTAGGTGTTTCATCGTCAATATGAAGGTCCAAGGGATACAGTAAACCTGAAGTGAAGCATCGGAATCTAAAATTGGACTCAAAGGAGAGTTTCAAATCATAGAAAGTGAGGGTGTCAGTCCTCTTGTACTTAGGTCGCCATTGTGCCTTTTGTATTAAGTTTGGATGCAATTTAGGTGTTTCATCGTCAATTAGAAGGTCCAAGGGATACAGTAAACCTGAAGTGAAGCATCGGAATCTAAACTGGACTCACAGGTGAGGTTCAAATCACAGAATGTGAGAGTGTCAATCCTCTTGTACTTAAGTCGGCATTGTGCATTTTGTATTAAATTCGGATGCAATTTCTGTGTTTCATTGTCAATAAGAAGGTCCAAGGGATACAGTAAACCTGAAGTGAAGCATCGGAATCTAAAATTGGACTCACAGGAGAGGCTCAAATCATAGGAAGTTAGAGTGTCAGTCCTCTTGTACTTATGCCGGCATTGTGCCTTTTGTATTAAGTTTGGATGCAATTTAGGTGTTTCATCGTCAATAAGAAGGTCCAAGTTATACAGTATACCTGAAGAGAAGCATCGGAATCTAAAACTGGACTCACAGGAGAGGTTCAAATCATAGAAAGTGAGAGTGTGAGTCCTCTTGTACTTAAGTCGGCATTGTGCCTTTTGTATTAAATTCGGAGACAATTTCTGTGTTTCATCGTCAATAAGAAGGTCCAAGGGTTACAGTAAACCTGAAGTGAAGCATCGGAATCTAAAACTGGACTCACAGGAGAATTTGATGTCATAGAAAGTTAGAGTGTCAGTCCTCTTGTACTTAAGTCGGCATTGTGCCTTTTGTATTAAATTCGGATGCAATTTCTGTGTATCATCGTCAATAAGAAGGTCCAAGGGATACAGTAAACCTGAAGTGAAGCATCGGAATCTAAAACTGGACTCACAGGAGAGGTTCAAATCATAGAATGTTAGAGTTTCAGTCCTCTTGTACTTAAGTCGGCATTGTGCCAAGGTGCTAGGGATACAGTAAACCTGAAGTGAAGCATCGGAATCAAAAACTGGACTCACAGGAGAGGTTCCAAATCATAGAAAGTGAGAGTCTCATTCCTCTTGTGCTTAGGTCGGCATTGCGCTCTTTGAATTTATTTCCGATGCAATTTCTGTGTTTCATCGTCAATAAGAAGTTCCAAGGTATGCAGTAAACCTGAAGTGAAGAATCGGAATCTAAAACTGGACTCACAGGAGAGGTTCAAATCATAGAAAGTTAGAGTGTCAGTCCTCTTGTACTTAAGTCGGCATTGTGCCTTTTGTGTTAAATTCGGATGCAATGTCTGTGGTTCATCGTCAATAAGAAGGTCCAAGGGATACAGTTAACCTGAAGTGAAGCATCGGAATCTAGAACTGGACTCACAGGAGAGGTTCAAATCGTAGAAAGTGAGAGTGTCAGTCCTCTTGTACTTAAGTTGGCACTGTGCCTTTTGTATTAAATTCGGATGCAATTTCTGTGTTTCATCGTCAATAAGAAATTCCAAGGGATACAGTAAACCTGAAGTGAAGCATTGGAATCTAAAATTGGACTCACAGGAGAGTTTCAAATCAGAGAAAGTGAGGGTGTCAGTCCTCTTGTACTTAGGTCGGCATTGTGCCTTTTGTATTAAGTTTGGATGCAATTTAGGTGTTTCATCGGCAATAAGAAGGTCCAAGGCATACAGTAAACCTGAAGTGAAGCATCGGAATCTAAACAGGACTCACAGGTGAGGTTCAAATCATAGAATGTGAGAGTGTCAATCCTCTTGTACTTAAGTCGGCATAGTGCATTTTGTATTAAATTCGGATGCAATTTCTGTGTTTCATTGTCAATAAGAAGGTCCAAGGGATACAGTAAACCTGAAGTGAAGCATCGGAATCTAAAATTTTTACTCACAAGAGAGGCTCAAATCATAGAAAGTTAGAGTGTCAGTCCTCTTGTACTTATGCCGGCATTGTGCCTTTTGTATTAAGTTTGGATGCAATTTAGGTGTTTCAACGTCAATAAGAAGGTCCAAGTTATACATTATACCTGTAGAGAAGCATCGGAATCTAAAACTGGACTCACAGGAGAGGTTCAAATCATAGAATGTTAGAGTGTCAGTCCTCTTGTACTTAAGTCGGCATTGTGCCAAGGTGCTAGGGATACAGTAAATCTGAAGTGAAGCATCGGAATCTAAAACTGGACTCACAGGAGAGGTTCAAATCATAGAAAGTGAGAGTATCAGTCCTCTTCTACTTATGTCGGCATTGTGCCTTTTGTATTAAATTCGGATGCTATTTCTGTGTTTCATCGTCAAAAAGAAAGTAAAAGGGATACAGTAAACCTGCAGTGAAGCATCGGAATCTAAAACTGGACTAACAGGAGAATTTCATATCATAGAAAGTTAGAGTGTCAGTCCTCTTGTACTTATGTCGGCATTGTGCCTTTTGTATTAAATTCGGATGCAATTTCTGTGTTTCATCGTCAATACGAAGGTCCAAGGGATACAGTAAACCAGAAGTGAAGCATCGGAATCAAAACTGGACTCACAGGAGAGGTTTAAATCATAGAAAGTGAGAGTGTCAATCCTCCTGTACTTAAGTCGGCATTGTGCATTTTGTATTAAATTCCGATGCAATTTCTGTGTTTCATCGTCAATAAGGAGGCCCAAGGGATACAGTAAACCTGAAGTGAAGCATCGGAATCTAAAACTGGACTCATAGGAGAGGCTCAAATCATAGAAAGTTAGAGTGTCAGTCCTCTTGTACATAGGTCGGCATTGTGCCTTTTGTATTAAGTTTGTATGCAAAGTAGGTGTTTCATCGTCAATACGAAGGTCCAAGTTATACAGTAAACCAGAAGAGAAGCATCGGAATCTAAAATTGGACTCACAGGAGGGGCTCAAATCATAGAAAGTTAGAGTGTCAGTCCTCTTGTACTTAGGTCGGCATTGTGCTTTTTGTATTAAGTTTGGATGCAATTTAGGCGTTTTATCGTCAATATGAAGGTCCAAGGGATACAGTAAACCTGAAGTGAAGCATCGGAATCTAAAATTGGACTCAAAGGAGAGTTTCAAATCATAGTAAGTGAGGGTGTCAGTCCTCTTGTACTTAGGTCGCCATTGTGCCTTTTGTATTAAGTTTGGATGCAATTTAGGTGTTTCATCGTCAATTATAAGGTCCAAGGGATACAGTAAACCTGAAGTGAAGCATCGGAATCTAAACTGGACTCACAGGTGAGGTTCAAATCATAGAATGTGAGAGTGTCAATCCTCTTGTACTTAAGTCGGCATTGTGCATTTTGTATTAAATTCGGATGCAATTTCTGTGTTTCATTGTCAATAAGAAGGTCCAAGGGATACAGTAAACCTGAAGTGAAGCATCGGAATCTAAAACTGGACTCACAGGAGAATTTCATGTCATAGAAAGTTAGAGTGTCAGTCCTCTTGTACTTAAGTCGGCATTGTGCCTTTTGTATTAAATTCGGATGCAATTTCTGTGTATCATCGTCAATAAGAAGGTCCAAGGGATACAGTAAACCTGAAGTGAAGCATCGGAATCTAAACTGGACTCACAGGAGAGTTTCAAATCATAGAGTGTGAGAGTGTCAATCCGCTTGTACTTAAGTCGGCATTGTGCATTTTGTATTAAATTCGGATGCAATTTATGTGTTTCATTGTCAATAAGAAGGTCCAAGGGATACAGTAAACCTGAAGTGAAGCATCGGAATCTAAAATTGGACTCACAGGAGAGGCTCAAATCATAGAAAGTTAGAGTGTCAGTCCTCTTGTACTTATGCCAACATTGTGCCTTTTGTATTAAGTTTGGATGCAATTTAGGTGTTTCATCGTCAATAAGAATGTCCAAGTTATACAGTAAACCTGAAGGGAAGCATCGGAATCTAAAACTGGACTCACAGGAGAGGTTCAAATCATAGAATGTTAGAGTGTCAGTCCTCTTGTACTTAAGTCGGCATTGTGCCAAGGTGCTAGGGATACAGTAAACCTGAAGTGAAGCATCGGAATCAAAAACTGGACTCACAGGAGAGGTTCCAAATCATAGAAAGTTAGAGTCTCATTCCTCTTGTGCTTAGGTCGGCATTGTGCTTTTGGAATTTATTTCCGATGCAATTTCTGTGTTTCATCGTCAATAAGAAGTTCCAAGGTATGCAGTAAACCTGAAGTGAAGAATCGGAATCTAAAACTGGACTCACATGAGAAGTTCAAATCATAGTAGGTGAGTGTGTCAGTATTCTTGTACTTAAGTCGGCATTGTGCCTTTTGTATTAAATTCGGATGCAATTTCTGTGTTTCATCGTCAATAAGAATGTCCAAGGGTTACAGTGAACCTGACGTGAAGCATCGGAATCTAAAACTGGACTCACAGGAGAGGTTCAAATCATAGAAAGTGAGAGTGTCAGTCCACTTCTACTTATGTCGGCATTGTGCCTTTTGTATTAAATTCGGATGCTATTTCTGTGTTTCATCGTCAATAAGAAGTTCCAAGGTATACAGTAAACCTGAAGTGAAGCATCGGAATCTAAAACTGGACTCACAGGAGAGGTTCAAATCATAGAAAGTGAGAGTGTCAGTCCTCTTGTACTTAAATCGGCATTGTGCCTTTTGTATTTAATTCGGATGCAATTTCTGTGATTCATCGTCATTAAGAAGGTCCAAGGGATACAGTAAACTTGAAGTGAAGCATCGGAATCTAAAACTGGACTCACAGGAGGGGTTCAAATCATAGAAAGTGAGAGTGTCAGTCCTCTTGTACTTATGTCTGCATTGTGCCTTTTGTGTTAAATTCGGATGCAATTTCTGTGTTTCATCGTCAATAAGAAGGTCCAAGGGATACAGTAAACCTGAAGTGAAGCATCGGAATCTAAAACTGGACTCACAGGAGAATTTCATATCATAGAAAGTTAGAATGTCAGGCCTCTTGTACTTAAGTCGGCATTGTGCCTTTTGTATTAAATTCGGATGCAATTTCTGTGTTTCATCGTCAATAAGAAGGTCCAAGGGATACAGTAAACCTGAAGTGAAGCATCGGAATCAAAACTGGACTCACAGGAGAGGTTCAAATCATAGAAAGTGAGAGTGTCAATCCTCTTGTACTTAAGTCGGCATTGTGCATTTTGTATTAAATTCCGATGCAATTTCTGTGTTTCATCGTCAATATGAAGGTCCAAGGGATACAGTAAACCTGAAGTGAAGCATCGGAATCTAAAACTGGACTCACAGGTGAGGCTCAAATCATAGAAAGTTAGAGTGTCAGTAATCTTGTACTTAGGGCGGCATTGTGCCTTTTGTATTAAGTTTGGATGCACTTTAGGTGTTTCATCGTCATTAAGAAGGTCCAAGTTATACATTAAACCTGAAGAGAAGCATCAGAATCTAAAACTGGACTCACAGGAGAGGTTCAAATCATAGAAAGTTAGAGTGTCAGTCCTCTTGTACTTAAGTCGGCATTGTGCCTTTTGTGTTAAATTCGGATGCAATGTCTGTGGTTCATCGTCAATAAGAAGGTCCAAGGGATACAGTTAACCTGAAGTGAAGCATCGGAATCTAGAACTGGACTCACAGGAGAGGTTCAAATCTTAGGAAGTGAGAGTGTCAGTCCTCTTGTACTTAAGTTGGCACTGTGCCTTTTGTATTAAATTCGGATGCAATTTCTGTGTTTCATCGTCAATAAGAAATTCCAAGGGATACAGTAAACCTGAAGTGAAGCATCGGAATCTAAAATTGGACTCACAGGAGAGTTTCAAATCATAGAAAGTGAGGGTGTCAGTCCTCTTGTACTTAGGTCGGCATTGTGCCTTTTGTATTAAGTTTGGATGCAATTTAGGTGTTTCATCGTCAATAAGAAGGTCCAAGGCATACAGTAAACCTGAAGAGAAGCATCGGAATCTAAAACTGGACTCCCAGGAGATGTTCAAATCATAGAATGTTAGAGTGTCAGCTCTCTTGTACTTAAGTCGGCATTGTGCCAAGGTGCTAGGGATACAGTAAACCTGAAGTGAAGCATCGGAATCTAAAACTGGACTCACAGGAGAGGTTCAAATCATAGAAAGTGAGAGTATCAGTCCTCTTCTACTTATGTCGGCATTGTGCCTTTTGTATTAAATTCGGATCCTATGTGTTTCATCGTCAAAAAGAAGGTAAAAGGGATACAGTAAACCTGAAGTGAACCATCGGAATCTAAAACTGGACTCACAGGAGAATTTCATATCATAGAAAGTTAGTGTGTCAGTCCTCTTGTACTTATGTCGGCATTGTGCTTTTTGTATTAAATTCGGATGCAATTTCTGTGTTTCATCGTCAATACGAAGGTCCAAGGGATACAGTAAACCAGAAGTGAAGCATCGGAATCAAAACTGGACTCACAGGAGAGGTTTAAATCATAGAAAGTGAGAGTGTCAATCCTCCTGTACTTAAGTCGGCATTGTGCATTTTGTATTAAAATCCGATGCAATTTCTGTGTTTCATCGTCAATAAGGAGGTCCAAGGGATACAGTAAACCTGAAGTGAAGCATCGGAATCTAAAACTGGACTCACAGGAGAGGCTCAAATCATAGAAAGTTAGAGTGTCAGTCCTCTTGTACATAGGTCGGCCTTGTGCCTTTTGTATTATGTTTGTATGCAAAGTAGGTGTTCCATCGTCGATACGAAGGTCCAAGTTATACAGTAAACCAGAAGAGAAGCATCGGAATCTAAAACTGGACTCACAGGAGAGGTTCAAATCATAGAAAGTTAGAGTGTCAGTCCTCTTGTACTTAAGTCGGCATTGTGCCTTTTGTATTAAATTCGGATGCAATGTCTGTGTTTCATCGTCAATAAGAAGGTCCAAGGGATACAGTTAACCTGAAGTCAAGCATCGGAATCTAGAACTGGACCCACAGGAGAGGTTCAAATCAGAGAAAGTGAGAGTGTCAGTCCTCTTGTAGTTAAGTTGGCACTGTGCCTTTTGTATTAAATTCGGAAGCAATTTCTGTGTTTCATCGTCAATAAGAAGGTCCAAGGGATACAGTTAACCTGAAGTGAAGCATCGGAATCTAGAACTGGACTCACAGGAGAGGTTCAAATCATAGAAAATGAGAGTATCAGTCCTCTTGTACTTAAGTTGGCACTGTGCCTTTTGTATTAAATTCAGATGCAATTTCTGTGTTTCATCGTCAATAAGAATTTCCAATGGATACAGTAAACCTGAAGTGACGCATCGGAATCTAAAATTGGACTCACAGGAGAGGTTCAAAACATAGAAAGTGAGGGTGTCAGTCCTTTCGTACTTAATTCGGCATTGTGCCTTTTGTTTTAAATTCGGATGCAATTTCCGTGCTTCATCGTCAATAAGAAGGCCCAAGGTATACAGTAACGTGAAGTGAAGCAACGGAATCTAAAACTGGACTCACAGTAGAGGTTCAAATCACAGAAAATTAGAGTGTCAGTCCTCTTGTACTTATGTCGGCATTTCGCCTTTTGTATTGAATTCGGATGCAATTTCTGTGGTTCATCGTCAATAAGAAGGTCCAAGGGATACAGTAAACCAGAAGTGAAGCATCGGAATCAAAACTGGACTCACAGGAGAGGTTTAAATCATAGAAAGTGAGAGTGTCAATCCTCCTGTACTTAAGTCGGCTTTGTGCATTTTGTATTAAATTCCGATGCAATTTCTGTGTTTCATCGTCAATAAGGAGGTCCAAGGGATTCAGTTAACCTGAAGTCAAGCATCGGAATCTAGAACTGGACCCACAGGAGAGGTTCAAATCATAGAAAGTGAGAGTGTCAGTCCTCTTGTACTTAAGTTGGCACTGTGCCTTTTGTATTAAATTCGGATGCAATTTCTGTGTTTCATCGTCAATAAGAAGGTCCAAGGGATACAGTAAACCTGAAGTGAAGCATCGGAATGTAAAACTGGACTCATGGGAGAATTTCAAATAACAGAAAGATAGAGTCTCAGTCCTCTTGTACGTAAGTCGGCATTGTGCCTTTTGTATTAAAGCCGGATGCAATTACTGTGTTTCATCGTCAATAAGATGGTACAAGGGATACAGTAAACCTGAATTGAAGCATAGGAATCTAAAAGTGGACCCACAGGAGAGGTTCAAATCATAGGAAGACAGAGTGTCAGTCCACTTGTGCTTAAGTCGGCATTGTGCCTTTTGTATTAAATTCGGATGCAATTTCTGTGGTTCATCGTCAATAAGAAGGTCCAAGGGATACAGTAAACCAGAAGTGAAGCATCGGAATCAAAACTGGACTCACAGGAGAGGTTTAAATCATAGAAAGTGAGAGTGTCAATCCTCCTGTACTTAAGTCGGCTTTGTGCATTTTGTATTAAATTCCGATGCAATTTCTGTGTTTCATCGTCAATAAGGAGGTCCAAGGGATACAGTTAACCTGAAGTCAAGCATCGGAATCTAGAACTGGACCCACAGGAGAGGTTCAAATCATAGAAAGTGAGTGTGTCAGTCCTCTTGTACTTAAGTTGGCACTGTGCCTTTTGTATTAAATTCGGATGCAATTTCTGTGTTTCATCGTCAATAAGAAGGTCCAAGGGATACAGTAAACCAGAAGTGAAGCATCGGAATCAAAACTGGACTCACAGGAGAGGTTTAAATCATAGAAAGTGAGAGTGTTAATCCTCCTGTACTTAAGTCGGCATTGTGCCTTTTCTATTAAATTCGGATGCAATGTCTGTGTTTCATCGTCAATAAGAAGGTCCTAGGGATACAGTTAACCTGAAGTCAAGCATCGGAATCTAGAACTGGACCCACAGGAGAGGTTCATATCATAGAAAGTGAGAGTGTCAGTCTTCTTGTACATAGGTCGGCATTGTGCCTTTTGTATTAAGTTTGTATGCAAAGTAGGTGTTTCATCGTCAATACGAAGGTCCAAGTTATACAGTAAACCAGAAGAGAAGCATCGGAATCTAAAACTGGACTCACAGGAGAGGTTCAAATCATAGAAAGTTAGAGTGTCAGTCCTCTTGTACTTAAGTCGGCATTGTGCCTTTTGTATTAAATTCGGATGCAATGTCTGTGTTTCATCGTCAATAAGAAGGTCCAAGGGATACAGTTAACCTGAAGTCAAGCATCGGAATCTAGAACTGGACCCACAGGAGAGGTTCAAATCATAGAAAGTGAGAGTGTCAGTCCTCTTGTACTTAAGTTGGCACTGTGCCTTTTGTATTAAATTCGGATGCAATTTCTGTGTTTCATCGTCAATAAGAAGGTCCAAGGGATACAGTAAACCAGAAGTGAAGCATCGGAATCAAAACTGGACTCACAGGAGAGGTTTAAATCATAGAAAGTGAGAGTGTCAATCCTCCTGGACTTAAGTCGGCATTGTGCATTTTGTATTAAATTCGGATGCAATTTCTGTGCTTCATCGTCAATAAGAAGGTCCAAGGTATACAGTAACGTGAAGTGAAGCAACGGAATCTAAAACTGGACTCACAGTAGAGGTTCAAATCACAGAAAATTAGAGTGTCAGTCCTCTTGTACCTAAGACGGCATTGTGCCTTTTGTATTAAATTCGGATGCAATTCCTGCGTTTCATCGTCAATAAGAAGGTCCAAGGGATACAGTAAACCTGAAGTGAAGCATCGGAATCTAAAACTGGACTCACAGGAGAGGTTCAAACCATAGAAAGGGAGAGTGTCAGTCCTCTTGTACTTAAGTCGGCATTGTGCCTTTTGTATTAAATTCGGATGCAATTTCTGTGTTTCATAGTCAATAAGAATTTCCAAGGGATATAGTAAACCTGAAGTGAAGCATCGGAATCTAAACTGGACTCACAGGAGAGGTTCAAATCATAGAAAGTGAGAGTGTCAGTCCTCTTGTACTTAAGTCGACATTGTGCCTTTTGTATTAAATTCGGATGCAATTTCTGTGTTTCATCGTCAATAAGAAGGTCCAAGGGATACGGTAAACCTGAAGTGAAGCATCGGAATGTAAAACTGGACTCACAGGAGAGGTTCAAATCACAGAAAGTTAGAGTGTCAGTCCTCTAGTACTTAAGTCGGCATTGTGCCTTTTGTATTAAATTCGGATTCAATTTCTGTGTTTCATCGTCAATAAGAAGGTCCAAGTTTTACAGCAAACCTGAAGAGAAGCATCGGAATCTAAAACTGGACTCACAGGAGAGGTTCAAATCATAGAAAGTTAGAGTGTCAGTCCTCTTGTACTTAAGTCGGCATTGTGCCTTTTGTATTAAATTCGGATGCAATGTCTGTGTTTCATCGTCAATAAGAAGGTCCAAGGGATACAGTTAACCTGAAGTGAAGCATCGGAATCTAGAACTGGACTCACAGGAGAGGTTCAAATCATAGAAAATGAGAGTATCAGTCCTCTTCTACTTAAGTTGGCACTGTGCTTTTTGTATTAAATTCGGATGCAATTTCTGTGTTTCATCGTCAGTAAGAATTTCCAAGGGATACAGTAAACCTGAAGTGAAGCATCGGAATCTAAAATTTGACTCACAGGAGAGGTTCAAATCATAGAAAGTGAGGGTGTCAGTCCTTTCGTACTTAAGTCGGCATTGTGCCTTTTGTATTATATTTGGTTGCAATTTCTGTGTTTCATTGTCAATAAGAAGGTCCAAGGTATACAGTAACGTGAAGTGAAGCATCGGAATCTAAAACTGGACTCACAGTAGAGGTTCAAATCACAGAAAATTAGAGTGTCAGTCCTCTTGTACTTAGGTCGTCATTGTGCCTTCTGTATTAAATTCGGATGCAGTTTCTGTGTTTCATCTTCAATAAGAAGGTCCAAGGTATACAGTAAACCAGAAGTGAGGCATCGGATTCTGAAACTGGACTCACAGGCGAGGTTCAAATCATAGAATGTGAGAGTGTCAGTCCTCTTGTACTTAAGGCGGCATTGTGTCTTTTGTTCTAAATTCGGATGTAATTTCTGTGTTTCATCGTCAATAAGAAGGTCCATGGTATACAGTAAACCAGAAGTGAAGCATCGGAATCTAAAACTGGGCTCACAGGAGAGGTTCAAATCATAGAAAGTGAGAGTGTCAGTCCTCTTGTACGTAACTCAGCTTTGTGCCTTTTGTATTAAATTCGGATGCAATTTCTGTGTTTCATCGTCAATAAGAAGGTACAGGGGATACAGTAAACCTGAAGTGAAGCATCGGAATCTAAAACTGGACTCACAAGTGAGGCCTCAAATCATAGAAAGTTGGAGTGTCAGTCCTCTTGTACTTAGGTCGGCAATGTGCCTTTTGTATTAAGTTTGGATGCAATTTAGGTGTTTCATCGTCAATAAGAAGGTCCAAGTTTTACAGCAAACCTGAAGAGAAGCATCGGAATCTAAAACTGGACTCACAGGAGAGGTTCAAATCATAGAAAGTTAGAGTGTCAGTCCTCTTGTACTTAAGTCGGCATTGTGACTTTTGTATTAAATTCGGATGCAATGTCTGTGTTTCATCGTCAATAAGAAGGTCCAAGGGATACAGTTAACCTGAAGTGAAGCATCGGAATCTAGAACCGGACTCACAGGAGAGGTTCAAATCATAGAAAATGAGAGTATCAGTCCTCTTCTACTTAAGTTGGCACTGTGCTTTTTGTATTAAATTCGGATGCAATTTCTGTGTTTCATCGTCAGTAAGAATTTCCAAGGGATACAGTAAACCTGAAGTGAAGCATCGGAATCTAAAATTTGACTCACAGGAGAGGTTCAAATCATAGAAAGTGAGGGTGTCAGTCCTTTCGTACTTAAGTCGGCATTGTGCCTTTTGTATTACATTTGGTTGCAATTTCTGTGTTTCATTGTCAACAAGAAGGTCCAAGATATACAGTAACGTGAAGTGAAGCATCGGAATCTAAAACTGGACTCACAGTAGAGGTTCAAATCACAGAAAATTAGAGTGTCAGTCCTCTTGTACTTAGGTCGTCATTGTGCCTTCTGTATTAAATTCGGATGCAGTTTCTGTGTTTCATCTTCAATAAGAAGGTCCCAGGTATACAGTAAACCAGAAGTGAGGCATCGGATTCTGAAACTGGACTCACAGGAGAGGTTCAAATCATAGAATGTGAGAGTGTCAGTCCGCTTGTACTTAAGGCGGCATTGTGTCTTTTGTTCTAAATTCGGATGTAATTTCTGTGTTTCATCGTCAATAAGAAGGTCCATGGTATACAGTAAACCAGAAGTGAAGCATCGGAATCTAAAACTGGGCTCACAGGAGAGGCTCAAATCATAGAAAGTGAGAGTGTCAGTCCTCTTGTACGTAAGTCAGCATTGTGCCTTTTGTATTAAATTCGGATGCAATTTCTGTGTTTCATCGTCAATAAGAAGGTACAGGGGATACAGTAAACCTGAAGTGAAGCATCGGAATCTAAAACTGGACTCACAGGAGAGGTTCAAATCATAGAAAGTGAGAGTGTCAGTCCTCTTGTACTTATGTCAGCATTGTGCCTTTTGTATTAAATTTGGATGCAATTTCTGTGTTTCATCGGCAATAAGAAGGTCCAAGGGATACAAAACTGGACTCACAGGAGAATTTCATATCAGAGAAAGTTAGTGTGTCAGTCCTCTTGTACTTAAGTCGGCATTGTGCCTTTTGTATTAAATTCGGATGCAATTTCGGTGTTTCATCGTCAATAAGAAGGTACAAGGGATACAGTAAACCTGAAGTGAAGCATCGGAATCTAAAACTGGACTCACAAGAGAGGTTCAAATCATAGAAAGTGAGAATGTCAGTCCTCTTGACTTAAGTCGGCATTGTGCTTTTGTATTACATTCGGATGCCATTTCTGTGTTTCATCGTCAATAAGAATGTCCAAGGGATACAGTAAACCTGAAGTGAAGCATCGTAAAATAAAACTGGGCTCACTGGAGAGGTTCAAATCATAGAAAGTGAGAGTGTCAGTCCTCTTGTACGTAAGTCGGCATTGTGATTTTTGTATTAAATCCGGATGCAGTATCTGTGTTTCATCGTCAATAAGAAGGACCAAGGTATACAGTAAACCTGAAGTGAAGCATCGGAATCTAAAACTGGACTCACAGGAGAGGTTCAAATCATAGAAAGTTAGAGTGTCAGTCCTCTTGTACTTAAGCCGGCATTGTGCCTTTTGTATTAAATTCGGATGCAATTTCTGTGTTTCATCGTCAATAAGAAGGTCCAAGAGATACAGTAAAACCTGAAGAGAAGCATTGGAATCTAAAACTGGCCTCACAGGGGAGGTTCAAATCATAGAAAGTTAGAGTGTCAGTCCTCTTGTACCTAAGACGGCATTGTGCCTTTTGTATTAAATTCGGATGCAATTTCTGCGTTTCATCGTCAATAAGAAGGTCCAAGGGATACAGTAAACCTGAAGTGTAGCATCGGAATCTAAAACTGAACTCACAGGAGTGGTTCAAATCATAGAATGTGAGAGTGTCAGCCCTCTTGTACTTCAGTCGGCATTGTGAATTTTGTAATAAATTCGGATGCAATTTCTGTGTTTCATCGTCAATAAAAAGGTCCTAGGGATACAGTAAAACCTGAAGAGAAGCATTGGAATCTAAAACTGGCCTCACAGGAGAGGTTCAAATCATAGAAAGTTGGAGTGTCAGTCCTCTTGTACTTAGGTCGGCAATGTGCCTTTTGTATTAAGTTTGGATCCAATTTAGGTGTTTCATCGTCAATAAGAAGGTCCAAGTTTTACAGCAAACCTGAAGAGAAGCATCGGAATCTAAAACTGGACTCACAGGAGAGGTTCAAATCATAGAAAGTTAGAGTGTCAGTCCTCTTGTACTTAAGTCGGCATTGTGCCTTTTGTATTAAATTCGGATGCAATGTCTGTGTTTCATCGTCAATAAGAAGGTCCAAGGGATACAGTTAACCTGAAGTGAAGCATCGGAATCTAGAACTGGACTCACAGGAGAGGTTCAAATCATAGAAAATGAGAGTATCAGTCCTCTTCTACTTAAGTTGGCACTGTGCTTTTTGTATTAAATTCAGATGCAATTTCTGTGTTTTATCGTCAGTAAGAATTTCCAAGGGATACAGTAAACCTGAAGTGAAGCATCGGAATCTAAAATTTGACTCACAGGAGAGGTTCAAATCATAGAAAGTGAGGGTGTCAGTCCTTTCGTACTTAAGTCGGCATTGTGCCTTTTGTATTATATTTGGTTGCAATTTCTGTGTTTCATTGTCAATAAGAAGGTCCAAGGTATACAGTAACGTGAAGTGAAGCATCGGAATCTAAAACTGGACTCACAGTAGAGGTTCAAATCACAGAAAATTAGAGTGTCAGTCCTCTTCTACTTAGGTCGTCATTGTGCCTTCTGTATTAAATTCGGATGCAGTTTCTGTGTTTCATCTTCAATAAGAAGGTCCAAGGTATACAGTAAACCAGAAGTGAGGCATCGGATTCTGAAACTGGACTCACAGGAGTGGTTCAAATCATAGAATGTGAGAGTGTCAGTCCTCTTGTACTTAAGGCGGCATTGTGCCTTTTGTATTAAATTCGGATGCAATTTCTGTGTTTCATCGTCAATAAGAAGGTACAGGGGATACAGTAAACCTGAAGTGAAGCATCGGAATCTAAAACTGGACTCACAGGAGAGGTTCAAATCATAGAAAGTGAGAGTGTCAGTCCTCTTGTACTTATGTCAGCATTGTGCCTTTTGTATTAAATTTGGATGCAATTTCTGTGTTTCATCGTCAATAAGAAGGTCCAAGGGATACAAAACTGGACTCACAGGAGAATTTCATATCAGAGAAAGTTAGTGTGTCAGTCCTCTTGTACTTAAGTCGGCATTGTGCCTTTTGTATTAAATTCGGATGCAATTTCGGTGTTTCATCGTCAATAAGAAGGTACAAGGGATACAGTAAACCTGAAGTCAAGCATCGGAATCTAGAACTGGACCCACAGGAGAGGTTCAAATCATAGAAAGTGAGAGTGTCAGTCCTCTTGTACTTAAGTTGGCACTGTGCCTTTTGTATTAAATTCGGATGCAATTTCTGTGTTTCACCGTCAATAAGAAGGTCCAAGGGATACAGTAAACCAGAAGTGAAGCATCGGAATCAAAACTGGACTCACAGGAGAGGTTTAAATCATAGAAAGTGAGAGTGTCAATCCTCCTGTACTTAAGTCGGCATTGTGCATTTTGTATTAAATTCGGATGCAATTTCTGTGCTTCATCGTCAATAAGAAGGTCCAAGGTATACAGTAACGTGAAGTGAAGCAACGGAATCTAAAACTGGACTCACAGTAGAGGTTCAAATCACAAAAAATTAGAGTGTCAGTCCTCTTGTACCTAAGACGGCATTGTGCCTTTTGTATTAAATTCGGATGCAATTCCTGCGTTTCATCGTCAATAAGAAGGTCCAAGGGATACAGTAAACCTGAAGTGAAGCATCGGAATCTAAAACTGGACTCACAGGAGAGGTTCAAACCATAGAAAGGGAGAGTGTCAGTCCTCTTGTACTTAAGTCGGCATTGTGCCTTTTGTATTAAATTCGGATGCAATTTCTGTGTTTCATAGTCAATAAGAATTTCCAAGGGATATAGTAAACCTGAAGTGAAGCATCGGAATCTAAACTGGACTCACAGGAGAGGTTCAAATCATAGAAAGTGAGAGTGTCAGTCCTCTTGTACTTAAGTCGACATTGTGCCTTTTGTATTAAATTCGGATGCAATTTCTGTGTTTCATCGTCAATAAGAAGGTCCAAGGGATACGGTAAACCTGAAGTGAAGCATCGGAATGTAAAACTGGACTCACAGGAGAGGTTCAAATCACAGAAAGTTAGAGTGCAGTCCTCTAGTACTTAAGTCGGCATTGTGCCTTTTGTATTAAATTCGGATTCACCTTCTGTGTTTCATCGTCAATAAGAAGGTCCAAGGGATACAGTAAATCTGAAGTGAAGCATCGGAATCAAAACTGGACTCACAGGAGAGGTTCAAATCATAGAAAGTGAAAGTGTCAATCCTCTTGTACTTAAGTCGGCATTGTGAATTTTGTATTAAATTCCGATGCAATTTCTGTGTTTCATCGTCAATAAGAAGGTCCAAGGGATACAGTAAACCTGAAGTGAAGCATCGGAATCTAAAACTGGACTCACAGGTGAGGCTCAAATCATAGAAAGTTGGAGTGTCAGTCCTCTTGTACTTAGGTCGGCAATGTGCCTTTTGTATTAAGTTTGGATGCAATTTAGGTGTTTCATCGTCAATAAGAATGTCCAAGTTTTACAGCAAACCTGAAGAGAAGCATCGGAATCTAAAACTGGACTCACAGGAGAGGTTCAAATCATAGAAAGTTAGTGTGTCAGTCCTCTTGTACTTAAGTCGGCATTGTGCCTTTTGTATTAAATTCGGATGCAATGTCTGTGTTTCATCGTCAATAAGAAGGTCCAAGGGATACAGTTAACCTGAAGTGAAGCATCGGAATCTAGAACTGGACTCACAGGAGAGGTTCAAATCATAGAAAATGAGAGTATCAGTCCTCTTCTACTTAAGTTGGCACTGTGCTTTTTGTATTAAATTCGGATGCAATTTCTGTCTTTCATCGTCAGTAAGAATTTCCAAGGGATACAGTAAACCTGAAGTGAAGCATCGGAATCTAAAATTTGACTCACAGGAGAGGTTCAAATCAAGGAAAGTGAGGGTGTCAGTCCTTTCGTACTTAAGTCGGCATTGTGCCTTTTGTATTATATTTGGTTGCAATTTCTGTGTTTCATTGTCAATAAGAAGGTCCAAGGTATACAGTAACGTGAAGTGAAGCATCGGAATCTAAAACTGGACTCACAGTAGAGGTTCAAATCACAGAAAATTAGAGTGTCAGTCCTCTTGTACTTAGGTCGTCATTGTGCCTTCTGTATTAAATTCGGATGCAGTTTCTGTGTTTCATCTTCAATAAGAAGGTCCAAGGTATACAGTACACCAGAAGTGAGGCATCGGATTCTGAAACTGGACTCACAGGGGAGGTTCAAATCATAGAATGTGAGAGTGTCAGTCCTCTTGTACTTAAGGCGGCATTGTGTCTTTTGTTCTAAATTCGGATGTAATTTCTGTGTTTCATCGTCAATAAGAAGGTCCATGGTATACAGTAAACCAGAAGTGAAGCATCGGAATCTAAAACTGGGCTCACAGGAGAGGTTCAAATCATAGAAAGTGAGAGTGTCAGTCCTCCTGTACGTAAGTCAGCATTGTGCCTTTTGTATTAAATTCGGATGCAATTTCTGTGTTTCATCGTCAATAAGAAGGTACAGGGGATACAGTAAACCTGAAGTGAAGCATCGGAATCTAAAACTGGACTCACAAGTGAGGCTCAAATCATAGAAAGTTGGAGTGTCAGTCCTCTTGTACTTAGGTCGGCAATGTGCCTTTTGTATTAAGTTTGGATGCAATTTAGGTGTTTCATCGTCTATAAGAAGGTCCAAGTTTTACAGCAAACCTGAAGAGAAGCATCGGAATCTAAAACTGGACTCACAGGAGAGGTTCAAATCATAGAAAGTTAGAGTGTCAGTCCTCTTGTACTTAAGTCGGCATTGTGACTTTTGTATTAAATTCGGATGCAATGTCTGTGTTTCATCGTCAATAAGAAGGTCCAAGGGATACAGTTAACCTGAAGTGAAGCATCGGAATCTAGAACTGGACTCACAGGAGAGGTTCAAATCATAGAAAATGAGAGTATCAGTCCTCTTCTACTTAAGTTGGCACTGTGCTTTTTGTATTAAATTCGGATGCAATTTCTGTGTTTCATCGTCAGTAAGAATTTCCAAGGGATACAGTAAACCTGAAGTGAAGCATCGGAATCTAAAATTTGACTCACAGGAGAGGTTCAAATCATAGAAAGTGAGGGTGTCAGTCCTTTCGTACTTAAGTCGGCATTGTGCCTTTTGTATTACATTTGGTTGCAATTTCTGTGTTTCATTGTCAACAAGAAGTTCCAAGATATACAGTAACGTGAAGTGAAGCATCGGAATCTAAAACTGGACTCACAGTAGAGGTTCAAATCACAGAAAATTAGAGTGTCAGTCCTCTTGTACTTAGGTCGTCATTGTGCCTTCTGTATTAAATTCGGATGCAGTTTCTGTGTTTCATCTTCAATAAGAAGGTCCCAGGTATACAGTAAACCAGAAGTGAGGCATCGGATTCTGAAACTGGACTCACAGGAGAGGTTCAAATCATAGAATGTGAGAGTGTCAGTCCTCTTGTACTTAAGGCGGCATTGTGTCTTTTGTTCTAAATTCGGATGTAATTTCTGTGTTTCATCGTCAATAAGAAGGTCCATGGTATACAGTAAACCAGAAGTGAAGCATCGGAATCTAAAACTGGGCTCACAGGAGAGGCTCAAATCATAGAAAGTGAGAGTGTCAGTCCTCTTGTACGTAAGTCAGCATTGTGCCTTTTGTATTAAATTCGGATGCAATTTCTGTGTTTCATCGTCAATAAGAAGGTACAGGGGATACAGTAAACCTGAAGTGAAGCATCGGAATCTAAAACTGGACTCACAGGAGAGGTTCAAATCATAGAAAGTGAGAGTGTCAGTCCTCTTGTACTTATGTCAGCATTGTGCCTTTTGTATTAAGTTTGGATGCAATTTCTGTGTTTCATCGTCAATAAGAAGGTCCAAGGGATACAAAACTGGACTCACAGGAGAATTTCATATCAGAGAAAGTTAGTGTGTCAGTCCTCTTGTACTTAAGTCGGCATTGTGCCTTTTGTATTAAATTCGGATGCAATTTCGGTGTTTCATCGTCAATAAGAAGGTACAAGGGATACAGTAAACCTGAAGTGAAGCATCGGAATCTAAAACTGGACTCACAAGAGAGGTTCAAATCATAGAAAGTGAGAATGTCAGTCCTCTTGACTTAAGTCGGCATTGTGCTTTTGTATTACATTCGGATGCAATTTCTGTGTTTCATCGTCAATAAGAATGTCCAAGGGATACAGTAAACCTGAAGTGAAGCATCGTAATATAAAACTGGGCTCACTGGAGAGGTTCAAATCATAGAAAGTGAGAGTGTCAGTCCTCTTGTACGTAAGTCGGCATTGTGATTTTTGTATTAAATCCGGATGCAATATCTGTGTTTCATCGTCAATAAGAAGGTCCAAGGTATACAGTAAACCTGAAGTGAAGCATCGGAATCTAAAACTGGACTCACAGGAGAGGTTCAAATCATAGAAAGTTAGAGTGTCAGTCCTCTTGTACTTAAGTCGGCATTGTGCCTTTTGTATTAAATTCGGATGCAATTTCTGTGTTTCATCGTCAATAAGAAGGTCCAAGAGATACAGTAAAACCTGAAGAGAAGCATTGGAATCTAAAACTGGCCTCACAGGGGAGGTTCAAATCATAGAAAGTTAGAGTGTCAGTCCTCTTGTACCTAAGACGGCATTGTGCCTTTTGTATTAAATTCGGATGCAATTTCTGCGTTTCATCGTCAATAAGAAGGTCCAAGGGATACAGTAAACCTGAAGTGTAGCATCGGAATCTAAAACTGAACTCACAGGAGTGGTTCAAATCATAGAATGTGAGAGTGTCAGCCCTCTTGTACTTAAGTCGGCATTGTGAATTTTGTAATAAATTCGGATGCAATTTCTGTGTTTCATCGTCAATAAAAAGGTCCTAGGGATACAGTAAAACCTGAAGAGAAGCATTGGAATCTAAAACTGGCCTCACAGGAGAGGTTCAAATCATAGAAAGTTGGAGTGTCAGTCCTCTTGTACTTAGGTCGGCAATGTGCCTTTTGTATTAAGTTTGGCTGCAATTTAGGTGTTTCATCGTCAATAAGAAGGTCCAAGTTTTACAGCAAACCTGAAGAGAAGCATCGGAATCTAAAACTGGACTCACAGGAGAGGTTCAAATCATAGAAAGTTAGAGTGTCAGTCCTCTTGTACTTAAGTCGGCATTGTGCCTTTTGTATTAAATTCGGATGCAATGTCTGTGTTTCATCGTCAATAAGAAGGTCCAAGGGATACAGTTAACCTGAAGTGAAGCATCGGAATCTAGAACTGGACTCACAGGAGAGGTTCAAATCATAGAAAATGAGAGTATCAGTCCTCTTCTACTTAAGTTGGCACTGTGCTTTTTGTATTAAATTCGGATGCAATTTCTGTGTTTTATCGTCAGTAAGAATTTCCAAGGGATACAGTAAACCTGAAGTGAAGCATCGGAATCTAAAATTTGACTCACAGGAGAGGTTCAAATCATAGAAAGTGAGGGTGTCAGTCCTTTCGTACTTAAATCGGCATTGTGCCTTTTGTATTATATTTGGTTGCAATTTCTGTGTTTCATTGTCAATAAGAAGGTCCAAGGTATACAGTAACGTGAAGTGAAGCATCGGAATCTAAAACTGGACTCACAGTAGAGGTTCAAATCACAGAAAATTAGAGTGTCAGTCCTCTTGTACTTAGGTCGTCATTGTGCCTTCTGTATTAAATTCGGATGCAGTTTCTGTGTTTCATCTTCAATAAGAAGGTCCAAGGTATACAGTAAACCAGAAGTGAGGCATCGGATTCTGAAACTGGACTCACAGGAGAGGTTCAAATCATAGAATGTGAGAGTGTCAGTCCTCTTGTACTTAAGGCGGCATTGTGCCTTTTGTATTAAATTCGGATGCAATTTCTGTGTTTCATCGTCAATAAGAAGGTACAGGGGATACAGTAAACCTGAAGTGAAGCATCGGAATCTAAAACTGGACTCACAGGAGAGGTTCAAATCATAGAAAGTGAGAGTGTCAGTCCTCTTGTACTTATGTCAGCATTGTGCCTTTTGTATTAAATTTGGATGCAATTTCTGTGTTTCATCGTCAATAAGAAGGTCCAAGGGATACAAAACTGGACTCACAGGAGAAATTCATATCAGAGAAAGTTAGTGTGTCAGTCCTCTTGTACTTAAGTCGGCATTGTGCCTTTTGTATTAAATTCGGATGCAATTTCGGTGTTTCATCGTCAATAAGAAGGTACAAGGGATACAGTAAACCTGAAGTGAAGCATCGGAATCTAAAACTGGACTCACAAGAGAGGTTCAAATCATAGAAAGTGAGAATGTCAGTCCTCTTGACTTAAGTCGGCATTGTGCTTTTGTATTACATTCGGATGCAATTGCTGTGTTTCATCGTCAATAAGAAGGTCCAAGGTATACAGTAAACCTGAAGTGAAGCATCGGAATCTAAAACTGGACTCACAGGAGAGGTTCAAATCATAGAAAGTTAGAGTGTCAGTCCTCTTGTACTTAAGTCGGCATTGTGCCTTTTGTATTAAATTCGGATGCAATTTCTGTGTTTCATCGTCAATAAGAAGGTCCAAGAGATACAGTAAAACCTGAAGAGAAGCATTGGAATCTAAAACTGGCCTCACAGGAGAGGTTCAAATCATAGAAAGTTAGAGTGTCAGTCCTCTTGTACCTAAGACGGCATTGTGCCTTTTGTATTAAATTCGGATGCAATTTCTGCGTTTCATCGTCAATAAGAAGGTCCAAGGGATACAGTAAACCTGAAGTGTAGCATCGGAATCTAAAACTGGACTCACAGGAGTGGTTCAAATCATAGAATGTGAGAGTGTCAGCCCTCTTGTACTTAAGTCGGCATTGTGAATTTTGTAATAAATTCGGATGCAATTTCTGTGTTTCATCGTCAATAAAAAGGTCCTAGGGATACAGTAAAACCTGAAGAGAAGCATTGGAATCTAAAACTGGCCTCACAGGAGAGGTTCAAATCATAGAAAGTTAGAGTGTCAGTCCTCTTGTACCTAAGACGGCATTGTGCCTTTTGTATTAAATTCGGATGCAATTTCTGCGTTTCATCGTCAATAAGAAGGTCCAAGGGATAGAGTAAACTTGAAGTGTAGCATCGGAATCTAAAACTGGACTCACAGGAGTGGTTCAAATCATAGAAAGTGAGAGTGTCAGTCCTCTTGTACTTAAGTCGGCATTGTGCCTTTTGTATTAAATTCGGATGCAATTTCTGTGTTTCATAGTCAATAAGAATTTCCAAGGGATATAGTAAACCAGAAGTGAGGCATCGGATTCTGAAACTGGACTCACAGGAGAGGTTCAAATCATAGAATGTGAGAGTGTCAGTCCTCTTGTACTTAAGGCGGCATTGTGCCTTTTGTATTAAATTCGGATGCAATTTCTGTGTTTCATCGTCAATAAGAAGGTACAGGGGATACAGTAAACCTGAAGTGAAGCATCGGAATCTAAAACTGGACTCACAGGAGAGGTTCAAATCATAGAAAGTGAGAGTGTCAGTCCTCTTGTACTTATGTCAGCATTGTGCCTTTTGTATTAAATTTGGATGCAATTTCTGTGTTTCATCGTCAATAAGAAGGTCCAAGGGATACAAAACTGGACTCACAGGAGAAATTCATATCAGAGAAAGTTAGTGTGTCAGTCCTCTTGTACTTAAGTCGGCATTGTGCCTTTTGTATTAAATTCGGATGCAATTTCGGTGTTTCATCGTCAATAAGAAGGTACAAGGGATACAGTAAACCTGAAGTGAAGCATCGGAATCTAAAACTGGACTCACAAGAGAGGTTCAAATCATAGAAAGTGAGAATGTCAGTCCTCTTGACTTAAGTCGGCATTGTGCTTTTGTATTACATTCGGATGCAATTGCTGTGTTTCATCGTCAATAAGAAGGTCCAAGGTATACAGTAAACCTGAAGTGAAGCATCGGAATCTAAAACTGGACTCACAGGAGAGGTTCAAATCATAGAAAGTTAGAGTGTCAGTCCTCTTGTACTTAAGTCGGCATTGTGCCTTTTGTATTAAATTCGGATGCAATTTCTGTGTTTCATCGTCAATAAGAAGGTCCAAGAGATACAGTAAAACCTGAAGAGAAGCATTGGAATCTAAAACTGGCCTCACAGGAGAGGTTCAAATCATAGAAAGTTAGAGTGTCAGTCCTCTTGTACCTAAGACGGCATTGTGCCTTTTGTATTAAATTCGGATGCAATTTCTGCGTTTCATCGTCAATAAGAAGGTCCAAGGGATACAGTAAACCTGAAGTGTAGCATCGGAATCTAAAACTGGACTCACAGGAGTGGTTCAAATCATAGAATGTGAGAGTGTCAGCCCTCTTGTACTTAAGTCGGCATTGTGAATTTTGTAATAAATTCGGATGCAATTTCTGTGTTTCATCGTCAATAAAAAGGTCCTAGGGATACAGTAAAACCTGAAGAGAAGCATTGGAATCTAAAACTGGCCTCACAGGAGAGGTTCAAATCATAGAAAGTTAGAGTGTCAGTCCTCTTGTACCTAAGACGGCATTGTGCCTTTTGTATTAAATTCGGATGCAATTTCTGCGTTTCATCGTCAATAAGAAGGTCCAAGGGATAGAGTAAACTTGAAGTGTAGCATCGGAATCTAAAACTGGACTCACAGGAGTGGTTCAAATCATAGAAAGTGAGAGTGTCAGTCCTCTTGTACTTAAGTCGGCATTGTGCCTTTTGTATTAAATTCGGATGCAATTTCTGTGTTTCATAGTCAATAAGAATTTCCAAGGGATATAGTAAACCTGAAGTGAAGCATCGGAATCTAAACTGGACTCACAGGAGAGGTTCAAATCAGAGAAAGTGAGAGTGTCAGTCCTCTTGTACTTAAGTCGACATTGTGCCTTTTGTATTAAATTCGGATGCAATTTCTGTGTTTCATCGTCAATAAGAAGGTCCAAGGGATACGGTAAACCTGAAGTGAAGCATCGGAATGTAAAACTGGACTCACAGGAGAGGTTCAAATCATAGAAAGTTAGAGTGTCAGTCCTCTAGTACTTAAGTCGGCATTGTGCCTTTTGTATTAAATTCGGATTCAATTTCTGTGTTTCATCGTCAATAAGAAGGTCCAAGGGATACAGTAAACCTGAAGAGAAGCATAGGAATCTAAAACTGGACTCACTTTAGAGGTTCAAATCATAGAAAGTTAGAGTGTCAGTCCTCTTGTACTTAGGTCGGCATTGTGCCTTTTGTATTAAATTCGGATGCAATTTCTGTGTTTCATCGTCAATAAAAAGGTCCAAGGGATACAGTAAACCTGAAGTGAAGCATAGGAATCTAAAACTGGACTCACAGGAGAGGTTCAAATCATAGAAAGTTAGAGTGTCAGTCCTCTAGTACTTAAGTCGGCATTGTGCCTTTTGTATTAAATTCGGATTCAATTTCTGTGTTTCATCGTCAATAAGAAGGTCCAAGGGATACAGTAAACCTGAAGAGAAGCATTGGAATCTAAAACTGCACTCACAGGAGAGGTTCATATGATAGAAAGTGAGAGTGTCAGTCCTCTTGTACTTAAGTGGACATTGTGAATTTTGTAATAAATTCGGATGCAATTTCTGTGTTTCATCGTCAATAAAAAGGTCCAAGGGATACAGTAAACCTGAAGTGAAGCATAGGAATCTAAAACTGGACTCACAGGAGAGGTTTAAATCATAGAAAGTTAGAGTGTCAGTCCTCTTGTACTTAAGTCGGCATTGTGCCTTTTGAATTTAAATCCGATGTAATTTCTGTGTTACATCGTCAATAAGAAGTTCCAAGGTATACAGTAAACCCGAAGTGAAGCATCAGAATCTAACACTGGACTCACTGGAGAGGTTCAAATCATAGAAAGTTAGAGTGTCAGTCCTCTTGTACTTAAGTCGGCATTGTGCCTTTTGTATTAAATTCGGATGCAATTTCTGTCTTTCATCGTCAATGAGAAGGTCCATGGGATACAGTGAACCTAAAGTGAAGCATCGGAATCTAAAACTGGACTCACAGGAGAGGTTCAAATCATAGATAGTGAGAATGTCAGTCCTCTTGTTCTTAAGTCGTCATTGTGCTTTTGTATTAAATTCGGATGGAATTTCTGTGTTTCATCGTCAATAAGAAGGTCCACTGGATACAGTAAACCTGAAGTGAAGCATCGGAATCTAAATCTTTACTCACAGGAGAGGTTCAAATCATAGAAAGTTAGAGTGTCAGTCCTCTTGTACTTAAGTCGGCATTGTGCATTTTGTATTATATTTGAATGCAAATTCTGTGTTTCATCGTCAACAAGAAGGTCCAAGGGATACAGTAAACCTGAAGTAATGCATCGGTATCTGAAACTGGACTCACAGGAGAGGTTCAAATCATTGAAAGTTAGAGTCAGTCCTCCTGTACTTAGGTCGGCATTGTGCCTTTTCTATTAAATTCGGATGCAATTTATGTGTTTCATCGTCAATAAGAAGGTCCAAGGGATAAAGTAAACCTGAAACGAAGCATCGCAATCTCAAACTGGACTCACAGGAGAGGTTCAAATCATAGAAAGTGAAAGTGTCAGTCCTCTTGTACATAAGTCGGCACTGTGCCATTTGTATTAAATCCCGATGCAATTTCTGTGTTTCATCGTCAATAAGAAGGTCCAAGGGATACAGTAAACCTGAAGTGAAGCATCGGAATCTAAAAGTGGGCACACAGGAGAGGTTCAAATCATAGAAAGTGAGAGTGTCAGTCCTCTTGTACGTAAGTCGGCATTGTGCATTTTGTATTAAATTCGGATGCAATTTCTGTGTTTCATCGTCAATAAGAAGGTCCAAGGGATACAGTAAACCTGAAACGAAGCATCGGAAGCTAAAACTGGGCTCACAGGAGAGGTTCAAATCATAGAAAGTGAGAGTGTCAGTCCTCTTGTACTTAAGTCGGCATTGTGCCTTTTGTATTAAATCCGGATGCTATTTCTGTGTTTCATCGTTAATAAGAAAGTCCAAGGGATACAGTAAACCTGAAACGAAGCATCGGAATCTAAAACTGGACTCACAGTAGAGGTTCAAATCATAGAAAGTGAGAGTGTCAGTCCTCTTGTACTTAAGTCGGCATTGTGCCTTTTATATTAAATCCGGATGCAATTTCTGTGTTTCATCATCAATAAGAAGGTCCAAGTGATACAGAAAACCTGAAGTGAAGCATCGGAATCTAAAACTGGACCCACAGGAGAGGTTCAAATCATAGAAAGTGAGCGTGTCAGTCCTCTTGTACTTAAGTCGGCATTGTGCCTTTTGTATTAAATTCGGATGCAATGTCTGTGTTTCATCGTCAATAAGAAGGTCCAAGGGATACAGTTAACCTGAAGTGAAGCATCGGAATCTAGAACTGGACTCACAGGAGAGGTTCAAATCATAGAAAATGAGAGTATCAGTCCTCTTCTACTTAAGTTGGCACTGTGCTTTTTGTATTAAATTCGGATGCAATTTCTGTGTTTTATCGTCAGTAAGAATTTCCAAGGGATACAGTAAACCTGAAGTGAAGCATCGGAATCTAAAATTTGACTCACAGGAGAGGTTCAAATCATAGAAAGTGAGGGTGTCAGTCCTTTCGTACTTAAATCGGCATTGTGCCTTTTGTATTATATTTGGTTGCAATTTCTGTGTTTCATTGTCAATAAGAAGGTCCAAGGTATACAGTAACGTGAAGTGAAGCATCGGAATCTAAAACTGGACTCACAGTAGAGGTTCAAATCACAGAAAATTAGAGTGTCAGTCCTCTTGTACTTAGGTCGTCATTGTGCTTTCTGTATTAAATTCGGATGCAGTTTCTGTGTTTCATCTTCAATAAGAAGGTCCAAGGTATACAGTAAACCAGAAGTGAGGCATCGGATTCTGAAACTGGACTCACAGGAGAGGTTCAAATCATAGAATGTGAGAGTGTCAGTCCCCTTGTACTTAAGGCGGCATTGTGCCTTTTGTATTAAATTCGGATGCAATTTCTGTGTTTCATCGTCAATAAGAAGGTACAGGGGATACAGTAAACCTGAAGTGAAGCATCGGAATCTAAAACTGGACTCACAGGAGAGGTTCAAATCATAGAAAGTGAGAGTGTCAGTCCTCTTGTACTTATGTCAGCATTGTGCCTTTTGTATTAAATTTGGATGCAATTTCTGTGTTTCATCGTCAATAAGAAGGTCCAAGGGATACAAAACTGGACTCACAGGAGAATTTCATATCAGAGAAAGTTAGTGTGTCAGTCCTCTTGTACTTAAGTCGGCATTGTGCCTTTTGTATTAAATTCGGATGCAATTTCGGTGTTTCATCGTCAATAAGAAGGTACAAGGGATACAGTAAACCTGAAGTGAAGCATCGGAATCTAAAACTGGACTCACAAGAGAGGTTCAAATCATAGAAAGTGAGAATGTCAGTCCTCTTGACTTAAGTCGGCATTGTGCTTTTGTATTACATTCGGATGCAATTGCTGTGTTTCATCGTCAATAAGAAGGTCCAAGGTATACAGTAAACCTGAAGTGAAGCATCGGAATCTAAAACTGGACTCACAGGAGAGGTTCAAATCATAGAAAGTTAGAGTGTCAGTCCTCTTGTACTTAAGTCGGCATTGTGCCTTTTGTATTAAATTCGGATGCAATTTCTGTGTTTCATCGTCAATAAGAAGGTCCAAGAGATACAGTAAAACCTGAGGAGAAGCATTGGAATCTAAAACTGGCCTCACAGGAGAGGTTCAAATCATAGAAAGTTAGAGTGTCAGTCCTCTTGTACCTAAGACGGCATTGTGCCTTTTGTATTAAATTCGGATGCAATTTCTGCGTTTCATCGTCAATAAGAAGGTCCAAGGGATACAGTAAACCTGAAGTGTAGCATCGGAATCTAAAACTGGACTCACAGGAGTGGTTCAAATCATAGAATGTGAGAGTGTCAGCCCTCTTGTACTTAAGTCGGCATTGTGAATTTTGTAATAAATTCGGATGCAATTTCTGTGTTTCATCGTCAATAAAAAGGTCCTAGGGATACAGTAAAACCTGAAGAGAAGCATTGGAATCTAAAACTGGCCTCACAGGAGAGGTTCAAATCATAGAAAGTTAGAGTGTCAGTCCTCTTGTACCTAAGACGGCATTGTGCCTTTTGTATTAAATTCGGATGCAATTTCTGCGTTTCATCGTCAATAAGAAGGTCCAAGGGATACAGTAAACTTGAAGTGTAGCATCGGAATCTAAAACTGGACTCACAGGAGTGGTTCAAATCATAGAAAGTGAGAGTGTCAGTCCTCTTGTACTTAAGTCGGCATTGTGCCTTTTGTATTAAATTCGGATGCAATTTCTGTGTTTCATAGTCAATAAGAATTTCCAAGGGATATAGTAAACCTGAAGTGAAGCATCGGAATCTAAACTGGACTCACAGGAGAGGTTCAAATCAGAGAAAGTGAGAGTGTCAGTCCTCTTGTACTTAAGTCGACATTGTGCCTTTTGTATTAAATTCGGATGCAATTTCTGTGTTTCATCGTCAATAAGAAGGTCCAAGGGATACGGAAAACCTGAAGTGAAGCATCGGAATGTAAAACTGGACCCACAGGAGAGGTTCAAATCATAGAAAGTTAGAGTGTCAGTCCTCTAGTACTTAAGTCGGCATTGTGCCTTTTGTATTAAATTCGGATTCAATTTCTGTGTTTCATCGTCAATAAGAAGGTCCAAGGGATACAGTAAACCTGAAGAGAAGCATAGGAATCTAAAACTGGACTCACTTTAGAGGTTCAAATCATAGAAAGTTAGAGTGTCAGTCCTCTTGTACTTAGGTCGGCATTGTGCCTTTTGTATTAAATTCGGATGCAATTTCTGTGTTTCATCGTCAATAAAAAGGTCCAAGGGATACAGTAAACCTGAAGTGAAGCATAGGAATCTAAAACTGGACTCACAGGAGAGGTTCAAATCACAGAAAGTTAGAGTGTCAGTCCTCTAGTACTTAAGTCGGCATTGTGCCTTTTGTATTAAATTCGGATTCAATTTCTGTGTTTCATCGTCAATAAGAAGGTCCAAGGGATACAGTAAACCTGAAGAGAAGCATTGGAATCTAAAACTGCACTCACAGGAGAGGTTCATATGATAGAAAGTGAGAGTGTCAGTCCTCTTGTACTTAAGTGGACATTGTGAATTTTGTAATAAATTCGGATGCAATTTCTGTGTTTCATCGTCAATAAAAAGGTCCAAGGGATACAGTAAACCTGAAGTGAAGCATAGGAATCTAAAACTGGACTCACAGGAGAGGTTTAAATCATAGAAAGTTAGAGTGTCAGTCCTCTTGTACTTAAGTCGGCATTGTGCCTTTTGAATTTAAATCCGATGTAATTTCTGTGTTACATCGTCAATAAGAAGTTCCAAGGTATACAGTAAACCCGAAGTGAAGCATCAGAATCTAACACTGGACTCACTGGAGAGGTTCAAATCATAGAAAGTTAGAGTGTCAGTCCTCTTGTACTTAAGTCGGCATTGTGCCTTTTGTATTAAATTCGGATGCAATTTCTGTCTTTCATCGTCAATGAGAAGGTCCATGGGATACAGTGAACCTAAAGTGAAGCATCGGAATCTAAAACTGGACTCACAGGAGAGGTTCAAATCATAGATAGTGAGAATGTCAGTCCTCTTGTTCTTAAGTCGTCATTGTGCTTTTGTATTAAATTCGGATGGAATTTCTGTGTTTCATCGTCAATAAGAAGGTCCACTGGATACAGTAAACCTGAAGTGAAGCATCGGAATCTAAATCTTTACTCACAGGAGAGGTTCAAAACATAGAAAGTTAGAGTGTCAGTCCTCTTGTACTTAAGTCGGCATTGTGCATTTTGTATTATATTTGAATGCAAATTCTGTGTTTCATCGTCAACAAGAAGGTCCAAGGGATACAGTAAACCTGAAGTAATGCATCGGTATCTGAAACTGGACTCACAGGAGAGGTTCAAATCATAGAAAGTTAGAGTCAGTCCTCCTGTACTTAGGTCGGCATTGTGCCTTTTCTATTAAATTCGGATGCAATTTATGTGTTTCATCGTCAATAAGAAGGTCCAAGGGATAAAGTAAACCTGAAACGAAGCATCGCAATCTCAAACTGGACTCACAGGAGAGGTTCAAATCATAGAAAGTGAAAGTGTCAGTCCTCTTGTACATAAGTCGGCACTGTGCCATTTGTATTAAATCCCGATGCAATTTCTGTGTTTCATCGTCAATAAGAAGGTCCAAGGGATACAGTAAACCTGAAGTGAAGCATCGGAATCTAAAAGTGGGCACACAGGAGAGGTTCAAATCATAGAAAGTGAGAGTGTCAGTCCTCTTGTACGTAAGTCGGCATTGTGCATTTTGTATTAAATTCGGATGCAATTTCTGTGTTTCATCGTCAATAAGAAGGTCCAAGGGATACAGTAAACCTGAAACGAAGCATCGGAATCTAAAACTGGGCTCACAGGAGAGGTTCAAATCATAGAAAGTGAGAGTGTCAGTCCTCTTGTACTTAAGTCGGCATTGTGCCTTTTGTATTAAATCCGGATGCTATTTCTGTGTTTCATCGTTAATAAGAAAGTCCAAGGGATACAGTAAACCTGAAACGAATCATCGGAATCTAAAACTGGACTCACAGTAGAGGTTCAAATCATAGAAAGTGAGAGTGTCAGTCCTCTTGTACTTAAGTCGGCATTGTGCCTTTTATATTAAATCTGGATGCAATTTCTGTGTTTCATCATCAATAAGAAGGTCCAAGTGATACAGAAAACCTGAAGTGAAGCATCGGAATCTAAAACTGGACCCACAGGAGAGGTTCAAATCATAGAAAGTGAGCGTGTCAGTCCTCTTGTACTTAAGTCGGCGTTGTGCCATTTGTATTTAATTCGGTTGCAATTTCTGTGTTTCATCGTCAATAACAAGGTCCAAGGGAAACAGTAAACCTGAAGTGATGCATCGGAATCTAAAACTGGACTCACAGGAAAGGTTCAAATCATAGAAAGAGAGAGTGTCTGACCTCTTGTACTTAATTCGGCATTGTGCCTTTTGTATTAAATTCGGATGCAATTTCGGTGTTTCATCGACAATAAGATGGTACAAGGGATATAGTAAACCTGAAGTGAAGCATCGGAATCTAAAACTGGACCCACAGGAGAGGTTCAAATCATAGAAAGACAGAGTGTCAGTCCACTTGTGCTTGAGTCGGCATTGTGCTTTTTGAATTTAATTCCGATGGAATTTCTGTGTTTCATCGTCAATAAGAAGTTCCAAGGTATACAGTAAACCTGAAGTGAAGCATCGGAATCTAAAACTGGACTCACAGGAGAGGTTCAAATCATAGAAAGTGAGAGTGTCAGTCCTCTTGTACTTATGTCGGCATTGTGCCTTTTGTATTAAATTCGGAAGCAAATTCTGTGTTTCATCGTCAATAAGAAGGCCAAGGGATACAGTAAACCTGAAGTGAAGCATCGAAATCTAAAACTGGACTCACAGGAGAATTTCATATCATAGAAAGTTAGAGTGTCAGTCCTCATGTACTTAAGTCGGCATTGTGCATTTTGTATTAAATTCGGATGCAATTTCTGTGTTTCATCGTCAATAAGAAGGTCCAAGGGATACAGTAAACCTGAAGTGAAGCATCGAAATCAAAACTGGCCTCACAGGAGAGGTTCAAATCATAGAAAGTGAGAGTGTCAATCCTCTTGTACTTAAGTCGGCATTGTTTATTTTGTATTAAATTCCGATGCAATTTCTGTGTTTCATCGTCAATAAGAAGGTCCAAGGCATACAGTAAACCTGAAGTGAAGCATCGGAATCTAAAACTGGACTCACAGGTGAGGCTCAAATCATAGAAAGTTAGAGTGTCAGTCCTCTTGGACTTAGGTCGGCATTGAGCCTTTTGTATTAAGTTTGGATGCAATTTAGGTGTTTTATCGTCAATACGAAGGTCCAAGTTTAACAGTAAACCTGAAGAGAAGCATCGGAATCTAAAACTGGACTCACAGGAGAGGTTCAAATCATAGAAGGTTAGAGTGTCAGTCCTCTTGTACTTAAGTCGGCATTGTGCCTTTTGTATTAAATTCGGTTGCAATGTCTGTGTTTCATCGTCAATAAGAAGGTCCAAGGGATACAGTTAACCTGAAGTGAAGCATCGGAATCTAGAACTGGACTCACAGGAGAGGTTCAAATCATAGAAACTGAGAGTATCAGTCCTGTTGTACTTAAGTTGGCACTGTGCCTTTTGTATTACATTCGGATGCAATTTCTGTGTTTCATCGTCAATAAGAATTTCCAAGGGATACAGTAAACCTGAAGTGAAGCATCGGAATCTAAAATTGGACTCACAGGAGAGGTTCAAATCATAGAAAGTGAGGGTGTCAGTCCTTTCGTACTTAAGTCGGCATTGTGCCTTTTGTAATAAATTCGGATGCAATTTCTGTGTTTCATCGTCAATAGCAAGGTCCAAGGTATACAGTAACGTGAAGTGAAGCATCGCAATCTAAAACTGGACTCACTGTTGAGGTTCAAATCACAGAAAATTGGAGTGTCAGTCCTCTTGTACTTAGGTCAGCATTGTGCCTTCTGTATTGAATTCGGATGCAATTTCTGTGTTTCATCGTCAATGAGATGGTCCATGGGATACAGTGAACCTAAAGTGTAGCATCGGAATCTAAAACTGCACTCACAGGAGAGGTTCAAATCATAGAAAGTGAGAGTGTCAGTCCTCTTGTACGTAAGTCGGCATTGTGCATTTTGTATTAAATTCGGATGCAATTTCTGTGTTTCATCGTCAATAAGAAGGTCCAAGGGATACAGTAAACCTGAAACGAAGCATCGGAATCTAAAACTGGACCCACAAGAGAGGTTCAAAGCATGGAAAGACAGAGTGTCAGTCCACTTGTGCTTAAGTCGGCATTGTGCTTTTTGAATTTAATTCCGATGGAATTTCTGTGTTTCATCGTCAATAAGAAGTTCCAAGGTATACAGTAAACCTGAAGTGAAGCATCGGAATCTAAAACTGGACTCACAGGAGAGGTTAAAATCATAGAAAGTGAGAGTGTCAGTCCTCTTGTACTTAAATCGGCATTGTGCATTTTGTATTTAATTCGGAGGAAATTCTGTGATTCATCGTCAATAAGAAGGTCCAAGGGATACAGTAAACTTAAAGTGAAGCATCGAAATTTAAATCTGGACTCACAGGAGAATATCATATCATAGAAAGTTAGAGTGTCAGTCCGCTTGTACTTAAGTCGGCATTGTGCCTTTTGTATTAAATCCGGATGCAATTTCTCTGTTACATCGTTAATAAGAAAATCCAAGGGATACAGTAAACCTGAAACGAAGCATCGGAATCTAAAACTGGACTCCCAGGAGAGGTTCAAATCATAGAAAGTGAAAGTGTCAGTCCTCTTGTACTTAAGTCGGCATTGTGCCTTTTATATTAAATCCGGATGCAATTTCTGTGTTTCATCATCAATAAGAAGGTCCAAGTGATACAGTAAACCTGGAGTGAAGCATCGGAATCTAAAACTGGACCCACAGGAGAGGTTCAAATCATAGAAAGTGAGCGTGTCAGTCCTCTCGTACTTAAGTCGGCATTGTGCCTTTTGTATTAAATTCGGATGCAATTTCTGTGTTTCATCGTCAATAAGAATTTCCAAGGGATACAGTAAACCTGAAGTGAAGCATCGGAGTCTAAAATTGGACTCACAGGAGAGGTTCAAATCATAGAAAGTGAGGGTGTCAGTCCTTTCGTACTTAAGTCGGCATTGTGCCTTTTGTATTAAATTCGGATGCAATTTCTGTGTTTCATCGTCAATAAGAAGGTCCAAGGTATACAGTAACGTGAAGTGAAGCATCGGAATCAAAAACTGGACTCACAGTAGAGGTTAAAATCACAGAAAATTAGAGTGTCAGTCCTTTTGTACTTAGGTCAGCATTGTGCCTTCTGTATTAAATTCGGATGCAATTTCTGTGTTTCATCTTCAATAAGAAGGTCCACGGTATACAGTAAACCTGAAGTGAGGCATCAAATTCTGAAACTGGACTCACAGGAGAGGTTCATATCATAGAAAGTGAGAGTGTCAGTCCTCTTGTACTTAAGTGGGCATTGTGAATTTTGTAATAAATTCGGATGCAATCTCTGTGTTTCATCGTCAATAAAAAGGTCCAAGGGATACAGTAAACCTGAAGTGAAGCATAGGAATCTAAAACTGGACTCACAGGAGAGGTTGAAATCATAGAAAGTTAGAGTGTCAGTCCTCTTGTACTTAAGTCGGCATTGTGCCTGTTGAATTTAAATCCGATGTAATTTCCGTGTTACATTGTCAACAAGAAGTTCCAAGGTATACAGTAAACCTGAAGTGAAGCATCAGAATCTAACACTGGACTCACTGGAGAGGTTCAAATCGTAGAAAGTTAGAGTGTCAGTCCTCTTCACTTAAGTCGGCATTGTGCTTTTGTATTAAATTCGGATGCAATTTCTGTGTTTCATCGTCAATGAGAAGGTCCATGGGATACAGTGAACCTAAAGTGTAGCATCGGAATCTAAAACTGGACTCACAGGAGAGGTTCAAATCATAGTTAGTGAGAGTGTCAGTCCTCTTGTTCTTATGCCGTCATTGTGCTTTTGAATTAAATTCGGATGCAATTTCTGTGTTTCATCGTCAATAAGAAGGTCCAATTGATACAGTAAACCTGAAGTGAAGCATCGGAATCTAAATCTGGACTCACAGGAGAGGTTCAAATCATAGATAGTGAGAGTGTCAGTCCTCTTGTACTTAAGTCGGCATTGTGCATTTTGTATTAAATTCGGATGCAATTTCTGTGTTTCATCGTCAATAAGAAGGTCCAAGGTATACAGTAAATCTGAAGTGAGGCATCGGATTCTAAAACTGGACTCACAGGAGAGGTTCAAATCATAGAAAGTTAGAGTGTTAGTCCTCTTGTACTTAAGTCGTCATTGTGCCATTTGTATTTAATTCAGTTGCAATTTCTGTGTTTCATCGTCAATAAGAAGGTCCAAGGGAAACAGTAAACCTGAAGTGATGCATCGGAATCTAAAACTGGACTCACAGGAGAGGTTCAAATCATAGAAAGAGAGAGTGTCTGTCCTCTTGTACTTAAGTCGGCATTGTGCCTTTTGTATTAAATTCGGATGCAGTTTCGGTGTTTCATCGACAATAAGAAGGTACAAGGTAAACAGTAAACGTGAAGTGAATCATCGGATTCTAAACTGGACTCACAGTAGAGGTTCAAATCACAGAAAGTTAGAGTGTCAGTCCTCTTGTACTTAGGTCGGCATTGTGCCTTCTGTATTAAATTCGGATGCAATTTCTGTGTTTCATCGTCAATAAGAAGGTCCAAGGGATACAGTAAACCTGAAATGAAGCATCGGAATCAATACTGGACTCACAGGAGAGGTTGAAATCATAGAAAGTGAGAGTGTCAGTCCTCTTGTACTTAGGTCGGCATTGTGCCTTTTGTATTAAGTTTGGATGCAATTTAGGTGTTTTATCGTCAATAAGAAGGTCCAAGTTTTACAGTAAACCTGAAGAGAAGCATCGGAATCTAAAACTGGACTCACAGGAGAGGTTCAAATCATAGAAAGTTAGAATGTCAGTCCTCTTGTACTTAAGTCGGCATTGTGCCTTTTGTATTAAATTCGGATGCAATGTCTGTGTTTCATCGTCAATAAGAAGGTCCAAGGAATACAGTTAACCTGAAGTGAAGCATCGGAATCTCGAACTGGACTCACAGGAGAGGTTCAAATCATAGAAAATGAGAGTATCAGTCCTCTTGTACTTAAGTTGGCACTGTGCCATTTGTATTAAATTCGGATGCAATTTCTGTGTTTCATCGTCAATAAGAATTTCCAAGGGATACAGTAAACCTGAAGTGAAGCATCGGAGTCTAAAATTGGACTCACAGGAGAGGTTCAAATCATAGAAAGTGAGGGTGTCAGTCCTTTCGTACTTAAGTCGGCATTGTGCCTTTTGTATTAAATTCGGATGCAATTTCTGTGTTTCATCGTCAATAAGAAGGTCCAAGGTATACAGTAACGTGAAGTGAAGCATCGGAATCTAACACTGGACTCACAGTAGAGGTTCAAATCACAGAAAATTAGAGTGTCAGTCCTCTTGTACTTAGGTCAGCATTGTGCCTTCTGTATTAATTTCGGATGCAATTTCTGTGTTTCATCTTCAATAAGAAGAACCACGGTATACAGTAAACCTGAAGTGAGGCATCGGATTCTGAAACTGGACTCACAGGAGAGGTTCAAATCATAGAAATTGAGAGTGTCAGTCCTCTTGTACTTAAGTCGGCATTGTGCCTTTTGTATTAAATTCGGATGTAAATTCTGTGTTTCATCGTCAATAAGAAGGTCCATGGGATACAGTAAACCTGAAGTGAAGCATCGGAATCTAAAACTGGGCTCACAGGAGAGGTTCAAATCAAAGAAAGTGAGAGTGTCAGTCCTCTAATACGTAAGTCAGCATTGTGCCTTTTGTATTAAATTCGGATGCAATTTCTGTGTTTCATCGTCAATAAGAAGGTCCAAGGGATACAGTAAACCTGAAGTGAAGCATCGGATTCTAAAAATGGACTCACAGGAGAGGTTCCAATCATAGAAAGTCAGAGGGTCAGTCCTCTTGTACTTAAGTCAGCATTGCGCCTTCTGTATTAAATTCGGATGTAATTTCTGTGTTTCATCTTCAATAAGATGGTCCAAGTAATACAGTAAACCTGAAGAGAAGCATAGGAATCTAAAACTGGACTCACAGGAGAGGTTCATATCATAGAAAGTGAGAGTGTCAGTCCTCTTGTACTTAAGTGGGCATTGTGAATTTTGTAATAAATTCGGATGCAATTTCTGTGTTTCATCGTCAATAAAAAGGTCCAAGGGATACAGTAAACCTGAAGTGAAGCATAGGAATCTAAAACTGGACTCACAGGAGAGGTTCAAATCATAGAAAGTTAGAGTGTCAGTCCTCTTGTACTTAAGTCGGCATTGTGCCTGTTGAATTTAAATCCGATGTAATTTCTGTGTTACATCGTCAACAAGAAGTTCCAAGGTATACAGTAAACCTGAAGAGAAGCATCAGAATCTAACACTGGACTCACTGGAGAGGTTCAAATCATAGAAAGTTAGAGTGTCAGACCTCTTGACTTAAGTCGGCATTATGCTTTTGTATTATATTCGGATGCAATTTCTGTGTTTCATCGTCAATGAGAAGGTCCATGGGATACAGTGAACCTAAAGTGTAGCATCGGAATCTAAAACTGGACTCACAGGAGCGGTTCAAATCATAGTTGGTGAGAGTGTCAGTCCTCTTGTTCTTATGCCGTCATTGTGCTTTTGTATTAAATTCGGATGCAATTTCTGTGTTTCATCGTCAATCAGAAGGTCCAAGGGATACAGTAAACCTGAAGTGAAGCATCGGAATCTAAATCTGGACTCACAGGAGAGGTTCAAATCATAGAAAGTTAGAGTGTCAGTCCTCTTGTACTTAAGTCGGCATTGTGCATTTTGTATTAAATCCGGATGCAATTTCTGTGTTTCATCGTCAATTAGATGGTCCAAGGGATACAGTAAACCTGAAGTGAAGCATCGGAATCTAGAACTGGGCTCACAGGAGAGGTGCAAATCATAGAAAGTGAGAGTGTCAGTCCTCTTGTACGTAAGTCGGCATTGTGCATTTTGTATTAAATTCGGATGCAATTTCTGTGTTTCATCGTCAATAAGAAGGTCCAAGGGATACAGTAAACCTGAAACGAAGCATCGGAATCTAAAACTGGACTCACAGGAGAGGTTCAAATCATAGAAAGTGAGAGTGTCAGTCCTCTTGTACTTAAGTCGGCATTGTGTCTTTTGTATTAAATCCGGATGCAATTTCTGTGTTTCATCGTTAATACGAAAATCCAAGGGATACAGTAACTCTAAAACGAAGCATCGGAATCTGAAACTGGACTCACAGGAGAGGTTCAAATCATAGAAAGTGAAAGTGTCAGTCCTCTTGTACTTAATTCGACATTGTGCCTTTTATATTAAATCCGGATGCAATTTCTGTGTTTCATCGTCAATAAGAAGGTCCAAGTGATACAGTAAACCTGAAGTGAAGCATCGGAATCTAAAACTGGACTCACAGGAGAGGTTCAAATCATAGAAAGTGAGCGTGTCAGTCCTCTCGTACTTAAGTCGGCATTGTGCCTTTTGTATTAAATTCGGAGGCAATTTCTGTGTTTCATCGTCAATAAGAAGGTCCAAGGGAAACAGTAAACCTGAAGTGAATCATCGGATTCTAAACTGGACTCACAGTAGAGGTTCAAATCACAGAAAGTTAGAGTGTCAGTCCTCTTGTACTTAAGTCGGCATTGTGCATTTTGTATTAAATTCGGATGCAATTTCTGAGTTTCATCGTCAATAAGAAGGTCCAAGGGATACAATAAACCTGAAGTGAAGCATCGGAATCAAAACTGGACTCACAGGAGAGGTTCAAATCATAGAAAGTGAGAGTGTCAATCCTCTTGTACTTAAGTCGGCATTGTGCATTTTGTATTAAATTCCGATGCAAATTCTGTGTTTCTTCGTCAATAAGAAGGTCCAAGGGATACAGTAAACCTGAAGTGAAGCATCGGAATCTAAAACTGGACTCACAGGTGAGGCTCAAATCATTGAAAGTTAGAGTGTCAGTCCTCTTGTACTTAGGTCGGCTTTGTGCCTTTTGTATTAAGTTTGGATGCAATTTAGGTGTTTTATCGTCAATAAGAAGGTCCAAGTTTTACAGTAATCCTGAAGAGAAGCATCGGAATCTAAAACTGGACTCACAGGAGAGGTCTTAATCATAGAAAGTTAGAGTGTCAGTCCTCGTGTACTTAAGTCGGCATTGTGCCTTTTGTATTAAATTCGGATGCAATTTCTGTGTTTCATCGTCAATAAGAAGGTCCATGGGATACACAAAACCTGAAGTGAAGCATCGGAATCTAAAACTGGGCTCACAGGAGAGGTTCAAATCATAGAAAGTGAGAGTGTCAGTCCTCTTGTACGTAAGTCAGCATTGTGCCTTTTGTATTAAATTCGGATGCAATTTCTGTGTTTCATCGTCAATAAGAAGGTCCAAGGGATACAGTAAACCTGAAGTGAAGCATCGGAATCTAAAAATGGACTCACAGGAGAGGTTCAAATCATAGAAAGTCAGAGTGTCAGTCCTCTTGTACTTAAGTCAGCATTGCGCCTTTTGTATTAAATTCGGTTGCAATTTCTGTCTTTCATCGTCAATAAGAGGGTCCAAGGGATACAGTAAATCTGAAGTGAAGCATCGGAAACTAAAACTGGACTCACAGGAGAGGTTCAAATCATAGAAAAAGAGAGTGTCTGTCCTCTTCTACTTAAGTCGGTATTGTGCCTTTTGTATTAATTTCGGATGCAATTTCTGTGTTTCATCGTCAATAAGAAGGTCCAAGGGATACAGTAAACCTGAAGTGAAGCATCGGAATCTAAAACTGGGCTCACAGGAGAGGTTCAAATCATAGAAAGTGAGAGTGTCAGTCCTCTTGTACTTAAGTCGGCATTGTGCCTTTTGTATTAAATTCGGATGCAATTTCTGTGTTTCATCGTCAATAAGAAGGTCCAAGGGATACAGTAACGTGAAGTGAAGCATCGGAATCTAAAACTGGACTCACAGGTGAGGTTCAAATCACAGAAAATTAGAGCGTCAGTCCTCTTGTACGTAGGTCAGCATTGTGCCTTCTGTTATAAATTCGGATGCAATTTCTGTGTTTCATCTTCAATAAGATGGTCCAAGGGATACAGTAAACCTGAAGAGAAGCATAGGATTCTAAAACTGGACTCACAGGAGAGGTTCATATCATAGAAAGTGAGAGTGTCAGTCCTCTTGTACTTAAGTGGGCATTGTGAATTTTGTAATAAATTCGGATGCAATTTCTGTGTTTCATCGTCAATAAAAAGGTCCGAGGGATACAGTAAACCTGAAGTGAAGCATAGGAATCTAAAACTGGACTCACAGGAGAGGTTCAAATCATAGAAAGTTAGAGTGTCAGTCCTCTTGTACTTAAGTCGGCATTGTGCCTGTTGAATTTAAATCCGATGTAATTTCTGTGTTACATCGTCAACAAGAAGTTCCAAGATATGCAGTAAACCTGTAGTGAAGCATCATAATCTAACACTGGACTCACTGGAGAGGTTCAAATCATAGAAAGTTTGAGTGTCTGTCCTCTTGACTTACGTCGGCATTGTGCTTTTGTATTAAATTCGGATGCAATTTCTGTGTTTCATCGTCAATAAGAAGGTCCAAGGGATACAGTAAACCTGAAGTGAAGCATCGGAATCTAAAACTGGGCTCATAGGAGAGGTTCAAATCATAGAAAGTGAGAGTGTCAGTCCTCTTGTACTTAAGTGGGCATTGTGCCTTTTGTATTAAATTCGGATGCAATTTCTGTGTTTCATCGTCAATAAGAAGGTCCAAGGGATACAGTAACGTGAAGTGAAGCATCGGAATCTAAAACTGGACTCACAGGTGAGGTTCAAATCACAGAAAATTAGAGCGTCAGTCCTCTTGTACGTAGGTCAGCATTGTGCCTTCTGTTATAAATTCGGATGCAATTTCTGTGTTTCATCTTCAATAAGATGGTCCAAGGGATACAGTAAACCTGAAGAGAAGCATAGGATTCTAAAACTGGACTCACAGGAGAGGTTCATATCATAGAAAGTGAGAGTGTCAGTCCTCTTGTACTTAAGTGGGCATTGTGAATTTTGTAATAAATTCGGATGCAATTTCTGTGTTTCATCGGCAATAAAAAGGTCCAAGGAATACAGTAAACCTGAAGTGAAGCATAGGAATCTAAATCTGGACTCACAGGAGAGGTTCAAATCATAGAAAGTGAGCGTGTCAGTCCTCTCGTACTTAAGTCGGCATTGTGCCTTTTGTATTAAATTCGGAGGCAATTTCTGTGTTTCATCGTCAATAAGAAGGTCCAAGGTAAACAGTAAACGTGAAGTGAATCATCGGATTCTAAACTGGACTCACAGTAGAGGTTCAAATCATAGAAAGTGAGAGTGTCAATCCTCTTGTACTTAAGTCGGCATTGTGCATTTTGTATTAAATTCCGATGCAATTTCTGTGTTACTTCGTCAATAAGAAGGTCCAAGGGATACAGTAAACCTGAAGTGAAGCATCGGAATCTAAAACTGGACTCACAGGTGAGGCTCAAATCATTGAAAGTTAGAGTGTCAGTCCTCTTGTACTTAGGTCGGCTTTGTGCCTTTTGTACTAAGTTTGGATGCAATTTAGGTGTTTTATCGTCAATAAGAAGGTCCACGTTTTACAGTAATCCTGAAGAGAAGCATCGGAATCTAAAACTGGACTCACAGGAGAGGTCTTAATCATAGAAAGTTAGAGTGTCAGTCCTCTTGTACTTAAGTCGGCATTGTGCCTTTTGTATTAAATTCGGATGCAATTTCTGTGTTTCATCGTCAATAAGAAGGTCCATGGGATACACAAAACCTGAAGTGAAGCATCGGAATCTAAAACTGGGCTCACAGGAGAGGTTCAAATCATAGAAAGTGAGAGTGTCAGTCCTCTTGTACGTAAGTCAGCATTGTGCCTTTTGTATTAAATTCGGATGCAATTTCTGTGTTTCATCGTCAATAGGAAGGTCCAAGGGATACAGTAAACCTGAAGTGAAGCATCGGAATCTAAAAATTGACTCACAGGAGAGGTTCAAATCATAGAAAGTCAGAGTGTCAGTCCTCTTGTACTTAAGTCAGCATTGCGCCTTTTGTATTAAATTCGGTTGCAATTTCTGTCTTTCATCGTCAATAAGAGGGTCCAAGGGATACAGTAAACCTGAAGTGAAGCATCGGAATCTAAAACTGGACTCACAGGAGAGGTTCAAATCATAGAAAGAGAGAGTGTCTGTCCTCTTGTACTTAAGTCGGCATTGTGCCTTTTGTATTAAATTCGGATGCAATTTCTGTGTTTCATCTTCAATACGAAGGTCCAAGGGATACAGTAACGTGAAGTGAAGCATCGGAATCTAAAACTGGACTCACAGTTGAGGTTCAAATCACAGAAAATTAGAGCGTCAGTCCTCTTGTACGTAGGTCAGCATTGTGCCTCCTGTTATAAATTCGGATGCAATTTCTGTGTTTCATCTTCAATAAGATGGTCCAAGGGATACAGTAAACCTGAAGAGAAGCATAGGATTCTAAAACTGGACTCACAGGAGAGGTTCATATCATAGGTAGTGAGAGTGTCAGTCCTCTTGTACTTAAGTGGGCATTGTGAATTTTGTAATAAATTCGGATGCAATTTCTGTGTTTCATCGTCAATAAAAAGGTCCAAGGAATACAGTAAACCTGAAGTGAAGCATAGGAATCTAAAACTGGACTAACAGGAGAGGTTCAAATCAAAGAAAGTTAGAGTGTCAGTCCTCTTGTACTTAAGTCGGTATTGTGCCTGTTGAATTTAAATCCGATGTAATTTCTGTGTTACATCGTCAACAAGAAGTTCCAAGGTATACAGTAAACCTGAAGTGAAGCATCAGAATCTAACACTGGACTCACTGGAGAGGTTCAAATCATAGAAAGTTAGAGTGTCTGTCCTCTTGACTTAAGTCGGCATTGTGCTTTTGTATTAAATTCGGATGCAATTTCTGTGTTTCATCGTCAATGAGAAGGTCCATGGGATACAGTGAACCTAAAGTGTAGCATCGGAATCTAAAACTGGACTCACAGGAGAGGTTCAAATCATAGTTAGTGAGAGTGTCAGTCCTCTTGTTCTTAAGTCGTCATTGTGCTTTTGTATTAAATTCGGATGCAATTTCTGTGTTACATCGTCAATAAGAAGGTCCAAGGGATACAGTAAACCTGAAGTGAAGCATGGGAATCTAAATCTGGACTCACAGGAGAGGTTCAAATCATAGAAAGATAGAGTGTCAGTCCTCTTGTACTAAAGTCGGCATTGTGCATTTTGTATTAAATTCGGATGCAATGTATGTGTTTCATCGTCAATAAGAAGGTCCAAGGGATACATTTAACCTGAAGTGAAGCATCGAAATCTAGAACTGGACTCACAGGAGAGGTTCAAATCATAGAAAATGAGGGTATCAGTCCTCTTGTACTTAAGTTGGCACTGTGCCTTTTGTATTATATTCGGATGCAATTTCTGTGTTTCATCGTCAATAAGAATTTCCAAGGGATACAGTAAACCTAAAGTGAAGCATCGGAATCTAAATCTGGACTCACAGGAGAGGTGCAAATCATAGAAAGTCAGAGTGTCAGTCCTCTTGAACTGAAGTCAGCATTGCGCCTTTTGTATTAAATTCGGTTGCAATTTCTGTCTTTCATCGTCAATAAGAGGGTCCAAGGGATACAGTAAACCTGAAGTGAAGCATCGGAATCTAAAACTGTACTCACAGGAGAGGTTCATATCATAGAAAGTGAGAGTGTCAGTCCTCTTGTACTTAAGTGGGCATTGTGAATTTTGTAATAAATTCGGATGCAATTTCTGTGTTTCATCGTCAATAAAAAGGTCCAAGGGATACAGTAAACCTGAAGTGAAGCATAGGAATCTAAAACTGGACTCACAGGAGAGGTTCAAATCATAGAAAGTTAGAGTGTCAGTCCTCTTGTACTTAAGTCGGTATTGTGCCTGTTGAATTTAAATCCGATGTAATTTCTGTGTTACATCGTCAACAAGAAGTTCCAAGGTATACAGTAAACCTGAAGTGAAGCATCAGAATCTAACACTGGACTCACTGGAGAGGTTCAAATCATAGAAAGTTAGAGTGTCTGTCCTCTTGACTTAAGTCGGCATTGTGCTTTTGTATTAAATTCGGATGCAATTTCTGTGTTTCATCGTCAATTAGAAGGTCCATGGGATACAGTGAACCTAAAGTGTAGCATCGGAATCTAAAACTGGACTCACAGGAGAGGTTCAAATCATAGTTAGTGAGAGTGTCAGTCCTCTTGTTCTTAAGTCGTCATTGTGCTTTTGTATTAAATTCGGATGCAATTTCTGTGTTTCATCGTCAATAAGAAGTTCCAAGGGATACAGTAAACCTGAAGTGAAGCATCGGAATCTAAATCTGGACTCACAGGAGAGGTTCAAATCATAGAAAGTTAGAGTGTCAGTCCTCTTGTACTTAGGTCGGCATTGTGCCTTTTGTATTAAGTTTGGATGCAATTTAGGTGTTTTATCGTCAATAAGAAGGTCCAAGTTTTACAGTAAACCTGAAGAGAAGCATCGGAATCTAGAACTGGACTCACAGGAGAGGTTCAAATCATAGAAAGTTAGAGTGTCAGTCCTATTGTACTTAAGTCGGTATTGTGCCTGTTGAATGTAAATCCGATGTAATTTCTGTGTTACATCGTCAACAAGAAGTTCCAAGTTATACAGTAAACCTGTAGTGAAGCATCATAATCTAACACTGGACTCACTGGAGAGGTTCAAATCATAGAAAGTTTGAGTGTCTGTCCTCTTGACTTACGTCGGCATTGTGCTTTTGTATTAAATTCGGATGCAATTTCTGTGTTTCATCGTCAATAAGAAGGTCCAAGGGATACAGTAAACCTGAAGTGAAGCATCGGAATCTAAAACTGGGCTCATAGGAGAGGTTCAAATCATAGAAAGTGAGAGTGTCAGTCCTCTTGTACTTAAGTCGGCATTGTGCCTTTTGTATTAAATTCGGATGCAATTTCTGTGTTTCATCGTCAATAAGAAGGTCCAAGGGATACAGTAACGTGAAGTGAAGCATCGGAATCTAAAACTGGGTTCACAGGTGAGGTTCAAATCACAGAAAATTAGAGCGTCAGTCCTCTTGTACGTAGGTCAGCATTGTGCCTTCTGTTATAAATTCGGATGCAATTTCTGTGTTTCATCTTCAATAAGATGGTCCAAGGGTTACAGTAAACCTGAAGAGAAGCATAGGATTCTAAAACTGGACTCACAGGAGAGGTTCATATCATAGAAAGTGAGAGTGTCAGTCCTCTTGTACTTAAGTGGGCATTGTGAATTTTGTAATAAATTCGGATGCAATTTCTGCGTTTCATCGTCAATAAAAAGGTCCAAGGAATACAGTAAACCTGAAGTGAAGCATAGGAATCTAAAACTGGACTCACAGGAGAGGTTCAAATCATAGAAAGTGAGCGTGTCAGTCCTCTCGTACTTAAGTCGGCATTGTGCCTTTTGTATTAAATTCGGAGGCAATTTCTGTGTTTCATCGTCAATAAGAAGGTCCAAGGTAAACAGTAAACGTGAAGTGAATCATCGGATTCTAAACTGGACTCACAGTAGAGGTTCAAATCACAGAAAGTTAGAGTGTCAGTCCTCTTGTACTTAAGTCGGCATTGTGCATTTTGTATTAAATTCGGATGCAATTTCTGAGTTTCATCGTCAATAAGAAGGTCCAAGGGATACAGTAAACCTGAAGTGAAGCATCGGAATCAAAACTGGACTCACAGGAGAGGTTCAAATCATAGAAAGTGAGAGTGTCAATCCTCTTGTACTTAAGTCGGCATTGTGCATTTTGTATTAAATTCCGATGCAATTTCTGTGTTTCTTCGTCAATAAGAAGGTCCAAGGGATACAGTAAACCTGAAGTGAAGCATCGGAATCTAAAACTGGACTCACAGGTGAGGCTCAAATCATTGAAAGTTAGAGTGTCAGTCCTCTTGTACTTAGGTCGGCTTTGTGCCTTTTGTACTAAGTTTGGATGCAATTTAGGTGTTTTATCGTCAATAAGAAGGTCCAAGTTTTACAGTAATCCTGAAGAGAAGCATCGGAATCTAAAACTGGACTCACAGGAGAGGTCTTAATCATAGAAAGTTAGAGTGTCAGTCCTCTTGTACTTAAGTCGGCATTGTGCCTTTTGTATTAAATTCGGATGCAATTTCTGTGTTTCATCGTCAATAAGAAGGTCCATGGGATACACAAAACCTGAAGTGAAGCATCGGAATCTAAAACTGGGCTCACAGGAGAGGTTCAAATCATAGAAAGTGAGAGTGTCAGTCCTCTTGTACGTAAGTCAGCATTGTGCCTTTTGTATTAAATTCGGATGCAATTTCTGTGTTTCATCGTCAATAAGAAGGTCCAAGGGATACAGTAAACCTGAAGTGAAGCATCGGAATCTAAAAATTGACTCACAGGAGAGGTTCAAATCATAGAAAGTCAGAGTGTCAGTCCTCTTGTACTTAAGTCAGCATTGCGCCTTTTGTATTAAATTCGGTTGCAATTTCTGTCTTTCATCGTCAATAAGAGGGTCCAAGGGATACAGTAAACCTGAAGTGAAGCATCGGAATCTAAAACTGGACTCACAGGAGAGGTTCAAATCATAGAAAGAGAGAGTGTCTGTCCTCTTGTACTTAAGTCGGCATTGTGCCTTTTGTATTAAATTCGGATGCAATTTCTGTGTTTCATCTTCAATAAGAAGGTCCAAGGGATACAGTAACGTGAAGTGAAGCATCGGAATCTAAAACTGGACTCACAGTTGAGGTTCAAATCACAGAAAATTAGAGCGTCAGTCCTCTTGTACGTAGGTCAGCATTGTGCCTCCTGTTATAAATTCGGATGCAATTTCTGTGTTTCATCTTCAATAAGATGGTCCAAGGGATACAGTAAACCTGAAGAGAAGCATAGGATTCTAAAACTGGACTCACAGGAGAGGTTCATATCATAGGAAGTGAGAGTGTCAGTCCTCTTGTACTTAAGTGGGCATTGTGAATTTTGTAATAAATTCGGATGCAATTTCTGTGTTTCATCGTCAATAAAAAGGTCCAAGGAATACAGTAAACCTGAAGTGAAGCATAGGAATCTAAAACTGGACTAACAGGAGAGGTTCAAATCAAAGAAAGTTAGAGTGTCAGTCCTCTTGTACTTAAGTCGGTATTGTGCCTGTTGAATTTAAATCCGATGTAATTTCTGTGTTACATCGTCAACAAGAAGTTCCAAGGTATACAGTAAACCTGAAGTGAAGCATCAGAATCTAACACTGGACTCACTGGAGAGGTTCAAATCATAGAAAGTTAGAGTGTCTGTCCTCTTGACTTAAGTCGGCATTGTGCTTTTGTATTAAATTCGGATGCAATTTCTGTGTTTCATCGTCAATGAGAAGGTCCATGGGATACAGTGAACCTAAAGTGTAGCATCGGAATCTAAAACTGGACTCACAGGAGAGGTTCAAATCATAGTTAGTGAGAGTGTCAGTCCTCTTGTTCTTAAGTCGTCATTGTGCTTTTGTATTAAATTCGGATGCAATTTCTGTGTTACATCGTCAATAAGAAGGTCCAAGGGATACAGTAAACCTGAAGTGAAGCATGGGAATCTAAATCTGGACTCACAGGAGAGGTTCAAATCATAGAAAGATAGAGTGTCAGTCCTCTTGTACTAAAGTCGGCATTGTGCCTTTTGTATTAAATTCGGATGCAATGTATGTGTTTCATCGTCAATAAGAAGGTCCAAGGGATACATTTAACCTGAAGTGAAGCATCGAAATCTAGAACTGGACTCACAGGAGAGGTTCAAATCATAGAAAATGAGGGTATCAGTCCTTTTGTACTTAAGTTGGCACTGTGCCTTTTGTATTATATTCGGATGCAATTTCTGTGTTTCATCGTCAATAAGAATTTCCAAGGGATACAGTAAACCTAAAGTGAAGCATCGGAATCTAAATCTGGACTCACAGGAGAGGTGCAAATCATAGAAAGTCAGAGTGTCAGTCCTCTTGCACTGAAGTCAGCATTGCGCCTTTTGTATTAAATTCGGTTGCAATTTCTGTCTTTCATCGTCAATAAGAGGGTCCAAGGGATACAGTAAACCTGAAGTGAAGCATCGGAATCTAAAACTGTACTCACAGGAGAGGTTCATATCATAGAAAGTGAGAGTGTCAGTCCTCTTGTACTTAAGTGGGCATTGTGAATTTTGTAATAAATTCGGATGCAATTTCTGTGTTTCATCGTCAATAATAAGGTCCAAGGGATACAGTAAACCTGAAGTGAAGCATAGGAATCTAAAACTGGACTCACAGGAGAGGTTCAAATCATAGAAAGTTAGAGTGTCAGTCCTCTTGTACTTAAGTCGGTATTGTGCCTGTTGAATTTAAATCCGATGTAATTTCTGTGTTACATCGTCAACAAGAAGTTCCAAGGTATACAGTAAACCTGAAGTGAAGCATCAGAATCTAACACTGGACTCACTGGAGAGGTTCAAATCATAGAAAGTTAGAGTGTCTGTCCTCTTGACTTAAGTCGGCATTGTGCTTTTGTATTAAATTCGGATGCAATTTCTGTGTTTCATCGTCATTAGAAGGTCCATGGGATACAGTGAACCTAAAGTGTAGCATCGGAATCTAAAACTGGACTCACAGGAGAGGTTCAAATCATAGTTAGTGAGAGTGTCAGTCCTCTTGTTCTTAAGTCGTCATTGTGCTTTTGTATTAAATTCGGATGCAATTTCTGTGTTTCATCGTCAATAAGAAGTTCCAAGGGATACAGTAAACCTGAAGTGAAGCATCGGAATCTAAATCTGGACTCACAGGAGAGGTTCAAATCATAGAAAGTTAGAGTGTCAGTCCTCTTGTACTTAGGTCGGCATTGTGCCTTTTGTATTAAGTTTGGATGCAATTTAGGTGTTTTATCGTCAATAAGAAGGTCCAAGTTTTACAGTAAACCTGAAGAGAAGCATCGGAATCTAGAACTGGACTCACAGGAGAGGTTCAAATCATAGAAAGTTAGAGTGTCAGTCCTATTGTACTTAAGTCGGTATTGTGCCTGTTGAATGTAAATCCGATGTAATTTCTGTGTTACATCGTCAACAAGAAGTTCCAAGGTATACAGTAAACCTGAAGTGAAGCATCAGAATCTAACACTGGACTCACTGGAGAGGTTCAAATCATAGAAAGTTAGAGTGTCTGTCCTCTTGACTTAAGTCGGCATTGTGCTTTTGTATTAAATTCGGATGCAAATTCTGTGTTTCATCGTCAATGAGAAGGTCCATGGGATACAGTGAACCTAAAGTGTAGCATCGGAATCTAAAACTGGACTCACAGGAGAGGTTCAAATCATAGTTAGTGAGAGTGTCAGTCCTCTTGCTCTTAAGTCGTCATTGTGCTTTTGTATTAAATTCGGATGCAATTTCTGTGTTTCATCGTCAATAAGAAGGTCCAAGGGATTCAGTAAACCTGAAGTGAAGCATTGGAATCTAAATCTGGACTCACAGGAGAGGTTCAAATCATAGAAAGTTAGAGTGTCAGTCCTCTTGTACTTAAGTCGGCATTGTGCATTTTGTATTAAATCCGGATGCAATTTCTGTGTTTCATCGTCAATAAGAAGGTCCAAGGGATACAGTAAACCTGAAGTGAAGCATCGGAATCTAAAACTGCACTCACAGGAGAGGTTCAAATCATAGAAAGTGAGCGTGTCAGTCCTCTCGTACTTAAGTCGGCATTGTGCCTTTTGTATTACATTCGGATGCAATTTCGGTGTTTCATCGACAATAAAAGGTACAAGGGATACAGTAAACCTGAAGTGAAGCATCGGAATCTAAAACTGGACCCACAGGAGAAGTTCAAATCATAGGAAGACAGAGTGTCAGTCCACTTGTGCTTAAGTCGGCATTGTGCTTTTTGAATTTAATTCCGATGGAATTTCTGTGTTTCATCGTCAATAAGATGTTATAAGGTATACAGTAAACCTGAGGTGAAGCATCGGAATCTAAAACTGGACTCACAGGAGAGGTTCAAATCATAGAAAGTGAGAGTGTCAGTCCTCTTGTACTTAAATCGGCATTGTGCCTTTTGTATTTAATTCGGATGCAATTTCTGTGATTCATCGTCAATAAGAAGGTCCAAGGGATACAGTAATCTTGAAGTGAAGCATCGGAATCTAAAACTGGTCTCACTGGAGAGGCTCAAATCACCGAAAGTGAGAGTGACAGTCCTCTTGTACTTATGTCGGCATTGTGCCTTTTGTATTAAATTCGGATGCAATTTATGTGTTTCATCGTCAATAAGAAGGTCCAAGGGATACAGTAAACCTGAAGTGAAGCATCGAAATCTAAAACTGGACTCACAGGAGAATTTCATAACATAGAAAGTTAGAGTGTCAGTCCTCTTGTACTTAAGTCGGCATTGTGCATTTTGTATTAAATTTGGATGCAATTTCTGTGTTTCATCGTCAATAAGAAAGTCCAAGGGATACAGTAAACCTGAAGTGAAGCATCGGAATCAAAACTGGACTCACAGGAGAGGTTCAAATCATAGAAAGTGAGAGTGTCAATCCCCTTGTACTTAGGTCGGCATTGTGCCTTTTGTATTAAGTTTGGATGCAATTTATGTGTTTTATCGTCAATAAGAAGGTCCAAGTTTTACAGTAAACCTGAAGAGAAGCATCGGAATCTAAAACTGGACTCACAGGAGAGGTTGAAATCATAGAAAGTTAGAGTGTCAGTCCTCTTGTACGTAAGTCGGCATTGTGCCTTTTGTATTAAATTCGGATGCAATGTCTGTGTTTCATCGTCAATGAGAAGGTCCAAGGGATACAGTTAACCTGAAGTGAAGCATCGGAATCTAGAACTGGACTCACAAGAGAGGTTCAAATCATAGAAAATGAGAGTATCAGTCCTCTTGTACTTAAGTTGGCACTGTGCCTTTTGTATTAAATTCGGATGCAATTTCTGTGTTTCACCGTCAATAAGAATTTCCAAGGGATACAGTAAACCTGAAGTGAAGCATCGGAGTCAAAAATTGGACTCACAGGAGAGGTTCAAATCATAGAAAGTACTTAAGTCGGCATTGTGCCTTTTGTATTAAATTCGGATGCAATCTCTGTGTTTCATCGTCAATAAGAAGGTCCAAGGTATACAGTAACGTGAAGTGAAGCATCGGAATCTAAAACTGGACTCACAGTAGAGATTCAAATCACAGAAAATTAGAGTGTCAGTCCTCTTGTACTTAGGTCAGCATTGTGCCTTCTGTATTAAATTCGGATGCAATTTCTGTGTTTCATCTTCAATAAGAAGGTCCAAGGTATACAGTAAACCTGAAGTGAGGCATCGGATTCTGAAACTGGACTCACAGGAGGGGTTCAAATCATAGAAAGTGAGAGTGTCAGTCCTCTTGTACTTAAGTCGGCATTGTGCCTTTTGTATTAAATTCGGAGGTAATTTCTGTGTTTCATCGTCAATAAGAAGGTCCATGGGATACAGTAAACCTGAAGTGAAGCATCGGAATCTAAAAGTGGGCTCACAGGAGAGGTTCAAATATTAGAAAGTGAGAGTGTCAGTACTCTTGTACGTAAGTCAGCATTGTGCCTTTTGTATTAAATTCGGATGCAATTTCTGTGTTTCATCGTCAATAAGAAGGTCCAAGGGATACAGTAAACCTCAAGTGAAGCATCGGAATCTAAAAATGGACTCACAGGAGAGGTTCAAATCATAGAAAGTCAGAGTGTCAGTCCTCTTGTACTTAAGTCACAATTGCGCCTTTTGTATTAAATTCGGTTGCAATTTCTGTATTTCATCGTCAATAAGAGGGTCCAAGGGATACAGTAAACCTGAAGTGAAGCATCGGAATCTAAGACTGGACTCACAGGATAGGTTCAAATCATAGAAAGAGAGAGTGTCTGTCCTCTCGTACTTAAGTCGGCATTGTGCCTTTTGTATTAAATTCGGATGCATTTTCTGTGTTTCATCGTCAATAAGAAGGTCCAAGGTAACCAGTAAACGTGAAGTGAATCATCGGATTCTAAACTGGACTCACAGTAGAGGTTCAAATCACAGAAAGTTAGAGTGTCAGTCCTCTTGTACTTAGGTCGGCATTGTGCCTTCTGTATTAAGTTCGGATGCATTTTCTGTGTTTCATCGTCAATAAGAAGGTCCAAGGTATACAGTAAACCTGAAGTGAGGCATCGGATTCTAAAACTGGACTCACAGGAGACGTTCAAATCATAGAAAATTAGAGTGTCAGTCCTCTTGTACTTAATTCGGCATTGTGCCATTTGTATTTAATTCGGTTGCATTTTCTGTGTTTCATCGTCAATAAGATGGCCCAAGGGAAAAAGTAAACCTGAAGTGATGCATCGGAATCTAAAACTGGACTCACAGGAGAGGTTCAAATCATAGAAAGAGAGAGTGTCTGTCCTCTTATACATAAGTCGGCATTGTGCCTTTTGTATTAAATTCGGATGCAATTTCGGTGTTTCATCGACAATAAAAGGTACAAGGGATACAGTAAACCTGAAGTGAAGCATCGGAATCTAAAACTGGACTCACTGGAGAGGTTCAAATCATAGAAAGTGAGAGTGTCAGTCCTCTTGTACTTAAATCGGCATTGTGCCTTTTGTATTTAATTCGGATGCAATTTCTGTGATTCTTCGTCAATAAGAATGTCCAAGGGATACAGTAAACTTGAAGTGAAGCATCGGAATCTAAAACTGGACTCACAGGAGAGGTTCAAATCATAGAAAGAGAGAGTGTCTGTCCTCTTGTACTTAAGTCGGCATTGTGCCTTTTGTATTAAATTCGGATGCAATTTCTGTGTTTCATCTTCAATAAGAAGGTCCAAGGGATACAGTAACGTGAAGTGAAGCATCGGAATCTAAAACTGGACTCACAGTTGAGGTTCAAATCACAGAAAATTAGAGCGTCAGTCCTCTTGTACGTAGGTCAGCATTGTGCCTTCTGTTATAAATTCGGATGCAATTTCTGTGTTTCATCTTCAATAAGATGGTCCAAGGGATACAGTAAACCTGAAGAGAAGCATAGGATTCTAAAACTGGACTCACAGGAGAGGTTCATATCATAGGAAGTGAGAGTGTCAGTCCTCTTGTACTTAAGTGGGCATTGTGAATTTTGTAATAAATTCGGATGCAATTTCTGTGTTTCATCGTCAATAAAAAGGTCCAAGGAATACAGTAAACCTGAAGTGAAGCATAGGAATCTAAAACTGGACTAACAGGAGAGGTTCAAATCAAAGAAAGTTAGAGTGTCAGTCCTCTTGTACTTAAGTCGGTATTGTGCCTGTTGAATTTAAATCCGATGTAATTTCTGTGTTACATCGTCAACAAGAAGTTCCAAGGTATACAGTAAACCTGAAGTGAAGCATCAGAATCTAACACTGGACTCACTGGAGAGGTTCAAATCATAGAAAGTTAGAGTGTCTGTCCTCTTGACTTAAGTCGGCATTGTGCTTTTGTATTAAATTCGGATGCAATTTCTGTGTTTCATCGTCAATGAGAAGGTCCATGGGATACAGTGAACCTAAAGTGTAGCATCGGAATCTAAAACTGGACTCACAGGAGAGGTTCAAATCATAGTTAGTGAGAGTGTCAGTCCTCTTGTTCTTAAGTCGTCATTGTGCTTTTGTATTAAATTCGGATGCAATTTCCGTGTTACATCGTCAATAAGAAGGTCCAAGGGATACAGTAAACCTGAAGTGAAGCATGGGAATCTAAATCTGGACTCACAGGAGAGGTTCAAATCATAGCAAGATAGAGTGTCAGTCCTCTTGTACTAAAGTCGGCATTGTGCATTTTGTATTAAATCCGGATGCAATTTCTGTGTTTCATCGCCAATAAGAAGGTCCAAGGGATACAGTAAACCTGAAGTGAAGCGTCGGAATCTAAAACTGCACTCACAGGAGAGGTTCAAATCATAGAAAGTTAGAGTGTCAGTCCTCTTGTACTTAAGTCGGCATTGTGCCTTTTGTATTAAATTCGGATGCAATGTATGTGTTTCATCGTCAATAAGAAGGTCCAAGGGATACATTTAACCTGAAGTGAAGCATCGAAATCTAGAACTGGACTCACAGGAGAGGTTCAAATCATAGAAAATGAGGGTATCAGTCCTCTTGTACTTAAGTTGGCACTGTGCCTTTTGTATTATATTCGGATGCAATTTCTGTGTTTCATCGTCAATAAGAATTTCCAAGGGATACAGTAAACCTAAAGTGAAGCATCGGAATCTAAATCTGGACTCACAGGAGAGGTGCAAATCATAGAAAGTCAGAGTGGCAGTCCTCTTGTACTGAAGTCAGCATTGCGCCTTTTGTATTAAATTCGGTTGCAATTTCTGTCTTTCATCGTCAATAAGAGGGTCCAAGGGATACAGTAAACCTGAAGTGAAGCATCGGAATCTAAAACTGTACTCACAGGAGAGGTTCATATCATAGAAAGTGAGAGTGTCAGTCCTCTTGTACTTAAGTGGGCATTGTGAATTTTGTAATAAATTCGGATGCAATTTCTGTGTTTCATCGTCAATAAAAAGGTCCAAGGGATACAGTAAACCTGAAGTGAAGCATCGGAATCTAAATCTGGACTCACAGGAGAGGTTCAAATCATAGAAAGTTAGAGTGTCAGTCCTCTTGTACTTAGGTCGGCATTGTGCCTTTTGTATTAAGTTTGGATGCAATTTAGGTGTTTTATCGTCAATAAGAAGGTCCAAGTTTTACAGTAAACCTGAAGAGAAGCATCGGAATCTAGAACTGGACTCACAGGAGAGGTTCAAATCATAGAAAGTTAGAGTGTCAGTCCTATTGTACTTAAGTCGGTATTGTGCCTGTTGAATGTAAATCCGATGTAATTTCTGTGTTACATCGTCAACAAGAAGTTCCAAGGTATACAGTAAACCTGAAGTGAAGCATCAGAATCTAACACTGGACTCACTGGAGAGGTTCAAATCATAGAAAGTTAGAGTGTCTGTCCTCTTGACTTAAGTCGGCATTGTGCTTTTGTATTAAATTCGGATGCAAATTCTGTGTTTCATCGTCAATGAGAAGGTCCATGGGATACAGTGAACCTAAAGTGTAGCATCGGAATCTAAAACTGGACTCACAGGAGAGGTTCAAATCATAGTTAGTGAGAGTGTCAGTCCTCTTGCTCTTAAGTCGTCATTGTGCTTTTGTATTAAATTCGGATGCAATTTCTGTGTTTCATCGTCAATAAGAAGGTCCAAGGGATTCAGTAAACCTGAAGTGAAGCATCGGAATCTAAATCTGGACTCACAGGAGAGGTTCAAATCATAGAAAGTTAGAGTGTCAGTCCTCTTGTACTTAAGTCGGCATTGTGCATTTTGTATTAAATCCGGATGCAATTTCTGTGTTTCATCGTCAATAAGAAGGTCCAAGGGATACAGTAAACCTGAAGTGAAGCATCGGAATCTAAAACTGCACTCACAGGAGAGGTTCAAATCATAGAAAGTGAGCGTGTCAGTCCTCTCGTACTTAAGTCGGCATTGTGCCTTTTGTATTACATTCGGATGCAATTTCGGTGTTTCATCGACAATAAAAGGTACAAGGGATACAGTAAACCTGAAGTGAAGCATCGGAATCTAAAACTGGACCCACAGGAGAAGTTCAAATCATAGGAAGACAGAGTGTCAGTCCACTTGTGCTTAAGTCGGCATTGTGCTTTTTGAATTTAATTCCGATGGAATTTCTGTGTTTCATCGTCAATAAGAAGATATAAGGTATACAGTAAACCTGAAGTGAAGCATCGGAATCTAAAACTGGACTCACAGGAGAGGTTCAAATCATAGAAAGTGAGAGTGTCAGTCCTCTTGTACTTAAATCGGCATTGTGCCTTTTGTATTTAATTCGGATGCAATTTCTGTGATTCATCGTCAATAAGAAGGTCCAAGGGATACAGTAATCTTGAAGTGAAGCATCGGAATCTAAAACTGGTCTCACTGGAGAGGCTCAAATCACCGAAAGTGAGAGTGACAGTCCTCTTGTACTTATGTCGGCATTGTGCCTTTTGTATTAAATTCGGATGCAATTTATGTGTTTCATCGTCAATAAGAAGGTCCAAGGGATACAGTAAACCTGAAGTGAAGCATCGAAATCTAAAACTGGACTCACAGGAGAATTTCATAACATAGAAAGTTAGAGTGTCAGTCCTCTTGTACTTAAGTCGGCATTGTGCATTTTGTATTAAATTTGGATGCAATTTCTGTGTTTCATCGTCAATAAGAAAGTAAAAGGGATACAGTAAACCTGAAGTGAAGCATCGGAATCAAAACTGGACTCACAGGAGAGGTTCAAATCATAGAAAGTGAGAGTGTCAATCCTCTTGTACTTAGGTCGGCATTGTGCCTTTTGTATTAAGTTTGGATGCAATTTATGTGTTTTATCGTCAATAAGAAGGTCCAAGTTTTACAGTAAACCTGAAGAGAAGCATCGGAATCTAAAACTGGACTCACAGGAGAGGTTGAAATCATAGAAAGTTAGAGTGTCAGTCCTCTTGTACGTAAGTCGGCATTGTGCCTTTTGTATTAAATTCGGATGCAATGTCTGTGTTTCATCGTCAATGAGAAGGTCCAAGGGATACAGTTAACCTGAAGTGAAGCATCGGAATCTAGAACTGGACTCACAGGAGAGGTTCAAATCATAGAAAATGAGAGTATCAGTCCTCTTGTACTTAGGTCAGCATTGTGCCTTCTGTATTAAATTCGGATGCAATTTCTGTGTTTCATCTTCAATAAGAAGGTCCAAGGTATACAGTAAACCTGAAGTGAGGCATCGGATTCTGAAACTGGACTCACAGGAGGGGTTCAAATCATAGAAAGTGAGAGTGTCAGTCCTCTTGTACTTAAGTCGGCATTGTGCCTTTTGTATTAAATTCGGAGGTAATTTCTGTGTTTCATCGTCAATAAGAAGGTCCATGGGATACAGTAAACCTGAAGTGAAGCATCGGAATCTAAAAGTGGGCTCACAGGAGAGGTTCAAATATTAGAAAGTGAGAGTGTCAGTACTCTTGTACGTAAGTCAGCATTGTGCCTTTTGTATTAAATTCGGATGCAATTTCTGTGTTTCATCGTCAATAAGAAGGTCCAAGGGATACAGTAAACCTCAAGTGAAGCATCGGAATCTAAAAATGGACTCACAGGAGAGGTTCAAATCATAGAAAGTCAGAGTGTCAGTCCTCTTGTACTTAAGTCACAATTGCGCCTTTTGTATTAAATTCGGTTGCAATTTCTGTATTTCATCGTCAATAAGAGGGTCCAAGGGATACAGTAAACCTGAAGTGAAGCATCGGAATCTAAAACTGGACTCACAGGATAGGTTCAAATCATAGAAAGAGAGAGTGTCAGTCCTCTTGTACTTAGGTCGGCATTGTGCCTTCTGTATTAAGTTCGGATGCATTTTCTGTGTTTCATCGTCAATAAGAAGGTCCAAGGTATACAGTAAACCTGAAGTGAGGCATCGGATTCTAAAACTGGACTCACAGGAGACGTTCAAATCATAGAAAATTAGAGTGTCAGTCCCCTTGTACTTAATTCGGCATTGTGCCATTTGTATTTAATTCGGTTGCATTTTCTGTGTTTCATCGTCAATAAGAAGGTCCAAGGGAAACAGTAAACCTGAAGTGATGCATCGGAATCTAAAACTGGACTCACAGGAGAGGTTCAAATCATAGAAAGAGAGAGTGTCTGTCCTCTTACACTTAAGTCGGCATTGTGCCTTTTGTATTAAATTCGGATGCAATTTCGGTGTTTCATCGACAATAAAAGGTACAAGGGATACAGTAAACCTGAAGTGAAGCATCGGAATCTAAAACTGGACTCACTGGAGAGGTTCAAATCATAGAAAGTGAGAGTGTCAGTCCTCTTGTACTTAAATCGGCATTGTGCCTTTTGTATTTAATTCGGATGCAATTTCTGTGATTCTTCGTCAATAAGAATGTCCAAGGGATACAGTAAACTTGAAGTGAAGCATCGAAATCTAAAACTGGACTCACAGGAGAATTTCATATCATAGAAAGTTAGAGTGTCAGTCCTCTTGTACTTAAGTCGGCTTTGTTCATTTTGTATTAAATTCGGATGCAATTTCTGTGTTTCATCGTCAATAACAAGGTCCAAGGGATACAGTAAACCTGAAGTGAAGCATCGGAATCAAAACTGGACTCACTGGAGAGTTTCAAATCATAGAAAGTGAGGGTGTCAATCCTCTTGTACTTAAGTCGGCTTTGTGCATTTTGATTTAAATTCCGATGAAATTTTTGTGTTCCTTCGTCAATAATAAGGTCCAAGGGATACAGTAAACCTGAAGTGAAGCATCGAAATCTAAAACTGGACTCACAGGTGAAGCTCAAATCATAGAAAGTTAGAGTGTCAGTCCTCTTGTACTTAGGTCGGCATTGTGCCTTTTGTATTAATTTCGGATGCAATTTCTGTGTTTCATCGTCAATAAGAAGGTCCAAGGGATACAGTAAACCTGAAGTGAAGCATCGGAATCTAAAACTGGACTCACAGGAGAGGTTCAAATCATAGAAAGTGATAGTGTCAGTGCTCATGTACTTAAGTCGGATTTGTGCCTTTTGTGTTAATTTCGAATGCAATTTCTGTGTTTCATCGTCAATAAGAAGGTACAGGGGATACAGTAAACCTGAAGTGAAGCATCGGAATCTAAAACTGGACTCACTGGAGAGGTTCAAATCTTAGAAAGTGAGAGTGTCAGTCCTCTTGTACTTATGTCGGCATTGTGACTTTTGTATTAAATTCTGATGCAATATCTGTGTTTCATCGTCAATAAAAAGGTCCAAGTGATACAGAACTGGACTCACAGGAGAATTTCATATCAGAGAAAGTTAGTGTGTCAGTCCTCTTGTGCTTAAGTCGGCATTGTGCCTTTTGTATTAAATTCGGATGCAATTTCGGTGTTTCATCGTCAATAAGAAGGTACAAGGGATACAGTAAACCTGAACTGAAGCATCGGAATCTAAAACTGAACTCACAAGAGAGGTTCAAATCATAGAAAGTGAGAGTGTCAGTCCTCTTGACTTAATTCGGCATTGTGCTTTTGTATTAAATTCGGATGCAATTTCTGTGTTTCATCGTCAATAAGAAGGTCTAAGGGATACAGTAAACGTGAGGTGAAGCATCGGAATTTAAAACTGGGCTCACAGGAGAGGTTCAAATCATAGAAAGTGAGAGTGTCAGTCCTCGTGTACGAAAGTCGGCATTGTGATTTTTGTATTAAATCCGGATGCAATATCTGTGTTTCATCGTCAATAAGAAGGTCCAAAGGATACAGTAAACCTGAAGTGAAGCATCGGAATCTAAAACTGGACTCGCAGGAGAGGTTCAAATCATAGAAAGTCAGAGTGTAAGTCCTCTTGTGCTTGTCGGCATTGTGCTTTTTGAATTTAATTCCGATGCAATTTCTGTGTTTCATCGTCAATAAGAAGTTCCAAGGTATACAGTAAACCTGAAGTGAAGCATCCGAATCAAAACTGGACTCAAAGGAGAGGTTCAAATCATAGAAAGTTAGAGTGTCAGTCCTCTTGTACTTAAGTCGGCATTGTGCCTTTTGTATTAAATTCGGATGCAATTTCTGTGTTTCATCGTCAATAAGAAGGTCCAAGAGATACAGTAAACCTGAAGTGAAGCAACGGAACCTAAAACTGCACTCACAGGAGAGGTTCATATCATAGAAAGTGAGAGTGTCAGCCCTCTTGTACTTAAGTCGGCATTGTGAATTTTGTAATAAATTCGGATGCAATTTCTGTGTTTCATCGTCAATAAAAAGGTCCAAGGGATACAGTAAACCTGAAGAGAAGCATAGGAATCTAATACTGGCATCACAGGAGAGGTTCAAATCATAGTAAGTTAGAGTGTCAGTCCTCTTGTACCTAAGACGGCATTGTGCCTTTTGTATTAAATTCGGATGCAATTTCTGTGTTTCATCGTCAATAAGAAGGTCCAAGGGATATAGTAAACCTGAAGTGAAGCATCGGAATATAAACTGGACTCACAGGAGAGGTTCAAATCATAGAAAGTGAGAGTGTCATTCCTCTTGTACTTAAGTCGACATTGTGCCTTTTGTATTAAATTCGGAAGCAATTTCTGTGTTTCATCGTCAATAAGAAGGTCCAAGGGATGCGGTAAACCTGAAGTGAAGCATCGGAATGTATAACTGGGCTCACAGGAGGGGTTCATATCATAGAAAGTTAGAGTGCCAGTCCTCTAGTACTTAAGTCGTCATTGTGCCTTTTGTCTTAAATTCGGATGCAATTTCTGTGTTTCATCGTCAATAAGAAGGTCCAAGGGATACAGTAAACCTGAAGAGAAGCATAGGAATCTAAAACTGGACTCACAGGAGAGGTTCATATCATAGAATGTGAGAGTGTCAGTCCTCTTGTACTTAAGTGGGCATTGTGAATTTTGTAATAAATTCGGATGCAATTACTGTGTTTCATCGTCAATAAAAAGGTCCAAGGGATACAGTAAACCTGAAGTGAAGCATAGGAATCTAAAACTGGACTCACAGGAGAGGTTCAAATCATAGAAAGTTATTGTGTCAGTCCTCTTGTACTTAAGTCGGCATTGTGCCTCTTGTATTAAATTCGGATGCAATTTCTGTGTTTCATCGTCAATGAGAAGGTCCATGGGATACAGTGAGCCCACAGTGAAGCATCGGAATCTAAAACTGGACTCACAGGAGAGGTTCAAACCATAGATAGTGAGAGTGTCAGTCCTCTTGTTCTTAAGTCGTCATTGTGCTTTTGTATTAAATTCGGATGCAATTTCTGTGTTTCATTGTCAATAAGAAGGTCCAAGGGATACAGTAAACCTGAAGGGAAGCATCGGAATGTAAATCTGGACTCACAGGAGAGGTTCAAATCATAGAAAGTTAGAGTGTCAGTCCTCTTGTACTTAAGTCGGCATTGTGCATTTTGTATTATAATTGAATGCAAATTCTGTGTTTCATCGTCAATAAGAGGGTCCAAGGGATACAGTAAACCTGAAACGAAGCATCGCAATCTCAAACTGGACTCACAGGAGAGGTTCAAATCATAGAAAGTGAGAGTGTCAGTCCTCTTGTACTTAAGTCGGCATTGTGCCTTTTAGTATTAAATCCGGATGCAATTTCTGTGTTTCATCGTTAATAAGAAAGTCCAAGGGATACAGTAAACCTGAAACGAAGCATCGGAATCTAAAACTGGACTCACAGGAGAGGTTCAAATCATAGAAAGTGAGAGTGTCAGTCCTCTTGTACTTAAGTTGGCACTGTGTCTTTTGTATTAAATTCGGATGCAATTTCTGTGTTTCATCGTCAATAAAAATTTCCAAGGGATACAGTAAACCTGAAGTGAAGCATCGGAGTCTAAAATTGGACTCACAGGAGAGGTTCAAATCATAGAAAGTGAGGGTGTCAGTCCTTTCGTACTTAAGTCGGCATTGTGCCTTTTGTATTAAATTCGGATGCAATTTCTGTGTTTCATCGTCAATAAGAAGGTCCAAGGTATACAGTAACGTGAAGTGAAGTATCGGAATCTAAAACTGGACTCACAGTAGAGGTTCAAATCACAGAAAATTAGAGTGTCAGTCCTCTTGTACTTAGGTCAGCATTGTGCCTTCTGTATTAAATTCGGATGCAATTTCTGAGTTTCATCTTCAATAAGAAGGTCCAAGGTATACAGTAAACCTGAAGTGAGGCATCGGATTCTGAAACTGGACTCACAGGAGAGGTTCAAATCATAGAAAGTGAGAGTGTCAGTCCTCTTGTACTTAAGTCGGCATTGTGCCTTTTGTATTAAATTCGGATGTAATTTCTGTGTTTCATCGTCAATAAGAAGGTCCATGGGATACAGTAAACCTGAAGTGAAGCATCGGAATCTAAAACTGGGCTCACAGGAGAGGTTCAAATCATAGAATGTGAGAGTGTCAGTCCTCTTGTATGTATGTCAGCATTGTGCCTTTTGTATTAAATTCGGATGCAATTTCTGTGTTTCATCGTCAATAAGAAGGTCCAAGGGATACAGTAAACCTCAAGTGAAGCATCGGAATCTAAAAATGGACTCACAGGAGAGGTTCAAATCATGGAAAGTCAGAGTGTCAGTCCTCTTGTACTTAAGTCAGCATTGCGCCTTTTGTATTAAATTCGGTTGCTATTTCTGTCTTTCATCGTCAATAAGAGGGTCCAAGGGATACAGTAAACCTGAAGTGAGGCATCGGAATCTAAAACTGGACTCACAGGAGAGGTTCAAATCATAGAAAGAGAGAGTGTCTGTCCTCTTGTACTTAAGTCGGCATTGTGACTTTTGTATTAAATTCGGATTCAATTTCTGTGTTTCATCGTCAATAAGAAGGTCCAAGGGATACAGTAAACCTGAAGTGAAGCATCGGAATGTAACACTGGACTCACAGGAGAATTTCAAAAAACAGAAAGATAGAGTGTGAGTCCTCTTGCACTTAAGTCGGCATTGTGCCTTTTGTATTAAAGTCGGATGCAATTCCTGTGTTTCATCGTCAATAAGAAGGTCCAAGGGATACAGTAAACCTGAAGTGAAGCATCGGAATCTAAAACTGGACTCACAGGAGAGGTTCAAATCATAGAAAGTGATAGTGTCAGTGCTCTTGTACTTAAGTCGGATTTGTGCCTTTTGTATTAATTTCGAATGCAATTTCTGTGTTTCATCGTCAATAAGAAGGTCCAAGGGATACAGAACTGGACTCACAGGAGAATTTCATATCAGAGAAAGTTAGTGTGTCAGTCCTCTTGTACTTAAGTCGGTATTGTGCCTTTTGTATTAAATTCGGATGCAATTTCGGTGTTTCATCGTCAATAGGAAGGTACAAGGGATACAGTAAACCTGAAGTGAAGCATCGGAATCTAAAACTGAACTCACAAAAGAGGTTCAAATCATAGAAAGTGAGAGTGTCAGTCCTCTTGACTTAAGTCAGCATTGTGCTTTTGTATTAAATTCGGATGCAATTTCTGTGTTTCATCGTCAATAAGAAGGTCCAAGGGATACTGTAAACCTGAGGTGAAGCATCGGAATTTAAATCTGGACTCACAGGAGAGGTTCAAATCATAGAAAGTGGGAGTGTCAGTCCTCGTGTACGAAAGTCGGCATTGTGATTTTTGTATTAAATCCGGATGCAATATCTGTGTTTCATCGTCAATAAGAAGGTCCAAAGGATACAGTAAACCTGAAGTGAAGCATCGGAATCTAAAACTGGACTCGCAGGAGAGGTTCAAATCATAGAAAGTCAGAGTGTAAGTCCTCTTGTGCTTGTCGGCATTGTGCTTTTTGAATATAATTCCGATGCAATTTCTGTGTTTCATCGTCAATAAGAAGTTCCAAGGTGTACAGTAAACCTGAAGTGAAGCTTCGGAATCAAAACTGGACTCAAAGGAGAGGTTCAAATCATAGAAAGTTAGAGTGTCAGTCCTCTTGTACTTAAGTCGGCATTGTGCCTCTTGTATTAAATTCGGATGCAATTTCTGTGTTTCATCGTCAATAAGAAGGTCCAAGAGATACAGTAAACCTGAAGTGAAGCATAGGAATCTAATACTGGCCTCACAGGAGAGGTTCAAATCATAGTAAGTTAGAGTGTCAGTCCTCTTGTACCTAAGACGGCATTGTGCGTTTTGTATTAAATTCGGATGCAACTTCTGTGTTTCATCGTCAATAAGAAGGTCCAAGGGATACAGTAAACCTGAAGTGTAGCATCGGAATCTAAAACTGGACTCACAGGAGTGATTCAAATCATGGAAAGTGAGAGTGTCAGTCCTCTTGTACTTAAGTCGGCATTGTGCCTGTTGTATTAAATTCGGATGCAATTTCTGTGTTTCATCATCAATATGAAGGTCCAAGGGATACAGTAAACCTGAAGTGAAGCATCGGAATCTAAAGCTGGACTCACATTAGAGGTTCAAACCATAGAATGTTAGAGTGTCAGTCCTCTTGTACTTAGGTCGGCATTGTGCCTTTTGTATTAAATTCGGATGCAATTTCTGTGTTTCATCGTCAATAAGAAGGTCCAAGGGATATAGTAAACCTGAAGTGAAGCATCGGAATATAAACTGGACTCACAGGAGAGGTTCAAATCATAGAAAGTGAGAGTGTCAGTCCTCTTGTACTCAAGTCGACATTGTGCCTTTTGTATTAAATTCGGAAGCAATTTCTGTGTTTCATCGTCAATAAGAAGGTCCAAGGGATACGGTAAACCTGAAGTGAAGCATCGGAATGTATAACTGGGCTCACAGGAGAGATTCAAATCATAGAAAGTTAGAGTGCCAGTCCTCTAGTACTTAAGTCGGCATTGTGCCTTTTGTATTAAATTCGGATGCAATTTCTGTGTTTCATCGTCAATAAGAAGGTCCAAGGGATACAGTAAATCTGAGGAGAAGCATAGGAATCTAAAACTGGACTCACAAGAGAGGTTCATATCATAGAATGTGAGAGTGTCAGTCCTCTTGTACTTAAGTGGGCATTGTGAATTTTGTAATAAATTCGGATGCAATTTCTGTGTTTCATCGTCAATAAAAAGGTCCAAGGGATACAGTAAACCTAAAGTGAAGCATAGGAATCTAAAACTGGACTCACAGGAGAGGTTCAAATCATAGAAAGTTAGAGTGTCAGTCCTCTTGTACTTAAGTCGGCATTGTGCCTTTTGTATTAAATTCGGATGCAATTTCTGTGTTTCATCGTCAATGAGAAGGTCCATGGGATACAGTGAACCTACAGTGAAGCATCGGAATCTAAAACTGGACTCACAGGAGAGGTTCAAATCATAGATAGTGATAGTGTCAGTCCTCTTGTACTTAGGTCGGCATTGTGCCTTTTGTATTAAGTTTGGATGCAATTTAGGTGTTTTATCGTCAATATGAAGGTCCACGTTTTACAGTAAACCTGAAGAGAAGCATCGGAATCTAAAACTGGACTCACAGGAGAGGTTCAAATCATAGAAAGTTAGAGTGTCAGTCCTCTTGTACTTAAGTCGGCATTGTGCCTTTTGTATTAAAGTCGGATGCAATTACTGTGTTACATCGTCAATAAGAAGGTCCAAGGGATACAGTAAACCTGAAGTGAAGCATCGGAATCTAAAACTGGACTCACAGGAGAGGTTCAAATCATAGAAAGTGATAGTGTCAGTGCTCTTGTACTTAAGTCGGATTTGTGCCTTTTGTATTAATTTCGAATGCAATTTCTGTGTTTCATCGTCAATAAGAAGGTACAGGGGATACAGTAAACCTGAAGTGAAGCATCGGAATCTAAAACTGGACTCACTGAGAGGTTCAAATCTTAGAAAGTGAGAGTGTCAGTCCTCTTGTACTTATGTCGGCATTGTGACTTTTGTATTAAATTCTGATGCAATTTCTGTGTTTCATCGTCAATAAGAAGGTCCAAGTGATACAGAACTGGACTCACAGGAGAATTTCATATCAGAGAAAGTTAGTGTGTCAGTCCTCTTGTACTTAAGTCGGCATTGTGCCTTTTGTATTAAATTCGGATGCAATTTCGGTGTTTCATCGTCAATAAGAAGGTACAAGGGATACAGTAAAACTGAACTGAAGCATCGGAATCTAAAACTGAACTCACAAGAGAGGTTCAAATCATAGAAAGTGAGAGTGTCAGTCCTCATGACTTAAGTCGGCATTGTGCTTTTGTATTAAATTCGGATGCAATTTCTGTGTTTCATCGTCAATAAGAAGGTCCAAGGGATACAGTAAATCTGAGGTGAAGCATCGGAATTTAAAACTGGGCTCACAGGAGAGGTTCAAATCATAGAAAGTGAGAGTGTCAGTCCTCTTGTACTTAAGTTGGCACTGTGCCTTTTGTATTAAATTCGGATGCAATTTCTGTGTTTCATTGTCAATAAGAAGTTCCAAGGTATACAGTAAACCTGAAGTGAAGCATCGGAATCAAAACTGGACTCAAACGAGAGGTTCAAATCATAGGAAGTTAGAGTGTCAGTCCTCTTGTACTTAAGTCGGCATTGTGCCTTTTGTATTAAATTCGGATGCAATTTCTGTGTTTCATCGTCAATAAGAAGGTCCAAGAGATACAGTAAACCTGAAGTGAAGCAACGGAATCTAAAACTGCACTCACAGGAGAGGTTCATATCATAGAAAGTGAGAGTGTCAGCCCTCTTGTACTTAAGTCGGCATTGTGAATTTTGTAATAAATTCGGATGCAATTTCTGTGTTTCATCGTCAATAAAAAGGTCCAAGGGATACAGTAAACCTGAAGAGAAGCATAGGAATCTAATACTGGCATCACAGGAGAGGTTCAAATCATAGTAAGTTAGAGTGTCAGTCCTCTTGTACCTAAGACGGCATTGTGCCTTTTGTATTAAATTCGGATGCAATTTCTGTGTTTCATCGTCAATAAGAAGGTCCAAGGGATATAGTAAACCTGAAGTGAAGCATCGGAATATAAACTGGACTCACAGGAGAGGTTCAAATCATAGAAAGTGAGAGTGTCATTCCTCTTGTACTTAAGTCGACGTTGTGCCTTTTGTATTAAATTCGGAAGCAATTTCTGTGTTTCATCGTCAATAAGAAGGTCCAAGGGATACGGTAAACCTGAAGTGAAGCATCGGAATGTATAACTGGGCTCACAGGAGAGGTTCATATCATAGAAAGTTAGAGTGCCAGTCCTCTAGTACTTAAGTCGGCATTGTGCCTTTTGTATTAAATTCGGATGCAATTTCTGTGTTTCATCGTCAATAAGAAGGTCCAAGGGATACAGTAAACCTGAAGAGAAGCATAGGAATCTAAAACTGGACTCACAGGAGAGGTTCATATCATAGAATGTGAGAGTGTCAGTCCTCTTGTACTTAAGTGGGCATTGTGAATTTTGTAATAAATTCGGATGCAATTTCTGTGTTTCATCGTCAATAAAAAGGTCCAAGGGATACAGTAAACCTGAAGTGAATCATAGGAATCTAAAACTGGACTCACAGGAGAGGTTCAAATCATAGAAAGTTATAGTGTCAGTCCTCTTGTACTTAAGTCGGCATTGTGCCTTTTGTATTAAATTCGGATGCAATTTCTGTGTTTCATCGTCAATGAGAAGGTCCATGGGATACAGTGAACCTACAGTGAAGTATCGGAATCTAAAACTGGACTCACAGGAGAGGTTCAAATCATAGATAGTGAGAGTGTCAGTCCTCTTGTTCTTAAGTCGTCATTGTGCTTTTGTATTAAATTCGGATGCAATTTCTGTGTTTCATTGTCAATAAGAAGGTCCAAGGGATACAGTAAACCTTAAGTGAAGCATCGGAATGTAAATCTGGACTCACAGGAGAGGTTCAAATCATAGAAAGTTAGAGTGTCAGTCCTCTTGTACTTAAGTCGGCATTGTGCATTTTGTATTATAATTGAATGCAAATTCTGTGTTTCATCGTCAATAAGAATGTCCAAGGGATACAGTAAACCTGAAACGAAGCATCGCAATCTCAAACTGGACTCACAGGAGAGGTTCAAATCATAGAAAGTAAGAGTGTCAGTCCTCTTGTACTTAAGTCGGCATTGTGCCTTTTAGTATTTAATCCGGATGCAATTTCTGTGTTTCATCGTTAATAACAAAGTCCAAGGGATACAGTAAACCTGAAACGAAGCATCGGAATCCAAAACTGGACTCACAGGAGAGGTTCAAATCATAGAAAGTGAGAGTGTCAGTCCTCTTGTACTTAAGTTGGCACTGTGTCTTTTGTATTAAATTCGGATGCAATTTCTGTGTTTCATCGTCAATAAGAATTTCCAAGGGATACAGTAAACCTGAAGTGAAGCATCGAATTCTAAAATTGGACTCACAGGAGAGGTTCAAATCATAGAAAGTGAGGGTGTCAGTCCTTTCGTACTTAAGTCGGCATTATGCCTTTTGTATTAAATTCGGATGAAATTTCTGTGTTTCATCGTCAATAAGAAGGTCCAAGGTATACAGTAACGTGAAGTGTAGTATCGGAATCTAAAACTGGACTCACAGTAGAGGTTCAAATCACAGAAAATTAGAGTGTCAGTCCTCTTGTACTTAGGTCAGCATTGTGCCTTCTGTATTAAATTCGGATGCAATTTCTGAGTTTCATCTTCAATAAGAAGGTCCAAGGTATACAGTAAACCTGACGTGAGGCATCGGATTCTGAAACTGGACTCACAGGAGAGGTTCAAATCATAGAAAGTGAGAGTGTCAGTCCTCTTGTACTTAAGTCGGCATTGTGCCTTTTGTATTAAATTCGGATGTAATTTCTGTGTTTCATCGTCAATTAGAAGGTCCATGGGATACAGTAAACCTGAAGTGAAGCATCGGAGTCTAAAACTGGGCTCACAGGAGAGGTTCAAATCATAGAAAGTGAGAGTGTCAGTCCTCTTGTACGTATGTCAGCATTGTGCCTTTTGTATTAAATTCGGATGCAATTTCTGTGTTTCATCGTCAATAAGAAGGTCCAAGGGATACAGTAAACCTCAAGTGAAGCATCGGAATCTAAAAATGGACTCACAGGAGAGGTTCAAATCATAGAAAGTCAGAGTGTCAGTCCTCTTGTACTTCAGTCAGCATTGCGCCTATTGTATTAAATTCGGTTGCTATTTCTGTCTTTCATCGTCAATAAGAGGGTCCAAGGGATACAGTAAACCTGAAGTGAAGCATCGGAATCTAAAACTGGACTCACAGGAGAGTTTCAAATCATAGAAAGAGAGAGTGTCTGTCCTCTTGTACTTAAGTCGGCATTGTGCCTTTTGTATTAAAGTCGAATGCAATTACTGTGTTTCATCGTCAATAAGAAGTTCCAAGGGATTCAGTAAACCTGAAGTGAAGCATCGGAATCTAAAACTGGACTCACAGGAGAGGTTCAAATCATAGAAAGTGATAGTGTCAGTGCTCTTGTACTTAAGTCGGATTTGTGCCTTTTGTATTAATTTCGAATGCAATTTCTGTGTTTCATCGTCAATAAGAAGGTACAGGGGATACAGTAAACCTGAAGTGAAGCATCGGAATCTAAAACTGGACTCACTGGAGAGGTTCAAATCTTAGAAAGTGAGAGTGTCAGTCCTCTTGTACTTATGTCGGCATTGTGCCTTTTGTATTAATTTCGGATGCAATTTCTGTGTTTCATCGTCAATAAGAAGGTCCAAGGGATACAGAACTGGACTCACAGGAGAATTTCATATCAGAGAAAGTTAGTGTGTCAGTCCTCTTGTACTTAAGTCGGCATTGTGCCTTTTGTATTAAATTCGGATGCAATTTCGGTGTTTCATCGTCAATATGAAGGTACAAGGGATACAGTAATTCTGAAGTGAAGCATCGGAATCTAAAACTGAACTCACAAAAGAGGTTCAAATCATAGAAAGTGAGAGTGTCAGTCCTCTTGACTTAAGTCGGCATTGTGCTTTTGTATTAAATTCGGATGCAATTTCTGTGTTTCATCGTCAATAAGAAGGTCCAAGGGATACAGTAAACCTGAGGTGAAGCATCGGAATTTAAAACTGGGCTCACAGGAGAGGTTCAAATCATAGAAAGTGAGAGTGTCAGTCCTCGTGTGCGAAAGTCGGCATTGTGATTTTTGTATTAATTCCGGATGCAATATCTGTGTTCCATCGTCAATAAGAAGGTCCAAAGGATACAGTAAACCTGAAGTGAAGCATCGGAATCTAAAACTGGACTCGCAGGAGAGGTTCAAATCATAGAAAGTCAGAGTGTAAGTCCTCTTGTGCTTGTCGGCATTGTGCTTTTTGAATTTAATTCCGATGCAATTTCTGTGTTTCATCGTCAATAAGAAGTTCCAAGGTATACAGTAAACCTGAAGTGAAGCATCGGAATCAAAACTGGACTCAAAGGAGACGTTCCAATCATAGAAAGTTAGAGTGTCAGTCCTCTTGTACTTAAGTCGGCATTGTGCCTTTTGTATTAAATTCGGATGCAATTTCTGTGTTTCATCGTCAATAAGAAGGTCCAAGAGATACAGTAAACCTGAAGTGAAGCAACGGAATCTAAAACTGCACTCACAGGAGAGGTTCATATGATAGAAAGTGAGAGTGTCAGCCCTCTTGTACTTAAGTCGGCATTGTGAATTTTGCAATAAATTCGGATGCAATTTCTGTGTTTCATCGTCAATAAAAAGGTCCAAGGGATACAGTAAACCTGAAGAGAAGCATAGGAATCTATCACTGGCCTCACAGGAGAGGTTCAAATCATAGTAAGTTAGAGTGTCAGTCCTCTTGTACCTAAGACGGCATTGTGCCTTTTGTATTAAATTCGGATGCAACTTCTGTGTTTCATCGTCAATAAGAAGGTCCAAGGGATACAGTAAACCTGAAGTGTAGCATCGGAATCTAAAACTGGACTCACAGGAGTGGTTCAAATCATGGAAAGTGAGAGTGTCAGTCCTCTTGTACTTAAGTCGGCATTGTGCCTGTTGTATTAAATTCGGATGCTATTTCTGTGTTTAATCATCAATAAGAAGGTCCAAGGGATACAGTAAACCTGAAGTGAAGCATCGGAATCTAAAGCTGGACTCACATTAGAGGTTCAAATCATAGAATGTTAGAGTGTCAGTCCTCTTGTACGTAGGTCGGCATTGTGCCTTTTGTATTAAATTCGGATGCAATTTCTGTGTTTCATCGTCAATAAGAAGGTCCAAGGGATATAGTAAACCTGAAGTGAAGCATCGGAATATAAACTGGACTCACAGGAGAGGTTCAAATCATAGAAAGTGAGAGTGTCAGTCCTCTTGTACTTAAGTCGACATTGTGCCTTTTGTATTAAATTCGGAAGCAATTTCTGTGTTTCATCGTCAATAAGAAGGTCCAAGGGATACGGTAAACCTGAAGTGAAGCATCGGAATGTATAACTGGGCTCACAGGAGAGGTTCAAATCATAGAAAGTTAGAGTGCCAGTCCTCTAGTACTTAAGTCGGCATTGTGCCTTTTGTATTAAATTCGGATGCAATTTCTGTGTTTCATCGTCAATAAGAAGGTCCAAGGGATACAGTAAACCTGAAGAGAAGCATAGGAATCTAAAACTGGACTCACAGGAGAGGTTCATATCATAGAATGTGAGAGTGTCAGTCCTCTTGTACTTAAGTGGGCATTGTGAATTTTGTAATAAATTCGGATGCAATTTCTCAGTTTCATCGTCAATAAAAAGGTCCAAGGGATACAGTAAACCTAAAGTGAAGCATAGGAATCTAAAACTGGACTCACAGGAGAGGTTCAAATCATAGAAAGTTAGAGTGTCAGTCCTCTTGTACTTAAGTCGGCATTGTGCCTTTTGTATTAAATTCGGATGCAATTTCTGTGTTTCAACGTCTATGAGAAGGTCCATGGGATACAGTGAACCTACAGTGAAGCATCGGAATCTAAAACTGGACTCACAGGAGAGGTTCAAATCATAGATAGTGAGAGTGTCAGTCCTCTTGTCCTTAAGTCGTCATTGTGCATTTTGTATTAAATTCGGAGGCAATTCCTGTGTTTCATCGTCAATAAGAAGGTCCAAGGGAAACAGTAAACCTGATGTGATGCATCGGAATCTAAAACTGGACTCACAGGAGAGGTTCAAATCATAGAAAGAGAGAGTGTCTGTCCTCTTGTACTTAAGTCGGCATTGTGCCTTTTGTATTAAATTCGGTTGCAATTTCTGTGTTTCATCGTCAATAAGAAGGTCCAAGGGATACTGTAAACCTGAAGTGAAGCATCGGAATGTAATACTGGACTCACAGGAGAATTTCAAATCATAGAAAGATAGAGTGTCAGTCCTCTTGTACTTAAGTCGGCATTGTACCTTTTGTATTAAAGTCGGATGCAATTTCTGTGTTTCATCGTCAATAAGAAGGTACAAGGGATACAGTAAACCTGAAGTGAAGCATCGGAATCTAAAACTGGACTCACAGGAGAGGTTAAAAGCATAGAAAGTCAGAGTGTCAGTCCACTTGTGCTTAAGTCGGCATTGTGCTTTTTGAATTTAATTCCAATGCAATTTCTGTGTTTCATCGTCAATAAGAAGGTCCAAGGGATACAGTAAACCTGAAGTGAAGCATCGGAATCTAAAACTGGACTCACAGGAGAGGTTCAAATCATAGAAATTGAGAGTGTCAGTCCTCCTGTACTTATGTCGGCATTGTACCTTTTGTATTAATTTCGGATGCAATTTCTGTGTTTCATCGTCAATAAGAAGGTCCAAGGGACACAGTAAACCTGAAGTGAAGCATCGGAATCTAAAACTGGACTCACAGGAGAGGTTCAAATCATAGAAAGTGAGAGTGTCAATCCTCTTGTGCTTATGTCGGCATTGTGCCTTTTGTATTAAATTCGGATGCAATTTCTGTGTTTCATCGTCAATAAGAAGGTCCAAGGGATACAGTAAACCTGAAGTGTAGCATCGGAATCTAAAACTGGACTCACAGGAGTGGTTCAAATCATGGAAAGTGAGAGTGTCAGTCCTCTTGTACTTAAGTCGGCATTGTGCCTGTTGTATTAAATTCGGATGCTATTTCTGTGTTTAATCATCAATAAGAAGGTCCAAGGGATACAGTAAACCTGAAGTGAAGCATCGGAATCTAAAGCTGGACTCACATTAGAGGTTCAAATCATAGAATGTTAGATTGTCAGTCTTCTTGTACTTAGGTCGGCATTGTGCCTTTTGTATTAAATTCGGATGCAATTTCTGTGTTTCATCGTCAATAAGAAGGTCCAAGGGATATAGTAAACCTGAAGTGAAGCATCGGAATATAAACTGGACTCACAGGAGAGGTTCAAATCATAGAAAGTGAGAGTGTCAGTCCGCTTGTACTTAAGTCGACATTGTGCCTTTTGTATTAAATTCGGAAGCAATTTCTGTGTTTCATCGTCAATAAGAAGGTCCAAGGGATACGGTAAACCTGAAGTGAACCATCGGAATGTATAACTGGGCTCACAGGAGAGGTTCAAATCATAGAAAGTTAGAGTGCCAGTCCTCTAGTACTTAAGTCGGCATTGTGCCTTTTGTATTAAATTCGGATGCAATTTCTGTGTTTCATCGTCAATAAGAAGGTCCAAGGGATACAGTAAACCTGAAGAGAAGCATAGGAATCTAAAACTGGACTCACAGGAGAGGTTCATATCATAGAATGTGAGAGTGTCAGTCCTCTTGTACTTAAGTGGGCATTGTGAATTTTGTAATAAATTCGGATGCAATTTCTGAGTTTCATCGTCAATAAAAAGGTCCAAGGGATACAGTAAACCTAAAGTGAAGCATAGGAATCTAAAACTGGACTCACAGGAGAGGTTCAAATCATAGAAAGTTAGAGTGTCAGTCCTCTTGTACTTAAGTCGGCATTGTGCCTTTTGTATTAAATTCGGATGCAATTTCTGTGTTTCAACGTCTATGAGAAGGTCCATGGGATACAGTGAACCTACAGTGAAGCATCGGAATCTAAAACTGGACTCACAGGAGAGGTTCAAATCATAGATAGTGAGAGTGTCAGTCCTCTTGTCCTTAAGTCGTCATTGTGCATTTTGTATTAAATTCGGAGGCAATTTCTGTGTTTCATCGTCAATAAGAAGGTCCAAGGGAAACAGTAAACCTGATGTGATGCATCGGAATCTAAAACTGGACTCACAGGAGAGGTTCAAATCATAGAAAGAGAGAGTGTCTGTCCTCTTGTACTTAAGTCGGCATTGTGCCTTTTGTATTAAATTCGGATGCAATTTCTGTGTTTCATTGTCAATAAGAAGGTCCAAGGGATACTGTAAACCTGAAGTGAAGCATCGGAATGTAATACTGGACTCACAGGAGAATTTCAAATCATAGAAAGATAGAGTGTCAGTCCTCTTGTACTTAAGTCGGCATTGTACCTTTTGTATTAAAGTCGGATGCAATTTCTGTGTTTCATCGTCAATAAGAAGGTACAAGGGATACAGTAAACCTGAAGTGAAGCATCGGAATCTAAAACTGGACTCACAGGAGAGGTTAAAAGCATAGAAAGTCAGAGTGTCAGTCCACTTGTGCTTAAGTCGGCATTGTGCTTTTTGAATTTAATTCCAATGCAATTTCTGTTTTTCATCGTCAATAAGAAGGTCCAAGGGATACAGTAAACCTGAAGTGAAGCATCGGAATCTAAAACTGGACTCACAGGAGAGGTTCAAATCATAGAAATTGAGAGTGTCAGTCCTCCTGTACTTATGTCGGCATTGTACCTTTTGTATTAATTTCGGATGCAATTTCTGTGTTTCATCGTCAATAAGAAGGTCCAAGGGACACAGTAAACCTGAAGTGAAGCATCGGAATCTAAAACTGGACTCACAGGAGAGGTTCAAATCATAGAAAGTGAGAGTGTCAATCCTCTTGTACTTATGTCGGCATTGTGCCTTTTGTATTAAATTCGGATGCAATTTCTGTGTTTCATCGTAAATAAGATGCCCCAAGGGATACAGTAAAACTGAAGTGAAGCATGAAAAATCTAAAACTGGGCTCACAAGAGAGGTTCAAATCATAGAAAGATAGAGTGTCAGTCATCTTGTACTTAAGTCGGCATTGTGCATTTTGAACTTAAATACGATGTAATTTCTGTGTTACATCGTCAATACGAAGCTCCAAGGTATACAGTAAACCTGAAGTGAAGCATCAGAATCTAACACTGGACTCACTGGAGAGGTTCAAATCATAGAAAGTTAGAGTGTAAGTCCTCCTGTGCTTAAGTCGGCATTGTGCTTTTTGAATTTAATTCCGTTGCAATTTCTGTGTTTCATCGTCAATAAGAAGTTCCAAGGTATACAGGAAACCTGAATTGAAGCATCGGAATCTAAAACTGGACTCTCAGGAGAGGTTCAAATCATAGAAATTGAGAGTGTCAGTCCTCTTGTACTTAAGTCGGCATTGTGCCTTTTGTATTAAATTCGGATGCAATTTCTGTGTTTCATCGTCAATAAGTAGGTCCAAGGGAAACAGTAAACCTGAAGTGAAGCATCGGAATCCAAAACTGGACTCACAGGAGAATTTCATATCATAGGAAGTTAGAGTGTCAGTCCTCCTGTACCTAAGTCGGCATTGTGCCTTTTGTATTAAATTCGGAGGCAATTTCTGTGTTTCATTGTCGATAAGAAGGTCCAAGGGATACAGTAAACCTGAAGTGAAGCATCGGAATCTAAAACTGGACTCGCAGGAGAGGTTCAAATCATAGAAAGTCGGAGTGTAAGTCCTCTTGTGCTTAAGTCGGCATTGTGCTTTTTGAATTTAATTCCGATGCAATTTCTGTGTTTCATCGTCAATAAGAAGTTCCAAGGTATACAGTAAACCTGAATTGAAGCATCGGAATCTAAAACTGGACTCACAGGAGAGGTTCAAATCATAGAAAGTGAGGCTGTCAGTCCTCTTGTACTTAAGTCGGCATTGTGCCTTTTGTATTAAATTCGGATGCAATTTCTGTCTTTCATCGTCAATAAGAAGGTCCAGAGGATACAGTAAACCTCAAGTGAAGCATCGGAATCTAAAACTGGACTCACAGGAGAGGTTCAAATCACAGAAAAAGATAGTGTCTGACCTCTTGCACTTAAGTTGGCATTGTGCCTTTTGTATTAAATTCGGATGCAATTTCTGTGTTTCATCGTCAATAAGAAGGTATAAGGGATACAGTCAACCTGAAGTGAAGCATCGGAATCTAAAACTGGACTCACAGGAGAGGTTCAAATCATAGAATGTGATTGTGTCACCCCTCTTGTACTTATGTCGGCATTGTGCTTTTTGTATTAAATTCGGATGCAACCTCTGTGTTTCATCGTCAATAAGAAGGTCCAAGGGATACAGTAAACCTGAAGTGAAGCATCGGAATCTAAAACTGGACTCACAGGACAACTTCATGTCATAGAAAGTTAGAGTGTCAGTCCTCTTGTACTTAAGTCGGCATTGTGCCTTTTGTATTAAATTCGGTTGCAATTTCTGTGTATCATCGTCAATAAGAAGGTCCAAGGGATACAGTAAACCTGTAGTGAACGATCGGAATCTAAAACTGGACTCAGAGGTGAGGCTCAAATCATAGAAGGTGAGAGTGTCAGTCCTCTTGTACATAAGTCGGCATTGTGCCTTTTGTATTAAATTCGGATGCAATTTCTGTGTTTCATCGTCAATAAGAAGGTTCAAGGGTTACAGTAAACCTGAAGTGAAGCATCGGAATCTAAAACTGGACTCACAGGAGAGGTTCAAATCATAGAAAGTGAAAGTGTCAGTCCTCTTCTACTTATGTAGGCATTGTGCCTTTTGTATTAAATTCGGATGCTATTTCTGTGTTTCATCGTCAATAAGAAGGTCCAAGGGATACAGTAAACCTGAAGTGAAGCATCGGAATCTAAAACTGGACTCACAGGAGAATATCATATCATAGAAAGTTAGAGTGTCAGTCCTCTTGTACTTAAGTCGGCATTGTGCCTTTTGTATTAAATTCGGATGCAATTTCTGTGTTTCATCGTCAATAAGAAGGTTCAAGGGATACAGTAAACCTGAAGTGAAGCATCGGAATCAAAACTGGACTCACAGGAGAGGTTCAAATCATAGAAAGTGAGAGTGTCAATCCTCTTGTACTTAAGTCGGCATTGTGCATTTTGTATTAAATTCCGATGCAATTTCTGTGTTTCATCGTCATGAAGGAGGTCCAAGGGATACAGTAAACCTGAAGTGAAGCATCGGAATCTAAAACTGGACTCACAGGAGAGGCTCAAATCATAGAAAGTTAGAATGTCAGTCCTCTTGTACTTAGGTCGGCATTGTGCCTTTTGTATTAGGTTTGGATGCAATTTGGGTGTTTCATCGTCAATTAGAAGGTCCAAGTTATACAGTAAACCTGAGGAGAAGCATCGGAATCTAAAACTGGACTCACAGGAGAGGTTCAAATCATAGAAAGTGAGAGTGTCAGTCCTCTTTTACTTAAGTCGTCATTGTGCCTTTTGTATTAAATTCGGATGCAATGTCTGTGTTTCATCGTCAATAAGAAGGTCCAAGGGATACAGTTAACCTGAAGTGAAGCATCGGAATCTAGAACTATACTCACAGGAGAGGTTCAAATCATAGAAAATGAGAGTGTCGGTCCTCTTGTACTTAAGTCGACATTGTGCCTTTTGTATTAAATTCGGAAGCAATTTCTGTGTTTCATCGTCAATAAGAAGGTCCAAGGGATACGGTAAACCTGAAGTGAAGCATCGGAATGTATAACTGGGCTCACAGGAGAGGTTCAAATCATAGAAAGTTAGAGTGTCAGTCCTCTTGTACTTAAGTCGGCATTGTGCCTTTTGTATTAAATTCGGATGCAATTTCTGTGTTTCAACGTCTATGAGAAGGTCCATGGGATACAGTGAACCTACAGTGAAGCATCGGAATCTAAAACTGGACTCACAGGAGAGGTTCAGATCATAGATAGTGAGAGTGTCAGTCCTCTTGTCCTTAAGTCGTCATTGTGCATTTTGTATTAAATTCGGAGGCAATTTCTGTGTTTCATCGTCAATAAGAAGGTCCAAGGGAAACAGTAAACCTGATGTGATGCATCGGAATCTAAAACTGGACTCACAGGAGAGGTTCAAATCATAGAAAGAGAGAGTGTCTGTCCTCTTGTACTTAAGTCGGCATTGTGCCTTTTGTATTAAATTCGGATGCAATTTCTGTGTTTCATCGTCAATAAGAAGGTCCAAGGGATACAGTAAACCTGAAGTGAAGCATCGGAATCTAAAGCTGGACTCACATTAGAGGTTCAAATCATAGAATGTTAGATTGTCAGTCCTCTTGTACTTAGGTCGGCATTGTGCCTTTTGTATTAAATTCGGATGCAATTTCTGTGTTTCATCGTCAATAAGAAGGTCCAAGGGATACGGTAAACCTGAAGTGAAGCATCGGAATCTAAAGCTGGACTCACATTAGAGGTTCAAATCATAGAAATTGAGAGTGTCAGTCCTCCTGTACTTATGTCGGCATTGTACCTTTTGTATTAATTTCGGATGCAATTTCTGTGTTTCATCGTCAATAAGAAGGTCCAAGGGACACAGTAAACCTGAAGTGAAGCATCGGAATCTAAAACTGGACTCACAGGAGAGGTTCAAATCATAGAAAGTGAGAGTGTCAATCCTCTTGTACTTATGTCGGCATTGTGCCTTTTGTATTAAATTCGGATGCAATTTCTGTGTTTCATCGTCAATAAGAAGGTCCAAGGGATACAGTAAACCTGAAGTGTAGCATCGGAATCTAAAACTGGACTCACAGGAGTGGTTCAAATCATGGAAAGTGAGAGTGTCAGTCCTCTTGTACTTAAGTCGGCATTGTGCCTGTTGTATTAAATTCGGATGCTATTTCTGTGTTTAATCATCAATAAGAAGGTCCAAGGGATACAGTAAACCTGAAGTGAAGCATCGGAATCTAAAGCTGGACTCACATTAGAGGTTCAAATCATAGAATGTTAGATTGTCAGTCCTCTTGTACTTAGGTCGGCATTGTGCCTTTTGTATTAAATTCGGATGCAATTTCTGTGTTTCATCGTCAATAAGAAGGTCCAAGGGATACGGTAAACCTGAAGTGAAGCATCGGAATGTATAACTGGGCTCACAGGAGAGGTTCAAATCATAGAAAGTTAGAGTGCCAGTCCTCTAGTACTTAAGTCGGCATTGTGCCTTTTGTATTAAATTCGGATGCAATTTCTGTGTTTCATCGTCAATAAGAAGGTCCAAGGGATACAGTAAACCTGAAGAGAAGCATAGGAATCTAAAACTGGACTCACAGGAGAGGTTCATATCATAGAATGTGAGAGTGTCAGTCCTCTTGTACTTAAGTGGGCATTGTGAATTTTGTAATAAATTCGGATGCAATTTCTGAGTTTCATCGTCAATAAAAAGGTCCAAGGGATACAGTAAACCTAAAGTGAAGCATAGGAATCTAAAACTGGACTCACAGGAGAGGTTCAAATCATAGAAAGTTAGAGTGTCAGTCCTCTTGTACTTAAGTCGGCATTGTGCCTTTTGTATTAAATTCGGATGCAATTTCTGTGTTTCAACGTCTATGAGAAGGTCCATGGGATACAGTGAACCTACAGTGAAGCATCGGAATCTAAAACTGGACTCACAGGAGAGGTTCAAATCATAGATAGTGAGAGTGTCAGTCCTCTTTTCCTTAAGTCGTCATTGTGCATTTTGTATTAAATTCGGAGGCAATTTCTGTGTTTCATCGTCAATAAGAAGGTCCAAGGGAAACAGTAAACCTGATGTGATGCATCGGAATCTAAAACTGGACTCACAGGAGAGGTTCAAATCATAGAAAGAGAGAGTGTCTGTCCTCTTGTACTTAAGTCGGCATTGTGCCTTTTGTATTAAATACGGATGCAATTTCTGTGTTTCATTGTCAATAAGAAGGTCCAAGGGATACTGTAAACCTGAAGTGAAGCATCGGAATGTAATACTGGACTCACAGGAGAATTTCAAATCATAGAAAGATAGAGTTTCAGTCCTCTTGTACTTAAGTCGGCATTGTACCTTTTGTATTAAAGTCGGATGCAATTTCTGTGTTTCATCGTCAATAAGAAGGTCCAAGGGATACAGTAAACCTGAAGTGAAGCATCGGAATCTAAAACTGGACTCACAGGAGAGGTTCAAATCATAGAAATTGAGAGTGTCAGTCCTCCTGTACTTATGTCGGCATTGTACCTTTTGTATTAATTTCGGATGCAATTTCTGTGTTTCATCGTCAATAAGAAGGTCCAAGGGACACAGTAAACCTGAAGTGAAGCATCGGAATCTAAAACTGGACTCACAGGAGAGGTTCAAATCATAGAAAGTGAGAGTGTCAATCCTCTTGTACTTATGTCGGCATTGTGCCTTTTGTATTAAATTCGGATGCAATTTCTGTGTTTCATCGTAAATAAGATGCCCCAAGGGATACAGTAAAACTGAAGTGAAGCATGAAAAATCTAAAACTGGGCTCACAAGAGAGGTTCAAATCATAGAAAGATAGAGTGTCAGTCATCTTGTACTTAAGTCGGCATTGTGCATTTTGAACTTAAATACGATGTAATTTCTGTGTTACATCGTCAATACGAAGCTCCAAGGTATACAGTAAACCTGAAGTGAAGCATCAGAATCTAACACTGGACTCACTGGAGAGGTTCAAATCATAGAAAGTTAGAGTGTAAGTCCTCTTGTGCTTAAGTCGGCATTGTGCTTTTTGAATTTAATTCCGTTGCAATTTCTGTGTTTCATCGTCAATAAGAAGTTCCAAGGTATACAGGAAACCTGAATTGAAGCATCGGAATCTAAAACTGGACTCTCAGGAGAGGTTCAAATCATAGAAATTGAGAGTGTCAGTCCTCTTGTACTTAAGTCGGCATTGTGCCTTTTGTATTAAATTCGGATGCAATTTCTGTGTTTCATCGTCAATAAGTAGGTCCAAGGGAAACAGTAAACCTGAAGTGAAGCATCGGAATCCAAAACTGGACTCACAGGAGAATTTCATATCATAGGAAGTTAGAGTGTCAGTCCTCCTGTACCTAAGTCGGCATTGTGCCTTTTGTATTAAATTCGGAGGCAATTTCTGTGTTTCATTGTCGATAAGAAGGTCCAAGGGATACAGTAAACCTGAAGTGAAGCATCGGAATCTAAAACTGGACTCGCAGGAGAGGTTCAAATCATAGAAAGTCGGAGTGTAAGTCCTCTTGTGCTTAAGTCGGCATTGTGCTTTTTGAATTTAATTCCGATGCAATTTCTGTGTTTCGTCGTCAATAAGAAGTTCCAAGGTATACAGTAAACCTGAATTGAAGCATCGGAATCTAAAACTGGACTCACAGGAGAGGTTCAAATCATAGAAAGTGAGGCTGTCAGTCCTCTTGTACTTAAGTCGGCATTGTGCCTTTTGTATTAAATTCGGATGCAATTTCTGTCTTTCATCGTCAATAAGAAGGTGCAGAGGATACAGTAAACCTCAAGTGAAGCATCGGAATCTAAAACTGGACTCACAGGAGAGGTTCAAATCACAGAAAGAGATAGTGTCTGTCCTCTTGCACTTAAGTTGGCATTGTGCCTTTTGTATTAAATTCGGATGCAATTTCTGTGTTTCATCGTCAATAAGAAGGTCCAAGGGATACAGTAAACCTGAAGTGAAGCATCGGAATGTAAAACTGCACTCACAGGAGAATTTCAAATCATAGAAAGATAGAGAGTCAGTCCTCTTGTACTTAAGTCGGCATTGCGCCGTTCGTATTAAATTCGGATGCAATTACTGTGTTTCATCGTCAATAAAAAGGTCCAAGGGATACAGTAAACCTGTAGTCAAGCATCGGAATCTAAAACTGGACTCAAAGGAGAGGTTCAAATCATAGAATGTTAAAGTGTCAGTCCTCTTGTACTTAAGTCGGCATTGTGACTTTTGTATTATATTCGGATGCAATTTCGGTGTTTCATCGTCAATAAGAAGGTACAAGGGATACAGTAAACCTGTAGTGAAGCATCGGAATCTAACACTGGACACACAGGAGAGGTTCAAATCATAGAAAGTCAGAGTGTCAGTCCACTTGTGCTTAAGTCGGCATTGTGCTTTTCGAATTTAATTCCGATGCAATTTCTGTGTTTCATCGTCAATAAGAAGTTCCAAGGTATACAGTAAACCTGAAGTGAAGCATCGGAATCTAAAACTGGACTCACAGGAGAGGTTCAATCATAGAAAGTGAGAGTGTCAGTCCTCTTTTACTTAAGTCGTCATTGTGCCTTTTGTATTAAATTCGGATGCAATTTCTGTGTTTCATCGTCAATAAGAACGTCCAAGGGATACAGTCAACCTGAAGTGAAGCATCGGAATCTAAAACTGGACTCACAGGAGAGGTTCAAATCATAGAATGTGATTGTGTCACTCCTCTTGTACTTATGTCGGCATTGTGCTTTTTGTATTAAATTCGGATGCAACCTCTGTGTTTCATCGTCAATAAGAAGGTCCAAGGGATACAGTAAACCTGAAGTGAAGCATCGGAATCTAAAACTGGACTCACAGGACAACTTCATGTCATAGAAAGTTAGAGTGTCAGTCCTCTTGTACTTAAGTCGGCATTGTGCCTTTTGTATTAAATTCGGTTGCAATTTCTGTGTATCATCGTCAATAAGAAGGTCCAAGGGATACAGTAAACCTGTAGTGAACGATCGGAATCTAAAACTGGACTCAGAGGTGAGGCTCAAATCATAGAAGGTGAGAGTGTCAGTCCTCTTGTACATAAGTCGGCATTGTGCCTTTTGTATTAAATTCGGATGCAATTTCTGTGTTTCATCGTCAATAAGAAGGTTCAAGGGTTACAGTAAACCTGAAGTGAAGCATCGGAATCTAAAACTGGACTCACAGGAGAGGTTCAAATCATAGAAAGTGAAAGTGTCAGTCCTCTTCTACTTATGTAGGCATTGTGCCTTTTGTATTAAATTCGGATGCTATTTCTGTGTTTCATCGTCAATAAGAAGGTTCAAGGGATACAGTAAACCTGAAGTGAAGCATCGGAATCAAAACTGGACTCACAGGAGAGGTTCAAATCATAGAAAGTGAGAGTGTCAATCCTCTTGTACTTAAGTCGGCATTGTGCATTTTGTATTAAATTCCGATGCAATTTCTGTGTTTCATCGTCATTAAGGAGGTCCAAGGGATACAGTAAACCTGAAGTGAAGCATCGGAATCTAAAACTGGACTCACAGGAGAGGCTCAAATCATAGAAAGTTAGTATGTCAGTCCTCTTGTACTTAGGTCGGCATTGTGCCTTTTGTATTAGGTTTGGATGCAATTTGGGTGTTTCATCGTCAATTAGAAGGTCCAAGTTATACAGTAAACCTGAGGAGAAGCATCGGAATCTAAAACTGGACTCACAGGAGAGGTTCAAATCATAGAAAGTGAGAGTGTCAGTCCTCTTTTACTTAAGTCGTCATTGTGCTTTTTGTATTAAATTCGGATGCAATGTCTGTGTTTCATCGTCAATAAGAAGGTCCAAGGGATACAGTTAACCTGAAGTGAAGCATCGGAATCTAGAACTATACTCACAGGAGAGGTTCAAATCATAGAAAATGAGAGTGTCAGTCCTTTTGTACTTAAGTTGGCACTGTGCCTTTTGTATTAAATTCGGATGCAATTTCTATGTTTCATCGTCAATAAGAAGGTCCAAGGGAAACAGTAAACCTGAAGTGAAGCATCGGAATCTAAAACTGGACTCACAGGATAGGTTCAAATCATAGAAAGTTAGAGTGTCAGTCCTCTTGTACTTATGTCGGCATTGTGCTTTTTGTATTAAATTCGGATGCAATTTCTGTGTTTCATCGTCAATATGAAGATCCAAGGGATACAGTAAACCTGAAGTGAAGCATCGGAATCTAAAACTGGACTCACAGGAGAATTTCAAATCATAGAAAGTTAGAGTGTCAGTCTTCTTGTACATAAGTCGGCATTGTGCCTTTTGTATTAAATTCAGATGCAATTTCTGTGTTTCATCGTCAATAGGGAGGTCCAAGGGATACAGTAAACCTGAAGTGAAGCATCGGAATCTAAAACTGGACTCACAGGAGAGGTTCAAATCATAGAAAGAGAGAGTGTCTGTCCTCTTGTACAAAAGTCGGCATTATGCCTTTTGTATTAAATTCGGATGCAATTTCTGTGTTTCATCGTCAATAAGAAGGTCTAAGGTATACAGTAAGCGTGAAGTGAATCATCGGATTCTAAAACTGGACTCACAGTAGAGGTTCAAATCAGAGAAAGTTAGAGTGTCAGTACTCTTGTACGTAGGTCGGCATTGTGCCTTCTGTATTAACTAAGGTTGCAATTTCTGTAGCTCATCGTCAATAAGAAGGTCCAAGGGAAACAGTAAACCTGAAGTGATGCATCGGAATCTAAAACTGGACTCACAGGAGAGGTTCAAATCATAGAAAGAGAGAGTGTCTGTCCTCTTGTACTGAAGTCGGCATTGTGCCTTTTGTATTAAATTCGGATGCAATTTCTGTGTTTCATCGACAATAAGAAGGTCCAAGGGATACTGTAAACCTGATGTGAAGCATCGGAATGTAAAACTGGACTCACAGGAGAATTTCAAATCATAGAAAGATAGAGTGTCAGTCCTCTTGTACTTAAGTCGGCATTGTGCCTTTTGTATTAAAGTCGGATGAAATTTCTGTGTTTCATCGTCAATAAGAAGGTCCAAGGGATACAGTAAACCTGAAGTGAAGCATCGGAATCTAAGACTGGACTCACAGGAGAGATTCAAATCATAGAATGTTAGAGTGTCAGTCCTCTTGCACTTAAATCGGCTTTGTGACTTTTGTATTAAATTCGGATGCAATTTCTGTGTTTCACCGACAATAAGAAGGTACAAGGGATACAGTAAACCTGAAGTGAAGCATCGGAATCTAAAACTGGACTCACAGGAGAGGTTCAAATCATAGAAAATCAGAGTGTCAGTCCACTTGTGCTTAAGTCGGCATTGTGCTTTTTGAATTTAATTCCGATGCAATTTCTGTGTTTCATCGTCAATAAGAAGGTCCAAGGGATACAGTAAACCTGAAGTGAAGCATCGGAATCTAAAACTGGACTCACAGGAGAGGTTCAAATCATAGAAATTGAGAGTGTCAGTCCTCTTGTACTTATGTCGGCATTGTGCCTTTTGTATTAATTTCGGATGCAATTTCTGTGTTTCATCGTCAATAAGAAGGTCCAAGGGATACAGTAAACCTGAAGTGAAGCATCGGAATCTAAAACTGGACTCACAGGAGAGGTTCAAATCATAGAAATTGAGAGTGTCAGTCCTCTTGTACTTATGTCGGCATTGTGCCTTTTGTATTAAATTCGGGTGCAATATCTGTGTTTCATCGTCAATAAGAAGGTCCAAGGGAAACAGTAAACCTGAAGTGAAGCATAGGAATCTAAAACTGGACTCACAGGAGAGGTTCAAATCATAGAAAGTTAGAGTGTCAGTCCTCTTGTACTTAAGTCGGCATTGTGCCTTTTGTATTAAATTCGGATGCAATTTCTGTGCTTTATCGTCAATAAGAAGCTCCAAGGGATGTAGTAAACCTTATGTGAAGCATCGGAATCTAAACTGGACTCACAGGAGAGGTTCAAATCATAGAAAGTGAGAGGGTCAGTCCTCTTGTACTTAAGTCGTCATTGTGCCTTTTGTATTAAATTCGGCTGCAATTACTGTGTTTCATCGTCAATAAGAAGGTCCAAGGGATACAGTAAACCTGTAGTGAAGCATCGGAATCTAAAACTGGACTCACAGGAGAGGTTCAAATCATAGAATGTTAAAGTGTCAGTCCTCTTGTACTTAAGTCGGCATTGTGACTTTTGTATTATGTTCGGATGCAATTTCGGTGTTTCATCGTCAATAAGAAGGTACAAGGGATACAGTAAACCTGTAGTGAAGCATCGGAATCTAACACTGGACACACAGGAGAGGTTCAAATCATAGAAAGTCAGAGTGTCAGTCCACTTGTGCTTAAGTCGGCATTGTGCTTTTTGAATTTAATTCCGATGCAATTTCTGTGTTTCATCGTCAATAAGAAGTTCCCAGGTATACAGTAAACCTGAAGTGAAGCATCGGAATCTAAAACTGGACTCACAGGAGAGGTTCAAATCATAGAAAGTGAGAGTGTCAGTCCTCTTTTACTTAAGTCGTCATTGTGCCTTTTGTATTAAATTCGGATGCAATTTCTGTGTTTCATCGTCAATAAGAACGTCCAAGGGATACAGTAAACCTGAAGTGAAGCATCGGAATCTAAAACTGGACTCACAGGATAGGTTCAAATCATAGAAAGAGAGAGTGTCTGTCCTCTTGTACAAAAGTCGGCATTGTGCCTTTTGTATTAAATTCGGATGCAATTTCTGTGTTTCATCGTCAATAAGAAGGTCCAAGGTATACAGTAAACGTGAAGTGAATCATCGGATTCTAAAACTGGACTCACAGTAGAGGTTCAAATCAGAGAAAGTTAGAGTGTCAGTACTCTTGTATGTAGGTCGGCACTGTGACTTCTGTATTAACTTCGGTTGCAATTTCTGTGTTTCATCGTCAATAAGAAGGTCCAAGGGAAACAGTAAACCTGAAGTGATGCATCGGAATCTAAAACTGGACTCACAGGAGAGGTTCAAATCATAGAAAGAGAGAGTGTCTGTCCTCTTGTACTGAAGTCGGCATTGTGCCTTTTGAATTAAATTCGGATGCAATTTCTGTGTTTCATCGACAATAAGAAGGTCCAAGGGATACTGTAAACCTGATGTGAAGCATCGGAATGTAAAACTGGACTCACAGGAGAATTTCAAATCATAGAAAGATAGAGTGTCAGTCCTCTTGTACTTAAGTCGGCATTGTGCCTTTTGTATTAAAGTCGGATGCAATTTCTGTGTTATATCGTCAATAAGAAGGTCCAAGGGATACAGTAAACCTGAAGTGAAGCATCGGAATCTAAGACTGGACTCACAGGAGAGATTCAAATCATAGAATGTTAGAGTGTCAGTCCTCTTGCACTTAAGTCGGCTTTGTGACTTTTGTATTAAATTCGGATGCAATTTCTGTGTTTCACCGTCAATAAGAAGGTACAAGGGATACAGTAAACCTGAAGTGATGCATCGGAATCTAAAACTGGACTCACAGGAGAGGTTCAAATCATAGAAAGTCAGAGTGTCAGTCCACTTGTGCTTAAGTCGGCATTGTGCTTTTTGAATTTAATTCCGATGCAATTTCTGTGTTTCATCGTCAATAAGAAGGTCCAAGGGATACAGTAAACCTGAAGTGAAGCATCGGAATCTAAAACTGGACTAACAGGAGAGGTTCAAATCTTAGAAATTGAGAGTGTCAGTCCTCTTGTACTTATGTCGGCATTGTGCCTTTTGTATTAATTTCGGATGCAATTTCTGTGTTTCATCGTCAATAAGAAGGTCCAAGAGACACAGTAAACCTGAAGTGAAGCATCGGAATCTAAAACTGGACTCACAGGAGAGGTTCAAATCATAGAAAGTGAGAGTGTCGTTCCTCTTGTACTTATGTCGGCATTGTGCCTTTTGTATTCAATTCGGATGCAATTTCTGTGTTTCATCGTCAATAAGAAGGTCCAAGGGATACAGTAAACCTGAAGTGAAGCATCGGAATGTAAAACTGGACTCACAGGAGAAATTCAAATCATAGAAATATAGAGAGTCAGTCCTCTTGTACTTAATTCGGCATTGTGCCTTTCGTATTAAATTCGGATGCAATTACTGTGTTTCATCGTCAATAAGAAGGTCCAAGGGATACAGTAAACCTGAAGTGAAGCATCGGAATCTAAAACTGGACTCTCAGGATAGGTTCAAATCATTGAAAGTTAGAGTGTCAGTCCTCTTGTACTTATGTCGGAATTGTGCTTTTTGTATCAAATTCGGATGCAATGTCTGTGTTTCATCGTCAATAAGAAGGTCCAAGGGATACAGTAAACCTGAAGTGAAGCATCGGAATCTAATACTGGACTCACAGGAGAACTTCAAATCAAAGAAAGTTAGAGTGTCAGTCTTCTTGTACATAAGTCGGCATTGTGCCTTTTGTATTAAATTCAGATGCAATTTCTGTGTTTCATCGTCAATAGGGAGGTCCAAGGGATACAGTAAACCCGAAGTGAAGCATCGGAATCTAAAACTGGACTCACAGGAGAGGTTCAAATCATAGAAAGAGAGAGTGTCTGTCCTCTTGTACATAAGTCGGCATTGTGCCTTTGTATTAAATTCGGATGCAATTTCTGTGTTTCATCGTCAATAAGAAGGTCCAAGGTATACAGTAAACGTGAAGTGAATCATCGGATTCTAAAACTGGACTCACAGTAGAGGTTCAAATCAGAGAAAGTTAGAGTGTCAGTCCTCTTGTACGTAGGTCGGCATTGTGCCTTCTGTATTAACTTCGGTTGCAATTTCTGTGTTTCATCGTCAATAAGAAGGTCCAAGGGAAACAGTAAACCTGAAGTGATGCATCGGAATCTAAAACTGGACTCACAGGAGAGGTTCAAATCATAGAAAGAGAGAGTGTCTGTCCGCTTGTACTGAAGTCGGCATTGTGCCTTTTGTATTAAATTCGGATGCAATTTCTGTGTTTCATCGTCAATAAGAAGGTCCAAGGGATACTGTAAACCTGATGTGAAGCATCGGAATGTAAAACTGGACTCACAGGAGAATTTCAAATCATAGAAAGATAGAGTGTCAGTCCTCTTGTACTTAAGTCGGCATTGTTCCTTTTGTATTAAAGTCGGATGCAATTTCTGTGTTTCATCGTCAATAAGAAGGTCCAAGGGATACAGTAAACCTGAAGTGAAGCATCGGAATCTAAGACTGGACTCACAGGAGTGATTCAAATCATAGAATGTTAGAGTGTCAGTCCTCTTGCACTTAAGTCGGCTTTGTGACTTTTGTATTAAATTCGGATGCAATGTCTGTGTTTCACCGTCAATAAGAAGGTACAAGGGATACAGTAAACCTGAAGTGAAGCATCGGAATCTAAAACTGGACTCACAGGAGAGGTTCAAATCATAGAAAGTCAGAGTGTCACTCCACTTGTGCTTAAGTCGGCATTGTGCTTTTTGAATATAATTCCGATGCAATTTCTGTGTTTCATCGTCAATAAGAAGGTCCAAGGGATACAGTAAACCTGAAGTGAAGCATCGGAATCTAAAACTGGATTCACAGGCGAGGTTCAAATCATAGAAATTAAGAGTGTCAGTCCTCTTGTACTTATGTCGGCATTGTGCCTTTTGTATTAATTTCGGATGCAATTTCTGTGTTTCATCGTCAATAAGAAGGTCCAAGAGACACAGTAAACCTGAAGTGAAGCATCGGAATGTAAAACTGGACTCACAGGAGAAATTCAAATCATAGAAATATAGAGAGTCGGTCCTCTTGTACTTAAGTCGGCATTGTGCCTTTCGTATTAAATTCGGATGCAATTACTGTGTTTCATCGTCAATAAGAAGGTCCAAGGGATACAGTAAACCTGTAGTGAAGCATCGGAATCTAAAACTGGACTCACAGGAGAGGTTCAAATCATAGAAGGTGAGAGTGTCTGTCCTCTTGTACTTAAGTTGGCACTGTGCCTTTTGTATTAAATTCGGATGCAATTTCTGTGTTTCATCGTCAATAAGAAGGTCCAAGGGATACAGTAAACCTGAAGTGAAGCATCGGAATCTAAAACTGGACTCTCAGGATGGGTTCAAATCATAGAAAGTTAGAGTGTCAGTCCTCTTGTACTTATGTCGGCATTGTGCTTTTTGTATTAAATTCGGATGCAATTTCTGTGTTTCATCGTCAATAAGAAGGTCCAAGGGATACAGTAAACCTGAAGTGAAGCATCGGAATCTAAAACTGGACTCACAGGAGAGGTTCAAATCATAGAAAGAGAGAGTGTCTGTCCTCTTGTACAAAAGTCGGCATTATGCCATTTGTATTAAATTCGGATGCAATTTCTGTGTTTCATCGTCAATAAGAAGGTCCAAGGTATACAGTAAACGTGAAGTGAATCATCGGATTCTAAAACTGGACTCACAGTAGAGGTTCAAATCAGAGAAAGTTAGAGTGTCAGTACTCTTGTACGTAGGTCGGCATTGTGCCATCTGTATTAACTTCGGTTGCAATTTCTGTGTTTCATCGTCAATAAGAAGGTCCAAGGGAAACAGTAAACCTGAAGTGATGCATCGGAATCTAAAACTGGACTCACAGGAGAGGTTCAAATCATAGAAAGAGAGAGTGTCTGTCCTCTTGTACTGAAGTCGGCATTGTGCCTTTTGTATTAAATTCGGATGCAATTTCTGTGTTTCATCGTCAATAAGAAGGTCCAAGGGATACTGTAAACCTGATGTGAAGCATCGGAATGTAAAACTGGACTCACAGGAGAATTTCAAATCATAGAAAGATAGAGTGTCAGTCCTCTTGTACTTAAGTCGGCATTGTGCCTTTTGTATTAAAGTCGGATGCAATTTCTGTGTTTCATCGTCAATAAGAAGGTCCAAGGGATACAGTAAACCTGAAGTGAAGCATCGGAATCTAAGACTGGACTCACAGGAGAGATTCAAATCATAGAATGTTAGAGTGTCAGTCCTCTTGCACTTATGTCGGCTTTGTGACTTTTGTATTAAATTCGGATGCAATTTCTGTGTTTCACCGTCAATAAGAAGGTACAAGGGATACAGTAAACCTGAAGTGAAGCATCGGAATCTAAAACTGGACTCACAGGAGAGGTTCAAATCATAGAAAGTCAGAGTGTCAGTCCACTTGTGCTTAAGTCGGCATTGTGCTTTTTGAATTTAATTCCGATGCAATTTCTGTGTTTCATCGTCAATAAGAAGGTCCAAGGGATACAGTAAACCTGAAGTGAAGCATCGGAATCTAAAACTGGACTCACAGGAGAGGTTCAAATCATAGAAATTGAGAGTGACAGTCCTCTTGTACTTATGTCGGCATTGTGCCTTTTGTATTAATTTGGGATGCAATTTCTGTGTTTCATCGTCAATAAGAAGGTCCAAGAGACACAGTAAACCTGAAGTGAAGCATCGGAATCTAAAACTGGACTCACAGGAGAGGTTCAAATCATAGAAAGTGAGAGTGTCGTTCCTCTTGTACTTATGTCGGCAATGTGCCTTTTGTATTCAATTCGGATGCAATTTCTGTGTTTCATCGTCAATAAGAAGGTCCAAGGGATACAGTAAACCTGAAGTGAAGCATCGGAATGTAAAACTGGACTCACAGGAGAAATTCAAATCATAGAAATATAGAGAGTCAGTCCTCTTGTACTTAATTCGGCATTGTGCTTTTCGTATTAAATTCGGATGCAATTACTGTGTTTCATCGTCAATAAGAAGGTCCAAGGGATACAGTAAACCTGAAGTGAAGCATCGGAATCTAAAACTGGACTCTCAGGATAGGTTCAAATCATTGAAAGTTAGAGTGTCAGTCCTCTTGTACTTATGTCGGAATTGTGCTTTTTGTATTAAATTCGGATGCAATGTCTGTGTTTCATCGTCAATAAGAAGGTCCAAGGGATACAGTAAACCTGAAGTGAAGCATCGGAATCTAAAACTGGACTCACAGGAGAACTTCAAATCAAAGAAAGTTAGAGTGTCAGTCTTCTTGTACATAAGTCGGCATTGTGCCTTTTGTATTAAATTCAGACGCAATTTCTGTGTTTCATCGTCAATAGGGAGGTCCAAGGGATACAGTAAACCTGAAGTGAAGCATCGGAATCTAAAACTGGACTCACAGGAGAGGTTCAAATCATAGAAAGAGAGAGTGTCTGTTATCTTGTACATAAGTCGGCATTGTGCCTTTTGTATTAAATTCGGATGCAATTTCTGTGTTTCATCGTCAATAAGAAGGTCCAAGGTATACAGTAAACGTGAAGTGAATCATCGGATTCTAAAACTGGACTCGCAGTAGAGGTTCAAATCAGAGAAAGTTAGAGTGTCAGTCCTCTTGTACGTAGGTCGGCATTGTGCCTTCTGTATTAACTTCGGTTGCAATTTCTGTGTTTCATCGTCAATAAGAAGGTCCAAGGGAAACAGTAAACCTGAAGTGATGCATCGGAATCCAAAACTGGACTCACAGGAGAGGTTCAAATCATAGAAAGAGAGAGTGTCTGTCCTCTTGTACTGAAGTCGGCATTGTGCCTTTTGTATTAAATTCGGATGCAATTTCTGTGTTTCATCGTCAATAAGAAGGTCCAAGGGATACTGTAAACCTGATGTGAAGCATCGGAATGTAAAACTGGACTCACAGGAGAATTTCAAATCATAGAAAGATAGAGTGTCAGTCCTCTTGTACTTAAGTCGGCATTGTTCCTTTTGTATTAAAGTCGGATGCAATTTCTGTGTTTCATCGTCAATAAGAAGGTCCAAGGGATACAGTAAACCTGAAGTGAAGCATCGGAATCTAAGACTGGACTCACAGGAGAGATTCAAATCATAGAATGTTAGAGTGTCAGTCCTCTTGCACTTAAGTCGGCTTTGTTACTTTTGTATTAAATTCGGATGCAATGTCTGTGTTTCACCGTCAATAAGAAGGTACAAGGGGTACCGTAAACCTGAAGTGAAGCATCGGAATCTAAAATTGGACTCACAGGAGAGGTTCAAATCATAGAAAGTTAGAGTGTCACTCCACTTGAGCTTAAGTCGGCATTGTGCTTTTTGAATTTAATTCCGATGCAATTTCTGTGTTTCATCGTCAATAAGAAGGTCCAAGGGATACAGTAAACCTGAAGTGAAGCATCGGAATCTAAAACTGGACTCACAGGAGAGGTTCAAATCATAGAAATTGAGAGTGTCAGTCCTCTTGTACTTATGTCGGCATTGTGCCTTTTGTATTAATTTCGGATGCAATTTCTGTGTTTCATCGTCAATAAGAAGGTCCAAGAGACACAGTAAACCTGAAGTGAAGCATCGGAATCTAAAACTGGACTCACAGGAGAGGTTCAAATCATAGAAAGTGAGAGTGTCGTTCCTCTTGTACTTATGTCGGCATTGTGCCTTTTGTATTCGATTCGGATGCAATTTCTGTGTTTCATCGTCAATACGAAGGTCCAAGGGATACAGTAAACCTGAAGTGAAGCATCGGAATGTAAAACTGGACTCACAGGAGAAATTCAAATCATAGAAATATAGAGAGTCAGTCCTCTTGTACTTAAGTCGGCATTGTGCCTTTCGTATTAAATTCGGATGCAATTACTGTGTTTCATCGTCAATAAGAAGGTCCAAGGGATACAGTAAACCTGTAGTGAAGCATCGGAATCTAAAACTGGACTCACAGGAGAGGTTCAAATCATAGAATGTTAGAGTGTATGTCCTCTTGTACTTAAGTCGGCATTGTGACTTTTGTATTATATTCGGATACAATTTCGGTGTTTCATCGTCAATAAGAAGGTACAAGGGATACAGTAAACCTGAAGTGAAGCATCGGAATCTAAAACTGGACCCACAGGAGATGTTCAAATCATAGAAAGTCAGAGTGTCAGTCCACTTGTGCTTAAGTCGGCATTGTGGTTTTTGAATTTAATTCCGATGGAATATCTGTGTTTCATCGTCAAAAAGAAGTTCCAAGGTATACAGTTAACCTGAGGTGAAGCATCGGAATCTAAAACTGGACTCACAGGAGAGGTTCAAATCATAGAAAGTGAGAGTGTCAGTCCTCTTGTACTTAAATCGGCATTGTGCCTTTGGTATTTAATTCGGATGCAATTTCTGTGATTCATCGTCATTAAGAAGGTCCAAGGGATACAGTAAACCTGAAGAGACGCATCGGTTACAAAAACTGGACTCACAGGAGAGGTTCAAATCATAGAAAGTCAGAGTGTCAGTCCACTTGTGCTTAAGTCGGCATTGTGGTTTTTGAATTTAAATCCGATGGAATATCTGTGTTTCATCGTCAAAAAGAAGTTCCAAGGTATACAGTAAACCTGACGTGAAGCATCGGAATCTAAAACTGGACTCACAGGAGAGGTTCAAATCATAGAAAGTGAGAGTGTCAGTCCTCTTGTACTTATGTCGGCATTGTGCCTTTTGTATTAAATTCGGATGAAATGTCTGTGTTTCATCGTCAATAAGAAGGTCCAAGGGATACAGTAAACCTGAAGTGAAGCATCGGAATCTAGAACTGGACACACACGAGAGGTTCAAATCATAGAAAGTGAGAGTGTCAGTCCTCTTGTACTTAAGTCGGCACTGTGCCTTTTGTATTAAATTCGGATGCAATTTCTGTGTTTCATCGTCAATAAGAAGGTCCAAGGAATACAGTAAACCTGAAGAGACGCATCGGTTTCTAAAACTGGACTCACAGGAGAGGTTGAAATCATAGAAAGTTAGGGTGTCAGTCCTCTTGTACTTAAGTCGGCAATGTGCCCTATGTATAACATTCGGATGCAATTTCTGTGGTTCATCGACAATAAGAAGCTCCAAGGGATACAGTAAACCTGAAGTGAAGCATCGGAATCTAAAACTGGACTCACAGGAGAGGTTCAAATCATAGAAATTTACAGTGTCAGTCTTCTTGTACATAAGTCGGCATTGAGCCTTTTGTATTAAATTCGGATGCAATTTCTGTTATTCATCGTCAATAGGAAGGTCTAAGGGATACAGTAAACCTGAAGTGAAGCATCGGAATCTAAAACTGGACTCACAGGAGAGGTTCAAATCATAGAAAGTTAGAGTGTCAGTTCTCTTGTACTTAGGTCGGCTTTGTGCTTTCTCTATTAAATTCGGATGTAATTTCTGTGTTTCATCGTCAATAAGAAGGTCCAAGGGATACAGTAAACCTGAAGTGAAGCATCGGAATCTAAAACTGGACTCACAGGAGATTTTAAAATCATAGAAAGTTAGAGTGTCAGTCCTCTTCTCCTTAATTCGGCATTGTGCCTTTTGTATTAAATTCGGATGCAATTTCTGTGTTTCATCATCAATAAGAAGGTCCAAGGGATACAGTAAACCTGACGTGAAGCATCGGAAACTAAAACTGGACTCACAGGAGAGGTTCAAATCATAGAAAGTGAGAGTGTCAGTCCTCTTGTACTTAAATCGGCATTGTGCCTTTTGTATTTAATTCGGAAGCAATTTCTGTGATTCATCGTCAATAAGAAGGTCCAAGGGATACAGTAAACTTGAAGTGAAGCATCGGAATCTAAAACTGGACTCACAGGAGAGGTTCAAATCATATAAAGTGAGAGTGTCAGGCCTCTTGAACGTAAGTCGGGATTGTGCCTTTTGTATTAAATTCGGATGCAATTTCTGTGTTTCATCGTCAATAAGAAGGTCCAAGGGATACATTAAACCTGAAGTGAAGCATCGGAATTTAAAACTGGACTCACAGGAGAGGTTCAAATCATAGAAAGTTGGAGTGTCAGACATCTTGTACTTAGGTCGGCCTTGTGCTTTCTGTATTAAATTCGGAAGCAATTTCTGTGTTTCATCGTCAATAAGAAGGTCCAAGGAATACAGTAAACCTGAAGAGACGAAACCGATTCTAAAACTGGACTCACAGGAGAGGTTGATATCATAGAAAGTTAGAGTGTCAGTCCTCTTGTACTTAAGACGGCATTGTGCCTTATGTATTACATTCGGATGCAATTTCTGTGGTTCATCGACAATAAGAAGCTCCAAGGGTACAGTAACCTGAAGTAAAGCAGCGTAATCTAAAACTGGACTCACTGGAGAGGTTCAATTCGTTGAAAGTTAGAGTGTCAGTCCTCTTGTACTTAAGTCGGCATTGTGCCTTTTGTATTAAATTCGGATGCAATTTCTGTGTTTCATCGTCAATAAGAAGGTACAAGGGATACAGTAAACCTGAAGTGAAGCATCGGAATCTAAAACTGGACTCACAAGAGAGGTTCAAATCATAGAAAGTGAGAGTGTCAGTCCTCTTGTACATAGGTCGGCATTGTGCCTTTTGTATTAAATTCGGATGCAATGTCTATGTTTCATCGTCAATAAGAAGGTACAAGGGATACAGTAAACCTGAAGTTAATCATCGGAATCTAGAACTGGACTCACAGGAGAGGTTCAAATCATAGAAAGTGAGAGTGTCAGTCCTCTTGTACTTAAGTCGGCACTATGCCTTTTGTATAAAATTCAGATGCAATTTCTGTGTTTCATTGTCAATAAGAAGGTCCAAGGGATACAGTAAACCTGAAGTGAAGCATCGGAATCTAAAACTGGACTCACAGGAGAGGTTCAAATCATAGAAAGTGTGAGTGTCAGTCCTCTTGTACGTAAGTCGGCATTGTGCCTTTTGTATTAAATTCTGATGCAGTTTCTGTGTTTCATCGTCAATAAGAAGGTCCAAGGGATACAGTAAGCCTGAAGTGAAGCATCGGAATCTAAAACTGGATTCACAGGAGTGGTTCAAATCATAGAAAGTCAGAGTGTCAGTCCTCTTGGACTTAAGTCGGCATTGTGCCTTTTGAATTTAATTCCGATGCAATTTCTGTGTTTCATCGTCAATAAGAAGTTCCAAGGTATACAGTAAACCTGAAGTGAAGCATCGGAATCTAAAACTGAACTCACAGGAGAGGTTCAAATCATAGAGAGTTAGAGTGTCAGTCCTCTAGTACTTAAGTCGGCATTGTGCGTTTGGTATTAAATTCGGATGCAATTTCTGTGTTTCAACATCAATAAGAAGGTCCTAGGGATGCAGTAAACCTGAAGTGAAGCATCGGAATCTAAAACTGGACTCACAGGAGAGGTTCAAATCATAGAAATTGAGAGTGTCAGTCCTCTTGTACTTATGTCGGCATTGTGCCTTTTGTAATAAATTCGGGTGCAATATCTGTGTTTCATCGTCAATAAGAAGGTCCAAGGGAAACAGTAAACCTGAAGTGAAGCATAGGAATCTAAAACTGGACTCACAGGAGAGGTTCAAATCATAGAAAGTTAGAGTGTCAGTCCTCTTGTACTTAAGCCGGCATTGTGCCTTTTGTATTAAATTCGGATGCAATTTCTGTGCTTCATCGTCAATAAGAAGGTCCAAGGGATGTAGTAAACCTTATGTGAAGCATCGGAATCTAAACTGGACTCACAGGAGAGGTTCAAATCATAGAAAGTGAGAGGGTCAGTCCTCTTGTACTTAAGTCGGCATTGTGCCTTTTGTATTAAATTCGGATGAAATTTCTGTGTTTCATCGTCAATAAGAAGGTCCAAGGGATACAGTGAACCTGAAGTGAAGCATCGGAACCTAAAACTGGACTCACAGGAGAGGTTCAAGTCATAGAAAGTTTGAGAGTCAGTCCACTTGTACTTAGGTCGGCATTGTGTCTTTTGTATTAAGTTTGGATGCTATTTCTGTGTTTCATCGTCAATAAGAAGGTCCACGTTATACAGTAAACCCGACGAGAAGCATCTGAATCTAAAACTGGACTCACAGGAGAGGTTCAAATCATAGAAAATTACAGTGTCAGTCCTCTTTTACTTTAGTCGGCATTGTGTTTTTTGTATTAAATTTCGGATGCAATTTCTGTGTTTCATCGTCAATAAGAAGGTCCAAGGGATACAGTAAACCTAAAGTGAGGCATCGGAATCTAAAACTGGACTCACAGGAGAGGATCATATGATAGGAAGTTAGAGTGTCAGTCCTCTTGTACTTAAGGCGGCATTGTGTCTTTTGTATTAAATTCGGATGCAATTTCTGTGTTTCATCGTCAATAAGAAGGTCCAAGGTATACAGTAAACCTGAAGTGAAGCATCGGAAACTAAAACTGGACTCACAGGAGAGGTTCATATCATAGAAACATAGAGTGTCAGTCCTCTTGTACTTAAGTCGGCCTTGTGCCTTTTGTATTAAATTCGTGTGCAATAGCTGTGTTTCATCGTCAATAAGAAGGTCCAAGGGATACAGTAAACCTCAAGTGAAGCATAGGAATCTAAAACTGGGCTCACAGGAGAGGTTCAAATCATAGAAAGTTAGAGTGTCAGTCCTCTTGTACTTAAGTCGGCATTGTGCCTTTTGTATTAAATTCGGATGCAATTTCTGTGTTTCATCGTCAATAAGAAGGTCCAAGGGATACAGTAAACCTGAACTGAAGCATCGGAATCTAAAACTGGACTCACAGGAGAGGTTCAAATCATAGAAAGTTAGAGTGTCAGTCCTCTTGTACTTAAGTCAGCATTGTGCATTTTATATTAAATTCGGATGCAATTTCTGTGCTTCATCGTCAATAAGGAGGTCCAAGGGATATAGTAAACCTTAAGTGAATCATCGGAATCTAAACTGGACTCACAGGAGAGGTTGAAATTATAGAAAGTGAGAGTGTCAGTCCTCTTGTACTTAAGTCGGCATTGTGCCTTTTGTATTAAATTCGGATGCAATTTCTGTGTTTCATCGTCAATATGAAGGTCCAAGGGATACAGTAAACCTGAAGTTAAGCATCGGAATCTGAAATTGGACTCACAGGAGAGGCTCAAATCATAGAAAGTTTGAGAGTCAGTCCTCTTGTACTTAGGTCGGCATTGTGTCTTTTGTATTACGTTTGGATGGTATTTCTGTGTTTCATTGTCAATAAGAAGGTCCAAGTTATACAGTAAACCTGAAGAGAAGCATCGGAATCTAAATCTGGACTCACAGGAGAGGTTGAAACCATAGAAAGTGAGAGTGTCAGTCCTCTTGTACTTAAGTCGGCATTGTGCCTTTTGTATTAAATTCGGATGCAATTTCTGTGTTTCATCGTCAATAAGAAGGTTCAAGGGATTCAGGAAACCTGAAGTGAAGCATCGGAATCTAAAACTGGATTCACAGGAGAGGTTCAAATCATAGAAAGTCAGAGTGTCAGTCCTCTTGGACTTAAGTCGGCATTGCGCCTTTTGAATTTAATTCCGATGCAATATCTGTGTTTCATCGTCAATAAGAAGTTGAAAGGTATACAGTAAACCTGAAGTGAAACATCGGAATCTAAAACTGGTCTCACAGGAGAGGTTCAAATCATAGAAAGTTAGAGTGTCAGACCTCTAGTACTTAAGTCGGCATTGTGCCTTTTGCATTAAATTCGGATGCAATTTCTGTGTTTCATCGTCAATAAGAAGGTCCAAGGGATACACTAAACCTAAAGTGAAGCATCGGAATCTAAAACTGGACTCACAGGAGAGGTTCAAATCATAGAAAGTGAGAGTGTCAGTCCTCTTGTACTTAAGTCGGCATTGTGCCTTTTATATTAAATTCGGATGAAATTTCTGTGTTGCATCGTCAATAAGAAGGTTCAAGGGATACAGTAAACCTGAAGTGAAGCATCGGAATTTAAACTGGACTCACAGGAGAGGTTCAAATCATAGAAAGTTAGAGTGTCAGTCCTCTTGTACTTAAGTCGGCATTGTGCCTTTTGTATTAAATTCGGGTGCAATATCTGTGTTTCATCGACGATAAGAAGGTCCAAGGGTAACAGTAAACCTGAAGTGAAGCATAGGAATCTAAAACTGGGCTCACAGGAGAGGTTCAAATCATAGAACATTAGAGTGTCAGACCTCTTGTACTTAAGTCGGCATTGTGCCTTTTGTATTAAATTCGGATTCGATTTCTGTGTTTCATCATCAATAAGAAGGTCCAAGGGATACAGTAAACCTGACGTGAAGCATCGGAATCTAAAGCTGGACTCACAGGAGAGGGTCAAATCATAGAAAGATAGAGTGTCAGTCCTCATGTACTTAAGGCGGCATTGTTCCTTTTCTATTAAATTCGGATGCAATTTCTGTGCTTCATCGTCGATAAGAAGGTCCAAGGTATATAGTAAACCTTAAGTGAAGCATCGGAATCTAAACTGGACCCACAGGAGATGCTCAAATCATAGAAAGTTTGAGAGTCAGTCCTCTTGTACTTAGGTCGGCATTGTGTCTTTTGTTTTAAGTTTGGATGCTATATCTTTGTTTCATCGTCAATAAGAAGGTCCAAGTTATACAGTAAACCTGAAGAGAAGCATCGAAATCTAAAACTAGACTCACAGGAGAGGTTCAAATCATAGAAAGATAGAGTGTCAGTCCTCTTGTACTTAAGTCGTCATTGTGCCTTTTGTATTAAATTCGGATGCAATTTCTGTGTTTCATCGTCAATAAGAAGGTCCAAGGGATACAGTAAATCTATAGTGAAGCAACGGAATCTAAAACTGGACTCACAGGAGAGGTTTAAATCATAGAAAGTGAGAGTGTCAGTCCTCTTGTACTTAAGTCGGCATTGTGCCTCTTGTATTAAATTCGGATGAAATTTCTGTGTTTCATCGTCAATAAGAAGGTCCAAGGGATACAGTGAACCTGAAGTGAAGCATCGGAACCTAAAACTGGACTCACAGGAGAGGTTCAAGTCATAGAAAGTTTGAGAGTCAGTCCACTTGTACTTAGGTGGGCATTGTGTCTTTTGTATTAAGTTTGGATGCTATTTCTGTGTTTCATCGTCAATAAGAAGGTCCACGTTATACAGTAAACCTGAAGAGAAGCATCGGAATCTAAAACTGGACTCACAGGAGAGGTTCAAATCATAGAAAATTACAGTGTCAGTCCTCTTGTACTTAAGTCGGCATTGTGCCTTTTGTATTAAATTCGGGTGCAATATCAGTGTTTCATCGTCGATAAGAAGGTCCAAGGGTAACAGTAAATCTGAAGTGAAGCATAGGAATCTAAAACTGGGCTCACAGGAGAGGTTCAAATCATAGAACGTTAGAGTGTCAGTCCTCTTGTACTTAAGTCGTCATTGTGCCTTTTGTATTAAATTCGGATTCGATTTCTGTGTTTCATCATCAATAAGAAGGTCCAAGGGATACAGTAAACCTGAAGTGAAGCATCGGAATCTAAAACTGGACTCACAGGAGAGGGTCAAATCATAGAAAGATAGAGTGTCAGTCCTCTTGTACTTAAGTCGGCATTGTTCCTTTTGTATTAAATTCGGATGCAATTTCTGTGCTTCATCGTCAATAAGAAGGTCCAAGGGATATAGTAAACCTTAAGTGAAGCATCGGAATCCAAACTGGACTCACAGGAGAAGTTCAAATCATAGAATGTGAGAGGGTCAGTCCTCTTATACTTAAGTCGGCATTGTGCCTTTTGTATTAAATTCGGATGCAGTTTCTGTGTTTCATCGTCAATAAGAAGGTCCAAGGGATACAGTAAACCTGAAGAGAAGCACCGGAATCTAAAACTGGACCCACAGGAGATACTCAAATCATAGAAAGTTTGAGAGGAGGTCCTCTTGCACTTAGGTCGGCATTGTGTCTTTTGTATTAAGTTTGGATGCTATATCTTTGTTTCATCGTCAATAAGAAGGTCCAAGTTATACAGTAAACCTCAAGAGAAGCATCGAAATCTAAAACTGGACTCACAGGAGAGGTTCAAATCATAGAAAGATAGAGTGTCAGTCCTCTTGTACTTAAGTCGTCATTGTGCCTTTTGTATTAAATTCGGATGCAATTTCTGTGTTTCATCGTCAATAAGAAGGTCCAAGGGATACAGTAAACCTAAAGTGAAGCATCGGAATCTGAAACTGGACTCACAGGAGAGGTTCAAATCATAGAAAGTGAGAGTGTCAGTCCTCTTGTACTTAAGTCGGCATTGTGCCTTTTGTATTAAATTCGGATGAAATTTCTGTGTTTCATCGTCAATAAGAGGGTCCAAGGGATACAGTAAACATGAAGTGAAGCATCGGAACCTAAAACTGGACTCACAGGAGAGGTTCAAGTCATAGAAAGTTAGAGTGTCAGTCCTCCAGAACTTATGTCGGCATTGTGCCTTTTGTATTAAATTCGGATGCGATTTCTGTGTTTCATCGTCAATAAGAAGGTCCAAGGGATACAGTAAACCTGAAGTGAAGCATCGGAATCTAAAACTGGACTCACGGGTAAGGCTCAAATCATAGAAAGTTTGAGAGTCAGTCCACTTGTACTTAGGTCGGCATTGTGTCTTTTGTATTAAGTTTGGATGCTATTTCTGTGTTTCATCGTCAACAAGAAGGTCCACGTTATACAGTAAACCTGAAGGGAAGCATCGGAATCTAAAACTGGACTCACAGGAGAGGTTCAAACCATAGAAAGTTACAGTGTCAGTCCTCTTGTACTTAAGTCGGCATTGTGTTTTTTGTATTAAATTTCGGATGCAATTTCTGTGTTTCATCGTCAATAAGAAGGTCCAAGGGATACAGTAAACCTGAAGTGAGGCATCGGAATCTAAAACTGGACTCACAGGGAAGGATCATATGATAGAAAGTTAGAGTGTCAGTCCTCTTGTACTTAAGTCGGCATTGTGCCTTTTGTATTAAATTCGGATGCAATTTCTGTGTTTCATCGTCAATAAGAAGGTCCAAGGGATACAGTAAACCTGAAGTGAAGCATCGGAATCTAAAACTGGACTCACAGGAGAGGTTCAAATAATAGAAATTTAGAGTGTCAGTTCTCTTGTACTTAAGTCGGCATTGTGCCTTTTGTATTAAATTCGGATGCAATATCTGTGTTTCATCGTCAATAAGAAGGTCCAAGGGAAACAGAAAAACCAGAAGTGAAGCATAGGAATCTAAAACTGGGCTCACAGGAGAGGTTCAAATCATAGAAAGTGAGAGTGTCAGTCCTCTTGTACTTAAGTCGGCATTGTGCCTTTTGTATTAAATTCGGATGCAATTTCTGTGTTTCATCATCAATAAGAAGGTCCAAGGGATACAGTAAACCTGAAGTGAAGCATCGGAATCTGAAAGTGGACTCATAGGAGAGGCTCAAATCATAGAAAGTTTGAGAGTCAGTCCTATTGTACTTAGGTCGGCATTGTGTCTTTTGTATTAAGTTTGGATGCTATTTCTGTGTTTCTCGTCAATAAGAAGGTCCAAGGTATACAATAAACCTGAAGAGAGGCATCGGAATCTAAAACTGGACTCACAGGAGAGGTTCAAATCATAGAAAGTTACAGTGTCAGTCCTCTTGTACTTAAGTCAGCATTGTGCCTTTTGTATTAAATTCGGATGCAATTTCTGTGTTTCATCGGCAATAAGAAGGTCCAAGGGATACAGTAAACCTGAAGTGAAGCAACGGAATCTAAAACTGGACTCGCAGGAGAGGTTCAAATCATAGAAAGTGAGAGTGTCAGTTCTCTTGTACTTAAGTCGGCATTGTGTATTTGGTAATTAATTCGGATGCATTTTCTGTGTTTCATCGTCAATAAAAAGGTCCAAGGAATACAGTAAACCTGAAGTGAAGCATAGGAATCAAAAACTGGACCCACAGGAGAGGTTCAAATCATAGAAAGTTAGAGTGTCAGTCCTCTTGTACTTAAGTCGGCATTGTGCCTTTTGAATTTATATGCGATGTAATTTCTGTGTTTCATCGTCAATAAGAAGTTCCAAGGTATACAGTAAACCTGAATTGAAGCATCGGAATCTAAAATTAGACTCACAGGAGAGGTTCACATCATAGAAACTTAGAGTGTTAGTCCTCTTGTACTTAGGTCGGCATTGTGCATTTTGTATTAAATTCGGATGCAATTTCTGTGTTTCATCGTCAATAAGAAGGTCCAAGGGATACAGTAAACCTGAAGTGAAGCAACGGAATCTAAAACTGGACTCACAGGAGAGGTTCATATCATAGATAGTGAGAGTGTCAGTCCTCTTGTACTTAAGTCGGAATTGTGAATTTTGTATTAAATTCGGATGCTATTTCGGTGTTTCATCGTCAATAAAAAGGTTAAAGGGATACAGTAAACCTGAAGTGAAGCATCGGAATCTAAATTGGACTCACAGGAGAGGTTCAAATCATAGAAATTGAGAGTGTCAGTCCTCTTGTACTTAAGTCGGCATTGTGCCTGTTGTATTAAATTCGGATGCAATTTCTGTGTTTCATCGTCAATAAGAAGGTACAAGGTATACAGCAAAAATGAAGTGAGCATCGGAATCTAAAACTGGACTCACAGGAGAATTTCAAATCAATGAAAGTTAGAGTGTCAGTCCTCTTGTACTTATGTCAGCATTGTGTTTTTGTATTAAATTCGGATGCAATTTCTGTGTTTGAACGTCAATAAGAAGATACAAGGGATACAGTAAACCCGAAGTGAAGCATCGGAATCTAAAACTGGACTCACAGGAGAGGTTCAAATCATAGAATATTAGAGTGTCAGTCCTCTTGTACTTAAGTCGGCATTGTGCCTTTTGTATTAGATTCGGATGCAATTTCTGTGTTTCATCGTCAATAAGAATGTCCAAGGGATACAGTAAACCTTAAGTGAAGCATCGGAATTTAAACTGGCCTCACAGGAGAGGTTCAAATCACAGAAATTTAGAGTTTCAGTCCTCTTGTACTTAGGTCGGCATTGTGCATTCTGTATTAAATTCGGATGCAATTTCTATGTTTCATCGTCAATAAGAAGGTGCAAGGGATATAGTAAACCTGAAGTGAAGCATCGGAACCGAAAACTGGATTCACAGGAGAGGTTCAAATCATAGAAAGTTAGAGTGTCAGTTCTCTTGTACTTAAGTCGGCATTGCGCCTTTTGTATTAAATTCGTATGCAATTTCTGTGTTTCATCGTCGATAAGAAGGCCCAAGGGATACAGTAAACCTGAAGTGAAGCATCGGAATCTAACACTGGACTCACAGGAGGAGTTCAAATCACAGAGAGTGAGAGTGTCAGTCCTCTTGTACTTAAGTCGGCATTGTGCGTTTTGTATTAAATCCGTATGCAATTTCTGTGTTTCATCGTCGATAAGAAGGTCCAAGGGATACAGTAAACCTGAAGTGAAGCATCGGAATCTAAAACTGGTCTCACAGGTGAGGTTCAAATCATAGAAAGAGAGAGCGTCAGTTCCCTTGTACTTAAGTCAGCATTGTGTCTTTTGTATTAAATTCGGATGCAATTTCTGTGTGTCAACGTCAACAAGAAGGTCCAAGAGATACAGTAAACCTGAAGTGAAGCATCGGAATCTAAAACTGGACTCACAGGAATATTTCAAATCATAGAGAGTTAGAAAGTCACTCCACTTGTACTTAAGTCGGCATTGCGCCTTTTGTATTAAATTCGGAGGCAATTTCTGTGTTTCATCGTCAATATGAAGGTCCTAGGGATACAGTGAACCTGAAGTGAAGCATCGGAATCTAAAACTGGACCCACAGGTGAGGCTCAAATCATAGAAAGTTAAAGTGTCAGTCCTCTTGTACTTAGGTCGGCATTGTGCCTTTTGTATTAAGTTTGGATGCAATTTAGGTGTTTCATCGTCAATTAAAAGGTCCAAGTTATACAGTACACCTGAAGAGAAGCATCGGAATCTAAAACTGGACTCACAGGAGAGGTTCAAATCATAGAAAGTGAGAGTGTCAGTCCTCTTGTACTTAAGTCGGCATTGTGGATTTTGAATTAAATTCGGATGAAATTCCTGTGTTTCATCGTCAATAAGAGGGTCCAAGGGATACAGTAAACATGAAGTGAAGCATCGGAATCTAAAACTGGACTCACAGGAGAGGTTCATATCATAGAAAGTTAGAGTGTCAGTCCTCTTGTACTTAAGTCGGCATTGTGCCTTTTGTATTATATTCGGATGCAATTTCTGTGCTTCATCGTGAATAAGAAGGTCCAAGGGATACAGTAAACCTGAAGTGAGGCATTGGAATCTAAAACAGGGCTCACAGGAGAGGTTCAAATCATAGAAAGTTAGAGTGCCATTCCTCTTGTACTTAAGTCGGCATTGTGCCTTTTGTATTAAATTCGGATGCAATTTCTGTGTTTCATCGTCAATAAGAAGGTCCAAGGGATACAGTAAACCTGAAGTGAGGCATCGGAATCTAAAACTGGACTCACAGGGAAGGATCATATGATAGAAAGTTAGAGTGTCAGTCCTCTTGTACTTAAGTCGGCATTGTGCCTTTTGTATTAAATTCGGATGCAATTTCTGTGTTTCATCGTCAATAAGAAGGTCCAAGGGATACAGTAAACCTGAAGTGAAGCATCGGAATCTAAAACTGGACTCACAGGAGAGGTTCAAATAATAGAAATTTAGAGTGTCAGTTCTCTTGTACTTAAGTCGGCATTGCGCCTTTTGTATTAAATTCGGATGCAATATCTGTGTTTCATCGTCAATAAGAAGGTCCAAGGGAAACAGAAAAACCAGAAGTGAAGCATAGGAATCTAAAACTGGGCTCACAGGAGAGGTTCAAATCATAGAAAGTGAGAGTGTCAGTCCTCTTGTACTTAAGTCGGCATTGTGCCTTTTGTATTAAATTCGGATGCAATTTCTGTGTTTCATCATCAATAAGAAGGTCCAAGGGATACAGTAAACCTGAAGTGAAGCATCGGAATCTGAAAGTGGACTCATAGGAGAGGCTCAAATCATAGAAAGTTTGAGAGTCAGTCCTATTGTACTTAGGTCGGCATTGTGTCTTTTGTATTAAGTTTGGATGCTATTTCTGTGTTTCTCGTCAATAAGAAGGTCCAAGGTATACAATAAACCTGAAGAGAGGCATCGGAATCTAAAACTGGACTCACAGGAGAGGTTCAAATCATAGAAAGTTACAGTGTCAGTCCTCTTGTACTTAAGTCGGCATTGTGCCTGTTGTATTAAATTTCGGGTGCAATTTTTGTGTTTCATCGTCAATAAGAAGGCCCAAGGGATACAGTAAACCTGAAGTGAAGCATCGGAACCTAAAACTGGACTCACAGGAGAGGTTCAAGTCATAGAAAGTTAGAGTGTCAGTCCTCTTGTACTTAAGTCGGCATTGTGCCTTTTGTATTAAATTCGGATGCAATTTCTGTGTTTCATCGGCAATAAGAAGGTCCAAGGGATACAGTAAACCTGAAGTGAAGCAACGGAATCTAAAACTGGACTCGCAGGAGAGGTTCAAATCATAGAAAGTGAGAGTGTCAGTTCTCTTGTACTTAAGTCGGCATTGTGAATTTGGTAATTAAATCGGATGCATTTTCTGTGTTTCATCGTCAATAAAAAGGTCCAAGGAATACAGTAAACCTGAAGTGAAGCATAGGAATCAAAAACTGGACCCACAGGAGAGGTTCAAATCATAGAAAGTTAGAGTGTCAGTCCTCTTGTACTTAAGTCGGCATTGTGCCTTTTGAATTTATATGCGATGTAATTTCTGTGTTTCATCGTCAATAAGAAGTTCCAAGGTATACAGTAAACCTGAATTGAAGCATCGGAATCTAAAATTAGACTCACAGGAGAGGTTCACATCATAGAAACTTAGAGTGTCAGTCCTCTTGTACTTAGGTCGGCATTGTGCATTTTGTATTAAATTCGGATGCAATTTCTGTGTTTCATCGTCAATAAGAAGGTCCAAGGGATACAGTAAACCTGAAGTGAAGCAACGGAATCTAAAACTGGACTCACAGGAGAGGTTCATATCATAGATAGTGAGAGTGTCAGTCCTCTTGTACTTAAGTCGGAATTGTGAATTTTGTATTAAATTCGGATGCTATTTCGGTGTTTCATCGTCAATAAAAAGGTTAAAGGGATACAGTAAACCTGAAGTGAAGCATCGGAATCTAAATTGGACTCACAGGAGAGGTTCAAATCATAGAAATTGAGAGTGTCAGTCCTCTTGTACTTAAGTCGGCATTGTGCCTGTTGTATTAAATTCGGATGCAATTTCTGTGTTTCATCGTCAATAAGAAGGTACAAGGTATACAGCAAAAATGAAGTGAGCATCGGAATCTAAAACTGGACTCACAGGAGAATTTCAAATCAATGAAAGTTAGAGTGTCAGTCCTCTTGTACTTATGTCAGCATTGTGTTTTTGTATTAAATTCGGATGCAATTTCTGTGTTTGAACGTCAATAAGAAGATACAAGGGATACAGTAAACCCGAAGTGAAGCATCGGAATCTAAAACTGGACTCACAGGAGAGGTTCAAATCATAGAATATTAGAGTGTCAGTCCTCTTGTACTTAAGTCGGCATTGTGCCTTTTGTATTAGATTCGGATGCAATTTCTGTGTTTCATCGTCAATAAGAATGTCCAAGGGATACAGTAAACCTTAAGTGAAGCATCGGAATTTAAACTGGCCTCACAGGAGAGGTTCAAATCACAGAAATTTAGAGTTTCAGTCCTCTTGTACTTAGGTCGGCATTGTGCATTCTGTATTAAATTCGGATGCAATTTCTATGTTTCATCGTCAATAAGAAGGTGCAAGGGATATAGTAAACCTGAAGTGAAGCATCGGAACCGAAAACTGGATTCACAGGAGAGGTTCAAATCATAGAAAGTTAGAGTGTCAGTTCTCTTGTACTTAAGTCGGCATTGTGCCTTTGGTATTAAATTCGGATGCTATTTCGGTGTTTCATCGTCAATACGAAGGTAGAAAGGATACAGTAAACCTGAAGTGAAGCATCGGAATCTAAGACTGAACTCACAAGAGAGGTTCAAATCATAGAAAGTCAGAGTGTCAGTCCTCTTGTGCTTTAGTCGGCATTGTGCTTTTTGAATCTAATTCCGATGCAATCTCAGCGTTTCATCGTCAATAAGAAGTTCCAAGGTATACAGTAAACCTGAAGTGAAGCATCGGAATCTAACACTGGACTCACAGGAGAAGTTCAAATCACAGAGAGTGAGAGTGTCAGTCCTCTTGTACTTAAGTCGGCATTGTGCGTTTTGTATTAAATCCGTATGCAATTTCTGTGTTTCATCGTCGATAAGAAGGTCCAAGGGATACAGTAAACCTGAAGTGAAGCATCGGAATCTAAAACTGGTCTCACAGGTGAGGTTCAAATCATAGAAAGAGAGAGCGTCAGTTCCCTTGTACTTAAGTCAGCATTGTGTCTTTTGTATTAAATTCGGATGCAATTTCTGTGTGTCAACGTCAACAAGAAGGTCCAAGAGATACAGTAAACCTGAAGTGAAGCATCGGAATCTAAAACTGGACTCACAGGAATATTTCAAATCATAGAGAGTTAGAAAGTCACTCCACTTGTACTTAAGTCGGCATTGCGCCTTTTGTATTAAATTCGGAGGCAATTTCTGTGTTTCATCGTCAATATGAAGGTCCTAGGGATACAGTGAACCTGAAGTGAAGCATCGGAATCTAAAACTGGACCCACAGGTGAGGCTCAAATCATAGAAAGTTAAAGTGTCAGTCCTCTTGTACTTAGGTCGGCATTGTGCCTTTTGTATTAAGTTTGGATGCAATTTAGGTGTTTCATCGTCAATTAAAAGGTCCAAGTTATACAGTAAACCTGAAGAGAAGCATCGGAATCTAAAACTGGACTCACAGGAGAGGTTCAAATCATAGAAAGTGAGAGTGTCAGTCCTCTTGTACTTAAGTCGGCATTGTGGATTTTGAATTAAATTCGGATGAAATTCCTGTGTTTCATCGTCAATAAGAGGGTCCAAGGGATACAGTAAACATGAAGTGAAGCATCGGAATCTAAAACTGGACTCACAGGAGAGGTTCATATCATAGAAAGTTAGAGTGTCAGTCCTCTTGTACTTAAGTCGGCATTGTGCCTTTTGTATTATATTCGGATGCAATTTCTGTGCTTCATCGTGAATAAGAAGGTCCAAGGGATACAGTAAACCTGAAGTGAGGCATTGGAATCTAAAACAGGGCTCACAGGAGAGGTTCAAATCATAGAAAGTTAGAGTGCCATTCCTCTTGTACTTAAGTCGGCATTGTGCCTTTTGTATTAAATTCGGATGCAATTTCTGTGTTTCATCGTCAATAAGAAGGTCCAAGGGATACAGTAAACCTGAAGTGAAGCAACGGTAATCTAAAACTGGACTCACTGGAGAGGTTCAAATCATAGAAAGTTATAGTGTCAGTCCTCTAGTACTTAAGTCGGCATTGTGCCTATTGAATTTAATTCCGATGCAATTTCTGCGTTTGATCGTCAATAAGAAATTCCAAGGTATACAGTAAACCTGAAGTGAAGCATCGGTATCTAAATCTGGACTCACAGGAGAGGTTCAAATCATTGAAAGTTAGAGTGTCAGTCCTCTTGTACTTAAGTCTGCATTGTGCCTTTTGCATTAAATTCGGATGCAATTTCTGTGTTTCATCGTCAATAAGAAGGTCCAAGGGAGACAGTAAACCTGAAGTGAAGCATCGGAATCTAAAACTGGACTCACAGGAGACGCTCAAATCATAGAAAGTAAGAGTGTCAGTTTTCTTGTATTTAGGTCGGCATTGTGCATTTTGTATTAAGTTTGGATGCAATTTAGGTGTTTCATCGTCAATATGAAGGTCCAAGTAATACAGTTAACCTGAAGAGAAGCATCGGAATCTAAAACTGGACTCACAGGAGAGGTTCAAATCTTAGAAAGTCAGAGTGACAGTCCTCTAGTACTTAAGTCGGCATTGTGCCTATTGTATTAAATTCGGATGCAATTTCTGTGATTCATCGTGAGTTAGAAGGTCCAAGGGATACTCTAAACCTGAAGTGAGGCATCGGAATTTAAAACTGGATTCACAATAAGGGGTCCAAATTATGAAAGTTAGTATGTCAGTCCTCTTGTACTTAAGTCGGCATTGTGCCTTTTGTATTAAATTCGGATGCAATTTCTGTGTTTCATCGTCAATGAGAAGGTCCAAGGGATATAGTAAACCTTAAGTGAAGCATCGGAATCTAAACTGGACTCGCAGGAGAGGTTCAAATCATAGAATGTGAGAGGGTCAGTCCTCTTGTACTTAAGTCGGCATTGTGCCTTTTGTATTAAATTCGGATGCAATTTCTGTGTTTCATCGTCAATAAGAAGGTCCAAGGGATACAGTAAACCTGAAGAGAAGCATCGGAATCTAAAACTGGACCCACAGGAGATGCTCAAATCATAGAAAGTTTGAGAGTCAGTCCTCTTGTACTTAGGTCGGCATTGTGTCTTTTGTATTAAGTTTGGATGCTATTTCTTTGTTTCATCGTCAATAAGAAGGTCCAAGTTATACAGTAAACCTGAAGAGAAGCATCGAAATCTAAAACTGGCCTCACAGGAGAGGTTCAAATCATAGAAAGATAGAGTGTCAGTCCTCTTGTACTTAAGTCGTCATTGTGCCTTTTGTATTAAATTCGGATGCAATTTCTGTGTTTCATCGTCAATAAGAAAGTCCAAGGGATACAGTAAACCTAAAGTGAAGCATCGGAATCTAAAACTGGACTCACAGGAGAGGTTCAAATCATAGAAAGTGAGAGTGTCAGTCCTGTTGTACTTAAGTCGGCATTGTGCCTTTTGTATTACATTCGGATGAAATTTCTGTGTTTCATCGTCAATAAGAGGGTCCAAGGGATACAGTAAACATGAAGTGAAGCATCGGAACCTAAAACTGGACTCACAGGAGAGGTTCAAGTCATAGTAAGTTAGAGTGTCAGTCCTCTAGAACTTATGTCGGCATTGTGCCTTTTGTATTAAATTCGGATGCGATTTCTGTGTTTCATCGTCAATAAGAAGGTCTAAGGGATACAGTAAACCTGAAGTGAAGCATCGGAATCTAAAACTGGACTCACGGGAAAGGCTCAAATCATAGAAAGTTTGAGAGTCAGTCCACTTGTACTTAGGTCGGCATTGTGTCTTTTGTATTAAGTTTGGATGCTATTTCTGTGTTTCAACGTCAATAAGAAGGTCCACGTTATACAGTAAACCTGAAGAGAAGCATCGGAATCTAAAACTGGACTCACAGGAGAGGTTCAAATCATAGAAAGTTACAGTGTCAGTCCTCTTGTACTTAAGTCGGCATTGTGTTTTTTGTATTAAATTTCTAATGCAATTTCTGTGTTTCATCGTCAATAAGAAGGTCCAAGGGATACAGTAAACCTGAAGTGAGGCATCGGAATCTAAAACTGGACTCACAGGGAAGGATCATATGATAGAAAGTTAGAGTGTCAGTCCTCTTGTACTTAAGTCGGCATAGTGCCTTTTGTATCAAATTCGGATGCAATTTCTGTGTTTCATCGTCAATAAGAAGGTCCAAGGGATACAGTAAACCTGAAGTGAAGCATCGGAATCTAAAACTGGACTCACAGGAGAGGTTCAAATAATAGAAAGTTAGAGTGTCAGTCCTCTTGTACTTAAGTCGGCATTGTGCCTTTTGTATCAAATTCGGATGCAATATCTGTGTTTCATCGTCAATAAGAAGGTCCAAGGGAAACAGAAAAACCAGAAGTGAAGCATAGGAATCTAAAACTGGGCTCACAGGAGAGGTTCAAATCATAGAAAGTTAGAGTGTCAGTCCTCTTGTACTTAAGTCGGCATTGTGCCTTTTGTATTAAATTCGGATGCAATTTCTGTGTTTCATCATCAATAAGAAGGTCCAAGGGATACAGTAAACCTGAAGTGAAGCATCGGAATCTGAAACTGGACTCATAGGAGAGGCTCAAATCACAGAAAGTTTGAGAGTCAGTCCTATTGTACTTAGGTCGGCATTGTGTCTTTTGTATTAAGTTTGGATGCTATTTCTGTGTTTCTCGTCAATAAGAAGGTCCAAGTTATACAGTAAACCTGAAGAGAAGCATCGGAATCTAAAACTGGACTCACAGGAGAGGTTCAAGTCATAGAAAGTTAGAGTGTCAGTCCTCTTGTACTTAAGTCAGCATTGTGTCTTTTGTATTAAATTCGGATGCAATTTCTGTGTGTCAACGTCAACAAGAAGGTCCAAGAGATATAGTAAACCTGAAGTGAAGCATCGGAATCTAAAATTGGACTCACAGGAATATTTCAAATCATAGAGAGTTAGAGTGTCACTCCACTTGTACTTAAGTCGGCATTGTGCCTTTTGTATTAAATGCGGATGCAATTTCTGTGTTTCATCGTCAATATGAAGGTCCAAGGGATACAGTAAACATGAAGTGAAGCATCGGAATCTAAAACTGGACTCACAGGTGAGGCTCAAATCATAGAAAGTTAAAGTGTCAGTCCTCTTGTACTTAGGTCGGCATTGTGCCTTTTGTATTAAGTTTGGATGCAATTTAGGTGTTTCATCGTCAATTAAAAGGTCCAAGTTATACAGTAAACCTGAAGAGAAGCATCGGAATCTAAAACTGGACTCACAGGAGAGGTTCAAATCATAGAAAGTGAGAGTGTCAGTCCTCTTGTACTTAAGTCGGCATTGTGGATTTTGAATTAAATTCGGATGCAATATCTGTGTTTCATCGTCAATAAGAAGGTCCAAGGGAAACAGAAAAACCAGAAGTGAAGCATAGGAATCTAAAACTGGGCTCACAGGAGAGGTTCAAATCATTTAAAGTTAGAGTGTCAGTCCTCTTGTACTTAAGTCGGCATTGTGCCTTTTGTATTAAATTCGGATGCAATTTCTGTGTTTCATCGTCAATAAGAAGGTCCAAGGGATACAGTAAACCTGAAGAGAAGCATCGGAATCTAAAACTGGACCCACAGGAGATGCTCAAATCATAGAAAGTTTGAGAGTCAGTCCTCTTGTACTTAGGTCGGCATTGTGTCTTTTGTATTAAGTTTGGATGCTATTTCTTTGTTTCATCGTCAATAAGAAGGTCCAAGTTATACAGTAAACCTGAAGAGAAGCATCGAAATCTAAAACTGGACTCACAGGAGAGGTTCAAATCATAGAAAGATAGAGTGTCAGTCCTCTTGTACTTAAGTCGTCATTGTGCCTTTTGTATTAAATTCGGATGCAATTTCTGTGTTTCATCGTCAATAAGAAAGTCCAAGGGATACAGTAAACCTAAAGTGAAGCATCGGAATCTAAAACTGGACTCACAGGAGAGGTTCAAATCATAGAAAGTGAGAGTGTCAGTCCTGTTGTACTTAAGTCGGCATTGTGCCTTTTGTATTACATTCGGATGAATTTTCTGTGTTTCATCGTCAATAAGAGGGTCCAAGGAATACAGTAAACATGAAGTGAAGCATCGGAACCTAAAACTGGACTCACAGGAGAGGTTCAAGTCATAGTAAGTTAGAGTGTCAGTCCTCTAGAACTTATGTCGGCATTGTGCCTTTTGTATTAAATTCGGATGCGATTTCTGTGTTTCATCGTCAATGAGAAGGTCTAAGGGATACAGTAAACCTGAAGTGAAGCATCGGAATCTAAAACTGGACTCACGGGAAAGGCTCAAATCATAGAAAGTTTGAGAGCCAGTCCACTTGTACTTAGGTCGGCATTGTGTCTTTTGTATTAAGTTTGGATGCGATTTCTGTGTTTCATCGTCAATAAGAAGGTCCACGCTATACAGTAAACCTGAAGAGAAGCATCGGAATCTAAAACTGGACTCACAGGAGAGGTTCAAATCATAGAAAGTTACAGTGTTAGTCCTCTTGTACTTAAGTCGGCATTGTGTTTTTTGTATTAAATTTCGGATGCAATTTCTGTGTTTCATCGTCAATAAGAAGGTCCAAGGGATACAGTAAACCTGAAGTGAGGCATCGGAATCTAAAACTGGACTCACAGGGAAGGATCATATGATAGAAAGTTAGAGTGTCAGTCCTCTTGTACTTAAGTCGGCATTGTGCCTTTTGTATCAAATTCAGATGCAATTTCTGTGTTTCATCGTCAATAAGAAGGTCCAAGGGATACAGTAAACCTGAAGTGAAGCATCGGAATCTAAAACTGGACCCACAGGAGAGGTTCAAATAGTAGAAAGTTAGAGTGTCAGTCCTCTTGTACTTAAGTCGGCATTGTGCCTTTTGTATTAAATTCGGATGCAATATCTGTGTTTCATCGTCAATAAGAAGGTCCAAGGGAAACAGAAAAACCAGAAGTGAAGCATAGGAATCTAAAACTGGGCTCACAGGAGAGGTTCAAATCATAGAAAGTTAGAGTGTCAGTCCTCTTGTACTTAAGTCGGCATTGTGCCTTTTGTATTAAATTCGGATGCAATTTCTGTGTTTCATCATCAATAAGAAGGTCCAAGGGATACAGTAAACCTGAAGTGAAGCATCGGAATCTGAAACTGGACTCATAGGAGAGGCTCAAATCACAGAACGTTTGAGAGTCAGTCCTATTGTACTTAGGTCGGCATTGTGTCTTTTCTATTAAGTTTGGATGCTATTTCTGTGTTTCTCGTCAATAAGAAGGTCCAAGTTATACAGTAAACCTGAAGAGAAGCATCGGAATCTAAAACTGGACTCACAGGAGAGGTTCAAGTCATAGAAAGTTAGAGTGTCAGTCCTCTTGTACTTAAGTCAGCATTGTGTCTTTTGTATTAAATTCGGATGCAATTTCTGTGTGTCAACGTCAACAAGAAGGTCCAAGAGATATAGTAAACCTGAAGTGAAGCATAGGAATCTAAAACTGGACTCACAGGAATATTTCAAATCATAGAGAGTTAGAGTGTCACTCCACTTGTACTTAAGTCGGCATTGTGCCTTTTGTATTAAATGCGGATGCAATTTCTGTGTTTCATCGTCAATATGAAGGTCCAAGGGATACAGTAAACCTGAAGTGAAGCATCGGAATCTAAATCTGGACTCACAGGTGAGGCTCAAATCATAGTAAGTTAAAGTGTCAGTCCTCTTGTACTTAGGTCGGCGTTGTGCCTTTTGTATTAAGTTTGGATGCAATTTAGGTGTTTCATCGTCAATTAAAAGGTCCAAGTTATACAGTAAACCTGAAGAGAAGCTTCGGAATCTAAAACTGGACTCACAGGAGAGGTTCAAATCATAGAAAGTGAGAGTGTCAGTCCTCTTGTACTTAAGTCGGCATTGTGGATTTTGAATTAAATTCGGATGCAATTTCTGTATTTCATCGTCAATAAGAAAGTCCAAGGGATACAGTAAACCTGAAGTGAAGCATCGGAATCTAAAACTGGACTCACAGGAGAGGCTCAAATCATAGAAAGTTAGAGTGTCAGTCCTCTTGTACTTAGGTCGGCATTGTGCCTTTTGTATTAAGTTTGGATGCAATTTAGATGTTTCTTCGTCCATAAGAAGGTCCAAGTTATACAGTAAACCTGAAGAGAAGCATCGGAATCTAAAACTGGACTCACAGGAGAGGTTCATATCATAGAAAGTTAGAGTGTCAGTCCTCTTGTACTTAAGTCGGCATTGTGCCTTTTGTATTAAATTCGGATGCAATTTCTGTGCTTCATCGTCAATAAGAAGGTCCAAGGGATACAGTAAACCTGAAGTGAGGCATTGGAATCTAAAACAGGGCTCACAGGAGAGGTTCAAATCATACAAAGTTAGAGTGTCATTCCTCTTGTACTTAAGTCGGCATTGTGCCTTTTGTATTAAATTCGGAGACAATTTCTGTGTTTCATCGTCAATAAGAAGGTCCAAGGGATACAGTAAACCTGAAGTGAAGCAACGGTAATCTAAAACTGGACTCACTGGAGAGGTTCAAATCATAGAAAGTTATAGTGTCAGTCCTCTAGTACTTAAGTCGGCATTGTGCCTATTGAATTTAATTCCGATGCAATTTCTGCGTTTGATCGTCAATAAGAAATTCCAAGGTATACAGTAAACCTGAAGTGAAGCATCGGTATCTAAATCTGGACTCACAGGAGAGGTTCAAATCATTGAAAGCTAGAGTGTCAGTCCTCTTGTACTAAAGTCGGCATTGTGCCTTTTGCATTAAATTCGGATGCAATTTCTGTGTTTCATCGTCAATAAGAAGGTCCAAGGGAGACAGTAAACCTGAAGTGAAGCATCGGAATCTAAAACTGGACTCACAGGAGACGCTCAAATCATAGAAAGTCAGAGTGTCAGTTCTCTTGTATTTAGGTCGGCATTGTGCATTTTGTATTAAGTTTGGATGCAATTTAGGTGTTTCATCGTCAATATGAAGGTCCAAGTTATACAGTAAACCTGAAGAGAAGCATCGGAATCTAAAACTGGACTCACAGGAGAGGTTCAAATCTTAGAAAGTTAGAGTGACAGTCCTCTAGTACTTTAGTCGGCATTGTGCCTATTGTATTAAATTCGGATGCAATTTCTGTGATTCATCGTCAGTTAGAAGGTCCAAGGGATACTCTAAACCTGAAGTGAGGCATCGGAATTTAAAACTGGATTCACAATAGAGGTCCAAATTATGAAAGTTAGTATGTCAGTCCTCTTGTACTTAAGTCGGCATTGTGCCTTTTGTAATAAATTCGGATGCAATTTCTGTGTTTCATCGTCAATATGAAGGTCCAAGGGATACAGTAAACCTGAAGTGAAGCATCAGAATCTAAAACTGGACTCACAGTGAGGCTCAAATCATAGAAAGTTAAAGTGTCAGGCCTCTTGTACTTAGGTCGGCATTGTGCCTTTTCTATTAGGTTTGGATGCAATATAGGTGTTTCATCGTCAATTAAAAGGTCCAAGTTATACAGTAAACCTGAAGAGAAGCATCGGAATCTAAAACAGGACTCACAAGAGAGGTTCAAATCATAGAAAGTTAGAGTGTCAGTCCTCTAGTACTTAAGTCGGCATTGTGCCTTTTGTATTAAATTCAGATGCAATTTCTGTGTTTCATCGTCAATAAGAAGGTCCAAGGGATATAGTAAACCTTAAGTGAAGCATCGGAATCTAAACTGGACTCACAGGAGAGGTTCAAATCATTGAATGTGAGAGGGTCAGTCCTCTTGTACTTAAGTCGGCATTGTGCTTTTTGTATTAAATTCGGATGCAATTTCTGTGTTTCATCGTCAATAAGAAGGTCCAAGGGATACAGTAAACCTGAAGAGAAGCATCGGAATCTAAAACTGGACCCACAGGAGATGCTCAAATCATAGAAAGTTTGAGAGTCAGTCCTCTTGTACTTAGGTCGGCATTGTGTCTTTTGTATTAAGTTTGGATGCTATATCTTTGTTTCATCGTCAATAAGAAGGTCCAAGTTATACAGTAAACCTGAAGAGAAGCATCGAAATCTAAAACTGGACTCACAGGAGAGGTTCAAATCATAGAAAGATAGAGTGTCAGTCCTCTTGTACATAAGTCGTCATTGTGCCTTTTGTATTAAATTCGGATGCAACTTCTGTGTTTCATCGTCAATAAGAAAGTCCAAGGGATACAGTAAACCTAAAGTGAAGCATCGGAATCTAAAACTGGACTCACAGGAGAGGTTCAAATCATAGAAAGTGAGAGTGTCAGTCCTCTTGTACTTAAGTCGGCATTGTGCCTTTTGTATTAAATTCGGATGAAATTTCTGTGTTTCATCGTTAATAAGAGGGTCCAAGGGATACAGTAAACATGAAGTGAAGCATCGGAACCTAAAACTGGACTCACAGGAGAGGTTCAAGTCATAGAAAGTTAGAGTGTCAGTCCTCTAGAACTTATGTCTGCATTGTGCCTTTTGTATTAAATTCGGATGCGATTTCTGTGTTTCATCGTCAATAAGAAGGTCTAAGGGATACAGTAAACCTGAAGTGAAGCATCGGAATCTAAAACTGGACTCACGGGAAAGGCTCAAATCATAGAAAGTTAGAGTGTCAGTCCTCTTGTACTTAAGTCGGCATTGTGCCTTTTGTATTAAATTCGGATGCAATTTCTGTGTTTCATCGTCAATAAGAAGGTCCAAGGGATACAGTAAACCTGAAGTGAAGCATCGGAATCTAAAACTGGACTCACAGGAGAGGTTCATATAATAGAAAGTTAGAGTGTCAGTCCTCTTGTACTTAAGTCGGCATTGTGCCTTTTGTATTAAATTCGGATGCAATATCTGTGTTTCATCGTCAATAAGAAGGTCCAAGGGAAACAGAAAAACCAGAAGTGAAGCATAGGAATCTAAAACTGGGCTCACAGTAGAGGTTCAAATCATAGAAAGTTAGAGTGTCAGTCCTCTTGTACTTAAGTCGGCATTGTGCCTTTTGTATTACATTCGGATGCAATTTCTGTGTTTCATCATCAATAAGAAGGTCCAAGGGATACAGTAAACCTGAAGTGAAGCATCGGAATCTGAAACTGGACTCATAGGAGAGGCTCCAATCATAGAAAGTTTGAGAGTCAGTCCTATTGTACTTAGGTCGGCATTGTGTCTTTTGTATTAAGTTTGGATGCTATTTCTGTGTTTCTCGTCAATAAGAAGGTCCAAGTTATACAGTAAACCTGAAGAGAAGCATCGGAATCTAAAACTGGGCTCACAAGAGAGGTTCAAATCATAGAAAGTTACAGTGTCAGTCCTCTTGTACTTAAGTCGGCATTGTGCCTGTTGTATTAAATTTCGGATGCAATTTCTATGTTTCATCGTCAATAAGAAGGCCCAAGGGATACAGTAAACCTGAAGTGAAGCATCGGAACCTAAAACTGGACTCACAGGAGGGGTTCAAGTCATAGAATGTTAGAGTGTCAGTCCTCTTGTACTTAAGTCGGCATTGTGCCTTTTGTATTAAATTCGGATGCAATTTCTGTGTTTCATCGTCAATAAGAAGGTCCTAGGGATACAGTAAACCTGAAGTGAAGCATAGGAATCTAAAACTGGACCCACAGGAGAGGTTCAAATCATAGAAAGTTAGAGTGTCAGTCCTCTTGTACTTAAGTCGGCATTGTGCCTTTTGAATTTATATGCGATGTAATTTCTGTGTTTCATCGTCACTAAGAAGTTCCAAGGTATACAGTAAACCTGAAGTGAAGCATCGGAATCTAAAATTAGACTCACAGGAGAGGTTCAAATCATAGAAAGTTAGAGTGTTAGTCCTCTTGTACTTAGTTCTGCATTGTGCATTTTGTATTAAATTCAGATGCAATATCTGTGTTTCATCTCAAATAAGAGGGTCCAAGGGATACAGTAAACCTGAAGTGAAGCATCGGAATCTAAAATTGGACTCACAGGAGAGGTTCAAATCATAGAAAGTGAGAGTGTCAGTCCTCTTGTACTTAAGTCGGCATTGTGCCTTTTGTATTAAATTCGGATGCAATTTCTGTGTTTCGTCGTCAATAAGAAGGTCCAAGGGATACAGTAAAACTGAAGTGAAGCAACGGAATCTAAAACTGGACTCACAGGAGAGGTTCATATCATAGAAGGTGAGAGTGTCAGTCCTCTTGTACTTAAGTCGGAATTGTGAATTTTGTATTAAATTCGGATGCTATTTCGGTGTTTCATCGTCAATATAAAGGTCCAAGGGATACAGTAAACCTGAAGTGAAGCATCGGAATCTAAAATTGGACTCACAGGAGAGGTTCAAATCATAGAAATTGAGAGTGTCAGTCCTCTTGTACTTAAGTCGGCATTGTGCCTGTTGTATTAAATTCGGATGCAATTTCTGTGTTTCATCGTCAATAAGAAGATACAAGGTATACAGCAAAAATGAAGTGAGCATCGGAATCTATAACTGGACTCACAGGAGAAGTTCAAATCAATGAAAGTTAGAGTGTCAGTCCTCTTGTTCTTATGTCAGCATTGTGCTTTTGTATTAAATTCGGATGCAATTTCTGTGTTTGAACGTCAATAAGAAGATACAAGGGATACAGTAAACCCGAAGTGAAGCATCGGAATCTAAAACTGGAATCACAGGAGAGGTTCAAATCATAGAATGTTAGAGTGTCAGTCCTCTTGTACTTAAGTCGGCATTGTGCCTTTTGTATTAGATTCGGATGCAATTTCTGTGTTTCATCGTCAATAAGAATGTCCAAGGGATACAGTAAACCCGAAGTGAAGCATCGGAATCTAAAACTGGCCTCACAGGAGAGGTTCAAATCACAGAAATTTAGAGTGTCAGTCCTCTTGTACTTAGGTCGGCATTGTGCATTCTGTATTAAATTCGGATGCAATTTCTATGTTTCATCGTCAATAAGAAGGTGCAAGGGATACAGTAAACCTGAAGTGAAGCTTCGGAATCGAAAACTGGATTCACAGGAGAGGTTCAAATCATAGAAAGTTAGAGTGTCAGTTCTCTTGTACTTAAGTCGGCATTGTGCCTTTTGTATTAAAATCGGATGCTATTTCGGTGTTTCATCGTCAATACGAAGGTAGAACGGATACAGTAAACCTGAAGTGAAGCATCGGAATCTAAGACTGAACTCACAAGAGAGGTTAAAATCATAGAAAGTCAGAGTGTCAGTCCTCTTGTGCTTTAGTCGGCGTTGTGCGTTTTGAATCTAATTCCGATGCAATCTCAGCGTTTCATCGTCAAGAAGAAGTTCCAAGGTATACAGTAAACCTGAAGTGAAGCATCGGAATCTAACACTGGACTCACAGGAGAAGTTCAAATCATAGAAAGTGAGAGTGTCAGTCCTCTTGTACTTAAGTCGGCATTGTGCCTTTTGTATTAAATCTGTATGCAATTTCTGTGTTTCATCGTCTATAAGAAGGTCCAAGGGATACAGTAAATCTGAAGTGAAGCATCGGAATCTCAAACTGGTCTCACAGGAGAGGTTCAAATCATAGAAAGAGAGAGCGTCAGTCCTCTTGTACTTAAGTCAGCATTGTGTCTTTTGTACTAAATTCGGATGCAATTTCTGTGTGTCAACGTCAACAAGAAGGTCCAAGAGATACAGTAAACTTGAAGTGAAGCATCGGCATCTAAAACTGGACTCACAGGAATATTTCAAATCATAGAGAGTTAGAGTGTCACTCCACTTGTACTTAAGTCGGCATTGTGCCTTTTGTATTAAATTCGGATGCAATTTCTGTGTTTCATCGTCAATATGAAGGTCCAAGGGATACAGTAAACCTGAAGTGAAGCATCGGAATCTAAAACTGGACTCACAGGTGAGGCTCAAATCATAGAAAGTTAAAGTGTCAGTCCTCTTGTACTTAGGTCGGCATTGTGCCTTTTAGTATTAAGTTTGGATGCAATTTAGGTGTTTCATCGTCAATTAAAAGGTCCAAGTTATACAGTAAACCTGAAGAGAAGCATCGGAATCTAAAACTGGACTCACAGGAGAGGTTCAAATCATAGAAAGTGAGAGTGTCAGTCCTCTTGTACTTAAGCCGGCAATTTGCCTTTTGAATTAAATTCGGATGCAATTTCTGTGTTTCATCGTCAATAAGAAGGTCCAAGGGATACAGTAAACCTGAAGTGAAGCATCGGAATCTAGAACTGGACTCACCGGAGAGGCTCAAATCATAGAAAGTTAGAGTGTCAGTCCTCTTCTACTTAGGTCGGCATTGTGCCTTTTGTATTAAGTTTGGATGCAATTTAGATGTTTCTTCGTCCATAAGAAGGTCCAAGTTATACAGTAAACCTGAAGAGAAGCATCGGAATCTAAAACTGGACTCACAGGAGAGTTTCATATCATAGAAAGTTAGAGTGTCAGTCCTCTTGTACTTAAGTCGGCATTGTGCCTTTTGTATTAAATTCGGATGCAATTTCTGTGCTTCATCGTCAATAAGAAGGTCCAAGGGATACAGTAAACCTGAAGTGAGGCATTGGAATCTAAAACAGGGCTCACAGGAGAGGTTCAAATCATAGGAAGTTAGAGTGTCATTCCTCTTGTACTTAAGTCGGCATTGTGCCTTTTGTATTAAATTCGGATGCAATTTCTGTGTTTCATCGTCAATAAGAAGGTCCAAGGGATACAGTAAACCTGAAGTGAAGCAACGGTAATCTAAAACTGGACTCACTGGAGAGGTTCAAATCATAGAAATTTAGAGTGTCAGTCCTCTAGTACTTAAGTCGGCATTGTGCCTATTGAATTTAATTCCGATGCAATTTCTGCGTTTGATCGTCAATAAGAAATTCCAAGGTATACAGTAAACCTGAAGTGAAGCATCGGTATCTAAATCTGGACTCACAGGAGAGGTTCAAATCATTGAAAGTTAGAGTTTCAGTCCTCTTGTACTTAAGTCTGCATTGGGCCTTTTGTATTAAATTCGGATGCAATTTCTGTGTTTCATCGTCAATAAGAAGGTCCAAGGGAGACAGTAAACCTGAAGTGAAGCATCGGAATCTAAAACTGGACTCACAGGAGACGCTCAAATCATAGAAAGTCAGAGTGTCAGTTCTCTTGTATTTAGGTCTCCATTGTGCATTTTGTATTAAGTTTGGATGCAATTTAGGCGTTTCATCGCCAATATGAAGGTCCAAGTTATACAGTAAACCTGAAGAGAAGCATCGGAATCTAAAACTGGACTCACAGGAGAGGTTCAAATCTTAGAAAGTTAGAGTGACAGTCCTCTAGTACTTAAGTCGGCATTGTGCCTATTGTATTAAATTCGGATGCAATTTCTGTGATTCATCGTCAGTTAGAAGGTCCAAGGGATACTGTAAACCTGAAGTGAGGCATCGGAATTTAAAACTGGATTCACAATAGAGGTCCAAATTATGAAAGTTAGTATGTCAGTCCTCTTGTACTTAAGTCGGCATTGTGCCTTTTGTAATGAATTCGGATGCAATTTCTGTGTTTCATCGTCAATATGAAGGTCCAAGGGATACAGTAAACCTGAAGTGAAGCATCAGAATCTAAAACTGGACTCACAGGTGAGTCTCAAATCATAGAAAGTTAAAGTGTCAGGCCTCTTGTACTTAGGTCGGCATTGTGCCTTTTCTATTAAGTTTGGATGCAATATATGTGTTTCATCGTCAATTAAAAGGTCCAAGTTATGCAGTAAACCTGAAGAGAAGCATCGGAATCTAAAACAGGACTCACAGGAGAGGTTCAAATCATAGAAAGTTAGAGTGTCAGTCCTCTAGTACTTAAGTCGGCATTGTGCATTTTGTATTAAATTCGGATGCAATTTCTGTGTTTCATCGTCAATAAGAAGGTCCAAGGGATACAGTAAACCTGAAGTGAGGCATCGGAATCTAAAACTGGACTCACAGGAGAGGTCCAAATTATGAAAGTTAGAGTGTCAGTCCTCTTGTACTTAAGTCGGCATTGTGCCTTTTGTATTAAATTCGGATGCAATTTCTGTGTTTCATCGTCAATAAGAAGGTCCAAGGGATACAGTAAACCTGAAGCGAAGCATCGGAATCTAAAACTGGATTCACAGGGGAGGTTCAAATAATAGAAAGTGAGAGTGTCAGTTCTCTTGTACTTATGTCGTCATTGTGCCTTTTGTATTAAATTCGGATGCAATTTCTGTGTTTCATCGTCAATAAGAACGTCCAAGGGATACAGTAAGCCTGAAGTGAGGCATCGGAATCTAAAACTGGGCTCACAGGAGAGGTTCAAATCATAGAAAGTTAGAGTGTTATTCCTCTTGTACTTATGTCGGCATTGTGCCTTTTGTATTAAATTCGGATGCAATTTTGTGTTTCATCGTCAATAAGAAGTTCCAAGGGAGACAGTAAACCTGAAGTGAAGCATCAGAATCTAAAACTGGACTCACAGGAGAGGTTCAAATAATAGAAAGAGAGAGTGTCAGTCCCCTTGTTCTTAAGTCGGCATTGTGCCTTTTGTAATAAATTCGGATGAAATTTCTGTGTTTCATTGTCAATAAGAAGGTCCAAGGGATGCAGTAAACCTCAAGTGAAGCATCGGAATCTTAAACTGGACTCACAGGAGAGGTTAAATCATAGAAAGTTAGAGTGTCAGTCCTCTAGTACTTATGTCGGCATTGTGCCTTTTGTATAAAATTCGGATGCAATTTCTGTGTTTCATCGTCAATAAGACGGTCCAAGGGATACAGTAAACCTGAAGTGAAGCATCGGAATCTAAAACTGGACTCACAGGACAGGTTTAAATCATAGAAAGTGAGAGTGTCAGTCCTCTAGTACTTAAGTCGGCATTGTGCCTATTGAATTTAATTCCGATGCAATTTCTGCGTTTGATCGTCAATAAGAAATTCCAAGGTACACAGTAAACCTGAAGTGAAGCATCGGTATCTAAATCTGGACTCACAGTAGAGGTTCAAATCATTGAAAGTTAGAGTGTCAGACCTCTTGTACTTAAGTCGGCATTGTGCCTTTTGTATTAAATTCGGATGCAATTTCTGTGTTTCATCGTCAATAAGAAGGTACAAGGGATACAGTAAACCTAAAGTGAAGCATCGGAATCTAAAACTGGTCTCACAGGAGAGGTTCAAATCATAGAAAGTTAGAGTGTCAGTCCTCTTGTACTTAAGTCGGCATTGTGACTTTTGTATTAAATTCGGATGCAATTTCGGTGTTTCATCGTCAATAAGATAGTACAAGGGATACAGTAAACCTGAAGTGAAGCATCCAAATCCAAAACTGGAGCCACAGGAGAGGTTCAATTCATATAAAGTGAGGGTGTCAGTCCTCTTGTACTTAAGTCGGCATTGTGCCTTTTCTATTAAATTCGGATGCAATTTCTGTGTTTCATCGTCAATAAGAAGGTCCTAGGGATACAGGAAACCTGAAGTGAAGGATCGGAATCTAAAACTAGACTCGCAGGAGAGGTTCAAATCATAGAAAGTGAGAGTGTCATCCTCTTGTACTTAAGGCGGCATTGTGGATTTTGAATTAAATTCGGATGGAATTTCTGTGTTTCATCGTCAATAAGAAGGTCCAAGGGATACAGTAAACCTGAAGTGAAGCATCGGAATCTAAAACTGGACTCACAGGAGGGGTTCAAATCATAGAAAGTTAGAGTGTCAGTCCTCTAGTCCTTAAGTCGGCATTGTGCCTTTTGTATTAAATTCGGATGCAATTTCTGTGTTTCATTGTCAATAAGAAGGTCCAAGGGATACAGTAAACCTGAAGTGAGGCATCGGAATCTAAAACTGGACTCACAGGAGAGGTCCAAGTTATGAAAGTTAAAGTGTCAGTCCTCTTGTACTTAAGTCGGCATTGTGCCATTTGTATTATATTCGGATGCAATATCTGTGTTTCATCGTCAATAAGAAGGTCCAAGGGATACAGTAAACCTGAAGTGAAGCTTTGGAATCTAAAACTGGACTCACAGGAGACGTTCAAATAATAGAGAGTGAGAGTGTCAGTCCTCTTGTACTTAAGTCGGCATTGTGCCTTTTGTATTAAATTCGGATGCAATTTCTGTGTTTCATCGTCAATAAGAAGGTCCAAGGGAGACAGTAAACCTGAAGTGAAGCATCGGAATCTGAAACTGGACTCACAGGAGAGGTTCAAATAATAGAAAGTGAGAGTGTCAGTCCCCTGGTACTTAAGTCGGCATTGTGCCTTTTGTATTAAATTCGGATGAAATTTCTGTGTTTCAACGTCAATAAGAACGTCCAAGGGATACAGTAAACCTAAAGTGAAGCATCGGAATCTAAAACTGGGCTCACAGGAGAGGTTCAAATCATAGAAAGTTAGAGTGTCATTCCTCTTGTACTTACGTCGGCATTGTGCCTATTGTATTAAATTCGGATGCAATGTCTGTGTTTCATCGTCAATTAGAAGGTCCAAGGAATACTGTAAACCTGAAGTGAGGCATCGGAATCTAAAACTGGATTCACAGGAGAGGTCCAAATTAAGAAAGTTAGAGTGTCACTCCTCTTGTACTTAAGTCGGCATTGTGCCTTTTGTAGTAAATTCGTATGCAATTTCTGTGTTTCATCGTCAATATGAAGGTCCAAGGGATACAGTAAACCTGAAGTGAAGCATCGGAATCTAAAACTGGACTCACAGGTGAGGCTCAAATCTTAGAAAGTTAAAGTGTCAGTCCTCTTGCACTTAGGTCGGCATTGTGCCTTTTGTATTGAGTTCGGATGCAATTTAGGTGTTTCATCGTCAATTAAAATGTCCAAGTTACACAGTAAACCTGAAGAGAAGCATCGGAATCTAAAACTGGACTCACAGGGTACGTTCAAATCATAGAAAGTTAGAGTGTCAGTCCTCTAGTACTTAAGTCGGCATTGTGCCTTTTATATTAAATTCGGATGCAATTTCTGTGTTTCATCGTCAATAAGAAGGTCCAAGGGATACAGTAAACCTGAAGTGAGGCATCGGAATCAAAAACTGGACTCACAGGAGAGGTCCAAATTATGAAAGTTAGAGTGTCAGTCCTCTTGTACTTAAGTCGGCATTGTGCCTTTTGTATTAAATTCGGATGCAATTTCTGTGTTTCATCGTCAATAAGAAGGTCCAAGGGATACAGTAAACCTGAAGTGAAGCATCGGAATCTAAAACTGGACTCACAGGGGAGGTTCAAATAATAAAAAGTGAGAGTGTCAGTCCTCTTGTACTTAAGTCGGCATTGTGCCTTTTGTATTAAATTCGGATGTAATTTCTGTGTTTCATCGTCAATTAGAAGGTCCAAGGGATACAGTAAACCTGAAGTGAGGCATCGGAATCTAAAACTGGGCTCACAGGAGAGGTTCAAATCATAGAAAGTTAGAGTGTCGTTCCTCTTGTACTTATGTCGGCATTGTGCCTTTTGTATTAAATTCGGATGCAATTTCTGTGTTTCATCGTCAATAAGAAGTTCCAAGGGAGACAGTAAACCCAAAGTGAAACATCGGAATCTAAAACTGGACTCACAGGAGAGGTTCAAATAATAGAAAGAGAGAGTGTCAGTCCCCTTGTACTTAAGTCGGCATTGTGCCTTTTGTATTACATTCGGATGAAATTTCTGTGTTTCATTGGCAATAAGAAGGTCCAAGGGATACAGTAAACCTCAAGTGAAGCATCGGAATCTTAAACTGGTCTCACAGGAGAGGTACAAATCATAGAAGGTTAAGGTGTCAGTCCTCTAGTACTTATGTCGTCATTGTGGCTTTTGTATTAAATTCGGATGCAATTTCTGTGTTTCATCGTCTATAAGAAGGTCCAAGGGATACAGTAAACCTGAAGTGAAGCATCGGAATCTAGAACTGGACTCACAGGAGAGGCTCAAATCATAGAAAGTTAGAGTGTCAGTCCTCTTGTACTTAGGTCGGCATTGTGCCTTTTGTATTAAGTTTGGATGCAATTTAGATGTTTCTTCGTCCATAAGAAGGTCCAAGTTATACAGTAAACCTGAAGAGAAGCATCGGAATCTAAAACTGGACTCACAGGAGAGGTTCATATCATAGAAAGTTAGAGTGTCAGTCCTCTTGTACTTAAGTCGGCATTGTGCCTTTTGTATTAAATTCGGATGCAATTTCTGTGTGTCAACGTCAACAAGAAGGTCCAAGAGATACAGTAAACCTGAAGTGAAGCATCGGCATCTAAAACTGGACTCACAGGAATATTTCAAATCATAGAGAGTTAGAGTGTCAGTCCACTTGTACTTAAGTCGGCATTGTGCCTTTTGTATTAAATTCGGATGCAATTTCTGTGTTTCATCGTCAATATGAAGGTCCAAGGGATACAGTAAACCTGAAGTGAAGCATCGGAATCTAAAACTGGACTCACAGGTGAGGCTCAAATCATAGAAAGTTAAAGTGTCAGTCCTCTTGTACTTAGGTCGGCATTGTGCCTTTTGTATTAAGTTTGGATGCAATTTAGGTGTTTCAGCGTCAATTAAAAGGTCCAAGTTATACAGTAAACCTGAAGAGAAGCATCGGAAACTAAAACTGGACTCACAGGAGAGGTTCAAATCATAGAAAGTGAGAGTGTCAGTCCTCTTGTACTTAAGTCGGCATTGTGGATTTTGAATTAAATTCGGATGCAATTTCTGTGTGTCAACGTCAACAAGAAGGTCCAAGAGATACAGTAAACCTGAAGTGAAGCATCGGCATCTAAAACTGGACTCACAGGAATATTTCAAATCATAGAGAGTTAGAGTGTCAGTCCACTTGTACTTAAGTCGGCATTGTGCCTTTTGTATTAAATTCGGATGCAATTTCTGTGTTTCATCGTCAATATGAAGGTCCAAGGGATACAGTAAACCTGAAGTGAAGCATCGGAATCTAAAACTGGACTCACAGGTGAGGCTCAAATCATAGAAAGTTAAAGTGTCAGTCCTCTAGTACTTAAGTCGGCATTGTGCCTATTGAATTTAATTCCGATGCAATTTCTGCGTTTGATCGTCAATAAGAAATTCCAAGGTATACAGTAAACCTGAAGTGAAGCATCGGTATCTAAATCTGGACTCACAGGAGAGGTTCAAATCATTGAAAGTTAGAGTGTCAGTCCTCTTGTACTTAAGTCTGCATTGTGCCTTTTGTATTAAATTCGGATGCAATTTCTGTGTTTCATCGTCAATAAGAAGGTCCAAGGGAGACAGTAAACCTGAAGTGAAGCATCGGAATCTAAAACTGGACTCACAGGAGACGCTCAAATCATAGAAAGTCAGAGTGTCAGTTCTGTTGTATTTAGGTCTCCATTGTGCATTTTGTATTAAGTTTGGATGCAATTTAGGTGTTTCATCGTCAATATGAAGGTCCACGTTATACAGTAAACCTGAAGAGAAGCATCGGAATCTAAAACTGGACTCACAGGAGAGGTTCAAATCTTAGAAAGTTAGAGTGACAGTCCTCTAGTACTTAAGTCGGCATTGTGCCTATTGTATTAAATTCGGATGCAATTTCTGTGATTCATCGTCAGTTAGAAGGTCCAAGGGATACTGTAAACCTGAAGTGAGGCATCGGAATTTAAAACTGGATTCACAATAGAGGTCCAAATTATGAAAGTTAGTATGTCAGTCCTCTTGTACTTAAGTCGGCATTGTGCCTTTTGTAATGAATTCGGATGCAATTTCTGTGTTTCATCGTCAATATGAAGGTCCAAGGGATACAGTAAACCTGAAGTGAAGCATCAGAATCTAAAACTGGACTCACAGGTGAGTCTCAAATCATAGAAAGTTAAGGTGTCAGGCCTCTTGTACTTAGGTCGGCATTGTGCCTTTTTTATTAAGTTTGGATGCAATATAGGTGTTTCATCGTCAATTAAAAGGTCCAAGTTATACAGTAAACCTGAAGAGAAGCATCGGAATCTAAAACAGGACTCACAGGAGAGGTTCAAATCATAGAAAGTTAGAGTGTGAGTCCTCTAGTACTTAAGTCGGCATTGTGCCTTTTGTATTAAATTCGGATGCAATTTCTGTGTTTCATCGTCAATAAGAAGGTCCAAGGGATACAGTAAACCTGAAGTGAGGCATCGGAATCTAAAACTGGACTCACAGGAGAGGTCCAAATTATGAAAGTTAGAGTGTCAGTCCTCTTGTACTTAAGTCGGCATTGTGCCTTTTGTATTAAATTCGGATGCAATATCTGTGTTTCATCGTCAATAAGAAGGTCCAAGGGATACAGTAAACCTGAAGTGAAGCATCGGAATCTAAAACTGGACTCACAGGGGAGGTTCAAATAATAGAAAGTGAGAGTGTCAGCTCTCTTGTACTTAAGTCGGCATTGTGCCTTTTGTATTAAATTCGGATGCAATTTCTGGGTTTCATCGTCAATAAGAAGGTCCAAGGGATACAGTAAGCCTGAAGTGAGGCATCGGAATCTAAAACTGGGCTCACAGGAGAGGTTCAAATCATAGAAAGTTAGAGTGTTATTCCTCTTGTACTTATGTCGGCATTGTGCCTTTTGTATTAAATTCGGATGCAATTTTGTGTTTCATCGTCAATAAGAAGTTCCAAGGGAGACAGTAAACCTGAAGTGAAGCATCAGAATCTAAAACTGGACTCACAGGAGAGGTTCAAATAATAGAAAGAGAGAGTGTCAGTCCCCTTGTTCTTAAGTCGGCATTGTGCCTTTTGTATTAAATTCGGATGAAATTTCTGTGTTTCATTGTCAATAAGAAGGTCCAAGGGATGCAGTAAACCTCAAGTGAAGCATCGGAATCTTAAACTGGACTCACAGGAGAGGTTCAAATCATAGAAAGTTAGAGTGTCAGTCCTCTAGTACTTATGTCGGCATTGTGCCTTTTGTATAAAATTCGGATGCAATTTCTGTGTTTCATCGTCAATAAGACGGTCCAAGGGATACAGTAAACCTGAAGTGAAGCATCGGAATCTAAAACTGGACTCACAGGACAGGTTCAAATCATAGAAAGTGAGAGTGGCAGTCCTCTTGTACTAAAGTCGGCATTGTGCCTTTTGTATTAAATTCGGATGCAATTTCTGTGTTTCATCGTCAATAAGATGGTTTAAGGGATACAGTAAACCTGAAGTGAAGCAACGGTAATCTAAAACTGGACTCACAGGAGAGGTTCAAATCATAGAAAGTTAGAGTGTCAGTCCTCTAGTACTTAAGTCGGCATTGTGCCTATTGAATTTAATTCCGATGCAATTTCTGCGTTTGATCGTCAATAAGAAATTCCAAGGTACACAGTAAACCTGAAGTGAAGCATCGTTATCTAAATCTGGACTCACAGTAGAGGTTCAAAACATTGAAAGTTAGAGTGTCAGACCTCTTGTACTTAAGTCGGCATTGTGCCTTTTGTATTAAATTCGGATGCAACTTCTGTGTTTCATCGTCAATAAGAAGGTACAAGGGATACAGTAAACCTAAAGTGAAGCATCGGAATCTAAAACTGGTCTCACAGGAGAGGTTCAAATCATAGAAAGTTAGAGTGTCAGTCCTCTTGTACTTAAGTCGGCATTGTGACTTTTGTATTAAATTCGGATGCAATTTCGGTGTTTCATCGTCAATAAGATGGTACAAGGGATACAGTAAACCTGAAGTGAAGCATCCAAATCCAAAACTGGAGCCACAGGAGATGTTCAATTCATATAAAGTGAGGGTGTCAGTCCTCTTGTATTTAAGTCGGCATTGTGCCTTTTGTATTAAATTCGGATGCAATTTCTGTGTTTCATCGTCAATAAGAAGGACCTAGGGATACAGGAAACCTGAAGTGAAGGATCGGAATCTAAAACTAGACTCGCAGGAGAGGTTCAAATCATAGAAAGTGAGAGTGTTATCCTCTTGTACTTAAGGCGGCATTGTGGATTTTGAATTAAATTCGGATGGAATTTCTGTGTTTCATCGTCAATAAGAAGGTCCAAGGGATACAGTAAACCTGAAGTGAAGCATCGGAATCTAAAACTGGACTCACAGGAGAGGTTCAAATCATAGAAAGTTAGAGTGTCAGTCCTCTAGTACTTAAGTCGGCATTGTGCCTTTTGTATTAAATTCGGATGCAATTTCTGTGTTTCATTGTCAATAAGAAGGTCCAAGGGATACAGTAAACCTGAAGTGAGGCATCGGAATCTAAAACTGGACTCACAGGAGATTTACAAGTTATGAAAGTTAAAGTGTCAGTCCTCTTGTACTTAAGTCGGCATTGTGCCATTTGTATTATATACGGATGCAATTTCTGTGTTTCATCGTCAATAAGAAGGTCCAAGGGATACAGTAAACCTGAAGTGAAGCTTTGGAATCTAAAACTGGACTCACAGGAGACGTTCAAATAATAGAAAGTGAGAGTGTCAGTCCTCTTGTACTTATGTCGGCATTATGCCTTTTGTATTAAATTCGGATGCTATTTCTGTGTTTCATCGTCAATAAGAAGGTCCAAGGGAGACAGTAAACCTGAAGTGAAGCATCGGAATCTAAAACTGGACTCACAGGTGAGGCTCAAATCATAGAAAGTTAAAGTGTCAGTCCTCTTGTACATAGGTCGCCATTGTGCCTTTTGTATTACGTTTGGATGCAATTTAGGTGTTTCATCGTCAATTAAAAGGTCCAAGGGATACTGTAAACCTGAAGTGAGGCATCGGAATTTAAAACTGGATTCACAGGAGAGATCCAAATTATGAAAGTTAGAGTGTCAGTCCTCTTGTACTTAAGTCGGCATTGTGCCTTTAGTATTAAATTCGGATGCAATTTCTGTGTTTCATCGTCAATATGAAGGTCCAAGGGATACAGTAAACCTGAAGTGAAGCATCGGAATCTAAAACTGGACTCACATGTGAGGCTCAAATCATAGAAAGTTAAAGTGTCAGTTCTCTTGTACTTAGGTCGGCATTGTGCCTTTTGTATTAAGTTTGGATGCAATTTAGGTGTTTCATCGTCAATTAAAATGTCCAAGTTAAACAGTAAACCTGAAGAGAAGCATCGGAATCTGAAACTGGACTCACAGGAGTGGTTCAAATCATAGATAGTTAGAGTTTCAGTCCTCTAGTACTTAAGTCGGCATTGTGCCTTTTGTATTAAATTCGGATGCAATTTCTGTGTTTCATCGTCAATAAGAAGGTCCAAGGGATACAGTAAACCTGAAGTGAAGCTTTGGAATCTAAAACTGGACTCACAGGAGACGTTCAAATAATAGAAAGTGAGAGTGTCAGTCCTCTTGTACTTAAGTCGGCATTGTGCCTTTTGTATTAAATTCGGATGCTATTTCTGTGTTTCATCGTCAATAAGAAGGTCCAAGGGAGACAGTAAACCTGAAGTGAAGCATCGGAATCTGAAACTGGACTCACAGGAGAGGTTCAAATAATAGAAAGTGAGAGTGTCAGTCCCCTTGTACTTAAGTCGGCATTGTGCCTTTTGTATTAAATTCGGATGAAATTTCTGTGTTTCAACGTCAATAAGAACGTCCAAGGGATACAGTAAACCTGAAGTGAAGCATCGGAATCTAAAACTGGACTCACAGGTGAGGCTCAAATCATAGAAAGTTAAAGTGTCAGTCCTCTTGTACATAGGTCGCCATTGTGCCTTTTGTATTACGTTTGGATGCAATTTAGGTGTTTCATCGTCAATTAAAAGGTCCAAGGGATACTGTAAACCTGAAGTGAGGCATCGGAATTTAAAACTGGATTCACAGGAGAGGTCCAAATTATGAAAGTTAGAGTGTCAGTCCTCTTGTACTTAAGTCGGCATTGTGCCTTTAGTATTAAATTCGGATGCAATTTCTGTGTTTCATCGTCAATATGAAGGTCCAAGGGATACAGTAAACCTGAAGTGAAGCATCGGAATCTAAAACTGGACTCACATGTGAGGCTCAAATCATAGAAAGTTAAAGTGTCAGTTCTCTTGTACTTAGGTCGGCATTGTGCCTTTTGTATTAAGTTTGGATGCAATTTAGGTGTTTCATCGTCAATTAAAATGTCCAAGTTAAACAGTAAACCTGAAGAGAAGCATCGGAATCTAAAACTGGACTCACAGGAGTGGTTCAAATCATAGAAAGTTAGAGTTTCAGTCCTCTAGTACTTAAGTCGGCATTGTGCCTTTTGTATTAAATTCGGATGCAATTTCTGTGTTTCATCGTCAATAAGAAGGTCCAAGGGATACAGTAAACCTGAAGTGAGGCATGGGAATCTAAAACTGGACTCACAGGAGAGGTCCAAATTATGAAAGTTAGAGTGTCAGTCCTCTTGTACTTAAGTCGGCATTGTGCCTTTTGTATTAAATTCGGATGCAATTTCTGTGTTTCATCGTCAATAAGAAGGTCCAAGGGATACAGTAAACCTGAAGTGAAGCATCGGAATCTAAAACTGGACTCACAGGGGAGGCTCAAATAATAGAAGGTGAGAGTGTCAGTCTTCTTGTACTTAAGTCGGCTTTGTGCCTTTTGTATTAAATTCGGATGCGATTTCTGTGTTTCATCGTCAATAAGAAGGTCCAAGGGATACAGTAAACCTGAAGTAAGGCATCGGAATCTAAAACGGGGCTCACAGGAGAGGTTCAAATCATTGAAAGTTAGAGTGTCATTCCTCTTGTACTTATGTCGGCATTGTGCCTATTGTATTAAATTCGGATGCAATATCTGTGTTTCATCGTCAATTAGAAGGTCCAAGGGATACTGTAAACCTGAAGTGAGGCATCGGAATCTAAAACTGGATTCACAGGAGAGGTCCAAATTATGAAAGTTAGAGTGTCACTCCTCTTGTACTTAAGTCGGCATTGTGCCTTTTGTAGTAAATTCGTATGCAATTTCTGTGTTTCATCGTCAATATGAAGGTCCAAGGGATACAGTAAACCTGAAGTGAAGCATCGGAATCTAAAACTGGACTCACAGGTGAGGCTCAAATCTTAGAAAGTTAAAGTGTCAGTCCTCTTGTACTTAGGTCGGCATTGTGCCTTTTGTATTGAGTTTGGATGCAATTTAGGTGTTTCATCGTCAATTAAAATGTCCAAGTTACACAGTAAACCTGAAGAGAAGCATCGGAATCAAAAACTGGGCTCACAGGAGATGTTCAAATCATAGAAAGTTAGAGTGTCAGTCCTCTAGTACTAAAGTCGGCATTGTGCCTTTTATATTAAATTCGGATGCAATTTCTGTGTTTCATCGTCAATAAGAAGGTCCAAGGGATACAGTAAACCTGAAGTGAGGCATCGGAATCTAAAACTGGACTCACAGGAGAGGTCCAAATTATGAAAGTTAGAGTGTCAGTCCTCTTGTACTTAAGTCGGCATTGTGCCTTTTGTATTAAATTCGGATGCAATTTCTGTGTTTCATCGTCAATAAGAAGGTCCAAGGGATACAGTAAACCTGAAGTGAAGCATCGGAATCTAAAACTGGACTCACAGGGGAGGTTCAAATAATAGAAAGTGAGAGTGTCAGTCCTCTTGTACTTAAGTCGGCATTGTGTATTTTGTATTAAATTCGGATGCAATTTCTGTGTTTCATCGTCAATAAGAAGGTCCAAGGGATACAGTAAACCTGAAGTGAGGCATCGGAATCTAAAACTGGGCTCACAGGAGAGGTTCAAATCATAGAAAGTTAGAGTGTCATTCCTCTTGTACTTATGTCGGCATTGCGCCTTTTGTATTAAATTCGGATGCAATTTCTGTGTTTCATCGTCAATAAGAAGTTCCAAGGGAGACAGTAAACCCGAAGTGAAACATCGGAATCTAAAACTGGACTCACAGGAGAGGTTCAAATAATAGAAAGAGAGAGTGTCAGTCCCCTTGTACTTAAGTCGGCATTGTGCCTTTTGTATTACATTCGGATGAAATTTCTGTGTTTCATTGTCGATAAGAAGGTCCAAGGGATACAGTAAACCTCAAGTGAAGCATCGGAATCTTCAACTGGACTCACAGGAGAGGTTCAAATCATAGAAGGTTAAGGTGTCAGTCCTCTAGTACTTATGTCGGCATTGTGGCTTTTGTATTAAATTCGGATGCAATTTCTGTGTTTCATCGTCAATTAGACGCTCCAAGAGATACAGTAAACCCTTTAGTGAAGCATCGGAATCTAAAACTGGACTCACAGGACAGGTTCAAATCATAGAAAGTGAGAGTGTCAGTCCTCTTGTACTTAAGTCGGCATTGTGCCTTTTGTATTAAATTCGGATGCAATTTCTGTGTTTCATCGTCAATAAGAAGGTCCAAGGGTAACAGTAAACCTGAAGTGAGGCATCGGAATCTAAAACTGGGCTCACAGGAGAGGTTTAAATCATAGAAAGTAAGAGTGTCATTCCTCTTGTACTTATGTCGGCATTGTGCCTTTTGTATTAAATTCGGATGCAATTTCTGTGTTTCATCGTCAATTAGAAGGTCCAAGGGATACTGTAAACCTGAAGTGAGGCATCGGAATCTAAAACTGGATTCACAGGAGAGGTCCAAATTATGAAAGTTAGAGTGTCAGTCCTCTTGTACTTAAGTCGGCATTGTGCCTTTTGTATTAAATTCGGATGGAATTTCTGTGTTTCATCGTCAATAAGAAGGTCCAAGGGATACAGTAAACCTGAAGTGATACATCGGAATCTAAAACTGGACTCACAGGAGAGGTCCAAATTATGAAAGTTAGAGTGTCAGTCCTCTTGTACTTAAGTCGGCATTGTGCCTTTTGTATTAATTTCGAATGGAATTTCTGTGTTTCATCGTCAATAAGAAGGTCCAAGGGATACAGTAAACCTGAAGTGAAGCATCGGAATCTAAAACTGGACTCACAGGGGAGGTTCAAATAATAGAAAGTGAGAGTGTCAGTCCTCTTGGACTTATGTCGGCATTGTACCTTTTGTATTAAATTCGGATGCAATTCCTGTGTTTCATCGTCAATAAGAAGGTCCAAGGGATACAGTAAACCTGAAGTGAGGCATCGGAATCTAAAACTGGGCTCACAGGAGAGGTTCAAATCATAGAAAGTTAGAGTGTCATTCCTCTTGTACATATGTCGGCATTGTGCCTTTTGTATTAAATTCAGATGCAATTTCTGTGTTTCATCGTCAATAAGAAGTTCCAAGGGAGACAGTAAACCTGAAGTGAAGCATCGGAATCTAAAACTGGACTCACAGGAGAGGTTCAAATAATAGAAAGAGAGAGTGTCAGTCCCCTTGTACTTAAGTCGGCATTGTGCCTTTTGTATTACATTCGGATGAAATTTCTGTGTTTCATTGTCAATAAGAAGGTCCAAGGGATACAGTAAACCTCAAGTGAAGCATCGGAATCTTAAACTGGACTCCCAGGAGAGGTTCAAATCATAGAAGGTTAAGGTGTCAGTCCTCTAGTACTTATGTCGGCATTGTGCCTTTTGTATTAAACTCGGATGCAATTTCTGTGTTTCATCGTCAATTAGACGGTCCAAGGGATACAGTAAACCTGAAGTGAAGCATTGGAATCTAAAACTGGACTCACAGGACAGGTTCAAATCATAGAAAGTGAGAGTGTCAGTCCTCTGGTACTTAAGTCGGCATTGTGCCTTTTGTATTAAATTCGGATGCAATTTCTGTGTTTCATCGTCAATAAGAAGGTTTAAGGAATACAGTAAACCTGAAGTGAAGCAACGGTAATCTAAAACTGGACTCACAGGAGAGGTTCAAATCTTAGAAAGTTAGAGTGTCAGTCCTCTAGTACTTAAGTCGGCATTGTGCCTATTGAATTTAATTCCGATGCAATTTCTGCGTTTGATCGTCAATAAGAAGTTCCAAGGTACACAGTAAACCTGAATCGAAGCATCGGTACCTGAATCTGTACTCACAGGAGAGGTTCAAATCATTGAAAGTTAGAGTGTCAGTCCTCTTGTACTTCAGTCGGCTTTGTGCCTTTTGTATTAAATTCGGATGCAATTTCTGTGTTTCATCGTCAATAAGAAGGTACAAGGGATACAGTAAACCTGAAGTGAAGCTTCGGAATCTAATACTGGTCTCACAGGAGAGGTTCAAATCATAGAAAGTTAGAGTGTCAGTCCTCTTGTACATGAGTCGGCATTGTGACTTTTGTATTAAATTCGGATGCAATTTCGGTGTTTCATCGTCAATAAGATGCTACAAGGGATACAGTAAACCTGAAGTGAAGCATCCAAACCTAAAACTGGACCCACAAGAGAGGTTCAAATCATAGAAAGTGAGAGTGTCAGTCCTCTTGTACTTAAATCGCCATTGTGGATTTTGAATTAAATTCGGATGCAATTTCTGTGTTTCATCGTCAATAAGAAGGTCCAAGGGATACAGTAAACCTGAAGTGAAGCATCGGAATCTAAAACTGGACTCACAGGAGAGGCCCAAATCATAGAAAGTTAGAGTGTCAATCCTCTTGTACTTAGGTCGGCATTGTGCCTTTTGTATTAAGTTTGGATGCAATTTAGATGTTTCTTCGTCAATAAGAAGGTCCAAGTTATACAGTAAACCTGAAGAGAAGCATCGGAATCTAAAACTGAACTCACAGGAGAGGTTCATATCATAGAAAGTTAGAGTGTCAGTCCTCTTGTACTTAAGTCGGCATTGTGCCTTTTGTATTAAATTTGGATTCAATTTCTGTGTTTCATCGTCAATAAGAAGGTCCAAGGGATACAGTAAACCTGAAGTGAAGCATCGGAATCTAAACTGGACTCACAGGAGAGGTTCAAATAATAGAAAGAGAGAGTGTCAGTCCTCTTGTACTTAAATCGGCATTGTGCCTTTTGTATTAAATTTGGATGCAATTTCTGTGTTTCATCGTCAATAAGAAGGTCCAAGGGATACAGTAAACCTGAAGTGAGGCATCGGAATCTAAAACTGGACTCACAGGAGAGGTCCAAGTTATGAAAGTTAAAGTGTCAGTCCTCTTGTACTTAAGTCGGCATTGTGCCATTTGTCTTATATTCGGATGCAATTTCTGTGTTTCATCGTCAATAAGAAGGTCCAAGGGATACAGTAAACCTGAAGTGAAGCATTGGAATCTAAAACTGGACTCACAGGAGAGGTTCAAATAATAGAAAGTGAGAGTGTCAGTCCTCTTGTACTTAAGTCGGCATTGTGCCTTTTGTATTAAATTCGGATGCAATTTCTGTGTTTCATCGTCAATATGAAGGTCCAAGGGATACAGTAAACCTGAAGTGAAGCATCGGAATCTAAAACTGGACTGACATGTGAGGCTCAAATCATAGAAAGTTAAAGTGTCAGTTCTCTTGTACTTAGGTCGGCATTGTGCCTTTTGTATTAAGTTTGGATGCAATTTAGGTGTTTCATCGTCAATTAAAATATCCAAGTTATACAGTAAACCTGAAGAGAAGCATCGGAATCTAAAACTGGACTCACAGGAGTGGTTCAAATCATAGAAAGTTATAGTTTCAGTCCTCTAGTACTTAAGTCGGCATTGTGCCTTTTGTATTAAATTCGAATGCAATTTCTGTGTTTCATCGTCAATAAGAAGGTCCAAGGGATACAGTAAACCTGAAGTGAAGCATCGGAATCTAAAACTGGACTGACATGTGAGGCTCAAATCATAGAAAGTTAAAGTGTCAGTTCTCTTGTACTTAGGTCGGCATTGTGCCTGAAGTGAGGCATGGGAATCTAAAACTGGACTCACAGGAGAGGTCCAAATTATGAAAGTTAGAGTGTCAGTCCTCTTGTACTTATTTCGGGATTGTACCTTTTGTATTAAATTCGGATGCAATTTCTGTGTTTCATCGTCAATAAGAAGGTCCAAGGGATACAGTAAACCTGAAGTGAAGCATCGGAATCTAAAACTGGACTCACAGGGGAGGCTCAAATAATAGAAGGTGAGAGTGTCAGTCTTCTTGTACTTAAGTCGGCATTGTGCCTTTTGTATTAAATTCGGATGCGATTTCTGTGTTTCATCGTCAATAAGAAGGTCCAAGGGATACAGTAAACCTGAAGTGAAGCAACGGTAATCTAAAACTGGACTCACAGGAGAGGTTCAAATCTTAGAAAGTTAGAGTGTCAGTCCTCTAGTACTTAAGTCGGCATTGTGCCTATTGAATTTAATTCCGATGCAATTTCTGCGTTTGATCGTCAATACGAAGTTCCAAGGTACACAGTAAACCTGAATCGAAGCATCGGTACCTGAATCTGTACTCACAGGAGACGTTCAAATCATTGAAAGTTAGAGTGTCAGTCCTCTTGTACTTCAGTCGGCTTTGTGCCTTTTGTATTAAATTCGGATGCAATTTCTGTGTTTCATCGTCAATAAGAAGGTACAAGGGATACAGTAAACCTGAAGTGAAGCTTCGGAATCTAATACTGGTCTCACAGGAGAGGTTCAAATCATAGAAAGTTAGAGTGTCAGTCCTCTTGTACATGAGTCGGCATTGTGACTTTTGTATTAAATTCGGATGCAATTTCGGTGTTTCATCGTCAATAAGATGGTACAAGGGATACAGTAAACCTGAAGTGAAGCATCCAAACCTAAAACTGGACCCACAAGAGAGGTTCAAATCATAGAAAGTGAGAGTGTCAGTCCTCTTGTACTTAGGTCGGCATTGTGCCTTTTGTATTAAGTTTGGATGCAATTTAGATGTTTCTTCGTCAATAAGAAGGTCCAAGTTATACAGTAAACCTGAAGAGAAGCATCGGAATCTAAAACTGGACTCACAGGAGAGGTTCATATCATAGAAAGTTAGAGTGTCAGTCCTCTTGTACTTAGGTCGGCATTGTGCCTTTTGTATTAAATTTGGATTCAATTTCTGTGTTTCATCGTCAATAAGAAGGTCCAAGGGATACAGTAAACCTGAAGTGAAGCATCGGAATCTAAACTGGACTCATAGGAGAGGTTCAAATAATAGAAAGAGAGAGTGTCAGTCCTCTTGTACTTAAATCGGCATTGTGCCTTTTGTATTAAATTTGGATGCAATTTCTGTGTTTCATCGTCAATAAGAAGGTCCAAGGGATACAGTAAACCTGAAGTGAGGCATCGGAATCTAAAACTGGACTCACAGGTGAGGTCCAAGTTATGAAAGTTAAAGTGTCAGTCCTCTTGTACTTAAGTCGGCATTGTGCCATTTGTATTATATTCGGATGCAATTTCTGTGTTTCATCGTCAATAAGAAGGTCCAAGGGATACAGTAAACCTGAAGTGAAGCATTGGAATCTAAAACTGGACTCACAGGAGAGGTTCAAATAATAGAAAGTGAGAGTGTCAGTCCTCTTGTACTTAAGTCGGCATTTTGCCTTTTGTATTAAATTCGGATGCAATTTCTGTGTTTCATCGTCAATAAGAAGGTCCAAGGGAGACAGTAAACCTGAAGTGAAGCATCGGAATCTGAAACTGGACTCACAGGAGAGGTTCAAATAATAGAAAGTGAGAGTGTCAGTCCCCTTGTACTTAAGTCGGCATTGTGCCTTTTGTATTAAATTCGGATGAAATTTCTGTGTTTCAACGTCAATAAGAACGTCCAAGGGATACAGTAAATCTGAAGTGAAGCTTTGGAATCTAAAACTGGACTCACAGGAGACGTTCAAATAATAGAAAGTGAGAGTGTCAGTCCTCTAGTACTTAAGTCGGCATTGTGCCTTTTGTATTAAATTCGGATGCAATTTCTGTGTTTCATTGTCAATAAGAAGGTCCAAGGGATACAGTAAACCTGAAGTGAGGCATCGGAATCTAAAACTGGACTCACAGGAGAGGTACAAGTTATGAAAGTTAAAGTGTCAGTCCTCTTGTACTTAAGTCGGCATTGTGCCATTTGTATTATATACGGATGCAATTTCTGTGTTTCATCGTCAATTAAAAGGTCCAAGGGATACTGTAAACCTGAAGTGAGGCATCGGAATTTAAAACTGGATTCACAGGAGAGGTCCAAATTATGAAAGTTAGAGTGTCAGTCCTCTTGTACTTAAGTCGGCATTGTGCCTTTAGTACTAAATTCGGATGCAATTTCTGTGTTTCATCGTCAATATGAAGGTCCAAGGGATGCAGTAAACCTGAAGTGAAGCATCGGAATCTAAAACTGGACTCACATGTGAGGCTCAAATCATAGAAAGTTAAAGTGTCAGTTCTCTTGTACTTAGGTCGGCATTGTGCCTTTTGTATTAAGTTTGGATGCAATTTAGGTGTTTCATCGTCAATTAAAATGTCCAAGTTAAACAGTAAACCTGAAGAGAAGCATCGGAATCTAAAACTGGACTCACAGGAGTGGTTCAAATCATAGAAAGTTAGAGTTTCAGTCCTCTAGTACTTAAGTCGGCATTGTGCCTTTTGTATTAAATTCGGATGCAATTTCTGTGTTTCATCGTCAATAAGAAGGTCCAAGGGATACAGTAAACCTGAAGTGAAGCTTTGGAATCTAAAACTGGACTCACAGGAGACGTTCAAATAATAGAAAGTGAGAGTGTCAGTCCTCTTGTACTTAAGTCGGCATTGTGCCTTTTGTATTAAATTCGGATGCTATTTCTGTGATTCATCGTCAATAAGAAGGTCCAAGGGAGACAGTAAACCTGAAGTGAAGCATCGGAATCTGAAACTGGACTCACAGGAGAGGTTCAAATAATAGAAAGTGAGAGTGTCAGTCCCCTTGTACTTAAGTCGGCATTGTGCCTTTTGTATTAAATTCGGATGAAATTTCTTTGTTTCAACGTCAATAAGAACGTCCAAGGGATACAGTAAACCTGAAGTGAAGCATCGGAATCTAAAACTGGACTCACAGGTGAGGCTCAAATCATAGAAAGTTAAAGTGTCAGTCCTCTTGTACATAGGTCGCCATTGTGCCTTTTGTATTACGTTTGGATGCAATTTAGGTGTTTCATCGTCAATTAAAAGGTCCAAGGGATACTGTAAACCTGAAGTGAGGCAACGGAATTTAAAACTGGATTCACAGGAGAGGTCCAAATTATGAAAGTTAGAGTGTCAGTCCTCTTGTACTTAAGTCGGCATTGTGCCTTTAGTATTAAATTCGGATGCAATTTCTGTGTTTCATCGTCAATATGAAGGTCCAAGGGATACAGTAAACCTGAAGTGAAGCATCGGAATCTAAAACTGGACTCACATGTGAGGCTCAAATCATAGAAAGTTAAAGTGTCAGTTCTCTTGTACTTAGGTCGGCATTGTGCCTTTTGTATTAAGTTTGGATGCAATTTAGGTGTTTCATCGTCAATTAAAATGTCCAAGTTAAACAGTAAACCTGAAGAGAAGCATCGGAATCTAAAACTGGACTCACAGGAGTGGTTCAAATCATAGAAAGTTAGAGTTTCAGTCCTCTAGTACTTAAGTCGGCATTGTGCCTTTTGTATTAAATTCGGATGCAATTTCTGTGTTTCATCGTCAATAGGAAGGTCCAAGGGATACAGTAAACCTGAAGTGAGGCATGGGAATCTAAAACTGGACTCACAGGAGAGGTCCAAATTATGAAAGTTAGAGTGTCAGTCCTCTTGTACTTAAGTCGGCATTGTGCCTTTTGTATTAAATTCGGATGCAATTTCTGTGTTTCATCGTCAATAAGAAGGTCCAAGGGATACAGTAAACCTGAAGTGAAGCATCGGAATCTAAAACTGGACTCACAGGGGAGGCTCAAATAATAGAAGGTGAGAGTGTCAGTCTTCTTGTACTTAAGTCGGCATTGTGCCTTTTGTATTAAATTCGGATGCGATTTCTGTGTTTCATCGTCAATAAGAAGGTCCAAGGGATACAGTAAACCTGAAGTAAGGCATCGGAATCTAAAACTGGGCTCACAGGAGAGGTTCAAATCATTGAAAGTTAGAGTGTCATTCCTCTTGTACTTATGTCGGCATTGTGCCTATTGTATTAAATTCGGATGCAATTTCTGTGTTTCATCGTCAATTAGAAGGTCCAAGGGATACTGTAAACCTGAAGTGAGGCATCGGAATCTAAAACTGGATTCGCAGGAGAGGTCCAAATTATGAAAGTTAGAGTGTCACTCCTCTTGTACTTAAGTCGGCATTGTGCCTTTTGTAGTAAATTCGTATGCAATTTCTGTGTTTCATCGTCAATATGAAGGTCCAAGGGATACAGTAAACCTGAAGTGAAGCATCGGAATCTAAAACTGGACTCACAGGTGAGGCTCAAATCTTAGAAAGTTAAAGTGTCAGTCCTCTTGTACTTAGGTCGGCATTGTGCCTTTTGTATTGAGTTTGGATGCAATTTAGGTGTTTCATCTTCAATTAAAATGTCCAAGTTACACAGTAAACCTGAAGAGAAGCATCGGAATCAAAAACTGGACTCACAGGAGATGTTCAAATCATAGAAAGTTAGAGTGTCAGTCCTCTAGTACTTAAGTCGGCATTGTGCCTTTCATATTAAATTCGGATGCAATTTCTGTTTTTCATCGTCAATAAGAAGGTCCAAGGGATACAGTAAACCTGAAGTGAGGCATCGGAATCTAAAACTGGACTCACAGGAGAGGTCCAAATTATGAAAGTTAGAGTGTCAGTCCTCTTGTACTTAAGTCGGCATTGTGCCTTTTGTATTAAATTCGGATGCAATTTCTGTGTTTCATCGTCAATAAGAAGGTCCAAGGGATACAGTAAACCTGAAGTGAAGCATCGGAATCTAAAACTGGACTCACAGGGGAGGTTCAAATAATAGAAAGTGAGAGTGTCAGTCCTCTTGTACTTAAGTCAGCATTGTGCCTTTTGTATTAAATTCGGATGCAATTTCTGTGTTTCATCGTCAATAAGAAGGTCCAAGGGATACAGTAAACCTGAAGTGAGGCATCGGAATCTAAAACTGGGCTCACAGGAGAGGTTCAAATCATAGAAAGTTAGAGTGTCATTCCTCTTGTACTTATGTCGGCATTGCGCCTTTTGTATTAAATTCGGATGCAATTTCTGTGTTTCATCGTCAATAAGAAGTTCCAAGCGAGACAGTAAACCCGAAGTGAAACATCGGAATCTAAAACTGGACTCACAGGAGAGGTTCAAATAATAGAAAGAGAGAGTGTCAGTCCCCTTGTACTTAAGTCGGCATTGTGCCTTTTGTATTACATTCGGATGAAATTTCTGTGTTTCATTGTCAATAAGAAGGTCCAAGGGATACAGTAAACCTCAAGTGAAGCATCGGAATCTTAAACTGGACTCACAGGAGAGGTTCAAATCATAGAAGGTTAAGGTGTCAGTCCTCTAGTACTTATGTCGGCATTGTGGCTTTTGTATTAAATTCGGATGCAATTTCTGTGTTTCATCGTCAATTAGACGCTCCAAGAGATACAGTAAACCTGAAGTGAAGCATCGGAATCTAAAACTGGACTCACAGGACAGGTTCAAATCATAGAAAGTGAGAGTGTCAGTCCTCTTGTACTTAAGTCGGCATTGTGCCTTTTGTATTAAATTCGGATGCAATTTCTGTGTTTCATCGTCAATAAGAAGGTCCAAGGGTAACAGTAAACCTGAAGTGAGGCATCGGAATCTAAAACTGGGCTCACAGGAGAGGTTTAAATCATAGAAAGTAAGAGTGTCATTCCTCTTGTACTTATGTCGGCATTGTGCCTTTTGTATTAAATTCGAATGCAATTTCTGTGTTTCATCGTCAATTAGAAGGTCCAAGGGATACTGTAAACCTGAAGTGAGGCATCGGAATCTAAAACTGGATTCACAGGAGAGGTCCAAATTATGAAAGTTAGAGTGTCAGTCCTCTTGTACTTAAGTCGGCATTGTGCCTTTTGTATTAAATTCGGATGGAATTTCTGTGTTTCATCGTCAATAAGAAGGTCCAAGGGATACAGTAAACCTGAAGTGATACATCGGAATCTAAAACTGGACTCACAGGAGAGGTCCAATTTATGAAAGTTAGAGTGTCAGTCCTCTTGTACTTAAGTCGGCATTGTGCCTTTTGTATTAAATTCGGATGGAATTTCTGTGTTTCATCGTCAATAAGAAGGTCCAAGGGATACAGTAAACCTGAAGTGAAGCATCGGAATCTAAAACTGGACTCACAGGGGAGGTTCAAATAATAGAAAGTGAGAGTGTCAGTCCACTTGGACTTAAGTCGGCATTGTACCTTTTGTATTAAATTCGGATGCAATTCCTGTGTTTCATCGTCAATAAGAAGGTCCAAGGGATACAGTAAACCTGAAGTGAGGCATCGGAATCTAAAACTGGGCTCACAGGAGAGGTTCAAATCATAGAAAGTTAGAGTGTCATTCCTCTTGTACATATGTCGGCATTGTGCCTTTTGTATTAAATTCAGATGCAATTTCTGTGTTTCATCGTCAATAAGAAGTTCCAAGGGAGACAGTAAACCTGAAGTGAAGCATCGGAATCTAAAACTGGACTCACAGGAGAGGTTCAAATAATAGAAAGAGAGAGTGTCAGTCCCCTTGTACTTAAGTCGGCATTGTGCCTTTTGTATTACATTCGGATGAAATTTCTGTGTTTCATTGTTAATAAGAAGGTCCAAGGGATACAGTAAACCTCAAGTGAAGCATCGGAATCTTAAACTGGACTCACAGGAGAGGTTCAAATCATAGAATTTTAAGGTGTCAGTCCTCTAGTACTTATGTCGGCATTGTGCCTTTTGTATTAAACTCGGATGCAATTTCTGTGTTTCATCGTCAATTAGACGGTCCAAGGGATACAGTAAACCTGAAGTGAAGCATTGGAATCTAAAACTGGACTCACAGGACAGGTTCAAATCATAGAAAGTGAGAGTGTCAGTCCTCTGGTACTTAAGTCGGCATTGTGCCTTTTGTATTAAATTCGGATGCAATTTCTGTGTTTCATCGTCAATAAGAAGGTTTAAGGAATACAGTAAACCTGAAGTGAAGCAACGGTAATCTAAAACTGGACTCACAGGAGAGGTTCAAATCTTAGAAAGTTAGAGTGTCAGTCCTCTAGTACTTAAGTCGGCATTGTGCCTATTGAATTTAATTCCGATGCAATTTCTGCGTTTGATCGTCAATAAGAAGTTCCAAGGTACACAGTAAACCTGAATCGAAGCATCGGTACCTGAATCTGTACTCACAGGAGAGGTTCAAATCATTGAAAGTTAGAGTGTCAGTCCTCTTGTACTTCAGTCGGCTTTGTGCCTTTTGTATTAAATTCGGATGCAATTTCTGTGTTTCATCGTCAATAAGAACGTACAAGGGATACAGTAAACCTGAAGTGAAGCTTCGGAAACTAATACTGGTCTCACAGGAGAGGTTCAAATCATAGAAAGTTAGAGTGTCAGTCCTCTTGTACATGAGGCGGCATTGTGACTTTTGTATTAAATTCGGATGCAATTTCGGTGTTTCATCGTCAATAAGATGGTACAAGGTATACAGTAAACCTGAAGTGAAGCATCCAAACCTAAAACTGGACCCACAAGAGAGGTTCAAATCATAGATAGTGAGAGTGTCAGTCCTCTTGTACTTAAGTCGCCATTGTGGATTTTGAATTAAATTCGGATGCAATTTCTGTGTTTCATCGTCAATAAGAAAGTCCAAGGGATACAGTAAACCTGAAGTGAAGCATCGGAATCTAAAACTGGACTCACAGGAGAGGCCCAAATCATAGAAAGTTAGAGTGTCAATCCTCTTGTACTTAGGTCGGCATTGTGCCTTTTGTATTAAGTTTGGATGCAATTTAGATGTTTATTCGTCAATAAGAAGGTCCAAGTTATACAGTAAACCTGAAGAGAAGCATCGGAATCTAAAACTGGACTCACAGGAGAGGTTCATATCATAGAAAGTTAGAGTGTCAGTCCACTTGTACTTAAGTCGGCATTGTGCCTTTTGTATTAAATTTGGATTCAATTTCTGTGTTTCATCGTCAATAAGAAGGTCCAAGGGATACAGTAAACCTGAAGTGAAGCATCGGAATCTAAACTGGACTCACAGGAGAGGTTCAAATAATAGAAAGAGAGAGTGTCAGTCCTCTTGTACTTAAATCGGCATTGTGCCTTTTGTATTAAATTTGGATGCAATTTCTGTGTTTCATCGTCAATAAGAAGGTCCAAGGGATACAGTAAACCTGAAGTGAGGCATCGGAATCTAAAACTGGACTCACAGGAGAGGTCCAAGTTATGAAAGTTAAAGTGTCAGTCCTCTTGTACTTAAGTAGGCATTGTGCCATTTGTCTTATATTCGGATGCAATTTCTATGTTTCATCGTCAATAAGAAGGTCCAAGGGATACAGTAAACCTGAAGTGAAGCATTGGAATCTAAAACTGGACTCACAGGAGAGGTTCAAATAATAGAAAGTGAGAGTGTCAGTCCTCTTGTACTTAAGTCGGCATTGTGCCTTTTGTATTAAATTCGGATGCAATTTCTGTGTTTCATCGTCAATATGAAGGTCCAAGGGATACAGTAAACCTGAAGTGAAGCATCGGAATCTAAAACTGGACTGACATGTGAGGCTCAAATCATAGAAAGTTAAAGTGTCAGTTCTCTTGTACTTAGGTCGGCATTGTGCCTTTTGTATTAAGTTTGGATGCAATTTAGGTGTTTCATCGTCAATTAAAATGTCCAAGTTATACAGTAAACCTGAAGAGAAGCATCGGAATCTAAAACTGGACTCACAGGAGTGGTTCAAATCATAGAAAGTTAGAGTTTCAGTCCTCTAGTACTTAAGTCGGCATTGTGCCTTTTGTATTAAATTCGAATGCAATTTCTGTGTTTCATCGTCAATAAGAAGGTCCAAGGGATACAGTAAACCTGAAGTGAGGCATGGGAATCTAAAACTGGACTCACAGGAGAGGTCCAAATTATGAAAGTTAGAGTGTCAGTCCTTATGTACTTAAGTCGGCATTGTACCTTTTGTATTAAATTCGGATGCAATTTCTGTGTTTCATCGTCAATAAGAAGGTCCAAGGGATACAGTAAACCTGAAGTGAAGCATCGGAATCTAAAACTGGACTCACAGGGGAGGCTCAAATAATAGAAGGTGAGAGTGTCAGTCCTCTTGTACTTAAGTCGGCATTGTGGATTTTGAATTAAATTCGGATGCAATTTCTGTGTTTCATCGTCAATAAGAAGGTCCAAGGGATACAGTAAACCTGAAGTGAAGCATCGGAATCTAAAACTGGACTCACGGGAGAGGCCCAAATCATAGAAAGTTAGAGTGTCAATCCTCTTGTACTTAGGTCGGCATTGTGCCTTTTGTATTAAGTTTGGATGCAATTTAGATGTTTCTTCGTCAATAAGAAGGTCCAAGTTATACAGTAAACCTGAAGAGAAGCATCGGAATCTAAAACTGGACTCACAGGAGAGGTTCATATCATAGAAAGTTAGAGTGTCAGTCCTCTTGTACTTAGGTCGGCATTGTGCCTTTTGTATTAAATTTGGATTCACTTTCTGTGTTTCATCGTCAATAAGAAGGTCCAAGGGATACAGTAAACCTGAAGTGAAGCATCGGAATCTAAACTGGACTCACAGGAGAGGTTCAAATAATAGAAGGAGAGAGTGTCAGTCCTCTTGTACTTAAATCGGCATTGTGCCTTTTGTATTAAATTTGGATGCAATTTCTGTGTTTCATCGTCAATAAGAAGGTCCAAGGGATACAGTAAACCTGAAGTGAGGCATCGGAATCTAAAACTGGACTCACAGGTGAGGTCCAAGTTATGAAAGTTAAAGTGTCAGTCCTCTTGTACTTAAGTCGGCATTGTGCCATTTGTATTATATTCGGATGCAATTTCTGTGTTTCATCGTCAATAAGAATGTCCAAGGGATACAGTAAACCTGAAGTGAAGCATTGGAATCTAAAACTGGACTCACAGGAGAGGTTCAAATAATAGAAAGTGAGAGTGTCAGTCCTCTTGTACTTAAGTCGGCATTGTGCCTTTTGTATTAAATTCGGATGCAATTTCTGTGTTTCATCGTCAATAAGAAGGTCCAAGGGAGACAGTAAACCTGAAGTGAAGCATCGGAATCTGAAACTGGACTCACAGGAGAGGTTCAAATAATAGAAAGTGAGAGTGTCAGTCCCCTTGTACTTAAGTCGGCATTGTGCCTTTTGTATTAAATTCGGATGAAATTTCTGTGTTTCAACGTCAATAAGAACGTCCAAGGGATACAGTAAACCTGAAGTGAAGCATCGGAATCTAAAACTGGACTCACAGGTGAGGCTCAAATCATAGAAAGTTAAAGTGTCAGTCCTCTTGTACTTAGGTCGGCATTGTGCCTTTTGTATTAAGTTTGGATGCAATTTAGGTGTTTCATCGTCAATTAAAAGGTCCAAGGGATACTGTAAACCTGAAGTGAGGCATCGGAATTTAAAACTGGATTCACAGGAGAGGTCCAAATTATGAAAGTTAGAGTGTCAGTCCTCTTGTACTTAAGTCGGCATTGTGCCTTTTGTATTAAATTCGGATGCAATTTCTGTGTTTCATCGTCAATATGAAGGTCCAAGGGATACAGTAAACCTGAAGTGAAGCATCGGAATCTAAAACTGGACTGACATGTGGGGCTCAAATCATAGAAAGTTAAAGTGTCAGTTCTCTTGCACTTAGGTCGGCATTGTGCCTTTTGTATTAAGTTTGGATGCAACTTAGGTGTTTCATCGTCAATTAAAATGTCCAAGTTATACAGTAAACCTGAAGAGAAGCATCGGAATCTAAAACTGGACTCACAGGACTGGTTCAAATCATAGAAAGTTAGAGTTTCAGTCCTCTAGTACTTAAGTCGGCATTGTGCCTTTTGTATTAAATTCGAATGCAATTTCTGTGTTTCATCGTCAATAAGAAGGTCCAAGGGATACAGAAAAACCTGAAGTGAGGCATGGGAATCTAAAACTGGACTCACAGGAGAGGTCCAAATCATGAAAGTTAGAGTGTCAGTCCTCTTGTACTTAAGTCGGCATTGTGCCTTTTGTATTAAATTTGGATTCAATTTCTGTGTTTCATCGTCAATAAGAAGGTCCAAGGGATACAGTAAACCTGAAGTGAAGCATCGGAATCTAAAACTGGACTCACAGGGGAGGTTCAAATAATAGAAAGTGAGAGTGTCAGTCCTCTTGTACGTAAGTCAGCATTGTGCCTTTTGTATTAAATTCGGATGCAATTTCTGTGTTTCATCGTCAATAAGAAGGTCCAAGGGATACAGTAAACCTGAAGTGAGGCATCGGAATCTAAAACTGGGCTCACAGGAGAGGTTCAAATCATAGAAAGTTAGAGTGTCATTCCTCTTGTACTTATGTCGGCATTGCGCCTTTTGTATTAAATTCGGATGCAATTTCTGTGTTTCATCGTCAATAAGAAGTTCCAAGCGAGACAGTAAACCCGAAGTGAAACATCGGAATCTAAAACTGGACTCACAGGAGAGGTTCAAATAATAGAAAGAGAGAGTGTCAGTCCCCTTGTACTTAAGTCGGCATTGTGCCTTTTGTATTACATTCGGATGAAATTTCTGTGTTTCATTGTCAATAAGAAGGTCCAAGGGATACAGTAAATCTCAAGTGAAGCATCGGAATCTTAAACTGGACTCACAGGAGAGGTTCAAATCATAGAAGGTTAAGGTGTCAGTCCTCTAGTACTTATGTCGGCATTGTGGCTTTTGTATTAAATTCGGATGCAATTTCTGTGTTTCATCGTCAATTAGACGCTCCAAGAGATACAGTAAACCTGAAGTGAAGCATCGGAATCTAAAACTGGACTCACAGGACAGGTTCAAATCATAGAAAGTGAGAGTGTCAGTCCTCTTGTACTTAAGTCGGCATTGTGCCTTTTGTATTAAATTCGGATGCAATTTCTGTGTTTCATCGTCAATAAGAAGGTCCAAGGGTAACAGTAAACCTGAAGTGAGGCATCGGAATCTAAAACTGGGCTCACAGGAGAGGTTTAAATCATAGAAAGTAAGAGTGTCATTCCTCTTGTACTTATGTCGGCATTGTGCCTTTTGTATTAAATTCGGATGCAATTTCTGTGTTTCATCGTCAATTAGAAGGTCCAAGGGATACTGTAAACCTGAAGTGAGGCATCGGAATCTAAAACTGGATTCACAGGAGAGGTCCAAATTATGAAAGTTAGAGTGTCAGTCCTCTTGTACTTAAGTCGGCATTGTGCCTTTTGTATTAAATTCGGATGGAATTTCTGTGTTTCATCGTCAATAAGAAGGTCCAAGGGATACAGTAAACCTGAAGTGATACATCGGAATCTAAAACTGGACTCACAGGAGAGGTCCAATTTATGAAAGTTAGAGTGTCAGTCCTCTTGTACTTAAGTCGGCATTGTGCCTTTTGTATTAAATTCAGATGGAATTTCTGTGTTTCATCGTCAATAAGAAGGTCCAAGGGATACAGTAAACCTGAAGTGAAGCATCGGAATCTAAAACTGGACTCACAGGGGAGGTTCAAATAATAGAAAGTGAGAGTGTCAGTCCTCTTGGACTTAAGTCGGCATTGTACCTTTTGTATTAAATTCGGATGCAATTCCTGTGTTTCATCGTCAATAAGAAGGTCCAAGGGATACAGTAAACCTGAAGTGAGGCATCGGAATCTAAAACTGGGCTCACAGGAGAGGTTCAAATCATAGAAAGTTAGAGTGTCATTCCTCTTGTACATATGTCGGCATTGTGCCTTTTGTATTAAATTCAGATGCAATTTCTGTGTTTCATCGTCAATAAGAAGTTCCAAGGGAGACAGTAAACCTGAAGTGAAGCATCGGAATCTAAAACTGGACTCACAGGAGAGGTTCAAATAATAGAAAGAGAGAGTGTCAGTCCCCTTGTACTTAAGTCGGCATTGTGCCTTTTGTATTACATTCGGATGAAATTTCTGTGTTTCATTGTCAATAAGAAGGTCCAAGGGATACAGTAAACCTCAAGTGCAGCATCGGAATCTTAAACTGGACTCACAGGAGAGGTTCAAATCATAGAAGGTTAAGGTGTCAGTCCTCTAGTACTTATGTCGGCATTGTGCCTTTTGTATTAAACTCGGATGCAATTTCTGTGTTTCATCGTCAATTAGACGGTCCAAGGGATACAGTAAACCTGAAGTGAAGCATTGGAATCTAAAACTGGACTCACAGGACAGGTTCAAATCATAGAAAGTGAGAGTGTCAGTCCTCTGGTACTTAAGTCGGCATTGTGCCTTTTGTATTAAATTCGGATGCAATTTCTGTGTTTCATCGTCAATAAGAAGGTTTAAGGAATACAGTAAACCTGAAGTGAAGCAACGGTAATCTAAAACTGGACTCACAGGAGAGGTTCAAATCTTAGAAAGTTAGAGTGTCAGTCCTCTAGTACTTAAGTCGGCATTGTGCCTATTGAATTTAATTCCGATGCAATTTCTGCGTTTGATCGTCAATAAGAAGTTCCAAGGTACACAGTAAACCTGAATCGAAGCATCGGTACCTGAATCTGTACTCACAGGAGAGGTTCAAATCATTGAAAGTTAGAGTGTCAGTCCTCTTGTACTTCAGTCGGCTTTGTGCCTTTTGTATTAAATTCGGATGCAATTTCTGTGTTTCATCGTCAATAAGAACGTACAAGGGATACAGTAAACCTGAAGTGAAGCTTCGGAAACTAATACTGGTCTCACAGGAGAGGTTCAAATCATAGAAAGTTAGAGTGTCAGTCCTCTTGTACATGAGGCGGCATTGTGACTTTTGTATTAAATTCGGATGCAATTTCGGTGTTTCATCGTCAATAAGATGGTACAAGGTATACAGTAAACCTGAAGTGAAGCATCCAAACCTAAAACTGGACCCACAAGAGAGGTTCAAATCATAGATAGTGAGAGTGTCAGTCCTCTTGTACTTAAGTCGCCATTGTGGATTTTGAATTAAATTCGGATGCAATTTCTGTGTTTCATCGTCAATAAGAAAGTCCAAGGGATACAGTAAACCTGAAGTGAAGCATCGGAATCTAAAACTGGACTCACAGGAGAGGCCCAAATCATAGAAAGTTAGAGTGTCAATCCTCTTGTACTTAGGTCGGCATTGTGCCTTTTGTATTAAGTTTGGATGCAATTTAGATGTTTATTCGTCAATAAGAAGGTCCAAGTTATACAGTAAACATGAAGAGAAGCATCGGAATCTAAAACTGGACTCACAGGAGAGGTTCATATCATAGAAAGTTAGAGTGTCAGTCCTCTTGTACTTAAGTCGGCATTGTGCCTTTTGTATTAAATTTGGATTCAATTTCTGTGTTTCATCGTCAATAAGAAGGTCCAAGGGATACAGTAAACCTGAAGTGAAGCATCGGAATCTAAACTGGACTCACAGGAGAGGTTCAAATAATAGAAAGAGAGAGTGTCAGTCCTCTTGTACTTAAATCGGCATTGTGCCTTTTGTATTAAATTTGGATGCAATTTCTGTGTTTCATCGTCAATAAGAAGGTCCAAGGGATACAGTAAACCTGAAGTGAGGCATCGGAATCTAAAACTGGACTCACAGGAGAGGTCCAAGTTATGAAAGTTAAAGTGTCAGTCCTCTTGTACTTAAGTCGGCATTGTGCCATTTGTCTTATATTCGGATGCAATTTCTGTGTTTCATCGTCAATAAGAAGGTCCAAGGGATACAGTAAACCTGAAGTGAAGCATTGGAATCTAAAACTGGACTCACAGGAGAGGTTCAAATAATAGAAAGTGAGAGTGTCAGTCCTCTTGTACTTAAGTCGGCATTGTGCCTTTTGTATTAAATTCGGATGCAATTTCTGTGTTTCATCGTCAATATGAAGGTCCAAGGGATACAGTAAACCTGAAGTGAAGCATCGGAATCTAAAACTGGACTGACATGTGAGGCTCAAATCATAGAAAGTTAAAGTGTCAGTTCTCTTGTACTTAGGTCGGCATTGTGCCTTTTGTATTAAGTTTGGATGCAATTTAGGTGTTTCATCGTCAATTAAAATGTCCAAGTTATACAGTAAACCTGAAGAGAAGCATCGGAATCTAAAACTGGACTCACAGGAGTGGGTCAAATCATAGAAAGTTAGAGTTTCAGTCCTCTAGTACTTAAGTCGGCATTGTGCCTTTTGTATTAAATTCGAATGCAATTTCTGTGTTTCATCGTCAATAAGAAGGTCCAAGGGATACAGTAAACCTGAAGTGAGGCATGGGAATCTAAAACTGGACTCACAGGAGAGGTCCAAATTATGAAAGTTAGAGTGTCAGTCCTTATGTACTTAAGTCGGCATTGTACCTTTTGTATTAAATTCGGATGCAATTTCTGTGTTTCATCGTCAATAAGAAGGTCCAAGGGATACAGTAAACCTGAAGTGAAGCATCGGAATCTAAAACTGGACTCACAGGGGAGGCTCAAATAATAGAAGGTGAGAGTGTCAGTCCTCTTGTACTTAAGTCGGCATTGTGGATTTTGAATTAAATTCGGATGCAATTTCTGTGTTTCATCGTCAATAAGAAGGTCCAAGGGATACAGTAAACCTGAAGTGAAGCATCGGAATCTAAAACTGGACTCACAGGAGAGGCCCAAATCATAGAAAGTTAGAGTGTCAATCCTCTTGTACTTAGGTCGGCATTGTGCCTTTTGTATTAAGTTTGGATGCAATTTAGATGTTTCTTCGTCAATAAGAAGGTCCAAGTTATACAGTAAACCTGAAGAGAAGCATCGGAATCTAAAACTGGACTCACAGGAGAGGTTCATATCATAGAAAGTTAGAGTGTCAGTCCTCTTGTACTTAGGTCGGCATTGTGCCTTTTGTATTAAATTTGGATTCACTTTCTGTGTTTCATCGTCAATAAGAAGGTCCAAGGGATACAGTAAACCTGAAGTGAAGCATCGGAATCTAAACTGGACTAACAGGAGAGGTTCAAATAATAGAAGGAGAGAGTGTCAGTCCTCTTGTACTTAAATCGGCATTGTGCCTTTTGTATTAAATTTGGATGCAATTTCTGTGTTTCATCGTCAATAAGAATTTCCAAGGGATACAGTAAACCTGAAGTGAGGCATCGGAATCTAAAACTGGACTCACAGGTGAGGTCCAAGTTATGAAAGTTAAAGTGTCAGTCCTCTTGTACTTAAGTCGGCATTGTGCCATTTGTATTATATTCGGATGCAATTTCTGTGTTTCATCGTCAATAAGAAGGTCCAAGGGATACAGTAAACCTGAAGTGAAGCATTGGAATCTAAAACTGGACTCACAGGAGAGGTTCAAATAATAGAAAGTGAGAGTGTCAGTCCTCTTGTACTTAAGTCGGCATTGTGCCTTTTGTATTAAATTCGGATGCAATTTCTGTGTTTCATCGTCAATAAGAAGGTCCAAGGGAGACAGTAAACCTGAAGTGAAGCATCGGAATCTGAAACTGGACTCACAGGAGAGGTTCAAATAATAGAAAGTGAGAGTGTCAGTCCCCTTGTACTTAAGTCGGCATTGTGCCTTTTGTATTAAATTCGGATGAAATTTCTGTGTTTCAACGTCAATAAGAACGTCCAAGGGAGACAGTAAACCTGAAGTGAAGCATCGGAATCTAAAACTGGACTCACAGGTGAGGCTCAAATCATAGAAAGTTAAAGTGTCAGTCCTCTTGTACTTAGGTCGGCATTGTGCCTTTTGTATTAAGTTTGGATGCAATTTAGGTGTTTCATCGTCAATTAAAAGGTCCAAGGGATACTGTAAACCTGAAGTGAGGCATCGGAATTTAAAACTGGATTCACAGGAGAGGTCCAAATTATGAAAGTTAGAGTGTCAGTCCTCTTGTACTTAAGTCGGCATTGTGCCTTTTGTATTAAATTCGGATGCAATTTCTGTGTTTCATCGTCAATATGAAGGTCCAAGGGATACAGTAAACCTGAAGTGAAGCATCGGAATCTAAAACTGGACTGACATGTGAGGCTCAAATCATAGAAAGTTAAAGTGTCAGTTCTCTTGCACTTAGGTCGGCATTGTGCCTTTTGTATTAAGTTTGGATGCAATTTAGGTGTTTCATCGTCAATTAAAATGTCCAAGTTATACAGTAAACCTGAAGAGAAGCATCGGAATCTAAAACTGGACTCACAGGACTGGTTCAAATCATAGAAAGTTAGAGTTTCAGTCCTCTAGTACTTAAGTCGGCATTGTGCCTTTTGTATTAAATTCGAATGCAATTTCTGTGTTTCATCGTCAATAAGAAGGTCCAAGGGATACAGAAAAACCTGAAGTGAGGCATGGGAATCTAAAACTGGACTCACAGGAGAGGTCCAAATCATGAAAGTTAGAGTGTCAGTCCTCTTGTACTTAAGTCGGCATTGTACCTTTTGTATTAAATTCGGATGCAATTTCTGTGTTTCATCGTCAATAAGAAGGTTCAAGGGATACAGTAAACCTGAAGTGAAGCATCGGAATCTAAAACTGGACTCACAGGGGAGGCTCAAATAATAGAAGGTGAGAGTGTCAGTCTTCTTGTACTTAAGTCGGCATTGTGCCTTTTGTATTAAATTCGGATGCGATTTCTGTGTTTCATCGTCAATAAGAAGGTCCAAGGGATACAGTAAACCTGAAGTAAGGCATCGGAATCTAAAACTGGGCTCACAGGAGAGGTTCAAATCATAGAAAGTTAGAGTGTCATTCCTCTTGTACTTATGTCGGCATTGTGCCTATTGTATTAAATTCGATTGTAATTTCTGTGTTTCAACGTCAATTAGAAGGTCCAAGGGATACTGTAAACCTGAAGTGAGGCATCGGAATCTAAAACTGGATTCACAGGAGAGGTCCAAATTATGAAAGTTAGAGTGTCACTCCTCTTGTACTTAAGTCGGCATTGTGCCTTTTGTATTAAATTCGTATGCAATTTCTGTGTTTCATCGTCAATATGAAGGTCCAAGGGATACAGTAAACCTGAAGTGAAGCATCGGAATCTAAAACTGGACTCACAGGTGAGGCTCAAATCTTAGAAAGTTAAAGTGTCAGTCCTCTTGTACTTAAGTCGGCATTGTGCCTTTTGTATTAAATTCGGATGCAATTTCTGTGTTTCATCGTCAATAAGAAGGTCCAAGGGATACAGTAAACCTGAAGTGAAGCATCGGAATCCAAAACTGGACTCACAGGGGAGGTTCAGATAATAGAAAGTGAGAGTGTCAGTCCTCTTGTACTTAAGTCGGCATTGTGCCTTTTGTATTAAATTCGGATGCAATTTCTGTGTTTCATCGTCAGTAAGAAGGTCCAAGAGATACAGTAAACCTGAAGTGAAGCATCGGAATCTAAAACTAGACTCACAGGGGAGGTTCAAATAATAGAATGTGAGAGTGTCAGTCCTCTTGTACTTAAGTCGGCATTGTGCCTTTTGTATTAAATTCGGATGCAATTTCTGTGTTTCATCGTCAATAAGAAGGTCCATGGGATACAGTAAACCTGAAGTGAGGCATCGGAATCTAAAACTGGGCTCACAGGAGAGGTTCAAATCATAGAAAGTTAGAGTGTCATTCCTCTTGTACTTATGTCGGCATTGTGCCTTTTGTATTAAATTCTGATGCAATTTTTGTGTTTCATCGTCAATAAGAAGTTCCAAGGGAGACAGTAAACCTGAAGTGAAACATCGGAATCTAAAACTGGACTCACAGGAGAGGTTCAAATAATAGAAAGAGTGAGTGTCAGTCCTCTTGTACTTAAGTCGGCATTGTGCCTTTTGTATTACATTCGGATGAAATTTCTGTGTTTCATTGTCAATAAGAAGGTCCAAGGGTTACAGTAAACCTCAAGTGAAGCATCGGAATCTTAAACTGGACTCACAGGAGAGGTTCAAATCATAGAAGGTTATGGTGTCAGTCCTCTAGTACTTATGTCGGCATTGTGGCTTTTGTTTTAAATTCGGATGCAATTTCTGTGTTTCATCGTCAATTAGACGGTCCAAGAGATACAGTAAACCTGAAGTGAAGCATCGGAATCTAAAACCGGACTTACAGGACAGGTTCAAATCATAGAAAGTGAGAGTGTCACTCCTCTTGTACTTAAGTCGGCATTGTGCCTTTTGTATTAAAGTCGTATGCAATTTCTGTGTTTCATCGTCAATATGAAGGTCCAAGGGATACAGTAAACCTGAAGTGAAGCATCGGAATCTAAAACTGGACTCACAGGTGAGGCTCATATCATAGAAAGTTAAATTGTCAGTCCTCTTGTACTTAGGTCGGCATTGTGCCTTTTGTATTGAGTTTGGATGCGATTTAGGTGTTTCATCGTCAATTAAAATGTCCAAGTTACACAGTAAACCTGAAGAGAAGCATCAGAATCTAAAACTGGACTCACAGGAGACGTTCAAATCATAGAAAGTTAGAGTGTCAGTCCTCTAGTACTTAAGTCGGCATTGTGCCTTTTGTATTAAATTCGGATGCAATTTCTGTGTTTCATTGTCAATAAGAAGGTGGAAGGGATACAGTAAACCTGAAGTGATACACTGGAATCTAAAACTGGACTCACAGGAGAGGTCCAAATTATGAAAGTTAGAGTGTCAGTCCTCTTGTACTTAAGTCGGCATTGTGCCTTTTGTATTAAATTCAAATGGAATTTCTGTGTTTCATCGTCAATAACAAGGTCCAAGGGATACAGTAAACCTGAAGTGAAGCATCGGAATCTAAAACTGGACTCACAGGGGAGGTTCACATAATAGAAAGTGAGAGTGTCAGTCCTCTTGGACTTAAGTCGGCATTGTACCTTTTGTATTAAATTCGGATGCAATTCCTGTGTTTCATCGTCAATAAGAAGGTCCAAGGGATACAGTAAACCTGAAGTGAGGCATCGGAATCTAAAACTGGGCTCACAGGAGAGGTTCAAATCATAGAAAGTTAGAGTGTCATTCCTCTTGTACATATGTCGGCATTGTGCCTGTTGTATTAAATTCAATTGCAATTTCTGTGTTTCATCGTCAATAAGAAGTTCCAAGGAAGACAGTAAACCTGAAGTGAAGCATCGGAATTTAAAACTGGACTCACAGGAGAGGTTCAAATAATAGAAAGTGAGAGTGTCAGTCCCCTTGTACTTAAGTCGGCATTGTGTCTTTTGTATTACATTCGGATGAAATTTCTGTGTTTCATTGTCAATAAGAAGGTCCAAGGGATACAGTAAACCTGAAGTGAAGCATTGGAATCTAAAACTGGACTCACAGGAGAGGTTCAAATAATAGAAAGTGAGAGTGTCAGTCCTCTTGTACTTAAGTCGGCATTGTGCCTTTTGTATTAAATTCGGATGCAATTTCTGTGTTTCATCGTCAATATGAAGGTCCAAGGGATACAGTAAACCTGAAGTGAAGCATCGGAATCTAAAACTGGACTGACATGTGAGGCTCAAATCATAGAAAGTTAAAGTGTCAGTTCTCTTGTACTTAGGTCGGCATTGTGCCTTTTGTATTAAGTTTGGATGCAATTTAGGTGTTTCATCGTCAATTAAAATGTCCAAGTTATACAGTAAACCTGAAGAGAAGCATCGGAATCTAAAACTGGACTCACAGGAGTGGGTCAAATCATAGAAAGTTAGAGTTTCAGTCCTCTAGTACTTAAGTCGGCATTGTGCCTTTTGTATTAAATTCGAATGCAATTTCTGTGTTTCATCGTCAATAAGAAGGTCCAAGGGATACAGTAAACCTGAAGTGAGGCATGGGAATCTAAAACTGGACTCACAGGAGAGGTCCAAATTATGAAAGTTAGAGTGTCAGTCCTTATGTACTTAAGTCGGCATTGTACCTTTTGTATTAAATTCGGATGCAATTTCTGTGTTTCATCGTCAATAAGAAGGTCCAAGGGATACAGTAAACCTGAAGTGAAGCATCGGAATCTAAAACTGGACTCACAGGGGAGGCTCAAATAATAGAAGGTGAGAGTGTCAGTCCTCTTGTACTTAAGTCGGCATTGTGGATTTTGAATTAAATTCGGATGCAATTTCTGTGTTTCATCGTCAATAAGAAGGTCCAAGGGATACAGTAAACCTGAAGTGAAGCATCGGAATCTAAAACTGGACTCACAGGAGAGGCCCAAATCATAGAAAGTTAGAGTGTCAATCCTCTTGTACTTAGGTCGGCATTGTGCCTTTTGTATTAAGTTTGGATGCAATTTAGATGTTTCTTCGTCAATAAGAAGGTCCAAGTTATACAGTAAACCTGAAGAGAAGCATCGGAATCTAAAACTGGACTCACAGGAGAGGTTCATATCATAGAAAGTTAGAGTGTCAGTCCTCTTGTACTTAGGTCGGCATTGTGCCTTTTGTATTAAATTTGGATTCACTTTCTGTGTTTCATCGTCAATAAGAAGGTCCAAGGGATACAGTAAACCTGAAGTGAAGCATCGGAATCTAAACTGGACTCACAGGAGAGGTTCAAATAATAGAAGGAGAGAGTGTCAGTCCTCTTGTACTTAAATCGGCATTGTGCCTTTTGTATTAAATTTGGATGCAATTTCTGTGTTTCATCGTCAATAAGAAGGTCCAAGGGATACAGTAAACCTGAAGTGAGGCATCGGAATCTAAAACTGGACTCACAGGTGAGGTCCAAGTTATGAAAGTTAAAGTGTCAGTCCTCTTGTACTTAAGTCGGCATTGTGCCATTTGTATTATATTCGGATGCAATTTCTGTGTTTCATCGTCAATAAGAAGGTCCAAGGGATACAGTAAACCTGAAGTGAAGCATTGGAATCTAAAACTGGACTCACAGGAGAGGTTCAAATAATAGAAAGTGAGAGTGTCAGTCCTCTTGTACTTAAGTCGGCATTGTGCCTTTTGTATTAAATTCGGATGCAATTTCTGTGTTTCATCGTCAATAAGAAGGTCCAAGGGAGACAGTAAACCTGAAGTGAAGCATCGGAATCTGAAACTGGACTCACAGGAGAGGTTCAAATAATAGAAAGTGAGAGTGTCAGTCCCCTTGTACTTAAGTCGGCATTGTGCCTTTTGTATTAAATTCGGATGAAATTTCTGTGTTTCAACGTCAATAAGAACGTCCAAGGGATACAGTAAACCTGAAGTGAAGCATCGGAATCTAAAACTGGACTCACAGGTGAGGCTCAAATCATAGAAAGTTAAAGTGTCAGTCCTCTTGTACTTAGGTCGGCATTGTGCCTTTTGTATTAAGTTTGGATGCAATTTAGGTGTTTCATCGTCAATTAAAAGGTCCAAGGGATACTGTAAACCTGAAGTGAGGCATCGGAATTTAAAACTGGATTCACAGGAGAGGTCCAAATTATGAAAGTTAGAGTGTCAGTCCTCTTGTACTTAAGTCGGCATTGTGCCTTTTGTATTAAATTCGGATGCAATTTCTGTGTTTCATCGTCAATATGAAGGTCCAAGGGATACAGTAAACCTGAAGTGAAGCATCGGAATCTAAAACTGGACTGACATGTGAGGCTCAAATCATAGAAAGTTAAAGTGTCAGTTCTCTTGCACTTAGGTCGGCATTGTGCCTTTTGTATTAAGTTTGGATGCAATTTAGGTGTTTCATCGTCAATTAAAATGTCCAAGTTATACAGTAAACCTGAAGAGAAGCATCGGAATCTAAAACTGGACTCACAGGACTGGTTCAAATCATAGAAAGTTAGAGTTTCAGTCCTCTAGTACTTAAGTCGGCATTGTGCCTTTTGTATTAAATTCGAATGCAATTTCTGTGTTTCATCGTCAATAAGAAGGTCCAAGGGATACAGAAAAACCTGAAGTGAGGCATGGGAATCTAAAACTGGACTCACAGGAGAGGTCCAAATCATGAAAGTTAGAGTGTCAGTCCTCTTGTACTTAAGTCGGCATTGTACCTTTTGTATTAAATTCGGATGCAATTTCTGTGTTTCATCGTCAATAAGAAGGTTCAAGGGATACAGTAAACCTGAAGTGAAGCATCGGAATCTAAAACTGGACTCACAGGGGAGGCTCAAATAATAGAAGGTGAGAGTGTCAGTCTTCTTGTACTTAAGTCGGCATTGTGCCTTTTGTATTAAATTCGGATGCGATTTCTGTGTTTCATCGTCAATAAGAAGGTCCAAGGGATACAGTAAACCTGAAGTAAGGCATCGGAATCTAAAACTGGGCTCACAGGAGAGGTTCAAATCATAGAAAGTTAGAGTGTCATTCCTCTTGTACTTATGTCGGCATTGTGCCTATTGTATTAAATTCGATTGTAATTTCTGTGTTTCAACGTCAATTAGAAGGTCCAAGGGATACTGTAAACCTGAAGTGAGGCATCGGAATCTAAAACTGGATTCACAGGAGAGGTCCAAATTATGAAAGTTAGAGTGTCACTCCCCTTGTACTTAAGTCGGCATTGTGCCTTTTGTATTAAATTCGTATGCAATTTCTGTGTTTCATCGTCAATATGAAGGTCCAAGGGATACAGTAAACCTGAAGTGAAGCATCGGAATCTAAAACTGGACTCACAGGTGAGGCTCAAATCTTAGAAAGTTAAAGTGTCAGTCCTCTTGTACTTAAGTCGGCATTGTGCCTTTTGTATTAAATTCGGATGCAATTTCTGTGTTTCATCGTCAATAAGAAGGTCCAAGGGATACAGTAAACCTGAAGTGAAGCATCGGAATCCAAAACTGGACTCACAGGGGAGGTTCAGATAATAGAAAGTGAGAGTGTCAGTCCTCTTGTACTTAAGTCGGCATTGTGCCTTTTGTATTAAATTCGGATGCAATTTCTGTGTTTCATCGTCAGTAAGAAGGTCCAAGAGATACAGTAAACCTGAAGTGAAGCATCGGAATCTAAAACTAGACTCACAGGGGAGGTTCAAATAATAGAATGTGAGAGTGTCAGTCCTCTTGTACTTAAGTCGGCATTGTGCCTTTTGTATTAAATTCGGATGCAATTTCTGTGTTTCATCGTCAATAAGAAGGTCCATGGGATACAGTAAACCTGAAGTGAGGCATCGGAATCTAAAACTGGGCTCACAGGAGAGGTTCAAATCATAGAAAGTTAGAGTGTCATTCCTCTTGTACTTATGTCGGCATTGTGCCTTTTGTATTAAAATTCTGATGCAATTTTTGTGTTTCATCGTCAATAAGAAGTTCCAAGGGAGACAGTAAACCTGAAGTGAAACATCGGAATCTAAAACTGGACTCACAGGAGAGGTTCAAATAATAGAAAGAGTGAGTGTCAGTCCTCTTGTACTTAAGTCGGCATTGTGCCTTTTGTATTACATTCGGATGAAATTTCTGTGTTTCATTGTCAATAAGAAGGTCCAAGGGTTACAGTAAACCCTCAAGTGAAGCATCGGAATCTTAAACTGGGACTCACAGGAGAGGTTCAAATCATAGAAGGTTATGGTGTCAGTCCTCTAGTACTTATGTCGGCATTGTGGCTTTTGTTTTAAATTCGGATGCAATTTCTGTGTTTCATCGTCAATTAGACGGTCCAAGAGATACAGTAAACCTGAAGTGAAGCATCGGAATCTAAAACTGGACTTACAGGACAGGGTTCAAATCATAGAAAGTGAGAGTGTCACTCCTCTTGTACTTAAGTCGGCATTGTGCCTTTTGTATTAAAGTCGTATGCAATTTCTGTGTTTCATCGTCAATATGAAGGTCCAAGGGATACCAGTAAACCTGAAGTGAAGCATCGGAATCTAAAACTGGACTCACAGGTGAGGCTCATATCATAGAAAGTTAAATTGTCAGTCCCTCTTGTACTTAGGTCGGCATTGTGCCTTTTGTATTGAGTTTGGATGCGATTTAGGTGTTTCATCGTCAATTAAAATGTCCAAGTTACACAGTAAACCTGAAGAGAAGCATCAGAATCTAAAACTGGACTCACAGGAGACGTTCAAATCATAGAAAGTTAGAGTGTCAGTCCTCTAGTACTTAAGTCGGCATTGTGCCTTTTGTATTAAATTCGGATGCAATTTCTGTGTTTCATTGTCAATAAGAAGGTCCAAGGGATACAGTAAACCTGAAGTGATACACTGGAATCTAAAACTGGACTCACAGAAGAGGTCCAAATTA